>NW_027555958.1:187993595-189281095 GCF_003287225.1 Phascolarctos cinereus
TTTTGCTGACCTTGTGAAAGATTCATCACAGCCAAATCTTCTTACTATTCCATGTACCCAAAGATGACTGTCACCTCAGCAGTGCAACCTGGCCCACAGACCCCTCTGGAGAGGGACGAGGAAAATACACAGATGTGTAAGGAGAGGCACATAGGAATATCCAAGTCCCAAAGCTACACTGTTCTATTGTGATGAGGACCCTCATCTCCCCTCTCTCCAATTACCGTCAGGTTTTGAACACACAGTATAATTAAGACTAGTTTTGTTTGTTTGGGGTTTTTTTACATTTAAATTTTATCCAGTGAACAAAAATGTATTATCTCTCCTTCCTTCCTTTCCCCCACTCTATTAAAAAGAAAAGTGAAAATCAGTTAGGCAAAATAGATTCAGCCATTGCTCATATAGAAAAAAAAAAACCTGTCTCGTTCTGCACTGAGTTCATTCCCTCTCTTTCAGGAGGTGGGTAGCATGCTTCATCGTGACCCCTCTGAAATTGTGGTTGATCATTGCATTGAACAGAATTCTTAAAGTCCTGAAAAGTCGGAGGCTTGTTTTGAAACTCTAGCAATGGAAACCTTACTTCTTCCTGTGTTTTTGTACTAGCTGAAAAAACTTCAACTTGGGAAGAGAGAATGGTGCCCACTCCTTGGGCCTCTGTCTCAGCTCCCACCTTCAAAAGCTCATCTACAATGAGAATGGCATACAATTCAAATTTTACTTAGAAGCAAATAGAAAATCAGCCCATACCCAGAACCTAAAATTAGAGGTGATCTAGTTCATCTCCCAATCTATGGATAAGTTCCCTACAATCCATATAAATCAAACCCAGTTACAACGAATACTTTAAAAATGGAAATATCTATGAAATTTTAAAGTGTCCACATTCCATTGAACATTTGGTGTATTTTAACTGACACCTAATACTGTGAAAGACTATGAACACCCTAGGATGTTTATCACAATGAGATTTGACCTTTGTCTTCCTTTTGTGGCTAACACTAAAAATATGAGTCCATATAATAAACACCCTCTGAGTCCAATAGACTTCATCCTAACATAATCAAGTAATTAACCACTAGTTATTGAGAATGGTTTCTGTATCTAGCAAGTTGCTGTGTGTTTATAAAAGTCATAATTAATAGTGGCTTCATACTAACAGTCTAGAAGAACCAAAATTTAAGAATACCTCGAAGGCTCAATTAAATTTTCATCAGTTTATACATTTCATCTTTCTAGCTTCTTTAACCTATCCTCAGGGCATTCTTCATCTAAGAAATTGTTGGTGACAGACAAAAACCATAATTGGTGACATCCCCAAACCCCACCTTTTCAGAATACTAGAATTATTTGATTAATAGTGGGTAGAAATTCTACCTAAGTTAATTTACCTGTTCAGTTCCATACCAGTCAAACTACCAAAAGTTAATTTATCGAGCTAGAAAAAATAGTAACAAAATTTATCTGGAAGGACAAAAGGTCAAGAATATCAAAGGAATTAGTGAAAAAGTGTTAAGGAAGGTAGCCTAGCAGTTCCAGATTTTAAACTGTATTACAAAGTGGTAATCATTAAACATCTGGTACTGGCTAATAAATAGAGTGGTAGAATAGATTGTGTACACAATATACAGTAGTAAATGACCATAATAATCTAGTGTTTGATAAACCTAAAGATACAGCTTTTGGGGTAAGAACTCAACATTTGACAAAAATTTGCTGCGAACGTTGGAAAGCAATTTGGCAGAAACTAAGTATAAACCAGCATCTCCCCCATATACCAAGATACGGTCAAAATGTATGAATGATTTAGACATAAAGGTTCATATCATAAGTAAATAAGTGTAGCATGGAAAAATGTGCCAGTGAAATCAATGGATAAGAGAAGAGTTTATAACCAAACAATAGATAGTGAGAATTACAGAAAGTGAAATAGATAATTTTGATTACATTAAGTTAAAAGGTCTTGCACAAACAAAACTAATGCAGCCAGAATTAGAAGGAAAACAAGAAACTGGGGAAAAGAATGTTTGCAACAAGTTTCTCTAATAGAGGCCTCATTTCTCAAATATGTAGGGAACTGAGCCAAATAAAAGCCATTCTTCAGCTGATAAATGATCAAAGGATATAAACAGGCACTTTTCTGAAGAAGAAATCAAAACTAGTAATAGGCACATGAAAAAATGCTTTAAATCACTACTGCTTAAATGCAAATTAAACAACTCTAAGATACCACCTTACACCCATCAGATTGGCTAACATGACAAAAGGAAAATGATAAATGATGGAGAGGATGTGGAAAAATTGGAACACTAATGCCTACTGTTGGTAGAGTCATGAACTAGTCCAGCCATTCTGGAGAGTAGTTTGGAAGTGTGCCCCAAAGTCTATAAAATTGTGCATACCCTTTGACCCAGTAATGCTACTACTAGTATCCCAAAGAGATTAAAGAAAAAGGAAAAAGACCTATTTTTTTGGGGGGGGGAGTGTTATTTTAATTTTTTTTTTTTTAGTTTTCAACATTCACTTTTATAAGATTTTGAGTTCCAATTTTTTTCTCCCTCCCCCTCCCAGACAGCATGCAGTCTGATATAGGCTATAAATGTACAATCATATTAAACCTATTTCTGCATTAGTCGTGTTGTGAAAGAAGAATCAGAACAAAAGGGGAAAACCACAAGAAAGAAAAAAAAGAATGAATGGTGTGCTTTGATCTACATTCAGAGTCCATAGTTCTTTCTCTGGAAGTGGATAGCATATTCCATCCTGAGTCTTTTGGAATTAGTTGTCTTAGATCATTGTATTGCTGAGAAGAGCTAAGTCTATCAGAGTTGGTCATCACACAGTGTTGCTGTTACTGTGTACGATGTTTTCCTGATTCTGCACACTTCACTCAGCATCAGTTCATGCAAGTCTTTTCAGAAAAGGACCTATTTGTACAAAAAAATATTTATAGCAGATCTTTTTAAAGAATTGGAAATTGAGGGGATGCATATCAGTTGGAGAATGGCAGAACAAGTTGTGGTATATGATTTGCTGGAATATTGTTGTGCTATAAGAAATGATGACCAGGATGATTTTAGAAAA
The DNA here is from genome assembly GCF_003287225.1 of Phascolarctos cinereus. NCBI lineage: Eukaryota > Metazoa > Chordata > Mammalia > Diprotodontia > Phascolarctidae > Phascolarctos > Phascolarctos cinereus. The sequence continues at coordinate 187,996,677 of NW_027555958.1, forward strand.
AACTGGACATATATGAATTCACGCAAAGTGAAGTGAGCAGAACCTGGAGAACATTGTGTGCACGTATAGCAATATTGTATAGATGATTAACTATGAAAGATTCAGCTACTTTGATCAATTCAGTAATCCAAGGCAATTCCCAAAGAATTCATGATGAAAAATTTTATCCACTTCTAGAGAGAACTAATAAACTCTGAGTACAGATTGAAGTATAATTTTTAACTTTATTTTTCTTGCTTTTTTTGCAACATGGCTAGTTTGGAAATATGTTCTGTGTTATTTCACACATGTAATCAATATCATATTGCCTTCTGAATAAGTGGGAGATGGATTGGGAAGGGCAAGAGAATTCTGAACTCAATTTTTAAAAAAAATTAATCTTAAAAATAAACATAAATTTATTTTTTAAAAAATATAATGTCAAGAAAAGGAAAAAATCATACCTGGTTATTGTATTTCATATCTTTTAGATAATCCAGTTATTTATAGGGTCGTAGATTTAGATCTGAAAGGGACTTTACAAATTATCAAATCCAACACCTATATTTTACAGGTAAGGTAACTAAGTCCCAAAGAAGTGAGATGACTTGCTCTAGGTCACACACACAAGAAGTGGAGAGTCGGTATTTGAACCCAGGTCCTCTGATTCCAAATCCTGATTCCACCAAACCATGCAGCCTCCTAAAGTTGACTTAGCTTTCAGAGACTAGAGCTTTTCAGGGGACAGATTTTCAAGAAGGTATCCATCAATGTATATGTACACATATACCTGCACACGTATGCCGGCCGGCTATAAACCAAAGGCTTGTCACAGTCTCCAGTGTTTGCATATTAAAGGAAGTTCCCATATGATGATGATGAGAAGAAAGGTGATAAGATATTCTTTTCTGAAGAAGAAAAGTAGATCTCAGAAAGGTGATAAATTTTGAAAAGGGCAATTAACATTTTTTTAGTAGTAGAAAGGTTAGCTTTTTAGATAACAGATTGGTATAGATATAATCAAGCTAAAAATGCTTTCTCATTTTCATGTCCCAGGTCTTTTTTGTATTTTGAAACTCTTCTCATATCCTTGAATTGTCTGAAGCTAGTAAGCTCATTGGATCAGTAGAAGAAGTCAGGCTCTGTAGAAAAATGCTTCTGTGTGAACATTTTTTCTTTAGGGCCCATGCAGGACTCTCTTACATTATCTTTCTATACAGCTTGTTCATTGTGTTACTTAGAGAGGTGACAAGGACAGTAGGTTTCACAGTTTATTAATGTGTTTTCACTTAATGGATCTTCAATCTAGGTAAGATCAGATAGGTAACATAAAAACAATGAATATGAGGAATTCAATTAAATCCAACATATTTATTATTAAATACCTTCTATTGCAGACAATGTACTACAAAGACAAAAATGAAACCATATTTTATCCTTGTGGAATTCTTCTGAGAGGAACAACACGTATACAGATTAATAAATACAAATGATTGGTGTGTGGGGAGAAGCACTAGCTTTTAAGAGTATCAGGAATTCAGGGGCAGCTAGGTGGCACAGCGGATAGAGCACCGGCCCTAGATTCAGGACGACCCGAGTTCAAATCCAACCTCTGACACATAACACTTACTAGCTGTGTGACCCTGGGCAAGTCACTTTAACCCCATTGCCTAGCGAAAAAACAAAAAACAAAAAATAAAAAAGAGTGTCAGGAATTCAAAGAAACATGGGAATACTTGTATGCATGGGTACAGAGTGAAGAAAGCAGAACCAGGAGAATAATATACACAATGCTTCCAATAATGTAAATGATAACGCCACTAAAATCAGTTGAAAGGTGGTGGAGAAATGATAAGGAAACATACCTTCCTTCTCAGTTGCAGTGTGAGAACTATGGATGCGAAATGTGGTATACATATCAAATACATTGGCTGTTTAAATTAAAAATAAAATAAATAAAATTTTAACTGTTTTTGGTTGGAATTGTTGGTACAAGGAAGAGTTTATTGGGGGAGGGGGTGGCTTATAAGGGGAAAAGGATTTGGTTTTAAAATGAAAGACATCAATGAAACTATTTTTAAAGGACTAGATGGCTGACAAGAAAGGGTTAAGAATGGTGGTGGAAATGTTGAGCTTTTTTCTAGCTCTAAGTGCTACAAAATCCGCATTTGTAACTAAAATTATAAAAGCTTGCTGTTATTAGGATTGTTTAATTGCATTTCTATTTTGCATAAAGATGGTAACTTTTCATCTCCTATGGGGCCTATAAGCCCTTAGTCATATCTCTATAACTTAGATATTGAACTCATCCAATATAGTCTACATGAAGCTATTATTGATGATCACGTACAAATTCAGCTTATTGTTACATTACTGCTATTAACTCAGACTATTATTATTGTCAAAGAGCTTCATAAATTCATCAGCCAGAATCTTTCCTGGTTCTCTGCTTGCTGATTAAGTGAACTCGTGTTGTTCAGTTTAACGTGAACATTCATTTCAGTTCTGTAAATATTCAGTGCTTTCTGCTTCTTAGTCATCATCACCCTTTCCCTGCTAGATTGTAAGCTCCTTGAGGGATAGAGAACATGTTTTTGGGGAAAAAATCATATCACCAGCATTTACCACATTATCATGTACAAGTAGGTGTTCAGTGCATCTTTCTCAATTTTAAAAGACAATAAATGGTCCATTACAGATGTGCGCATTACTCCTGAATCAGCCTTTTGATTATAGTCAGATCCTCAATTTGTTAAAACAAAGATAAAAATAAATTAGAAGAATAGATATGAGAAAAAGCGTATAGCTGGTAATTAAAATAGTTTTAAACAAGCTTTTGATGCTAGAATATGGGAAAGAATGCAAGGAAAGAACATCAACACCAATTATAATAATTTCATACCTGAGTTTAACTGATGTAATTCAGTTTGCCATAAGGAGACCAAAAGAGCTTAAAAACTGCCTTAGCAAACACTTAACTAATTTGGCAAGCAGAGAAGTAGGAAAAGAAGGAAACAAAGCATTTATTAAGTACCAACTAGGTGCCAGGCACTGAGCTAAGCACGTTATAAATATTGTCCCATTTGATCCTCACAACAAGGGTAGTACCAATGGGGAAAGTAAACTCCTTTGTCAAATCTCACAGAGAAGGGTGGTAGAAGAATATGATTAATGTTACTTCATAGAACAATGAGAAACCATGGGGGGAAAACCAATTTTAAAAAAGTTTACTTTAGCGTGAGACCCAACTAAACAAAGGCACCCCAAGGTCATTTAAAGACAAAATAGGAAGGAGAACAACAAACAAACAAAAGGTAGAAAAGATCTGCCAAGATTTTTATAATGAACTTTTCACACCGTCAAGGACAGTGGAGCTGCCAAACATGAATTCTAACATCACTGCCCCTGATGTACTTATGAGGTAGAAATGGAACTGTAGGGAAAAAAATTGGGAAAGGCAAGTGGACTAAATTAAGGGTACACAGAAAAGGACTAGGCTGGAGTTAACAAAATGATGAACCATGGAGAGATTGATTTTCTATGTATTTATTATGTTCCCTATGTCCCCTCTTCCCAAAGGTGATCAAGAGAGTACCTTAAGATAATAGATTTAGAACTACAAGGGAATGTAGGAACCAGCCATCAGTCCAACTCCCTCATTTTTATAGATGAGGAAACTATTATCCGAAGAGGTCATATGCCTTTTCCACAGTCATACATATAGGAAATGGCAGGACTAGGATTTAAACCAACAGGCTTGTGGCTCAAAATCCACTTTACCTATTACCTAACCATATGCTTATTTTCTCATTCTGCATAAACATTTCAGAGAATAATCTATACCTGCATGAAAGGCATCCTTGATGAGAGTATTAGAAAAGGAAGAGGAAGCCTTCCTCAACTAATATTCCACTGTAGACCCCATAGGGATTATAATTCTAGACCTGAAAGACCTCTCAGAGGCCATCTAGGCCAACCCCCTTGTTTTAGAGATGAAGAAACTGAAACCCAGGGAGATTAAATTACTAGACCGTGGTCATTCATGTAGTAAGCATCAAAGGTGTCTTTACTATGGCATAATTGACTAAAAAACAAGATCCTACTGGGCCTATTCTTTGTTGACTATAAAAAACAAAAATGTGAGTTAATAGAGTAAAATGTTTTCTAAAGGACTCTCCCCCTACTAGGTGTTTCCTATGAATACATTAAAATTACACAAGATTTCTTGAAAGATATGAGAGATTACCTTGTCTGATAACTCTCTGATTACTGATATTAGGCATATGATAAAACTGAGTGACATCACCATTATGTAAAAGATCTGACCTAGAATCCAAGTCAAAGAGAGAATCTCTATAGATGATGAGACCCTACAGATGTTTATTTTTTTGGGGGGAGTGAATAAAATTTCAAAGCCTCCTGCATGAGATCCATAACTTCTTAGCAAGAGTTTTGGCCTGCTGTCTACCTAGGAAGAAAAAGCAAATGGATCAAGGATGCATATTGTTCAGACTATGCTATGACCTTTGCCAGCCTATACAGCTTGCCCATCAATGGGTTTGCATTTTTAAAACGATATATAAATGGGTATATGTGTATACATAATAGTCATTGCAAGTAGATAAGACAGTGAGTTGGAATTGAACATAGGAGCAGACTGGATTGCTTTTGAGAAATTCCAAAGCTCTTTTAGTGACTCCAAACTTCTCCTTGAAACAAAGGTGTATTTTATTCAAATCAGTAGTCTTCCACTGTAATTTTTGGCTGAGACATAAGGCACTGAAGTCTGGAGAATTTAAAATGGGTATCATTGAGAACATGACATAAATAGCTTCTCACCTGAGTTCCAGACCCGTAGCATCAACTGCCTATTTGATGTTTCAAACTAAATGCTCTGTAGACATAGCAAACTCAATGTCTCCAAAGCAGAATTCATCATTTCTTTCCCCAAACTTATCCTTCTTTGGAAATACCTATTAGTATTGGGAGCGTTACTGTCCTTCCAGTTACCCAGGCTTGCAAACTTAGTGCCATCATTGACTACTCACTCTTACTTCTCCTATGCATCCATTGCCAAAACTTGCTTCCATCTCCATAACATCTCTTGTATAAATCCGCTTCTCTTTCATTTCACAGACACCACTGTCATTCAGGCCTTCCTCCCATGTCACCTATGCTATGCCTTCTATCTAGTCTCTGGACGTCAAGTTTCTCCCCATTCAAACTGGATGTCCCATAGGCATCTCAAACTCAGCATGTCCAAAACAGAACTCATCTTTTTCCCAAACTCTTCTTCTCACCTTTTCTATTACTCCCTGGGGTATCACCATCCCCTCAGTCACCAGGTCTGTGACCTTGGTGTCAAAAAATCCCTTTGGGGCAGATAGGTGGCTCAGTGGATAGAGCACTGGCCCTGGATTCAGGAGAACCTGAATTCAAATCCAGCCTCAGACACATAACGCTCACTAGCTGTGTGACCATGGGCAAGTCACTTAACTCCATTGCCTAACCAAAACAATTTTTTAAAATTTTAAAAAAATCACTTCCCCATACTCCAGATGGCTAATCATTTGCCTGATCTTGTCCTTTCAGTCTTCACAACATCTCTTTTTTGTCCCGTTCTCTCTATTCACAGTCTCTTCCCTAGTTGAGGCCCTAGTCTCCTCTCTTTGGGTTATTGTGATAACCTTCTCGTTTGTCTCTCCATTTAAAGTATCTCCCTTCTCCAATCCATCCTCCACACAGCTGCCAAAGTGTTTTTCCTAAAGCAGAATTCTGTCTTTGGCCCTTTCCCCAAGTATTCAATAAAATACACTAACTCCGTTTTATTTATCAAATAAAAATTCCTTTTGACACTTGAAGCTCTTCACAACCTAGCTCCATCCTACCTTTCCAGTGTTCTTTTACGTCACCCCTCTCCATGCATTCTCCGTTCTAGCCATACTGGCTTATTTGCTGTTCCTCACATACAACACTAAATCTTCCCTCTCTGGACCACTGACTGTCCCCCATGCATAGAAGACATTTCTCTCCTCATGTCCATCTCCTGGAATCTCTAGTTTTCCTGAGACTTACCTCAAACACCACCTTCTAAGCAAATCCTTAAGTGTTCTCTCCAAATGAATGCCCACCCTTCGCAAACTAGCTTCCTTTCAGATTCTGCTCAAATTCCATCACCTTCAGCAAGAGGACTTTCCCAGTCCTCCCTGTTCCCTTCCCCCAGCTACTAGTGCCTTCTCTAAGGTTGCCTTATAGAATCTGTTCTATATGTGTCTTCTATATTCCTATACATGTACATGTTGTCATTGTATCCTCCACCACCTCCTTGTCATTCTCCAAAAGCTGAGACAATTTACTTTTCATCCTCTTCCTTCTCCTTCTTTTCCTCCAAAAGCTGAGATAATTTACTTTTGTCCTGCGCAATTTTCATTTTCCATTTCTTGAAATATAGCTCCGAAAAGCATGCTTTTTGAAAAGCGTATTGTGTTTAAATAGAGCTACTTGACTAGGCCTTTAAACACAAATCATTCTGGCATTCATTGAATGGCCAGTAATAGGCCCAGCCCAAACCTCTGTAGCACATTGTTTAAGTATCCGTGGCTTAGAATGAATGTAAGTAACAATTGTTTTCTATTCTGGCCAAAGACTCTGAGGGTCCTCCCCATTCAGGTTGACACCTTTGGGATGTAAATTGGACCACCTTTTGTCTCAAGTCTTACCTAACCCTTAGTCATCAAATAGAGACAAACTGAGACCTGGGAAAGACCTTAATTTAAAAAGGCCAAGGTCACCCATTACATCCTGGGCATAGCCAGGAGTCTTGACCTTTGTCTTGACACTAGACTGCAATGATTTTGGAGAGGATGAGAACTTTGAGCAGCAGTGCTTCATTCACATCCAACTCACAAGTCAAGACATTACATTCCTGATGTCATTGGTCTTTTTTGAGAATGGTGAACAACAATAAGGACAGAGACCTTTCTTTTTTGCTTTGTATTCTCAGTGTTTAGTAAGTGGGTACGGTGCACATAGTAGGCACTTAATAAATGCTCGTTGATTGATTGAATAGGCTGTAACTCATTAGTGGAATCCCACTACCGGTAAAGCATTCTTTCCTCCTCTTAGCAAGTATAGAACCTGTGGCATTTAAAATTCTTTGTAACCTGGCCCTTCCCTACCTTTCCCATCTTCTTACCCCTTACTCCACTCCACACACTCTGCAAATCATCTGTATTAACCTACTTGCAGTTTCTTGGGCACTATACTCAATCTTCCATCTCTGTGCCTTTGCTCTGGCTGTCCCCCATAGCTGGAATGCTCTGCCCCCTCACCTCCACCTTCAGAATGCTGCTTACATTACACTTTATGCAGGAAGCTTTCCTAGTCTTCCCAGCCCCTCCCCAGTTGCTGATGTCTTCCCCTTTCAGGTTATTTTCATATCCTCTTCATATATTTTGTAAATACCTAGATATTCATGTTATCTCCCCCATTAGAATGTGTTTAATTTTACTCCTGTTTTTTTTTAGAATGCACATATACAGTCTCTCTCCTAGTTGCTATGTCTTCTTTCCTACCTAAAACTGTGGATGGCATCCTCCTTTGCAGTATTTTAATGGTGGCCAAGAATTGTCTCATTTTCCTTTCTTTGTATCCCCAGCATTTAGCCCAGTGCCTGGCACATAGTAAGCACTTAATAAATATTTATTGACTGGTTGTTGATTGACTATGGGTATGGAATGTTGCATGTGTTAAGACATGGCCAGTGTCTTTCTTTTTTCTTAGTTGTATTAAGCACCTACTGTGTACCAGGATCTGTACTAAGGGCTGGGAATACAAAGAACGGTAAAAGACAGTCTCTACTTTGTCATCTAAAATGCTAGTCTAAGCTTTATCTTCTCCATTGGCTTTATATTTACCCCAGCAGTTTTGACTATTAGAGAGCTCTTCCTTAGGCAGTCATGTGGTACAGTGGATGGAGTGCTGAACCTCATGTCAGGGGGACCCGGAGTCAGGGATACCTGAGTTCAGATTTGTTCCTGGATACTTAGTATACTTAGTAGCTGTGTGACCCTGGGCAAGATACTTTACTTCTGACTGTGTCAGTTTCCTCAACTGTAAAATGGGGACAGTAAGAGCCCATTACCTCCCAGAATATTGATGAAGATCAAATGAGATAATATTTGTAAAGTGCCGACATATAGATAGGGACTTAATAAATTAAGTGCCTTAATAAATAAACATTAATAAATGCTTGTTTCCTTTCCCCTTGTGATTTCTGTTCTTCCCTTTGTCAAATGTTGGACTATTATGTTCTGTAGTTTCTGATTCTTTTATGTAGTCTTAATTTTTTTTTTAAATTTTGTTTAAAGCCAGTATCAAATCGTTTTGATAATTGCTGCTTTATAATATAGTTTGAAATTGTATAATGCTAGGCCTCCTCATTATTTTTCTCAGGATTCTTGACCTTTAGTTCCTCCAAATGAATTTTAGCATTATTTTATCTAATTCTATACAGTACCCTCTTGACAGTTTGATTGATGTAGCACTAAATCCTTAGGTTAATTTACATAGTATCACCATTTTTATTGTATACTTATGGCCCAGCCATGAATAATGACTATCTCTCCAATGATTTATCTTCTTTTATTTTACAAGGGGTGTTTTGTAATTCTGTTTGTAGAATTACATGACTGACTGGTAAATAGCATGTCTGTTGTTTACATGTGCTTTTGAAGGTGCTTAGTGGCGTATGAGAACTATTTTCTTAAGTGGCTTAAATATTCTCCCTGCCAGCCTGTTTACTGTAGTTATTTGTACTATCCATAAAGAAAGGACTTGCTATATGAAGATAAACCTCCCTGTCTAAATGAGCACAAAATCAAAATCAGTAGAGTATGAATTTTAGGCAGGACTTGTGATTTCATGGATATTGCATGGGGTCCTGGGGAGCACAGTCAGTCTACCAAAGCAGATAAGTCACTGTCCTGTAACGAACATATAGCTATAGAGGGTTGCTTAAGGCATTGGAACCTTAAGTTCTTTGCTCAGTTTCACACAGCCAGTATCACGGATGAGACTTTGACCCAGGTCTTCCTGTCTATGAGGCCTACTCTCTGTCTACTTTGCTGTAACAAAAAATGAAACAGTCTTAAGAACCTTCTGATTTACAGGAAGAATACAGTCTGCATGCAGAAAGTAAATGTAATTTCAAGATGGAGAGAGTTCTGACAGTTGGAAGAATCAATCAATCTCAGCAGATATTAATGAAGCACCTACTATGTGCGAGGCACCGTGCTAGGTACTAGGGTTATAAAAGGAGTGAAACTTCTATACTTTCATGTTTGTATGTAGGTGTATACAAAACAAATGCTTAGCAATTTGAGGTGATCAGCAAAGGTATATTTATGTAGAAGGCGGTGCTCGAACTGTGCATTGAAGGAAACTAGGGATTCTAAGAGATAGGGATGAAGAGGTGATAAATTCCTGGTGCAAAGCTGCAGAGGCGTAATAGTTTTTCAAGTATAAGGAACAGTAAGAAGACCAGTTTGGCTGGAACAAAGAACGTTTTTTGAGGGGAGTGATGTGTAATAAAGCCTGAAAGGGAGTTTGGGGCCAGATTGTGAAGGGCTTTAGATACCAAACAGGAGTTTATAATTGATATTAGAGGTAAATAAAGAGCCATTGGAAATTATTGAGTAGAGAAGTAATGTGGTTAGGTGTGGGCATTAGGAAAATCACTGGCAGATGTGTCTAGAATGAATCGGAATAGAGAGCCAATGAGGTCACCTGGAGAGACAACCAAGAGAACCATGACAAAAACCCTGAGAGGACAGAGTAGCTGGGAGGAGAGGTAGTCTAGAATGTCAGATGCTACAAAAGCATTAAGGAGGCTGAAGACTGAGAAAAATCCATCAGACTTGGCCACTAGGAAATCGTTGGTGACTTTGGAAAGGGTAGTTTCTGTTATGGCAAAGTGAGAAGCTCTATTGCAAAAGGTGGAGAATTGAATGAAAGGAAAGGAGGTAGAGGCAACTGGCTACCAGTATAGATATTTTTTTCTAGATGTTTCACTATGAAGGGATTTTAAAGGACAAAAAAAGGATGTAGTGAGGGGTTTTTGAGAATGGGGGAGACTTGTGGGAAAGGAGTCTGTAGATAGGGAGAGATTGAGGATTTGAGAGAGCAAAAATGAGGGATAATGTCAAGAGATTATGAGATGTGGAGAAGAAAGAGCTCACATCAAATGGTCTGTTTTCTCAGTGAAGTGCAAGAGGTCTTGTGCTCTGAGAATGGGGTGAGGGGGTCTTCTGGGTAGTTTGAAGAGAGAAGAGGAAACTTTATGAAGGAGGTAACTATAGAGCTGAACCTTAAAAGGAAGCTAAATATTTTAGCTATTATAAGAGGCTAAAATGAGAAAGGAATACATTCTAGAAATGGGGGCCAGCTGATGCGAAGGCATGGAGTAGGATGCACTTCATCTTTGTATCAGCCCCTATCCCTGGACCTCACCTCATCTTCCTTTGTCAGCCATTCTCTTTGGAGTTGTATTACCATGGTTCCCCTTCTGTGGGTGCTCATCTTCTCCCCCGTTCTCGCTAGCAGTACAGGCTCTTTCAAGGTTGAACTGTATCATCTCCTTGCAACTATACCAAAACATACTGTTGTCTGTACTTCTACCACCCTTCCCCACCCACCCACCCACCCAACAGAATTTGCCTCAGGCAAGAATTCTCACACTATGTATGGCTCTGCATGAAAGAAAGTAATATGAAATTTCTGGAAATTTGAGTGGCAGCCAGATTGTGGACAGCTTTAAATGAGAGGCTAAAGGAGCTTGTATTTTTTCCTGTGGCCAATAGAGAGCCACTGAAGATGTTTGTATTGGTAAGTAATATGTCAGTTCAACCTGCAACTGGTTAACTTCTTAAAGACAAACTACAATTTTTTAAAAAGAAAATTGCTTGGCATCCTCATCAATTCTCTTCTCTAATAGCATGGTAACAAAAAGGGGAATTGCAGTCTCATCTGGTTCTCTACAAATATTTGCATTTGTTTCTAAACGAAACAAGTTTGTTCATGTATTAACTAAAGTTATTTCCTTTTGAAGAAATAGAATGACAGTGGAGAGTTGGTTTTTTAATCTTATTTGTATTAATATTTTTTTGTTTTTATATCATCTTCATTTCTAAATATATCTCCTCCCATGCAGTGAGCTTATCCCTTGCAACAAAGATATTTAAAAGAAAAGGAAAAAAAGTCATTTAACCAAACAAATCAATACATCAGTCCTATGTGGCAGTATATGCAATATTCCACACCCATTGTCCCCCACCTCTGCAAAGAGGGGAGGAAAATGAAAGCTAGTTTTTGTAAAAGTACCTCATCTGTCTTACACTGTTCTCCCAGCAATATCAACCATAGTTTATGGCAAAACCTTAAATTTCTCTTTTTTTGTTTTTCTTACCCTAATTTGAGAGAACCAAACCTGTTTCTTCCAGTAATATACTATATGCCATTTTTCATACTTGCTTTTTAATTATTTCTGATATATGGAAAACTTGAAGCTTTTAAAATTCTAAAAAAAGACTCTTTACATCAGTAGCTGTACTTGGTTTGGACTCGGTGGAAAAGAGTGGAGTTGCCCCCAGACCCCTCCTCCTACTCGGCTGCTTCCCCTTCTAGCTTCCTTTTGTGTATTGTCTTCTTCCCCAATTAGACTATGAGCTTCTTGAGCCTTTCTTTTCCTTATTTGTATCACCAGTGCTTAATACAATGCCTAGCACATAGTAGGTACTTAATAAATGTATTTTTTTACATTATGTGTTAGATAGGTCCTGGAGTCAGGGGACCTCGTTTACCAGCTGTGTGACCTTGGCCAACTCTCTTACCTGCTTTGAGCTTCAGTTTTCTTGCCAACAAAATGGGGATCATAGTACTTGCCCTATCTATCTCACAGAGTTGATGTTATAGAAATATTATAGATCACTACACAAAGGTAGGTTTTTTATTATTATTATGACTAATCACCAAAAAAGAAAAGATATCTGAAAGTGACAATTAGTGGAATTTTTGTTTGGTTTGGTTTGGTTTGATATAATACAACTCAAATATTTCTCTTTTCTTTCTAGCCCACAAGACGGTCTGCAAGATTGTCAGCTGTAAGTATTTTATAAAGCCCCTTGGGGTAGTCCCTGTGGGCACATGGTCCCCCATTCCAGAGCAAGTCAGTGACGTTGCTGTTGAAAGGAATGGTAAGGTGATGTTTCCCTTGCTCCCTTTTCTCTGTTTTAAAATAACTGGTGTCACAACTATTCAGTCACGTTTCACTGGTGCCGCCAATCAGTAACCATTTATTAATTACCTACTATGTGTCTGGCACTGTGCTAAGTGCTGAGAATACAAAAAGAGGCAAAAGACAATCCCTGCCCTCAAGGAGCTTACAATTTAATCAAGTAATCTGAAGTAGCTTCACTGTATCAAATGTGCACCGATGAAATGTGACAGCATGGAATTATACAAGATAATTAAATCATCAAGGCAAAATAAATGTCTTGGCTTCCAAGTCCTATTTAATGATGTGATATCATTAGCAGGAAGTCTGGTTCTCTATCTCTCCCTGATTAAGACATGGAAAGATTCGGTGTTGGGAGGAATTACAGGAGTGGTCTGGCATGCCTCACCCAGCTTGAAAGGCCAGTTGGCCATGAGGCTTAGTAACGAGTAGGGTTCCCACTACCCCACCTAGATACACATCCCAGTGTGCACCAGATTGGGAAGAAGGACTGGCCTTAACTGGGAAAACACTGCTGGTCTCACTGTGGCCAGCAGTCTAAACCTGCTGGCTCCTTCTCTCTTACCTTCCCTGTGGTTTCAGTATCTTCCTACTACTAGACCCTAGAATTGACCTCAGGCAGAGAGGTTGGAGGGGCCAAATCTAAAATGGGTATTGGGCAGGGTAGATAGAGTAGTGAGAAGGGCCTGGGTTCTAGGACTGCTATGCCTAACTAGCTGTGTGACCTTGGACAGGTCATTTGAACTCTATGGACTTCAGAGCTCCTCTGAGCAGCCCATCAGTTTTCTTCATCTGTAAAGGAGGTCAGGGGTTCTTAGCCTGAGGGCCTGTGAACTTTTAAAAAAAATATATTTTGATAACTGTATTTCAAAATAGTTGGTTTCCTATGTAATCTTTAAGTATTTTATTTTATGCATTTAATAGCATTCTGAGAAAGGGTCTGTGTACCTCACAGGCCTAGTAAAGGGGTCTCTAACACAGAAAGGTTAAGAACCCCTGGACCAGGTGATTTCTAAGGTTCCTTACAGCTCTTTTATACTATACTGAGTATAGTCTAGGATAGGGTTAGAAACCTGTAGCCTTGAGTCCACATGTGGCCTTCTGGGTCCTTGGGTACAGCCTTTTGACTGAGGCCAAGTTTTACAGAACAGATCTTTTTATTAAGAGTATTTGTTCTTTGAAGTTTGGACTCAGTCAAAATGCCTCTCCCATGGTCTGAGAGGACTCTTGAAATAATGTAGAGCAGGGGCAGGCAGGAGGAACTGTGAACAGCAAGGGTTAAATGGAAGACTCCCCAGTACTGGGGCCTATACTGATTTTGACACTCTGGAGCTTTCATGCTGAGGGGCACATACCTGTTTCTGTTCTAGCCCCAGGGGGGCCTGCAATAGTAGGTGGGCACCAAATCAAAAAATGGTATTAGGACCAAATTGAAAATGCAGTTAGGGTGTGAATTAGAGAATCCTCCCTACGTCTCAGATTAGCCAGACACTCTGAAAAGGAGTGAGATGCAACAGGGCATAATGCATAGAAGAGTGGCCTTAGAAGTTAGAAAGTGTCCAGTTTGAGTCCTGCCTCTGACACATACTAGTTGTGTAATTTTTACCTCTTAAGTTGCTTGTGTGAAGTGGAGGGAGAAGTTTCCACACCAGGAGTTCATCCAATAGGAAAAAAAAGTCACAGACCTGCACCACCACCCCCCCAAAAAAGAGGGAGGAAAATGAGTTTTAGCCGAACCATTAGAGAGAGCAAAAGGAGGCTGAAGTATGGAATAAGGAAGTGGCAGTAGAGCAGGTTTTCTATAACAGTAGTTTTGCTGCATTGCATTATTCCTGACCTCGTGGTGGGTGAGGGAGGAGGCCCAGTGCATCGCCTTTTTCTCACACCTTAGCGAAGTCTCAAAAAGTGAAGTTTATACTATCTTCACATTTTAACAGTAGATAACACAGCAAGCTATTCTATTCAGTGACTCCAGAGCTAGTTTTATCTGTAGATTTTTATGTCTTATTTTAAATAAATAAATAATAAGGTTTTCAGGTGAGTAGCAATGAGCAGCACATGTACACACTCACACATGCATAAGTGCAGAGCCACATGCCCCATTTCCCTGAGATACAACAATCTATGCCAGGCTTGCACAGAACTTCATCTCTGGAATCACCAGGTTCACATATGGAGACAGAGGTCACCTTTGTGCATTCCCATTGAATTGACCCTTGAAAGCTGAGTCCAGGTGTGATGTCATTTACAGAAAATAATAGAAAAGCAGATGAGTTGATTGTGTCTGGAGTCCATAGTCTAAAGCATAAAACTTCTGGACTTGGGAGCCCCTTCCTTCTTACTTACTGTTCTGCCTTTGGGAACAGGCACATGGGATCTGAGATTTAGAACTGGGAAGGGACTGAAGAGGCCTTGAGCTCAGATCTTCCTGGCTCCCTGTTCCGCAGTTGAGCTTGGGGTCTTTGATAAAAACATTCCTGGCTCTTCAAGGCCCATTCTTTAGCTGGTGGAACACTTCAGAAATCTGAACTCTTCTAAACTTGAATTGTCCATGGTTTCACTTTATACTCTGGACAGTGAAGCCAGGTGGGAACCTGAAATCCATGTTGCCTGGAAATGTTGGAAGAGGGGCTTAAATATTTTTATATATAACATGATGTGATATTATATGACAATATTATGTATGTGTATATATTGTCTACTTTTATAATACAAATGAAGAAGCTGATGGACCCAGAGGGGCTCTGAAATCCATAGATAACCTGCTTGAGATTCCACAGCTAATTAAGCAGAGCAGTATTAGAGTCCAGGACCCTTTCAACTACCCTGTTCAATCCCTATTTGGGGATATCTAACTTTCTAACTCTGCCTGACACCAGTTCTGGGTATAGTGGCAGGATCGATTTTCATACCATATTCTTTCATAGCCAACCTTTTGTGCTTTCATTACTGCAGAGAATTAGGGGTTGAAAATCTCATCATCCTTCCCTAATGACCTCAGTATGCCTGTTTTGTCTGTAAGCTAAAAAGGTATCTGGGGAAGCTGGGCCCCTCCCTGCCTGCTGATGGCAGTGCCTCCCTGGAAGAAGGCCGGGCAGCAGAACTAGCAGGTGTTTATTTATGGAGGCCTCTAAAGGACCAAAAGAGAAAGGAAAGCAAAGCCAGCTTATGTTATTTCTTCCCTTCAGTGAGTTTTTTCTGGACTATCTTAATTTTGGGGTAGGAAATTAATTAACAAGAGATGATGTTCCTATATGGTATCATGTTAGTACAACTGGTGTGGTACAATGCAGGTTGGCTCCTATTCTGTGCCTCATAGCCTTAAGTTGTCTGGGATGCTGACAAGGTAAGTGACTTGTTTAGGGTCACATAGCCAGTATGTGTCAGAGGCAAGACCAGGTGTCCTGGACTCCAAGGCTAGCTGCTGTTAACAATGATGATGATGATAATAATAATAGTAATATTTATATAACATTTTAAGGTTTGCTGAGTGCTTTACGTATTGTCTGTTTTGATTCTCACAGCAACCCTAGGAGGTAGATCCTCCTATTATTCCTACTTTACAGATGAGGAAGCTGAGGCAGACAGAGGTTAAGTGATTTGCCCAGGGTAGCACAGCCAGTAAGTGTCTAAGACAGGATTTGAACTCAGGTCTTCCTGATTCCAAGCCCAGTGCTCCATCATGATACCCCCTAGCTGCCTCTCATGCTAGTACAATAATATCCTTAGTGTAAAGAGCTGTACCATCATCAGATGGGGCTTCCTGTCTGCCTGTGGTAGAGATAGGGGTTGGATAGATATGAAAGTTTTCTACCAACTTGAACTGATTTCAGGAGACCTAAATTAGAATGAGTGTAGATCCACTTCTTGTATGACACTATTTAGAAATAATTTTGAAATATTTCATAAGCAGTCTTCTTTCTTCCTAGTTAGGTTTTGCTTAAGATTTCATTATGATTTAGGGGTCATGGATAAGTCTAACCTGACCACTCAGACTGTAAGCCTTTAATTGGGCATTTCACATCATTTTAAGTATCTGTGACATCACACTCACTGGTGTGCCATGATAAATATATATATATATATATATATATATATATATATATACAGAGAAACCCTGAGATGGCAAGATTAGACATGTACCCAAAGAACTATTCTGAATGGTGCTAAGATTGTTAACTTTTACATCTCGATTGAAATGCATCTAATTGGAGTAGAGTCCAAAGTAACAGTGGTTCCCAGGGTCCATTGGGAATGCCCCCTGCTCAGCATAGGATAAAACAATTTAAAGATGAATCAGATTTCTGCTGAGCCTGGTTTGGGCCACTCTGGTTAGAGGAGACCTGTTCCATGAGAAACAGGTGTTTGGAGTACTCAGACTAAGAGCTATCATGTTACAGACTGTGGGGGGTCAAAGAATGTGTCATCTACTTTTCTGCATTGTTTTGTGCATTACGGTGGCCAAGGGATTCTGTGTTTGATTTTTTTTTGAGTATTTGCATAATTAAAAATGTCTTTGCAGAAACCTGCGCCACCAAAACCTGAACCAAAACCACGAAAAACCACTAAGGTAAGAGGTGCTTTTTTTTTTCCCTCTTGGGTGGTGGTAGTGGAGTATTTTTAAATAAATGCGTAAATAATAATCCTTTCTGTAACTCCATTTCCTGGGAAAGGTCAGGCTGAATGGTTGCTAAATGAACTAGCAAGAACACTGCCATTGCTGATTAGAGACATCCTCAAAAAAATTAATACATGTAGTTTGTGGTCTACAAAGAGGGCATTTTTCTCTTAAGTAAAGTGGAAACAGGAGGGCTCACTATGCTCTTGGGCATGCAGCTTTGCCAAGGCAGGTGCTCTGAGAGCCATTCTGGCAGAGGACCTAGTTTAAATATGCTTCATTTCAAACCTAGAGGAGCTGAATGGCCTCTGAGGATTCTGTTGGCAACAAGCTGGGTGACCCAAGGGTCACATTGCCTTGCCTGTAACTGAGAGGAAATAGGCCCATCCAGGTGTGTGAGCCCCAAAAGGCCTTTTTGCTCTATGCCAGTCCTAGCCTTCATTGTTGGCTCAAAGTTTGACATTCTGCTGTGTGGTTGTTTGATTTTTCCAAAGCATGATATGATGGGTAAAGCACTCGTGTTTAGAGTCAAAACACTTCCCATCTGAATCCTCACTCTGCTGTTTATTGCCTTGTGACCTTGGACGAATCCCTGAGCCTGAGTTCTCTGAAAAATGAGGGGGTTGGTACTAGATGGTCTCTGAGGTTCCTTCCTGCTCTGAATCCTTGTGATCTTGTGAGTTGTCTCTGTCCCAGAGTTCCAGGCAAATTTTTGAAGCAGCAAAAATTCATTCCTGATGCTTGATCTTAAAAATAGCATCTTTTCACCTGAGTTCCTAAATTCAGTCCCTTGCTGCCTGCCTCACATTTCACCCTGTGCACTGTTTAATTGAAATTAATGGCTCTACCAACTGTGGTGACCCTTCTCTCTAACTGCTCCCCAAGCCACCTTTCCAGATTTTGTTTTCTCTCAAATCCCCAGGCCTACAGCGAGGCAGTTGGTACAGTTCTATGCCTTGACCCCTCTGTCAGACATTCGATGTTTCTTCTTGCTAAGTAGCATTCACTCCTAGCATCAGTGGGATACACTCTCCACCAAGGAGGACAAGTAAATGAGTGAAATCATTGTCCTTTCAGAAAAAAAGGAAAAGTATTTCTGATAAGCCAAGCTGCAGTGGATTTTCTAAGCAGTGATTTATTGGGATAGAGGCATTGTGGGATTGTGGATAGAATGCTGCTGGCCCTGGAGTTAGGAAGACCTATATCCAAGTCTTATCTCTGACACTAATTGTGTGACCTTGGGTAGATCATTTGGGCCTCAGGCAACTCCCTAGCAGGTATCAACTAAATTATATTTAGCAGTCATTTCCTAAGCACCTACTAGTGTTGGGCGTTGTGCTAGTTACTGTGAATACAAAAGCAAAAACCATTTCCTACCCTCAAAGAATTTACATGTTCTTGGAGGTAGGGAAAGGGAAAAAAAGTAATTTTTTTTAAACTTATGGGTTTAAAAAAAAAAGGGTAGAGGGTAGCTAGGTGGCACAGTGGATAGAGTTCTGGCCTTGGAGTCAGGATGACCTGAGTTCAAATCCAGCCTCAGACACATAACACTCATTAACTGTGTGACTCTGGGCAAGTCACTTAACCCTCACCAAAAGAAAAAGGAAAAAGGAAAAAAAAACAAAAAAGGTAGAAAAATAAGTAAATACAAAGTAATTTCCAAGGTGAGGAAGCACTAACAAGTAGGGAGAGCAGGAAAGATTTCTGGAAGGGGTCTGAGCTTCGAAGAGAAATCAGGATCCTAAGAGGCTAAGGTGAAGGAAATGGAGATATGAGGAACAAACCAAGTCAGATATGGATTAATGTGTGCCAGGGAAGAGAGTTCCCATGCTGAGAGTGAAAATCACAGCTCCTTTTAGTGCATTTTACCAATGGAACCCAGGGTTACAGGGCTGTTTGTTTTAATCTAGGGAAAGGCTTTCATTGGATATTAATAAGAATCGGTCATGACATCCACCTCATGAAAGCCTTCACAGCTATGGCTCCTCAAGGGTTTTTGAGGATCCTAATTGGTATTAGTGAATGTCCTATCACTTCTAATGACTCCGTATATTCCTGTGTTCTGATCCTCTCTGTTAGAAGGAGCCTGGAACAAAGGCTAACAAAGGCGCCAAAGGGAAGAAGGATGAGAAGCAGGAATCTGGAAAGGAAGGTACTACACCGTCTGAAAATGGTGAAACTAAAGCCGAAGAGGTACTTTCTGTCAATGCCTCCCGCTGATTGACTCAGTGCATTTTCAAATTGATTCGGGAATCCGAGCCATTGATAGCATGTTCATAATGTTTCTCTTTATTGCCCATGATGTTATTGCAGATTCGCATCTATCGCTCAACTGTTAGTGTTTCAACATCCCGAGGTGCCCCACCCAGCACACTGTCAGTAAAGGGGCAGATTGAAACAGTGAAAGTTAAGGGTACGGTAGAGAATGTCTGCCTGTGTGCAGTGGCTAGAATCAGATAGTAGTGTGCTGCTTTTCATTATGAACAGTGGAAGCTTGCAGGTAAGGAAGGCTTCTGTGGCTTTCTGAAAAGCAGAGACTGATAAACAAAGAGAAGTGTGTTTGCGGGTATGTATGCCTGTCTTGTCTGTGGAGCACCTACAATGGATATAGGCTTTGCAGTGGAGCTGCTTAAGGAGGGATGCTTTAAAAAAAAAAAAAGCCAACGTTGTGTCAGTGGGGTGGCTATCTGTCTGGGGTCTGAGACTGGTTAGTAACGGCCTTCTTCTCTTTTTGTTTTTTTTTTCCTTTCCTTTTCACAGGCACGGAAAACTGAATCTGTAGGTGACAAGGGAGAATGAATTATCACGAAAATTGGGGGTGGATTTTATGTACCTCTCGGGACATCTTTTAAAAGATATTTTTATCAAGTATTTTGTAAATGCTAATTTTCTAGGACTATGATAGGCAGCATATTAAAAAATGTATATCGATGAATATTTTCCCTTCTCATAACAATGCTTTTTGGAAGCCCCCCATCACTTCCCCTGACCCCCAAAGTAATATGAACATCAGCTGAATATTGGAAGCCGTGTGTAAAATTGGATCTGCATTCCACGCACTTGCTTTGAAAATTAGTCCTGTGCAGACGGTGGTGTTTTTACTGTGCATATTTGAATTTTTCATGCAGTTTTTCTAGAGCAATAATCAGTGGTGCTTTTGTACTTAGGTTTTATGTGATTTTAATGAAACATGGATACTTGTGGCCACCTGCTGACTATTTTTGGTTCTTTTAATGGTTTAAAATAAAAGGTTTTCTTGCCTGCAAAATTTCGGCTTTTCAGTGTGCTGTCTCTAAATTTAGAGAGTGTCTCGTTTCTATTTTAACTCTTGCAGAAGATATTAGATGTTCTAGGAATTTCTGTGATCTCTGTGCTGACATTGCCTCTAATAAGTAAAATAGTTTCATTTATTAATTTGTTAGGTTTCTAAAAATGTCATCTTTTGTGCTGAAAATCACTTCCAGGTGTAAATACAAAAGAATAATAATTAAAACACATGCACTAAGATACAAATCAGTAAAACACTTCTAAAAGAAATTATTTATGTTGTGACCTGGAGCATATTAGGGGATCTATTAGGCCAGATAAGCAAGGGATCATCCATGAAGGCCCCCCTGGAAAATCTACCACAGTCAGCACTATGGCCACAGAATCTGGAGACTGTGAACATAACCCACACCATGAAGCTTCGTTGCTGAGATTCTGTATAAATAAAGAAAAGAGAGATTTTTCTGTTTTTATGGTAGCATGAACCTAAGCCAAGCATGTACTGGTTACCTTCCTACGTAAATTAATAATAGAGGACAAAATAATTTTAGTTTTTTGTCAAATTATATCAAACCAAGCTAAGAAAAAAAATCCCATTCATTCTCATTTTCAGATATCTTTTTTTGTGAGTAGTCACAGTAATTATTCATAACATTAGCAACACATATGAGATACATGCTACACGTATTATGATCACTATTTTTTTTGGCAATTGGGGTTAAGCAACCAGGGGCAGCTAGATGAGGAAACTGAGCCTAGTAGCAGTTAAGTGATTTGCCCAAGGTCACATAATCAGTAACCCACATCCCCTAACTCCAGATCAATGAGAAGAGATGGTGTCTCTTAAAGGAGTGTTTATTTGATTTATCTCAAAGGATAAAAGGCCCCTTCAAAAGTTAGGGGGTTTGTTGGTTTACTTGTTTGTTTGTTTTAGCTGGGGTAGGTGGTGGCTCAGAATCTGAATATTTTCCTCTGGCCCAAACCCACCATTGGTTTCTAGCTATCAGATAATGAAATATTTAAAGGACCCAGTTTCATCCACAGCACAATCCATTGCTCCTCCAAGACCTCATAGACACTCTTGGTAAGTTGCTGTGGCCAGAAATATTTATTGCCTGGTGTCTGAATGTATGAGGATGAACTGACCCAAACTTCTCTTACCGGGTCTTAGTTAAAGCCTTGCCGATATGGAAGGACCCATCATTGTGCTTTGCTAATAAAGCCTTGAAGAACTCAGAGTTACCTTCATGTCACAACGAGATCTACAGTAAGAATTTGAAGTACTTTGAATACACACACGTACACACACACACACACACACACACACACACACACACACACACACATCTCCCCCCCCAACACCTCCTTACCCTTCCCTATGCCTGTCTCTCAGATACTAAATGGATGTCATCAATTCAGTGATTCCCTTCACCAGCTGTATATTCCAACCTATGCATAGCTGCCCATCCTGTGCAGCTTTTGTGCAGGTCCTCCCGTAGGAAGTCCACACACCATGCTGAAGGCCCTTCCTTACTTTATTCTTATATCATGCATGTACCAGTAAAGTACCCTGGTTGCTCACTGGCATCCCATCAGGCATATATGTTAAAGACTCCTCTCATCCCAAAGAAAAGTTTTTGAAATAGATTGTGTTAATTATGATCTTTGATAATATTGTTTTACTTATTAGCTTGCCAAGCTTGAAACATTCAAAAGGGCTGTGTGTAATATCACAAATATTTTTATCTACACTCACAGACTCACAAGAACAGAGAGCTTTAAGACTGGTAAAACACTAATATTATCTCATTTGATCCTCACAACTTTGTAAAGTAGATTCTATCGTTTGCATTTTACATATGAGAAAATTGAGGCTTAGAGAGGTAACACAGCTAAGTGTTGCCTGAGATTGGATTAGAACCCAGGTCTTCCCTACTATTTTACAGTGCTCATTCCTCACAAGGAACTTGCTTTAAAAAATGCACAGATTTCTCTTTTTTAAAAAACAACTAGGTGATATAATGCATAAAGTACTGGACCTGGAGATAGGAAAACCTGAGTTCAAATGTGGCCTCAGACTCTTACTAAGTGTATAATTCTGGACAAGTCATTTAACTTCTATTTGCCTCAGTTTCCTCCACTGTAAAATAGAGATAATAATAGCACCTACCTCCCAGGTTGTTTTGAGGCTCAGTGAGATAAATTTTGAAAAGCACTTTGCAAGCTTTAAAACTTAAAACTATATAAATACTAGCTATTTTGATATATTCACATGAGGATTGCCTAAGAAAGGGATACCACACAGTATTTTCTACCCAAAATAGCCCTTCATCTCTAAGTGGGGTTCTCACAAGCTGGAAAGGTACTAGATACAAAGCTATATTCAGGGATGGCTATTCCCAGTAAGAAGAAAACAGAATTCCCACTGTAGGGGGCCAGCTAAAGCATGGAAAGAAGGTAAGTGGAAAGCTTTTTTTGTTGTGTCTCAATCCATTTATCTGCTGGTAACCAAGCAGCCATCCTGCATTTCAAAATTAAAAAGTCCCAGAGCTGGGAAACTGTCTCCTTTCTCCCCAGTCACTAGGAGGCGCTGTGTTAGTGTTCATTACTACAGAATTAGGCCAGGGTGCTACAATGTTGTGTTATCCTTAAGGTCCCTGAAGCCTTCACAAACCTGAGATATTTTCTAATGATTTAATAATAACAATAATAATAACTGACTCTGTAGCCACTTACGGTTTGCAAAGCTTTATAGACATTATTTATAGACATTAGATCCTCACAACAACCCTGTGATTTTATTTAGTACATTTATGTCACCATTTTAAGGAGGAAAAGAAAGATCAAGAGACTTTTCTAAGGTCCCACACATAGCCGATAATTATTGAAAGCAGGATTTAAATAACATAAGTAACTCTCTACTTATCGTTTTTGAACATCAAGGAGCATATGGCTCTTAATGAAAATATATGGACCTGTTCTTATTTTCCTTTTCTTGTTCATTCAGTGATTTTGAAGAGACATGATAGAAATTGATTATCTTCTCATTTAAGATCTAAACAAATGTTTCTCTAATTATATTCCACAGAACTCAAACCTAAGAAAAAACTACAAAGAAAAAAGGAATAACAATGATGAACACACAGCAGACCCATCCACTTTATTTGTATTAGACAATTGTGTACATTCAGCTGGGATAAAAATCCGTCACAGACTAATTGTCATCAATATCAGTCATGTGTGATACAAGTTGACTTCTTATTGGTCTAGAATCCATCATTAAAGGTGATGCCCCTATATATGTTTTCATGTATATAAACATTTACATATGTTCTATATGAACATTACCTATAATGATGGGTTTAAGGTCAACAAGAAGTTAACATACACACATGTAGAGATATGATATACACTATATTAACACATGGAAGGAAGGAAGAAAGAAAGACCAATTTTAAAAGAAAATTTTCTAGTTGACCTATAGCTCCTTATATAATGGTTTAAAGCAGGCTGGGTGTTCTATCAAATCTGATCAGGAATCTCTTAATAAAGAGATTCACCCTTGAAAATCTCCCACTTGCAGCATTCTGGATTGTTGCTTTGTATCAGAAGAGTGTACTACAAATAATCTTTCTTTTTTTATTTGAATTTATTACTATAAAAATTAACCACTGTCTCAGTTTCTTCATCTGTAAAATGAGGATGATAATAATAATAGCAGCATCTATCCCAGGGTTTTCCCAGAGGCGACTTGGCATTAGAGGATATAAGGCTGGGCATGGAGTTGGGAAGACTTATGCTTATCGAAATGGCTGGAATATAGTAGTCACTTAAATGCTTGTTGATTGACTTCAGATCTCTCTTCAGGAGGTCATTTAACTTCCATGTGTCTTAGGCTCTTTCCTAGAATCTCAGTCCTGAATAACAGAAAGATTGATATCTGCACTGATAGTGGGAGCTCTGTATTCTGATGAAATCACAGATCTTTCTTGTAAATATTTTTATATTAACTTCCCCTATAGTAATTAGGTAAAACTAAGGAATTTGAAAACTCAAGCAAATATGTCAATAAACAAGATTGTAATGTTTAAACCAAAAAAAACCACATTAGTGTGAAATAGTAGAGAGTGTCAAGTTCCTGGAGGCCAGGAACACATCTACTTTTCTTTGTTTTCCCCAGCACTTATCACAGTGCATGGCCAAATAGGCACCTAATAAATAAATTAATTTGTGGTCAGAGGAATTAAGTTTGAATTCTGGTCCTACAACAGTCCTCCTTATTTGTTTGCTAATTCGACCTCTGGATGACTTTCTCACCTTTAAATGGAGGATTTGATCTCCAAAGTCCTTTCCAGTTATAAATCTATGAACCAATTGAGTGTCAAACCCTAAAAAAAGAAGAAATATAATTGCAGCCCTGGTTATCTCCAATTTGGGTTTATTTGTAAGTATCCTGAACTCTGATGCATACTGTTTAGTTATAGCGTTTATTAAGTGCCTCCTGTGTGTAGAATACTGTGCTACAAATGAAAGCAATTGTAGGTAATAATATTTGTCCTCAGAGACACCTTGCAAAGATAGCTATAATGTAGGTTAAGTATATTAGGGAGGTCCAGAACAAAGTAAGGAGGAAGGTCATTATCAACAAGGAAATTGCCGTGGAGAGGTAGCACATATGTTGAGTTTGAAAGGATTGATAGAAAGATTCTAAGCACAGAAAAACATAAGCAAAGGCATGGTGGCAGGGAATGCAGGGCCTATTTGGGGGATGGGGACTTGTTCACTGTTAGAGAATACAATTCATGAAAGAAGTAATATGAGATGAGGCTAACCGTGGAGAATGTTGCCAGATTGTGGAAGACCTTGAATGGTAAGCAGAAACTTAACTGTACTGAGACAATAGGGAGCAGAGGAGATTTTTGAATAAAAGAATGACATCTAGTCAGTCAGTAAGCATTTATTAAGCTCTGTATGCTAGACAAACAGCCACTGTCCTCAAAAGAGCTCATATTCTATTGGAGGAGACAGCTTGCAAACAACTGCATACATAAAGTGTAGATGGGGAGTAATTTCAGAAGGAAGGCACTGGCAGTGGGGTGAAGAGTAGGAGGAGGGGACTAGGAAAGGTCTCTTGCAGAAGGTGGGATTTGAGCTGTCTTGAAAGAAGCCCAGAGGTGGAAGTGAAGAGCGAGAGCATCCCAGGAAGGGAAAGCCAGCCAGTTCAAATGAATGAAGAGTGGAAATGGAGTGTTGTTGCATTTGGGGAATGACAAGAAGACCAGCACCTCTGGACAGTAATGTATGTGGGGGAGAGCAAGAAGACTGGAAAGGTAGGAAGGGACCAAATTATAAAAGATGAGTTTCTATTTGATCCTCCAGAGAATAGATAAGCATTGGCATTTATTGAGTAGAGATAGCGACCTGGTCAGACTTGCACTTTTAGAAAGATTGCTTTGGCAGCTGAGAGGAGGATAAACTTTTTTTTTTAAGGCATTTGGGGTTAAGTGACTTGCTCGGGGTCACACAGCTAGTAAGTGTCCAGTGTTTGGTATGAGGCCACATTTGAACTCAGGTCCTCCTGACTTTAGGGTTGGATTGCTCTATCCATTGCACCACCTAGCTTCCCCAATAAACTAGATTAAGGCAGAGAAACCAACCAGAAGGCTATTGCAGTAGCCCAGGTGTAAGGTGATGAGGGCGTTATGATGACAGCCTGGGCGTATACTACAGGTATTGTGAAGGTGGAAAATATGAGACAGCAAGAGATTGGATATGGTGGGTAAGAGAGTGAGGAGTAATGGATGATACCGTGGTTATAAAACTGGGTCACTTAAAAGGTGATGGTGCTGTTGTACATGAGAACAAACTGCAAATTCTGAAATAGTTTTAGAAAGAAATTTGTTCGATCATTTTTTAGAGGAGAGTGATCCAGGAAAGGGGGTATGGCTCCCTCTCCTCCAAGCTCAGGAAAGTTTATATAGGATTTAGACAAGAGTGCCCTGAACACAAACCACATTATACAGCTAAACAATTTTGTTTAGAGGGTAACTTGAAAGCAAGGTAGCTTGAGATGGATATCAATAAATGTAAACATTCAGTAAAATTGGGGTAAAAGCAAAAAATAAAAACAAGACCTGGGTGAGGAAACCTAAAACAAGAATGTTTTGGGTGGATCCAGGACTGGAGGGGAACCCAAAATTCCTTGTCACCTCTGGCAGTCCTGGAGAGTTACTGAGATCAGGGTAACATAAAGTTAGATTCAAACAATATTGATAAAAGAAATAATAATCCACAGTGCCTTCAACATGATAAGGAATCTGGAGAGAAGAGAAAGATAATGAGTTCTGCTTTGGACATGTTGAGTTTAGGATGTCTCCAAGACATCCAGTTTGAAGCATCTAGTAGATGGTAATGTAAAAGGGGAGATTAGGGCTGGAGAAACAGTTCTGAGAATCATCTGCTTAGAGATGATCATTGAACCTCTGGGAGTTAATAGAATAAGAAGGAGAAGAGAATACAGCTCAGGAGAGAACACTGGGGAACATCCACAGTAGGCATGGCCTGGATGAAGATCCAGCCAAGAATACTGAGGAGTGGTCAGGCTGGTAAGAGAACCAGAAGAGAGCAATATCTCAAAAACCTAGCAAGGAAAGCATATAGGGAAGCATTTATAGTGACAGGTTGCAGTGAAGTCAAAAAGATCAAGAGATAACTGGTAACTTTGGAGAGAGCAGTCTTGGTAGAATAATGAGTTCAGAAGCCAGATTGGAGATTGTTCAGAAGAGAGTGAGAGGAAAGGAAGTGGAGACACAGATAGCTTTTTCAAGTTCAGCCCTGAAGAAAAAAAAAACACAGGGCATCCACATCTATGAATAAGGAATTAGTAAGGTGAGTAAAGAGTTGAATATAATTGTACCAGATTTTTGTGATTGAACTCCACTGAAAGAATCAAGGTCCAAGTTTACCAGTGTATGGAGGCTGAGCCCAGAATCTAATTAGACTTTGAATCCATACTAACTAACCCTTAGAGTCTTAGACTAACAAGGTGAGTACTGCTTTCCAACTGCAAACTGGGTGGAACTGCCGGTAGAAATTGAAGAGGTAGAGTTATTTTGCCATTCTGAGTCTCAGTTTTCCCATCTGTAAAATGAGAATGTTGGATTAATTGGCTGCTAAATTCCCATTCAGCTCTAATCTATGATTATATGTTATAGGGTGGGGGAGGGTATGGGGCAATATTGACAGGACTTGGTAACTGCTTACATATGAGAGCTGAGGGAGAAATGAGCCAAAGATAACAAAAATTTTGAAAATCAGAACATAGATGAATGGAAGTTTTTCTGGTTGAAATAGGAGCAGTTTTAGGCAGAAAGATAAATTTAAGACTTGTTAAATTTGAGGTACTGGTGGGACATCCATGTGGAGATGTCTTCCAGGTAGTGGGAGATGTTAGTTCTGCAGCCCAGACAAGATCAAGGCTAGAAATAAAAATATGGGAGCATCTGCATATATATTTGATTGGACCTGGTATTGCTGGGGAAAAATAGGGAGAGAAAAAGGCCAAGGTCTGATCCTTGGGAGACACCTACTAAAGTGTTTAGGAACAGGATAAGGAGTTAGTGAAAGAAAGGAGGAGTAATAGTACTAAGATAGTGTGATAATCTCTAAAGCCAAGAGAGGAAAAAGTATTCAAAAGAAGAGGACTGGTCAACACTGGGAAATGCAACAAAGAGGTCAAGTTGGATAAAAAAAAAATCATTGGACTTGGACATTAGGTGACCTTCAAGAAACCAGTTTTAGGATATGGGGGAAAGGAGCTAACTGACAAGGAACTGAGAAGGTATAGACAGTTTTTTCAGTAAGTTGATGAAGACAGGTGAGATAGTAGCTGGATGGGGCAGAACAGTCAAGTTTGTGGCACGGTACATTGCTGACCTAGTGTATACACTCTTCTGTGACAAAGGCCAAGTGCAGGCCCCCCGGGGTTATGGACTCCACTTCCAACAAAAGGTGCTGTAAGGTAATGCCAAGTTGTCTATGGCTTTCAGAGCTAGCTATCCATAGTCCTATTCCCCTCCCTTTTTATAAGTAGCAGTGCTTATCAACATAATTTACATAATTAACATAATTTAAGGGGTTAGGGTATATTTATCCAATCGGACTGTGGCTTAGCACCCATCCAGTGGAAAACTCAACCTTCGCTCCTTTTCATTCGTTCACACAAAAATGGCAGCACTTTTACTCATATGAAAATTAAAAAAGAGAAAGAGAGAGGAACCACTGGATCACAGATTTAGATCTGGACATGAACTCGGAGGCTATCCCCCGCTTTCACATCTGAGGAAACAGGCCCAGGAAAGTAAGTATTAAGAAGTAAGTATTAGGGAATAAAACCAAATTCTTGAACAACCATAATAACCCTCTCCTTCACACCCACAACTCCTTCTAAGCCCAAGTAGCCTCCCAAAATCCTTTGTACAAGCCAAAAAGCTAGAAATTAAAAGAGATACAATTTGGGCACTCAGATTTAAACATCCTTTAGGGTACCCCTAAGGAGGGCACCAGCCTTCAACTGGTATCTGTAGCTTTTGCTGATTCCATTTCTAAACAAACTTATTCCCCTCCCAACTCTTGCAGCTATAAACTCTTTGCTATTAAACTTTAATCCTGTTCCTGTCCTTACGGCACAGCTTTGCTATCTGAGTCTCACAGCCTTGGTGTGCCAATAGTCATTTTGTATCCTTCTTTCTCCCTCTTCTTGAAAAGTTCATGTTGTACCAGGACCTTACTTTCCCAAGCTGTATCCAGCTCCCTCCACCAAAGCGCTTTCCATGTCTCTCTGCCCGATGGCTTATTAGTAAGCTCAGTTTCGAGGCTCGTTCCATAGGGCTCTTTTTTTCTCCCCAACTACTGCAGCTGTTCTTGCTGGGTGGGGCAGATCCAGGAGGAGGCAGAAGATGAAGAGGAGTTTCATCACAATTGAGCAGAACTGAGCATGTACGTAGGCAAGTTTATGTAGGCGTGTGTGTAGAAGTTTAAAGATAGGTGAGAGGAAGATCATTGTGGGAGCAAGAGCCTTTCCAAAAGTAGGAGATAATGGAATCAAGGTGCAAATGCAGGCATCAACCTTTGTTAGAGTAAGGCTATCTTCTCAGGGGCCAAAAAAAGATGGAAGAAAGAGTAAGTGACTATTATTCTGAGGATGAGAAAAGAGCAGATGAGGGAGTTCACATTTGATCAGCTGGATTTTCAGTAAAGTAGGAGGCAAAGCAGTCTGCTGTAAGTGCTGGGTAGGGAGACAGTTTGAGAAAAGAGAAAATTTGGGATGCTTTTACTGTGGGCTGTTAAATAGGGAATCATCAAGAGTAGTTACCAACTTTAAAAAAAATAGTTACATGATTTCAGTAAAAAAAATATGTTGGCACTTTAAAACAAAATAGCACATTTGTAAAGAATACTTGTATTTTCAAAGAAAAAAATAGCAATTGCAGTTTCCTCACATAATGGAAAGGGGAACACAAAAATTACAAAGCAAGGTAGACGGTTATTCCCAGTCACAAAACTAAGCTGGTAGGGGGGAAAAAAACTTCCTAAATGAACAGTTTGTAATGTTGTTAAATTTGGAATGAAATTGATCTAAAAATGCAGGTTTTGCTTTTTTTAAAAAATTCATTTGTATTTTTTGGTACCATTAGTGGTAGACCTTAAAAAAATTAAGAAATCTTTTCTTGCAAGAGGTCCATCAATATTTTGTTTATTGTTAAGAGTTCCACAACTTCGAAAAGTGTGAGAACCAGTAATCTATGTAATTTCTTGCATTTTGGGCTCAATGACTAGATGATGATAACACTCCCAGGAACCCATAAGCCTGTGGAGAGCAGCTCTCTCTGAGTTTATGCATCTGTCTCACCCCCATTTTCTCATTTTACAGAAAAAGCATAGTGGGATATCTGTACCCTGGAACCACCATTCTCTAAGAAGTAGGATTAACCTCTCCCTGATTAATTAGTCACTCAATAAACATTTATTAAGCACCTACTATGTCACAGACATTATGTTGAGTGCAGTCACAAATATTTATTGTGAAGAGTTCAGTGGTTCTGCTAATAGACTATATAGTTGTCCCCAGGCTGCAGTTAGGAAACATGTGTTCCTTAATGCACAGGAAAGAACTAAGGTCAACAGTTGTTGTTATTGGCTCGTACAACTGAATACGTGGCTTACCCAAAAAATCCATGAACCAGAATACTGACTAATACTCATAATTAACAGAAACGTCAATCATTATGCTAATGTAGATTTTAGCACGAGACATTTGCATAGCATTGTTAATGTTTTAAGAAAATTGCTCTCAAACGTAATAATAAGCAAGTATATTTAGTACTTTAAGGTTTGCAAAGCACTTTACAAATATTATCTCATTTTATCCTCACAACAACCTTGGAAAGTATTATTTCTATTTTACAGATAAGAAACTGAGATAGACAAGTGGGTCAACCCAGGTTACACAGCTAGCAAGTGTTTGAGGCTAAACTTGAACTTAGGTTTTCCTGATTCCAAGCCTGTCACCTTCATCCACTGTGGCTCTCTGCTATGGATTGTCTTCAGGCTGTCTCCTTCTCTCTCACTTGGTAGCACAGGGTAGCACCATCCCCACCAAATGCTGCCCTGAGCTACCTGTATTACCGTCTGTCCACTGTCTTTAATTTTTGTCACAAGCATGAATAATAAAGAGTTGACATTTAGTGTCCTAGGACACTGAAGGGTAATTGTTAGGGATGGTGATGAAGGCTCTAGCAGGACCTAGGTTAGTTGTCAAATGTCTGGTCACTACAAGTATTTAGGGGCCTGAGTATGTTGCATAAATAGCAAATAAGTGCTCATATTAAACAGAAATTCTCTCTTCATAAAGCAATATGCAAATATAAAGAGAAGCTACATGGTATGGTGAAAAGCCTGCTGGATTTGCAGTCAAGGGATGCAAGTTCAAATCCTGGCTATGTTATTTATAACACAATTCTTGTGTGAATTTGTACAAGTTCAATAATCTTTTTGTATGTCAATTTCTTCACCTATAAAATGAAGGGGTTCAATTAAAGGGTCAATCCCAACGGAAGGAATGGATTATATGAGGCAATCTGGCATGCTTCTCACTCTTAGTACCTGTATAAACATGAACGAGTTTCTTAATGTCTCTTTAACAGTATCATCTGTAAAATGGGGATGATAATCTTTCTAGTACCTATTTCTCAGGGTTGCAGTGAGGTTCAAATGAGAAAACATGTGACACACTTTTCAAACCTTAAAATCTTATATAAATGTCAAATATGCCAAACTTTATTCCAAAGTAGTCTCTGGAAAACAAAAACAAAAAATAAATGACAAGAAAACAATCTATCAGGGACTTAGCTTAAATAGGAAACAACTTCCATAGTAAACCCTTGAGATGAAGATAGATTCAGTTCAGTCTATATTTTCTACATCTGCAGTACTGTCTGTTCTTAATTAATTTAAGAATAATAAACTCAAAGCCTTTTATAGAGCTTAAATCATCAAAGGAAGATTCAATCAGACTCAGTGCTTGGATATCTATGGCTGGAAAGTGAATTGATAATATTAATTTTTATTATATAATTATATGGTTGATTAATTATTAACAAATGTTAATTAACAATATCACGCTAAGATTTTTACTAAGGGTTTATATGGAAAAGTTTTCTGGTTAATCTTTAGTTAAACAGAAAATTAAAGAAATTATATATTCTCTGGTCATTGTGGCTATGAGAGATTTTAGTATCATTTTCCAGTGGAAGAGAAGTCGTATGGTGGTGTAGGGACCAGCATTGGAGGCAGGAGGACCTGGGTTCAAATGCTCTTTCTGACACATGCTAGCTGAGTGACCATCCCTTAGTGTGCCAGACAATTCTGTAAGACTATATGGTACAAGAGAACTGAAGTAACTTGCTCAAGTTTATGTAGGTAGTAAGTGGAAGAGCAAGAATGTAAACCCAGGCCTGCTGGCTCCAGATTTTATATTCTCCAATCCAAACCCAAATGCAAAATGCTAATCGAAACCCTCAATTAATTAAAAAAGCATTAGGAAAGAAGGTCATGATTTGAATAACTTGCAAAGATAATAGGATAAAAGACTTACTTCTATTCAATGTGAATTCCTAAGTACTCTTCTGATAGATTCTAAACTTTCCCTTAAAGAAATATGTTTTTATTATATACAGGCTCAGACTATAACCGCCCAGTCTTAAAAATAAAATCCAACAATGTGTTGTCTACAAGAAACTTACTCAAACTATAAAGAAACATAATGAGTTCAATTTGGGGTTTGTTAAATTTGGGATGTCATTCAGACATCCACTTTGAAATGTCCAGTAGGCAATTGATGATGCAGGAGTGAAACTTGAAAGAGAAATTGGTGCTGGTGAAAAGGGGGAGGAGGGACACAAGGGGAGAAGAGGAAGAGGAGAAGGGAGGGAGGGAGAAAGAAGATGGGAGAAGGAGGAGAGAGATTGGGGGGGAGAGAGAGAGAGAGAGAGAGAGAGAGAGAAGAGAGGTGATAGTTAAACCCATGGGTACTGATGAGATTATCGAGAGACTCTAGAGAATAAAAGAGGGCCTAGAAAATAACCTTTGGGAATATCCACAGTTAGGGGCATTATTCAAGGTAATAACCTGTGGAAATACTCACAGATAAGATACTGAAGAAGAGTAGTAAAACAGGAGGTGTGTAGGGGTTATTGTGTATAGTGCTATGCAAATTTTAAAGTACTACATAAATGCTTGTTGGTGGGGGTGTTATTGTCATGAAAACCTAGAGAGGAAAGAGTATCCAGGAGAGAGAGTAGTCTGCAGTGTCAAACGTAGCAAATAGGGCAGGATGGATTAAGACTGGTAAAAAAAAAAATAAATTTAATATTTGAGAGATGATTGATAACCTTAGAGAAAATAGTTTCGATTGAATGATTAAGTCAAAAGCCAGATTGCAAAGTGTTTAGAAGTGACTGAGAGAAGTGGAGACAAGTGTAGAACACTGCCCACATCATGAGAGAGAGATGATGATGATGATAATGATGATGATGATGATGATGATGATGATGATGATGATGATGATGAACTAATTTGAAGAATAAGAAATGCATTTTTGGCCCTGACCAGTGTGAGAATTTGTTTTGCTTGACTATGCTTATATGATAAAGGAGTTTTGTATTGTTCCTTTCCTTCCTTCTTTCTTTCCTTTCTTCTTTCTTCCTTTATTTCCCCTAATGGATGGGAGGAAATGGGAGAGAGAAAAATGAATGCTTGGTAAGTAGAAAAAAAAAACTTTTAAGACTGCCTTGCTGCAGTGAAGGCCCATTTGAGGTTGATAACATGAACTGTAACGTACCCAGCCATTGTAGTTATGAGACTTTGTCAGCATCTCCTGAGTAGGAGTGGAGGAGGTGGACAGTAATAGTAATTCAAAGCTGAGGTTTGGCAAGAGATGAATGATAATAGGACAAGGAGGTAAGAGATTCACGAGCAGAGGACAATGTATAGCTGAAATGGCTAGGTATTGTATTTTTATGCCAATAAAATGGATACTTTAGATGAAATGGATGAATATTTATAAAACTATAAAATACCCAGTTGAACAGAATAAGAAATATATTAAGTACCCCAATAGCAGGGAATAAGACTTAAATGAACATTCAATAAAACAAAATTCCATCTTTCTATATGAATATTCTCCCTATTAAATGGCTATGAAACTTGGAACACTAAAGAATACTAAGAATTGAAACTGAGTATCACCCAGAGGCATCTGAAGATGCATATGGTGAAAATGAGCATGCTGCAATAGATTACAAATAAGAAATTCTAGAGAAGTCAGTAAATATCTTTTTTAAAATGTATGATCTGGAATACTACTGTGCTGCAAGAAATGATGAGTTAGTAGATTTTAGAAAAATATGAGAAGACTTCTGTGAGATAATGAAAAGTGAAATGAGCAGAACCAAGAGAACATTATATATAGTAACCAATATTGAACAATCAAAATATTCTGAGTATTATAAATACTCGTATCAGCTACAAAGGATCCATGAAAACAGATGTTATCTACCTCCAGAGAAAGAACTGATAGATAGAAGTATACATAGTATGGCTTTACATATATTTATAAATCTGTATCAAATGGTGGCCTTCTTTAGTACAGGGTGAGGAGAAAAGGAGGGAGACAGTCTGGAATATAAAATACAAAAAAAAATAAATTTTTTAAAAGTATGATAAAAAAAATCCCAAAACTACATACTGGTCATATTATGAGAATAAGGAATACATAATGAATGGATAGCCCATTCTCCACTGGTATCCCTGAAATCACAATGTTAGGAGACTCCAAGGAAGGTCTCCAGCATATTGAGGAAACTGTATGAGATAAACTTTTGGGACGGGCAGGCATGAATGGGTAGTCATCTAAGTCTTTGGTGGAAATACTCACATTGAGATCACTGATAGAAGTATGGAATCCATTAAGTGACATTATAATCCTAAAGAAAATGCAATCTGCTTTTGGAGATAACTAGATAATATCCCCATCTCGACTACAATCATTTTCTAATTACTCTGTATCATTGTAAAAGAACTGGTCTTACATGATACGACTTCCTAATGCCTCAAAACATGATGTGAGGAATGGAAAAGTCAACATATGATAATAGAAAACAAGGTTTCTGAGTAAAATAAAATTTTAGATTATGAATAATATTACTATTGACCATCATTAAGACCACTTTCCTTATCCTCATAGTTGAGTGGCTTCCATGAGGTAACTTTGGAGGGAGGTGGAAGGAGAAGAATAATTATTCCGATAGCCAGGCAGTGCACCGAGCGCTTTACAAATAATATCTTATTCTCACAACAACTCTGCAAGATAGGTGCAACTATTATCCCGACTTTACAGTTGAGGAAACTGAGGTAGAGTGAGGTTAAGTGATTTGCCCAGAGTCACACTGCTAGTAAATCTGAGGCCACATTTGAATTTGGGTCTTCTGACTCTAAGCCCAAGGCTCTATCCATTGTGCCACCTAGCAGCCCAGATTAAAATAGAGGGAAAGAAATATGTTTTGGTCAGCTCATAAACTGAGCATGTTATCCCTTGGTTTATATTCATTGTATAATTCCTTGATTCCTTCTTACTTTGAAGTTTGCCTCAAGGGAATAAGTTGAATTGGGACTCTTTGTGACTGAAGTCTTTGGCCAGAAAGGTTGGCATCTCAGGCTATTTCTCCTGCCAAACCTTTGAGAGTCTGTCCCCAGTCCAAAAGCTGACAGAACCTTCTTTGCATGCTGTTCTGAAAGAAATGAATGAGACTACACTTCAACAGATTTTTGCCTTTGTAGACCCTTAACTGGCCTAATTAGTATTGTGGATTCCCAACGTGAAAGCCAAAATAGGCAGCATTGCAAAAGAGAACTGCAGGTGGAGACCAATGTGGCACCATAGATCAAGAAGTGAGAATGTTTATTTAGCTAGTACAGTAAACTCCAGGAAAAGGACATTTTGAAAGTGAAAGTAAAATAGATTGCAGAAAAACTGCTGGGCAGTGCAAGGATATGCTTAACTCCATAACAAAGTCAATTTTTGAAACTTTGGGCAGTCAAACATTTTATTTGCACTGAGAAAAAATAATACAAGTCTAAGAGAGGCATAGTGTTATATTCATTTATGTTTTGGAATTTCAAATAGAATAGAATGTTAGAAGGGGACCAGGTCAACTTTTTTACCCTTTCTTCATTGCAGACAGAACAAGAGAAAATGCTCTTTTTTTCAGTGGCAGAAAGGAAATGGGCTGTGTAAATAAGCCTCAAGACACTAGGATAAAGATTTGAAAGGCTTTGAAAATAGGACAGGGTAGCCCTTTGACCAGAATGTTTCAGTCAAAGTTTGAGGAGGTAGTTTGGAAAGTTGTTATAACTGTTTAAATATGCGATTCCTGTAACAGTGGCCCTAATAATTAGGGAAAAGAAATGTATTGAATCCTGGCTTTCCTACTTCCTACCTGCATACCTGAGGCGAATTGTTTAGTAGCTCTGGTCCTCAATTTCCTCATCTGTAAAACGAAGGGATTAGGCTTGGTGATCTCTAAAGGTCCTTCCAACTCTAGATCTATAATCTTATTATCTTCTGGGGTGCCTCGTTTATGCAATGCCACACAAAAATTGGGGGATGAATTGTAGGGAGAAGGATGGCCTTGTGGGATGAACAATAACAGTGAGAGTGTTGTTCAGTCATTTTTCAGTCATGTCTGACTCTTTGTGACCCCATTTGGGGTTTTCTTGGCAAAGATACTGGAGTGGTTTGCCATTTCCTTCTCCAATTCATTTTACAGATGAGAAAACTGAGGCAAACAGGGTTAAGTGACTTGCCCAGGGTCACACAGCTAGTAATTGTCTGAGGCCAGATTTGAGTCAGGAAGATGAATCTTTCTTGACTCCAGGCCCAACACTCTATCCACTGTGCCACCTACCTACCCCAAGAGCAGGAGTAGAAATCTACGAAGACACCTGGAAGAATTTTTCATTTGCTTCCGTGGACCGTCTCCTGAGGCCTGATCACCTGCTTCAAAACCTTAGGAAATGTGTATAGTGACTTAGTTAATTACAAAACTGTGTTAAGTATAGTTCAGCTATAGACACATTTTTTGCTAGATCAGATGGTGATCTAAATCTGACAGGTGTGTCCTGATAGCAGATTGTGCTCATCTTCAGAAGGAAAGGAGCTTTCAGGAAAGGAAAAAAAGTGAATTATTAGCTGCAATTTTTAGTATTATATACATTATAATATTATTACATATTATAATATATTATAGCAGCTACTTTTTGAGTACACAGATCTCTTAGGAAATAGTGCAGAAACACACTGCTTTCAGATGCATGTGCTAGCTAAAAGGCATTTTTTTTGTAAGTGAACAAGCATCCTTATAGAAAGACATTAGTGTCTGTTTTCTAAGCTTCAATGCTACAATTAATTTAGGCTAGAACAGAGTCCTTTCAAATAAAAAAATTAAATTTCCAATTCATATTTTTGTTATTATTTTAGCCTTATTTTTGCATCTGGAATATTGTTTAAGGTCTTCTCTGAGGTTAACCAGGTGCAATGTTGCTTATGAATGGCCTAGTAACTGCTGAAACAAACAAGTACCTGGCCACACCACCCTAGTTTTAGGTTGCTGGAAAAGTAACCTAAAGCATTCTGGCCGCACATTTCATCATTGTTTAGAGTGTTCTGCATAAACAAATTTGTCCAGATGTTGACATGATTAAATCTCTTAGCCATTAGTCTTTTCTGTGGCTGTTCCCTTTCTGGGCCACCCCCTCCTTCTCCTTTCCTAGATCTCTTCTTTGGAATTCAGAAAAACTCAATGAATAGTATCTAATGTACATTAACTCTTTCATGAATGACAGTGCAGGAATAATGCTACTTATATTTTCCTGGCATCTGCAGAGCAATGGGGAGAAAAAATGTAGGAGAATGATTTGGAAGAAGGGATAAGATATGAGAGGGTGTTATACTAGCAAGTGTAGTTAAAGGGAAAAGAAAAAGGAGATTTAGGATAAAACAAGGAGGTAGCCCACCTCTCTGAAAGGTTACTATCCGTTATTGGGATTTACTTGGATTTGTGTGTGTGTGTGTGTGTGTGTGTGTGTGTGTGTGTGTGTGTGTGTGTGATTGAGCTTCCAACAAAACCTGAGGCATTTTGTGTACTGTTGCATTTATGACATGACTTTTTTTAAAAGATTTTTTCCCTTCAATTACACGTAAAAACAATTTTAACATTTTTTAAATAATTTTTTGAGTTCCAAATTCCTTCTCTTCCTCCCTCTCTGCTCTTTGAGAAAGCAAGCACCTTGATATAGATTATACATGTGCAGTCAAGCAAAAAATATTTCACTATTAGCCATGTTGCAAAAAACAGAGCACAGACACCCCCCCCAAAAAAACAAGAAAAATAAAGAAAGTTTTAAAAGTATGTTTTGATCTTCAGACTCCATCAGTTCTTCCTCTGGAGGTGGACAGCATTTTCCATCATAAGTCTTTTGGAATTGTCTTATGTCATTGTATTGCTGAGAATAACTAAGTCATTCACAGTTGATCATCATACAATATTGCTGTTACTGCGTACAATGATGTCCTGGCTCTGCTCAATTATTATATGACTTCTAGTTGGAGGAGAGAATGTTAATGTGATGCGGTATACCTGCGTAAGGAGCAGAGTGAGCCCCAGAGCTTCTTCTTAGAAGAGAGATACGTGTAGTGCCAGAACTTCCAGGAAAAAGAGAGAAAGCTTTTGGAAACTGTAGACATGTAGAAGGAGTCAGCTCTTCGATATTTACCTGAATTTTATCTTGCTTTCCTAGAGATTTGAAGAGAGAATTTCCTCTTCATAGAGATGAGAGTCTCTTTCTGGGTTTAAGCTAGATCTTATCTGTCTTCCAGTAGAAGAGTTCATTCACTTTTGTGTACTTTCTTATATATTCTAATCTATGGGAAATCTCCAATTTCTATTTGCTGTTTTATTTAGATAAATGAGTTTACTCACTGTTCTCTATTTATTACAGTCTTTTGTGTAACCAGTAGTTGGTGGGAAGGAGCTAGGCTGGCAAATGTAAGTTAAGGGCTACCTACCCCCTTAAAAGTAACCAAGAAAGGTGGAAAGAGCCAAGATGGCAGAGTAGTAGGAAGAAGTACAGCCAAACTCTCCCTCACAACTCCCCCACAAAAAATCTAGAAAACTTACCAGACTAAGTCCTGACTGGGAAATGTAAGGAAAAGTTACAGTCAGTTTTTCTGCCCAGGTTGGCATTAGAAGATGATAAAGAGGTCTAAAGACACTTGGAATAGGGGCTTGCCAGGAACAACTGCATGGACCAATCCTCACAGGGAGAGGCTGTGCACCAGGGCAAGAAAAGTTCCCAAATCCAAAACAAAGGGGTCTAAACTTGTGTAAAGTACAGGAACAGGTGCCAATGGATATCTCTGTTGCTGACTGCTCAGTTCTAGGTCACAAATAGAGAACAGACTGAGAAGGGACCTGCATCCCTATTCAGTTTCTAGGGTAAGGAAGGCTTGGTTGTAGCCCCTAAGCTACCTACTGAGCAAGAAACATGTTCAGAAGCAAGCAGCAGCTATATGACTTTGACTTCAGGAGTGAAGCCAGATCACAGTTCTAGCTTCCATCCCAGTATGAAGCCAGTAGTGAAATAAGAAGAGTAGAAAACCCAAACCAAAGGAGAGCCTAAAGTTCTGTTGCACTGAACCAATAAAAGCTTTCTAGCTGACTGATAGTAGCTAAGCCCACCAGCATTCTACTGGAACTCCAACCAGGAACAAGCTCACAGGTATGTTGCTCAGATGCAAACCCAGATCAGGAATTTGCAGACCAGGAGGACAATTATAAGACTTTGCCCAGTATCAGATCACTTTGGGTATACTGGAAGCTTGTAGGACCCCAAGTGAAGCTATCTCTGCAATCCTGGAATTATACAGCACTCAATATCTCAAGAAAGAGAAGCAGGACCCAAGAAGACAAAAGCTCAGCCCAGAATTCCCTCCAGAAGTGTACAGCCTGGCTCTAATATAAAATCTGAAGTCAAGCAGGAGGCTGGATGAATAGGAAAACAAGAAATAAATCCCACCATAAAGTACTGTTATAGTGAGACAATCAGGACACAAAGTTGGAAGAAGAGAATGATTCCAAAATGTCTGCAAACAAAGCCTCAGAGAAAGACACAGTTTGTGTACAAGTTCAACTAGAATTCATGGAAGACATGAAGCAAATTTTTTTTTTTAAAAAGCAGAAAAAAACTTTTATAAATGAAATGAAAGGCTTATAGGAAAAATAGAGAAGAAATGAGAGCTATGGAAGAAAGAACTGAAAAAGGAATTAGCTGCTTGGTACAAGAAGTACCAAGTGCCAAAAAGTATCCTTACCTAAACAACAAATCACCTGAAAATTGCCATGGACCAAATAGTAGTTATTGATTGCATGAAACAATAAGAAATATTAAAATACAGAGTCAAAACACTAAAAAAAAAATAGAAGAAAATGTATGATATCATACAGAAAAAGCAACCAGAGAGCCTGGAAAACAATTAAGGAGAGTTCATTTAAGAATCACTAGACTACCTAAAAGCTGTAACAATCTACCCCCTCCCCCACAAAAAAAAAAAGAACTTAGGTATTATGTTTCAAGAAATCATCAAAGAAAACTGCCCGTATGTCTTAGGACCAGAGGACGAAGTGAAAATAGAAAAAAAAAATCTACCAGTCCCTTTCTCAAAGAAGCACCAAAATGGACACTTCCAGTATCATTATAGCCAAAATTCAGAGATTTCAGGTTAAATAAAAAATACTGCAAGAGGCTAGAAAGAAAGAATTCAAGTGCCAATGAGCCACACAGGATTTAGCAGCCATCATTATAAAGTAATAGAGTACAGGGAATACAATATTGCAGAAGACAAAAGATATAAGCTTACAACCAAGAATGACTTAACCAACAGTAATATAAGTATAATCCTAGAGTATAATCCTACAGGGGATAAATGCACCTTTAATGAAATAGAGAACTTCCAAGCATTCCTGATTAAAAAAGAAAAAACCAGAGCTAAATAAAAACTTTGAAATATAAACATAGGGGTCAAGAGGAATATAAAAAGATAAACATGAGTGAGTAATCACAGGAGACAACAAGGATAAACTGTTTACATTCTAATATGGGGAAATGATGCATGTGTCACCTTAGAACACTATCATTATTGGGATTATATAGGGCTTCCAATTAAACAGAGGATATAGGAGCAATTTTGTTATATTCTAATGAACTTAAAAGAAGAATTGAAAGGGAGGAAAAAAGAAATACATTCACAGGGGCAGATGAAGGCAGAGGAAGAGTGGAGAAAAATTATCTCCCATAACCAGAATAACCAGATTACACAAATAGAAAACTATACAAACAAGGAAGAAGACAACACTTGAACCTCACTCTCAGAAATTAGTCCTAAGCAAAACAAACTCTAATTAAGGAAATTGAATTCAGGCAGAGGTTTTTATTGTTTTTTTTTCCCCAAAAGAAAGGATACAAACTTATGCTTGGGTTCTGAGTTGTAAAAAAAGAGAGTCAGGCAAGCAGAGTGTACTAAACAGAGCACTGTTGCTGACTATACTTTCTTAACATCTTCTTTTTTATTAAGAGTGTGAGTGAAATAGAGAGAATGAAAAGATAAGAGAATATGATAGAAGAAAATACAAAATTAATGATCATAGCTGTAAATGTGAATGGTATGAATTCACTCATAAAACAGAAAAGGGTAGCAAAATTACATAGAAACAATATATTGTTAACAATATATTGTTAACAAGGAAGGCAGTAGAAACATAAAGATTTTTAAGATATATTTTTGTTTTGTTAAATATTTCCCAATTACATATAAAAATGTTTAACATTAATTTGTTTAAATGGTGAGTTCCAAATTTTCTTCCTTTTCCATCCTCCCCCACCCTTAGAGAAGGCAAACAATATGATATTGATTATACATCTGAAGTCATGCAAAGCATGTTTCTGTATTAGCCATGTTGCAAAAGAAATCATACACACTGCCTCCCATTGGTTGTGATTCTTCTTTACAACATGACTAATGTGAAAATATGTTTAATATGAATGTATATGTAGAGCCTATATCAGATTGCATGCTGTCTTAGGTTGGGGGAGGGGAGGGAGAGGAAGAAAATTTGGAACTCAAAATCTTATGAAAGTAAATGTTGAAAACTAAAAGTTAATTAATTAATATAAAAAAGAAATCACACACATGCACACACACACACAAATTAAAGTAAAAAAAATGTACTTCAATCTGCACTCAGAGTTGATCAGTTCTCTCTCTGGAAGTGGATAGCATTTTTGTCTTGGGTCCTTTGCAACTGTCTCAGATCATTGTCTTGATCAGAATAACTAAGTTGATCATAGTTAGAATATTGCTGTTATCGTGTATGGTGTTCTCCTGGTTCTGTTCACTTTACTTTGCACGAGTTCAAATAAGACTTCCCAGGTTGTTGTTTTTTTAACCATCCTGCTCATCATTTCTTATAACACAATAGTTTTCCATCACAATCATATAATACAACTTGTTTAGCTATTCTTTAAGTGATGAGTGTCCCCTCAATTTCCAATTCTGTGCCACCATGAAAAAAAAAAGCTGCTGAAAAGATTTCTGTACATATAGGTCTTTTCCCCTTTTTTTTGATCTTTGTGGGGACCTAGTAGTGGTGTTGCTGAATATGCACAGTTTTAAAGCCCTTTGGGCATAGATCCAAATTGTTCTCCCAAATGGTTTTACTAGTTCACAATTCCACTAGTAGCACATTAGTGTCCTTATTTTTCTACATTCCATCCAGCATTTGTCATTTTTCTTTTTTGTCATGTTAGCCAATCTTGTACAAGGTGATATGTCAGAGTTGTTTTAATTTGCATTTCTCTAATCAATAGTGATTTAGAGCAGGTGACCATCTATAGTTTTGAATGTTTTTCTGAAAACTTATTTATATCCTTTGACCATTTATCAACTGGAAAATGTCTTGTATTTTTATACAAGACTCAGGTCCCTACATACTTGAGAAATGAGGCCTTTATCAGAGAAACTTCCTGTAAAAATTTCCCCCCAGTTTCCTGTTTTCCTTCTAATTTTGGCTACATTAGTTTGTTTGTTTAAAACATTTTTAATTTCATGTAATCAAATTTATCCGTCTTACTTCCGTGATGCTCTGTGTCATTTATTTGGTCAAAAACTCTTCCCTTATCCAATAGATTTGACAAGTACGTTTTCCCATACTTACCTAACTTACTTATGATATGACCCTTTGTGTCTAAATCCTTTATGCATTTTGACCTTATCTTGGCATACAATGTGAGATGTTGATCTATGCCTAGTTTCTGCCAAACTGCTTTCCAGTTTTTGAAGCAACTTTTGTTAAATGTTGAGTTCTTACCCCAAAAGCTTGGAGTTTTGGGTTTATCAAACACTAGATTTTCTTATTGTTGTTCAGTTATGTTTAGTTATGTCTGACTCTTTGAAACCACATTTGTGATTTTCTTGGCAAAGATACTGGAGTGGTTTGCCATTTCCTTCTCTAGCTCATTTTATAGATGAGGAAACTGAGGCAAACAAGATTAAATGACTTTCCCAGGGTCACACAGCTAGTAAGTGTCTGAGACCAGATTTGAACTCAGATATTTCTGACTCCAGACTCAGTTCTGTATCCACTGTATCAACTGCATGCTCCATTACTACTATGTATTGTGTGCCTAATCTATTCCACTGATCTACAACTCTATTTCTTAGACAGTACCAGATTGTTTCCATGAATACAGCTTTGTAATATAGTTTGAAATATGGTCTTGCTAAATGACCTTACTTCACATTTTTTTTCCTTGATTTCCTTAATATTCTTGACCTTTTGTTCTTCCAGATGAATGTTGTTAATATTTTTCTAGCTCTATAAAATAATTCTTTGATAATTGTATTGGTATGGCACTAAATAAGTAAATTTATTTAGGTAAAATTGTCATTTTTTATTATATTGGCTCAGCCTATCCATGAGCAATTAATATTTCTTTAATTATTTAGATCTGTGTTTGTGTAAAAAGTGTCTTGTAATTGTGTTCATATAGTCCTTGGGTTTGTATTAGCAGATAGACTCTCAAGTATTTTGTATTGTCTGCAGTTATTTCAAATGGCATAAAGATTCACACAGAATTCAAAAATAAAGGGCTATGCCAAAAATCTACCATTCTTCAGTTGAAGACTTAAAAGCTCTGATCAGTGACCAA
Source organism: Phascolarctos cinereus (assembly GCF_003287225.1). Lineage (NCBI taxonomy): Eukaryota > Metazoa > Chordata > Mammalia > Diprotodontia > Phascolarctidae > Phascolarctos > Phascolarctos cinereus. The sequence continues at coordinate 188,040,713 of NW_027555958.1, forward strand.
GGACAATGACAATGAAGCATCCTATCAACTTCCAGACAGAGATGATGGGCTCAGAGTATAGAATGTGACATACATTTTGACATGGCCTATGAGATAATTTATTTTGCACAACTATGCTTGTGTTACAGAGTTTTGTTTTTGTTTTGTTTTCCAATGATGAATGAAGATGGGAGGAAGAGAAAATTAATACTTGTTAACTGGAAAAAAGTAAAATGAAAGTTACATAAAAGTTAGAAAAAAATGACCAAGGAAGCAGCTTTCCTTCTGAACCTCTCAAGAGGTTCAGGCCAGAGATAGTTAAGGGACACATAGATATAATTCTAGTCCAATGACTCTCTCAGAAACTGGAGAAAAAAATACCCAGTCTTATGGGGCTCCTGAAGCCTGTTTGCCCCTCTTTCCAAGTTAATTTTCTGGCAATAGAGACACAGCCCTTTACTATCCTCCCCTCTGCAGAGGTGGGTCATATTCCAGAGATATCTATCCATGCCACTTTTGAGCTATATTTATACATTTAACCAACCTATATGGACTTACCTATCTTACATGAAGACACATATATTTGCAGTACAAAAAAAAGTGGCCATCTTTCTATGACTACCACCCAATATATCTTCCTCTGCCTGATAGGGTTTCAATAAACACTAAGCCATAATGATCTTCTGTCCATGTGTAATATTGCTTATTAATTTTTGAGAATCATTTTCTGCTTAAAGGAATAGAGGGCAACAATTTTTGCACAGAATCTTAGAGATTATCAGGTTCAATACCTTCATTTTACAGAAAGTAAAACAAAGTCCTTCAGAGGTCAATTATAGATTGCATAGCTAGTTAGCAATAGGGCTGGGACCAGACTGCAAGTCTCCTGATTTCTAACCCAATACCTATCCTATTACACCAGATAAACTCTGTTCAAGTATAGCATGGCCCATGTGTTACAAAGGCTGTTCCCCATATGTCGTGTAGAGGTGTCGTTTTGTGGCTTGAAGGGAGGCAGAATAGACATCTCTAGTATCCACCCACCCTTCTCCAAGACAGATTTTAATCTTGCCAGGAGGGGAAAAAAAGTTAGTGCCAGAGACAATTCTTCTCTCCTTAGAGAGAGGGGGTTTTGGCTTAGAATTATAACTGTCTGCTTCTTTAAATGTTATTGGCCTAAAGAATGTGAGTTTCAGGTTCAAGCTAACTTCTGATCATTGTTTCAATATTGGGAAGGGAAGGAGATGCCCAAGTTCTATATCCAAAACTTTATCCTTTTCACTCCAAATATCAGTTCCACAATGAACACATATAGCAATTATCCACAAAAATGGTTATCCAAATCAGTAGTAAAATAGAAATCAGAGAAAGTATACATATCAGAATATATGCCAGATAATAGAGAATGAGGGAGATCTCCCATTGAGAGTGACGTAATTCAGCTCAGCCAAGAGAGTGTCCTAGACCTTACCCAAGGGGAAGTTCCCAAAGTCTCTAGGGTAGTGAGCTGGGAATAGGGACATGACAGAGGCTCCTTTCATGTCAGTTTCTTCCCATAGTCTTTTCTTTCAGCAACCTGAAGTGAGGTTGGCCTCTTCCATCTTCCCTCCTGAAGATGGAAGCCAGAAGCACCCAAAGCAACTCATAGCTTAAAGAGAACTCAAAGAAAATTGAAGAGCTCTGCTCTTCCCAACTCAATCCTGTGCTTCCCAGTGGTGCTGGTCATTGTTCTACACCAATGAGGAGAATCCCATACCAATGGATGTTGGGACTGGGATTATACAAGTACATATGCAGGAATGCATCAGGTCTTTTTCTGCCATATAAAATTGTATTGATGTGATCCCCTTCATTGGTTTGCTTTGCATACCACAGCTTTGAAGATGAAGGGAAATAAGGAAAGAGATACATAGAGAAAAGTGAAGGAGAAATTAGGAATTTAAAAATGACCCATAAGGTGATATGGTGCTAGCAAAGGGTTCCAAACAAGGAAGAGACTCACAAGCAGAAAAGTCCATTAAAAAGTATGTTTTATTATAAATTAACTGCAAAGGACGTATGAAAGAAGATGCTATCTGCACCCAGAGAAAGAACCTGACAAATAGAAGTATGTATAGAATGATTTCACACACACACACACACACACACACACACACACACACACACACACTTGTGTCAAATGACAGCCATCTTTAGTGCAGGGAGGGGGAGGGAAAGAAAAAAGGGGGAAAAAAGTTACATGATAACTTTATTGTATATTTAAAAGTAATAGCAAATTGTACATAATAGATTTGTGGTTTCAAGTGCAATCATCTCTTTTTATTCTACTATGTAATGAAATTCTTGTTTTATTTTATAAATTAAAAATAAAATTAATTAATTTTAAAAAAGAAAAGCATGTTTTTTAAAATGCCAGTCAATAAGCATTTACTATTTGTCAGGTGTGGCTCTAGCATTGGGGATATAAACAAAGGCAAAAATGGTCTCTGCACTCAAGGAGATGATATTCTGATGAGGGAGATAGCAAGTAAATAACTACATACCAGATATGTATGTATGTATATATGTATGTATGAATAGATAGAAGTAATTTAAGAGGAGGTGCCTAGCAGTTGGGAGGAGTACGAAAGACCTGGAGTAGATGAGATTTGATCTGGTTCCGGAAGGAAGTCAAGGATTCTAAGTGGCAAAGATGAGGAAAGAGATCATTTCAGGTATAGGGAACCATATTTCCCACTTAGAGGATAGCCAGTGCAAATAAATGAAGACTGGAGATAGAATGTGATGGAAAAAATTCTACAACAACAACAACAGAAAATTTTAATTTGCATGGGTTGGAGTAATATGTAAGAAGACAGGAAAGGTAAAAAGGGGCCAGGGTACAGAGTTTAAAATGCCATTCAGCTTTTGAAAAACACCAGCATTAAGAATTTTAGAGGACATCATTAAGCAGCCTGTGATATGTGATATACCAGCTGGAAATCTTGAGAGAAATAGGTATTTATAACATTAATCAAACCCACAAACACACATGGGAGTAGAAGCCAGAGTCCAGACTTTATCAAGGAGAGTATAAAAGGGATTAGAAAGACCATTTTAATGCCTACAATCAGTCAGTCAATTAGCATTTATTAAGCCCCCTACTATTTGCCAAGCACTGTAATATGTGAGGGGGGGATACAAACAAAAAAGTGAAAGACAATCCCTGCCCTCAAGCACCTCACATTATGATGGGTGAGACAAGCAAATAAATGTGCAAACTATATGAGATAAATCAGAAATAATTAAAAGAAGAAAAGCATTAGAATTAAGAGGGGTTGTGAAAGCCTTTGGTTGGAACTTGAAGGAAGCCAGGGAAGCCAGGATGCAGAGATAAGTCAGGAGAGCATTGCAGGCATGGTGGGGAGACAGCCAGAGAAAATGCTTGGAGTGGAGAGATGGAGCGTCTTGGTCATGGAACAGCAAGGAGAACAGTGTCACTGGATCAAAGAGTATGTGGCAGAGGGTAAGGTGTGAAAAGACTGGAAAGTTAGGGGGAGGGAAGGGACTAGGTTATGAAAGACTTTGAACAGCAAACAGAAGATGTTGTATTTGATTCTGAAGGTAATAGGAACCCATTGGAGTTTAGTTTGTGTGTGTGTGTGCGTGTGTGTGTGTAAAATGAGGTGGGGGGGCACAGTCCCCCCCTATCTGTAGAGGAAGAAGGGTGACATGGTTGAATCTGCCTTTGTAGCCTGCCTTTTTACTATATTAAGCATATACCACAATAACACTTGAAACTTTGAGCACATCTATTAAAAAGAGTAAAATTATGGATACTTCTAAATTTCTTTAGTTTCACTTAAAAAGACTCATGAAAATTCTAATGTTCATAGAGAGGGAAATAATTTATAAAAGAAATTCAGTCACCAAAGGTGATGTGAGGGATTGTTTTATTTAAAAGGTGGTTTTGTTTTCAAGTATTGACTTTAAAATGTTTTTTAAAAAAGCTTTCTAACGCTCCAGAAAGAAATGAATTAACAAGGCACTTCTAATCTTACAACTACTGCAAATATCTTGATGAATGAAGCTTTACCCTGCAACGCACACTCAGTGGAAAATTGATTCAAAATGAAGAATGGCATAGGCAGAGGAAAAGGGGGCAACCACAATCCCACAAGTGAAAAAAAAAGCAAGACTTTGCCATTCTGAAATATGTTGAAGAACAAAACTATCTGTTGCTTTTAAAAAAAAATAATGTGATTGTTTTGCATTTCAATTTATGAATTAAAAAGAATATTTACATTTGTAAAAAATTAATAACTTTATAGAGAGCAATTTCAGTCTAACAATAAATGAGGAAGTCAGATTGCAGAGGATCTAGAAGAGAGTGAGAGAAGAATTCAAAGAGTTTAGCTAAGAACAGGAGGAGAGATAAAGGACAACAGCTAGCAAGGATGGTACAATCAAGTAAGAGTCCTTAAGCATGGAGGAGACAGCTGGTCATGTTAGCAGAGGCCGATAATCCCCAAGACTGGTGGTTCCCTTGAGTTTGAAAGTTCTTTTTTTTCTTTTTAGTCAAAACATATTGATGTAATGATGAACTTCATGCAGTCCTACATCAAGACACGGAAAATCCACCTCAGCAGCCTTCTCAGCGCACAGCTGACCTCAGAAATTGTATGATAATTCTCACCTCTAACCATCAGCTACTCTCATTTTGTAGTTTTTTTTGGAAAGCTCTCAGTTTTGAATCCAATTAACTGAGGTTCTCATTTATTATTTTTTAAATAGAATTTATTTATTTAATTTTAGTTTTCAACATCCACTTCTATAAGCTTTTGAGTTTTAAATTTTCCATACCTTCCTCCCCAAGATGGCATGCAATCTGATATAGGCTCTACATGTGTCTATTCATGTTAAACATATTTTCACATTAGTCATGTTGTAAAGAAGAATTAGAACCAATGGGAGGAACCATAAGGAAGAAGAAACAAAACAAAACAACAACAACAAAAAAAAGAGCAAATAGTACACTTCCATCCACATTCAGACTCCAAAGTTCTTTCTCTGGATGTGGATAGCATTTTCCATCATGAGTCTTTTGGAGTTGTCTTAGATCCTTGCATTACTGAGAAGTCTATCAAAGTTAGTCATCACACAATGTGGTAGTTACTGTGTCTATTGTTCTCCTGGTTCTGCTCACTTCACTCAGCACCAGTTCATTTAAGTCTTTCTAGGTTTTTCTGAAGTCCACCTGCTCATCATTTCTTATAGCACAATAGTATTCCATTATATTCATATACCACAACTTGTCCAGCCATTCCCCAATTGATGGGCATCCCTTCAATTTCCAATTCTTGGCCACCATGAAAAGAGATGCTATAAATATTTTTGTACTTGTAGGTCTTTTCCCCATTTTTATGATCTCTTGGGATACAGAGCTAGAAGTGGCATTGCTGGGTCAAAGGGTATGCACAGTTTAATAGCCATTTGGTCATAGTTCCAAATTGCTCTCCAGAATGGTTGAATCAGTTCACAACTCCACCAACAATGCATCAGTGTTTCATTTTTCACACATCTTTTCCAATATTTATCATTTTCCTGTTTTGTCATGTTAGGAAATCTGATAGGTATGATGTGGTACCTCAGGGTTGTTTTGATTTGTATTTCTCTAATCAATAATGATTTAGAGCATTTTTTCTTTATAACTATAGGTAGCTTTAATTTCTTCATCTGAAGACTGCCTGTTCATATCCTTTGACCATTTGTCAATTGGGGAATGACTTGTAGTCTTATAAATTTTACTCGGTTCTCTATATATTTCAGAAGTGAGGCCTTTATCAGAGACACTGACTATAAAAACTGTGTCACAGCTTTTTGCTTCCCTTCTAATCTTGGTTGCACTGGCTTTGTTTGTGCAAAAACTTTTTAATTTAATGTAATCAAAATTATCCATTTTGCATTTCATAATGTTCTCTGTCTCTCATTTGGTCATAAATTCTTCCCTTCTCCATAAATCTGACAGGTAAACTATTCCTTGCTCTCCTAGTTTGTTATAGTATCAGCCTTTATATCTAAATCATGTACCCATTTTAACATTAACTTGATATAGAGTTTGGAAGTTCTAAGCTGTAGTAGTGCTAAAATCCACTGGGTGTTTGTATTGTCTGGCACAAACATGATGAGCCCCTAGAAAGGGCAGAAAAGCACCAGGCTGACTAAAGAGGGGCAAATTGGCCCAGGTTGAATATGGAATGGACCAAAGCTTTTGGTGTTGCTGCTGTACTTCTTGCCTAAATGAGAGAAAGAACCAGTCTTCCCACCCCCTCCAAACCACACCTACAAAACAAAGAATGATTGAAGAGACATGGACTTGTTTATGGTGAGCAGGGAAGGAGCCAGTGGAGAAACAGATACTAAGGATAAGAAGTTGAGCATAATAGACAATCTTCTGGAGAAGATGGGAAGGAATAGGATCAAGATGAGTATAAAGGGGCTGGCCTTAGTATGTATGAGGTGAGGTCCTCCACAGATGGAGAATAGGGAGAGGGTGCCATGAGAGGCTTGAGGAGAAATGTGAAGGTTTAGGACATCCATTTAGAGAGTAGATCAAAATGGGGCAGCTAGGTGGCACAGTGGATAGAGCACCAGCCCTGAATTCAGGACAACCTGAGTTCAAATGCATCTTCAGATACATAACACTTACTAGCTGTGTGACCCTGGGCAAGTCACTTAACCCCATTGCCTAGACAAAAAAAAAGTAATAGAGTAGATCAAAGAGTAGAATGATTGACTTGCTGCAATGTGAGGATCCAGTTGAAATAAAATAACACAGGTGGGAAGATAGTGGGATGTTAGGGTGCAAAAGATCCTATATCGCTCACAAACACTCCTTAAGACTTAGAGATACACCATTCTAGTAAGAAGTAGAAAAAAATAACCTCTAGACTTCCCCACCCAATCCAGGAATCCACAGAGGGACCCATAGAGTCCTGCAGGGACCCTGGAATAGGCAACCCCTAAATCAAGGAAGAAGAGCAGAGGACAAATTCAGGCAGCCCTCAGAGCCTTTCAGTGAATCCAGCACTCTCTGCCTGAGTAGGCAGCAGGAAAGCCCAGCCCACTTATGTATATTCTCCTAGTCTGACATCTTTTCTGGTTCTCTTCTCTTCCCTTCTTCTCTGGTCTTTCCCCCTCTCTACTTATTCTCTTTCCCTTCCATCTTTGCTTCCTTCCTTCTTCCTTCCTTCTTTCCTGATTCCTCCCTCTCTTCTCTTTCTTCCTAATTCTGATCCCAAGTCGGATAAGTCAATGGCTTGACCATACATAGATAGTAGATAGGGATAATTCATGCCTTTCCCTGACTGTTCAAATATACTCTATTTTCTTTCTCTATTATGTTATTTGATGCTTCTCTTATCTAGCACCTAGTGAACTTTTATTGGAAGAAAGTTTTCACGACATAGAGCCATGAGAGAGAGGCCAAAGACTGGTGGATTATACAGTAACCTCTGTCTCTATATTGGATTAGAACTGCTAAACTTCCCCTTCATTGGCAAGCTATAGTCACAGCCTCAGGCTAGCTTCCATCCTGGACTCTGAGTCTTTGAGCTTAATAAGGGGAGGTGAAGTCAGGAAGAGCATAAACATTCATATAGTGCCTACTATGTGTCAGGCACTGTGCTAAGTGTTTATTTTACAAATGTTATCCTCATTTCATAATAACTTTACAATAAATCTTTGTTATTCCATTTGGAAACTGGTTTTGGATCTTGGTCTTCATAGAATGAATTAAAATTCCAGTAGTAACATTTTGCCGAAGCTGGAGCCTTTTAAAAGATTATAAAGATTACAATAGTCTCATCAGGAGATCACAAGAGCTCTGATCCCTGGCAAGTACTTGGTGTATGTTTTCACTTGAAAACAAAATCCAATGAATGGCATACACTAAAACAAAAAAGTCATGTTCATCCTGTTTCTTCCAAATTTGTGGTAATTGGGACACATTGGACTGAAGTTTACCTTTGCCACATGAAAAAAGGATGATACAATGTAAAAAGCCCTGGATTTAGTATCAGCAGATAAGAGTTTTAATTGGGGCTCTGCCATTTACCAGCTATGTGACCTTGTATCTATCATTTAAGTTCTATGGGCCTCATTTTCCTCACCCATAAAACAAAAAAAGCAAAGGAAGGAAGGGAGGGAGGGAGGAATAAGCATTTGAGTGCCTGCTAGGTGTCAGGTACTGTGCTAAATATCGAATTTGATCCTCTCAACAAGCCTGTGAGGTAAATGCTATTATTACACCCTTTTTACAGATGAGGAAGATGAGGCAGAACAAAGTTAAGTGATTTACTCACACAGGGAGTGAGGCCAATTTAAACTCGAGTCTTTCTGACCTCAATTCCAATGCTCTGTCTATTGTGCCACCTAGTTGCCCAGTGGACGAGATATCCTCTAAGTTCTCTCCAAGCTCTAAATCTATGATACATATTATTAGTATAAACAAGATTTCAAGGATTGTTTTTAAAAGAAAAAAAATCTCTGGAATGGTATAGTAGTGAAAAGAAAGCTGATCTCCGAGTCTAAAAGCTCTGGATTCAAGTTCTGTCCCTGACACATGCTGGCTATGTGATCCTGGGCAAGTCACCTCACTTCTCAATGTCCTTAGGCCACTCTCTAAGAATGTGTTACAAAGTAGTTGCCTATTCATATTGGTAGAGGGAATTTTCTTACTGGGAATTCCCTATAACAATGAAAAAACATAGGTCTAATACAAAAACAAAACAAAGCAAAACTTTTAAGTATTTTGGAGCATCTATTTGCATGCAAATGATTTATACACCTATTACAAATAATTTTTATCTGTCCACTAAAGTCTCCAAGGAGTCCTAATTACTAACACTTCATTAAACCAGTCCCAGAGACTGTATTTGAAAAAATAAAGCTTCATCGTCCTTAAGAATTCTGTGTAGACTTGCTTGTCATTAACTCCAATGGCTGTCCCCCTTCAATTTGTTGAATTAAATGTGGTTTGACCACATGACATAGTCGGTTGTCTATTTTAATTTGAAACTGTATGCAATAATAAGGATGAGTCATATTGAATCGATTAATTATTTTTAAAAGGAAAGGCAGAAGAACATAAGTATTTTATAATGTTAATTAAACACATTCATGTGGTTCCTCTAGCCAGCTTACATCAACCCTTACACTCAAGGGTGACATGAAACCATCACACATATAGGACGTAAATCATCCATTGCCAGCCCACATGAATTTAAAAGAAATTTTTATCTCTTTTGGGTTTTTTTTAAATCTGTGATAACATCTTGAGTTTAATCCTTTAATCATTAAATATCTATTGAATAAATATTAAATAGACAACCTATCTTTTTATGAAAACATCTCCAGACACTAGTAGTTATGTTAGTTACTCTTGAAAACATTATGATTTCTTAATGTTTAAGAAAATAAATAAATGTTATTGATTGTCATCCAAACAGGAGATACCTGACCACTGGGTACACAGCATTGTTCTAGAAGAAGGAGGAGGAGGGGGAGGAGAAAAAGCAAAAGACCCCTGTCCTTAAGTAAACTATTAACAAAGAAAAGTGTTTGCATGAATTCGCATATTTTCAAATACGTTCAATAGTAACATATTGGGCCATCTAATTCTAAGGTGTACAAAGGCCAGGATATATCTTGGAGCTATACCCTCAAATGTACTCCTTTGGCTACCTTTTCCACACTCAAGGATTTCGTAGGTAATATAAAAATATAGTAAATTTCTAAGGTTCTACCAGTATGGATATAAAGGTCCCCAGCTCCTGTATCTATCAGGTACAGGACTGTCTTCATTTTACCTGATAAAAAGTATTAATAACAAAGACAAAATCAAACAAATTAAAAACCCTAAAGGACTTATAAACAACAGTCAATATAATTCTCTCCTTTCTAGTGAGTTCCATCTTCACCTGAAGTGTTTATATAGGCCTATATTCTTCATTGTATTATTTTAATATAATGCTCACTTTGGGGCTCACTTATCCAACTCACCCTGGTACTGGCAGGTTGGGTTCCCACAGGCATAGCTGCTATTACTTTTAGGGTTCTGGGGATAACCCTGTAGGTGACTATCCTTCTAAATACTAGATTAAAAGCCCCCACCAGTATTTTTTCCATTAACAATCAGCCAGTGGACTCAGTACTTTAGAAAAGGCATTTACTCAGTCAGCATAGTAAGAACAGCAGTAATAAAAAAAAAAAAATGTCCTCCAACACCAGGGGCACACTCTCTTTGAAATACACCTAGAGTCTAGAAAGGGGGTAGAGTGGGCATGAACTTAAAATACATTGGTGATTAGACGCTATAGTAGTGAATACACATAACCAAGGCAACTCAACAATTTCAGAACTACAGGGCTGCAATGTTCTTTCTCCAGAGGATCCTCACAATCTATAGCACCAGGTATAATGGGTGGGTCCCCCAGCAGTTCATCTGGGCTGGCTCTTCCCAGGGAACTACAACTTTCTAACCTCTGGCAACTAGCTCTCAGGACCTTTTGAAGGTCAAAAAGTTGCAGCCTACTCCAATACTCCCTCATCTAAGAGCAGGAAAGAACAAAGAGGCAAAGAACAGAAGCCATGAGTTTGCCAGTGAGAGGGCCTGAGGCCTTTCTTCACCCAGAGGCTTAAATAAAATACAAAGCAAAGGACACATGTATTTCAGGAATAGCAACCATCTCAGTTCCTCTCCATACTTCCCAAGGCAAAGCCTCATTCTCATTCACTTCTATCCCCCATTATGGAAGAAAACTCAGTTCTCTGCTTGGCACAAGTCTTTCAGAAACAATTTTTTAAATTATCAAAATCCAAGCATCTTTGCTCAGAGAGGAAATAAAATGGCAGTGTTTTATCCACCTGGTTAGAATTCTTCCTAATTTAAATAATTTTCTACTTAGAATTTGTAGGGTTCAAGAGACAAGGACAAAATTCTACAGGTAAAATTAAACAAGGTCACAAAGTGTAGTTAGAGTTTTTGATTCACTGAACAGAACAGTAGTAACCTAACTTCAGCAAACCCTAGAGAATCATTTTCCTAAAACTATTCAATCTGGTAAAGGATAGGGAAAGGGGTGGGGGTTGGGGGGAGCCTGCACTTAATTAGATTAACCAAAGGGCCTCCTGACCTTGCCAGTCACCACCCTACTTCTATCTTCAGGTAGATCATAGTTCCTTCCTGAACTTTGACTTAGTTTCCCTTTAGGAATTTAGTTAGGCCTTTAACACAATTGTTACAAAAATATTTCAGGCTAGGACACAGACTCCTTGGAAATTTGATGATGTACTGAAAAAAGTTTATCTCATTCAGATTAATCCAAAGGGAGGTCAGACTAAAATAATAATATTTCTTAATATTTTCCTAAAAAGAGAGTGGGGGGAAGCTTAGTAAGCAGAGATTGGGAGGAAACTTACTATGCTTCCACATTCCTCCCATTCTTGCACCAAGCACAAACTAATCTCAAGTATACGCTTTGTGCATTAATTTTAAGATTTCTTTCTCCATCTGCAGCTCTTGTTCTTCAGGATACATGTATTCAGTATCAAAATACTACAAAAATGGAATGCTCTCTGTCTCACTTTAATAAAAAGAATGCAACAACACAGTAAGATGAAGAGAATTATTCCAATTACTATAGCAGTATACCAAGTGGTAGGGTAGGGCTGGGGCACTGCCTTGAATATGTCAGCTGGGGTACAAGTGACTAAGCCATTTTGACTGTTATAAATACACAAATTGTTGTTTGTTCTTTGTTCTCAGAGAGGACCATGACATCAGGGGGGTAATGCCATGACACGCAAGTGAATTGGATTTAAGTGAGGCAGGGCTGTGCAGAGTCACCTGCCTCACTTTCTCCTCCAGAGCCATCTAGGTCCAAGGGCCAGATATACCTCAGGATGACTGGAGATGGCTCAGGATGCAATGGGAGACCTTGGCCTTTTTAAGCTAAGGCCTTTAACAGGCCTCAGTTTGACTGAGACAACCCACATTCAGTGATTAAGACTAGGTAAGAAATGAGACAGAGAATAGTTTCTTTCACGTAGTCAAAAAAAAAAATCGATGTTGGAAGGGAAGACCCCAAGGGTTTACGGCCAAAACAGAAACAACTGCTATTTACATTCACTCTGAGCTAATCAGGGCCCAAACAATGACTAAGTGGGGCTTGGTCTGGCTCTCATTGATTGAAGTACCCAAATTAACTACAAAGGACACATGAAGGAAGTCGGTATCTATATCCAGAGAAAGAACTGATAAATAGAAGTGTGTATAGAATGGTTTTATATAAAGATATACATATTTGTGTCTAATGGTAGCCATCTCTAGGGCAGGGGGAGGGGAGAGAAGAAAAAAGGGGAGAAAAGTTACGTGATAACTACTATGTATTTAAAAGGAAAAGCAAATATAATAGGTGAGCAATTTCACGTACAGTCATCTTTTTTTCTATTTTACTATGTTAGGGAAATACTTGTTTTATTTCTTAAATTCAGAATAAATAAATAATTTTTTTAAAAAAAAGAAACTATTCCATGGGCAGGCATAAAGGTGCACCATACCAATCCACGCATATTCTGCAAAATGGAAATTTGAGTCTCAGATTTCTTAATCTAGATATCAACTAAAAAGTTGTTAAGGTTAGCAAATCATTTTTAGATCAGGTTGGTCCAATTAAAGGGCATTTGGGAATTAAAAATGGCATTATTCTGCAGGTCTGTAGATAATATGATTTTCTTTGGCTATATTTATTATAAATCAGATATCCTAAGTATTAATACAAATTTCTTCAACATAGTTATCACTAGCCTGAAATAATTTTTGCAAATTATCTCTGCAACTGGGGTGGCTGCAAAGACCAGAGTTCACTGATATTCAATTCAATACCAAATATCTGGGGTTATTTGACAAACCAGGTGGGCTCCCTTCGGGTATTGAGCTCCTAAATGTCATATTTTGGGCTGTCCAATCCCACATACATCCTCCATAGGGTCCTATCAAGGCCTTGGAAGTTGGGATCCAGTCTCCTTCAGTAAAGCCATAGACTTAGAAGGTACATTATGAGTAGCTGCATTCCCCATTGGAGACTTTAACTGGAAAGACTTTTAAGCATGAAGTAATTTCCTTCCTATTTTTAGATTCTGGGATGAGATAACCAAATGGTCCTATCTCATTCAGTTCACAAGTACCAGGGACCACAGTCCAATCTACTCCTCTCTAAAAGACAGTAATCTCATCATAAAGAATGGTGTGGTCAACAAACTGTACATCAATCATCACAGGCCCATTGTAAATCAGAATATATGTCTTAACAAATCCTTTTCCAAAGAACATGTTTAGTACAATAATCAGAGTAGGATGGTAGGATGGTCTGGGTCTTACTTCTTCTTCTGAGCTTTGTATGATCTCCTTTGTAGAAGAAGGAATAATTGTGGAAGAGCAGTAAAGGAGAGGCTACTAGTAACATCCTGGGACCTTTTGGTGCGGGTCACCAGCTATCAGTAATACATAGCATTTGGAGAATACACTTCCATAAGTACGAGTGGCTGCTACTGGTAAAAATCACAACCAATGATCGTCTCCAACTTCCCAGTTAAGAAGTCCACAAATCCCTCTTTGACACCACACTATAGATAGAGTCCTCCACCAGAACCAGCTCTGCAAGATTTTAATTAGCATAAGCAGGTGCTCTGACTTCTCTTCTAACTTGATGAGGGTTAGTTTCTTTAACAGTACAGTAAGCTTCCACTTGTCCAGAAAATATACATACAAGAATATATGTGTAATATATGTATAATGACACCATTAAATTAAAATCAACTTGAATATCAAAAGGGGGGAACTGTAGACCACGGCTCTTCTTATTTTGATTGGCTTCCTAACATTATGTACTTGGCAGATGAGGCCAGGTATGGCAATATTGTGGACTACTAAAGGAAATTTGGAGTATATTAAACAGTTTCAGCAATCATAACCCCTTTGCTCACAGGTACCACTCTACCCAGTATGCAAGTAAAGGTGAGAAAAGATCATCTTGGGAATGAGCAGGCTGCCATCTGGGAAGTGCCACATGTGATCTGGATGCAAAAGATATCCTAAAATGCTCCAGGCCTGTTTTTCAGGTTCTGGAGTCTGAGCTTGTGGAAAGACAAGAACTTCTAAGTTAACCTGTGGAGGCTAGGAAAGAATAGAGTCAGCTAGATAGCACAGTGGATAGAGGTATAAGTCTGGAGTCAGGAATATCTGAGTTCAGATCCAGCCTCAGATGCTTAGTAGCTATATGACCCTGGGCAAGTCACTAAACCTGGATTTGCTTCAGTTTCTTGTATTGTAAAATGGAAATAACAATAGTACCTAACTCCCAGGCTTTGTAAGGATCAAATGAGATACTTGTAAAATGCTTAATACATTGTCTGGTACCTAGTAGGTGCTATATAAGCACTAGCTGTTATTATTAGTGGGCAGCTAGGTGGTGAAGAAGGTAGAGCACTAAGCCTAGAGTCAGAAAGACCCAAGTTAAAATCTGACACTTCCTAGCTGTGTGACCCTGTGCATGTCACTTAACCCTTACTTTTGCCTTAGTTTCCCATCTGTAAAATGAGCTGGAGAAGGAAATGGGAAACCATTCCAGTATCTTTGCCAGGAAAACCCCAGATGGGGTCACAAAGAGTCCAGATGAGACTCAACAACAGTAACAATTATTATTAGTAGAAGGGAGAATGTTAATTGGTAAACCAGAGGTGGGGAGGGGATAGGAGGTGGTAGGGAAGAGACCGGAGTCTTATCTGAGACATTTTCACAAGTAACTTTATCATGCACGATCTGGTGAGCAGCACCCTTAAGAACTGGTTTTACTACCAGGGGTGGTGAACCTGTGGCCTCAAGGCTGCAGGTTCCCCACTCCTGCTAGTAAAACACTTAGAAGCATAGCTGCATAAGGTCCATTTTAAACCTGGGCTCCTGAAGTGAGATAGCCTTTATGTTTTCACAGATAATTCTAATCATGCACTAATCAATCAATCAACAAGCCTTAGACACTTGTTCGCTGTGTAACTCAGCCTCAGTTTCCTCATCTGTAAAATGGGTCTGATAATTGTACTTCACATGGCTGTCTTGAGCATCAAATGAGTTAAGCAATGTAACATACTTTGCAAACCTCAGAGCACTGTATAATTGCTAGCTGCTGCTGCTGCTGCTACTGTGCCAACACTCTCCCATCCCCCCACATCACCCACCCCACCCTGACACCCAAGATACAAAGAAAAAGCAAAAACAGCTCCTGCCCTCCAGCAGCATACATTATAATCCAGAGAACATACATGATAAATACAAAGCGGATGGAAGATAAATTTAGAGGCAATTATCAACTCGGAGGACCAGAAAAGGCCTCCTGGAGAAGGTGGTGCTTAAAGGAAGCCAGGAATTCAAAGTGTAAGCATAATGAGAATCAGTATATACAGTAGAAGACTCAGCAAAGGTTAAAACATAGCATTAAATAAGGGCAAACGATTCAGCAATGTGGGCAGAAAAAACATTTGGGTTTACTTTCTAGTGGCTCACATAGGTACAGATTGCATTGGCTGCACCATGGGACCCATCAATAGCTCTTTGACAGGAGAAGATCTGGGTCTTTCCAGGGAGCACCCTTAAGATTAATGGCAGGCTCATTAAGTCACCAGCAACAGAAACACAATCATGAGGGTTGAGGACTAGATACCTGGTCAGCATAATGTGCTCTCATAATAATGGCAATGTTTCATATTCAGTTAATCAGGCATTTAAGTCTTCAAATTTAGTCGTTAGAAGGAAGGCTGCTATAAGGTAGAGAAGAGCAGCAATGAATAGCTATTGGAGAACCAGGGTCTCTGAGAGTTCAAAAAGAGAAGCTTCCTCTGCCACTGCTGGGAAGCAAGGCAAACATGCTAGAGACCCTGGGTCGAGAGCTGTTGTGTAACAGGCTACCTTGAAAGACTTGTCCCCAGGGGTCTGGGTGAGGACAGCTAAATCAAATCCCTCCTTCTCCAATCAATATAAAGTAAAAGGATTAGCTTAATAGGGCTACCCTAAGGCAGGCATCCTAACCAAATCTAGTTTAATAATGGTAAATCCATTTCACTGGCCAGGTACCAATGCAGAGGCTCTGGGGTGGTTGGTATAGTTAGTTCCTGCAGGGTCTTAATATAGAGGAATAAACCAGAGCCCACTTTTGGCAGGAATGAGTCAATGCCTCAAAAGTATGCATCTGAGGAATGTGAGTTGGCTGTGGAACCTTAAGAAGGGTTTTTATGTTGAAGAGAGGTGTCATTCTTGAAATTTGTCATGGTCTAAATAACAGGCCTTGGGCAGACACAGCTGGAGTTTTTCCCTGGAGTCTTTCTGGTCAATTCTGGCCAGGGGAAGGTGGATAGAAAGTGCAAAGAATCAATCTTGCAAGCTTCCAGTGAAGCGGAGGACAAGAGAAGGTCTTCTTACTGAATAGGAACAGAACCACCTTGACACACAATCAGTGAGGTTTCCTTTTCCCTCTAATTGCAGTACTTTGCCTCTCACGATTGCCTCCATTTTGTGTTGTATATGTCTTGTTTGTATTGTACATAGTTGTTTGCATGTGGTCTCCCCTCCGTAGACTGTAGCTCCTTGAGGGCAGGGACTGTGTTTTTCCCTTTCTTTGCATCCTCAGCATGAAGCACAGTGCCTGGCAGATAGTGGGAACTTCTTGTTGTTCTTCCTTCGTTTTCTAAGACCAGTGACATCCCAGGGAGATGTCTTAACTTGTGGGTGGGTGAATGGGATTTAAGTGAAGCTGAGTTGCACACAGTTGTCAACTTCACTCTTTCAGATTCATCTAAGTCCAGTGGCAAGACAAAAGTCAAGATTACTGGTGATGGACTGGGATGTAGTAGATGATGATGGTGTCTTAGACGTCTGACGAAGCTCTAAGCTTGTATGTTAACTGATATTTATAAGATGTGGGAGATGTGGCTAGACAGTAAATTTTGCTGAAAAGAGTCTGAGGTTTTAATGAAGTACGATCTCAATATGAATCAACTGGTGACTATGGAAGCCCAAAAAAGCTAATTTGATCCTAGGCTGCGTTATGAAAGCCAGTATCTGGGACTAGGGAGATGATAGTTGTGCTGTACTATGCCCTGGTCAGGCCATAACTAGAGTATTGTGTTCAGTTCATAGCACCATGACACAGACTCATAGTCTATTCTTCATCTATTTTGGAAGTTTGCATTTTAAAACAGGTATAGATGTGAACTCCCCCCCTCGCTTTTAAAAGAAAAGTACGCAAACCCTTAATGGTAGTGGTTGTGCACCCTATGAGTTTATCCTGTCTTTAGGCAGCTGGGTAGCCCAGCAATTGGATAGCACCACCTAATAGGAGACAGCTTGATAAGCTTGAGAGCAACTATTTGTGATGGTGGAGGACCTATAAATGATGCCTTAGAGCAGTGATTCTGCTGTGGCCAGAGACCCTTGGGTGTCCCCAAGACCTTTTTCAGAGGGTATATAGGGTCAAAACTATTTCCATAATAATATTACGTTTTTGTTGTACAGTAATCATTGGTAGATATAACCCACATAAACAAAAGCTCTTGTGGGGGATCAATAACTTTAAAGAGGTCCTGATATGAAAAATTTTGAGAATTGCTGCCCTAGAAAATCGGCTGAAGGAATTGATAATGTTTTAGAATACAGAATTCTTGAAGGGAGGGAGAAAGATGTTATAGCTGTCTTAAAGCTTGTAAAGGGTCTTCAGTAGAATAAGAAATAGATTTGTTCTGTTTGGCCCTGCAGAGCAGAAACGGGACTAATGCACGAACATTGCAAAGAGGCAGATTTCAGCCAAAAGTAAGGGGAAAAAATTCTTACCAATTAGAGCTATACACAAGTGGAATGGGCTATCTGGGGAGATAATTGTTTCCTTCTCACTGGGGGTCTTCAAAGCAAAAGCTGTGTGACCAATCAAGTATTGGGTTTGGGGCTGTAGAGCAGAGGTTCCCAAACTTATTTGGCCTACTGCACCCCTTTCAAAAAATTACTCAGCACCTGAAAATCTACTTTCTTTAACCCTTTAATGTTTTTTTTTGAAATTTGCGTTATTTCAAAAATATAATTTTTTAAAATGATGCATCTTAAATTTAATGATTTATTGTAAATTTGTGGAATTTTTTTCCTGTGTTGAAATTTTGATGACACAATATTGTGTCATGTGACTGTATAGCATCATATTGTAAACAAATCATTACACTCACATATTCCTGCTGATAAATGCTGGACTTCCCGACAATGTGTAATACGTTTGTCTGCCAACACTTGCTTGTTAAGACCTGTCAGGGGACTTGACCACTGATTGGTTATAACTTGCATTTTGTGTGTTTGTTTGGAAAATAATGCAATCACTATGACTTTAACTCTGTTACACAACAAATGAACCATGTATGAATGAATGAATGATTTTTCAAATTTTTCTTCTCTTCTTTTTTTTCCTTATGCTTCCACTGCTCCTTTATTTTTATTCAATGCCCCAATTGCACCTGAGGCTATTACCACCCACCTGGATCATTCTAGCACCCCTCAGGAGGTTGTATTGCCACCTTTGGGAACCTCTGCTAGAGAGTATATTCTCGTTCAAGTTTGTCCTATATTTGGGGACTCTTACCAACTCAGATTCTGTGATAGGAGTGGGAGACAGAAGAAATGGAAAGGAATAAGGATAGAAAAAAAAAAAGGTACAGCAGCACATACTCTAGTGAGAGTAATAAGACAGCTCCATGGGTAAATACAACATAAGTCAGTGCTTGTATAAGTGCACAATTCATTAAGCATTTATTAAGGCTTGCTCTGTGCCAACCATTGTTTAGGTCTTGGAGGCCTAAGAGGAGTAGGTTGTTTGGAGGCTCAAGTGAAATAATGGATATAAAGTACTTATATAAATGCCAGTTATTATTATTGTTGTGGTAGTTGTTATTATTAGTCAGTAGGCCTCCATTCTGATGATGATTTCATTTTCTGAGCCTTTTACTGAGCTCAAGCAATGTTTATAAAGCAACTCAAATGTGTGCTAGTAAATGTTTAACAACTGGGTTCTCTTGGGGAAAAAATTGATGCACACACTTTTAATCTGCATCATCAACATTTTCTTAAGCCTGTTGTTGGTTAGTCGTTTTTCAGTCATGACCCCTTTTAGGGTTTTCTTGGCAAAAATACTAGAGTGGCCTGCCATTTCCTTCTCATTTTACAGATGAGGAAACTGGGGCAAACAGGATTGAATGACTTGCCCAGAGTCACACAGTAGAGTCTGAGGTCTAATTTGAGCTCAGGTCCTCCTGACTTCAGACCCGGCACTCTTTCTACTCTACCAACTAGCCGCTCCTTCTTAAGCTTACGCAATCAACAAAACAATAAACCAAGCCCTGATTTGTAGTGATCTGCACTCTCTGAGGTATAAATGTTTATACTAAAAATTTAACAATCATCTCTCTTCCTGTGCAAAGTAATAATAATAGTTCAGATTTTTATACAACTTTAATGTTTACAAGGTACTTTCATGGTGTGTGGGAAAGAGCACCAAACTTGCAGTCAGAAGTCCTGGGTTTGAATCCTGACTGTGCATCTGTTTATTACCTATAGGACCTTGGGCAAATCACTCAGTTAACTTCTCTGAGCTTCTGCTTCTTTAATTGTTAAAAAAAGAGAGAGAGAAAGAGAGAGAGGGTTGAACTAATGACTTTCAAATCAATGATCCTTCAAACAACCCCCAAAATTAGACAGTGCTTTAAAAAATGTAGCCTAAGCATCATTATTCGTGAGTTGTAGATATCAAATGAGGGATTTGGACTGAATGATCTCTAAGGGCCCTTTCAGCTTCTGATTCTATGACCTCAGCATTTTCTTCCAAGATATTCCAGTTCTTTAAGTTTGTCTTTTTGTAGTTTGACTTGAAATGGAGCCTTTTGACTCCAATCCTATGCATGACATTACCCATAGTCTATTCTTCTATTTTGGAAGTTTGTATTTTGGCTACAGTATTCCTAGGAGTTTTCCTTTGGGGATCTTCTTTCAGGAGGAGATCAGTGGATTCTTTCAATTTCTATTTTGCCCTCTGGTTCTAATATATCAGGGCAGTTTTCCTTGATAATTTCTTGAAAGATGACGTCTAGGCTCTTTTTTTGATCATGGCATTCAGATAGTCCAACAGTTTTTAAATTCTCTCTCCTGGAACTATTTTCCAGGTCAGTTGTTTTTCCAGTGAGATATTTCACATTGCTTTTATTTTTTCATTCTTTTGGATTTGTTTTACAGTGTTTTGGTTTCTCATAAAGTCACTAGCTTCCAATTGCTCTATTCTAATTTTTAAGGAAGTATTTTCTTCAGTAATCTTTTGGACTTCCTTTTCCATTTGGCCAATTTTGCTTTTTAGGGCATTCTTCTCCTCATTGGCTTTTTGGACCTCTGTTGCCATTTGGGCTAGTCTGTTTTTTAAGGTGTTATTTTCTTCAGTATATTTTTGGATCTCCTTTAGCAAACTGTTGACTTGTTTTTCATGATTTTCTTGCATCACTCTCATTTCTCTTCCCAGTTTTTCCTCTACTTCTCTTACTTGCTTCTCAAAATCCCTTTTGAGCTCTTGCAAGGCCTGGGACTGATTCATATTTTTCTTGGAGGCTTTGGATGTAGGAGCTTTGACTTTGTTGTCTTCTTCTGGTTGTATATTTTGATCTTCTTTGTCACCAAAGTAAGATAATATAGTCTGACTCTTTTTGTGCTGCTTGCTAATGATCCCATCCAATTACTTGAGTTTTAAACTCTTTGTTAAGGTAAGAGTCTGCTTCCAATGTGGAGAATGTACTGTCCCAAGCTTCAGGGATTTATACAGCTGTTTTCAGAGATACTTGTAGGGACTTGTAAATTTTCAGTTCTTCCAAGGTGGTATGATAAGGGTCAAGGTGTTTACTCCCTTCCTGGCCTGTGCTCTGGTCTATTAGTGACCACAAGTCTTCCTTTCTGTCCTGTAACTGTGAGGAGGGTCTCCTGTGCACAGCCACTACAAGTTCCACCACACCAGTGCTCCTCTACCAGCCCTGTGCTATATACCTTTCTGATCAATCATCCAGGTTGTCTTGGGCTGGAAGTTTGTTTCACTCTGTCTTTTTGTGGGTTCTGCTGCTTCAGAATTTGTTTAGAGTGGTTTTTTATAGGTATTTGGAGGGGTTTGGGGGAGAGCTCAAGCAAGTTACTGCTTTCACTCCTCCATCTTGGCTCCGCCCCAGAAGTTTGTATTTTAAAACAGGTATAGATGCAAACTTTTCTATTGCTTTTAAAAGAAAAGTACATAAACTCTTAATGGTAGTGGTTGTGCAGCCTGTGAGTTTATCCTGTCTTTAGGCAGCTGGACAGCCCAGTAAATGGATAGAGCCCTGGGCCAGGAATCAGGAAAACCTGAGCTCAAATGCAGCCTGAGTCATTTATTAGCTGTGTAACACTGGCAAATCACTTAACCTCTGTCTGCCTCAATCTCAACTGTAAAATGGGCCTCATGATAGCAGCATCAAGGTTGTGGCAAGGATCAAGTGAGAGGATATTTGTGAAGTATTTGGCACAGTGTCTGGTATTTAATTAATGGCTCTTTTTATCTTTTATAAAACTTGGAGTCTTTAATACATCTGTCCTCCTTTACCTTTTCTTTGCACAATTTTTTTAAATATTTATTTTAAATTTGTATACAAAATGAGAATAGAAAAAAGCATTGCCATGTACACAGCAGAACATAAGAGAAAATTCAATATGAAGCAATAAATTTCCACTTCAAAAAAACTTATATAATAAATACTACACATTGTTTTCAAGGATGCCTGGCTTTTCTTTGCTTCCTGGTAGGTTTTCTTTTGTTCTCTGCTGTGAATTTTTTACTTTATTTTTTTTCCCTTCCCTTCTCCTGTCCACCCTCCCCCCCCCAAAGAAGGCTACAAGTAAGTGTGGCTATATATACACATATATATAGATATCTATAAACGTACATGTATACAGTCATACACATATATGTAAGATGCTACTATGCTTATTTCCACTTGTCATCAATTTCTCCCCTCCCCTCTATCATCCCCTTGCTCTCTTGTCCCCTTCCTTCCTGTAGGGTAAGATAGCTTTCCATACCCAATTGAGTGTGTATGTTATTCCCTCCTTAAGCCAAATCCAATGAGAATAAGATTATCAGATTCAGATTTCAAGTTTTCCCCAAATTTTCTGTAGTCTTTCTGTTCTTGACTGCATAGGTTTTATTTATACAAGAAAATTTTAATTTAAAATAATAAAAAATATATCCATTTTAAACTTCAATAATGTTCTCACCTTATAAAATAGTTTAAAGTCTGATACTGCTGAATCTGCATCCTTTACATCTTTTCCCCCTGGTTTCTTTGGAGTTCCTGACCTTTTGTTCTTCCAAATGAACTTTATTATTATTTTTTCTAACTCAGATAATTTTTAGTAATTTAATTTGGATGGCATTGAATAAATAAATTAGGCAAAGTTGTCATTTTAAAAATTATATTGGCCTTACCTACCAACAAACAATAAATATTACTTCAATGGTTTAGACCTGATTTTATTTGTATAAAAAGTGTTTTATGTTTATGTTCATATGGTTCCTGTGTCTGGTTTGGCAGGTATACTCTCAGGTATTCTAAACTGTCTAATTATTTCAAATGCTCTAAAACAATATTGAATAATTTCTATTAATTAATTAATTAATTTTTAGCTTTCAACATTCACTTCCACAAGATTTTGAGTTCTTCTCATCTCGCCCCTCTCCCCAACCCCAAGATGGCATGCATTCTGAATACCCTTTCCCCTCAAATGTCCTCCTTTCTATCACCTCCCCATTTCTCTTATCCCCTTCCCCTTCTATTTTCCTGTAGGGCAGGATAGATTTCTATACCCCATTGCCTGTATATCTTATTTCTCAGTTGCATGTAAAAACAATTTTTAACATTTGTTTTTAAAATTTTGGATTCTAAATTTTCTCCCTCCCTCTCTCCACACCCACCCTCATTGAGAAGGCAAGCAATTCAATACAGCTTATACATACGTAGTCATGCAAAACATTTCCATAATAGTCATGTTATGAAAGACTAACTATATTTCCCTCCATACTGTCCCAACCCCCCCATTTATTTTATTCTCTTCTTTGACCTTGTCCCTCCTCAAAAGTGTTTACTTCTGATACTCTTCCCCCAATCTGCCCTCCCTTCTATCATCCCCCCTGTCTCTTATCTCCTTCCCCCCTATTTTCCTGTAGGGTAAGATAGATTTCCACACCCAACTGAGTGTGTATGTTATTCCCTCCTTAAGCCAAATCCAATGAGAGTACAATTTATTCATTAATAATTTCTTGTAACATCGTATCAAGGTTCTTTTTTTTAATTGCAATTTTCAGGTAGTCTGACTATCCTTATGTTATTTCTCCTCAGTCTGTTCTCCAGATCAGTTGTTTTTCTGATGAGATGTTTCATATTCTTTTCTATTTTTTTCATTCTTTCAATAATGTTTTATTATTTCTTGGTGTCTTAGAATGCCATTAGCTTCCCTTTGCCCAATTCTAGTTTTCAAGGAATTATTTTCTTCCTTAAATTTTTGATTCTTTGTTTCAAGTTGGTTGACTTTTCATATATTTTTAAAATTTTATTAGATTGCTCTTTTTTCCCCTAATTTTTCCTCAAACTCTCTTGTTTGATTTTTAAAGTCATTTTTAAGTTCTTCAAAAAACTCTTTTTGTGCTTGGAACCATTTGATGTTTTTCATTGAAAAAGAGGTAGCTTTTTTCACTCCATTAGTTTCCTTTGAATATGAACCCAGATCTACCTCCATAGTAGCTATCTATGGTTGGGTCTTTTTCCTTTGCTTACTCATTTTTATTTGTTGTTGTTGTTGTTGATATTTTGTTTTTAGCGACTATTACTGTTAATCAAGTTCTAGTCCCAAGGTATGGAAAATGATTCCCTTTACTTTTACATAAATATAGATTTTTAAATATAGACAGTTAATCTCTGAATGCCAGCAGCAACCAACGGAATAGTTTTTCCTCTTTACTTTAAGTAAGGAAAACAAAATAGATTTACTAAAAAGCTACAGCTTTGGGGCCCACACTGGGACAGGCAACCAGGCCTTTTGTGAAAGGAAGGGAAGAATAAGAATTCTAATTGAGTCTTTATTCACTAATAAAAGCAATAAAATAGAAAGCCAGGCCCTAGAATCAGGTACTTTTAATTGTTTTGTGATTTTGTTTTTCTCCCCTTTAAATTCTACCTAGCAATGACATGTTTTGGTTCTTTAGTGTTAGATATGAAATTAGATTTAAAGACATTTGGAGGTTAAGAATGGTGTTATTTTCCAAAGACATATGGTTAGTGGTCTCTCCTACCAGGAAGTTGATCTTGTAATGAGAGATGGTATACAACCTTCAGAATCTCAACAAGTGACACATCTTCACCTTCACCAGAAGGACTTTATGTTTCAACCATAGCTTACTCTCCAGATTAGGGACATTCTTTCTTGAAAGCTGAGTACATTTCTAGTGTTAACTAGTAAAAGATAAGAAATGTCTATGTTATAGCTAATTGATTTTGGGGGGATGAGGCAGAAGAGAAGCAATCAGAAAGCAGCATGAAATTTTTTTTTTGCCAATCTGTCAAAGATAAGCAGGTGAGATGGGTTTTTTCGTGTTGTCAGATGCAAGGGGTGCCTATTGGAGACTCTGAGATATCATGGGCTTTTTAGACAAACAGGGTTTGTGAGGTTTTGCAGCAATTCTATAGAGGTGTAATTAAAAATAATTGGGAAGTTCAAAGAAAAGCACCTTAGTTTATGTCAAATAACTTCTAAGAAAAGGTATAGAAATTAATTTAATGCTTTTGGAAGATGGTTATGGATACAACCCTGGAGATTGAAACCTCTAAACTTCCTTCCTTTTATCCATCATCTCTTCTTCTCTCACTCCCCTGTCTCGTAAAGGACTGCCTCTTAGGAGAAGGTAAGTTCCTAGTGACTCAGGTTTTGGCATCCATCAATGAACATGTATGTTAGTTAAAAGTTTCAAAATTGTGGGTGATGTAGCAAAAAGTCAAGAAAATGCACCTTTTCATTGCTATTTTTAATCTCTTCAATGACATGTGAAGGTGAGAGGGGAGTTATTTTGTTGCAATACTTCA
This sequence comes from Phascolarctos cinereus, assembly GCF_003287225.1. Taxonomy (NCBI): domain Eukaryota; kingdom Metazoa; phylum Chordata; class Mammalia; order Diprotodontia; family Phascolarctidae; genus Phascolarctos; species Phascolarctos cinereus. The sequence goes on from NW_027555958.1 coordinate 188,065,946, forward strand.
AGGACCTACAATTTTCTTGGTGTGAGTGCTCCTTCCACAGATGTAGGTAGCAACCTTTCTATGACTGATTGAGCTAACTGTCCTCTAGAACGTGGTCTCCAATTTTTTTTGATCATGAATCTCTATCAAGAATTTTTTGAACACTCATGCCCAACATATTTGTAAATGGAGCATATATACTATTACACTAACAGTTATATATGTTATGCAACTTACATAAAAATAGAGATTTTTCAAGGATGAGATGGAAATAGAATCATTTCATTTTCAAGGTAGTAGTTTATATATTGAATAGGGAGTGGGGGCGAGTGACATGGAAAGATCTGTACTTATGCACTTAAGGAAAATATTTTTTGACAGCTGAGTGGAGGATGGATTGTAGGGATGAGGCTTAACACAGGGAGAACAATTAGGAAGAGAGTATACTATAGTACAGGTGAGAAGTGATGAGGGCCTAAAATAGGGTGGTAGCTGTGTGTTGAGAAGAGAACAAATGGATGTTGTGGAGGGAGAAATTACAAGATCTGACAACTTACTGGATATGTACAGTGAGGGAGAGTAAAGAATCCATGTTGACTCCAAGATTTGACAACCTGGGTGGCGGGAAAAATGTCATTGCTGTTGTTCAGTCATGTCTGGCTCTTTGTGACCCATTGGGGGTTGGCAGAGTTACTTTCTTGGCAGAGATACAGCAGTGGTTTGCCATTTTCTTCTCCAGCCCATTTAACAGATGAGGAACCGAGGCAAACAGGATTAAGTGACTTGTCCAGGGTCAGATAGCTAGTAAGTGTCTGAGGCCAGATTTGAACTCAGGAAGATGAGTCTTCCTGGCTTTAGGCACAGCATTCTATCCATTGTGCAACCTAACTGCCAGACTAGAAAGATAGTTAACAGGGAAATTCAGAAGAGAGGTGGATTTGGGGTGGGGGGATAGATAAGGTAAAGAGGTTTGCGATGCAGATCCCAACTCATTCATTCTTGCTCAGGATGCTAAGGGGTTTATTCCATCTTGCCCAAATGGAAAGGTTAGATGGGGGAGAAGGGCCGGATTTATATTACCAAGGGTGCCTATCTCAGCCATGTGGTGGATGTGGGATAAGGGTATGGAATTTTTCCAATGGCACTACAAGATGATTCCGTGGTTGCTTTTAAGACACACCTGCTCTTAGGGGCTGACTCTCTTAGAAGGAGGAGGTCCAGAGTTTGCACAGCTAAGGGAGGGGGTGGAGTGGGTTAGTGTTAGAGACAAGCCTCCATTACTGGCTATTATAGGAGAGTGAGATATGACCCTTCTTCCCACCCTTAGATTTGTTAATCACATACCCTTTGGGGTCATACAGCTCCTTTGCAGTTATTCCATTGCTCACACTTTAGAGACCACCGGTCTAGAGTTTGTGGCCAAAATGTTCATTCTCCTTTAGCTAACCTGATGGTAAGCCTTTCTGAATTTTATGAAGCTGGTTCTCAGATGACAGACACACAGTCCGCACAGGGCTCATATTTAGAGGCCTTTTAGCCTGGTACACTCTGCCAGAGCTTGAGTTTGGTTAATCCTAAATAACCTTTGAGGAGTCAGGGTTACCCAGCTCATAATTAACTATCAGAATATGCCTTATTTGGAGAGAGAAGAGAGTCAGCTACTTAGAAAAGTTTTTAAAAGTTTTAAGAAACTATAATGAAAACAAAATCTAAAACTAGCATTTATTATAATGATTTAACTCTTGTTTTCTTTCTATATTTCTTGAAAAGAAGCATCATGGCATAGTAGATTGAGGGGAGGGGTGTTGTGTGATTTGACCCTTAATTTTCATCCATTTCCACGGACCTGTGGGCATTCCTCCATGGTAGAAATTTCTATTTCTTATGTTGAAATACAAAGAGTATTACCTTTCACTGGGCTTTACTGGCTGAGTGACCTTGGGAAAGTCACTTAAACTCTTGACTTCAGTTTCCTCAGCTATAAAATGAGGTGAGTTGGACTGGGTGACTTTCAAGGTCCTTAATCTATGATCTTATAACTCTTGCTCATACTGTCCCATAAATCCTCCACAGGGGGTTAGCCAATGTGCTGGAAATCTTCCTTGAGTTCTTTAGACACTACAAACTGGGGCTGATGAGGGTGGATGCAGGGAACTCCCAATGAAGAAAGTCCCTTTACCAATGCAGATGCAAAGACACTCTGCACATAATCTTAGAGAGTTGCTGGGAGCACTAAGAGTTTGTGACTTGCCCAGGAGTGGCACATAGCCAGTGTGAATTAGAGGAGAACTTCAACCCAGAGGCCTTCCTATCTGGAACACTGGCCCTCAATTGGGGCATACTGGGACCAGCTCTAACTGGCTTGGAAGAGCTGATTGGTAGATTTTTAATATGAAGCACTTACACCTAAGAAATTGATAATCACTACAAATCTTGGCTTGATTCATTGTTTTGTTGATTTTTATTCTTTTAAAAGTGTTAATGATGCAAATTAAACTTAAAAATATGTGCATACACTACCCACACTCTGAACATCGTATTGCTCTGTAAACATAGCTTGAGCTCAGCAGGAATGAGGTAGAAGGCTCAGGGAATGAAGTCATCACCAGACAAGGGGACTGATAACTATAGGATGATAACAATGATGATGATGATGATGGCTATGATGATGATGATATAATTTCATTTATATGATGTTTTGAGATTTGCAGAGTGCTTCATATTCATTAGCTCATTTGAGCCTTCCCTCAATCCACTATGCCAATGATGCTTCTCATACAAGAAATATAGAAAGAAAATACCATGTTAGTACATGGAGTAAAAATAACTTGTAATGCTATTAAGGAATTGGAGACTTCTATTATAACTATTCTTCCTAGAAGTTTAGCCATGAAGGAAAAGGGAGAGAGAAGATGATAGCTTGAAAGAGTAGTAGAGACAAGTGAAGGTTTGGGTTTTTTGGTTTTTGTTTTGTTTTGTTTTGTTCTTTAGGATGGACAGACCCAAGAACGTTTGTGTAGAGCAAAGAGTCAGTAGAGCAAGTAGTTAAGAGAGTAAAGCGAAAGAGGGAGGATGACTGATTTTACTGAGCATTAGAGCTTAGAGATCATCCTCCAAGCCACTCACATGCAGCCACTCCCATCAAGGAGCAAGGTTGCAAAAGGGATAAGCATGATGATTTCATCTAAGATCAGATGAATAAGTGCCCCATTCTTATAAATATCATGCTTTCCTATTTTCCACTTGTAAACCCAGGACACATTTTATGGCAAATTGTATAATTTTATGTTAAAATTTTACTGATGTGCAGATCTATCCTTTGGCAAGGAGGAAGGTGACCTCATCTTCTGAGAAAAGTAGAGAAGAAGAGGACAGGTAATGACACAAAGAAGTTTTGAGGTATGGAGGAGGGAAAATGAATTAATTTCAATTTTCTCAGTAAATTAGGAGATGAAGTCATCTAGAGATTATGTAAAGTTGAGGGGCTTGAGGAGAAAGGAGACTTTTAAAAATTACTACTAGAAGGAATATGATAAAGGATAAGTAGAAGATTAATTAAAGGATTTCCTAATGACGTAGTTAAGGTTAGTTACTCCAGTTCATCCAATGACTTGTTTTCAGGATGTCTTCTGTCCTCGAGCAACTGAATGCAGCTAGGTAGCATAGGAGTAGAAGAGTTAGATGGTGGGAGTTATCATCACTGGGGATTTGTTGAACAAGAACTGAGCAATCCAAGGGGGAGAAGAATTTGAGGGTGGAAACTTGTATCATTGAAATATTAAAGGGAAACTGGAAGAGAGTAGTGAATGAATAGGGAGGGATAAAAAAAAAGAGTCAGGATGAGAACAAAAAATTAGTTCAGATTTGAAGGTGTGAAAGAGGTGGAAGGGCAATAATTTGAGGCCAGAGAGGGGAATTTCATCGTTGAAGATCTTGGAGATGGAATAATTTTAGGCAATGGTAAGGTAAAAGAAAGGGCAAAGGAAGGACCATGCAGTAGGCTATGCAACAGTGTAGGTCAGAAGTCAGCAAACTTTTATACCCCCAGGTAAGAATGTTTTTTATATTTTTAAATACAATTATTTAAAAACATTTTAATATACAACAAAATATCTTAAACTATTATTTAAAAATATAAAAAAAAAACCACAACCATTTTTAGCTTGGGAGTGTACAGAAGCAAGTTGCAGGCTAGATTTGGCCTGAGGGCTGTGGTTTGCTGATCTCTAGTCTATGCAGGTGGTAATGAGGCAGCTTGGTGGTGCACTGGGCCTGGAGTCAAGAAGACCTACGTTCAAATCCAGCCTCAAACACTTCCTAGCTGTGTGACCCTAGTAAGTCACTTAACTTCTGTCTGCCTCAGTTTCCCTAATTGTGAATAGGAATAATAATAGCATCTACCTCATTTTGAGGATCCTATAAAACAACACGTAAAACTTAGGGGCAGCTAGGTGGCACAGTAGATAGAGTGCCAGATCTGGAGTCAGGAAAATGTGAGATCAAATCTGGCCTCTGAAGCTAGCTACATGACCCCGGACAAGTCACTTGAACCTATTTGCCTCAATTCTCATCTGTAAAATTATCTGTGAAGGAAATGGCAAATTAATCTAGTATCTTTGCCAAGAACATCCCAAATGGGGTCACAAAGAGTCAGATACGGCTGAAATAACTCAACAACAACAACAATGACGACGACAAATTTGAGATAAATCCTACAAGTATTTAGTGCAGTGCCTGGCACATGGTAAGCACTATGTGAATGCTTATTCCCAGTCCCCCACTTCCTGCAATGAGGTCCATAAGGGAGTGGTAGCCATGGGAACAGAGAAGAGGCTATGTAAGATCTTGTATTCCTCACAGCAATGCTTTGAAGTAGGCATTTCTAGGATTTCATAAGATGAACGTGAGTCTCAGGTCAAGTGACTTGTTCACAGTGACACAGCTTAGGACTCTGGCTCAGGTCTTCTGACTCTGAGTCTGATGCTCATGCTGCCGTTCACATGGCTCCTCTTACTTTTTGTGGGAAAGTGTTGTGAATAGCTGATTTTCTGGGTAGGCTAGAGGAATCCTGGGATCATGCCTTTCTTTGTTGTGCGCATATGTATTCCTTTTATTCATTGGGCAAAGTGTTGTGCAAAACAGGTGTCTCTAATTCCAGAAGGGATCCTCAGGAGGAAAACCAGGAGAGGAGCACTTAATTAAAAACAAAGGCAGAAACAGTTCCTTTGGGAGAAGCTCCATAAAGGTATAACATATCAGCAAGAAAAAGGAATGGGTTGAATCCAAAACCATGTTTAAGCTTGTGGTCATTGACTAGTGCTGGGAGATACCCATGGAACAGTGGAGATAGATTTTCTCCTTCTTCAGAGTGGATTAGAATAATCCATTATGTAATGCTTAATGTAAGGCTTTAGCATTTGAAGTAAATATGACAAGTATCATCACCCTGGGTTTATAGCTATAGACACAGAAACTCAAAGAGATGGTCAGTCAACTTATGCAAGGTTTCATCACTACTAGGTGGCAGTGCTAAGATTTGAAGCCACATCTTCTGTATCCAAATCTAGTGATCTTTTCACTAAACCACAGCTGCCCCTTCAGAAAAGGAATGAAAGGGGCAATTACAGATTAAATCAATTTGGGACATTAGAGGTGTTTCTGGGGAAAGATGAGTTACTACTAAATACTGGGGCCAGTTTAAGGAGTTTTGACAAAAGGGACAGGAATGTAGTTACCTTTTTTTTTTTGCCAGAACCTGAGTTTTCATCTGTGTACTCTGGTCAAATTTATAAGCATTTATTAAGCACCAACTGTGTGTCAACCACTGTGCTGAGAATTTTGGATACAAAGAAAGGAAAAGGGAATTGCCAGTGAAGAACTTTCTACCAATACAAATGGGTGCCTTCTTGGCAATTGATAATCTTGGAGAATTGTCCAGGGTACTGAAAGAATAAGTGATTTATGCTGGGTCGCACCAACCACACAGCCAAAGTGTAAAAGGCAAAACTGAACCAAGATCCAGGACAGCTCCATCCAAGTCTTACAGTGTAATATGTGAATGTAGTCAGTGGATACATATCTCCCTCAGTACTGAAGCATTTAATGATGCTATAATGTCTTTGAGTGGATTATTTTCTGGAGGCCAGTAGATGCTAACAAAGAAAGTTATGATTCAGTTAGATTTAAGAAACATTTATTAAACATCTACCATGTGCCAGGAACTGTACTAGGCATTGAGAATTCAAAGATAAAAATGAAAATGAACTGTCCTCAATGAGCTTACATTTAGATGTGGGTATAGATAAGCACAGATTAAAAAAAAAAGATAATTTGAGGAGAGAAAGAACACTAACTGAGGGGATTAGAAAAGACCTTCTATAGCAGGTGGCACCTGAATTAAGCCTTGAAAAAAACTAAGGATTTTAAGAGGTGGTAGTCTATTCACTAATCTGTCCAGAAATTAAAACTTTACTATAGACAACCATTTGAAGCCCCAGTTTACTGATCCAATGTGTAATGGAGACCTGAGGAAGAGAAAATTAAATATTTCCCCCTAAACTAGTTATAGCTATGCTTTCCATATAAGTAAAGTAGAAGCTAGGTCATTCTATTTCAACACTAGGTAAAGCTATGATCTTTTTGGCATTCCTTCCTAAATTCAGATTATAACCCCCATACCAATAAATATTTATTTAATGTCAACTATGTGCTAGGCACCGTGGCCAAGTACTAGGAATGCAAAGAAAAATAAAAGACAGTTTTTACTCTCAAGGAACTAATGGGAGAGGAGACAACATGCAAGCAACTATGTACACACAATAAATGCACAGGATAAACTGGAAATAATCAGCAGAGTGAAGGCACTAGAATCAAAGGGGATTGGAAAGGCTTCCTGTAGAAAACAGGATTTTATCTGGCAGTTGAAGGAAGCCAGGGAAGCCAGGAGGTAGAGATGAGGAGGGAGAGCATTTCAGGAAAGGGGGACAGTTGGAGAAAAATGCCTGGAGTTCAAAAATGGAATGTCTTATTCAAAAAAGAGCAAGGAGGCCAGTGTCACTGGGTCACAGAATGTGGTGGAGGGAGGAGAAAGGATGAGGGGAGACAAAGTATAAGAAGACTGGAAAGGTGGGGGTGAATAAGTTATAAAGGGCTTTGAACTTCTCCAATTTAACCAAGACTAAATTATGTATTTCTTTGAAAGACATTTTAAGTGTCTTCTTTCTACAAATCACCAGTTATAACCATTTAGTATAAATGCAAGGACTGCTAAAATGCTGGGTAGGTTTTTGCCAAATTTTCCAAGCTGTATTTTTTTCTGTTACCCACAGTACCTTGGTTCAGTTCCTTTCATCAACTTAGGCTATATTTACATGACATCTAAAGAGCTGGAATATTTGAACAACAAACTTCTTTGGCTTCACTAGGGCTGGGCATTGGTGACTTCTACCGAGTAACTTTTCAGTGCCTCAATTTTCTTATTTTAAATGGTGAGTAGAATAAATCTATATTAATCCCAGGCCACCAAATCAAACAGTGAGGTCTTCTATTCATCTGAAAAACAATTCAAATGACAGGACACCTACTGGGTATATGGCACAGTAATCAGTGAAGTACTGGTTGAACTTACGTTTCCTCCCTTAAAATAGACAGGCTTTTGTAATCCCATTCACATTTAGAGAGCAAATATAGAGTTCAGTTCTTCAGGGGAAGGTCCTACGTCCCTTAGATATTTCTCTGTGTCTTCACACTTCCCTTCACTATTTTGTCAAGGGCCCTTAGTAGTGTTATCAAAATCAAAACTAAACAAATGTCACCTTCCCCCTTCCCAAGTCACCACCTCCTACCCGAAAAAAACCCCAAAAACATCAAGTCATACTTACGTAGTATGGCACATCATTAAGAACAACCCCGGTTACCATGGCCACCTCCTTTAACCCCTTCCCCCACCCTTCATCCATTTTGACATTTTAAAAAAATAATTTAAATGATGGCCTAAACTTCCAACTAAAACAAAACAGAACAAAAAACCAGAACTGGTTCACTGCAAGGTAAATCATAAAATCTTTCAAGCAACCAGATTCTAGGATAAAACACCTGTCAAGCTGCTCAAATAACAGCCATTTGGCAACCCCAGCTCTGAGGCCTTCCTGCCTTCCCAGGCTCACAATGGATTGGGGGACCAGCATCCTAACTTTCTGCCTGACTATCTCTTAAGTGAACACATAGAACGTTTTCAATACTTACGTGGGAGAAAGAGGCAGGAGGTTAAAATGAACAAACAGAGGAATAAAGATAAAGAGAAGTCTTTACAAGCCAAGAGTATAGTCATCCTTGGTCTCCACTAAAATACACAGACCTAGGTCTGCGGGTATCTTCCCTGACTCATTTACCTCATTGTCAGCCACTCCCAAACCCCCAAAGCCAACCCCTAGCCCCATGAGACAGACGATTGCTGGTCCTTGTTGTGGCCTGATTCTGAGAGCTTCATTTACATCTCAGACAGGATTCCCATTCAGTTATTTTTTGCCTTCTAGTGTAGAAACACCTGCTTCCTAGGGGGATTAATGGGCGGGAAGGAATCACATTGTTGTCCCCTCCTAGGCAGTTGCTATTTGTCATTTTAGCTTGTGTTATAAATTCCAGGAGGACTGGGGCTATTTCTTATTTATCCTTATATTTTTCTCTCCAAGGCCTACCTCAGTACCCTGCCCACAATTGGCCCTTAATAAATATTTATTTAATTTGAATTTGGCTAATTGAATTCAACCCACACAAAGGAAATTATTTTCACTAAGTTTACTGACATGTATCTGGCATCTAGTTCCATTGGAAGAGTGAAAGGACCTGGGTTCAGATTTTGCCTCTGACATTTACTACCTGTATGACCTCCGGCAAACCACAACCTCTGTAAAATGAGAGGACCGCTCCTGATGACCTCTGAAGTTCCTTCCAGTTCTAAATCTATGCTCCTACGATCCTAATCTTATTAACGCTAAAGAGTTTTGGATTGATATAAAATAGAAATAATTATGATAGAGACAGGAAGGAGGCATATGACTCACTGGCCAGGTCAGGCAAATCAATCAGTGAAGTGACAGACAGCATAGCCAGATCATTCGAATTCAGGCAGTTGATCCACAAGCATCTATTAGGCACTTCCTTTGTGCCAGGAACTGTGCTAAGCACTGGGGATATAAAGAAAGGCAAAAATAGTCATAGCTCTCAAGGAGTTCACATTCTAATAGGAGAGACAGCATGCAAAAACCCATGTACATAAAAGATATACGTAGGCCAAATTAAATTGGAGGTCATCTCAGAGGTAAGGCAATAGCATTGAGGAAGACCAGGAAAGGCCTCTTACAGAAGTGGCCACGTCATTTCATCTCTCTGGGCCTCAGTTTCTTCATCTGTAAAACAAGGCTGGTGGATTGAATGACCTATTCTAGCTCTGGAGCCTATGATTTGGTGTGGGTCAGATTTGCAGGTTATTTAATTGTGAGGCCCATTGGCCCTTTGCCTTTGGCTGAGGCCAGGGCTCTTTCTTTCTTGTTAACTGGAGAATTAGAGCTTCCTTAAAGCCTAGCCCAACAGCCAGCATTTGATGCAAATAAATGCAGTTGGTACTAGACAGATAGCTGCCTTGTGGAAGGGATCCATTTTCTAGCCCTGTACTTGTACTGAGTTCTGTTTTTATCATAGTGTCTCCAAACTTTCAAGGGAATAGTGACTAAGTAAAACATTTAAAATCTGTTTACCAGAAAGAATGCGGCCCAAGTTCCTGTCTGCCATTCATATTCATGGCTCGGCCAAATCCCAGAGGGTTGAAAACTCCTTGTAAAGTCAAAAATGCATTTTCCTTTTTGGTGTTCTTTGTAAAGGCGAGTTTGGGGAACTATTGGTATGAAAATGTTCTGATGCTCTTTGGAGTTTCTTTTCTAAATCCAGAGGCTGGAGATGTCACATTACCTTCTGCCTCTGCCTTCCCTGCTAGCCCAATGAGCGCATTTATACAGCTGCCCAGAAAGCAGGTAAAAGGGTCTCCCCAAAGAGGCTGAAACACTGTCCTATGTATGGCAAGTTCAAGTTGATGAGTGAATGTGTTAATCAGAAATTTCTTCATTTGGAGACTAATTCAGGGATAATCTTTAAAAAAAAGTTTTTATATAAAAAATATCCATTTTCTCACTCACTCTCCCTGTGTCCATTGGAAAAAAGAAAAGAAGTTCCTGTAACTGATATGCATGGTCAACCCCCCCCAAAAAAAACAAATTCCCACATTGGCCATGTACCCCCCCCAAAAAAAGTAGTGTTTCATTCTGTACCTTTGTTAGGGATAATCTGGAGGGTGGGTGAGGCAGAGATGTTTTATGACCTCAAAATAGAAATAGTGACAGGAAATCAGCTTGCAATTTTGTTTGCATGGGGAACTCCCAGAGGAGGAAACTCATTCTAGCAAAGCAATTTGGAAACTTCTCTGGGACTGGTAGTCTTAGAGAGTTTCCTAGAGCACAGAAAGATTAAATTATTTGCCCAGGGTCACACAGTTAGTATGAGGCAAGACACGAGCCCAGATCCTCCTGGCTCCAAGGCATATCCACTATGTCAGGATGCCTCTCACCATATTCATATTAAATTCATTAATGAAAGGAGATATAGAAGTCATCATTTATCAGAGGCTACATCCTATAGTGGATAAAGTCAGTCATTCATTCAGTTAACAAGCATTTATTAAGTGTTTACTATGTGCCAGGCACTATGCTTAGCTATGAGGATACAAAGACAGGCAAAAACACAGTTCCTACCCTTAAGGAGCTCCTATTTTTAATAGAGGAGATATCATGCAAAAAAAAATGTACAAACAAGATATAGGCAACGTAAATGAAAGGTAATCTCATATTGAAGGCATTACTAATGGGGGAAACTAGGAAAAGGAGCTGGCCCCAACGCTAGGTAGACCTCGGTTAAGTCCTGCCTATAATCTATACTACTATTTGACCTTGGGCAAGTCACTTATCTGACAGGCAAACCTCTATGACTACGACTATGAGTAGCAGAGAAAATGTTAATTTGCGTTGGTAGAAAGGATTTTCCTCACCTGAGAGTTCTTTAAACCAATGACATCACAGGTCTATTCCTTACACTCTTTATTTCAATAGATGTACAGGAAAAAAAAAAGAATATTAATTACTAATGCTTCTGTAGTGTAGTTATAGTCAATTGTTGTTTCTTTGGGATCAATGTGGTACAAACTATTGTACTAATTGCTATATGAGGGATATAAAGGAAACAGAAGATAAGGTCCCTCCACTTGAAGAAATAATAAGGGGAGGCAGAGGTGGGAAGTACAATGGTCTTCTTGCTAGAGGCAAGAATAATGGGGAAAGGGGCATCTAGGGGTCAGTGGATAGAACACCTGCTCTGAAGTCAGGAGGACCTGAGTTCACATCTGATTTCAGATCAGACACCGCTTGACACTTACTAGCTGTGTGACCCTGGGCAAGTCACTTAACCCCAATTGCCTCACCAAAAAAAAAAAAAAAGAACAATGGGGAGATTTATGATGGGGGCAAGTCAGCTGTAGTGTAATTCTAATAATGACTTCTGCTCAAGAAGTGGAAGTGGGAAGAAATGTTTGACTGGAACAGGTGGTGGAGTACTCATTTAATGAGAATATGTACAAAAGTAGGGCAAGATGAGAAGGTACAGGACAAGAAGTGATAGGAGTAGCCATATTGAAAAGATCATGGATCCACTGAAGGGGAAAGGAACACAAATTGGGTTCTTTAATTGTTATTTTAATTGCCCTGCCTGATCAATTTAATATTATTTTTAGGATGTATAGACCTTTAAACTAGAGTAAATATTTTGCAATAATCCAAATGACTCGATCCACATGCACAACCAAATTGGATCATTCATGCCCCCATAAGAAACTTTTTTGGAGCTTAGATTATCCAGCTTCACTTTCATCATCTATGTCAACAGCTATTGATACTCATCATCATCACAGTAACAACCAACATTCATATACTGCTTTAAAGTTTGCAAAGTGCTTCACATAAACTGTATGTCTCAGTTGATCACTATGTGTCTCTTCCACTCAGCTGTCAAAGTGATTTTCTTAAAGGGCCAGACTAGCCATGTTGCCATCCCTTACTCAATTAACTTCAATGGTTCCTTATCACTTCCCCAGGATCAAACCTAAAATCATCTATTGGCCCTTATAACCTGCCTTTGATGCCCTTCCAGTCTCCCTATATCCAATTCCTCTGTGTCATGGTGACACAGGCCTTCTTGCTGTTTCTTGAACAAGACATTCCGTATTCCTATTCTAGGCATTTTCTCTGGCTGTCCCCTAGGCCTGGAATGCTCTCTCTCCTTATTTCTGCCTCTTGGCTTCCTTGACTTTCTTCAAGTCCCCGCTCAAATCTCACCTTTTACAAGAAGTTTTTCCTGTTCTCCCTTAATGATAGTGCCTTCCCTCTGTTGGTTGTTTCCAGTTTATCCTGCAAATAGCTTGTTTGTGCATAGGTATTTGCATGTTGTCTCTCCCTTTAGATTGTGAGCTCCTTGAGGTACTGTCTTTTTCCTTTCTTTGTATTTCCAAGTACCTAATAGATGCTTAATAAATGTTTACTGGCTGACAATGTGTAAGGAGTTATGCTAGATGCTGTGAGATAAAGAAATTATAAAACACAGTTCTTGTCCTCTAGGAGGTTATGATCTTATTGGATGAATATTACACACCCCTTGCACAAAACATTAGCAATGCAAGGCAGTATGTAGTTAGTGCCAAATGAGTGATGCAGATAATTAGCGCTGGGATAAGAGAACTTACTGTAGGCTCTGGCACTTAGATAAGACCTCATGGAACTACTGAAGCTGAAGCTGAAGCTGGCTGTGATCTGTTCACAAAAGGTGTAAATTTTAAATCCTCTGAGTAATTGAGAATTTTTACTTATTCAAGAGGAGATAAAATGAAGTAGAGTGGCCATCTCATATCAAATGAGATAATATCTGTAAAAACGCTTAGCACAGTGCCTAGAACATAGTAGGCAGTGTATAAAAGCTCATTCCTTTCCCCCTTCCCAAAGTGAAAAGAGCCCTGGACCTGGAATAATCAGGAAGGACCTGTGTTCCAGTTCTATTTCTGACTCTTAGCTTGGTGACCTTGGGTAAGCCACAGAATCTAAGTGTTGGACATTTAACCTTTCAGTGCCTCAGTTTCTTTATTTAAAAAATGGAGCTAATAATATTTATGTACTACCTACCTCACAGAGTTGTGAAGAAACCTCTTTGTGACCCAACCCTCAAAGTGCCACAAAACTGGGAGCTATTGTTCAAAACTTAACCTTTTGTACAGCCTGTCCAATTTTTGTGTACAATATGACTCTACTTATATATTTCTATAAGATTTGGTATTTAAGTATTTTTCTATTTAAGTACTTGGTATTTCTATATTTTTTTCCCATTCTCCTGACTTCCAGTCAAAAACTGCTAGAAAGAAGAGGAAAGCCAAACAGCCATGTAGCTCCAGACACCTGATATACCCAACTTCGTAGATTTAAAAGTAACTGACACCTTTCAGGCAAGTAAAACAACTGGTCCTTGTAGTGGTATGGATTATAATATAATGGATTATATGTGTGTATAATAGATTATATGTAATTATATACCATACAATATATATCAGACAATTATGCAACTGGAGGCTAAGAATCAGTGTAATCAGGTAGGTCTTTATCTCCTTGTATCACAGTATTTGGAATTTTCTTTCTCTATTTTTTCCTAAATCAAATTCAAATTCATCCGATTGTATATGTAGGAATTACCTCCATGCCATATTGTACTTACTATTTGATGTCTTAGAATGGCTTAAATTGAAAATAACTATACCCTTCATTTTTTTAAAAGGAATTTTTTTCCTTCTGATTCAAGCAACCCAAGCCTATGAAATTTTCTGCACCTCAGCCAAATAATGGCATTTGGCAAAAGGTTCTATTGCATAGTGGAAGCTGGGGCAGAAGGAGAAACACTTAGACTAGAAAAATGAGTGTGGTAATCTGAATTCAGGCCTTCACTGCCCGTGCTCATTGGACTATTCAAATCATTGAATTTGTGTTTAATTAATCTAAAAGAATTATGCTGAATTAAGTTCAGATGGGAGAATTTTTTTTAAAAATTGTGATCTTTGTTCTTTATTAAATTGGAGCAACAGGCTTTTCATGACACTAAAAGGGGAATCAGAAATTGCCTTCAAAAGCTGTTAAATGGAATCCACCTGAGCAGCTGTTTTTTAAACCATGACTTCATGCATGAATAAAAAAGTACACATTGCAAGAATTTATCAGCAGAGTGGAATTGTGTTATGATCATATAAAGAAGACTTTGTCCAGAAATTAATATTATGTAATGGAGTGAAAAGAGCTTAGACTGGAAGCCAGAAGAACTGAGTTCCAGTCCAGTCTCTGCTGCTTATTAACCAAGGAACCACGGGCTTGTGAGTTAACCTTTATGAATGTCAGTTTCCTCTTTGGCAATTAAAAAGGTTCAGGAAACATAGTTTCTGGGTAATTTAATCGTTTTAATAATAAAGCCTGTATGTTATTAATAAAAGGATGGTCATCTCTCTTAAATCAGATACAATCATGGGGGTGAAGACAATGGCAACCCCAGAGTGGGTCTAATCTCATTATCAGCAATGTCCTTCAAGAGGCTGAACTTTCAAAATCAGGACTTTAGAAAAGGGAGGAACTCTGAATCTTCTCAAATCATCAGCTATTAATAGTCATTTCTGCCATCTCATTTGGGTTGTTGTGAGCAAAGAGCTTTGTAAACCATAAAATGTCTTATAAATGCAAGCTATTGTTATGATTTGGAAAGACAGTCATTGAAGGTGAGGCCATGTAGTAGAGCAGAAAGAACCCTGGGCTGCAAGTCAGAAGACCTGGGTTCAAGGTCCTGCCTCTACCATGAATTTGTAAAAATTTGCAAGAGGCACAATCCCTTTGGGTTGTCCTTTCTATATTTCTATAGTGACAGGGTTCAACTAGACCAAAAAAATTCTTTCTTACTCTAAGATTCTATATACAAGTTTTTTTTTAAGTCATTTAGTTTATTAATTTTTTTTCCCACTTAGACCTAATGGTTACATAAAATACAAGTCATCCTATATTAAAATATATAAAGCTATATTATCTAATCAAGTTATTTGGAAATACTTTAATAGATTCTTGATATGATCAGAGTCAGTACTCCCTCTTTGGCAACCCAAAGTTTTTCTTAATTGTTTTTCTTTAAAAAGTCCCTTTATTGATATCTTTTTTGTCACCTACATTTCCCAACATAACCTCATCTCCCTTTCCTCTCAGAGAACCTATAAGAAAAAAATGAAAAAGAGGAGGGAAAAACAGACCAGGAAAACCAATCAGTATATCAAAAAAGTCTGACATTAAATGCAATATTCTACACCTATAGTCCCACATCCATGTAAACAGAGGATAGAGGTATTTTTTATATGTATTCTCCAGGGCCAAGCTTGGTCATTGTAATTTCACATTTTTTCCCAGTTGTTTTACTATTATTTTGTTCTTCCCATTTGCATTCTTGTAGTCATTGTGTATATTGTTTTCCTGGTTCTGATAATTTTACTTTGCATTAGTTCATATAGGTTTTCCCACACTTATTTGCATTTATCAAATTGTTTCTTACAATACAATATTTTTCTATTTCATATATGTACCACTAACTTAATTTTTTGAAATAAATTTTCATGGATCTATCTTGTTCTTATATCACCTACATTTCCCAATATAAAATAATTCATGGGGGCAGCTAGGTGGCACAGTGGATAGAGCACCAGCCCTGAAGTCAGGAGGACCTGAGTTCAAATCCAGCCTCAGACACATAACACTTACTAGCTGTGTGACCCTGGGCAAGTCACTTAACCTCATTGCCTAGCCAAAAAAAAAAAGTTTTAAAAAATTCATGTCTATTATTTGTACATTAATAGCTCTTTTTAAAACTATAAAATGGAAATGTGCTTAGAATAAACGTATGAATACTACAACAAATAAGAAAGATTCATATGTACATATAAATGTATATTTGGAGACAGGAATGCTAGTATTAGCTTGCAAATCCTGTCTTAGAGTTTCCTGGAGCACTGAAAAATTAAGTGATTACTCAGGATCACATATCTAGTATATATCAGAAGTACTACTCAAATGGATGTCTTCTTGGCTCTAAGGCCAGTTCTCTACACACTATACCTCACTGCCTTTCACAAATATTTATATATTTGTATTCCCTAATGATCTCTCCATAGAAATCTAAGAAGAACATTTAAATTGTCTAGGAATTTGTATTCTTTATCTTAACACAGAAGAGTTCATTTATATATTTTTAATATTCTCGTAATTCTTTTATGAGAATGCATTGTATATGAATGTTTTACATCTGAGATATAGATAGAGAGATATATTAAAGTTAGGTTTTGATCTATCACTCTTTTCTATACTTTTCTTGAAATGTAGTATTTGAATAATATTCTCCCAATTTAGTTGCCAGTAAAATTATTTTTTAAATGAAGCTTATAAATTAGAGAAAATTAATATATAGTCATAAGTCTAGCTGATTCATATTCATAATAGTTGTTCTACAAAGGCATCGGTATACATCAAACTTTGCAAAATTCATGAATTCACGATTCCACATGAACTGAGGTTTTTCTTAAGTTATAAATTGCATTTGTGAATTGAAGTGGAAAGCTCATGGAATTTGTTCATTTTTTCAGTTCTTTCATACTCAGTACTAATAATTGACTCTTAAGAATAACTACTATTTTATGATTGAGGAACAATTGCATTTTGCTCCTTCCTTCCAATCTACTTTTTAGGGAAAAAAATTTTAAAAAGGTATGATATATTTAACCCTTAGTTAAACACATTCAATTAGCTGGTAGTCAAGAAAATGTGCATAGTCTAGAAACAGAGAAAGAACTTGGGGCACAAATATCAATTATTAATTATAAAATGAAAAAAATCTTATCATTCCTCCCCCAGTACAGGAGCTACTTGGATGATATTTTTGCCCATGTTGGAAGAGAAAAGGAGGCAGCTTTCAGGGGCTCTGGTTTGGCTTGGCTCACCTTTGTCTCTCAAGTTTTAATCTCACAATGACTACAGCTCCATGAGTGGTTGGCATTCAGGTAGCTGACTAAATGATCTTTTGTAAGTACAGAAATGGTAATTACATGCAAATTCAGTAGTTTATGAAATTCTGTGATTTACTGCCAATATATTATGGCAATCCATTATTAAATCAGAAGGAGCTTCAAGAAGGTAGGCCTTGAGAAGGAAATGAGGTGGCCCTTGCAGTGGATAGAACTGTGGAGTGGGGTCAGGAAGACCTAAATTCAAATCCCACCTCAGACACTAACTGTGTGACTTTGGGCAAGTCACTTAATCTCTGTTTGCCTCAGTTTCCCCATTTATGAATGAAGATAATAATAGCAACTATCTCCTAGGGTTGGGAGGATAAAATAAAATAATATTTATAAAGCACTTAGTACAGTGCCTGACTCATGGTAGGCATTATATAAATGTCAGCTACTGTTATTATTTTGAGGGAAGTAGCACCATGCAAGTCTAAACTTGACGAAGATGATTTAGATTTAGATTCTGATTCTGCCATTTATTCCACTTGGCCCTAGGCAAATCACTGAACCACTCTTGACTCAGTTTCCTTTGGTATAAAATAAGCTGCATGGTCTAGATCGGTCCCTGGGACCTCTTTCTACTCTAAATCTACAAAGTTATGATAAGCCTACAAACCTATGGAGTTCCTCTTGGAAAATTCTGACTCTCCAGACTTTAAAAAAATTACTTGAACAGCAGTAACTTCAATGTGATTTTGATTTATAACATGACAGTGGCTCAGTGGAGATAGTACTGGACTTGAACTGAAGAAGATCTGCATTCAAATCCAACCTCAGACACTTATTGGCTACATGACTCTGGACAGTCACCTACCCTGTTTCAACCTCAATTTCCTCATCTGTAAAATGTGGATAATAATAGCACCTACTTCCCAGGGTTGTTATGAGGATCAAATAGACAATATTTATAAAGCAGTTTGCAAACCTTAAAGTTCTATATAAATGTTAGCTTATTTAGCTTAGCTTATTATTTTAAATTACAGTTGCATCCTCCTTATTCAGGCAGCTACATGACCCAATGGATAGAGCACTGGGCCTGGAGTCAGGAAGACCTGAGATCAGATCTAGCCTCTGACACTTAGTAGCTGTGTGACCCTGGACAAGTCACGTAAGCCTCTTTGCCTCATTTTCGTCATCTGTCAAATGAACTGCAGAAGGAAATAACAAACTACTCCAGTATCTTTGCCAAGTAAACCCCAAATGGGGTCGTGAAGAGTTAGACGCAGCTGAAACTACTGAGCGACAACCAGCTCCTTATTTTTTCCTTCTCCAGGTTAAACTTTTCTGCTGTTATCCTCTTACCGTCTGAGTTTGTTGTCAATGTCCTTAAACTTAATTGAACGAAATATTCCAGATGTATCCTAACCAGGATAATCCAAGTTAGATTGGCCTGAGGGAGGCCAAATGACTTACCCAGGGTCATACAGCTAGAAAATGTCTAAGGCAAGATTTGAATTCAGCTCTTCCTTTCCCCAAATTCAGTGCTCTAGCCACTTTACCACCTATTTTTAAATGCATGAAATAAAATACACAGAATTACAATAAAAAACCATATTGAAATACACATCAAAAAATATAAATATATATTTAAAATATAAGTTCATGTGCCTTTTCTTTTTTAAACTAGATAGTTAAATTTGTAGATTTCAGAAACAATGGCTTTAGGTTTCAGCAAATTATATGAAAAAGTTTCTCATGCTATCTTGGAGATAAGATGTAGAGCTATAGTCTAGAGAATACATTTAGGTGAATTTGGAATTGGTTGAATGACAGGGCTGACTAATAGACTAGTCCCTTAGATTTCATTCCCAGCTATGTAGCACTATCAGGAGAATGTCAGTATTCAAAAGATGAGCTTGTGCAGAAGCCTCTCATTTGGGATCATTAAAAGCACAGCGTAGTTTTCAAAGGCGATACAGATTGACTTCCTCCTGTTCTGTTCTAGGCTTAGCTGGCATGTCTACCCCAGGTAATGGACTGCTCTGCTTGTTGCTGTCGGAGTCTGGGCAGTATATATGTGTGTTTATTGCGGTGCAGCGTGTTGGATCATCTTCTTTTGCACTACTGTGGTTTTTAACTGAGGGGTCTTTTTAGTGTCCCAAGGGTTTATGCAATTAATACAGTTAATTTTTTCTTGGTGTCGAAATCACAGACTCAAAGAAATGACAAAGATTTTAAGGTCACCTTTTACCTATGCAGGAATCCCATCTACAGTCTCCCTGCAGATAGACATCTGGCCTCTATTTGAACACTTTTAGTGAGCTATTTTACTTGTAAGTTACTTCAGGTCAAGAATCACATCTTGGTTTCTTTTGTGACTTCCCCACTGTAACCAGCACAGTTATCTGCAAACTAAGTGACAGAATGGACAGAGCAGTGGATCTGGAGGCAGAAAGACTGGAGTTCAAATCTAGCCTCAGTCAGTAGTATATGTGACTATGGGTGCCGCTTAATCTGCCTGCCATAGTTTCCTTGTGTGTAAAATGGGCTATGATAATAGTATCACCTTCCCGGGGTTGTTGTGAGAATAAAATGAGATAACATTTGTAAAATATTTTGTAAGCTGTAAAACACCATATTTCAGTCATTTTTTAGTTGTATCTGACTCTTTATGACTCCATTTGAGGTTTTCTTGGCAAAGATACTGGAGCGGTTTGCCATTTCCTTCTCTAGCTCATTTTACAATGAGGAAACTGAGGCAAATAAGGGTTAAGTGACTTGCCTAGGGTCACATAGCTAGTAAGTATCTGAGGCCAGATGTGAACTCAGGAAGACAAATCTTTCTGACTTCAGCACTCTAGCCACTGTGCTACCTAGCTGCCTCAATATACCATATGAGTACTAGCTACAATCATTAGGCTTCTGCTTGTCAACACATAAATATTTCTTGAATTATGAATGTATTTTGTTAAGGATATTCAAATATGTTATGCTTTCATGTTTCAAGGGTTTACTTTGTTAACCAAGGTTCCTAGAGTCCTAAGTTATTTTCTCATTTTTCTTAGGTTTGCTAATGTATCTACATTTACCTAACTTTTGTTTAACTTAACCCCTGGGATCTATTACGTTTAGTTAAACCAGACTGTCTAAAGGGAATAAATTGATTTATTTTAGTCTGCCCTCAAACATCATACTACACTTAACCCATGTTCATGAAAGTTCAGAAGGTTTCCATTCTTTGCTGAATAGCCACAAAACAGAAGTGGACAGTGTCAGCTTAATGTATTACAATAATACTCTTGAGTATTTCCTTGTTATGGATGGATTATGCTATCAAGAAGGCATCTATTAATGTGCCTGTGTGTGTGTTCACAAGAACAGCTTCATCCAGGCACTAAGACACCATTACACTTAGCCTACCATACTCTGGCTCACATTGAGAAACTAGATTGATTTAAGAAAGAGTATATTTTTTTTTATCTAAAAATGTGTTCAGAAAATAAAAAGGAATGTTATATGAGTAACTGTAGTTGAATGGACTTGCATTCCAGTCATACTTTCTGATTTTCTTTTAAAGGCTTCCGTTCTTCATTTCTCCAAAGACAGCTGGGGATCTCCTATTCACTCCTCCACTCCATATGCATCATTTCTTTTAACCCTTTCCTTTCTATCCCTGAGTAATTTAATCTACATCTTCTTTTTGCTATCACCCTTTCCTGAACTGTATCTCACTTCTCAATACTACATCTCTCTCTTAGGCTCTCTTAGTTAAGAAAGATAATGCTTCTCATCTTTCTCTCTTAATCCTCTGCCTTCTGCAACTTCCTCTCAGGGGGTAGATGACAGTGTTCCAGCTCCCCTGGAAGGATCAGCACTAAAAATAATACCCCATGTATGATAGAACAGGAACAGAAGTCCCGGTAAATGGGAGTCAACATGTGACCAGTCTTGGGGAGTGGTGCTGATCACATTCTGGTCACAAGTGTGGGTATCCTCTCTACCCTCTCTTCCTTTCTCTTGTAGATTCTCTTACTTTAACAGAACTTCCCCTGCAGATCATATTCTGAGGCATCTAGGTGTCTTTTTCTGGGACAGAGCATTTTTAAGTTTCCTACCTTGGAATTAAAAGCTCTATGAAAATGTAAATGGATAAAAACCTCCAGCCTAATGTCTTTATTCAATTCTGTCATTTCATTTAGTTAAGCATCTACTGCGTTCATGATACTAAAAGGAAAAATAAATTAGTCCCTGCCGTCAAGGAGCTTACAATCTGCTAAGTGAATGCAATGTGTATACAAAGAAGCATGATGAGAGATAAAAGGTAAGCTCCATGACAGTAGAGATTGTCTCTTTCTTTATATTTGTATTTTTATTGCACAGTGCTTGGTGTTTAATGCATACTGTTTGGTGAGTTTAAATACTGTTTAATGAATACTCGTTGGTTGATTGAGGAGGCAACTGCTTGAGGGGGTAATGCCACTGAGGTGTTATTTCTCAGGGTAGTAGGAGTAACTGGTATGGGGGAATATACTCCTACTTCTCACCATTATAGGTCTTGAGTTCCCATGGGTGATCTTCCCATTTTACAACAGCTAAAATAACAGTAGCTAGAATTCATATTTAGTAAACAAGGAAGCACAAGCAAGTGTAATCATAATACTCAATAGAAGGCAAACCAGAGTTACTCTATTTCCATGGGCACATACTAAATAGAAAATTAGCAGTGAGGCACCTAAAGGAGAAATTCACGTGCTGAGGCAACTTGGGACTCTGGACTGTAGACCTTGATTTCCTTGATCTTTTTAAGGAACAATTTGTGCTACATTTCACCTGCTAGAGGAAAAAACCCCACAGTTTAAAAAAAAAATTCTTTCTGGTCCTCAGAGCTCTTCACTGCCCTCAAGTCACTGAAGCAGTGTTAAGCTCTTTAAGCACATAGCCATCCTTTGCAGGGTGCTGAAAAATTGTTATGCTCTTTCAGCTATTGTAAATCATGTTCAGCTTATGAGCTGCTTTTCTTTTAGTTCCTGATCCTGACACAAATTGGAGGTCCCTCATAATTTTCAGTAGCAAAGAAATTTAAATCTGAAACAAAAAGTACTCAAAACTTCCATTTATTCCTTCCCACAAAATATATCAGCAGGCTCCCAGAGAAATAGTTTAAAAATCTTTAATTTCCCTTGCTCTTTTCCCCCTCTCTTTAGCTATCTGGGACAGTAAAGGGCAGGGACCCCTGAGAGGTTTCTGCTCATTCAGGTTATAGATGGCACTAAAAGGCAATTAGTCTAGTGCTTCACATTGCAAAGGATTCTGCTTTCTTTCACCAAGCAGCTACAACAGTGTCTTGCAACAACCCCACTTCAACTGCGAAGCCTATTTGTCAGCAGTGATTAGGCCTTGTCAGTTTCTGTATTCTATATTCTATAAGGAGCTTCTTTCCTCACCTTCTGTCCCTACCTTCTTCTGCTTCTCTTCCAATTGCCTTAATATGGTTGTCTTAGGTTTCTTATATCTCATATCAGAGCTTTCTTGCAAGTGATGACTTATCTCTAACTCAGGTTGAAAAAACCTAAATCCACAGTTCTATCAGATGTAGCATAAATGGGCAATATGCAAAATTTCCCCTTGTATACAAACAACTCTGTATTTATTTCATAGTTTTATAGATTTGTAGTTTCTCAGCTATGTCCTTTAAAGCCCTGAAAACAGCAATATGTAAATGAGCTGATGGACTACATGGACTTGTAACCATCCCCACTAGCACTTTTATCTCTGAGAGACAATGTTCTCACTCCAGTCCTCTCGGAGCAGTCTGTATCTCTCCTGAAGCATTATCTGATGGACTATTTCTTCTCAAGCTGATTTTATCAGTGCCCTACACATAAATGTTCTTTTCTTCCTTTGAGAAATCAAAATGTCCACATAACAAAGTGGCACTATGTTACATACCCATAGAATACCTTTATCCTATCTTATGACTTCCCCCAAGGGATCACCAATACCTGAGAGTGGGAGGTAGAGGTTGGGGAAGAGAGGTAATCATCCTCCCTTGCCAGGAACATCAGAAAATTGCTATGTTAGTCTCTCTCTCTCTCTATGAATCATCTTCTAAAGCTCAGAGGGAAACAATTTAAACAGAGGTAGTAGAATGCAAATTGAAAATGGAACCAGTTTTTTAGAGCTTGGGAATGAGAGGAACTTCACAGACTCCAAGGAGGTCACTCCCAACACCTATTTAGGAATGAGAATGTTTGAGTAGGAAAAAGCTTCAGGATTATTTGTTGTTGTTGTTTTAATAATTTTAATTTTTTGTTAATCTGAAACTTGACAAAAATCAACAAAAAACAACATTTCTATATACATAAAACAGAAAAATAGTACTGTATATGACATCATAAATTTCAATTCCACAAAATTTGCCTTTTATTTTAAAAATGTAATTAATATGACATACAACTTTCAAAGATATCTTGCTTATTTGTTCTCTTCTGAGCATTTTTAAAAAGCTTCAATGTTATTCTCCCCACCCCAGCTTCACTATCAATAGCTCTCCCCGGGCCAGCTAGGTGGCAAAGTAGATAGAGCCCTGGCCCTGAAGTCAGGAGGACCTGAGTTCAAATCCAGGCTCAGACCAAACACTTGACACTCACTAGCTGTGTGACCCTGGGCAAGTCACTTAACCCCAATTACCTTTAAAAAAATAGCTGTCTTCTCTTCTAACTGCCCCCTATATTGAAAAAAATTTCTTGGAGCAAATGAGCAAAACAAATTAATATTTTTGGCCATGTCCAAAAATATGTATCATTGTATACCTTGAGACCATCACCTCTGTCAGGAGATGAATAATATGCTTCACTACCAGTAATGGGTAGGCATTGCAATGACCAGGGTCTTTAAGTCTTTCACATTTGTTTTTCTCTACAACATTGATGTTATTGTATAATTTGTTTTCTTGATTCTGCACACTTCACTCTATCAATTTGTATAGGTCCATTTCATGATTTTTATAACACAATAATATTCCATTACATTAATATTTTATAATGTTTGAGCCAATTCCCAATAGATGACCTCTTAGTTTCTAGTTCATAGCTACAACAAAAATTGCTACTATAAATATTTTGGAACATAGGGGTCCTTTCTCTCTTTCTTTGATCTCTTTGAGGTATGTATATGCATATTTATAATATTTCTGTGTCAAACATCATGTGCAATTTAATAACTGTTGCATATAATTCCAATTGGCTTTTAAGAATGGCCGGATAAATTTGTAGTTCCACCAACAGGGCATTATTTCCTCCAATGAATGTCATTTAAAAAATTTTTGGTCATTTTTTTCAATCTGATGGATGTGAGAAGAAAACAGAGAGTTGTTTTAAGTTACATTTTTATTATTATTTTAAGAACAATTTTCATATGGTTACTAAAAGTTTTGGTTTCTTACCTTGAGAACTGCTAGTTCACATCCTTTGACCATTTATCTATTGGGGAATTGCTCTTATTCTTATATATTTGAATCTATTCCCTAGATATACTAGATATTGGATAAGTAGATATTTTATCTATAGATAGATATAGATATTTCACCAATGAAATTTCCCATAGAGATTTTCCTCCTGGTTAACTCTTTCCCTGTTTCTAATTTAACTGCATTAATTTTGTTTGTGCAAATGCTTTTCAATTTTATGTAATCAAAATAGTCCATTTTATCTTCTGGAATCCTCTCTGTTTCTTTTTGATCAACAATGCTTTTGCTACCCATAGATATGAAAGATATCTTCTTCTCTGTTTCTTTAGTTTTTTTTTTATGATGTGATCTTTTATGCCTAGGTCTTGTATTCATTTGGAGATTATTGTGTTATATTACATGAGATGTTAGTGCAAGCCTAATTTCTGTCCTACTGCTTTCCAATTTTCCCAAAAGTTTTTGTTGAATAAAGAGTTCTTACCTCTAGTAATTGAGGTCTTTGTTTTTTTTTAAACATATGCTCTTGTTTACTTACTTCTATATGTTGTATACCTAATCTGTTCCATTAATTAAAGTTTCTATTTTTTAATCAGCAAGAAATAGCTTTAACGATTACTGCTTTGTATTACAGTTTGAGATATGGTGCTGTTTGTTTCCTTGCTTTCCAGTTTTTTTTAAAAAATATGTATTTCCCTTGAAATTCTTGATTTTTTTGTTCCTCTAGATTAAAGATTCTCAAAGTGTTGTCTGGAGAACCCTAGAATCCCTAAGAGCCATTCAAAGGGTCTTCCAGGTAAAAACTATTTTCATAATATTATCAAAATGTTTTCATTTCTAACATATTAAATATGGGTAGATATAATCCACATAAACAAAAGCTCTTTAGGAGATCCTCAATAATTTTTAGGAATATAAAGAAGTCCTGAGATTAAAACATTTGAGAGCCATTACTCTAGATGAATTTTTTTTCTTTCTCTATAAAGTGAACTTTTGGTAGTTTGCTTATTATGGCACTGAGTAAGTAATAATAGTTAACATTTGTATAGTGTTTGAAGATTAGCCGGACATTTTATATATGTTATATTATTTGATCCTTGAGTAGCTAGGAGGCACAGTAGACAGCACACTGGACTTGGAATCAAGAAGACTCATCTTCATGAGTTCAAATCCAGCCTCAAACCCTCACTAGCTGTGTGACCGTGGGCAAGTCACTTAACCTTCTTTGCTTCAGTTTCCTCATGTGTAAAATGAGCTAGAGAAGAAAATGACAAACCACCCCAGTATCCTTGCTAAATAAACTCCAAAATGAGGACACAAAAATCGGACACAACTGAAATGATTGAACATATTTGATCCTCAGAAGAACACTGAGAAACTATTGCTATTTTTAATGATATTTTATATTGAGGAAACTGAGGCCGAGAAATATTAAGTTACTTGCCCAGGGTTGCACAGCCAGTAAGTGTGTGAGATAGGATTCAAAGTTAGTTCTTCTTGACTTCAAGTCCAGTAGTCAATGCACTAGGCCACTTAGCCCCCAAAGTAAATTAATTTAGCAATGGTTTTATTATATTGGTGCATAGCAATCATGAATAATTAACATCTGTCTAATTTTTAGGTCTGACTTTATTTCTGTAATAAGCGTTTTGTACTTGCATCCATAAAGTTCCTGTGTGTTCATCTTGAAACAGGTGAATTCCTTTAGGACTGTTTATCACATGGGGTGACTCACATAGATTGAGAGAATCCCCACAGAATGACACATCCATTGCTTCTGGTCTCCAATACCTGTCTCCATAGTAGTTAGTCTTCACTGAAGGTCCTGCAGCATCCCCAAGTTCTAGGCCAGGCCCCTGAGCAACGAATGATGTTCCTTTTAGGTTCTTAAATAGTGACCCTTAGAAACTTATTAGCACTGACACATGCCTATAGTCCCAGCTACTGAGGAAGCTGGGGATAGTTAATCACTTGAGTTCAGGAGCTCAAGCTCAGCTCACTTGCAAAACGGTTAAATAGAAGTAGGAATCTACTATAGTGTAGGTATCCTCACCAAGTCCAACATCAACACAGTGAGTCCCTGAGAGCAAAGAGAGAAAGGAAGAAAGGAAGGACGGAAGGAAGGAAGGAAGGAAGGAAGGAAGGAAGGAAGGAAGGAAGGAAGGAAGAAAGAAACAAACAAACAAACAAACAAACAAAGAGAGAGAGAGGAAGGAAGGAAGGAAGGAAGGAAGGAAGGAAGGAAGATGAAGAAAGAAAGATGAGAGTGAGAGGGAGGGAGGGAAAGACTTACTAGTTGTATGATCCTAGGCAAGCCATTTAACCTAATTTCCTCATATGTAGAAAGGGTTGAACTCAATAGCCTTAGAGGTCCCTTCCAGGTTTAAATCTACGTTCCTATAGTTTAAATAATGGGGAGATGCCAAGTTCAAATCAACAGCCATCATGTCTAAGAGAGAAAGAAATTTTACGGGAGGAAATAGATCAGTTGAGGAAACCCACAGATCTCATTACCACCTCACACACACTCCTTGATATTAACAGGTTATGATGGTGCTTTGTACTTCCAAATTCTAGGCTATTTTTCCTCAGTATGACAAGATTTAAATTGTGTATCTTACCTATGAGCCAATGGAAAAACCTCCAGATTCTTTCAAATAGCCATGTGCCAAGAATAAAGATAAGTCTAAGTCCATCAGGGAGAAGCAGAACCGTGAAGCTAACTATCATTCCAGTTGAATACTTCTGAGGAAGTTCCAGGAGGAAAAGTGTATTAAATCCCTCTGTAGTCATGGTGGAAGCAGAAACACTAGAATGATCCAAGCCTGTGGAATGGTAAAATTAGAAATAGGATTTAGGCCTGAATCAATCATTTTCTTGCTCTACTAAGAAGCCTGGTGAAAAGTGAAAAAAACCAAAATGAACAACTAAAGCTCAGACAATGTAAATAAACTCAATGAAAATGGTTGAGTAAAAAAAAATAATAATAATTGCCCTGAAAAGGAATTCTTTTGTGCTGTTTTATAGTGTAAGGATTTGTCCTTGGACAAAGAAGATAAAAGGAAAAGTCATTTGTAACTCGTGAAAAGATGAAAACAAAATGTAAATTCAATTTCCATTCCCATACTTCCTAGCTGATTTTTAATATTTGTAGCTACTCTTATAAGCTATTTTTGGATGGGAATATTTATATAGTAGCCAGTACTCACCTGCACTTTCTTAGTGTTATTGATACCTTTTGTTTTTACACCACATTTTTTTTCAAATATACTCCTTTCCTATCCTCAGTTATTTATTTATATTTACATATGTGTATGTGTATATATACATATATGGGAGTATGCATGTGCATGTGTGTATACTTTAAAGTTCATCCAAACATTTCTGGGCGCATATATGAAAGTCCACTTCCATAGTCTACTCCTCTATGAAAGTAGGGAAATTCTTTTTCTTCTCAGGAACAAGTCTGGTCATTAAAACATTCTTTTATTGTTCTTTCCATTTACAACATCATTGTGTATATTGTTTTTCTGACTCTTTCAGAAACACTTTACAAGAAAGCTCAACAAAATGTTGAAAACTTTAAATATGGAAAAAATGGATATGTCAAGATAATAGACATTGCTTAACTGAAAAAAAATTGAATCCTACAGGATTGGATGGATGGGAATCATGAGCAAAAGATAAGTAGGACTTCAGGGTTCAGGGAAGAGCAGGGAGACCACTTAAAATACTTTGAGGTGTGATATACATCAATTTATTTATATATGTAAAAAAGGTAAGCTACATGTGTTTATTTATTAAGCACCATAAGCAACTAAAGTACCAAGAGGTAAATGACCAATATGTATTATTCATATAGCATTGTAAATGATCATGGCACTGCATAAAACACAGTCCCAGCTGATTCTCTGCCTCCAGGAGTTTAAAATATACCTCCAGTATTGATGACACAATACATGGCAATAAAGTGTTTGTGTACCCTGGCATGATTGGTGATAATGCTTAAAATATCACTAATATAAAAATGGGAAGTTACAAAGAATAAACTATTCTCACTCTGAAATGTTATAAATTACTAAGTTCACCTAGCTACAATAATCCTGGAATAGAGTTGCTTAATTGATGGTAATTTTGGGGGGGCAGTTGGAGAAAGGAGCAGGGACCTCTGATTTCACGTGACTTCCCGCTATCGAAATTTCCTCCACCAGTGGAGATCAGCAAGTTGTCAGTAACTTAGAGTCTTAGAGAATTGTCTTGGGGTCACTAAGGGTTTAGATGACTTTGCCATATAACTAGTATTTGTCTGAGGTAGGACTTGAACCTAGTCTTCATACCTCCAGGGCCAGCTACACGTATGACCTCAGGAAAATTGCTTGACCTCTCTGGGCCTCAATTTTATCATCTGTTAATGGGAAGGGTTTAGGTCAGATGGCTTCAGTTTCCTCCTGTACAAAATGAATTGGTTGGATTAGATGGCCTCTGAGCTGTGTTTCAACTCTAGTTCAATGGTCATCCTATAATCTAAGATCACTTTCAGCTCTAAATCTGTAATCCTTTATCCACCAACTATAATACAATTAACAAACATTTTTAGGAAGAATCTCTTAAAGTATCCACAAAAGACTGACAGTTGGCCAGCAATACCCTTAAATTTTTCCAGTGATAAAGCTTTCTATGTATATGAAGTGAATAAGGTTAAACTATTAAGATACTATTAAAACACTAATTTAGGGTATATCTACATTGCCCATTCACATGATGGGTCATGTATTTGGGTTGCATTGCAACAATCAAGAAAGTTTGCTATGTGGGAAAAAAGAAGTAATCTCTTTTCAGAATCCATTGTTTGACCACAAAAGTACAATGAAGACTAGTCACATAATACAGAGTTTTATTAATTCATTTGTTGAATGCTCAGAGGTACTAAGCATCTGTGTTAGATGGGATTCAAAAGATATTCCAAACCCAGGAAACCTACTTTCTCTGTACTTATGGAGTATATAATCTTATTGACATATATTATATTTGACTTGTATAGACATAGCCTTTGTTAGAAAAACTCTGAAAGACTGAGATCTTTCCATATATCATTTTCATAGCTCTTTGATAGTACGGACAAAATTTGTTATCTAGTTATGGCCCCCTCCTACTTTTCTTTCTAGAAAATATCTTTTTTCTTAATAAAAAGAATATGCTTTTAACACTTCAAAAACTAGAAATAGAACTATCTAAATAGTGTTTAAAATTTTATAGAAGCCACACTTTTCTCATATGTTACTTCTTCTTACCACCCTATGAAAAATTCCATTTGTTCCTGCTTACCAGGAAGCAGGCATCCAAAAATGTGTCATTTATTCTGGACTTTATTCTATCCCATTGATTAATTTTCTTCCTACTAAGGGGAAGTATTTGCCTGTTCTTTGCCATCCTTTCATCCAATGCCTTAAAAAGAATTTCAACACACTAAAAAAAATGCACACAAAAACTCCAGTGCTAATGATAAGAGTTTGTAGTTTCCTGTCACTCTCTAAGAAGGAAATTCCAAGCTGGTTACCAGAGAAAAATTGGGCCCAGTATTCTTCCATACATTTTACTGGCTACTATAAGTATCATTGTTATGGGACTTTCGCCTCATCAGATATGTATATTTTAAGCCTCTCCAAGGATATGATTTGTCTTGTCAAAAACTTTCTTTAGCTTTCCACTGCCTACCGAAGAACATGTGAACTCCTATTCCCGGCAAACAAAAGCCTTCCTAGTCTAATTCTAGCCTACCTTTCCAACCTCATCTCTTACTACTCCAGGTTCCAGTCAAATTAGATCATCCTCTATCACCCACTATTGCCCTGCATTTTCTCCTCTTTGTTGATATAGTATCCCATGGCTGAAGCAGACAACTTCCCAAAATCAGCCCCTTCTACCATCTCACTTGAGGGAGGGAAAGTCCCTTTCTTCTTTCAAGACACAACTGAGTTGCTATCCAACACCATGACATCTTCCTTGACCCTTTCATCTTAAAAATGTTTTTATCTTAAGATTTCCTATAAACTTTCCTTTTGTGAAACAAATATGATACTGATACCTAAACCAAGAAGAGTAAAAACAGAGAAAGAAAATTACAGACCAATTTCATTAATGAATATGGATACAAAAATCCTAAAAAAAAAAACCTAGCTTAAAGATTACAACAATATATTACAAAGATTATACATTATGATCAATTGGGATTTATACCAGGAATTCAGAGATGGTTTAGCATAAGGAAAACCATTAATATAATTGATTATATCAATAATAAAAAGTAAAGAAAACATGATTATATCAATAGATGCAGAAAGAGCTTTTGATAAAATAGAATACTAATTTCTATTAAAAACACTTGGAAGTATAGGCATAAGTGGATTTTTCCTTAAATTGATAAAAATCATTTATCTAAAACTGTCAGCAAACATTATTTGTAATGGAGATAAACTAGGTGCCTTCTGCAAGATCAGGTGTGAAACAAGGCTGCCCACTGTCACCAATGTTATTCAGTGCTGTATTAGAAATCCTAGCAATAGCAATAACAGAAGAAAAAGAAATAGAAGGAATCAGAATAGGGAATGAGGTAATAAAACTATTTATTTTTGCAGACAATATGATGATATACTTGGAAAATCTCAAAGACTCAGACAAAAAGTTAGTTGAAATAATTAATAATTTTAATGAAGTACCAAGTTATAAAGTAAGTCCACATAAATCATCAGCATTCCTATATATCACAAAGAAAACCCTGCTAGAAGAGATAGTACCTGGAATACAGCAGCCAAAACAAGCCCAGGAATTACATAAACGAAGTTATAAAAAAAGTTTTATACAAATAAAATCAGACTTAAGTCATTGGAGAAATATGAATAGGCAGGGCCAATATAATAAAGTAACAATTTTCACCTAAACTAATTTAAATATTCAATGCCATCCCAGTTAAATTACCAAAAAAATTTACTAAATTAGAAAAAATAATAATGAAATTCATTTGGAAAAACAAAAAATTAAGAATATCAAAGGAACTAATGAAAAATGCAAAGGAAGGAGGTTTAGCAGTATGAGATCTTAAACTATATTATGAGGAAATAATTATCAAAACTCTTTAGTACTGGCTAAGAAATTAAAAAGTAAATCAATGGAACAGAATAGACATATCATTTATAGCAGCAAATAAATATAATAACCTTGTATTTGACAAGTGTAAAGACAAGATTTTAGAATAGAATTCACTATTTGGTAAAAATTGTTGGGAAAACTGGAAAGCATTATGGCAGAAACTGGGCATAGACCAACATCTTAGACCACTTACCAAGATAAGGTCAAAATGGATATGTGACCTAGATAGACAATTTGGTTTACATTAAATTACAATTTTTTGTGCAAATAAAACAAATGTTGCCAAGATCAGAAGGAAAGCAGAAAATTGGGGGCAGGGGAGAGGCGGGATTTGCTGGATTTTACAGACAACTTCTCAGATAAAGGTGTCATATCACAAATATATAAAGAAGTCTGTCAAACCAAAAGAATGAGTCATTCTGCAGTTGATAAATGGTCAAAGGATATAAACAGACAGTTTTCAAATGAAAAATCAAAACAATTCATAGACATGAAAAAATGCTCTAAATTATTATTAATTAGAGAAATGCAAATTAAAACAACCTTGATGTATCATTTTACACCTATCAGATTAGCTAAAATGATTGAAGAGGAAAATGACAAATGTTGGAGAGGATGTGGAAAAATTGGGACCCTCATCATTGGTGGAATTGTGAAGTGATCCAACCATTTTGGAGAGCAATCTGGAATTATGTCCAAAGAGTTATTGAACCACCTATACCCTCTCACCCAGCAGTACCACTAATAGGTTTATTTCCAAAGATGATTAGGGAAAAAAGGAAAGAATCTATATGTTCTAAAGTGTTTATAGCAGCTCACTTTGTGGTGGCAAAGAACTGAAAATTGCAGGGATGCCCATCAATTGGGGAATGGCTGAACAACTTGTGATATATGATTGTGATGGAATGCTACTATGCTATGAGAAATGATGAGCTCAGTGATCTTAGACAAACATGGAAAGTCTTGCATGAAATAATAAAGAGTGAAATGAGCAGAACCAAGAGAACATTGTATATAGTAACAGCAATATTATTTTAAGAACAACATTGAGCAAATAAGTCATTTTGATAATTGTAAACATCCAAATTAACTATAAAGGATGTATGAAGAAAGATGCTATCTATATCCAGAGAAAGAATTGATAAATAGATGTATAGAATGATTTTACACATATATGTATATATGTGTGTGTGAATATATATAGTATGTGTGTGTGTGTGTATATATATATATATATAATATACACACACACACACATACATAGACACACATATATGGACCCACATACCTATTTGTGTCTAATCATAGCCATTTCTGAGGCAGGGGAGGTGGTAGGAGGAAAAAAGGAAAAAAGAAAAAAAAAAGAAAGTTACATGATAACATTATATATTTAAAAGGAATAGCAAATTTTACATAATATATTTGAAGTTTCATGTATAATCATTTTTTTATTATACTTTGTTTGAAAATGCTTGTTTTATTCCAAAAGTTAAAAATAAAATACGTAAATGTGGGAAAAAATTTTCCTGTAGCATTTCCCTGGCTATCTTCTTTGCATTTATTGCATCTTTCCTTATATAAATTATACTCATTCCTCATTGGCCTGCTTATCTGTATCTCCTCAACTTCCTTGTACTCTATATTTTTTGATGTTTCATTAATACTCCTTTCCCCCTTTTCCTCTTTTTTTTTACATCACTATCACTTCTTTCCTCTCTCTAATTCTCACTCTCCCTTATAAAAAAAAATGAAAGCCCTCCTTTGTAACAAATAAAAATAGTCAATATTAACAGCTAGCATTTATGTAGTGCTTGAAGGTTTTAAAAGAACTGTTTATAAATTATCTAACTTGATTCTTGCAACAACTCTATGAGGTAGGTGCTATTATTATACCCGTTTTATAGATGAGGAAACTGGGGAAGGAAAGGGTTAAATGACTTGACCGACATTACACAGCCAGTAAGTGTCTGAGGAGGGACTGAACTCAAGTTCTCCTTACCCCAAGTCTATCATGTTTACTCACTGTGCCACCTAGCAAATTCATACATGGTCATTTGTGAAGATGTAAGTCTAATTCTGCACCTAGAGTCCATCACCCCTCTGCCAAGAGGTATGTCCCCATTTGATTTTAAAGTCTTTGACATTCAATCTCTATTGGGTTTATTTTTGCATCTTCAGCACATAGAACAATGCCATAGCAAACAGATGATTAATGAACGTTTGGGGATGGAATAAAATTGAATTGAATTGAATAATATGAGAACATAAAATCCACATGTTTCCCGCACATGCACATGGTAATCTTTCTTAAGCATATGAGATTAGACAGTAAACATATGCAGGTTCTAGAGTGGAGGGGTATTGGGAGTGGGGTGTGTGAGAACGACAGAGTTCCCCCTCCCCATCTCGATAAGAAGAGAGATAGTTAGTAACAATTAAATTCCAGGCACTGGAATTATCCCTCCAAGGAATATTTCAACCCTAGCTTAATAGTAACTATAGGGCCCTGTGGTATTAGCATTGTAATAAGAGTCTGGGTTGAGGCAGTTCTACATTTAACTAGCTGCATGGCTTTAGTTGTTCACCTTAATTTGCAACTCTGCAAAATGGGGATAGCAGTATCTGTTCTCCTTATCTCTTTGAGAGATTTCTCATATTATTATAAATTATTCCTCATAATTCTATATTATTATCTCATTTTAAAGCATCAACATACACAAACATCTTGTTCTGCAAAGAATTAAAAAATTGCATAACAAACTAAATTTCTGTTATATATGGTTTATTTTAAAAAAGAAATATAAATATATGTAGGTATATGTATGTATATATTATATGTGTAGTAGGAGTTAAACCTCATAAAACATGTGTGGGAATGGATTCAGGTGCCCCTGAGTTCTATAGGCAACTTTCAGAGACATGCCTGGCTCAAAGCTGAAAAACTTATCACTTTGGGATAACTGCAAACCCTGATCAGTACTTTAGTCCTCCACTGTAATGGCTGAAGCAGAAAGAGGCTGAATCAGAGAAGGTTGATCATTAAGTCAGGTAGAGTGGTCCATTTAATGGATCTTTTAAAGGAAATTACTATATTCTACTCTCATGAACTTTTCCATATAATCTCCAGATGTCACTTTTTAACTATGGGGTTTTACCATGAGAGGTAAAGGAGGGGTGGCCTTCTCTACCCCTGACAGTATAGCTCCCATGTACCTGCTAGAAAAAGGGCTCAGTTAGGTGAGCTAAGCCTGGGCCAGGGGTGAGAAACCTGCAGCCTCAAGGCCACAGGTTCCCCATCCCTGCCCTGGACTTTGGGACCCCAGGTTGCTTTTTCCATTATGTATTTCCATCCTATTCACAGGAAACCAAATAGTGATCTTGAGGCAGATGTATCTGGCCCTGGAATCAATTTTGTGGGTTTGAGAAATTGGATTTCTTGGGTTTCTCACATGGTGCTTCTTAGAGGAGAAGATAAGCTACTGACCAGAGCATAAACCCAAGCCCCAACCTGGTTTGCAAAAAGATGTGGACTTAGCAGTGAAAGGTGGGGGTAAGAAGTGGAAGGGGTAAGGGGAGAAGGTAGGGTTAGATAGTAAATATCTAAGGTAAATATACAATGCCCACTCAACAATCCTGCAAACTGCAACGTCTTTTTTTAACATTGATTTTTTTTTTGCAGCAAACAAGGAAAAACAAACAAAAACCTTGTAGCACCTTGCTACACCTTGCTTTTAAGTATCAACCTATGAGAGAAAATAGCTGTCAACTGCTGATAAAGTAATAATAGTTTCTTCACTGCTTTTCTGTCACTGTTTACTTATAGGTACCATGCTTATTCAGCATTTCTGTTGAGTAGGAGAAATAAATAGCCATCCTAAATCTGATATACATAGCTCATTAAGTACCTTCCTATTCCTTCTTTTAGGGAGAATCTAGACAAGAACCAAAACCAAGTTTTAAGTGATTTTACCTGGGGCTCTAAAGTGGAATGTCAAGAACTAGAAACAAGGAAACAAAAGAGCCTGAACCCTCATTACAGAGATAAAGCTTAGCCCAAACTGAACCCAATCTGAATGAGTATGTTCAGAGTTATGTATTGCCACCAGAAGAAATGAAGGAAGAGTGAGTGAGAGGGCAGGCTCATTCCTTTTTCTAAGGTTCACTGAATGGGGTACTAGTTCCTTCTTATTGGCCAATATTTTCATATGGAGCCTCCTCCCAATCCTTTCAGCCATAATGGGCTGGAGGACCAATGGTCTACCCAGTGTTTTTAATTATCCCAAAAGAAGAAGTCAGATGTATTTTCAGCATTTTCAGTAGTTGCCTGTGGAACTCAAGTGTATACTCTATGGGATGGCCCCCAAAGGCCCATTACCACAATGTACAATGGTGTTTAATCCCTAGATGTTCATCTATATATGTATATACAATGTATGTATACAAATATGCGTAGTACATGCATGCATGCGCATAATAGGCCATCTATAGGTATACAATGCTATGTGTACAAACATGTGCATGTGCACATGTGTCTACATATTGTATCTATTATATATAATGTGTGCGTGCATATTTAACTTAATTTAATAAGTTAGCAATAAAATTTCTATTTGTGTCTCCTTTTGCACTTTTTTCTCTGCTCACTTAAGAATGTTTGACTGATGCTCTTTTCTTTCTGCATATCTTTCAGCACTTTATCATGTATTATCTAATCTGACCTCCATACAATCCTGTGAGGCAGGCTGGGCAAATATCCTTAACCTCATTTTATAGCTGAAGAAACTGAAGCTCAAAGGGATTAATTGGCATCTTCGCTTCCACTTTTTCTTGATTGTGGTCACTGTCATTGTCTATGTGGGCACATGCACAGAGAGCACACCTACGCATATGTGCCAACTGTTGGCTCATGAATTTTTGACCTTGGAAAAAGTTAAAAACTGAACAGATAGGAACCAAGTCAGTAACAAGCTGGGAAAGGATTTTTTTTAAAGCCAATTGGCTAAAAAGATACAAATAAGCTAGTAATGACATTAGGAGGCTTTATTATTATTTTAGACCAGTCTGACATAAGCTTCAGCAAAAGAGGCCAAACATTTAAACCACTCAGACAAGGGGGGATCTCCTTATATAGCAGCCAAAATCAATGAAGCTAGAGATTTATTAGAAAGTCAAGCTAAGAAGTAAAATTAATACACAGATAATTTTAGATGTATATATGTATGTGTGTGTGTGTGTGTGTATATATGTATATATATACACACTTATATACATCAATTACTTTATGTATAGGAGTCCTGATGTTTTATAATAACTTCATAAAAGCTGTAATATTTCTTTAAGGAAAAAAAGAGGCCAAACAGAAATTAGCGTTAATTAGTTGTTTTCAGTCATGTCCAACTGTAGATGACCCCTTTGGGGGTTTTCTTGGCAGACACTGGAGTTGTTTGTCATTTCATTCTCCAATTCATTTTTCAGATGAGGAAACTGAGACAAACAGGGTTAGGTAACTTGTCCAGGGTCACATAGCTTGTAAGCGTCTCAGGCCAGATTTGAACTCAGAGAGATGAGTCTTAAAAGTATAGCACGAAAAGTTTCTTGCCTTTCCTAGGGTTGCTACTGTTGATCAATAGGCAACAGCCAAATGTGATAGCCTTTTCTTCAGGCTTGTATTGACAAATAGTGAATGTCCACACCATGTTGCACATACAGTAGTCACATTTCTTGGCTTTTGTGAATAAGGAAAAGGGAAATATTTTAGGAATTTACCAAACATTCCACAAAGTTCCTGCTGAGATTATGTATTATTGATGCTGTTTTGTATACATTAAATACCAGCAATTTAACCAAAATATTGTTAAGGACGTGAGGTTTAGAAGTAACATATGGTTTCTATAGATGAGAATAGGCTACTTAATCAGAGGTACACATTTGGAGATGAGTGGGAAGGAGCAAGATTAGAGAGAGAAAGGAGGAAAAGTACTCTCTTCCCCTTGTCTCTCTTCCTCCTATCCTGGTTGAAAGTGGATTTCCTGTAGTTGGCACCTCTGAGTGGAAAATTTCTTAAAATCACTGAGGCAGCTAGGTGGCACCGTGGGGCAGAGAACTGCGTCTAGAGTCAGGAAGGCCTGAGTTCATATCTGGCCTCAGACATTTGCTAGCTGTGTGACCTTGCACAAGTTGATTAACTCTTGTTTGTCTCAGTTTGCTTGCGGATGACAATTATAGCAACTACCTCTCAGGGTTGTGAGGGTCAGTGAGAGATTTTCTAGAGGGCTAATACCTATCGTGCTCTTTTGCCACTATTGCTGGAATAAAATAAAAATACCTTCATGCTACTCACACATAATCATTTATTCAACATTTGTTGAAGACTCCCTGTGTGTTTAAGTACTAAGCATTCATTCATTTATTTATCGTTCATTCATTTAAGATAAGACACTAAAAAAAATTTTTTTTTAATTTTAAAAAGACAGGACACTGAGATAATAAAAATATCTGTTCCCAGGAAAGTTTTACAATCTCTTTGGGGAAATACAAACCACACATACACATATGCGTACATACAGACATACATACATACAACAAGTAACTCTTAAGAACTGGTTACAAAGCAGCACCTAAGCATGTTCCAGTGGTGTGTCCCTAACTTTACATGATCCCAGATTTAGATCTGTAAGGGACCTTAGAGATTATCTTGTCCAACCTCCTCATTTTCCATGTAGTGAGATTCTGGACTCTCAGAATGACATCTGCTACATCTCTTTCTCATAGGGGTACTCCTGAAAGGTTAAATGCTATTGGCTTATGCATTCATTCTAATATGTTCTCTCCAATGTTATGTGCTTGTGATTAACATCACAGGTTCATGGAACCAATTAACAATAATCAATCAACAATTAAGTGCCCACTATTTATCCCCAACAACTTGGGGCATGTTCTGCACTATACCTCAGTCCCTGGGAAAAATGGGCTCCAGCATTTGTCCTACCAAGTTCACTTTCAAATTCAGGACAGTCAGTGAATCAGTTGCTATAGTTCTCTCTTGGTTGCCTTCAATCTATGCCTCTTCAAACAGACTGCTGAAGACTTCATTCATCACTCTCTGGGGTGACCACAAAATATGACATAAATTCCAGCTCCCAGACTTCTGGCATTTGCTATTCCAATCTTAGAAAGTTCACAAGATCACAGCTTTCTCCAGTGCTCCTTCATTTAAAAGCAGGAAGAATAGATACAACAGAGAAAGAAGCAACAGCAGGGCCATGCACCCACAAGCCACACAGTGGCAGCCCTGGTTGGAAAATAAAGGCTTGAGGCTTCTCTCCCACCAAGGGCTTAGTGCAGTTTTTGTCTCCTCACTTGAACATTGACTAATAGAAAAGGGGCACCCTTTGGCTGGGGAATGCCTTTTGAATGCACCCTACTTCTGATTGGACAGCCAATTTAAAAAATCCATTTCTTCACTATGTTTTAAGCCAAATACAATGAACCTGTGTATTCTCTAAATAAAGGAATAGACCTCTTCCAGGTGGAGCAGTGGCAGGCTGAGTACCCTGCTCTTGCTTTGAGGATAAACTCCCATTAGCTAGGCCTTATCATGTAAAAATAAGGAAACTGAGATACAGAGACATGAAGTGACTTTGCCCAGAGACACATAGGTAATAAAGGCTAGAGATGGGATGTGAACACAGTGCTCTGACTCCAAAGCCAGGAGTCTTTCCACTGCCCCATGCTTTCTCTTCTCCTCATTCAAAAAGAAAAACAAAACATGAGAGTAAGAGAAGGTGGTAGAGGCTGAGATTATTCACATAATCTTTTGCTGCCAATTAGAAAATCATGTAGGATTGAGTGGAACTAGTTTTATGGATAAGGGGCCTCAAGAGAATTTGACTTATAGGGGCCTGTCAAAGTATAGCAAAATAAGGTCCTTTCCTATTCCTATCCTACCCCAAACACAGCCCATCTGACTCAACCTGGTTCTGTTCTACAATTCATAGGCCACATGGCCAAATGAGAAATTAGAGGGCAAAGCAAAAGTCAGAAAAATCCACAGACTTGAGAGCTTGAGAGCATAGCCACTTTTGCAAGTAAATAGGCAGAGCTTGAGTGACAAACACAGAGCTGACTAACCAGGATTAAGGATGTTTGTAAGCTCCTACCAAAAGGCAAAGTACTGAATTCTATGCATTTCAATCAATGAAAACAGCTGGTTCCTAATCTTGACTATTAAAAATCACATATAGAAAGGTCCAGACACTATCAGCACAATTGGCTGAAATAGTCAGAAAGCCTGGTTATACTGGGTTCTTGTTACATTGAAATTGAACACTATAGGCAGAACTAGCTGCATATGTCAAGGAATCCACTAAGCCTATTATTCTTCTCTTCACCCTTACATACAAACTTCATGCATGGATATATGCAAAAAATGTGATCACCTGTATTATCTATCATGATATTATAATAATTGTTGCTGTGTTTTAAATAGCACCTCACACACACTCATATTCCATCCTTACAACCCCACTGTGAGATGCATGCTATATGTATTATCTCCATTTCTCAGTTTCCACAAAGGAGGTAAAATGACTTGCTGAAGGGCACACAGAGAATGCTATTTGCTCCTCTTCCACCCCTTTCCAATTTCCCTTTTACCCTGTCTTTCCCCATTATAATGTAAGTGCTTTGAGGGTAGGGACTGTCTTGTTTGCTTATGTTTGTTATTTTTAGCCATTAGCTCAATATTTGGCATAAAGTAATTATTAATAAAGTATCTATCTATTATCTACTATCTATTCTCTCTCTATATATGTGTATCTATCATTTATGTGTTCTATATATATGTATTCTATATATCATCTACCAACTATTCTCTCTCTATATATGTATCTATATATGTATGTATCTACCATCTATATACTCTCTATACATATATGTATGTATATCTATGTATTCGCCATCTAACATCTATGTATTCTCTCTACATATACATGTATGTATCTATCATCTATTTATTCTATGTATCTATCATCTATATATTCTCTATGTATCTATATCTATATATTTGTTTATCATCTATCTCTTCAATGTATCCATCTATCTATCATCTAGCTATTTGATATCTATCTGTCTATCTATCTATCTATCTATCTATCTATCTATCTATCTATCTATCTATCTATCTGTCTACCTGTGTCTGCCTATCTTGGCTCCATAAGAATTCCACAATTTGATTGAGCCAAATAGCTTATCTGTCAACATGGCTAAAATTTGTTTTGTCTTCTATCCATTGAAATAAATGGAAATATCCAAGCAGGCAAACTTCCATCAAAATTTCACATGTATCCTATTTGATCTTGTTTCCTGGAAGGGACCAGATTTCATGACTCTTAAGGAATCAAATGTTGAAACTAACATGAGGTAATGAATAAGTCACAAA
The DNA here is from genome assembly GCF_003287225.1 of Phascolarctos cinereus. Taxonomy (NCBI): domain Eukaryota; kingdom Metazoa; phylum Chordata; class Mammalia; order Diprotodontia; family Phascolarctidae; genus Phascolarctos; species Phascolarctos cinereus. Next base: position 188,107,133 of record NW_027555958.1, read on the forward strand.
AATCTGAGAAAATTCCTTTGTATACCCTTTTCAAGGCTATGTATTGGTTTGATCATCTAAAGCCAGTTGCTAACTTTGGGGTTTTATAGGAATTCAAGACAAGGATTATTGTTTCTCTTTAGAGAGCTTCTTAATAAAAATTAGAGTCCTCTACAATCTACTTAATTTCATTGTGGCACAGGTTATGTATCTGGCAGCAGATCCCATTGAGAAAAGTAACTTTTGGAATTTGCCACCTAATTGCCTTAGCCTAAACTAATCCATGTTAGCTGTTTTTAAATTACTTTTCATGTTAAAGTTCCATTCTCAGCCTCCCTCCTCACAAATCTCATAATAAAAAACAAATTCCTCTTAAGAAGTAGTTCATGCCTTCATAAACTCTCACCTGAACTATTTCAATGGCTTCCTTGATTCCAGCTTCTCCCCTCTCCAAACTGTCCTCCACATAGCTGCCAAATTTGTGTTCCTAAAACATAGATCTGACCATATCATCATCCTCTCCTCCCTATTCAGATATTTTCAATGACACTCTACTGCCTCTAGAGTAAAAGTTTTTCAGCTTGTCATTTAAAGTCCTCTCTAATCTGCCTTCCACCTACCTTTGAAATCTTATTGCACAATATTTCCCTTCATGGGCTCTTTGTTCCAGTCAAACTGTCTTGCGAAGCTTAACCCTGTCCATAACACTCCAGCTCCTCCCTCCTCACCTTTGTGCTAGTGGTCCTCCATGGATAGAATGTATTCCTTTTTCCCCCCCTCTACTTCAGAGAATTGCTAGATTCCTTCAGAAGCACAGCTGAGGTGCCACCTCCTCAAATGCCACATGAGCGCTCTTCTTTTATTTTTTTAAAATTAAATTTTATTTTGTTTTCATGAAGATCTTCCTTCTCTGCCTCCCAACCTCCTTTGAAAAAGCAAGAAAAACAAAAACCTCTGTTACAAACTTATATAGTCAAGTAAACAAATTTGCACATTGGCCATGTTAAAAAGAAAAGTCTCAATCTATACTCTGAATCCATCACCTCCCTATCAGGAGGCGGGTAGCATGTTTCACGATGAATCCACTGGAATTGTTGTTAGTCACTGGGTTGATCAGAGTTCCTAAGTCTTTCAAAGTTGTTTGTCTTTAAAATATCGTCATTGTATAAATTGTTCTTCTGGTTCTGCTCAATTCATAAAATCTTCCCAGGATTATCTGAAACCATCCCTTTCATTTCTTGAAACACAATAGTATTCTATCACATTCACATACTATAATTTTTTCAAATGTTCACTATTTGATGAACATCTTTCCACCTCCATGCCACCACCCCAGTTTTCAATTCTTTGCCACCACAAAAAGAGTTGTTATAAATATTTTTGTACATATGGTTGCTTTTCCTCTATCTTTGATCTCTTTGGGATACAAATCTAAAAGTAGTATTATTGGATCAAAGGGCATATGTAATTTAACAGTTTTTGGAGTATAGTTACAAATTGCTTTCCAGAAAGCTGAACCAGTTCAGCTTTGTAGTGCAGTAATGTACCAGTTTCCCCACAGTCACTCCAATATTTGTCATTTTCCTTTTTTTGTCAACCTTGACAATATGATGGTTGTAAGGCAGAACTTCAGAATTGTTTTAATTTGTATTTCTCTAATTATTAATAATTTAGTACATTTTTCATATGGCTATTGATAGCTTGGGTTTCTTTCTCTGAAAACTGCCTGTTTATATCCTTTGACAAATTTATCAATGGAGGAATGGACATTATTCTTATAAATTTGAGTTAGTTCCCTATATAACTTAGAATAATACTTTTATATGAGAAACTTGCTAGAAACATTTTTTTCCCAACTTAACTGCTTCTCTTCTCATTTTAGCTATACTGGTTTGATTTGTGCAAAAACTTTTTAAATTTTGTATTTTATGTGTTTAAATTTTATTTTAAAAATTTTTACACTTTAAAATTTATATAAATTAATCAAAAATGTTCATTTTATTTTCTTTGATTCTCTCTCTCTTCTTTGGTCATTAACTCTTCCCTTATTCATAGACCCAACAGGTAATACCTTCCTTGTTCCTCTAATTTATTTATGTCATCAATCTTTATGTCTAAGTCATATACCCTTTTGGAGCTTATCTTTACATGTAGTGTGAAATATTGACCTATACTTAGTCTCTGCCATACTGCTTTCCAATTTTTACAACAATTTTGTTGAATTTTGAGTTATTACCCCAACAATTGAGATTTGGGTGTTTATCACACAATACGCCACCATGCTCATTTGTTTCTATATATTATAAACCTAATCTGTTCCACTGATTAACTTCTACATTTGTTAACCAGTAAAAAATTGCATTGCTGATTAATACTTTGTAGAATAAAGATCTGCTACAGCTAGGCTTCCTTCCTTCCTATTTTTTTTTATTACTTTCCTTGAGTTTCTTGATTTTTTGTTTCTCCAGGTGAGTTTTATCGTTTTTTTTTCTAGTTCTATAACATAATCCTTTTTGTAGTTTGGCATGGCACTGAGTAGGTAAATTAATTTAGGTAGTATTACCTATTTTTTGTTGTATTGACTTGGTCTACTCATGAGCAATTAATATTTCTCTAATTATTTAGATCTAACTTTATTTGTGTATAGCATGTTTTGTAATTGTGTTGATATAGTTCCTGTGTGTCTTTTGAATGACATTTTCAGTAGTTATTTTTCATGGAATTTCTCTTTCTATCTCTTCCTGCTGTATTTTGGTGGTAATATGCAGGTAATGTGCAGAAATGCTGATGATTTATGTAAGTTTATTTTATATCCTGCAACTTTGCTGAAGTTGTTATTGTTTCAATTAGTTTTAATTGACTAGAGTTCTCTAGGTAAACCATCATATCATCTGCAAAAAAAGTGATAACTTTGTTTCCTTTTTGCCTATGCTTATTTCTTCACTTTCTTTTTCTTGTCTTATTGCCAGAGCTAGTGTTTCTAGCACTATAGCAAATAATAGTGGTGAAAATGGACACCCTTCCTTTTCTCCTAGTCTGATTGAAAGGTCTACAAGACCTTTTCTCATCTCTTCCAATTATCAGCACTTTTTTCTTCTTAAATGATTTTGTATTGCTTGTGTATGTGTTATGTCACCTCTATAGAATATAAGCACTTTGAGGGCAGGGATTGTTTCATTTTTGTCTTTGTAGCCTTAGCTCCTAGCACAGTGCCTAGCCTATGTTAGGCATTTAATAAAAATTTGCTGGAAAAATTATTACCTGTCTAATGGTTAAAAGAAATTTTAATGATGTTGTCTGAGGAATAAGCAGCCAATCAACAATTATTTAAAAGTTTCCTATATGTCAAGTATTAAGCCAAGAGCTAGGGAAACAAAGAAAAAGTAAAAACAATCCCTGCCCTCAAGAAGTTTACATTCTAACTCAAGAAACCGCATGTATACAAATAGGTACATACAGGAAATATACAGAATTGTTGTTGTTCATCTTTTGGTTTTTGAAAAGGACCAAGGGTATCATGGGTGATGTCTTGACTTCTTCATGAATTGGATTTAAGTGAGGCAGAATTGCACAAAGTCATCAGCCATACTCTCACTTTCAGAGTCATTGAAGTTTAGTGGCAATACAAAAGTCAAGACCACTGGTGATGGCCTAGAATGCAATGGATGACCTTGGCATCTTTCATATCTGACAGAGCTATAAGCACTCCACAGTGCCTGCTTCAGCCACCTTCATTGGCCGTTGGAACAAATTATTCTCATCATTCCACAAGGGGGCCTCTTTACATGACTGGGATAGACACCTCCCTAACTCACTGACAGGTTTGAGGCCTGTATGTTACCCTCAACCTGGTTTAGCCCATCTGTGGAGATGACTTTATGGGGTATGTTGTTATACATGCTATAGCTTCTGGAGTCACAGGTGAGAGTTGAAAGGCAGGTAGACACCAAAGGTGGATGAGCAGCCCTGAAAAGGACTCAGCAAGCCCTCATACCAGAGGTGCTAGTCCTCCCTGAATACCCCATACAGTTCTACATACAGAATACAAAAAAAAAAAAAACATAACTAGAGGGAAAGGTGCTAGCAGCCTCTGAGAGGACTGGGAAAGGCCTTTGTACAGAAGGTGACATCTGAACTGGGTCTTTAAGGAAGTTGGAATCAAATGAGATCATGCATGTGAATGTGCTACAGTTCTCCTTTGGACCTTTTCCATTTCTTTGCTTCTCCATTAAAGTGTCATCATCGTTGATGTCATCATCATCATCATTCTATCTGACTGTGTCTGAATAATATTTGTCTGGTAATATTTGTTAGGTCATATGAAAGGCAGAATGAAATATCCAGCCCTACAGTGGTGCTCAATGTAGATTCTGTTTTACCACTTAGGTGGTATAGAAGAAATCAATTTTTATGTCTGTTTTCAGACCAGTATACAAGCAAAGCAATTATTATTGAAATGTCAGAAACCACGTACCAGTATCACATTCAAGCTATCCATGCAATTTATAAGATTTATCAATAAATATTTTAAATGCCCCCAAGAAATAGAGCAAAATGTATATGACAATTTTTTAGATATATTTGTGCAAGAGAATTCCATTGGAAATCATTCTTAACAGCTAAAACCTAAGTCAAATAATTCAGGTTAAAATATATTGTGTGAACTCTTTCTGGCAGTGCCCAACGGGTGAAAGTCCTGTTCACCCACAACATGTGTACCAAGGGAGCTGTGTGGGCAGCAAATATATGTCACCTCCCCTTTTAGGCCTTGTGGCTCTGAGAATCCAGCTTGGGGCTTTGGCCTGTTTTGTTTGTCCTTTTCAGTTCCAGGCACAGTGAGAAGAGGCCCTGGATCCAAGAGCTCAATCAGTGGTGACCTTGGCACCAGAATTCCAGGTTGGATGTTGCCTTCAGCCCACCAAAGAAGTCATAAGAATCATGGTGTCTGGACTTGAGCCTGGGGGAAGGAGTGTGGGGAGGGGATAGCTTTGGAATTGGAACTTGGTGGGACCACACCATATAGGAACTGAGTTGAGCTATGAATCTGATCCTCTTTCCACTCCTGAAGACTGAGGTGACTCCCAACATCTGGGGAGGAGTCTTTATATATTTGTCCTTCTTATACCTTTGAAGTAAATATTCTTTTGTAAAAGCTGAAATAAGATACATTTTATGAACTGGAATCCATAATGCCAAAGTTCAATTCACTTCTCTGGGCCTCACTTTCAATTGTCAAATGAAGGGATTGAACTAGATGACCTCTAAGATCTTTCTAGATCTAACATTCTATGAGTCTACTTACTTCTAGAAGCCAACGAAGCATAAGCAACTAGTAGAAAAGTCTTCATATAGAACACCAATATGAGACTGTGTTTATATCCATGTGTTTATGTATGCTGCACAATGAAAGTGGCTATAGCTATTATGTAATAATATTTAGTGTCTGATACATCAGGGGGATTCTAGCTAGAATCATTATAATATTGCAGTCCCAAAATTATTGATGTAGGAAGCTCTTAGAATTAAGCAATTGAGTCTAAGAATTCATAATTTTGGCTGAGATGTTTTGTAAGGGAAAAGAGATGATATTGATCAATGAATCAATCCCCCCAAATCACTTAGAGTACCCAGATCTAGTTAAATAGATAGGCATGGCCCCTATTTTGAGCTGTTTAGATTCTAAGTCAAATCTAGACATACAAGACATGAACAACAGCGGACAAGTATATTACATCAGTTAATCATATCTACGTGAAAGGGTAAGTAGTATTGCTGGGAAGAGAAAGATTCATAGGAATTTATGATTTGCTAGGAAAAGGCCAGGAAAGTGCTGCTTCCACTCTTTGAATTAATCATGAAAATTACTCAGAGAACACATTCACAGATTACTGAAAGACATTCCAAGAATTTACCTTTTCCTTCTCCTTGCCTCCATAATGAACTTTTTCTCATCATATCAAATAGAAGTGTGTCTTTTTTTCCCTGAAAGATCCCCAAGAAAGGACATGCTTAACTCTCCTCTAGTGGCCTTTAAGGGTGAAATGATCCCCTCAGTAAATTCTTCCTTGTGATAAAACCATTTCTTTTCCTGCTATTATTTTTGCCTGTTGCCTTTTGTTCTGACTTCAGTGAAAATTAAAAGCTGATGCATATTTTCTTTATAATAGTACCTCATATACTTGGAAGGAATTGTTTTCTGTAGCCATAATCCCAATTCCTTTTACCATTCCCCATGTCACATAAGATCTCTTTCTCAGATCTTTTAATAGTGTAGTGGGCAGTCTTTGAATCTTTTGAATTTCTTAACATTTCCATTAAGATGAGGAGTCACATACCATAGTGGATATTTGCATTCCACTAAGGGTATTATTTTTTGCCATGTATAAGGAGAAGGATATTTGACAGAATGAAGACTATGCTTTCTTTGAGAACTACAGCACCACCACCAGAAGTTTGTGCATGAGCTTACCAGGTAACATTGCCCCTGTGTAAGGTTCTGTTCCTTTAAGATACCATTATTTTCATGTAGAGCAGGTTAGTGTTGAAAAGGTCAGAAAAAGTACTTTGCATAAGGAAAAATATTTAAATGAACCAGTCAAGGATATAAGATGTTTCCTTTGTCCTAAATGAATATTTTGATGCCTGGAAGGAATAAGAAAAGAACTCTGGGCTAATAAGAGGTGCTAAAATATGTATGAAAAGAAATAGTTTTTAGCAGATCAGATTCGAGCAATTTGGGTCAGAAAAATGAACCATCGCACGAATAGAAACATGAAAATCCCCCCTGTGAATGATGTAGGATGATGCCTCATTTGTATATGAACAGTTTGATGGTTTAAAGGAGCAGAGAGAATGAACTTTTATTTATTAATAGCTGGGAAATGTGAATTTCAATAAATACAGATTTGAGGTCTTTGAATAAGTTGGTGGATTGTTTTGAGAACTTTCAGATGCGAGGCATTATGACCTACTTGCTCATTTGCATATTAACTATTTTAAAAATTAAGATGGTGAAACTAATAAAAAGAGTTGTCATATAACCATTTGGCAACTGGAGTCTTATTAAATAAGCGCTGATAATTTCATAGGGGAAATTGTTGCTTGTTACTTTTTAAGTGAAAGGCAAGTAACTAAGTGCCAGGAGGCTCTCTGATTTAAATCAGTATGGAATACTGAGGGTGTAGATGAGGGTTGGACTGAGATTGAAGCTATGGCTGAAGAGTAAAAAATCTAGCAAGTTAAGATTGAAGAAATAGCAAGCGGTGGAAAAAAGCATCTCTGTCAGAGATGCATTTTAAAAACAAATGTAGGGGCAGCTAGGTGGCATAGTGGATAGAGCACCGGCCCTGAAGTCAGGAGGACCTGAGTTCAAATCCAGCCTCAGACCAAACACTTGACACTTACTAGCTGTGTGACCCTGGGCAAGTCACTTAACCCCAATCGCCTCACCAAAAAAAAAAAAATGTAGCTGGAGTAGTCAGATAACAGAAGGCTTCAGCGGTGTGATTCCTGATTGGTTGGATAGAGGCCTAAACATCATTGGACAAGAATTCCAGTTACACTTACTGCTCTCCAGTGCCACATTGAACTTAAGAGAAATGAAGCCTTTCAGAGGTACCCTTTATTCTTTATTGCACCTCCTCTGGTTTGAAGGGAAAGGCAAAGTCACGTTATACAAGCAGTTTAGTGCTGCAAATTTAATTGGATGATCCAGAATTCTAATGAGAGAAGACCATAGGGTTACATGTCTTGTTTGACTGCTACAATTTGATTGTACAAGTAGAACATGACGAGCTGACAGGGTTTGGTCTTTATTGCTAAGCGATATCCATCTTGATGGACTTTGTCATTTTCTGGCTTAAAGGAAAGTTCTGTTCAATTATGAAATAACAATTTCTAAATGCCCTTTTGAGTATGATTATATGTTGAAAGACCTGTTTATCCTGTGTATTGCTTGTGTGTACATAGCCATTTGCATGTTGTCTCTCGCATTAGATTAGGAGATCCTTGAGGATAGAGCTATCATTAGTAGGCACTTAATAAATGTTTATTGATTGATTTTGGCTATGTTTGAAGAAATATATATTTTATTCTGAATCTTGAGTATATCACCACTGTGGCAAGAGGAGAGTATCATGCTTCATCATATGCCATCTGGAATTATAGTTAATCATTATTGTCAAATCTCTCACAGTTTTTTTTTCCTTCATAATGTTGTAATTGTATAAATTGTTCTTCTGGTTCTGCTCACTTCATTCTGCATCAGGTTTACAGTGCTCCCAGGCTTTTCTGGAACTTTTTTCATTTCTTATCAATAACATTCATTTAAATTCGTATACCACAATTTATTTAGTAGATGAGTATCCCCTTGATTTTTAGTTCCTTGTAGAAAGAACTTCAATAGATAATTTTGGATATATGGGTCCTTTTCTTCTTTCTTTGATATCTTTGTGATATTAAAGGTAGAATTGCTAAGTCAAAATTTAGTAACATTAGGGGCATAGTACCAAATTGCTTTCCAGAATGGCAGTACCAAATATATAGCTAAACCAAGAGTGTATTAATGCACCTACTTCCCCACAGCTGTTCCAATACTTATCATTTTCCCTTTTGGTCACTGGCAATCTAATGGGTATAAGGCACAAACTCAAAATTACTTAATTTGCATTTCTCTAATTTATTAGTGATCAGAGCATTTTTTAAAAGTTTGTTGATAGCTTAGATTTCTTCCTTTGAAAAATGCCTCTTTATATCCTTTGTCCATATATCTATTATAACTATAGCTATATCGTTCAGTTCTCTATATATCTTACACAGTAAACCTTTATCAATAAAACTTGTTACAAAGATTTTTTCAAGTGATTTGCTTCCCTTCTGATCTTAGCTGCATTTGTTTTGTTTATGCAAAACATTTTTAATTTTATATAACCAAAATTGTTTACTTTATCTTCTGTGATAGATCTCTTGTTTAGTTATGAATACTTCTGCTATCCAGGGAGGTTATTTTCAAGCTCTTACTTTCCTAAAGTTCTCAAAGATAACCAATTAATGGCTTTGCAATTAAATAAATCCTTTCTTTAAGAATTTTATGAAAGATTTTAACAGATAATATTCAATAGTTTCCCATTATCTACAAAACTAAGTCAAAAATCCTTAATCTGTCATTCAACCTGGTTCCCTATTTTTCCTGCCTCCCATTATTCTTTCACACGTTGCTTATGTTTTGGCCAAGATGCACTACTCACTGTTCTCAAATATGACTTCCTGTCTCCTAGCCTTTGATCTACTATTTCTTACATCTATAATGTTCTTTGCCACTGAATCTGTGCTACTTACTAATCCTGCAATCCAAATTCAATGTCATACTTTCCAAGAGGATTTATATAAATGATATTGACCTTATAGAGACTATTCACTTTTTTTGAATATGTATTATTGAACTAGCTCATAACTAGACATTTTGGCACCTGAGGCAAGCAGCACTAATCATTCCCTGGACAAATAGCATCAAATGGACCCTATGATCAAATTTGTAATTCATGATGTGGAAATAATACAAGGTAATTAAGATAAATTTAATTGGGTAGGAGGAGGAATTAGTTATGATAAGGATATCTAGAAGTACATGTGACACTTTATTTTTCTTCCTTTTTTGCAACATAGATACTATGGAAACATATTTTGAATGATTTCAAAAGTATAATTGATATCATATTGCTTGTCTTCTCAATGGATGGGAGAGTAGCCAGATGGAGGAAGAGCATTTGAAACACAAAAATATTTTTTAAAGAATGTTAAAAAATAAATAATACAGGTTTTTTAAAAGTATGTGATAAATATTTGTGCCCAATAAATTTTTAGTGCCCCAGGGAAAAGCGTTATTTGTCCCTGCTATAATAATGTCTCCGCTATGGAATGTGCAGTTTAAACTACTAGAATTGTTTTGTTCTGTTTTTCATTACATGTACTGATCTCTTTGATTCTCACAAGAGGAACTCAAATTTAGAACTTTTCTTTTTTTATTTGATAATCGTTATCTTAGATCATGAAAACAGCTGCAACTGCAACTATTGCAGAGTCACAAAATAGTATTAATTCCTTTTGTTCAGGTATTAGAGGTATGTTGGAATCACTTTGAACTAGGGTATGAGAATGAAATTATGGAATTTATACCTCAGAAATGGGAGAAAACTACAAATCAGGGCTTGATTTATTTTGTTGGTTTTTTTAGGCTTAAGAAAGTGATATTGTAAATGTTAATAATGTAGATTAAACTTAGAAGTGAGTCATGCATACATTTTTTGAGGGTTAGTTGCTAAACATTTACTAGCACATTGGTGAATACACTGCTCAGGTATATATGTTATATGCCATAGGAAGACCATAACTTGCCCAGTATATAAACAATCTAAATAGAAGATATGTTAGACAAGTATAAGAAGCACCTGGTAGAGTGGATATATACAACTGACCTTGGAATCAGGAAGACTCCGTTTCAAGTCCTACTTCTGATATATACTAATTGTCTGACCCTGACAGTCATGTAACCTCTCAGTGCCCTAAACAAAAGACCAAAAATCATACAGAAGGTATTACTTTGCATTAGAGGAAGTTCCTTGTAAGGAGCTTCTTATAGCAATGAAATCACAAGTTTGTTTTAAAAAAAAGGCTTAAATAGCTAGCTAAATAGATATGTAGATGATAGGTAGATAATATAAACACATAGATAAACGTTCAGTTTTTATGTAACCTGCTATATAAATATTTGTTTGAATTTTTGACTAGTTTAGGCAGTTTCTGGTGCTATGTATTAAGTGCATTGATGAATTCTTCTCTTTAACCATAGAATGCATGCCACCAGAGACTCTGAAGTTTAAAACCTTTTACACACTTTGAATTATATATCTTTGAAAAACAGCTAAGAGTGGGGAGAGCAATTAGTTAATCAAACCCAGATAAAAGCAGATTGTTAAATAAAACTATTTTTTAAAAACTGAATCAAGTGTACACTGATGCCCTCTTCATCTTCAAAAAAACTGATAAGAAAAGAAAATAAAATTTAAAAAATAAAATAAAATAAAATAAAAAACTGACAAGACACATTCAAGTAACATTTGTTACTTTATAGGGTTTGATACAAAAAGGGCATTCTTTAAGGGTCGTAACTGTTTTGAGACACTGTTGTACGTTTCTGTGATAGGTTTTTAAGGGTTCTATGGTAAAGTCACTGATAATGGCAGACAGATTTAATTAGTGTTAATTCAATTGCTTATGAACCTTGCCCTAACCTTATGCAATGGTATGAGATTCTGTGGTATAAAAATCATCACAGAAGAGGTTCACAGCTTTAAAAGAAAAGAGAATGACTTTTGAAGAGAATGACTAAGAAAATGAATAGTACTTTTAAGGGACAGGGATCCATCAGTGCTTAGTAAGGTGGCTGGCACATAGGGAGGTACTTAATAATTGCTTGTTGACTGACTAATACTGTGGTTACCAGTTCTGCACAGCAAATTTATGGCTGCATTTACTTTTTTGGCCGTTCCTATTTTCAGATCAAATAGGAATAGAATCTACAGATAGGCTCTGACCCATCAATCATTAAGGTGACCTCAGGTATGTAGTTGCAGGATAATTGCGAATTTTTAGTATTTACTCTTTTCACTTAGCATCTGTTATTTAATTGAATCTTTTGCCAAAGTTAGATGTCTTCCTCTTTAGGAGACATATATCTAGAAAGGAAAAGAAAGAGAATATTAAGCTAAACTCATCTCATAACTTATGTTTGGTGTTAACGTGTAGGTTAGTAAGGAGAGGTAAAGTTTCATTAACTATATGCAATTTAATCCATTTTTAAAAAGCAATTCAACACCTGTGCCAACCAGGATGCTAGTAAAAAGCCTGTGTAGGGCTGCAGCCTGATCCTGGAGGATCAGATTCAGTTCTTTGCCTCTGCTTAGGTTTCCACAGGGACTGATCTTAAAATAGCCTCTAAGGCATGGGAAACTTGCTGCAAATAACATTTTCCCCCTAACCAACTCTCTGCATCTTTCGAATAAAACCATATATAAGCATGCACAGTCTATTCGAACTTCAGACCCTAGGAAAATCACTTCAACTGCCTGGGACTCAGTTATTTTATCTGATTTGTTTTGTGTTTTTAAACAAAATTGGACTCTGTGATTTCTAAAGCCCCGAGCTCTGAAGTTCTGTAGTTCGTAAGGTACTAATTATTTCCAGATAGGATCAATAAATCTAGAAGATGAGTTAACAGAGCTCTCTAAAATCACTGCCCATTTTGGTGATTTATGGAGATATCATTAAATTTAGTCTTGGCTCACCATGACTTCATCCAAGTATTGCACTTACTAAATGAATATTTCCTTTCAAGGAGAGCAATGCTTTATATGGTACTGAGTAATGCTGTGGACAAGCACAAAACATGATTTAAAGTTATTACATGAGAAATAACTGGGAACAGTTTATTCAAGGGGTGATTTTTCATAGGAAAGAGATTTGATAAAAGGAAGCCAGAATTTCTAATGTTATTTATTATACTTCCACCAATTGATAAATCAGATAAACCTCCAAAATTAAGCTGATCCACAGAATACTTATTTTTGCAAATGACAACAAAATCCTTACTGAAATAAAGAGTGGAAATAGGACTCACTATTGAGATGCCTACATAACCTCAGAGTCCCTCTTTTTATTGAAACAGAAACCAAGGTTCAGAGAATAAATGACTAGTTCTAGGTCACATGGCTAATTAGTAACAGAATTGGGAAGGAACTAAAGTACCCTGACTCCTTCTCCACTTCTACTACACCATAAAGCCTTTGAGCCTCTGTAAAGTTAAACACAATTAATCTTGACATACAGGGCATCCCAAAAGTCTTAGTGCAGTTTAAAGCTATTAAAGCTTTGTTGAAGCTTAAACTCTTGATGGAAGTGTTTAATACCTATTAAAACTTAAAACTGCACTAAGACTTTTGGGACACTTTGCATTATTATCTGTGTTACCCTAGGAAAATTAACTTTCTAGATGGACATCACATATTTTTTTCACTAAAGAAATTATAACAGGAAAATATTATAAAAAGAGAAAGTACAAGGTAAAGAGTTAATCCTGAAACACTTCATGAAAAATAAAAGAACATGAATGAGTGATTGAATTTTTCTGAAAGGAAGGAATCATTATTCATGTTCCTTTTTCCCCCCCCTCTCCTGAAGCCTTTTCACCCATTAAAAATGCAACAAAAAGGAAATGTTAGACATATCTGGAAGTGGGTGCTTAGTACGTACTATTTGAAGATAAGGAGGAATGACCCCTGAAGATAAGAAGTTTCAAGGGTCTTGACCTGGCAGGGGGAAAATATATAGGATTAATTAAAGTTCTACTACATAAACGGAGTAAAATCACAATAAATCTTTCATAATTATAAGATAATACTAGACGTACCGGAATTTGGAGGGAATAGAACAGGTTTTCACATCTAATCCTTTTTTCAGAAAGGAAAAGATCTTCTAGTGTTAATCCCTCCTTTAAAAAAAGTTTAATGAATGCCTTTTGTTTTTACATTACAGATCTTTCCAGCTATTAATTTAATCCTTAACACAGGAATTGACACCCTTCCTAACAAAACAAAACAGTTAACTACAAAACAGCTTACACAGTGACTGCCTCTTACAATGTATTCAATTTTTAGTCTTCATTGCCACTACCTCTCTGATGAGAGAAGGGAGGTAGGTTTCATTATCTGTTCTCCAGGACAATGATTGGTTTTTTAACTAATTAGTTTAACTTCCTTTTAGTGGTCTTTTCATTTACATTGTTGCTATTGTTTGCATGTATTGTTTTTCAATTTCTATTTATTTCATTCTATGTCATACTAATTTTCTCATGTTTCTCTGAATTCCTTATATTTGTCATTTCTTATTGAACAGTAATACTGTATTACATTCACAGCCACGTTTGTTCAGTGATTCCCCAGTGTGCACCCACTTTGTCTCTAGCACTTTGCCAACATAAGTGCTGATCTGAGTACTTCTGAGTATGTTGAACCTTTGTTTCTGATTTGATCTCTGTGAGGTATATGGATCTCTTGGTTGAAGATTATACATATATTTCAGTCACTTATTTTGCATAATTCCAAACTGATAATCAGAATGATTGAACCAGTTTGCTACTTTGCCAAGAATTCATGAATGTGCTTGTTTTCCTACAGCCTTTCCAATACACTTTCCATTTTTTGTCATACTTACCAATTTGTGGGTCATGGAGGAGATTTAGAGGGTCTTAAATAAGGAAAATTAAAATTTATCTTAGTGATTTGGATAGCGTTTTATGTAGTTGTGTACAGTTTTCAATTTTCTTTTGGAAACTCTTCATATCCTTTGTGTATTTATCATAAAACTCCTTTTGCACAATAGGAAATGGGCAAAAAGACATAATGTGACTTATTCACTGTCACATATTTAGTGGTGAGTCTGGAAGCAGAACCTAGGTCTTCTAATTTCTGGTTCAGTGCTATCACTACTATGTAACACAGTTATCTACCTAGTTTCATCATTTAATACAAATATCCGACAGGCCAATATCTGTTCATACTGAGTGATATAAACAGACAATTATAACATTTTTTGCTTTATCACATGCCAGTTACAGATACTTTTTACAAACCGTCATAAACATTTAATTGTATAGTTTACTAAAAGAAGCTCCAGCTAAATATATTTCTCATTTATTGGATGTAACTTGAAAGAAGAGCTCAGTATCACACGTAAGAGGAAATATTTTGGTACGTATTTTTTAAGTAACCATAAGTCAGAGTAAAGTTGGAAATTATCTAGAATAAGTTAGGTTATGTGGGCATCCCAACTAGATTAGCATGATGCAGTAGAAAGATATTTGGGCCAAAGCCCAGTTTCTTAGGTTTACAAACCTGGCTTTGTCATTTGCTCTCTGTACAATCAGGGGCAAATAATTTCATCTTTCTGAGCAGCAGTTTCTATACCTCTATGTAACAGAATCTTAAATGAACTACAGGGGGCCATTCCATGGAGCATGTTCAAGATTGCCAGTCCTAGTTCTGATCTACCATATGGTAGCTTTGGGACTTACTTCCTCTTTTTTTTGTTTTCAGCCAAAGACAAGATTTATTAGAACATGCCTCATATTGGCCAGATTAAAAAGTCTGAATTTTAGTGAGCTGTTGGCTAGATTTTAAGAATCTGAGCATCTTAATAGAGACAAGATGGCCCTTATATACAGAAAGACTGTGACAGGGATCCAGAAGTATCCAAGTAGTTTGAGGTGACTGGAGGAGGGGGGTCTAAGGAGATCTGGATCAGAGTGGCCAGTAAGCTGGGGTGAACAGAACTCCTGGGACCCGGACCACATGGGCAAGAGAAAATGGAGCCTAGCTAGGATTAAGGATGGGAAATGGCCAGGGGCCATAGGGAGATAAGACAATGGAGAGCTAGGCTAGATTAAGGGTAACAGAGAATTGGGAGATTGGGCATAGCCACAATGAAAAGCCAGTTGATAGGATTATAGCCTCAGGAGAAAGTCAGAGATTTGGCCGCGTGGAAAAGTCCAGGGTTTTTCTTTCTGGGGTCAACCTCATCATTCCCCCTCAAACAAATGGGACCCAAATTCTTTTGGGATAAGGGATGAAGGTCTTGGCTTCTGAAACTGCTTCCTGCTGGCAAGGGGCGTAGAGCTGTCCCTGCCTCGAGGTGGCCCCAAAGAGGAGATTGACTGGAACTGAGCACAGGCTGCATCCAGGGAATGATGGTACCTGCTATTTGCTACCAACTGTAGAAATGGCCTATAGTCTGGAAGAAACAAATCTGACAGAAAAGACTGCAAGGTCCTGATTTAGGGCCCAAAAATAAGAGGATAAAGCATTCTTAGCTCTGTTTGGATTCAGATAATTCAGTTTTCCAACCATGCAGGATCAAATCCACCTCATAATCAGACTCAGGAATAGCCAGGAATTCCATAATGGGGAAACTGGGCCAGGAGGATCGCATCTTAGACTGAGGCTAAAATTATCCTCTCGGCTTTTCCCGATGCTGACTTCCCACCAGTATTACATTCTCTCTAAGTAGCCTGTGGCATTTCTCTCAGATGGTGGATTATTGATTGTCAATGGATTATTATAATCCATCAGACAACTCAAAATAAAATCCTATGAGCTTTTATCTCAAACAGCAAGTTTCACTAAACACAGTGTAGGAAAAACTTTTCCAGGATTTACATCTCAAATTTAAATTTGTCCTGGTGTAAAAACCAATTGTTACAGATTATTTCTATATACTTGCAAATTATCAGCAAGCCATAACCCAAACAAGCTTTTTGGCAAGTTTACACATTAAAACAATAACCAACAATAGGCAAATTATTTTAGTGGCAACCAAATTATGAAAAGTCACTTGATGTAACCGATACAAAAAGGTCGCCAATTTTAAACTTGAAACAAACACATTACCAATCAAGTGACTTCAGTTTTGTTAAATGCACTTCCAAATTAATTTACATAGAGAATCAACATCTCATCATTAACAGTTAAAACTACAACTTTAAAAGGGTGTGCTTACCCAAGTTCAGAGGCTAGCTTCTTTACCTTGAGCAGGATGTGCTGAACCTGGGTGATGCTTCCAGGCAAAGGTTGCCTCAGGGCCCAAGGCCATTGCCAGTGGGGCCCATACTGTAGAGGGCTAATTCAGGGGTGAGGGGGCAGGGAGGGTGAAACTCTCTTTTCCTATGAGGGATTAGCAGATACCCTCTTGGCTCAAGGGAAGGGAGTAGGGGAAGGGAGTGACCAGGGCTGTAAGGAGGTGTTTCAAAACTCCTTACTATTGATCACAAAACTTCCAGAATCCGTTAAGATGTTTTTAGCTGTCCTAACTTTACCCTGTAGCCTCCTTGAAAGAGGATTTAAGGGTGTAGAGGGAAGGGAATAAGTAAGTAAGCCTCAGGGAACCAAAAAGCACCTGCAGTTTTCCCAATTTCCTAACACTGAGAAAATTGACCAAATTGAGCATAGGCTTCCAGATAGGGTGTCCATCCTTATCCTCTATGCTGCGGAAGGTGTAGCCAGGTCCATGGCCTCGAACCAAACCAGCGGACTAAGAGTCTAAGAGCATCAAGCCAAGTGTGGGACAGCCTCCTAACTGTCTGCCCAAAAAGCACCTCCAAGCCTTCTTACGTATTTAGAGAGAGACCCCAACTGCAGGGCAAGAAAGAAGCGGGGAGGCTTACATGCCTTCCAGTCTTGGCTGGAGAAGAACTTGGGATGAGGCAGTTTCCCCATATGGGCCACCAAAATGTTGAGGTTCAGGGGGCTGGGACTCCCAAAATCAAAATACACAGGTTCTGCCTAAAAGAATTCGACCCAAGCTTTCTCTCAGCCAAAGACAAAGTTTATTAGAAAATCCATCATATTGGACAGACTCTTAAGGAGTCTGAATGTTAGTGAGCTATTGGCTAGATTGTAAGAATCTAAGCAGTGGCTAGATTTTAAGAATCTGAGCCACTTACTTCCTATCTTGTGTTACTTAGCACTAACTGGCTTCCATTTTCTGACCCTTATCAGCTAAGAAGCCAGAACTTATTCAGTTAATGTACAAAAGAGGAAGACTTGCTCCCTCAGCCTCTCTTATCCTTTCTGGATGTGAATCATATGAGGATTGTATCAAGCTACTTACCAAGAAAGGGGTGGGATGGGAGAAACATGGCTTGCTCTGTTCCTCCTCCTACCCTAGGCTTCCATGTGGTTATGAGTTTATGATATCTAAAATATATATCCTACTTCAATGAGCCTGAGGCTGAGTTTGGGCTGCCTCTTTGGTTCTTTTTTTCCTAATTTTAAGTAAATATTGAAATGGAAGTATTCAGGATTGGAAGCAACTCTCAGGTTGAGAACTGAATGGCAGCAGGGGAGGAAGTCCCACAGCACTTCTGGCAAAGGCAAGAGGATTTGCCCAAGCCAGGTTTTATCAGAAGATATGTACTGTGAGCTGTTTGGACAGTGCAGTCCTGAGTGAAATGTAAACTGCCTAATTCATAGTCCTGCAAAACTTATGTTCTGATGAAGTTTAAGTATCAGCCTTTCAATAAATTGTAACAGTAGTTATAAGTTGTTACTTAATCTTATTTAAGTCATTTTGAGATTTTTATGACTAGCATTATTTATGTGTAATAATAAATTACGCATTCTATAACTGATTCACATTGTACAATTAGTTCCTTTTTACTTCATTTTTTGGGGAAAAGAAACCTTAGAATGAGCCATGATATAAGCTGTAAGAAAAATTGTCCCTAGGAGGCCAGGGTGTAGGTTTTATTGGTTCTGTGTATCCATGAAAAAGGATTCCTTTCTCCCCCCACAAATTGACCTTGCCTTTATTTTGCATGTATTTTTATATACACCACTATAATGAAGGACTGGCCAATGAGGGAACAGTCCTCAGAACACATTCAGATTTTACCTTCCTGGTGGGTTATACAAAGCCTGTGCAGATATTGCCTACCTTGTTCTAATCCAACATGTGTCACTTTGGGGAACATGTTTCCAGCCATGGATAACTGAGGGGCTGGTATTATAAAACAATGAAAAGCCTTCTAATTGGCTTAGGAGTGGGGAGAAGTGATGATCCAGGAGGTGCTAAACTGGAATTGAGTTCACATACCAAAGTGACCAATCTCTGTCTCTTTTGCTTTCTGGTAGTGAGTAAGACAACACTGCTAGGTTTTTCCCCCCTTTAAATTTATTTTTTTTCACTTAGCAAAAAATTTCTTTTCTTTTTTTTTTGATACTTCATAATTTTTTTTAATTTTATTTTATTTTTTACTTTATTTTTTTGTTTCTTTAACATAAATTTATTTATTTTTAGCTTTCAACATTCACTCCCACAAATTTTTGAATTCCAAATTTATACCCCATCTCCCCCCCTCCTCCCACCCCAAGATGGCATGCATTCTGAATACCCCTTCCCCTAGTCTGTCCTCTCTTCTATCTCTCTCCCTTTCTCTTATCCCCTTCCCCTTCTATTTTCCTGTAGGGCAGGATAGACTTCTGTACTCCATTTCCTGTATTTCTTATTTCCCAGTAGCATGTGAAAACATTTTTTTTAAACATGTGTTTTTAAAACATCAGGTTTCAAATTTTCTCTCTTCCTCCCTCCCCACCCACCCTCATTGAAAAGGCAAGCAACTCAACATAGGTTGTACATGTGCAGTTATGCAAAACACGTCCATAGTAGACATATTGTGAAAAACTAACTCTATTTCCCTTAATCCTATCCTGCCCTCCCATTTATTCTATTCTTTCTTTTGAAGTATTTACTCTCTCACCTTCCCCCATTTCCCCTCCACTGTAAGAGACTTTTCTGGGTTTTTTTTTTTGTGAGATAGTTTACCCCATTCTACCTCTCCCTTTCTTCTTCTCTGAGTATAATCCTCTCTCATCCCTTAATTTTATTCTCCAGATATGACCCCTTAATCTTCAACTCCCCCTGTGCCCTCTATCTATCTATCTATCTATCTATCTGTCTATCTATCTATCTACATATACATACATATAATTTTTTTCCTCCAACTACCCTAATACTGACAAAGGTCTCATGAGTTATAAATATCATCTTTACATGCAGGAATGTAAACAGTTCAATCTTAATAAGTCTCTTATGATTTCTCTTTCCTGTTTGCCTCTTCATGTTCCACTTGAGTCCTGTATTTGAAAGTCAAATTTTCTATTCAGCTCTGGTCTTTTCATCAATAATGCTTGAAAGTCCTCTATTTCACTCAATGACCATTTTTTCCCCTGAAGGATTATACTCAGATTTCCTGGGTAGGTGATTCTTGGTTGTAATCCTATCTCCTTTGCCCTCCGGAATATTATATTCCATGCCCTATGGTCCTTTAATGTAGAAGCTGCTAAATCTTGTGTTATCCTGATTGTGTTTCCACAGTACTTGAACTGTTTCCTTCTGGCAGCTTGTAATATTTTCCTTGATCTGGGAACTCTGGAATTTGGCTACAATATTCCTAGGAGTTTTCCTTTGGGGATCTCTTTCAGGAGGAGATCTATGGATTCTTTCAATTTCTATTTTGCCCTCTGGTTCTAATATATCAGGGCAGTTTTCCTTGATAATTTCTTGAAAGATGGTGTCTAGGCTCTTTTTTTGATCATGGCTTTCAGATAGTCCAATAATTTTTAATTCTCTCTCCTGGATCTATTTTCCAGGTCAGCTGTTTTTCCAATGAGATATTTCCCATTGTTTTCTAATTTTTCATTCTTTTGGATTTGTTCTACTGTGTTGTGATTTCTCATAAAGTCACTATCTTCCAATTGCTCTATTCTAATTTTTAAGGAAGTATTGTCTTCAGTAAGCTTTTGGACTTCCTTTTCCATTTGGCCAATTTTACTTTTTGAAGCATTCTTCTGCTCATTGGCTTTTTGGACCTCTTTTGCCATTTGGGTTAGGCTATTTTTTAAGGTGTTATTTTCTTCAGTATGTTTTTGGGTCTCCTTTAGCAGGCTGTTGACTTGTTTTTCGTGATTTTCCTGCATCACTCTCAGTTTTTCCTCTACTTCCCTTACTTGCTTCTCAAAATCTCTTTTGAGTTCTTCCAAGGCCCTGGGAGGCTTTGGATGTAGGAGCTTTGACTTTGTTGTCTTCTTCTGGTTGTATGTTTTGACCTTCTTTTTCACCAAAGTAAGATTCTATGGTCTGATTCTTTTTGAACTGTTTGCTCATGATCCCAGCCAATTACTTGAGTTTTAAACTCTTTGTTAAGGTAAGAGTCTGCTTCCAATGTGGAGAATATATTGTCCCAAGCTTCAGGGGTTTGTATAGCTGTTTTCAGAGATACTTATAGGGACCTGTAAATTTTCAGTTCTTCCAAGGCGGTATGATAAGGGGCGAGGTGTTTACTCCTTTCCTGGCCTGTGACCACAAGCATTCCTTTCTGTCCTGTAACTGTGAGGAAGGGTTCCTCTCTATGGCCACTCCAAGCTCTACCACACCAGCATTCCTCCTCACCCCAGCACCACTGCCCAGAACTGTGACCCAGATTTACACGCGGGCAAAGCAAGAGATTCCTGCCTCAGCACTGGCAAAGAGATCCCTGCAGTCCCTCTCTGATCAGCCACTGGATTCCTCCTCAGTCTGTGGGCCGGAAGCTCAAGAAGCAGCTGCCCCCCCCCCCAGGGCCACGCTCTTGGGGAATGGGGATGAAACCCCACCTTCCTGTCTCAGCACTGACAGAAACAGACTTTTCCCACTGACTTTCTAAGTTGTCTTTGTCATTAGTGGATTGAGGAGTCTGGAAACCTCCACAATTGCCCATAATTCAGTCCTCTGAGGCCTGCTCCAGGTTTGCTGTGGCCTGCGCGCCCATGCTGCACTGCGCTGCACTACCAGCCTGGCACGATAGACCTTTCTGATCAATCATCCAGGTTGTCTTGGGCTGGAAATTTGTTTCACTCTGCTTTTTCGAGGGTTCTGCTGCTTCAGAATTTGTTTAGAGCCATTTTTTATGAGTATTTGGAGGGGTTTGGGGGAGAGCTCAAACAAGTCACTGCTTTCACTCCACCATCTTGGCTCCACCCCAAGAATATATTTTCTCAATTCACCTTTTCTTCTGTTCAAAAAAAAGCAAGAATACTAAACCCCTTGTTACAAACATGCATAGTAAAGAAAAACAAATTGTCACAACAGCCATGTTTAAAATTGTCTCATTCTGAACCTTGAATCAATCAACACTCTGTCATGAAGTTGGTAGTATGTTTCATCATCTATCCTCACTAATTGTGGTTGATTACTGTGTTCATCAAAATTCTCAAGTCTTTAAAGTTATTTGTCATTAATACATGTTGTAATTATAGAAATTTTAAAAATAATAATTATAAAATAAAACTTTTAAAAAAAAGAAATGGTTTTCCTGGTTCTGGTTTCTTCACTCTGTATCAGTTCGTACAAGGTTTCCCAAGCTTCTCTGCAACTATTCCTTTCGTGATTTCTTATGACACAATCATATAACATAATTTGTTCAGTCAATTGCCAGCTAATAGGCACTTCTTAGTGCCCTAGCTGCTCTAAATGTTATAATACATAAAGAACCTATTCTTTTTTCTTTCAGCTTTTTGGAGGTATAGGCTTAGTAGTAGTACTGGTATGTCTAAGTAGTATTGCTGTGTCCACAGACTTTTGAGGCAGAGTTCCAAACTGCTTTTCAGAATGGATCAACCAATTCATACTTCTACCAACTGTAATTAGGGACAATGCTACTGCAAGCTTCGAAGTCTGAAATAGGGCAGTTTCCTATTTCCTGTCTGGTTACCACATATCTGTGAATGAGTGTTACCACTGGGCTTTTAAAAAACGTTTATCCTTTCCTGATCTAATATTAAATAAGTGTTCTAATAGAAGAGTCCCCAAACAACTGAGAGATCCAAAAGAATCAGGAGAGGGTTAGCCATCATAATGGCTGATAATAGGGAAAAAAAGCCTGCATTCCACCTTCCTCAAATACTTTAAGTTTATCAGGGAAAAGTACATACCTAGGCTGTGTAAATGTTTTTGTAATTACTATTCATGTTCTACTTTCTCAGTAAATCCCTTTTCTAATCGCTAATAGAGTTCTACTGGCTGATTGATAATGAGGATCATACCCAATGGAGGCTTATGAAGGATGATACTAGAAATCCCAGCAATAGTGTTATCCTTAGCACTCTAAAGAGAAATAGTCATTTGCCCTCTGGATACTCAAACACCAGTACAAGTTTGAGTTGGGAAAAAGTAGCTGTAGAGGAGGTACTACACTGATTCTTGTACATTCTGTCTCTCCCAAAAGAATAAAAGCAATTTGAGGGCAGGTACTGTTTCATATTGGTCTTTGTATCCCTAGTATTTAACATAGTGTCTGGCACACAGTAAGTTTCTAATAAATGTGTGTTGATTAACTGCTTAGAGGCCAGTTCTTCAGAACTGTACCCAGTTGAAATCATATGCCCGAGTATAGAACAAGTTGTTGTTGTTTATCCTTTATTTTCAAAGAGGACTAGTGATATCAAAGGGTGATGTTTTGATTTTGTACATGAATTGAATTTAAGTGCAGCAAAGTTGCATAAAGTTATCAACCTCATTCTCTCTTCCTGAGTCATTGAAGTCCAATGGCAGGATAAAAGTCAAGATAGTCATTGAGGCCCCAGTATTCAGTAGAGGACCTTGGCATCTTTAATACCTGCCCAAGCTCTAAGTGCTCTACAAAGCCTGCTTCAGCCACCTTCATGGCCACTGGAAAAAAAATTGTTCTCATCTGCCCATTCTACCATGAAAAGTCTTTGCATGCTTGGGGTAGACATTCCCCTAATTCACTAACAGGTTTGAAGTCTGTTGATTACCCTCAACCTGGGTTAATCTGTCTGACAAGGCAGTTTACGAGTATGTGGCTGTTGTGTGTGCTACAGCTTCTTAGAGTCACAGATGACAGTGCACACCAAAGATGGATGAGCAGCCCTGAAAAGGATTTACAAGCCCTCACACTACAGGTACTAGTCTTCCTAAACACACCATATACCCCTTTGCTACACAAGTAGCAAAGTACCCAAGCCCCTATTGGCCCGCTATGATTCCCCAATATGAGGTATAAAATGGGCATTATATCCTTACTCTACTATGTCATGGGACCATTATGCAAATTAACACTGTGAACCAAAGCCATTCATTTGAAAACATTTACTATGTCTGCTATGTACAAGGCATACACACACACACGTACATATACACATACAAACATATACAGAGAGAGAGAATAAGGTACACATATGTATATAGATATATATTCATTTAAAAAACATTAACCCAGTTGCCCATGGTTGTGAAATGTTATATGACTTCTTAGATATGGCTCCTGAGGCAAAACTTGACCCTAGATATCCCAGCTCAGGAATCAGGTCTCTATTCGCTGTGTTCATGTTTCCTATTAATGCTCTCATTACTCAGGTGATCTCATAAATTAAGCAGTCCCCTCCAGTAATACAGGTTATAACCCATCCATGCCTGCTCGTACTGTCCATGTGCTCCCAAAAGTTTGTCATAGGTGGTCTACCCAACATTCTGAAGGCCTTCTTTGCATAATGATCATATTATTATTCAGAGTAAAAAGAAAAATCTGCTTTGGAGCCTGAATGACTGAATCTGGCTACCTATGTTGATCATAAATAAGATTGCTGTCAAATCTCCCTACTCCATGTTGGGATATGATTCCTTGGTTATAATCCATAAAAGGTGCGGCAAAAGGCATCTTCTATTTGTGAGCAACACTGAGGCTACCCTTTGTACAGACAAGTCAGCTGAAGGGGAAAGCCCTTGCTTACTCTGGTGTTTCAGAAAATATATTTTTTTTGGTTAGGTAATACAGAACTCAATTATTCTGTTGCTCAACAGCAATTATTTCTGTGAGCTTGTAAGGGGCATGGATTTCCCCTGCAAGTACTCAGGTGTGGTGTTCTCCCCCTTCATTCTGAAACAATCTAGCTGGAGAAAGAGTATTGAGAAGGGATCAGTGTACTTCTGCAACAAAGGGGAGGATAGTGCTCTATGAGTTAGAGACACCATTATCATCAACAACCAAAAAACGTGTTCAACTGAATTTTTTGCCTAGTGTTCACTTTTCTGACTTTAATTTTCCAAGGACTTCTGATACAGATAAAAGTCTGGTTTATATAGAGGATCAGAGTAGAATTCTCCTTTTTCTCTCCTTCAAATCACTTGAAAAAATGCAAGTCTATATGACATTTCAAAGTAACCCTGGTGGCTTCAAATGGACATGAAACTGAATAAGGCTGGTATCCAATCTTTTCAGCAAAGAATACTGCAGTGGTGAACAATTAAGCACAGCAGTTGAATCTTTTGCTTAGGGATTTTTTTTTCTTTGCAATTAGGCAATGTATTCATCATATAACATCTTATTGTCAAACGGATCCCACTAACTTAAATTGAAAATCTTGTGTGAAACTGATGGGTGCAAATTATATGAATTAAACACTAAGCTTGAATAAAACAGCAGAAAGTTTTCTTTGGGGGGGGGTGATGGGAAGGAGGTTGCATTTTTTTAGAGTGAAAGTTTTTAGTGTAATGTAACAAAAAGCAGTAAGATAAATGAAGTTAAATATAGTTAAATATAGTTCTGATTTAGAATTGATGGAGAGGGCAGCTACCCAGCACAGTGGATAGAACACCGGCCCTGAAGTCAGGAGGACTTGAGTTCAAATCCTGCCTCAGATCAAACACTTGGCGCTTACTAGCTGTGTGACTCTGGGCAAGTCACTTAACCCCAATTGCCTAAAAAAAAAAATTCTTTCCCATGACAAAAAAAAAAAGAGCTACTAGAATTGATGGAGACTTTAAAAGTTGAGAAACTATACAAATAAGACTGAAAATGAGTCAATATTTTGTCTCTAAGCAAGTAAAATGCAGGAAACATGTAAAATTATTCAACATAGATATAGAATATCTTAGAAATGGTAAGCTTTATCAGATTAAAATAAAACACGATGTTGAATTTTGGTTTGGGATGTATGGCTTTTGCCCTCTAAAGTCATCATGGGTTTTCTGGGTACACCTGAGGGCCATTTTGATTCCTGAGTTTACACATTATATGATATACATCAGGGTAGCTCTGGATGCATTATTTTTTACAAGTTAATGATGAGTTCATAACTCACTTATAGCTTCATTTCCCTCTGCCACTCCTGACTTATGAAAGCATCAATAACTTGTGGAAATAAATTATTTATCAGAAGCCAAGCCATTGTATGTCCTGTTTATGAAACATTTTAGTTTTAGTCAGTATTGATGAAATGCTTTCTTTTACATGCTAGAGGAGCCAAAGACTCTAGTTGCACAATCTGAAGGCAATCATTGGAGAGATGAAAAGACAATGAAGAATAAAATTCTGCATTCATTCTGCCACAACTGTACTATTCATTTTTTTAAAGAAAATAAAAAAGAAACTGCAATATTTAAAAATATAGAGGGTATGAGCAGAGCCTTAAGAAGCAGAAAAGCAAAAGTGGAATTATGTGAAATGAAATTCCCCAGCCTATCATCTTAGAATCTAAGAAATTCAGCTTCCATGTTCACAGGATCACAGATCCAGACCTGGAAAGAAACATCTATTTTCACGCTCATTTTACATGTGAAGAAACTGAGACCAAGAAAAATTAAAAGACATTAAATGGCTGACCCAGGATCACACAGGTAGTAAGTTATAGAACTGGGATGTTCAATACTGCCTAGCAAATACAAGACTAGCAAAGAGAAAGCAGAAGCAAAGACCATACTTTGACAAAGCAAAATTATATTTGTTGAAGTTCGATAAAAAGATCACACTGACTATAGTACTGGCATTTCCGAGTCTCTGACCCTGGCAAGAATGTTTAAACAATAGGTAGGAAGTCACAATGTGGAAACTTTTTATTACGTCTAGTACTAACACAGATACAATCCAAACAGTTCAAAAAAGAAAGTTAGCAGTGTGTACATTATATGGACAAATGGTTATTAGCAACATTGTGATCTGTTCATTTAAACATTATATTTCTTATAATCAATAAATCCTATCTGTTTCATGGCATTCTTTACCAATAACAGGGTTCTCCAAATTCTCCTGTTCACAGAAGCTATTGTGCTAATTGTTTTGAACCCCAGAACATCACTGGGCCTCCTTGTTGAAATTTCATGGTTAACTTTTCTACAAAGGTGGCTGCCTGAATAGGAGACAGAGCCGCCATCAAAAACCTGAAGTTCGTACCAGAACAAATAATGATTAAAAAATCAATGAGAAGCCACAGTAAATTACTTCTTCCACCCTAGAACTGTTCAAGAGGTCAGCCAGAAACCCAAGGATGATAGGGAAGTGAACCTCTCTAGTAAAGCTAGTATCAGCCAAGCATAGCCTCCTAGGACAAACAGAGATGGCCAGGTACACATGTAGCCTGAAATACTTTGTGTTCTGAGAAAGCAGGAATAGAAGGCCATCTTCTGAGAAAGCTCCAGGGAAGGCACCTGGGAAGTGCTAGACAGCTCAGATCAGGATAGAGCAGTAAGGCATTCAGGGGATTCAAGTTCCCTAACTTTCTAAGTCGAGACACCAGTGTTCTGAATCTCAAAGATCTAGCGGAGTCCTAACTCTGTTAGGTAGAAGTCAACGCAGAAACTCAGGGCACCAAATAGGCAACAAACCACCTCAGCCTAAAGCCCAGCAGGGAGGGGCTCTGATACAAAGCCCCAGTTCAAGAACTAAAGTTGGAAAGCTGGCCAAATTGAAAATAATCACCAAATATCAAAAATTATTGTAAATCTAGAGATACCCAAAAAGGACAAAGCATCTCTATAACTACAAGCAGTGACTCAAAGTGGGGGAAATGTTTTTTTCATAAGGTTTTTAATACCTACAAGAAATTAAGCAAAAGATTTTTTTAATGAAATGAAAGCCTTTAAAGAAAGAATTGAAAGAAAAATAGGTAGCTAAGAAGAGAAAACCTTAGCCATGAAGTGAACTCCATGAAAACCACAATAGACTATAAAGAAATCAATGATTTTATGAGACAGTAAAAATATTAGAACATGATTTTTATAAATCAAAGAAAATTATGTGATACAAAAAAATCTGATCTAGAAAACAGGTTCAAGAGATAAAACTTAAGAATTACGGGTCTTCCATAAAGCCACCACAAAAATCCTAGACACTATATTTCAAAGAATCATAAATGAAAATTGACCTGATCTATTAGAACCAGAGGAGAAAATAAAGATAGAAAGAATCCATTGATCACTTCCTGAAGGGATCCTTGATAGTTTCTTGAAAGATGATATCTAGGCTCTTTTTTTGATCATGGCTTTCAGATAGTCCAATAATTTTTAAATTCTCTCTCCTGGAACTATTTTCCAGGTCAGTTGTTTTTCCAGTGAGATATTTCACATTGCTTCTTTTTTTTCATTCTTTTGGATTTGTTTTACAGTGTTTTGGTTTCTCATAAAGTCACTAGCTTCCAATTGCTCTATTCTAATTTTTAAGGAAGTATTTTCTTCAGTAATCTTTTGGACTTCCTTTTCTATTTGGCCAATTTTGCTTTTTAGGGCATTCTTCTCCTCATTGGCTTTTTGGACCTCTGTTGCCATTTGGGCTAGTCTGTTTTTTAAGGTGTTATTTTCTTCAGTATATTTTTGGATCTCCTTTAGCAAACTGTTGACTTGTTTTTCATGATTTTCTTGCATCACTCTCATTTCTCTTCCCAGTTTTTCCTCTACTTCTCTTACTTGCTTCTCAAAATCCCTTTTGAGCTCTTGCAAGGCCTGGGACTGATTCATATTTTTCTTGGAGGCTTTGGATGTAGGAGCTCTGACTTTGTTGTCTTCTGATTGTATATTTTGAACTTCTTTGTCACCAAAGTAAGATAATATAGTCTGACTCTTTTTGCACTGCTTGCTAATGATCCCGGCCAATTACTTCAGTTTTAAACTCTTCATTAAGGTAAGAGTCTGCTTCCAATGTGGAGAATGTACTGTCCCAAGCTTGGGGGGTTTGTATAGCTGTTTTCAGAGATACGTATAGGGACCTGTAAATTTTCAGTTCTTCCAAGGCGGTATGATAAGGGTCAAGGTGTTTACTCCCTTCCTGGACTGTGCTGCGGTCTATTAGTGACCACAAGCACTCCTTTCTGTCCTGGAACTGAGAGGAAGGTTTCCTGTCCACAGCCACTATAAACTCCACTGTGCCAGAGCTCCTCCTCACCCCAGGACCCCCGTCCAGAACTGTGACCCAGATCCAAGCATGGGCAAAGCAAGAAATTCCTGCCTCAGCACCAGCAGAGAGGTCCCTGAAATCCCCCTCTGATCAGCCACTCGATTCCCCTTCAGTCTGTGGGCCCCGGAAGCTCGGGAAGCAGCTGCCCACCCAAGGGCCACCCTCTTGGGGAATGGAGCTGAGACCCCACCTTCCTCTCTGAGCACCGACAGAAACAGACTTTTCCCACTGACTTTCTAAGTTGTCTTTGTCATTAGTGGATTGAGGAGTCTGGAAACTGCTACAACTGCCCGTGATTCAGTCCTCTAAGGCCTGCTCCAGGGTTGCTGAGGCCCACACCGTGCTGCGCTCCACTTCTAGCCCAGTGAGATATACCTTTCTGATCAATCATCCAGGTTGTCTTGGGCTGGAAATTTGTTTCACTCTGTCTTTTTGTGGGTTAAGCTGCCTTAGAATTTGTTTAGAGCCATTTTTATAGGTATTTGGAGGGGTTTGGGGGAGAGCTCAAGCAAATTGCTGCTTTCACCTGAAGGGATCCTTAAAAGAAAACGTGCCAGGAATTTCATAGCCCAAATCTGGAACTCCCACACCAAAGAAAAAAAAATACAGCAAGCATCCAGAAGGAAGCTGTTCAAGTACCAAGCAACCATGGTCAGGATCACTCAAGACTTGGAAGCTATTCTAAAATAAGAGATCTTGAAAAACAATATTCCAAAGGCAAAAGAGATAGACTTATCAACCAAGAATAATTTACCCCACAAAGTGAGTATCATCGTATGGAGAAAAAAAAAAGGTTTTTGATGGAAAAAAGACTTTCAAGCATTTCTAACTAAAAACAAAACAAAACCAAAACAAAAAAACAGAAAAAAAAGTCAAGAGAAACCAAGAAAGGAAAAGTTATGTGAGCAATTGAAAGGAGTTGTATGATGATTTAGTGCTAGCATTCTAATAGAGAGTAAAGAAATATGTCCATTCATAACCTTAATATTTTCACAGGATATTGAGGGAGTTAAATATGAAAAAAAAAAGTGTCCTGAGGTAGATTGGTTCTGTTCTGAGGGTTTGAAGAGGAGAAAGAGGAGAGAGGGTAAAAAGGAATATATTAGCATAGAAAGGAAGAAGAAAGGAATAGAACTCGATGTTCCTTTTTTATTAAACAATTTATTAATTTTTAGTTTTCAACATTCACTTCCACAGGATTTTGAGTTTCACATTTTCTCACCCTCCCTCTCCTCTCCCCTCCCCAAGATGGCATGCAATCTGATATAGATTTTACTTATAGGTTCATATTAAGCATATTTTCACATTAGTCATGATGTAAAGAAGAATTAGAACCAATGTGAGTAACCATGAAAAAGAAAAATTAGAACAAAACAATAAAAGAAAAGGAGAGCAAATAGTATGCTTCCATCTGCATTCTATTCAGATTCCATAGTTCTTTCTCTGGATGTTGATAACTTTTTCCATTGTGAGTCTTTTGGAGTTGTCTTAGACCCTTGCATTGCTGAGAAGAGCTAAGTCTATCAGTCAGTCATCACACAACATAGCTGTTAGTGTGTACAATGTTCTCCTGGTTCTGCTCACTTCACCCACCCTCAGCTCATATAAGTCTTTCCAGGTTTTTCTGAAGTCCGCTAGCTCATCATTTCTTATAACACAATAGTATTCCATTACATTTATATACCATACCTCATTCAGCCATTCCCCAATTGATGGACATCCCCCTCAATTTCCAATTCTTGGCTACCACAAAAAAGAGCTAATATCGATATTTTTGTACATGTGGGTCTTTTTCTGTTTTTATGATCTCTTTGGGATACAGATGTAGAAGTGGTATTGCTGGGTCAAAGAGTATGCACATTTTGATAGCCCTCTGGGCATAGTTCCAAATTGCTCTCCAAAATGATTGGATCATTTCACCACTCCACCAACAATGCATTAGCATTCCAATTTTCCCACATCTTCTCTAGCATTTATCATTTTCCTGTTTTGTCATGTTAGCCAATCTGATAGGTGTGATGTGGTACCTCAGAGTCATTTGCATTTGCATTTCTCTATTAGTGATTTAGAGCATTTTTTCATATGACTATAGATATCTTTAATTTCTTTCTCTGAAAACTGCCTGTTCATATCCTTTGACCATTTATCAATTGGGGAATGACTTGTATTCTTATCAATTTGACTCAGTTCTCAATATATTTTAGAAATGAGGTCTTTATCAGAGACACTGGTTGTAAAAATTGTTTCCCAGGTTTCTGCTTCCCTTCTAATCTTGGTTGCATTGGCTTTGTGCAAAAGCTTTTCAATTCAATGTAATCAAAGTCATCAATTTTACATTCCATAATGTTTTCTATCTCTTGTTTGTCCATAAATTTTTCCTTCTCCATAGATCTGATAGGTAAACTATTCCTTGCTCTCCTAGTTTGCTTATAGTATCTGTCTTTATAAATCATGTACCTATTTTGATTTCATCTTGGTATAGGGTATAACATGTTGGTCTATGCCTAGTTTCCGCCATACTATTTTTCAGTTTTCCCAGCAGTTTTTGTTAAATAGTGATTTTTATCCCAGAAGCTGGAGTCCAACTTTATTTGTGGAAAAAGTGCTTTGTAATTGTGTTCATATAGTTTTGAGTTTGTTTTGGCAGGTAGACTCCCAAATGTTTTATAACATCTACTGTACTTTAAATGGAATTTCTATTTCTGTCTCTCGCTGTTGGGTTTTGTTAGTAATATATAGAAATGCCAATGATTTATGTGGGTTTATTTTATATCCTGCAACTTTGAGGATTCTATTGATCTCTGTCTTTCTTGTTTATTTTGTGGTTACATTTATCTAGCTCTGAGAGGAGGAGGTTGAGCTCCTCCACTAGTATAGTTTTGCTATTTCTTCCTGTATTTCCCTTAACTTCTACTTTAAGAATTTGGCTGCTGTACTACTTGGTACACATATGTTTAGTGATGATATTACTTTATTGTCTATGGTACCTTTTAGCAGGATGTAGTTTCCTACCTTATCTCTTTTAATAAGATCTATTTTTGCTTTTGCTTTGTCTGAGATCAGGATTGCTACTCCTTCATTTTTTTTTTACTTCAGCTGAAGCATAATATATTCTACTGCAGCCTTTTACCTTTACCCTGTGTGTATCTGTCTGTTTCAAATGTGTTTCTTGTAAACAACATATTGTAGGATTATGGTTTTTAACCCATTCTATCTGTTTCCACTTTATGGGAGAGTTCATCCCATTCACATTCACAGTTATGATTACTATCTCTGTCTTTATCTCCATCCTATTTCTCCTCTATTTATGCTTTTCTTTCTCATTTCTTTCTTTCCCTCCTCACTGGTTTTTTGCTTTTGACCACCTCAGTCTATTCTCCCTTCTATTAGCCCCCTCCCTTTTCTTCCCCTTTACCCTTACTACTTCTTCCCTCTCTTCTATTCACCCCTCCCTTTTCTTTTCCTTTTCCCTTCATACTTCCTATAGGTTATGTTAGATTTCTATCCCAAACTATATTATTCCTTCTTTGAACCAAATCTGATGAGAGTGAGGTTCAAACAACACTCATTCTTTTCCTCTACAGTAATAAATTTTTGTGCCTTTTCATGTCTGCACCCTGTCTTTCTGATGGTTCAGTTGTTCCAGAGTTTTTTCCTGTGGTGATATTTTTTGGGCTTTCAGTGGTCAGTAAGGGACAATGAGAGCAACTTACTTCTTACTCCACCATCTTGGCTACTGCAAGTGAAAGTGGAACTTGATATTTCTCATAACTGGAGGGCTTGAGAATGAGAGCATACAAACTTGGAGAAAGAGGTAGAAGAGGAAACATAAAATGAACATAATTATTATCTAAAATCAACAAAGGAGGGTAACACACACAGAGTTTGGTGCAGAAATACATCAAACTTTGCAGGGAAACAAATGGAAATTGGAAGGTAGTGGTAGTAGTAATAGAAGTGGTAACAATAATAATAATAATAACAATAATAATAATAATAATAATAATAATGATAGGTAGTATTTATATACTGCCTTAAGATTTATAAAGCTCTTGGCAAATATTTCATTTTATCCTCACAACAACCCTGAGATGAAAATGATATTATTATCCCCACTTTGTAGATAAGGAAATTAAGGCATGAATATTATGACTTTCCCATGGCCACACAACTAGTAAAGTTAGATGTTTCTGACTCTGGATTTAATGCTTTATTCACTATACCATCTAGTTTCCAGAAGAATAATACCAGGGAGGGATAGCTGCAAAACAAACTTCCTGTTCCTGAAAGGAGAAAGCAAAGAATTATAATTTAAGGAAGTGCCTTTGATTATCTCTTAGACAATTGGAGAACGGCTCAAGAAATTGCAATATAGGAATATAATGGAATATTATTACACTTTAAGAAATGACAGTGACAATTTCAGAGAATCTCAGGTAATACAAACTGGGACAGAATGAAGTGAGCATAACCAGGAGAACAATTTATACAAGCAAAGAAGCATTGTAAAGAGAAATGACTCTGAAGGCCTTAAGACCTCTAATCAATGCAATAATCAGCCATATTTTCAGAGAACCTATCATGAAGCATGTTACCTATCTCCTGATATAGAGGGGACGCAGAAAGTACGTAATGAAACATACATTTTTGTCCATTGCCTTGGTGTGGATTATTAATTATTTGGTACAAGTGTTTTTTCTTTCTCTCTCTCAGATTTCAATGGGTTGGATGGGGGAAGTAATGCCCCCCAAAAAGCAATACCAATAGCAATGCCCAAAAAAAAAGAACCATTAAAATATTTTTTTCCAAATGCACAAAAGAGAATAGAAGGGAATTCAAAAGGAAGAAGAGAAAGGCAAGCAGTTTTGAAAGTAGCACATAGAATTTATCACATATACAAAAAGGAAGCATTATGAAATGGAGGCTCCCAGTTTCATAGAGAATCCACTCTACATGGTCTTTTATACATACACAAATGCTCTTCCATTTCAAGTTCAGAATTATAAAAATTAAAAGTGTGTGTGTGTGTGTGTGTGAGAGAGAGAGAGAGAGAGAGAGGGAGATGGTTAACATAAAGAAGTGAGCCTATTTATATATAGTTTTTTTTTTAAGTAGGTGGATTGTTCAAGAATTCATTAAGGATCTAGTATGTGCCATACACTGTGCTAAGCTTTGGAATTACAGAGAAAGGCAAAAGCAGTCCCTGCCCTCAAGGAACTTGCATTCTAATATGAGAAACAACATGTAAATAACTAGGTGCACACAAAATATAAGCAAAATACATGGAAGGTAATATCAGAGGGAAGGCATTAGCAGTAAGGGGAACTGGGAAACGCTTCCTGCAGAAGGTGGAGTTTGAGCTAAGACTTAAAGGAAACCAGGGAAATTAAAAGATGAAGATGAGTAGGGAGAACACTTCAGACATGAAGATATTGGGGTACAGGAGCCCTGGGCACAGTTCCAGGGTAGAAAAGAGTGCTTGTGTTTGCTTGTAGACCAGAGCACAGGCCAAGAAAGTAGTGAACAAACTTCTCATTAAATTATATCACCTTGGAAAAACTGAAAACTTACAGACCCCCAGAACTATCTCTGAAAAGAGCAGTGTAAAAAACCTGAAAGGAGGGACAGTGTCCCCTCTACGCCAGGAGCAGAGGCCAGCTTTGACAGAAAGTTAAAAGTCAAGAAACAGGCTGGAAAAGTGAGAAAACAACAAAAGAAAGAGAACCAGACCACAGAAAGTTACTATGGTGACAGGAAGTTAAGACACAAAATTTAGAAGAAGACAACAAAGTCAAAATAGGTAAAGGCAAATGTTCAAATAAAAATGTGAACTGGTCCCAGGACCAAAACGAATTCCTAGAAGAGCTCAAAAACTATTTTAAAAATCAAATAAGAGACGTAGAAAAAATGGGAAAAGAAAGCAGAGTGATGCAAGAAAATTAAGAAAAGAGAATCAACAGCTTGGTAAAGGAAGCACAAAAAAAAATACTCAAGAAAATGACACCTTGAAAAACAGAATTGGCCATATGTTAGAAGAGGCACAAAAATCCACTGAAAAGAAGAGCTACACAAAAAGCAGAATTGGACAAATAGAAAAGGAGGCATAAAAACACACTAAAGAAATTAAAAATTAGAATTAGGCAAGTGGAAATTAATGACTCCAAGAGACATCAACAAACAATAAAACAAAATCAAAAGAATGAAAAAAGAGAAGAAAATGAGAAATATTTCATCAGAAAAACATCTAATCTGGAAAACAGATGAAGGAGAAATAATTTAAGAATTATTGAACTACCTGAAAGCCATGATAAAAAAAAAAGAGCCTACACATCATATTTCAAGAAAATATTAAAGAAAACTGCCCTGAAATCCTAGAACCAGATAGCAAAATAGAAATGGGAAGAATCCACCAAACACCTCCTGAAAAAGAAATGAAAACTCCCAGGAATATTATAGCCAAATTCCAGATCTCCTAAATCAAGGAAATAATATTGCAAGCAGCCTGAAAGAAACAATTCAAATATCATGGAGTCAGTCAGAATAACACAAGATTTAGCAGCTTCTACATTAAAGGATAAGAGGGCTTGGAATGTGGTATTCTGGAGGGCAAAGGATCTAGGATTACAACCAAGAATAATCTACCCAACAAAACTGAGTATAATCCTTCAAGAGAAAAAAGAATGGATATTTAATGAAATAGAAGACTTTCAAACATTCTTGATGAAAAAAAAAAAACAGACCTGCATAGAAAATTTGACTTTCAAATACAAGATTCAAGAGAAGGATAAAAGGTAAGCATGAAAGAGACATCATAAGTTATTCAATAAGATTAAACTGTTTACATACATGGGGGGGGCAGAGACTGATACCTCTAACTCCTAAGAATTTTATCATTATTAGGGTAGTTAGAAGGAGTATGCATAGACAGATATCATTGGTATGAGTTGACTATGATGGAAAACTTCAAAAAATATATAATAAAATTAAGGGATGAGAAATAAGGATGCACTGGGAGAAGAGGGAAGGGAGAGTTAGAAAAGCATAAAATATATTACATAAAAGAGGCACAAAAAAAGGTTTTATGATGGAGGAAAAGATATGGTAGGTAAAGAAAGTGCTTCAACCTTACTCTCATTGGAATTAGATTAAAGAAATAATAACATATTCACTACGTTGGGTATAGAAACCTATCTTGCCCTACAGGGAAGTAGAAGGGAAGGGGGAAAGGATAAGAAGGGGGAGCAATAAAAGGAAGAGCAGAGTGGTGGTGGTCAGAAGCAAAATAGACTTTTGAGGGGAGAGACAGACAGACAGAGATAGAGAGAAAGAGAGGAGAGAGAGAGAGAGAGAGAGAGAGAGAGAGAGAGAGAGAGAAAGAAAGAGAGAGAGAAAGAAGAGAGAGAGAGAGAGAGAGAGAGAGAGAGAGAGAGAGAAGAAAAAATAAGAGGGAGAGAAATACACAGTTAGTAATCATAACTGCGAATGTGAATGGGTTAGACTCACCCACAAAATAGAACCAGAAAGCAGAGAGGATTAAAAACCAGAATTCAATAATATGCTGTTTACAAGAAACACTTGAAGCAGAGAGACACAAACAAAGTAAAGGTAAGGGGCTGAAGGAGATTCTATTTTGCTTTAGCTGAAGTTAAAAAAAGCAAGGGGTAGTAATCATAATCTCATCAAAGCAAAAGCAAAAATAGTTTTAATTAAAAGAGATAAATAGGGAAAATACACTTTGCTAAAAGGTGCCATAGACAATGAGGTATTATCAATACTAAATACATATGCACCAAATGGTATAGCATCCACATTCTTAACAGAAAACTTAAATGAATTACAGGAGGAAATAGTAAAACTGTATTAGTGGGAACTTTAACTGTCCCCTCTCAGAACTAGATAAATCCAGCCAAAAGATCAACCAAAATGAAATCAAGATGATGAACAGAATTTTATAAAAGTTAGACATGATAGACTTCTGGAGGGAATGGAATGGAAATAGAAAGGAATATACCTCTTTCTCAGTGGTACATAGTACCTACACAAAAATTGACCATGTATTAGGGCATAAAAACCTCACAACCAAATGCAGGAAAACATAAATATTAAATGCATCTTTTTCACATCATGATGTAATAAAAATTATATACGATAAAGCCCCATGGAAACATAGATTAAAAATTAATTGGCAACCAAATAATCTAATCCCAAACAATGAGTAAGTCAAAAAGCAAAGCAGAGAAACAATAATTTCATTAAAGAGAACGACAACAATGAGACAATATGCAAAACAGTGCTTAAGCAAAAATGCATATCTCTAAATACTTAAATTAATAAATTGGAAAAAGAGCAGATCAATGAATTAGGCAGGCATAGAACTAAAAAATAAATTAGAAAAAACAACAAATTAAAAAATCCCTAATTAAACAACAAATAGGAAATCCTGAAAATAAAGGAGAGATGGATAAATTTGAAAGAAAACTGTTGAAGTAATAAATAATATTAGATGCTCATTTTATGAAAAAACAATAAAATAGACAAACCATTGGTTAATTTGATTTTAAAGAAGAAAAAAGAAAACCAAAAACCAAATGACCAGTATCAAAAAATGAAAAAGGTGAATTTGCCACCAATGAAGATGAAGTTAAAGCAATTATTAGGCTCTATTTCACCCGATGATATGCAATAAATCTAATAATCTAAATGAATGGATGTATATCTACAAAAATCTAAATTTTAGCTCAGATTAACAGGAGAAGAAATAGCATACTTAAATAACCAGATCTTATAAAAAGAAATTGAACAATTCATCAATGAACTCCCTAAGAAAAAATCCTTAGGACCAGTGGATTCACAAATGAATTCTACTAAACATAAAAAGAGCAATTAATTCCAATGCTATATGAACTATTTGGAAAAATAGGCAAAGAAAGAGTGCTACAAAATTTCTTTCAGGACATAAATATGGTGCTGAAACCTATCTAAGAAGAGCAAAAACAAAGAAAGAAGACTATAGAACAATTACCCTAATGAATATTGATACAAAAAATTTAAATACCAGCAAAGAGATTACAGCAATATAGCACAACAATCATATACTATGTCCAGGTGGCATTTATACTGGGAATATAGGGCTGGTTCAATATTTGGAAAACCACTGGCATAATTTACCATCTCAATAACAAAATGAACAGAAATCATATAATTGTATCAATAGATACAGGAAAAAGGTTTTGACAAAACACAACATGCATTTCTATGAAAAACACTAGAAAGCATAGGAACAAATGGAGCTTTCCTTGAAATGATAAATAGAAGTCTTCCCAAGAATATCAGCCCCTACTATTCAATATTGTACTAGAAATGTTAGCTATAATAATAAGACAGGAAAAAGAAATTTTAAAAAATAGGCAGTAAAGACACAGAACTATCTCTCTTTGCAGATGATATAATTGTATTCTTAAAAATTGTGTATTAGGGACAATACCACCCACATACCCACATAAATCAGCATTTATATATTATATTACCAATAAATTCCAGCAACAAGAGATAGAAAGAGTAATTCCATTTAAAATAAATGTAGATGATGTAAAATACTTGGAAGTCTACCTGCCAAGACAAACCTAGGAGCTCTATGTACACAATTACAAAACACTTTTCACACAAATAAAGACAGATACAATTAATTGGGGAAATATTAATTGCTCATGGGTATAATATAATATACTATATAATAGTATAACAAAAATGAAAATTCTACTTAAATTAATTTACTTGTTCAGTGCCATATCAATCAAAATACTAAAAAAAATTTTATACACTACAAAATAATATAAAAATTCATTTGGAAGAACAAAAGGTCAAAAAAATCAAGGGAATCAATAAAATAAATATGAAAGAAGGTGGTATAGCAGTATCAGAATTCAAATTGTATTGCAAAGTGGTAATCAAAACAATCTAGTAATGGCTAATAAAGTGGTAGATCAATGGAACAGATTAGGTATACAATACACAGTAGTGAATGACCATGGTAATCTAGTAGTTGATAAACCCAAAGATGCAAGCTTTTGGGAGAAAAAATTGCTATTTGACAAAAATTGCTGGAAAAAATTGGAAAGCAGTTGGCAGAAACACCTTTTGACTAGTATCTCAAATTGCATATGTCAAGATAAGGTCAAACTGGATACATGATTTAGACATATAGGGTGGTATCATAAACAAATTAGGGGAGTGTGGAATATCTTACCTGTCAAGATCTATGAATAAGGGAAGAATATATAACCAACCAAGAGACAGAAAGCATTAAGGGAAGCAAAATGGATAATTTTGATTACATCAAATTAAAAAGGGTTTGCTCAAACAAAACCAATGCAGCCAACATTAGAAGGAAAGCAGACAACTAGGGTTGGGGCAAGGGAATTTACAGCAAATTTCTCTGATAAAGGCCTCATTTCTCAAAAATATAAAGAACTGATGAGGTGGATGCAAGATGGCAGAGTAAAAGCAGCGACTTGCTTGAGCTCTCCCCCATACCCCTCCAAATAACTAAAAAATGACTCTAAACAAATTCCAGAGCAGCAGAACCCACAAAAAGACAGAGTGAAATAAATTTCCAGCCCAAGACAATCTGGATGGATGACAGGAAATGTCTGTTGCACTGGCTGGGAGAGGAGCACAGTTCAGTGTGGGCCATGCAGGCAATGTTGGGGCCCCAGAGAACCTGGAGCAGGCCTCAGGGGACTGAATCACTGGCATCTGTAGTGGTTTTCAGACTTCTCAACCCACAAAAACCAAAGACAACTTAGAAGGTCAGTAGGAAAGGTCTGTTGGACTTGGGTGACAGAGGAGTGTGGTCTGGCCCCAGCCCTGATGCAGCCCTGGCCTAGACATTATCTTTAAAGAAATTATCAAGACAAACTGCAGGGGAAGCTAGGTGGTGGTGCAGTGGATAGAGCAGCAGCCCTGAATTCAGGAGGACCTGAGTTCAAATCCGGCTTCAGACCAAACACTTGACACTTACTAGCTGTATGACCCTGGGCAAGTCACTTAACCCCAATTGCCAAAAAAAAAAAAAAAGGAAAGCTGCCCTAACATTCTAGAATCAGAGGGCAAAATAGGAATTGAAAGAATACACTGATCTCCTCCTGAAAGGAAAACTCCCAGGAATATTATAACCAAATTTCAGAGTTCCCAGGTCAAGAGGAAATTATTGCAAGCAGCCAGAAAGAAACAATTCAAGTATTGTGGAAACACAATCAGGATAACACAAGATTTAGCAGCTTCTACATTAAGGAATCACTGGGCTTAGAATATGATATTCTGGAGTTCAAAGGAGCTAGGATTAAAACAGAGAATCACCTACCCAGCAAAACTGAGTATAATCCTTCAGGGGAAAAAAATGGATATTCAATGTAACAGAGGACTTTCAAGCATTCTTGATGAAAAGATCAGAGCTGAATAGAAAATTTGACTTTCAAATGCAAGACTCAAGAGAAACATGAAAAGAACAGGAAAGAGAAATCAGAAAGAACTTATTAAGGTTGAACTGTTTACATTCCTACGTGGAAAGATGATATTTGCAACTCATGAGACCTTTCTCAGTATTAAGGTAGTTGGAGGGAATATATATACATATATACATGTACATATACATATATATATATATATATATATATATATATATACACAGACAGAGGGTATAGGGTGAGTTGAATATGAAGGGATGATATCTTAAAAAAAGAGAGAATTGTACTGGGAGAAGGAGAAAGGGAGAGGTAGAATGGGGTAAATTATCTCACATAAAAGAGGCAAGAAAAAGCTGTTTCAGTGGAGGGGGGAGGTGAAAAGGAATGAGTGAATCTTACTCTCATTGGATTTGGCTTAAGGAGGGAATAATATAAACATTCAATTGGTTATGGAAAACTATCTTACCCTACAGGAAAATAGGGGGAAGAAGATAAGGGGGGAATAATAGAAAAAAGGTCAGCTTGGGGGAGGGGTAATCAAAAGCAAACACTTTTGAGGAGGAACAGTGTCAAAGGAAAGAATAAAATAAATGGGGGAGAGGATAGGATGGAGGGAAATATAGTTAGTCTTTCACATGTATAACTACACATGTATAACCTATGTCCAATTGCTTGCCTTCTCAATGAAGATAGTTGGGGATGGAGGAAGGGAGAGAATTTGGAACTCAAAGTTTTAAAAATGAATGTTAAAAATTGTTTTTACATGCAACTGGGAAATAAGATACACAGGCAATGTGGTATAGAAATCTATCTTGCTCTACAGGAAAATAGAAGGGGAAGGGGATAACAGAAGGGGTAAGGGTGATAGAAGGGAAGGCAGACTGGGGGAAAGGGGATTCAAAATGCACACCATCTTGGGGGGTAGGGGGAAGGGAGAGATGGGAAGAAAATTTGAAACTCAAAATCTTGTGGAAGTGAATGTTGAAAACTAAAACTTAATTAATAGTAATTTAAAAAAGAAAGAGCTGAGTCAAATTTATAAGAAAATGAGTCATTCCCAAATTGATAAACAGTCAAAGGATATAAACTGGCAGTTTCCAGATGAAGAAATAAAAGCTATCTATAGTCATATGCAAAAAGAAAAAATGTTCTAAATCAATATTGATTAGAGACATGAAAATTAAGACAACTCTGAGATACCACCTCAAACCTATCAGATAAGCTAATATGACAGAAAAGTAAAATAACAAATGTTGCTGGTGATTTTGGAAAATTGGAACACTAAATACACTGTTGGAGGAGTTGTGAACTGATCAGAATCACTCTGGAGAACAATTTGGAACAATACCCACAATACCCAAAGTGTTATAAAACTGTGTATACCCTTTGATCTGGCAATACCACTACTAGGTCTGTATCCCAAAGAAAGAAAAGAAAGAAAGAAAAGGAAGAAAAAAAGAGACAGAGAGAGAAAAGAAACTGATGAACAAGTTGTGATATATTATTGTGATAGAATATTACTGTGCTATAAAAAAAATGATGAACCAGATGGTTTCAGAAAATCTTGGGAAGGCTTATATAAACTGATGCAAAGTGAAGTGAGCAGAACCAAAAGAACAGTGTACACAGTAACAGCAATATTGTATGATGATCAACTGTGAGTAACAGCTATTCTCAGCAAGACAATGATCTAAGACACTTCCAAAGGACTTATGATGAAAAACACTATCCACCAGTGGAATAAATTAAGTGCAAAATATACGGTTGTAAATGACCGTAATAATCTAATGATTGATAAACCCAAAGACCTATGTCTTTGGGACAAGTACTCACTATTTGACAAGAATTGCTGAGAAGATTGGAACATAGTATGACAGAAAATAGGAATAGAGCAACATCTTACACTATGTACCAAGATAAGGTCAAAATGGGTATATGATTTAAACATGAAGCATGATACCATAAACAAATCAGGATGGCAATATATAGTTTACGTGTCAGATTTATGGATAAGGGAAGAATTTATGACCAAATAAGTGATATAGCATTATGACATGTAAAGTGGGTAATTTTGATTATATTAAATCAAATAATTATATTAAATTAAAAAGTTTTTGAACAAAACCAATGCAACCAAAATTAGAAGGAAAGCAGAAAGCTGGGGAAATTTTTCTTACAGTAAGTATCTCTGATAAAAGCCTCATTTCTCAAAAATATAGAGAACTGAGTCAAGTTTAGAAGAATACAAGTCATTCCCCAATTGATAAATAGTCAAAGGATATGAACAGACAGTTTTCAGACAAACAAATCAAAGCTATCTATACTCATATAAAAATGCTTTAAATCATTACTGCTTAAAGAAATGCAAATTAAACAACTTTAAGATACCACCTCATACCTATCAGATTGGCTAATATGACAAAAAAAAAAGGAAAATGATAAATGTTGGAGGGGATGTAGGAAAATTGGGACACTAATGCGTTGTTGATAGAGTTGTGGACTGCTCCAAGCATTCTGTTTTGTTTTGTTTTGTTTTTTCTTTTAGGCAATTGGGGTTAAGTGACTTGCCTAGGGTCACACAGCTAGTAAGTGTCAAGTGTTTGGTCTGAGGCTGGATTTGAACTCAGGTCCTCCTGATTTCAGGGCCGGTGCTCTATCCACTGCACCACCTCGCTGCCCCCAGCTCCAAGAATTCTGGAAAGCAATTTGGAACTATGCCCAAAGGGCTATAAAACTGCACATACCCTTTGATCCAGCAATACCACTACTAAGTATATATTCCAAAGAGATCATAAAAAGAGGGAAAGGACATACATGTACAAAAATATTAGTGGCAAATCTTTTTTTTTTGTGGTGGCAAAGAATTGGAAATTGAGGTGATGCCCATCAATTGGGGAATTGCTGAACAAGTTGTGGTATATGGTTGTAATTAAATACTGTTGTGCTACAAGAAATAATAAGCAGGATGATTTCAGAAAAATCTGGAAAGACTTACATGAACTGATGCAAAGTGAAGCGAACAGAACCAGGAGAACATTGTTTATAGTAACAGCAATATTATATGATGATCAACTACGAATGACTTAGCTATCTTCAGCAATACAAAGATCCAAGAAAATTCCAAATTATTCATAATAAAAAAAAATGTGATCCATGACCAGAGAAAGAACTGGTGGAGTCTGAATGCAGATTGAAGCATGCTTTCTGTGTGTGTGTGTGTGTGTGTGTGTGTGTGTGTGTTTTCTTTTGCAACCTGGAAATTTGTTTTGCATGATTGCACATGTATAATCTATTTCAAATTGCTTGCCTTCTCAAGGAGGGGGAAGAGGTGGAAGGGAGGGAGAAAATTTGGAATTCAAATTTTTTTCAAAATTTTTTTATTAATTTTTTTGATTTATCAATAATCACTTGAGTTTAAAATTTTTCTCCCCCTTCCTCCCCACCCACCCTCCCCAAGATGGCACACAAACTGATATAGGCTATACATTTACATTCCTATTAAACATATTTTCACATTAGTGATGCTGTAAGTAAAAATTAAAACCAATAGGAGGAACCATCAGAAAGAGGAAACAAAACTCAACAGAAGAGAA
The DNA here is from genome assembly GCF_003287225.1 of Phascolarctos cinereus. Taxonomy (NCBI): domain Eukaryota; kingdom Metazoa; phylum Chordata; class Mammalia; order Diprotodontia; family Phascolarctidae; genus Phascolarctos; species Phascolarctos cinereus. Next base: position 188,150,995 of record NW_027555958.1, read on the forward strand.
AAAAAATAGCAATTCAACTTCCATAGTTCTTTCTTTGGATGTGGATAGCATTTTCCATCATGAGGCCTCTGGAGATGTCTTAGATCCTTGTAATGCTGGAAGGGTTAAGTTTATCAATATTAGTCATCACACATGGCTGTTATTGTGTACAAAGTTCTTTTCTTCTCTCATTCACTCAGCATCAGACCATACAAGTCTTTCCAGGTTTTTCTGAAGTCAGCCTGTTCATCATTTCTTATAGCACAATAGTATTCCATTACATTCATATACCACAACTTGCTCAGCCATTCCCCAATTGATGGGCATCCTCTCAATTTCCAATTCTTTGCCACCACAAAAAGAGCTGCTATGAATATTTTTGTACATGTGGGTCCTTTTCCCATTTGTTGATCTCTTTGGGATATAGCCCTAGAAGTGCTATTGCTGGTCAAAGGGTATGCACATTTTTATAGCCCTTTGGGCATAGTTCCAAATTGTTCTCCAAAATGGTTGGATCATTTCACAACAGCACATCATGTTGTTCCAATTTCACATCTTCTCCAACATTTTTGTTTTCCATTTTATGTTGGCCAATCTGATAGGTGTGATGTGGTACCTCAGAGTTGTTTTGATTTGCATTTCTCTAATCAATACTAATTTAGAGCATTTTTTCATATGACTATAGATGGCTATAATTTCTTCATCTGAGAACTGTCTGTTCATATCCTTTGACCATTTATCAATTGGGGAATGGCTTGTGTTCTTATAAATTTGTCTTAATTCTCTATATATTTTAGAAATGAGGCCTTTATCAGAGAGACTGGTTGTAAAAATTCTTTCCCAATTTTCTACCTTCCTTCTAATCTTAGTTGCATTGGCTTTTTTTGTGCAAAAACTTTTCAATTTAATGTAATCAAAATTATCCATTTTGCTTTTTAATGTTCTCTATCTCTGTTTGGTCATGAATTCTTCTGTTCTCCATAGATCTGATAGGTAAACTATTCCTTGTTCTCCCAGTTTACTTATGGTATCAGCCTTTATATCTAAGTCATGAACCCATTTTGACTTTATTTTGGTATATGGTGTGAGATTTGGGTCTATGCCTAGTTTCTGCCATACTCTTTTCCAGTTTTCCCAGCAGTTTTTTTCAAAGAGTGGGTTCTTATCCCAGAAGCTGGGGTCTTTGGGTTTATCAAATAATAGATTACTATAGTCATTGACTACTGTGTCTTGCATATTTAACCTATTCCACTGATCCACCTCCCTATTTCTTAGCCAGTACCAAGCAGTTTTGATGATTGCTGCTTTATAATACAATTTAAGATCTGGAATTGCTAGGCCACCTTCCCCTGCATTTCTTTTCATTAGTTCCTTTGATATTCTGGACCTTTTGTTTTCCAAATGAATCTTGTTATTATTTTTTCTAACTCTATAAAATAATTTTTGGTAGTTTGATTGGTATGGCACTGAATAAGTAAATTAGCTTAGGTGGGATTGTTATTTTTATTATATTAGCTCGGCCTACCCATGAGCAACTGATGTTTTTCCAATTATTTAGATCTGATTTTTTTGTGTGAAAAGTGTTTTGTAATTGTGTTCATAGAGTTCCTGGGTTTGTTTCAGGAGGTAGACTCCTAAATATTTTATGTCTACAGTAAGTTTAAATGGGATTTCTCTTTCTATCTCTTGCTGTTGGGCTTTGTTGGTAATATATAGAAATGCTGATGATTTATGTGGGTTTATTTTATAGCCTGCAACTTTGCTAAAGTTGTTTATTATTTCAAGTAGTTTTTTACTTGATTCTCTAGGATTCTCTAAGTATATCATCATGTCATCTGCAAAGAGTGATAGCTTTGTTTCTTCTTTGCCTATTCTAATGCCTTCATTTCTTTTTTTCTTCTCTTATTGCTAAAGCTAAGTTTCCAGTACAATATTGAATAACAGTGGTGATAATGGACATCCTTGTTTCACCCCATCTTATTGGAAATGCTTCTAGTGTCCCCATTACATATAATGCTTGCTGAAGGTTTTAGATAGATGCTATTTATTATTTTAAGGAAGACTCCATTTATACCTATGCTTTCTAGTGTTTTTAATAGGAATGGGTGTTGTATTTTATCAAAAGCTTTTTCTGCATCTATTGAGATGATCATGTGGTTTCTGTTGGTTTTGGTGTTGATATGCTCAATGATGCTGATAGTTTTCCTAATATTGAACCAACCCTGCATTCCTGGTATAAATCCTACCTGGTCATAGTGTATTATTCTTGTGATAAGTTGCTGTAATCTATTTGCTAATATTTTGTTTAAAATTTTTGCATCTATATTCATTAGAGAAATTGGTCTATAATTTTCTTTCTCTATTTTGACTCTTCCTGGTTTAGGTATCAACACCATATTTGTATCATAAAAAGAATTTGGTAAGACTCCTTCTTCACCTATTTTCCCAAATAGTCTATATAGTATTGGAATTAATTGTTCTTTAAATGTTTGATAGAATTGCATGTAAATCCATCTGGCCCTGGAGATTTTTTCCTAGGGAGTTCATCAATGGCTTGTTCAATTTCTTTTTCTGAGATGGGGTTATTTAAGTATTTTACTTCCTCTTCTGTTAATCTGGGCAATTTATATTTTTGTAAATATGTATCCATTTCACTAAGATTGTCAAATTTGTTGGCATATAGTTGGGCAAAATAATTCCTAATTATTGTTTTAATTTCCTCTTCCTTGGTGGTAGCTTCACCCTTTTCATTCTTGATACTAGTAATTTGGTTTTCTTCTTTCTTTTTTTAATTAAATTAACCAAAGCTTTATCTATTTTATTGTTTTTTTCATAAAACCAGCTCTTAGTTTTATTTATTAGTTCAATAGTTTTCTTAATTTCAATTTTATTGATTTTTCCTTTGGTTTTCAATATTTCTAATTTGGTGTTTAGTTGAGGATTTTTAATTTGTTCTTTTTCTAGTTTTTTTAGTTGTATGCCCAATTCATTACTCTCTTTTTCTATTTTATTTATGTAAGCATTTAGAGATATAAAACTTCCCCTAAGAACTGTTTTCGCTGCATCCCATAAGTTTTAATATGTTGTTTCATTATTGTCATTCTCTTGAATGAAATTATTGATTGTTTCTATAATTTGTTGTTTGACCCAATCATTTTTTAGGATTAGATTATTTAGTTTCCAATTATTTTTTAGTCTATCTTTCCATGGCCCTTTATTACATATAATTTTTATTGCATCATGATCTGAAAAGGATGCATTTAATATTTCTGCCTTTCTGCATTGGATTGTGAGGTTTTTGCCCTAGTACATGGTCAATTTTTGTGTATGTGCCATGTACCTGAGAAAAAAGTATATTCCTTTCTATCCCCATTCAGTTTTCTCCAGAGGTCTATCATACCTAACTTTTCTAATGTTCTATTCACCTCCTTAACTTCTTTCTTGTTTATTTTGTGGTTAGATTTATCTAGTGCAGAGAGGGGAGGTTCAGGTCCCTAGTATAGTTTTGCTGTCTATTTCTTCCTATAACTCCCTGAACTTCTCTAAAAATTTGAAGGCTATACCATTTGGTGCGTATATGTTTAGTAATGACATTCATTGTCTATGATGCCTTTTAGCAGGATGTAGTTCCTTCCTTATCTCTTTTGATAAGATCTATTTTTGCTTTTGCTTAATCTGAGATCAGGATTGATCCCAGATGCTTTTTTTACTTCAGCTGAAGCATACTATATTATGCTCCAGCCTTTCACCTTTACCCTGTATGTGTCACTCTATTTCAAATGTGTTTCCTGTAAACAACATATTGTAGGATTATGGTCTTTAATCCATTCTGCTATCCACTTCCATTTTATGGGAGAGTTCATCCCATTCACATTCACAGCTATGATTACTATCTCTGTCTTTATCTCCATCCTATTTCTCCTCTGTTTATGCTTTTCTTTCTCCTTTCTTTCTCCTATCTGTGTCTTCTTCTTCATCCTTTTTTCCCCCTGTTTATGCTTTTCTTTCTCCTTTCTCCTTCCCCACCTCATTAGTGTTTTGCTTTTGACCACCTCCTTCTTCAGTCTCTCCTGTCTTCTATTATCCCTTTCCCTCTTCTTTCCCTTTACCCTTACTGCTTCTTCCTTCCCTTCTATCCCCCTTCCCTTTTCTTTCCCCTTTTCCCTCCTACTGCCTATAGTGCAAGTTAGATTTCTATACCTAACTGATTATGTTTCCCCAAAAACTCAGATTAATAAAAGACAGTTGGGTCTTTATTTCTGCTTCTGTATTCAATCTGTTGTGATAAGTTGTTTTGGTTGAAGTAAGGAAATACGGCCTCACACAGACATGTATTTGGAAAAGGGACAAGGGCTTAATATACAAATAACATCTTAATATTATTATTAAAATAGTTTGACCGCATAGTGATACTTGGACCACACTTTGAGAACTCCTGGTGTAATAAGGACCTTACAAGGGTGGTGACAGTAGAAATAGAAAAGAGATCATAGATGTGATAGAAATAGCAAAAACAGAACTTTGTCATTCATTGGATATGAGAGCATGAAGGAGAAAAACCGTTGGGAATGGAAGCCCTATCAAGGTCTCATATATGGGAGGGAGATTATTGAATGGTGGGGCAGTATGACTGACAAGAATGATGAAACCTAAACCTTAAATAGATTTAAAGGAAAGTACAATAATTTCATTAGGACACATTGAGTTTTAGGTAATGGTGGAATATCTATGTGGAAATGTGGAAATGTCTTGAAGACAATTGAAGGTCCCAATCTAAAACTTGGCACAGAGCTCAGTACCAGAGAGAAAGATTTGGGAGTTATCTCCATCAAGTGAGAGTTGATGCCATTGAAATGCATAAGATTATGGAACGGAGAAAGCAGAGATAAGAGAGACTGGAAACACTATCTCTTTGTCCCTTTGAGCATAATATTCTCTTCATATGAAAATTAGAAATAAAATATTCACAATTAACTCATTTCTGTGTAAAAGTGTAGCACTGGCCAAGCACTTCTCATTTCTCAGTGTCTGTTATTATATTCCTCCTAACCAGTTTATTAACAGTTAACTCAGCCAAACACCTGGTCAATTCAGCCACAATAGCCAAATTGGCTGCTCAGTAGTCATGACTTCTTGTCAAGGCTTATGTTTTAGAGCAGTCTTTCACGAGTGGCCTTCTAATAACAAAAAAACTCATTCTTTCAAGTGGATTCTTAGAGCAGTCGAAACTAAAAGAGAAGGTAATGGAAGTGATGAAAACGTTGGTCCTGATGTGGGTAGTGAGGAAGGCCATTTGGACATGGGGAGAAAGGCATTGAGGTTGTGAGCTGATTTTCTCGGACATGAGACCTTTTGAAGCTAGCTCATGCCTCTTTTTTCCAAGGCTACTATACTTATAGTAATTTCTTGGTCACAGCATAAATGAAAAAGCTGTGCAAATAGCCACTTAACCTGAGACTCTGCTGCTAGAAAGACTGTTTGCACAGGCCGCAGGAAGTCCCAGCATTGCCTCTTTCCATCACATCCAATTCTGCTGTGGACAATAAAAGCAATTTCAGCTGGGCGAGTAGAAGGAATAATTATTTAATGTAGGTTTTCTAATATCAATGTCCTAAGAAGAGCTGGTGATTTTTTGTATATTTTTATTTATAAAGCTGAAATAAACTACTTTCATCTTTTTTAAAAGCCTGGAATCAAATTTCGTGTCCTCACTTTCCTAATAACAAAATCAGTTTATTATATTTCTCTGGTTTGGTTGCTAATTTGTTAATTGTCTGGTTATTTTCATCTTTTACTTCCCATTCTCTTTTCTTCAGTGTTCAAATGTTTTCACTACAATCTGCTAAGATGAGATAAGTCAAAGTTTCTCCTCTCCCTAGTAACTTTAAAACAATGCCTAAAATATAGCACCACATAACATAGAACCTTGTGATTTACAGAGTTATTTACACATGTAATCTTAGAGCGTAACAAACACTTTATATGATAGTACAAACATCTTTATTTCTACCTATTAGAAAACTGAAGCAGCATTTGACATTATTGGTCACCTTCTCCTCTTAGATTCTTTCTCCTTTCTATGTTTTTCTGAAACTGCTGTCTCCTACTTCTCCTTCAACATTTCCTTCTATCTGTCCAAATGCTTCTTTGCCATCACCTTGGCTGGTTCTTCATCCACGACATGCCCACTAACCCTTGGTATAAGAATCTGTCCTGGGACCTCTTCTCTTTTTGCCTCTAGTCTATACTATCCTACTTGGTATTCTCATCAGCCGTCATGAGTTCAGTTATCACCCAGTCCAGATGACTCCCAAATCTACGTATCTAACCCTCATCTCTCTCTCTCTCTGAAGCCTTTTGGACATCTTGAACTCCATGCCCTGTATTCATTGCAAACTTAATATGAACAAAAAATCCTCATTATTTTTCTCCTCAAGCCCTCTGCTTTTTCAAACTTTCCCATTGCTGTTGAGAGTATCAGTCTCCTCCCACAACTGAAAACTTTGAATCACCCTTAACTTTTTCACTGTCACTCTTTATATCCAATTTGTTGCAAAATCTCACCAATTCTACCTTCAAAACATGTTTATATGCATCCTTCTCCACTCATACAATGATCACCTTAATCCAGGCTCAATTCATCTCTTGTCTAGACAGTAGCAACAGCCTTCTAGCTGACTTTGTTGCTCAGTCATGAGCAACTCTTTGTGACCCTGTGGGCTATAGCATGTCAGGCCTTTCCATACTGTCCATGTGGCTTTCTTGGCAAAGATACTGGAGTGGTTCATCATTTCCTTCTCCAGTGGATCACCTTTTGTTAGAACCCTCCATTAAGACCTGTCTATCTTGGGTAATCCTACATGGCATAGCTCATAGTTTCATTGAGTTGTACAAGCCCTTCTACCACAACAAGACAGTGATCCAGGAGAGGTCTGACTCCTTCACAGATTGGTGCAATCCTGAGCTTCTTATAGCCTGGCAAGTTATACTTTGTGACTGGTAACAAAATTTTGAGAACCCTCAATTCTAAAGGATTTGCTCCTGATCTTCCTGAGGGTTTTTATCACTTGATCATGAAAGCTATTGTTGTTCACAAGTATTTTGAGAGAAACAGAAAGGATAAGGATTCTAAATTCCATTTGATTCTGAATGAGGGCCAAATTCACCAGCTGGCTCCATTCTACAAGACCAAGAGAGTGCTCCTACCCAAATGGAAATACAAACCATGCACAGCTTCTGCTTTGGTTGAGTCATTTTGACTTATGTACTAAAATAACAAAGTTGCATTTAACTGAAAAATGAAAAGTAAAGCATAGGTCTGATAATGTCATCTTCTTACTCAGTGAGCTCCAATGGCTCCCTATTACCTTCAGGATCAAATATAAATTCCTCTATTTAGCATTTAAAGCTCTTCATAACTGGACCCCATCCTGCCTTTCCAATCTTCTTAGATTTTACTCCCTTCTTTCACTCCACAATCCAGCTCTACTGGCCTAATTAACAGTCTCCACACTGTGTCTTGGGTAGCTTAAGGTGAGGTCTTGAGCATTTCCCTAAGATTAAATGGTAGGTGAATGCCCTCACATTCCTTCCAGAAGAAATTTGAGGAGAAAGTGAAAAAGTACATCTGAAAATCAACTTTCCTTGGCTATGGGCCTCATGTCTGATGGGCCTTACTATAGTCATCCTATTCCAAGCACTAACAGATTAACTCTGATAAGTGGCTACAAAGTTTATAGTGTATAGAAGGGCCTATAAGAACGAGTTTTATGTATATAAGAGTGAGTGACAGTTATATCAAGTGCCTAAATTTCGACTTTCACAATAAGTAAAATGTACAGAAATTTGATTCAATTCAACAAAGATTTATTAAGCACTTTGTTATGGGCTGGACCTATCTCAGGCAAGGCCTTTGGTTGTTTGGGTTCAATACTAGAACTAAATGAGACATTTACAGATCCTTTAATAGTTAACAAAAGATTTACTTAGCCCTAGAATGGAAAGGATGTTTAACAAGGATATTTACTGAAGGCACCCCAACACTTCAAGTAGATTAATTTGAGTGAAACTATTGATTGACCTGCCCACTGTGGTCTGCCAAGCATCAGAGGCTGCCTCAAGTTCCTCCTAGCTATTTTGTACTCAGCAACTAGAAAATGATAACAACTATGAATTTAAGGAAGATAAAAATTCTGAGATAGAGATGAGTAAGCCATTCATTTAAGGTGTAGGGAAGAGCTTGATTTAAAAGTAAAGCATTAACAACAGGGAAAATCAGAAAAGGCATCTTGAAGGAGTAGGCACTTGAACTGAACTTTTAAGGTAGCTAGGGATTTCAAAAAGGAGAAGTGAAGAGCATTCCAACTGTAGTGGATATCCTGTGCAAAGACACAGAGATGGGAGATGGAAAGTTGATTTGGCTAGATCACAAAGTGAAAAAGGAAGAAATGTACAATAAGGTTGGAAAGGTAGGCTAGGACTATGCTATGAAGAGCTCATAAAGTTGAGTATAGTATGTATTTTATCCTGGGGGCAATAAGAAACCATTGACTGACTAAGGGAATCATAGGGTCAAATTTACACTTGAGTCACTGGTAGCACCATGGAAAGTAGACTGGAATGAGGAGAGACATGAAGCAAGGACAACAATTAGGAGGCTGTTGCAATAATCTTGGTAAGAAGAGAGAAGGGCCTGACCTAAATTAGTAGCTGTATGAGTAGATAGATGAGGTGGGATGTAAGAGATGTTGTGGAGGTAGATCTAGCAAGATTTGACAACTGATTAGATATGTGAGGTAAGGGAAAGTGAGGAGTCAAGGATAATGCCAAAGTCATGAGCCCAGAAGACTAGAAGGATGGTTGTGACTTGCACAGAAATGGGTATGTTTAGAAAGGGGGAAGTATGTGTGTATACACACACATATACATACATATATGTATACATGTATATAGTATGTGTATACATATATTTATGTATATACATGTATATATTCATATGTGTATACATAAAGACACACAACATGAAAGTCCCCATGAGCTTGAATTTTAATGGAGGAAGACAACACATAAAGAAGTTGCTATAAAGAATGGAGGGGCAAAGTAGAGAAAGGATATCCACATAGAGACATAACAGGAAACTACAGGAAGTCCTATGGTGGCTTGGTACCCAGTCAGATAAGATCAAAAGCTCACCTGCCAGAGCCAAAGCAGGGGGGAGGGGCAGGAGTGGAAACCTACTTTATAGAAGAATGGAGATAGCCTTAAAGTAAAGTCATGGCAACAATACTTGGGGAAATTCAGACGTAAAGATGAGCTCAATTTTAGACATATTCAGTGTGAGAAGACTTTTGGATATCCATTTTGAAATGTCCAGTGGGGAAGTGGTGATGTGAGACTGAAGCTCAGGGAAGACATTGGAGCAGTAATACACACACATACACACACACACACATGTATATATGTATGTATATACGTGTGCACACATGTGTGTGTACATATACATGCACAGGTACATATTATATATGTGTACGTACTATATATATGTGCGTGTATATGTATATGTACATATTATATATACAAGGAAGAAACTGGAGCTGGATAGATAGATAAATAGATAGATAGATGGATAGACAGACAGACAGACAGACAGATCTGTAAGTCCGATACATGAAGATTCAAAGATTCAAGCCATGGGAACTGATGAGGTTGTCAAGAGAGAGTGTAGAGAGAGAAGAGGAGAGAAGAGAGCCTAGAAGAGAATTACTCACAGTTCTCCTACCCCTGAATGATGGTATTCTCCAAGGCTCTGACCTCAAACTTCTTCTCTTTTCCCTTTACATATTTTCTTATTGACACTTTCATCCATTCATCCAATGATTTCAGCTATTTTTTCTATCCAGGTGACTCCTAAATTAATATTTCCATCCCTATTCTCACTTTTCCAGCTGCCCAGTATAGGACACACCCCTACTTAGATTTCCCACTCTTACTTTAAATTCAACAATTTTTAAATTGAATTCAGTAACTTTCCTTAAAAACCTGCCCCTTTCCCTCAATTCCCTATTTCTGTTAATAGCACCATTATTCCCTCCCCTTACACAGACATCAAAGTCACCTTTGACTGTTCCCTCTTTCTTACTTCATATATTTAATCAATACCCAAGTCCTACCAATGCTACCTTTACAACCTCTCTGGCATCTCTTCTCCTCTAGCAAGTTTCACTTCAATCACCTTAGTTCAAATCCCTTACCGTTGCCTGAATTGAATGAATGAATAAATGAAAACCACTTACCATGTATCAAACATCAGGCTATGTGCTAAGGATACAAATACAAGAATAAAACAGTCCTTTCCCTCAAAGAGCTTACCTTCTGGTTGGGAAAGATAAAATATATAAAGGAGTGGTGACCATAAAAGAGTATTTTGGGTTTGGAAATCACATGAATGTTGAGTATATTCATAGAAGAGTCAAATGATGTCCTTCCCAGAAGCATTGGTAATAATATTACTTTAATTGCTGTTCCCAGAGCCAGAGATGAAAGTTGGAGAGGAAGAAGTATGTGCTACAGGGCACTGTGGATATCAAAGAGATGACTGGGATGGATGTACATAGTATGGAAATATTAATAGTCTAAGTTTCTCTTCTTTCTGTCTCTATTCCTTCACATTATTTCTATATAATTCTTCCAGATTAATTTCTGATATTAATATAAATAATTTCTGGTATTATTTCTGATAATATCATTGATATAACAATATCAATAATAATAATATTTTCAATAATACCCAGTTACCTACTTAATTAAGTCCATATTACAAATAAAAGAATATCCAATACTCTTGACAATCTGTGGCACTTTTACTAAAAAAGCATAATATTTCCTAAGAGCCCAGCCAAGGAAGTAGACCTGGAAAGCTCTGTAGGTCCCGGAGCTAGAGTTTTAGTTAGAGCTATAAGAGCTTAACATGGGATTGTTAGCCCAGAAGAGGAAAGCCCCACCATTCAGCAAATTGTTGTGAAGATTGTGCCTGAGAGAAACAAAGAAGAGCAAAGACCAGAGTCCAGAGCTGTGATTTACTGTGAGCACATGTGCACCATACTCTTGTGCCTCCATGTTGTTTCTGTAAATCTGTGCCCATTTTCTATGATGAAACTGTATCAATGTGTGCATTCGTGAGAGAGTGTGCCCAGTTTTATTGGTGGAACATTATATTTTAGTTATTTTTGCTTTGCCTTTTTTTAGTAAATCATTTTATTAAGGATTAATGATATCATATTGGCTGACTTGTTAAATGGGAAGGACACTGATGGGGGCTCATAAACTAAAGTTATTTGTAGGAAGAGTGTAATTTCTTCACCAGGATTACCCTGAGATTGAACTATAGTGGTGTTGCCAACCCTTCTGCCAGGGGGGAGGGGAGGAAAGAGTAATAGAGGGATGGAGGGAGGGAGGGAAAGAGGAAAGAAAATTAGGGTTTGAGTGACAGATCCATACTAAGCTCATACAAAAAAAAAAAGAATTTTTAAAGAAGATTGCAAATAACACTGTGAATCTTTATTATATACAGCTTTTTTTTTAAAAAAAAAGTGTATATGAAATTTAACCAAGCAGTTCCAACACTACCCTGCTTGTCTGTATTCCTTTCTGAACTTCCTTTTGCTCTTTTCTGTGCATTAAAAAAAATATTTCATTGATACTCTTTTCTTTCTTTTCTTTGATTAGATCTCCACGAGATTGTGAGTTCCTTGAGGGCAGGGATTGTCTTTTGTTTTCTTTTTTTTAATATATCCCCAGTACTAAATAAGGGCACATAGTAAGCACTTAATAAATTTTAATTGATTGGTATCACTATCACTATCACCATACTCTCCCTCACTCCCCCTCCCAATAAAACCTTCCTTTGCAACAAATAAATATGTAAAACAGGAATGTAAAGTCTTATTTTTATAAATTTGGCTTAGTTACCCATATATTTGAGAAATAGGGCCTTTATCAGAAAAACTTGCTATTAAAAAATTTTAGTTTCCTGTTTTCCTTCCTTTGGCTGTATTAGTTTTGTTTGTGCAAAACCATTTTAATTTCATGAATCAAAATTATTCATTTTACCTCCCATAATCCCCTCTCTCTATTGTTTGGTCATACATATATGACCAAACTCTGACCCAAAGTTCTGACAGGTAAATTTTTCTGTGCTCCTCTAATTTGCTTATATCACCCTATATGTCCAAATCACATACCCACTTTAATCTCATCTTGGTAGACAGTGTAAGATGTTGATCTATACCAAGTTTTTGCCAGACTGCTTTCCAGCTTTTCCAGGAGTTTTTGTAAAATAGAGAGTCTTTGTCCTAAAAGTTTGGATCTTTGGTTTTATCAAATACAGATTGCCATGGTCATTTACTACTATATATTTTGTACCTAATCTATTCCACTGATCAACCAATTAGTACCAGATTCTTTTGATGAATACTGCTCTAGTATTATGTCTTTATCTGAATCAATATTTGAAGGAAGTCCTAACTGTTTCTTCACCAACCTTTTACCAGATGCCTCCTCAAAGTAGGTAGTTAATTCTGGGTTCTCAAAGAGTATGCCATCAGAATGGAAACTCTATTAAATATAAGCCTGGTTATGGACTGTGTGTCTACTGTCTGAGGACTAGCTCAGCTAAATTGTAGAAGACACCTCACCAAACTATCTGAAGAGTTAGTGTTTCAGCTACTGTAATGCTCTTAGATCATCTAGCATCTCATAAAGGGGTTAAGAACTGCATTAAAGGAGAGAGTATCCACACCAAGAAGGAATTGTAGTTAATCTCTGTGATGTTAAATCCCCCCAAATTTGAATTATACCCAGTGACCCTATTAAGAATTTATCCATAAATTTATACTATCATTCTGTGAAAGTCCTTTTTCCCAACCTGGACTGTCTTATCATAAAAGGTAGTAAACTTTATTCTCTTTTTTGAAAATAACATTTTTACCATTGAGCCTTAAATAAATTCTTTTAAAGTTCAAGGGATATTACCTATTTCTAGTACTTGAAGATTTCTGATCTATTAATATAATGATAATGTTGTTGTTATTATTGTTGTTGTTGTTAATATCATTCATTATGCTACTTGTTGTTCAGTTGTTTCAGTCATATATGATTCCTCATGACCCCACTTGGAGTTTTCTTGGCAACAATACTGGAGAAGTTTGCCATTTCCTTCTCCAGTTCGTTTTTATAGATGAGGAAACTGAGGCAAACAGGGTTAAGTGACTTGCCCAGTATCATACAGGTGGTAAGTGTCTGAGGCCAGGAAGGTGACTCTTCCTGACTCCAGGTCCAGTGCTCTATCTAATACATCACCTACCTGCCTTATTATGCATATGCATTTCCAAATTTTGAACTACCCATGCATTCCTGAGATAAATACAACTTTGTCATAACTAATTTTTTTAAATATTTTTTTATTTTTTCCAGTATGAAATTTTTAAAATTAATACTCATTAGTGATGTTATTCTATTATTCCTTTTCTTTGACATTTCCTTCTCTAGTTTAGTGATAAGAAAAAGACGACATCTATCTGATAGAAAGAACTGGAAAGAAAATTGTCTTCCTCTATTTTCAAAATTTTTTATTTAGCATTGAGATGCTTTGGGTTTTTTTAAGTCTCATAAAATTCACCTGTGAATATATCTGGTTCTAATTTTTTTTTTTAGTTTGGCAATTTATTAGTGGCTTATTAATTTATTTTTCTTATATTTATTTATTTATTTTACTGCCTTTTACTTTGTCAATTTGAGTGTTGTACGTTTCTGTAAATGTTAATTTTTTTTATATACTACATTTTGTTGGCATATAATTTCATCTAATAGTTTATACTATTATATTGGCATATAATTTTCTACTGTATACCATAATTTTGGATATATTGTATTAATATATTTATCTTTAATATAATTGCTTTTTTTCTAACAATTCGGTCTCTGACCCAATTATTCTTACATCATTTTCAGTCTCCACTTAGTCCTCCATCTTTTGTTCATATTTCCCATATTGATAATTGTTATAATTGTGTAATAGCCTATAAAAATTTCATTTGAAAATTCTGCTTGTCAGTGTTTAGATGTTTTCTGTGACCTAGAGTGTGATCAATTTTTTCATTTTCTCATGCATATTTGGATAAAGTAAATCATCTGTAGAATCTAACTTTCCCAACATATAGCTCGATTTTGTAACATCTTCATTATTCTTTCTGTACTCAAGGCTGAAGCATGTATAGGAATGGCTTATAGAAGCTATCCCAGGGAGTGTTTAGGAGAGTTCCCCTGGATACTTCTAAGGACTCCAGGGTCACATGTGACTCAACATTGAAGGGCCTTGCACTTTGAGCTGACAAAGCAATCCTCTTATTGTCCACTGAACAAAAAAAACTAATGATTCAGTGGTTCTTAAAATAAACCTATTTATTCATCTACTATTTGTTTGGTTTTTATAAGTATTTAAAGTCTGTTATTCTCTATCCTACCTCTGACATGCACTTAATTGAGCAAATTTTTGAAGAAGAAAGAAAGAAAGAAAGAAAGAAAGAAAGAAAGAAAGAAAGAAAGAAAGAAAGAAAGAAATGCTTTTACAAACATGCAGAGTCCAGAAAAACTAATTCCCACACTGGCCATGTCTGAAAACATACGCCTCTTTCTACATTATAAGTGCATTGATTTTTTTTTTTGGCAAAAGGTGAATGTTATGTTTCATCTTTAGTCTTTTGGACTCATGGTTTATCCTTGCATTAATCAGAATTCTCATCAAGGAATTCTCTATAATTCTGTTGTCATTGTATAAATTGTTCTCTTAGTTCTGCCTCAAATTCCTCTGAAACTGACCATTTCTTTATTTTTATGAGACAATAATATTTATTACACTTTAATAATGATAATAATTACCATTTCGATAGTGCTTTGAGATTTGCAAATCCCTTTACAAATATGATCTCATTTCATCCTCACCTACCTGGGAGGTAGGTACTATTATTATTCCCATTTCATAGATGAGGAAACTGAGGCAGACAGAGATTAAGTGACTTGCCCAAGGTCACACAGCTGGTAAGCATCTGAGGTAATTTTTAAATTCAGAACTTCCTTACTCTTAAGTTTCACAGTCTATCCACTGTGCCACTTAGCTAGCTGCCTATACTATAATTTGTTTAGCCATTCCCCAATAAGTAGGCAGCTAGGTGGCATAGTGGGTAGAGTGCTGGACCTAGAGGCAAGAAGACTCACCTTCCTGAGTTCAAATCTGGCCTCAGACACTTACTAGCTGTGTCACCCTGTAAAAGTCACTTAACCTTGTTTGCCTCAGTTTCCTCATCTGTAAAATGAACTGAAGAAGGAAATGGCAAACCATTCCAGTATTTGCTCCCCAAAATTCCCAAATGAGATTATAAAGAGTTGGAGATAAATAACAATGACAATGTCACCCCCTTAATTTCCAGTTATTTTTGCTGCTATTAAAAGAGCTGCTATAAATATTTTTGTACATGTGGTTCTTTTTGCTCTTTTTGGATCTCTTTGGTATACAGGTTTGTTAGTCGTTTTGCAAGGTTAAAAGATATGGATATTTAGTGATTTGGGGGCCCTTTGAGTTTACTTTGGGTTGGGTTTGCTACCATTTGTTTCCTTCAAAATGTTGTGTACCTAATCTGTTCCACTGATCAACCTCTCTATTTTTTAACCAGCACCAAATCATTCTGATGCTTATTTCTTTGTACTACAGATTAAGATCTGGTACTGGTAGGTCCCCTTTCTTTTCACTTTTTCATTACTTCCCTTGAGATTTTTGATCTCTTGTTTCTCCAGATGAATTTCCTTACTTTTCCTGGCTCCATTTATAGAGCCTTTGATAGTTTGATGAGAAGGGCATTGAACAAATAAATTAATTGGAGTAGCACTTTTCATTTTTATTATATCAATTTGATCTACCATTGGGCAATTAATATTTTTCCAACTGTTTAAGTCCATTTTTTTTTCTGCAAAGAGTGTCTTCTAGTTGGATTAATGTAGTTCCTGGGTATGTTTTGGTATATAAAGTCCCAAACATTTTATATATCTGTAATTACTTCAATTACAATTTTTCTTATTTCTTTGTTAGTTTTTGTTGTTAACATATAGGACTACTGATTTGTTGTGGATTTATTTTCTACCCTGAAATTTAGCTGAACGTATTGTTTCTATTGATATTTGTTAAGTATGACTTTCTAAGTAAATTATTACCTTATCTGCAAAAAGTAACAATTTTGCTTTCTTTTTGCCTATGTTCATTCACCTGATTTCTCTTTCTGGTCTTATTGGTATAGCTAATATTTCTAGAATCATGTTAAGTAGTAATGGTGATAACCCTTACATTACCCCTCTTCTTATCAGAAAAGTCTATAAATTGTATCTGTTACATATAATATTTGTTTTTTGATTAAAGCAGATATTATTTGTCATTTTAGAATGACAATTTATTCTGATTTTGGGGCATTTTAACAAAAATAAGTGTAGGATTTTGTCAAAAAAAACCTTTCAGTATCTATTGACATAACCATGTGATTTTTATTTTTTATGTTATGTTTACTATGTCTTCCTTATATTGAACCAACACTGCATTCCTGGTAAATACAATCAAATCATATAGCATAATCTTTCTAATATGTTGTTGTGACCTAATTGCTAATATTTTATTTTTGCTTCAGTGTTCATTTATTTTCCCTCTCTGCTTTATTTCTCCCTTCTTTGGGTATCAAGATTATATTTGTATCATAGAAAGAGATTAGAAGGGTCCTTTCTTTTCCTATTTTTGCAAACAGCTTATGTACCACTGTAATTAATTGTTCTTTGAATGTTTGCTATAATTCATTTGTAAATCCATGTGGTCTTGCAGTTTTGTTCTCATTGGAGAAGGCAGGGTTAGGAGGTCAATTATGGCTTGTTGAATTCCTTTTGCTGGTATTGATTATTTAAATAATCTATTCCTTCTTTTGTTAATCTGGGTATTTAATATTTTAGAAGTATGCAATCCATTTCCTCTCAGCTATCAGTTTTGGTAGGACGTAGTCGCACAAAACTTTTTCAGATAATTTCCTTTATTTCTTCTTCGGTTTGTCTGAATTCCTTTTCAGTTTTTGATATGAACAATTTAGTTTTCTTCTCTCTTTTTAAAATTAGAGTAGCTGTTTATTTTAGGTTTTTTTCCTCCAAAAAAAAAACCCAGATCATGTTTGTTTGTTTTTATCAATTAAATGTCTGGGAGTTGTTTGGGTGAGCGTGGCTTTCAATTTTATTAAACTCTTCTTTGATTTTCAGACTTTTTATTGAGCCTTTTAGCTGGAAAGTGGTTGATTTGTTTTTCTAGTTTATTTAGATATATGCCTAAATAATTGATTTGCTTTCTCTCTTTTGTTGATGAAAAGTGCTTAGAAATGTAAATTTTCCACTGAGAACTGCTTTAGCTAAATCCCATATTTGTTTCTACAGTTTGTTCTTTGATCCACCAGCTCTTTAGTAAATTTAATCTTCAATTAATTTTAATTCTTTCTTTAAAATCCTTTTTTATTGAATATAATTGTTATTGCATTGTGTTCAGTAAATGATATGTTTAGTATTTCTGCTTTGCTGCATTTTTGGTGAGATATTTATACACCTATACATGATCAATGTTTGTAAAAGTGTTGCACAAGCTGTGAAATGTGTAAATTTCTTTTTCTTGCCTTTCATTTATTGCCAGACATTTATCATATCTAATTTTTCCAAAGTTCTGTTTAGCTTGTAGTTAGATTTGTCTAGGTCTGAAAGCAATATATTGAGGTCCTCCATTCTAAATTTTACTATCTATTTCTCCCTTCAGTGTGATTAATTTCCCCTTTAAGTATGAAGATGTAGTGCTATTTAGTGATTATATGTTAAGTATTGATATTGATTGATTATCTAGGGTGCCTTTAAGCACAATGTAGTTTTCCTGATAATCTCTTTATCATACCTATCTTTACTATAGTCTTATCTGAAATCACTATTGCTACTCCTGCTTTTTCGAGTTCAGCTAGAGCAAAATAGATGTTGCTCCAATGCTTCATTTTAACCCTAAATGAATCTTTGTATTTGTTTTGCTTTTGATAATTCCTGGCCTCCTTTTTAGATCCCACTATCCTCTTGCTTCTTCCTGTTCCCTCTTATTTCCCTTTTGAGTTTGTTATTATTGTTGTTATTAACAATAATGATTTAAATAAGAAAGCAATAAAATAAATTGAACTCAGCTCTTCCTGACTAAAAATCTAGCACCCTATCCATTTCACCATCTGTGTGTGTGTGTGTGTGTGTGTGTGTGTGTGTGTGTGTGTGTGTGTGCATCTTTGAGGGGGTTAGGGATAGGTGCATGTAATTAAATTATTTTTAATTTTTTCTTTATCTGGTTCTGATGAAAATAAGATTAATGAGATATCCTTTTCCCCTGTCCCTTATGTATCTCTATTATGTAATAGTGATTTCTTTCTTCTTTCTCTTCCTTTCCTTCCCAACAGAGTCTGCTATCTTTCCCATTTTTTGTCTTCTAAGACCATCGACACAGGCTTTCTGTCATTTTTATTTTTTTGTCTATAACCCTAAAGATATTAGGATTCTAAGAAGACATCTATTTCTTATCTCCCTATTAACATGTGAGCAACTTATCCCCATATAACCCTTCCAACTAAACAAACATATGTACCTTTCTATATTTCTCTTGCTACCTGTATTTCCAGTTCAGTATATCTACCTAGTTCTGGCCTCTTTTTATTTTTAAATCAGGAATGCTTACAAATCCTTTATGGCATTATATGTCCACTTTTCCTGTAAGATTATATTTAGTTTTTCTCAATAGATTATTTTTGACTGTAAGTCTTTATCGTTTGTCTTTCGGACTATTGAATTCCAAGATTTCCTCTCCTTTATTATAGCAGATGCCAAATCTCATGTAATCTTTATTGTGGCTCCTTAGTATTTTTTTAAGCTGCTACTGCTTGTAATATTTTTTCCTTTGACTTAAAATCTTTGAATTTTGGCTCTGATGTTCTTGGTAGTTTTCACTGAGTTTTCTTTTAGAAGGTGACTGGCAGATGCTATTTTTAATATGGCCTCTCATTCTAAGAATTTTGGGAAGTTTTCATTTACAATTTCCTGAAATAAAATAATTTTTCATGCTTAGAGGAAAACAAAAAGTGCAGAAGATACAAATAAAACAATTTTGTTACTATCTCATTAAATTTAATATAAAATTTGTTATTGCATTGTATCCAATAAATGATATGTTTAACGTTTCTGCTTTGCTGCATTTTTGGTGAGATATTTATATACTTATACATAATCAGTGTTTGTAAAAGTATTGCACAAAGCTGTGAAACATGTAAATTCCTTTCTCTTGCCTTTCATTTATTTCCAGAGATTTATCATCTGATTTTTGGTCACGATTTTCAGATAGTCTGACAATTTTTAGATTATCTCTTCTTACCCTGTTTTTTAAGTCATCTTTATATATTTCTTTATTTTTCTTTTTTTCCCCCAATCTTTTGGTTTTCTTTCCATATTTTTTAATTGTGTCATTGTTTTCTATTTGTCTCATTCTAGTTTTCAGGGCATTCAATTTTTGGGTAAGATTTTCCATCATCTTTTCTAAAGCATCAATTCTATTTGTCATGCATTTCTTCCTAACCATTCCATTTTATTTTCTCTTGTTTCATTTCTTCCTGGTACTCTTGTATCTTTGTGGCCAGAACATTTTTCCCCCCTCCGGATTTGTTGTATGGTTGCTATTTAGGGTTTCCTCCTGAGTATCTCTCAAACGAAGATATATTTTCATGTTATTTGTATTCTTCCTTGGCTTGCCATTTCTTCTTCCTCACCATCTGGGTTGGGGGCCTGTGTTTGAGTCAATCTCCACAACTGAATGGCATGAGCAAAACTTAACTGGTCCTCAGTATAGTGGTCCAAACTAGGCCCTTCCTTTCAGGTATTTGAGGGCTTCTACTTTTACTAGGCTTTGCCTGAAAATTCCCTCTTACCACAGGGCTCTGGGATCTCCTTTGCCATAGGGTTCCCTGATATTAAGAGAAGGACTAGAGGAGGGATCTCTTTTACAGGCTAGGCTCCTGTCACAAGTTTTGGGGACTGCTCAGGTTCACCTTTGCCTAGGGCCTTTCTGTCACCACTAGGTTCATAGTTTCTGGTATAGCACTAATTAGATCTGGAGTTCCCTGAGGTTGCTCCCTCCTACTGAGTTCCTGTCCTTATAGACTTTAGGGATACTTCTGGGCTGGTCTATGGCTAGAATTTTTCTCCCACATCAGTGGTTCTTAGAAAGGAATGATCCACCATCTGCTACTTTCTTCTCTTCTCATCCACTGAGCATAGCAGGAGTCTTTGAGCCTCTCCCAGAGGGATATGGGCAGGGCTAGTACCTTTTCATGTCTTTCTTCCTTAGGTATATTTCATATAGTTAACATGCTGTTTGGTATTGTATTTTTAACCATTCTGTGATCCATATTCTTTTTATAGGTGAATACAATCTATTAAAATACTCAAAGCTGTAATTGTTAAATTTAGTTTCTCCTCTATCATAATCAGCTATAATCTTTGTCTTGTCAGTAAAATGTAAAACATGATTTAGTTTCCTTTATTTAGTCCAATCTCATTCTTACATGTACACATAAAAACTTACCATGGTATCTACTCACAATTCTAGTTAGGATCCCAGTCTTTACAAATTCACATAGATATTCACCGTTACACATATCCATGAGTTTAACCCTGTAGATTAATTCAATTACCCCTACAGGATTTGTTTCTGTTTTTAGTAAATTTTACTTTTTATTATGAATTTAACATTCATCAGTAAAAAAAACATGTCAATATACAAAGAACAAAGATTACATACAAACTGAACTTACATACAATTTTTAAATTTTATATTAAATTTAATGAGATAGTAACAAAATTGCTTTATCTGTATCTCCTGTACTTTTTGTTTTCCCCTAAGCATGAAAAATTATTTTGATATTATATTATCAATTATATTATATGTTTGGCATCATTAATACTACCTATTAACTTGCCCATCCCTTTTCCCTACCCCTCCTACATACACCTAGAAGACCCTCTTTGTAACAAATAAGCATAGTCAAGTAAAACAAATCAACTCATTGGTCATGTCTGAAATCATATATTTCATTCTACACTTCTAGTCTATCACCTGTCTTGCATAAGATATGTGGCATGTTTCATCATCTGCTCTTTGAAGTCTAACCTTGGGAAAGTCAATTAAAGAGACCCTAGGACTCAGTTGCCTCATTTGTAAAATAAAAGAGGCTGAACTGAATGGCTTCTGAGATTCCTTCCAGATCTATGATCTTATTATCCCCTTTTCTAAGACCTTGCTTAATCTGTATATGTGATGTCCGCAACCAAAGAATTCTTTTCACTTTTGATCGATTTCTCCTCCCATCCCTCAGTCCATTTGTGACTTTTAGTTATCATTCCAAATGACCTTGTTGCTGAGCATGTATTATTTGAGTCCTTGATGTTTCTAATTCTTTTTTTTTTTAGGCAATTGGGGTTAAGTGACTTGCCCAGGGTCACACAGCTAGTAAGTGTCAAGTGTTTGGTCTGAGGCTGGATTTGAACTCAGGTCCTCCTGACTTCAGGGCTGGTGCTCTATCCACTGATGTT
The DNA here is from genome assembly GCF_003287225.1 of Phascolarctos cinereus. Classification (NCBI taxonomy): domain Eukaryota; kingdom Metazoa; phylum Chordata; class Mammalia; order Diprotodontia; family Phascolarctidae; genus Phascolarctos; species Phascolarctos cinereus. The sequence goes on from NW_027555958.1 coordinate 188,172,697, forward strand.
TCTAATTCTAATACAGGAACCAGTATAACACTTCTGTCATTCTGAGTCCACCTTTGGGTCTTGCTCCCAGCCCTTGGGACAATTGCACACTTCTCTAGCCCCACTAGCCCTTTGAAATATTTACATGTAATATCTCTCCTGAGATGATTTCCCCACATGAATACCCTCCAGCCCTATAGCCCACTATAGATCATTGTAGATCAACATGTACAGCTTAGTAACTTGTTTGCATTGCTCCAAATTGCTTTCCAGGTTATCTGGACCAAAACAACTCTAGCCGTGTTTCATTAAGGTACCTCTTTTTCCACAGTCATCACTACCCCTGTAGGCCTTTGACTGTTCCACTAACAATCACAATAAATCTCTCACACAATACTCCATCCTTTGAAATAATATCACTTTGCAATCCCTCCAATACTGTTTTACTCATCCATATAACATTTATATGGAATCCTTTTCTAGTGATTTAGCAATTCAGCATCTTAAAGCTGTCATTACTTAATGTTCGCCACTGATTTACATATCAAATGTCCCTGCTGGGGACACCCACCCCCAGGAATTACCTGGAAGTTTATTTCTGGACTGATTTATATGTTAAAGGTTTCTGCCAGATTTTCTTTTTCTTGTGCAAACATTTGAAAAGTGTTATGGATAATCTGAAGTATTTTTTTTCATCTTCTATATTATTCTTAGTTTAGTTGGATAGACAATTCTGAGGTGAAGTACAACTTGGAAGGCAATATGGTGCAGTAGAAAGGATAGCAGATGTGGAGTCAGAGGAAAAGGACTCAAATTTCAGAGCTGCCACTTATTGCCTATGTGTCCTTAGACAAGTCACTTTACCATGATAAACCTCAGTTTCCTCATTAGAAAATTAGTGATGGTGGTGGTGGTGGGAATTAGGCAATCTTTAAAGCCCCTTCTAGGTCTAAATAGGATATGTGGGATGTTCAGGGAAGACTAGCACCTATGAGGGCTTGCTGAGCCCTTTTTAGGGCTGCTTATCTGCCTACCTTTGGTGTCCACCTGCCATCCAACTTTCACCTGCAGCTCCAAGAAGCTGTAGCATGTGCAGTGGCCATACCTTAGTAAAAATCATCTCCACAGATGAGCCAAAAAAGGTTGGGGGTAACCATCAGGTCTCAAACCTGTCAGTGAGTTAGTGGGGTGTCTACCTCAAGCATGTGAAGACTTCCCCCAACAGAATGGGCAGATGAGAACAGTTTGTTCAAATGGCCATGGAGGAAGCTAAAGCAGGAACTGTGGAGCACTTGCAGTTTGGTCAGACATCAAAGATGCCAAGGTCATCCACTGCCCCCAGAGCCATCGCCAGCCATCACCAGCCATCCTGACTTTTGTCTTGCCACTGGACTTTGATGACTCTGGAAGAGAGAGTGAGGCTGATGACTTCGTGCAACTCTGCCTCACTTAAGTCCAATGCACACCTGAGTCAAGATATCACCTGGTGATGTCATTGGTTCTCTTAGGAAAAGAATAAGGGACAAACAACAACAGGTTTAAATATGTTATCTTATGATTCTCTAAACTTTCTATAAATCACTTTTCTTCTTTTTTCAGTATTTCTTGTTTTGAGTTAATAATTCTTCGTATTTCAAATTGGAATCCCTCTATGAATGATCTCATGCTTCTTGACCAATTGCAAAATCCTCTAACAATGGAGTTTTCTAGACTGATTACAAGGTATTTGGGTGAAGCAAATCTGATATTTCTCTTTGAGGGTATTTAGTGAATTCTATTAATCTATAATCATCTCCTTTATTTGATTACATCTGGGAAATTTTCTTAGGTGATTTCCTGTAAACAGTCATTAGAATCTTCCCATCTTTGCATTTTTGGTTATCCTATGATTAAAATGATATCTCTGAGCTCTGTTTTCTAATTCTATCACCTTTGCTTGTAAAGTTTTCAAGTGTTTCTCCAGTTGAGTTGTCTTTTGATCTTGGTCTTCTACTAATGATTTACCTTCAAGCCTAAGAGTTTAATTTAATTCATCCTTTTCTCTAAATTTCCACAGCTTTCTCCAGGATGCTGGCTTTTTAAAAATCAATTTGTCTTATTCTATTTTTACTGAAGATAATTCTTTCTTTACTGATTCTAGAACCTCCTTTAGTTTCTTGAAAATGTTTCTTAACCAGTTTGAGGAACTAGGATTTGGAGGCCCAATTTTATCTTACTCCAGGGCAGTCATTGCATTGTACCAGGTTCCAGTTTTGTTTCTTGGTACAGATACTGGGAGATACAAAGATAAGATACAGTCCATAGGGTTGCAGAGTTTACAATATAACAGGGGAGATAAGAGATATACCTAATAACTGTAAACATAAAATAGGGCATGATGAGTATATGGAAAAAACCAAAGTACTAGCAATTGTTTTTGGGGGAGGTGGCAGGGAGATCAGGAAAGGCTTCATAGAGGAGACAGAATTAGAGATTTGCCCTAAAGTAAAGACAGGTTTTCAAAAGCTATCAATGAGGAAGTGGGGAAAGAATAGTTTCTGGCCCAGGGAAGAGCATGAGCAGATGCACGGAGGAAGGAAGGTTTGGACTATTTAAAGACTGGTAAATTATAATACTGTGAAATGGAGCTCTCCAGGTATGTCAGAGTGAAATTGTGAAGACCTGTGAATGCCAGGCTAAGGGGGTTGGAATTTTGCTCAGTAGACATGAGGAGCCCATTGCCATAATATTCTGTTTTCCTTACCCATAAGAAAGGAAGGAAATAAGCACTTATTAAGTACCTACATATGCCAGATATTGTGCTAAGCATTTTATGAATATCATCTCATTTGATCCTCACAACAACTGTGTAAGGTAAGTACTATTATCATCCCCATTTTACATTTTAGGAAACTGAGGCATACAGAGGTTAAGAACTTGTCCAGGTTCGCACAACTAGTAAGTGTTTGAGGCAGTTTTAAACTTCAGTCTTCCTGATTCCAAACCCAATGCTCAATCTACTGTACTACCTAGCTACCTCTAGCCATAAGAAATAGATTTTAATTTTCTTTTCTCAGGTCTCCCTAAACCTTTTTGTTGCCTCTTGATTATATTCTGCTTTGAGGTGTGTGGAAAAAAGTGGAATGCTGTGGTTATTGAGACCATCATGGAAGGTAGAGGAAAGAAGAAGAATAACAAAAACAGCACCAACAAAAAGGGTGTCAGAGGTGTTGGATGGCACCTATTTAAACAGTTGCTTTAGTTCTTTGCTTTGCTTTGGTAATGAAAACCTGACCATAATAACACTACCACCTTCACTGCTCCTGGTGAAGTTAAAACATATCCCTTGCTGACAACCATATGGTATAGTGAATGGGTATATATACTTGAATAGGCCATAGAGTGCCATGTATGAGGAATAGTAAGAAAGACAATTTAGCTGAACTATTGTGTATATGAAAGTAATTAATATGTAATAATAAGCCTTGAAGGTAGGCTGGTGCCAGTCTGAGAATGACTTTAGATGCCAAATAGTTTATGCTTAATTCTAAAAATAACAGGGAGTTATTGGAGTTTTTTGAGTCGGGAGAATAACATGCTTAAGATATGCTTTTGGAAAATCACTGGTGACTGTGCAGACAACAGATTGAAATAATGATATATTTGAGGCAGGGAGACCAATTAGGAGGTTATTTCCAGGATCTAGGCAAGGGAGGATAAGGTATATATACTTCTATGCCTTTATATAAGTTGCCCTCCATGCTTTAAATGCACACTCTTCACCACTGCCTCTTAGAATGCCTAGATTTCATCAAGGCTCAGCTCAAATTCTACCTTCTGCATGATCCTTAGTCACAAGTGCTTCCCTCCTCCACACATACTCTCCCAATAATCTTATCTTTATTTCATATAGTCATGTATATATACATGTTCTCTTCCCTGGCTAGACCACAAATTCTTCAAGGATAGGCTTTTTCACTTTCATTTTTGTATTCCCAGCACCTAGTTCAGGGCCTGTCATGTTTCTTAATAGACATTTGTTGATTGCTATTAGATGTTTAATTGACACTTGTTGATTGATTAATTGATTGTTAGATGGACTTTAAACACTGGAAATTCTCTAGAATAATGAAATCACAGGTCTTAACATAATAGACAGATGGTCTATGTTTAATCAACACTTGTTGATTGATTAATTGATTGGTGAATGAAATTTCAACACTGGGAACTCCCTACAATGATGAAATCACATAGTAAAACAGTTTAAGATGTTTGTCAAATTGAAATTAATTGTCTCGAATGACCACAGACAAAATCATAGACCTAGACTCTTCTTACATCTGCTATCAAGATTCAAGTGACATCTTTAAACACCATCCTTTAGTACTGGCATCGTCTATTCATTGTTTTCCCTATTTTTGTATAATACGCGCGCACGCGCGCACACACACACACACACACACACACACACACACACACACACTTTTTTCTGACCTTTGGGAGAAAAGGCATAGTAAGCAGGGAGATTTTAAAAAATGGAATAAAAAAAAAGACTAGATGTATGTAAGAATTTGAGAGAATTTCAAAGAAAATTCCAAAGGGAATTTGAGGCAAAGCAAAGGCAGAATAAAGGAAATGGATAGCCCTGACTTTGAGGTGTGTCTCCTGATTTTGTCAGCTTTTATGTTGCTCTTCTGTGACCCACATTTTAGAGATGGAAGGCATGAACATAGCTTCCCTTTCTCCTTTAGTAGAATATTATATGAATCTCATGTTAGGGCACAGCTGATATCCAGATGTCACACATGATTCTGACATTTCCTTAAAATATAACAAAAACCCCTTTCTCAGCTGTGGCAATGAGAATCATAGCAATGGTTCCAAATACTTCCCTTTCCTCCTAAAATACTGGCCAGTTAGGGTAATATCCACTCAAATCAGGTGCTACCCTATCATGTAATCAGAAATGGCCAAAATAGCTATAGTCTTTATTTCTAGTGACCACAGATGTTACCGCTTGGAAACACTCTTCATAGCTTTGGCTAACCAACCACGGTTGAAGAGGCTAGATATAGTTCCCAACTTCTACCATCTGTTTAAAAAACTTCTTAGTCAAGGTTACTGGTACTCAGTCATGTCTGGGTCTTTGTTAGCATAAAAGGATTCAACTTGTAAAGAATGACAAATAGCTATTGGCTCATGTCTTTAGGCTGGATATATAAAATATGGCCCACATTCATAGTGATTCTGCACTTGGAAGTATAGTTATGAAACCGTTCCATGCTTATGCCTCCAAATAAGAGAGCAAAATTTTCTAACAATGGTCTGGCAATTGAGCTCCCAGTTCTGAGCTTGGAAAGGTTCATCTCTCCTGCGTGGTTCCCGTTGTATCCTCATGCCACAGACAAAAGGGACACCAGGCAACATAAGGAAGTACAGGGCCAGCCATGGGTATTTATGAAAAATAATATTAAATCCTGAAGACGTATTCTTTAATGGAATTTTAAAATGCAATTAAGCATAAGTAAAGCAGTGGAAGGGTAGGTACCACCTCTTCCTCTTGGCTAGCTTCCTTCCCTGAGCATTCTTGCTACTAAGAGTGACAGCCTCCCCAAAAGAAGCACAATCACACACACACACACACACACACACACACACACACACACACACACCCCTCTCTACTTGTTTCTACTTGTTAAATCAAGTATCTGGTCTCAGATACTTACTAGCTGTGTGACCCTGAACAAGTTACTTAACCACTGTTTGCCTCAGTTTCCTCCTCTGTAAAATAGGGATAGTAATAGCACCTACCTTTCAGGGTTATTGTGAAGATTAAATGAGATAATAGCACGGTTCTTGGCATGGAATAGCCTCTATATAAATGCTTATTCTTTTTCATTCTCTTTCCCTGACCAGGGCAGAGTATAGGTGGGACTATAGGCTCCATCATTTTGGACACTATACCTTTCTCGATGCAGCCTAAATTTGAATTAACTTTCTTGGTTGCCAAATCACATTGTTTGGTCACTCTAATAATTAATTCCACCAACACTCGAACAAAACATTCTACTAATTGTTCATTTTCTTTTTAAATGAACTCCTGTCTACCCATGGCTCTCCCATGAAATCGAGTTTTTATGACATTCATACCTGAAACAGGAACACTATGATGGTCAGAACCCACGAAATACCCTGTCTAAAGGCAACAGAGTGATTTTAAAATGAAAAAATAAAATCTTATTTCACTCTTATTTCATCATAATCAGGAGTTGTTTTTTTTTCCCTAGCCCTTAAACACTTGCAACTGAAAAAAAAAAGTTTTTAGTCTTTCAAAGTGTCACTTCCTATAAGAATCTGCCCAAATTGTTCCCATTTGTTAGTACTCCATTTCTAGCCTTGTGTGAAAGATTATTTTGTATTTATTTTTATGTATTTCATATTTACTTATCAGTGAGCAAGTAGAATGTAAGCCTCTTGAGGTCAGGCACTTTTGTGTTTGTCTTTGAATCCACGGTGCCTGGCACATAGTATTACATCATAGGTCACAGGTTCATAAAAATAGGTTTGGAAAGTGCCTTAGAGTCCCTCTAGTCCAATCCTCTCATTTTATAGATGAGGAAACATAGGCCTTAATATCAGAGGTTAGATTTGAACCCAAATCCTCCCATACCCAGGGAGTCCTCTTTCTTAATTTTTTATTTCTATTTTTTGAGATTGGGTATCCCTATTTTGACCAGTCTGGAAATGCAATGGCTACTCTCAGGCCAGATCACAATACTGATCGACTAGGAAGCTTTAACCTGTTCTGGTTTTTTTGTTTGTTTGTTTGTTTTGGGCGGGGAGGGGGGGGCTTTAGCCTGTCCACCTCTCATATTCTCCTTAGATAGATGGCTTCAGTCCTACTATAACTTAGAACTCCCCAATTCAAGTGATCTACCAGATTCAGCCACCCTCACCAGCTGGGAATACAGGTATGTGCCATCCATGCTGGCCACCAGTGCTCTTTCTGCTATATCATGTTGCCATACAGGTTCTTAGGCTTGTTGAACTGAACTAAAGCATCTATCTTCGCACATCTTCTTTTCTATTTTGCAAATATATACGGCCAGCATTCATGTAATGGGAAGCAAGTGACTGTGAACACCAAGCAATAATCATTGTTCATTTTATTTGTAAAGGGTAGTGCTGTAATAGATCATATAAACTGGGCCAAATAAGCAAAAATCCGCCTTAGCTTACACTTTGCGCAGCACATGAACTGAAGCAACTATCTCAACTCCCCCTCCCACTAATGTGTGGGGACCCTAGAGCTTTGCCCACCTTAACATCTGCTTCTTACAACTTTTACTTCCCACAGTTTACAACTTTCAAATCACCAGTGTTAATGACTATTTTGCTGCCACCATCCCCTAAACATACCTTTTTAGTTCCTACAGAGAATAGAAAACAACTGTATTTTGCAGCCACTATAGAATTACTTCCCTGTTAAAAAAACCATAAGCCCCAACTTTCTGAGCAGATAAAAATCATTTAAGTAGGCAAGGGTGGAGGATGGAGAAAGAAGTGAGGAAAGGAGAAGAAAAGGGTCCTTATTGTTCAAGAGGATCTTGGGACCAGAAAAAACAAGGGGGTTGCACTTTGGTTTACATTTAGAACTCTCATTAGCCCTTCCTTTTCCCTATGTGTGAGACACAACTCTTTGGTACTTAGCTATTGCAGATCAAACTCGTATCTATGCTTCCTAGACAAAGCTCTTAATGTGCTTCCTTTGTATAGGCTGCCCAGACCTAATTGAAGTGTAGCAATACTGTGGCCTTATTTTCCCAGATTGAGGCTAGTTCCATTTCCCAGTCTTGGTTCTAGAGTACCACTGATGGGTTGTTGGGGGACATCTTCTCTAATGCTGTTGCTCAAGTACCCATTCTGGGGTGTGTGTGTGTGTGTGTGTGTGTGTGTGTGTGTGTGTGTGTGTGTGTTTTCCCCATTGTTAGTCACTGGTAATTAGCATGCCAGTTCAAATTAAGTCAATTAACATCAATTAGCTTTTACAGAGGGGATATTTGCTTTTTAAAGATATTTTTCAAAACAAGGTGTACCCTACCACCTGGGTGAGTTGAGTAGGTTCAAACTTAGTAGTTTCTACAACACATTCACATCACCAAGTTAACTTCTAAATGCAGTATTTCCAATAGGTGAGTCCTCTTCTCAATTATCACTAGACTGAATCCTTCAGGTCATTCCTGAGAGCCTTTATATTGGGCTGTTTGACCACAAAACCTGGGACTTCAGCTCCCAGATTTCTCGTGGCTCACCATTTTGACCTTTTGAAGCTCACAAAGTTTTAACTGTCTCCACTATTCTTTCACTTAAAAGCAGGACAGAACAAATACAAAGAGGAAAAGAACAGAAATCCATATTCCAATTCTACAGGTTGGTCTCAGATGGAGAGAGTTCAAGATCCCTCCTCTTACATCATAGTCTCTCTCATCTGAATAATAGTAGATGGAAAAAGAGTCAGCATACTTTGGCTAACTAGTGCCTTTTGAATGCACCCCTGCTTCAGCTATGCAGTTTTTCTCTTCATCATGTCATTTGCAGACCAGAACCAGTTATAGAATTTCTATACAAGCTCCAAATTGGGAAGCAGGACACTTTCATTTCACATCATCCTACCTTTACAGAAGCAGAACCCTAAATTCTTCCACATGGCAAGTGAACCCAGCCCCTAAACCTGCACCACTATTATACACGTATTTGTTTGTGGGTCTGGCTCAACTCAGTTCTAGCTTTTGTGGGACTACCCCAGAGGACCTAGTTCCTTACTCCTTGGTCCCAAACTAGGAAGGTAGGCATGGTAACCAAAATGAGAATATATTCCAAGGAGGACAAAACAGGGTGAGAAGAATAGTTTCTTCTTTTGCTTATTAAAAATTGGGATAATGGTGGCAACTTACCTAAAGTATTCTGAGTGCCTGACTCCATAGGTGGATAGGTCACCCAGGTAGCATAAAAGACTTCCTACTTACCAAAAAATCTACTCTGGTTTCTGAGCATGCTAAGTCTTGATGTCAGTTATATGAGAATTACAATAGCCTACGGAAGCTAAGTGTTGTAGTGGGTAGAGTGTCAGGCCTGGAGTCAGGAAGATTCATCCTTGTGAGTTTAAATCTGACCTAAAACACTTACTAGCTGTGTGACCTTGGACAAGTCACTCAGTCCTGTTTGACTCAGTTTCTTAATCTGTAAAATGAACTGGAAAAGGAAATGGAAAACCACTCCAAGAAGATCTCAAATGGGGTCACAAAGAGTTGGACATGACTGAACTGCAATACCAAAACAGGATGGAAAGGACCCCACAACAACATATTACTCCCAGTTTTTGCAGCAAACATAAAGTGTGACACATGTCTGTCTGACATACCGATAGAGAGGGAGCATCAATGTTTCTGTATCTCTATTTCTATCTCTGGATCTTTCCATATACACACATACATACATATATGCATATAATAGTAAATAGTAAAATATTTTAAATAGTAAATTTTTAAATAGTAAAAATATTAAAGAGTAAACAGTAAAACTTAATTTTGTCCTCTTTTTAGATAACAATAAGCATGAAAGTAAGTTCCAGTATTTTCATTCTACAGCCCCATGTGGGATGCATCTTCCCTTATGCATCTCCTGGGATTAGCACACCCACCTTCAGCCTTGGATCACTGAACTAGATGATCTTCAAGGTCTTTTCCGGTTCTTCTAACATTCTGTAGTTACATGGGAGTGACAGGTAAAGACACTCTGGTTCCTCCTGACACCTCAAACAGAAATGCTCTTGAGGTACAGAAAAATGACTATTCAGGAGTGGAGTTAATAACCATAGTAGCAGTTTTAATTTTGTTTTTCTTTACTTTGCTTCCATGAAAAAGGTGAACATGTTCCCCCAAGGAAACAGAGAAAGAAGACCTTATGAGAAGTTGGATGATTGAAAAAAGAAATGATCTGATTTATAGAACTATTAGCCAAAAAGAAATAAGGCCTGGCAACTAGTAATTAAGAAAATAATTCTCAAAATCATGGTATGCAAATTTGTTTTGGGGTCTTCAATAGTGATTCTATCTCTACCCAGTCAGAATCTAGTTTCTCAAACTATCCATCTCATAGAGTTAGGTGTATAATTTAGAAATATTAAACATGGGGTGGTACTAGTGTCCACAAGTTCTTTTAACCACAATTGGTTTGAAAATTTTCATATGTAGATTTTTGAGAAAGATATATCAATTACCATTCAGTGAGTGTATATATATGTATATGCACTCACACCAAGCTTGTGTGGGTGCAAGTGCATTGTAAATTAGGAAATTTCTATAGCCAAGGAAGATCTGAAGAGGTCTGGCTCTGGTTCTAATTTTACTAAAATACTACTTTGATAGGCAACATTCAGTAAAAATTGAACAGAAAGCTATCTTTCTGCTGCTAATCTCACAATTGAATTTCCTACATTAGTTTATTTTATCCTGTATTTGATAACAATAGCCAGGAGAATTTTAAAAAAAATTTTGATCATTTCTATCTTGCAGTTCTAATTGTAATTTTAAAAAGGGTGTTTTAGCTCTCTGTGGCCTAGGTCTATACTGGCAATGTGAAACAGGGAACTAGGTTTCCAGACTTGTGCCTCATGTATCTAGATTTGGTTTAACAATGGAGATCTTGATCTGTAAATGTAGATGTAAATAGTAAATGATTGAAAAATATTCCACAAATGAAAATTCAGGAGAGTTTAAAATAAGAGGGAAAGCTTTAAAATAAAACATTGGCTCAATAGGAGCCAATATATAATAATACACAAGATAGAGTTAAATTCAAAGTTACATGGTAAGGATGGTAGGAAAGTAAGAGAAAGAAGCACTCCTATTGGGAACAAGGGATACATTGAAATAGTACTTAAAGTTATTAATAAAAATGTTTGCAAATGATGTCCTTCATTCAATTCAAACATTTATTAAGTACTTACTGTGTACTGAGACTTACTCAGTGTTACATTTCAGTGTGAAGGTGATGCTAGGCTTCTGAAGTTTATTCCAGCAAAACATAAGATCTGGCAGATATTACCATAATGGAAAGGCTTTCAATATGGTCTGAAAGGCTAGAATATATCTTTTTTATAAGGCTCATCTTACTTATGGGAGAAGAGGCTCATCACCAGTGGGCCAGTTATTGGTAATTAATCTTTGTCCTGTAAATACATGAAACCAAGGAAATGCAAAAAAGATCTCAGTTCTGTTGGTTTCCTACCATTTCTACAGCAGTCATGTCAGACTAGCAGAAAAAAGTGACACAGAGTACTAAAAATCACACATAGTTTTTAGGTTGTCTATAATTACTGACTTAGTTATTGGTACTATAAATATAGGATCCTTATCCAATGACTAATGGATGGAAATGACATTTAAGGAATGGAGTCATATCAGTCTTGACATTCTTGCTGTAAGTGAAAATAGAAGACAAAAGCAAGTCACAGCTAATTGCAAAAAGGGTTCAGAATTTCTGCTTGGAGAAGCAAATGAAGGATATGGTTTTATTGCACATCCAAAAGCAACAAGAAATGTCATTTCATGGGACCTTTGTTTGTTTCATATTGCTATACTCATGATAAATATTTGCAAGAAGACCACCATGAAAATAATTGTAATCTATGTTTCAGCAGCTGTTACAAAAGTTGAATAGAGAAATTTTATGAAGCGTTGGTATGATCCTCCAAATCAATCAACATATAATTTGGTACTTGGTGACTTCAATGAAAAAGTTGCTTGAAGGGAGAACAGTGAAAATACATTGGAAAATATTATTCAGAAATAAAAAATAAGAGATGAAAAAGACTTGGAGACTACATAGAAACTTCATTCCTATGTCACAAATACTTTGATCAGAAAGCACTGGATGTAGTGAGTACCAAATAGCATCACAAAGAAATCAAACCAATTATATGTTAACAAACAGGAAACAACTCATTACTGATATAGGAACCACTCCTGAATTGACTGTCAGTAGAGTAACTTACAAGAGCAGAGCTCCAAATTAATATAAAACAAAGAAAAAAACTAAAAATGAGTAAAAGATATACAATGCAATTAAAACAACTCAAATATCACCTATTTAAACAAGTTATTGATGCTGAAAATGGGAAATGGATAGGGAAAAGGACACCAATTTTAACAATTCTGCATGGAAGTTTTACAAATGTATAGCATTTGTGATAGCAAAGAGAACAAAAGAGCCTAGTAACTACCTGAGCCAGTTACACTTGGTTTCCTTGCCAAGTAGAGAGAAATGGCAGCCAAGGACAACAGCAGTTTAGAATATCAACTAATTTGTAAATCTTATGGAGGGTGGCAGAAGATAATGGGCAGTATTATCTCATGAAACAGTGAAAAACAGGAGAGGGAAAAAATAAATTTAAAGAAAGCTCAATGAGATCAACTAAGCAACATAATCCTGAGGCCATTTCAGGATGAAACTAGAAAGAAGAATCACAAAGAGACAGAGAGAGAGAGAGAGAGAGAGAGAGAGAGAGAGAGAGAGAGATATAAAGACTTTTGTAACAAAACCTTTCCACCATCAAGGACAGTGAAGGCACCATATTTGGATTCTAATATCACAAGTCTTAGAAAACTCTGTCTACCCTCAGTATTTCACTTCTTCTACTCCCACAACTTTTTGCAATCTGGTTCCTGACTTCATCACTTAACAGATATATTAATTGCCAAATCTGATAGTCTTTTGTCAGTTCACATCTTTATTAGTCTATCTGCTGCATTTATGGTTGAACACTGCCCCCCTGGCCCACTGCTCTTCCTGGTATATTCTCTTCTTTCAGTTTTCATGGCACTATTCTTGCCTGGTTCTTCTTCTACCTCTGTGACAATTCTCTCAGTCTACTTTCCTGATTCATTATCTATATCATGCCTGTTGCTTCCCAATGTCCTGTCCTAGGCCCTCTTTTCTACACTGTTGGTCTTGGCAACCTCATCAGCTACTATGGATAAGATTAATATATCTAAGCCCCATTCTCTTTCCAGTTCTTCAGTCCCACATTGTCAATTGCCTACAGGACATTTCAAATTTGATGTCTCAGAGATAACATACTCAACATGTCCAAAAACGAACTCATTGTCACTCCCCTACCCCCACTTTTCTTTTCCAAACCTCCCTACTTTTGTCTAAGGTACCACCATCCTTAGAGTCTCTGAGGTTAATAACATCAGCATCATCTCATTCTCCCTTAACCTCTATATCTGCCAATTTCCAAATACTTCTGTTTCTAAAAATATTTCTGTTTCAACATCTCTTGCATCTTACCCCATTTCCCTATTTACACAGTTACTACCTTAGCTCAGGTGCCCATCACCTCTCCCCTAGGCTACAGCAATAGCTGATTGGTCCTCCTGCCTCAAGTCTTCTCTCACTCCAATCCACCCTACACACTGCTGCCAAAGTGATTTTCCTTACATGCTAATCTTACCATGTGACTCTCTTTCTCTAGCGGCTTTTCATTGCTCCAGGATCAAACAAACTCTTCAGTTTTGCTTCTAAAACCTTCACAATCTGGCCCCAACCCTTTCTTTTCAATTCTTATGAGTATTATATCACTCTCCCATACTTTGTGATTTAGCCAAACTGGCCTTTTCTGTGCTCCTCCCATACAACACTTCATCTCCCATCTCCATTCCTCTGCACTGGCTTATACTGCATCCTCCTCTCTCCTCACCTCCGTCTCATAGAGTACCTCTCCTCCTTCAAGACTTGAAGCCTTTCCTCATCCCCCCAACCATTAGTGTCCTCCCTCCCAAACTACCTTGTGTTTAAATACTTTATAAGTATCTTTGTAGGCCTTGTGATGGAAAATGCTATCCACATCCAAAGAAAGAACTACAGAGTTTGAATGCAGATCGAAGCATACTATTTGCTATTTTTTTCTTCTGTTGAGTTTTGTTTCCTCTTTCTGGTGGTTCCTCCTATTGATTCTAATTTTTACTTACAACATCACTAATGTGAAAATATGTTTAATAGGAATGTATATGTATAGCCTATATTAGATTGTGTGTCTTGGGGAGGGTAGTGGGAAGGAAGGAGAAGAAAAATTTTAAACTCAAAAGCATATGGAAGTGATTGTTGATAAATCAAAATGAATTGATTAAATTTTAAAAAGTATCATTGTATATATTATATATTGAACACTACATTATATATTATCTATTATATACATGTAACATCATATATTATATGCATGATATAATATATAATGTAACATTACATATTATACATGCATATGTATGTATAATTTATGTAATCTATCTATTCTGTATACACATGTAAAGAGGCTTACCTGAACATGCCTAAATTGCCTAACATGGAGGTACCCTGCTTCTTTGAATTCCGTTACCACATGGGTGAGAGTAGCCTCCTTTCATTGGTTGCTTAGTGGGAACAGCTTGTGTCTTTTAAACTAGCCAGACTGAGACAGTTGCTCTCTTTCTTATGTTAGTTCAGAGAGTGAATATCATGCACAATTCCCCCACAGAGCAGGTTCTGCGACCTGATCCAGAAGTAAGGGATACCTCCCATTCCTTTCTTGCTTTTACCCCGACTTCAAGAAATGGACATGGGGGTATTTGTTTCAGTTTTGTTTAATTTGTCCTCACTTTTATAAACTGGAGGCAATCAGTAGTCATTGTGACCTTGGAGCCAGGATTACAGGTAGGATATTGCAGGCAGCTCATCTGGAAAGGAAACACCAAAAGCTAGGGTACCTGGGACTTAAGCCCAAGGTGGGTTTTGGACTTGGAACTGGTACTGTGTGCTTTATAGGAACTTAATCCCCTTCTATTCCTCAGAGACTGAGGTGGTGCAAGGTGGAAAGAGGATTAAGCACCATGTGTTGGGAAGCAAGTTTATATATTTGTTGTTAAGCCTTTTGAAATAAATATTTCTGTAAAAATTAATGTATTAGTGGTTAATGGAACTAGAGAGTAGGGAACCCCCTTCCCACAACTGGGGGAACACCATGGGTGCGGAGCTGCAGCCAATGGCAGAGAGCCTAGACATTTCCTTCCTCCCTGCTCCTCCTCCTTGAAGCCCTTTAAAGGTAACAGAAAGCCTTGTTTGTGTAAGAGAGTGGAATATACCTGGCCCTTAGACAATAGAAGCCTTATTTCTTAAGCAGCCTTAATTACTCAATGGGCATTGCCTCACTCAAACCGAGATCTGGGAAAGACCTTAACTCAAAAAGGCCTAGACCTCCCACTGTATCTGGGCCATCTCTAGTCATCCTGATCTCTTTCTTGCCACTGGGCCCAGATGGCTCTGGAGGAGAAAGTGAGGCTGGTGACTTTGCATAGCCCTCCCTCACTTAAATACAATTCACTTGCAAGTCATGGCATCACCTTCCTAATGTCATGGTTCTCTTCAAGAATGAAGGGCAAACAACCCAATATTCTATAAAATCAACTTTTTCACAATTTCTTCCAGAGCAATTAAATTCATATATCACAGTTTGTTCAATCATTCCCCAACTGATGAGGACCCACTTAGATCCTAGTTCTTTTCCTTTTTTCGTCTTTTAATTCTCCCTTCAGAAAATCTGTTTTGCTTATGACTATTCTCTCCCCAATATGATCTTCCTAGTTAAACCCCATCTCCCAATCCTTCTTTGGTTCCCTGTTGAGTTTGATATATTTCTGTGTGTGTGTATACATATACATACACACACACACACATATATGTGTGTGTGTGTGTGTGTGTGTGTGTGTGTGTGTGTGTGTGTGTATACTGTGTTTGGGGGCACATTCAACCCTTTTCTCCTTTCAGATAAAATGAGATTTTTGGAAATGAGATAAGAATGATGCCTGCTTTTCTCATCCCTTCCTCTATATTTTATAAACTTTTCTTCTCATGCACTCCAAGTATGAGAAAAATTAAATCCAATTGCCTTCTTTTTCCTTTCTACAATAGTGTATTCCTTTTACCCTCCCTTTTCTTTCTTCTCTTAAAACCCTCAGAATAGGGTTTTAATACAATTCACCCTCCCCCAAAATTCTGTTTTTCTATGTGACAGAGGACCTATTATGAAGAACATTACCCACCTCTTGACAGAAAGGTGAACTCACGGTGAAGGAGACATATATTTTTGGACATCATCACTGGGGGGAATTTGTTTTGTTTGACTGTTTGTTAAATGGACCTTTTTTCCCTTTCTATATCATGTTTAAAGGTACCTTAGATCATGAAACAATATCAGAAAAGTCTTCTGTTATTCAAATGTCTTTTCTTTTATATTGAAGGTCTTTTTTTCTGTTTTTTTGTTTGTTGTTTTTTTGTTTTTCTGGCTTCTTAAAGAATTTGTAGGTGCAGCTAGGTGGCGCAGTGGATAGAGTACTGGCAGGACCTGAGTTCGAATCCTGTCTCAGACTAACCATTTGACACTTACTAGCTGTGTGACCCTGGGCAAGTCACTTAACCCCAATTGCCTCGTGCAAAACAAAACAAAAAAAGAATTTGTAATTGAAATTGTTTAATTTAACTGCTATATGACTTAGGGTTTGAAGCAAAGGGTTTTATTTTTTCTGGAGGTGATCTCTGTGTACTTTTAATTGGTATTTTGTTTTCTAAATTCAGAAGCAGTAGACAATTTTCTTGTATTATTTCTTCCATTATTGTGTTCAGGTATTTTTTTTTATTATTTGTCATGTCCTTCTAGAGGGTGTAGCAACCTTAAGTTGTCTCTGTTCATCCTGCTTTTGAAATCAGTGCATTTTACTTGTAGAAAGATTATGTGTTTTAAAAATATTATTGCTTTTTGCTTCTTTTCCAGATTGTCCTCCACTTCAGTATATTTGTACTCTCAATTTATCATTCTCTCAGACATCACCACGAATTCATGTTTTCCTATTCTGTTAATTATTTCTGCTATACAAATAATAAATTTGTCCTCTTTTAACTTCTTTCAAGATTCTTATTTCTCTCTTGCGCAGTCCTGGAACATGCTGTATCATTCCATGTTCCCTTAGAAATCCACAGAGTTCTATGTTTCATTAAGTGTTGATTCAATTTCCTTTATTTTGCAATATATTTTGAGAGAGTTGTAATCTCTTGGATGTTTTGATACTTCTCTTCTATTTTTGTATCTTCTCTATTGATTTATCTACTTGTGCTTAACTTACCTTTCTTTCTTTTGCAGTCTTTGATGGTTTCAGACTTTTCCCCTTAAATTACCCTCTAGCTCACTTTTTGACTTTTTCCTCTCTGATAGTGGGTTTACCTCAGGGGCTGGAACTCAAAGCTGTCTCAGCCTCCTCCCACATCAGGAAATTTACTTTTACCTGGCCTCAGCTCCTGACCCAAGTAGCTTCTGAGGGAATAAAATTGGCCTTAGCTGGACTTTAATGCCTTCTCCTTCAGGCCTGGTGCAGTCACATATGCTAGATTAGTATTTTCTACTCTTCATGGCTTTGGAGAAAACCGATATGGCTGAACTGGCAGATTTTTAGACACTTCGGAATTCCCTAATCTAGGGACTGCCCCAGGAAGCTGGAAATCCAGTTCTTCCCCATAACTTCTCCTCAACTTCATGTGCCTAGTAAGAGTTGATACCTTATATTTGCTGCAATAGGAATATGAGGGAAACGTAGGGGCAGGGTATGCCAACAGAAATTGCAAAAGCAAGGAAATTACTAACTAGATCCCAAAGCAGAAGTCCATAGTTTGGCTTGTGAACACTGCTTAAATATGGAGGCTGATGGGGAAAGGCTACGGAATGAGCACCTTAAGGTGTAGCATTTCCCCCCCAATGTTAATTCAAAAGGAATTTGAGGAAGGAATGAGGGAATATAGAAAGAAATTTAAGTGCTGTAAAAACAAGAAATCAAGTTTTAGAAGGCTGTCATCTTTGTAATGAGTACGGATATATGCACCAAATACCTGTGAAAGTTTCTTTCCTTTTAGAGAGGCTGAGGAACCTAAAGGCTAAGGACTGAGAGAGATGGGAATGAGAGTTGGCAGAAAGGGGGGATTCTCTTAGAGAAGATAGTAGGCTTTGACAAGAAAAACAAACACCTTTTCATTATAGACCAAACTGAAGGAAATAATGCAGGAAGATAGCTAAGTGTTATTAGATGAGAAAGAGAGGAGGAGAAGAGGAAACTCTTGCAAAATAGACTATTTTTTTTGGGAGGGGAGATGAAGTATGAAGTGAGTCTTTAGCAGAAAGAGTTGTAGAGAAGGTATTGTGGGAGGTTTGAGGAGAGACAGGAAGATTTGGAACAGCCATTATGGATGGTTGGATAGTGAATTGATTAGTGAGGAATCAAATAATTACCTTGCTGCCGTGAAAGCCTAAGTGAAATTAGACAACCTAAATTTGTAGTGAATGGTAGGCACAGTTTTGTGAATTCCTCTAGCTCTATTTAGAAGCACACGAATAGGAGCAGAAGTGGATGGTAAGCTTCATTGTGGGTTGGAGGTTTAAAAGCGATCTGCAAGAGGACGAGGGGATAAAGAATTCAGAAACAGAAGATAGTGTAGAGTTGAGTTGGTCTACCAAGGGTAGAGATAGTTGAGGGAAGACAGCATAACCAGGGTAGGACTGAGGGCCCACCAAAGGAGGAGTGAAATCTAGACTTTTCCATTATGCCTGCAAAAACTCTTCACTCCAGGGTGAAATAAAATAACTTCACCCTGGAACAGACACTTCAGAAGTGCTCTTAGCCTTTAGGAAAAGGGGGCCTTCTTCTGATTGGATGGCTCCTCTTAAAACCTTCAAGTTAGGAGGCCATTCAGGCCAGTCTTCTCTTCATCTCTCACCAGGCTGAAATTTGGATTCTTCCATCATGCCCTGCCAGGTACCTTCCCTTCAGCTCCCTACCCTCATACTTTAGCTTCCTTTTGCATGTTGTTTTCCTGAATTAGAATGTAAGTTCCTTGAGGATGGGGACTTTTTTTGGCTTGTATTTGTATTTCCAGCCCCCAGCACAGTGTTTAGAATATAGACAGTGCTTAATAAGTATTTATTAATTGAATGACTGGAGGGCTTGGAAGGAATGATGAGGAAGAATAATAGGATTAAGAATAATAGGACATAGGGAAAGATGGAATAATAAAATATTCTGAGCAGATAAAGGAATTTCAGAATTGCTTGAAAGGACTGGATTATAGAAGGCCTTGGTGGAGTGGGGAGAAGAGGTGGAGTGATTCATATCCTGGGGCAGAATGGCACTGGAGAATGTCCTAGAGGCCTCATTAGGTGGGAGGCAGATAACTAGGTGTTGTTCTGATGGGCCTGAGCTAGAGAAGACCTTGGAGCATAGTGAACTATGGTAGCCAGAGGGGATTGGCAGGATCTTTTCTTGGGCAAACTGGCTGTACTAAGCCATTGGACAAGGCCCTGGAGGTGACTGGTTCTTATCAGAAGCTGAAGAAGGTCTTGGTCTTGGCAGTGAAGTTGCTGGTGGGAATAGGGCTAGGGAAAGCTGGTGTAGTGGCTCACGTCCGTAGTTCAGGCTTCTGGGGAGGTTGAACCTGGTTGATTACTTGAGTTCAGAAATTCTGAGCTGTAGGAGGGCTAAAGCTGATCCAGTCTCTGCACTAAATCTGTCACCAATATGATCAGCAGCCAGGAGCAATGGGTCACCAGGCTCCCTAAGGAGATGTGAACTGGCCCAGGATGGATAAACAGAGCAAGTTAAAGTTTAGTCAATTGGCCCTAAAGTCCTAGTCATTTGGGATTGGGATAGGGTCTGTGAATCACTGTTGCACTTCTAGTATGGGTGAGATAGGGAGATCTAATCTCAGAGGGAAAAAAAGAGGAAGAATATGGCTAGGAAGTAGTGACTTTTAAAACTATCCAAAGAATTATTCACTATTACCCAGTTGGAAGAATGCAGGATGCATCATTTAGGAAAACTATAAACATAATAGACCATTTTAAATAACAAAACAATTAAAATCACATAATTAAATCAGTAGATGCAGAAAAAGCCTTTGGGAAAAATATAACACTAATTTATGATAAAACCACCCAACATATAGGGATAAATATATCTTTCCTTAGGGATTAAATCTACATAAAACTGAGAGCTAGCATTATTTGTAATGGTATGACAACAGAAGTCTTTCTAATAAAATTAATGTAAAGAATGTTTTTTGTCATTGCAGTTATTTAACATAGTTCTAGAAATGCTAGATATAGCAACAAGACAATAAAAATTAAAGAAATAAACATTGGCAAATGAAGCAAAATTATCTTTACTTGCAGATGACACGATGGTTTACTTAGAGAATCTCAAAGAATCATTTAAAAATTGAATGAAACAATAAAAGTAGAAAGTTATAGAAAACATCTACCTTATTACTAATAATAATGAGGAGGATAAAAGATAAAAAAATTTAATTCAAAATAACTACAAAAAGTATAAAGTATTTGGGAGTTTCCTTACAAAAAATGGAAGCCACTCTTTGTAGAAACAAAAGAATACTTAAATAAGTGAAGAGATAGTCATTGTTCATGATGAGGCCATGCCACTATAATAAAATTGACAAGACTATCCAATTAATTTACAAATTTAGGGCCAAACCAAACTACCAAGGGGTTATTTTATAAAAGCAGAGAAAATAGTAACAAAATTTACCTGGAGTAACAAAAGGTCAAAAATTTCAGGGAATTAATGAAAAATAGTAGGAATGAAAGGAGACTAGCATAATGAGAGCCTAAACTATATTACAAAGCAGTGATTATTGAAATTATTTTGCCTTAGTTAAAAACATGTAAAGTTGATTTATTGATCAGACTATGTTAGTGAGGTATAGGAATAATCATATATAGTGCCCTATTGCCCAATAAATCCAATAACACAAACTACTAGGGAAAACATATGTGAAAAGTACAAAACTACAAAGCAGTGTGCTAGAAATTAGGTTAAGATGAACTTCTTACCCCACATTCTGTAAGTTCCAAATGGATATGAAACCTAATTATAAAAGGTCTCATGATTTTAAAAAATCATAAAACAGAAGAAGACAACTTGCACAATGATGGCTAAGAGAACGATTCTTAAAGTATAGAGATTATTGGAAAAGATAAATAGATAATTCAATTACATAAATTTAAAGCTTTTGCATAAACAAAATCAATTCAGGTAGAATAAAAAGAGAGCCTATCAATTTTAGAAAAAAATTCTTCACATTAACTATCTCTTAAGGGCCTGATATCCAAAATATGTAGAGATTTATCATAAATATGTAAAAACAAGAACCATTGCTTAATAGATAAGTAAACAAAATACATAAACAAGAAGTTTTCAAATGAAGAAATTATCAACTTTTAGAAAGAATGCTCCAAATCACTAATAATAAGAAAAATACAAATTAAAACAATGCTGAGGTCTCTTCTTACTTCCTTCAGACTGTCAAAGACTACAAAAGTAAAAATAGTAAATGTTAGATTGGCTGTGAAAAGATAAGTATACTAGTATATCATTGGTGCAGCTGTGAATTGGTCCAACCATTCTGGAAAATGATTTGGAACTACATTAGAAAAGTCATTAAGTCACACATACCCTTTTAACCCAGCCTTGCCATCACTGGTATACACCAAGGAGGTCAAAGATATCACTTAAAAAAAAAAACACTTTTTGTGGTATAAAAAAATGAGAAAAAGTTGGTGCTCATGAATTGGAGAGCATATGAATATATGTAATATTATTATATCATAAGAAAAAACATGAAGAATTCTGGAAAACTTGGGAATACATTCAAATTGATGCAGAGTGAACAGAAGCAAGAGAAAAATTTATATAATGACCACAAAAATACAAAGGAAAACAGAGTTGGAAGACATTAGAATATTGATCCATGTGATAAGTCGATATTAGAGAACTGACAATGAAGCATATCTCCTCACTCTCTGCAGAGAGGTGGTGGACTTGAGTTACAAAATGAGGCAAACACTGTCAGACATTCAAAATATGTTGATTTGTTTCACTTAACTACACTGTTTCAAGCAAGGGTATTGGTGGTGAGGGTGGGGTGACAAGTGTGCTTTAAGAAGTGACAGCAATGTCAAAAATCATTAATAGTAATATTAACAAAAAATAAATGTGTGGACAGGACTAACAAGACAGCGGCCTAGGAATTTTCTTTGAGCCTCGTGACCTCTCAAACCTGTATAGAACAGAAATTACATGCCCCAAATAAAGCAATTTCAGCTGTCTTTAAGCTCTAAGACACCAGGAACCCAAAAACAGGTTTAAAAAAATCCCTGAACTAATGCGTAACTTGAGCTCACTCAGCACCCCCTCCCCCACTGCCTATCATGCTACTTACAGCAAGGCTATACTAGCCATGGGCTATACAACTCATGTGGTCATAACAAAATTCAATCCTACACCATGATCCTCCCTCCGTCTTTCCAGTGCTGTAGAGATCCAAGCTCCAAAATGCAGAAATTTGCTGAGGCCTCAATAGCCAGCACAATAATGTCATTCTACACTGCAGAAGATCTCTTCAGGAGATCTAAGGAACAGAGGGAAAGGGCAAGATGTGTTTGGCCTTGAAATAGAGCTCAGCCCTACAACCTGACTCTTCAGCTCCCTTCCCCCACCCCTCTAGTTCTGGGAGATACAAATATATTAAACAACAGAAATCAACCCAGGCTACAATAGCACCAGCATGGTAGTGCTCTGTACTGTCTGGCCAGACAACTGAGCAACAAAGGAAACAGGAAAGGACACAACAATGTGTGTGAGTGTGTAGGTATGTGAGGGAGGACGAGTGCGGGGCAGCATGGGGTGGGGTATAGTAAAACACTATAATAAGCCTGAGGAAAAGACCCAAGGATTTAGATGGGCCAATTCTGTTCCCTCAAAAAATCACTTGGGGCAGAGACCTAGGCTGGTGAACCATAAATTATTCAAGACAGGAGGAGGCTAAGAAGCTTTGAGATCCAGTACCCAAGGTGACCATAATCAGAGGTGAGGGAATCAGAAAGTGAGCAATAGGGAAAAACAAAGGGACAAAAAGACTGAAATGACCAAAGATCTCAAGAGGAAGAAAACTCAAAGACCATGAGCATAAGCAGATAAATTAACAGAGAAAACATTAATAACATAAGGAAATATGGCTTCCAGATCTCATAAACAAGTTCAGATATCTATGAATAAATCTTGCAACATACAGGCAAACTTGATGAGACAGAGGACCCTGTGGAATGTGAGGAGAACCTGAAACCACAACACACTGTTTGCTCCTGAGAGGTTTAAAAGAGAAATGAAAATTAGGAGAGTAGAATAGAATAGAATAGAATAGAATAGAATAGAATAGAATAGAATAGAATAGAATAGAATAGAATAGAATAGAATAGAATAGAATAGAATAGAAAAACTTGAATCTGTGATGGCTAGTCTCACCAAAGAAACAAAAGAGAAGATGATTGGGAATGCAAATGAAGAATAATCTAGAAGAAGAAAAGCAAAAATTAATAACATTTAAAGAAAATATGCTCTCCATTCAAGCAAAACATTGATCTCAAACACAGGATGTATAGAGGCAACCTATACCATAAGGCAAGAAATAATATAAGAAAACTACCTAGAACTTCTGAACATAGAAAACAAAATATCAATTGAAAGAATACAAAGAGGGGCAGCTAGGTGGCATGGTGGATAAAGCACCGGCCCTGGAGTCAGTAGGACCTGAATTCAAATCCGACCTCAGACATATAACACTTATCAGCTGTGTAACTCTGGGCAAGTCACTTACCCCCAATTGCCTCGATAAAAAAAAAAAGGAAGAAAGAAAGAAAGAAAGAAAGAAAGAAAGAAAGAAAGAAAGAAAGAAAGAAAGAAAGAAAGAAAGAAAGAAAGAATCCATAGATTGCCCCCAGGAAAAAAAAAATCCAAGGCTGCAAATTCCAAAACATATGGTGGTCAAATTGAACAATTCCATTGAGAAAAAAACATTTTGCAAGTAACCAGATGAAAAACCTTCCAATACAAATTAAAAGAAATTTGAATTACACAAACTATTATAGACCCACTGGAAAATTCAAGAGGAAGTGGACTAATGTATTCTGAAGAGCAATGGAATTCAGGAAGCAGCTTAGGGTCTCCTACCTTGCAATTCTTAAATTCACCATAAAAAAAGACAGATATTAATAATAAAAATTCAAAATATTCCTAGAAAGAAAACCTCACCTAAGAGACTATTTGTTTTTTGAACACTTAAGACAAAAATATAATAGGGTTGAATGAATTCAACAGTCAAGGACAATAACAGCAAGAGAGAGACAGCAGAGAGACAAGTAAGAGACTTTTTTCTAAATGTACCCAATAAAACAGAGGTGAAAGCAGAAATTAGGCAGAGGTGATGGTGGAAAGGCAGATCTGGAAAACTATGGCTAGAAGCTTGCAGCTACCTGCTCACAGATGAATCAATGTCTTTTGTGGGACTAAATTACAAAATGAGAGGGTTCATGGAAGACAAGAGGGGAGGAGGAAAATAGAAGGGAGTGTGTGATGTGCCCTGGTCAAGTTTACAGCTAGCAGTGAGGAAAAGGTGACTCCTGAGATCTCTCAGGAAGAAAAGAGCCTGCAGGTGAATGAGTGAGGATGTGGAGGGAAGGATTGAAAAGGGAGGAGAAAGGGGGAAGTGTTGTTTTGGTGGTGGAAAGGGGGCCAGTGATGAATGTCCCTACGGATGAAGATAGATGTTCTATGAAGGGAGATGAGGACCTTGCAGGGTGTTGTTTGCGGGATCTGGTACTTGAAAAGGCTACTTGTCCTGCCTGGCAGAGAGGAAGAAGGGGTATAGTTGAAGCAAGCTCACAGGGGATACTGGTGCTTGGGGAGTGGGAAGGCATAGACTGAGGGAGGGGATTTTGAGGCAAATGGGCTGCACAATTGAGGATTGGGGGGGAGATCATGCCATGGCGCAGTCTTCTTTATCACCTATAGGGACTGACATCTTTTGGGGAATGAGACATAATAGAGTTGGGGGGGGGGGCAAGCTCTACAAAACAATAGCAAAAACCAAAGGAGAAAGCCCAGAATGGACACGCCAGAAGTTTTGATTCCATCAAGAATGCACAGAATAGAGAGGGACTTGATAAATACAGGTATCATAAACTAGAGAATGAGAGTCTAGAGTAGACAGAAAGGGAAGATGGATACTGAAGAGAGTGGAGAGAAATCCTCTCTGGAAAGAAGGAAACAAAACACGAAACAAAGAACAAAAAATGGAACAAATAAACAAACCAAAAAAAACCTCTTAATGAACACTACTAATAGAAGGGGAGAAGACTAGAGGAGAATCAACATAACTGAGAGGAAAAAATAGGAAGAATCGAATAACCAGATTAAGTTAAAAAAATAAAACAGAAGGAACTAATAAGCAAAACTCCAAAGGGAAAGGGATAACAAATGGGAGAAGGGATTAGAGATGAGAAGACAGCCACTTAAAAAAGGTTATGCTAAAGTAACTGAAGAGACATATACTCTGTTTACAGAGAGAGAAGAGAAAAATCATAATTTTAACAATCCCGATTAGAGAGAAATAAAGGAAAATATAAGTCTAACTTTTATAACTTTGAATGTGTGTATTAAACAATTCAATAAAACAAAAAAGTATGACAAAACCCTATTATCTGTTGTTTATAAGAAACACCTTAACAAAACAAAGACATACACAGAATAAAACTAAAAGGATGGAAAAATGTACTAGCGATCAAGTGAATCCCAAAAAATAGGAGCTGCAAGTATACTATCTGACAAATAAAAACTTTCAAAAAAATTAAAAGGGATAAACAAGGAATCTACATTATTATGAAAGGAACCATAGGCAACAAATCAATATCAGTAATAAATTTATATGCTCCAAATGTCTTAGCATCCAAATTCATAAAGGAAATATCAACTAAGCTACAAGAATTCATAGAAACAGAAAGGTAAACAAAGGAGCAATTTAGAATTGAACAAATTGCTTGAGAAACTTGAGCTAGAAGGCTTAATGCAAAAGAATACCACATGGAACTTTCACAAAAATTAACCATATATCAAGGCACAGGAGATATTGCAAACAAATGTAAAAAGGCAAAAAGGTATCTATTCTATAATGTGATAAAAGATAACACTGTCATTTATTCAGAGGCCACAAACAAAAGATACAGACTCAAAAGGAGATTTAACAATGAAATCTTAAATAATGAGTAAGTCCAAAAAGTCATTGAAACAAATAATAATTATGTAAAAGAAAGTTATCATTATGAGGTAACATACCCAAATTTCTAGAATGCACCTAAAGTAGTCTTTACAGGGAAAATCATATCCATACAAATATTAAGAAAAAGAAAATAGAAAAGGAAAAGATTAATAGAAAAGCAACAAATAAACTCCAAATATGCACAAAAGACAAGATATCAAAAATAAAAAAAGAAATGGATACTCTGGAAACCAAAAACCCTGTAGAAATGACAAGTAAAACTAAAAGCTGGTTTTTGTAAAAACTAATAAAATCAACCAACCTTCAGCTAATCTGATTAAAAAGAACAGGGCAAAAAACCAATAAAATAAAATTACAAATGAGCAAGATGAAACCACAACAAAGTGGAAGAAATAAAAAGAATAATCCAAATCTTCTTATGCATAGTTACATGCTAGCAAAACTGAGAAAAAAACAAGCAAAAAAGAGATATCTATATAAAATACCTAAACTGTAAGGTCAGATAGAAATCTTAAGTAATTTAATTTCAGAAAAGGATATAGTACTAGTTGTAATGGAATTTCCAAAGGAAAACACTCCTGGTCCTGATGGATATACAGGCAAATCTAACAAACTTTTAAAGGACAATTAACACTTAGATTTTACAAACTATTCTCAAAACTTGAGAAAAAATTCTTACCAAAATTCTTTCATGAGACAAATATCGTCCTAATACCTAAACTAGGGAAGGATAAAACACAGAAGGAAAATTATAGGCCAATATTACTAATGAATACTGACTAAAATTTTTAAACAAAATCCTGTCTTATTACAGTGGGGTTTTTTTCTTTTCTTTTTTTTTCTTTCTTTTTCTTTTTTTTTGGTTGGACTTGCCCGGAGTCACACAACTATTAAGTGTTATGTGTCTGAGGTCGGATTTGAGCTCAGGGCTGGTGCTCTATCCATTGCGCCACCTAGCTGCCCCCTTATTACAGTGATTTGTCCAAGAAATCATTCATTAATGATGATCAAATTGGATTTAGTCATAATGCAATAATGCAAGGATACAAGAATCGTTTAACAATAGGAAAATGATCATCAAAATTAATCACATTAAAAAAACCATCTAAAACCACATGATTACCTTAACAGGTACAAAAAAAGGCCTTTGACAAAGTAAAACATTCATCTATCTCAAAACTCTAAAAAATATAGGCACAAGAAACCTTTTAAAAATATCATAAAAGCATTTATTTAAAACCAAAAGCAAGCATCATGTGCAATGGCAGTATACTAGAAACTTTCCCAATAAATATGAGAGTAAAGTAAGGATGTCCTTTCTCCCCACCATTATTTGATATGGTTCTGGAAAGGCTAGGAACAGTAACAGAATAAATTATAGCAAAAAGACAAGTTAAAATGAAATACAACTATACCTATTTGCTGGTTGACTTGGAAAATCCCAGGGAATCAGCAAAGATAGTAATTGGGGAAATTAATGGCTTCAAGAAAGTTGCAGGCTACAAAATAAACCCTCAAAAACCAAATGCATTTCTACATAACAATAACAAAATCCAAGAAGCAATACTAGAAAGGGAAATCCCATTCTAATGCATAATGTATCTGAGGATCCATCTATGAAAGCATACAAAAGTTTGTATAGATTCAATTACAAAGTGTTCTTAAAGAAATAAAGAGCAACTAAAATAGCCAGAGGGGTATTAAGTCCTCATGGCTCGGCCTTGTCAACATAATAAAAATGACAATACTATAGAGTTAATTAATACTTTTAATGCTATGTTAATCAAGTAACCCAGAGGATATTTTATAAACTTGATAAAATAATAACCAAATTAATTTGGAAAAACAAAAGACCTATAGTATTAAGGAAAATGATGAAAAGATATAGGGATGAAGAAGGAATAGCACTTCTAGACTGTAAATTATATTATAATCAGTCATGAAAACCATCTGGATTGGTTAAAAAAACAGATAAGTTGATAGAATAGGTCAGATGAAAGAGAATCAGAAACAATTTAACTCAGTAACCCAGTGTTTGATGAAGTGGGAAACATAAGTTACCCAGGGAAAAACTCCTTATTTGATAAGAACTGATGAGAAAACTGGAAAGTAGTGTGGCAGAAATTGGGCTTAGATCAACACCTTGTATCATATTCCAAATGGACACTTGACCTTAATACTAAAAAATCATATGATAAAAAAGTTAGAAGAGAAGTAGATCTATGAGTAGGATATATATTTTTAACCAACCAAGGGATAGAGGCAATTACAAGAGATAAAATAGAAAACTTTGATTACATGAAAATTACAAGCTTCTGCATAGACAAAATTAATGCACCTAGGATAAGAAGAAAAGAGGTCCAATGGGGAAAAAAGAATCTTTGGATCAAATTTACTGATACAAGGAGAATGGATATCCTTGGATATCAAGGTATCATTATCCAATATATATATATATAAACTACACATACATACATATATTTGTACATATGTGTATATATGCATGTGTGTTTCTAATAGACATTCTATAATAGACAGCTGGTCAAAGGACATAAAGAAATAGTTTTCAAAGGAAAAATTGCAAAATATTCACAGCCAAATGAAGGAATTTTCTAGATTACCAATAATAAGAGAAATGCAAATTAAAACAACCTTGAAGTTTCACCTCACACCTTGTAGATTGGCAAAGATTACAAAAAAATGGCAAGAGTTGGTGTTGGAAGGGTTGTAGGATGAGAAGCACGCTAATATATTGTTGGTGGAGCTGTAAAATGGTACAATCATTTTGGAAAGCAATTTGGAGTTACATAAATAAAGTGATTAATGTGTCTATGCTCTTTGAACCAGGGACTACTGTACATTATTGGGCTTATATCCCAAGGAAGTCATTAATAAGAAGAAAGTCCCCACATATGCCAAAATATTTATAGCAACACTTTTCATAATAGCAAAGAATTGGAAACAAAGTAGATGCTCATTGATTGAGGAATGGCTAAACAAATTGTGGTACCTGAATATAACAGAGCATTTCTGTGCTATAGGAGTGATGAATGTGATGAAAAAAGAGAAGCACGGAAAGATCTATTTTAATAGATGCATGGTGAAGTAAGCAAAACCAAGAAAACAGTATACTGGAGCAATAGACTTAGGAAGAACAATCACACACAAAAAAATAAAAAGTGAATGTGTCAAAATTATAAAGATCAATCATGATTTGAATGAAGAAATATAAGAGGACACCCCAAACCTACTGCTTTGTGGAATTGGAAGGTCCACATATGTTGTATATTGCACATTTTTGGGGACTTTTTCAATGCATTGATTGGTTGTACTGATTTTTTCCTTTTTCTTTTTTTTAAATATAGTATTTATTATATGGGATGTCTCTGAAGAGGGTAAGAGAAAATTATGAAGATGTAAAAAGTAAAAGACATCAATAAAAACTTATTTAAAAAATAAATGTATGGTGTGTGAAAAAATGGACTAGTTACACAGTGAGGGCAAGGGATAACAAATGGCCAATCATGCTTCACTGGTGTCCACACAATGTCAAGATAATGTGAGAAAGCCCCTAAGCAGATTGGATGGATCTCCTATAGTAAATTTATAGGAACATATGGCTAGAATTGTGTGGGATTGTCAGGCCTAGATATAATCTTCAGTTTTGGAGGGAGGACACTCATAGATGAGATCACAGATTCATTGTAATATCAGAATACTATATGCAGGGTACTATGTTAGGAATGCAAAACTACTAAAGACTAGTTCCAGACCTTGAGGAGCTTACCTTCTATTAACAGACACAAAACATGAACAGGTAAGTAAATATAAGATAATATGAGGAGGAAGAAAGCAGGGAGATTGGGAAAGTCTTGTGTACATGAGTTGAGACTTGAAGAAAGATAAAGATTCTAAAAGTAAAAGTGAGGAGTACATTCCACGTGTGGTATACTGTCTGTGGGAAAGCAGAGATGTAGGAAATGGAATATTGACTTTGAGGAGTAGCAAGCAGACCAGTTTTATTGAAATGTAGAGTACTTGAAGGGGAACAGCGTGAGGTAGATGTGGAGAGAAGTAGACAGATGCAAGAGATGTGGAGGTAGGACCAACAAGACTTAACTGATTGGACATGATGAGGGGTCAGTGAAAGTTGAGGATTATTGTGAGGTTGCAAACTTGAGTATTTAGAAGGATGATGGCGTGACCAACAGAAAAAAGAATATCTAGCAATGGAGATGATGAATTCTTTTGGGACATTTGGGAAAGATGTCAAATTTAGAATCAGAGGATTGATTGGCTATTAATCCTAGCTCTTTGTAACTTGGGCAAACTACTTAATTTCCCTAATCCTCAATTCCTTATCAGGTTATTTGCTTAAAGACCTTTAAGGTCCTTTCCAGCTCTATATTTATGATCTTATGACTCTATTCAAATATTTTAAAGATAAATAGTAGGTTACATTTTAATTATACTTTCTACTAGTATATCCTATTGACAAAGCAATAAGGTCCAGGACTACAGAAGTATATTCTGCCTTGGTCTGATCACATCTAAAGTATTGCGTTCAGTTTTGGATATCACATTTTAGGAAGGACATTGATAGGCTGTACAGTATCCAGGGGGAGGCAACTGGAATACTAAAGGGTCTTGTGATCATGATATAACAAGATCATTGAAAGTAACCAAGCATTTTTGGTTTGGAGAACACTTAGGTGGACACATGATAGCTTTCCTCAAGTATTTGAAGGGCTGTCACATGGATAAAGGATTAGAGCTGTTCTGTTTGGAACCAGAGGGAAAAACTAGGAATAGCAGGTAAAAGTTGGGAAAAAGAATTTGTGGTAAAGAAAAACTTCCTAACAATTGGACTACCCAAAAGTAAAATGGAGTTCCTTGGGAAGCAGTCTTTGGCCCCTTAAGCCAAGGCTTGATGACAATTTGTTGGCTATGTTACAGAGGAGATCACTCAGATCAGGTGTTCAGACTGACCAGATGTCTTGTGATGTGCCTTCTCTCCTTGCTCTGAGATTCTAAATCTACTTTTGTTTTGTTGTAAACTTGAGTGGAAATGGCAAGTTTTGGTGAGCTTTTAAAAAGGATGTTTGCAACCATTTCACCTCCCTTGCCATTTTAAACACTTAAGCCTAAGAATGAAAAATTAAATGTGTATGTGTGCCTGTATGTGTAAAGTCAATTTGATTCAATAAGTATTTATTAAGTGCCTGCTTGGTGTAAGACACAATAATATTTGGGTCAGAAGCCCCACAAATAGTATTAGGTATGTACAATCCCAGTTAAGTCATTTAAAGACTCTGCTCTTCAGTTTTCAGAGAGCCGAATTTGGAGTCAGAGGATCTGTTAGAATCCCAACTCCATTCCTTACTAGCTGTATGACCTTGAACAAGATGCTTATCATCTCTGGTCCTTGGTTTGTCTTCTATAAAATGAGGAGGTTGTATTAGATGACCTCAAAGGTAACTTCTAACTCTAAATCAAGGATCCCATGAATTTATGCTTTTCCCTATCCACGACAGGGTTTTTATAAGAATAAAATGAGATAATGTATATTAAGGGGTTTACAACTATTTTGTAATATACAAATAAAAGTTGCTATTATTTCAGGGTTGACTTAGTTGTTAAGTCACCACAGATTTATTTAAAAATACCCATAGTTTTAGTAGAAACAAGTGGTAAAGGCCATGGAAATAATTGAGGCTATACTACTGAGAATAAACAGAAAAAAAAAACCAAGACTATACAAATAAATGTTGTGTGATCAAGACACTACCAAAGAAATACATAGGAAGAAATGACCATTATAGGCTAAAAATATAGATTAAATCTATGCTTATTTCACACAAAATCCATCATCATGATAATTATGAGCGAAACTGATCTCAACTCAGTGTATAGAGTGCCAATATAATAAAAATACTCCCCAAATTAATTTACTTTTGTGGATAGGGAGTTGGAGTCAGGAAGTAAGTCTGAATCCTACCTCTGACATGACTAGCTGTGTGATCCTGGGCAAGTAACTTAACCTCTCTTGGCCTTAGTTTCCTCATCTGTCAAATGGGGAAAATAGCACCTACCTCATAGAGTTGTTGTGAGGATCAAATTAGATGACATATGTAAAGAACTTGGTAAATCTTAAAGTGCTCTATAAAATCTAGTTATTATTTCTCATATTATTCCAATTCAAGGTATTTAAGAGTCTGAACTGAAATAAAAATAGGTACAGGTTGTGATCTTGCTCTTTGAATTCTTTCCTCAAATAAAAACTTCTGCCTTGGTGCACATTTTATCTTGGATTCTTCTTAGATGCTTATTATGTTAAGGTCTTTCACTAAGATCTCTATTCTAAATCTTCCTCTTCTTTCTCTTACTTTTTCTCATGTTTCCAACTGTTAGGACAGCATTGCATGCATGAAGTCATGTAGATACATTTCTCAAATTCCATTTTAAAATCACTTTGATGCTTTAATTAAAAGAAAACTACTAGAGTCTACCTCCAGTTACTCTCCTGTACCTCCCGTTTAGGATAATCTATTGAGGTTCCATCAAGCATCTCCTCATGGTATTGCATGGTAACAGAATTCTCCTTTGCTTTTCCTACCATCTGGAAGAGCTTTTTCTACGTCATCCATTGTGTCACTTCAAATCTTAGGGGACTATGTCTTAAAATCGTTTTCTGTCCTTTAATCTTTGTAATTATATGATTTGAAACAACAAAGTGTTTGGGTATACTGTTTATGTGAAAGAGAGAATGAAAACCATCATATGAAACATTTCATGAAGATTTGAACTTCTTGTGGAAAATAAAACCTATGAAAAAAGATCAAAAGCATTGGAACTATTGATCCTGGAGAAACTAAAAAGTTAATTAATAAAACATCTTTAAATATATGAAGGGTTATGTGAAAGTAGTTGTTAAGTTGATAGTTTCCATTGAATAGGCAGTGTTAGTAGAAAAAGCTTGGGATCTGGAATCAGAAAGATGTGTTCAACCCCTTCTTCACATCCTTACCAGCAAAAAGACTTTGTGGAATTCATAACCTTTCTCAGGCTCAGTTTTCTTATCTGCCAAATGGGGATAACCTTATCTCTAGCACTTTTATCCCAGAGTTATTGTATGCCAAAAATGAAATCATATATTTAAACTTTTTTGAAACCTTAAAGCACTACATAAAATGTCAGTTACTATTAGTGAGAATAGAACAGGAGGAAATGAGTTTGAACTTTAATGTGAGGATTATTAGTTACACATAAAAATTTCTCACATAGTGAATATTATTAAAGGATGGAATGGTTTATTGAAGGTGGCCCACACTTTCCTCGAAATTCATTAAAAATGGGGTATTTCTAGGTGATCTAGCAAGCTTGACTTGGGTGTAATCCTTTTGTGGGAATAAAACAATGAACTAGATGGATCTTGTGGCTTCTTCTATACCTAGAGATTGGGGTCAGTGAAGAGATACTGGAGTTTTGAACATTTCCTTTGTTGAACAGGACCTTGTCAGGAGGTATAACCATCTCTAGGGACAATGCTGTTATCCTCCACTTCTTGCTCTATACTTTTATTTCAAAAGTCAAAACAGAATTTTGAAACTCTTGATTCCTTCAAATTAGAATACTTTTAAAAGTTGATGGCTTGTATTTGTTTAAAAAAAATCCTAAAATAATCTCATTTGCCAAAATATCCAAGTAGGCCAGAAGCCAAATTTCACAAAATATAATTCTAGCAAATTTGTAATAAAATTAAGAATTTAAGTCTTTCAGAGTCTATCATAATAATAACACCTCCAATAGTGAGTTATATGCAAATTTTGAAATTCCAGTGAGACAGTTCATTAGATAAGGCTTTAAGTTTTCTTATATGGAACATGTCAATAAGAAGGATAGCCTTTGCTAGTTGTTGTATTATGTAATTTTACTCAGGGGATTTCCACTTTTGTTTTAAAAGCCTTATAAAAGAGACCTGTATGTTTAACAACTGTTATTTTAATTTTGATTAGTTTGAAGGAAAAAATGGTAACCTCCTTAAACTAGCAAAATAAGCTAAAATCTTTTTTAGTCATAATTTGACTTTTATACTTAAAACCTTTTGGCAAAAGAAACAGCTGAGAAAGTAACAGTTAAGTCTTTATGACAGGGGAATGAATAGAGTTGTGCTTTAGGATAAGCTATTTCCCCAAATTAAATGTATCATCAAGTGCAAAAGAAGAGTATATTTGTAGTACGTGCATAATTTGTAATACTTTAAAAATAGAAATGAATCTTGTATTTAAGGTCAATATTCAGAAATAAGTTTTGTATTTTGAAGAAATTCAAAAGAAGTTAATGAATTATTTTCATTACTATAGGAACTGGTAAAATTCTAATGTCCGCTTCCAAGCAGAAATAATTTCACATCTTTTTGTCATAAAAAATATAATTTTAAACCTAGAAACTAAGCTATTTTAGAATAGATTAATTTTATAATAACTTTTCCAATGGAACTGGATCTTAATGTATTTTGTATTGCTTTACCACATGGTTTAGCAAACATTTTAATAACAGAATATAAAATATCTTGAAATAGGTATTTTCAAAAAAATGAATGACAAAAATTGTGTCAAGGTTATTTAGAAGGTAATCAAAACAACAGAAAACTTTAAAGTTAATTTTCCTAAAATGGTCTTAGAAAAAAATGGTCTTGGAACACAAGTATCAGAAGACTTTAAAAAAAGCAACTGCAGGTCCTAAATGGAAAGACATACCTGAAACTTCTAGAACATCTTCCTAAATTTACATACCACCAAGAAGATACATATGGAAAACTTTAATCTCTGTGTTTTTATATTTGCTTTCACCATTTCTTTTCTATTCCCTTGTGGAATCAAACATCAATAAACATCAGACTAATGCAAAACAATTAATAAAAACTGAAAACCCAAAACAATCTATGGTTACAAAGAAGCATTTATTTGAAAGAAATTGGGACTATATCAATTGTTAAGATTATTTTAAGTATGTAGTTCCTAAAAATAAGAGAACAAAATATATATGGCAGTTAATCACAGAAGTAGCAAAATGGCAATAAAGCACACAAAATGTCCATCTTTTAAAGCTTAAACATCCCTTCTAGAACTAGGTTGCTAGTAATTATAATAGTTTAAAAGTAATTAATGTCTTATACAATAATACAATGCATACCTTGTCAGTATTTGAAAGAAAGGACATTGCATATCAATAAATGATTATTACTCTGATAATTTAGGCTTTACAATAACAAGTCATTGGAGCCATTTTTTATTATAATCAGAATGAATTATAAAAGGCAATCATTGCACTCAAGTATCCACAGGGCTTCATTTTCGGGCCCCCCACCAAATACATATTCAGCCCTGTATGTTTTAATAGTGTCTTACACAGTTGCAGTCTTCAGGGAAGCTGAGGGGCGGTTGCAGCACCAAGTGTTTCCCACCAGGAATGTTAGGAGCCAGGCTGGGTACAAGGCTTGAGGTAAGAATACAGAAAACCACAGTAGAGCTTCTGGGGTCCTAGTCCCACAAATAAGCACCTCCACTCTTTTAAACCAATCCTATAAAAAATACTGTTTATTACCTAGAATGTTAATGGAGAATCTTTTGTTAAATGTTAACAAAAGAATGCTTATTCTTTAAACATCTATCTCTTTCATTTTCAAATGTTTAACTCCAGTCTCTTTTGGAAAGTGCTTAAATCATTTGGAGATAAATATTACTTATTGCTCTTTTCCAACAAATGGCATTTTCCATTGTTTGCAATAATTTCACCCATGTTCGTTTTCTTTTTTTTTTTTAAAACAAGGCCCATATCCTCATCAGCGAAACTCAGATGAATGATTTAGCATATAAAACCCAGTAACTGCATACTAATTTGCAAAGGATTTAAAAAATACTTTTTGGGCTGTTTTTTCAGGAAGTCTTTGCTTGCCTAACCGTAAACAGGAATGGTTTCGACCTTAAATCAGGAGTCATTTGTTAGCATAACTTTAAGTCAACAATACAATATATACATAATTTAAATCATTTAATCACTAAATACATTGGCCAAACTGTATAATACTTTTTAAAGATCCTTCGTTAGGTTATTGGTTTATCACTAAATTACCGCCAGCTCAGCTGTAGGTACATATTAACGTCTCTTTGCTTTTCCGTAGATTAACATTATTTTATTCTTGCGAATATTCCGAAAAGCTTAACAATTCCTAAATACCAAATCTCTGATTAGCTGTCCCCCAGCCCTATTATAATGAAAATAGCATTTTAAGTGCAAATAAGGAGTTAAAAAGCATCGTTCTTAGAATCAAAGCAAAACACACACACACACACACACACACACACACACACACACACAAAACACACAACCCACCAAAAACAACCATTTTACAATTTGTACTTAAGACATTGGCAGTAATACAAGAAATATGCAGAGATAAGCTCCAGCAAGTAACGGGCTTGCAAAAAAAAAAATGTTACTGCTTAACAAAAAGCAGGCTGAGCCTCTATTGCGATATACAGCACTTCCAATAAATTACACAACACTTGCACAGGCTGCAGAAATAACGCAGGACAAGACTTACACAGATGCCAATCCGCAGCATTTATACACATGCACATGGGTAAGAGACAGAAACCAAACACTATCATTCAACTCAGGGAGGGCAGCGCAATCTTGAGTTTGTTCAATGTGAGTGTGGTGTGTGTGTGTGTGTTATTTCTGTGTGAGTGTGTTCACGCCGTGTGTGCGCGCGTGAGAGTGAGACCCATCCTCGGGGCATTTTCCCCCCTCTCTGGGCAGTTTTGCTTCATTTGTTTCCTATTTCTGCTACATTGAAACTAACTTCCATCTCAGCCCCAGTCAGAGGCGCTGAATAGACCTGTGCTACGGCTCCGTGTGCGTCATATCCCTCCGCGGATCCGTCCCTCCCCCGAATCAATCCCTCCACAGAGAAAGCGTTTTCTAGCCAACCAACGGCCGCTGCTCCGACATCTTCTCCTAACTGGAAATAAATAAATAAATCGATCTACTGGGGGGGGCGGTTTGAGAGCGGGGAGGCGGGGAATCAGGCCGAGCGAGGCTGCTGCTGCCGCCTGGGAAAGGAGTGTGTGTGAGCGCGCAAGCTAGGGAGGTTGCGGTGGGGGAAGGATACTTTTCCCTATATTTTTTAACCCCCTTTTGAAATTGAGTGGAAGCAGCCGTGCAGCGACGATCAGGGAGGGAGGAAACCCCAAGACCTAAGCTTAGCCCGGGCTCGGCGTCAGGGACTCTTTTCTCAGGCGGAGGGATCTCTGTGGCGGAGGTGGCGGGCGGGTTGCTGCCGCCGCCGCCGCCGCCGCCGCCGCTGCCTGTGAGTTGTTGTTTCCTCCTCCTCCTCCTCCGCCGCCGCCTCCTCCTCCGCCGCTGTTGGTTGAATGGTGGAGCTGAGGCTCTGGCTGGGGAACACACAGTGACAGCTACAGGGCAGGCAGGGAGGCGGCGGCGCCGTCCCCGCTTCCCGTCCTCGGCGGGGGAACCCCGCCAGTGGCCCCTAAGTGACCAATAAACATGTCTTGTGAGAGCAAAGGCCTCTCGGAGCTGCGATCGGGTAAGTGGGGAGGCTGCGGGAGCCGCTGGCACGGGGCGCGTCCGTCCCCAGCGCCCCTAGCCCGGCGCTGAGCTGTGTCTCTCCCCTCTCCCCTTGTCCCCGCACAGAGCTCTACTTCCTCATCGCCCGGTTCCTGGAAGATGGACCCTGTCAGCAGGCGGCTCAGGTACGGGGCTGCGGGCGGGCGAGCGAGAGGCGGCGGCGGCGCGCCGCCGCGGGGCTGGGGCCGGGCCGGGGTGGGGAAGGGAGGGAGGCCGCGGGCGGCGGGGGGCGAGGAGGGCCACCAAGCAGCGTCCCCCCACCCCGCTTTTGTTGTTGCAGGTGCTGATTCGAGAAGTGGCCGAGAAGGAGGTAAGAGAAGCCGGCGGCGGCGGCGCTCGGCGGCGGCTCACCCGGCCCGGGCTGCTGCCGCTCCCTGCCGCCGCCGGGGGGAGGAGGGCGGCGCGGCGGGCCCAGGCGGGCCGGGGTCGGTGCGGGGGGGGGGTTCAGGGGTGGGGGTCAGCCGGGAGGTGGGGGTCGAGCAGAGGCTGATGTTGGGGTGTTTTCCCCCTCACAGCTGTTACCCCGGCGAACTGACTGGACGGGGAAAGAGCATCCCAGGACCTACCAGAATCTGGTGAGAGATTCCCATCGCGATGCGAAAAAACTTTTCCCCGAGTCAAATAAAAATTGAATTTCCCGCAATTTTTTACAGGGACAAAAACTTGGCTAAAAAAATCGCGAAAGCTTCAAAGGCATCGGGAAGGGTTGGGAGCTCAGCACGGGACAGGCGCGGGATTGGGGTGAGGGGTACCCGCACCCCAAGATCAGAGGGGCTGTGGACAATTTATTTGTGATATTTTGTTAATGTGCTAGAAATAAAGATACGTCATGAATGTTGTGCAGTGAAAGGGCTGGAGGAGGAGGGACTAGAGCGCGCTTCCGCGAGAGAGCGCGGACGCGGGAGCGCGCACCAGAGAGTCAGGCGGCCAGGAGGGCGCGCTCTCATTTCTCCATGCGCTGTTGCTGCTGCTGCATACATACATAGCTCAGCTTCTCTCCTCTTTCTCCCTCTGCCTTTTCCCTTCTTTCTCTCTTAATTTTTCCCCTTTTTCTCTCCTCTCTTTCCCAGCTCTTGATTCACTCTCTCCTCTATCTCTCCCTTTTCCTTCACACAGTAGCTGGTGACTTAACTATTCCAAAGTGGCATTAGCATTTCACACGAAAAAAGGCTGTTCTGCTTAAATAAAATCTGCAAGAAATTACTTACCCCAACCCCCTACCCCGGCTTCGTTTTTTTTTCTCTTTGCTTAAATTCAAATCGGGAAATTGGGGGGAAATTAAAATGTAGGATGAGTACAGCCAGCTAGCCACACATTTATTTGCTGTTAGAGCTTTTACTGGTCCATGACAGAATTGCAGTATACATTTATAAATGTGATTTGTGGGTTATATATAGCAAATATATGATGAATGTGCATATCCATGTTTAACTTGATATATTGCTGTCACCAAAGTGTTCATATCTTTAGCCTTTTGAAGTTTACTCTGGGATGAAACTTTAGTAAAATTTCCCATCCTTTTCTATTGTGTGGTTCTGACTTTCAAAAGTTTTTTTTTTAAATATCTGCTTCTCAATTTTCTCTGCAAAGAACATTCCATAGTCTCTACAACTGTAATTTTAGGGGAAGCCTGAAAGGATCCTACCCTTTTGCCCTGTTCCTTCCTCAGTTACCTGGTATTTGCTTTTAGGACAAAGACTCAAAAAAATTTCAACCAATTTAGGTAATCCTTAAGTTGTGGTCATTCACCACTATTTTCGGTAGCTACTATTTCTTTTCGGTTGTGGTGCAGGCATTAATTTGACCAATAAAACCACTACTAGATTACTCTAGGTTCTCTTTGAGCCTTTAAAAATTGTTAAAAACCAACATTCACAAATTTAAACTTTGAAGCAATTAAAGATGCATGTTAGATTTTGAATATTCAGTAATAACCAATCCCCTAACCCCAGGCAAAAAGTGGTAGAAATAGGTACCATTCTTGATTTTGAGGAACATTGTTTCAGCTTTAATATATGAAACTGAATGTGGAACAATTTCCGTCCCTTACCCCCTGAGTTTGGATATAATCCTATACCCATTAATGTCTTTTAAAATGTGTTCTACCAGTACTCTTCAAGATTTAGTTTACTTCCCATGAATGTTTCTTTTTGCTCTGCTACCCAGAGAAGTATTGAGATACCAAAAGGGCTTCTGATTTGACTTGGGAGGGCATGATTTTGACTTATTCTCTTTTGAATATACTTATATTTGGTGTTTGGTGGAATGTTATTTGGTTTTCATTTTTATTGGATTTCTGATATTTCTGGGGTAATATTTGTGTGAATTCTTGTTATATATCTTGGAAGTTATGTTCACTTATTGCCTGATTACTCTTGTATACTCAAAATGAAAAGCATAAGTTACCTACAAAATATAACATTTAACTTTATTTTGTAGATGTTTTGGTGAGAACTGTTTGTGATGTTTTTTCTAGATGAGGATGATAGTTATGCTATCAGGTAAAGTGATTTTCTTAATCAGAGAAGTTGTAGTATCGAATTTAAATATGTAAAATATTCCAGATTAGAAATTAACTATAGAATACACACATTGAATATAATACTAAAGTTTAAAAAAATCTTTATTGATAGTAACTGTTTGGATCACAATAATTATGACCAAAAGAGTAAGCAGTGGTCTAGGAGTTCTTCAAAAATTTTTTATACGTGATCTTAAAATCCAGGATTGGTTTTTTTTCCAAGTTTAATGTGAATATCCATGAAAAATAAATATCCTTTATTTGAAGCATTTTTTTTTCTTTCAAACCCCTAAAATTTGGATATAAATACATATCTTCTATTTCAAAACTTTAAATGAAACGTTTTGTTTTTGAAATGTTTGGAAGGTGGATTAGGAAGAATTTACTATAGGCTAGATTACTTAACATTTTTAGTTTATGATGAACATTTTAATGTATGGCATGCTTAGTGATTTCCCTCCAGTAACATATATCAAAAGATCTCCCTCGTGTCCTTAAAAGTACATGGTTTTTTGGTATTTTTAATATCCTGGAGGTGTACAAGTATCTTCTTGCTGCTTCACCAGTCTACTTCATTTTTCATTAATACATGCCATCAGTAATGTCCTTTATACAACCTTAAACAGACAAGATGTTGGTAAGATTCTGTACTCCATATGTCTTTCAAATTGCCCTTTGGGTTGCTTGTAATTTTGATCCTTCAGAAATAGTGGTGTTCCTAAAAATTCTCACACAAGGCTAATAACTGAGGGCAAATGTAGAAAAAGGAAGAAATTCCTGATCCGAGCATAGAGCAAGGGAAATACTCTTTCCTGTTCATTTTATTTACTTAGTTCAGTTAGTTTGGATAGTGAAACTGGTTGGTTTACCATCATTTTCAAGTTTTCAGGTTATGCAGTGATGTTTGTCTTTAGATTTCTAGTTCTGTAGCTGAGGTGAGATTAAGTTTCCTAGACTAGAGTTTGTACTCTTGAATTTTTTTGGACCAATCCTGCAATTTCATAAATGGAGGTAAGTCCCAGTGAGGAACTCCTTTGCTAATGTACATCAGCATCTTATCTGCTAGATGTAGTTTTAGAATGGCCTGGGGTCACTGACAGATTAAGTAATTTTCTTGGAGTCACATAGTCCTACTCTTGTGGAAGGCTCCTTTATTCTTGGTTTCACTTTGAGGGGAACTATTGCCAGGTAGTAGGACCTAATTTGGTGTTGAGTCTTAAAACTTTTAAAGTACTAAATCTTGAAGCTAAAAAAAAGTTTTCTTCCTATGTATATGTGTGCTTGTGTATGTGTATGAATGCATCATCCCAGGTTATAAAAAGGTTAACTTAGAATTGTACACAAAATACAGTAAATGCCTTTACATTTGGTATAGATTTGTGGTGGTTAAAATGTTTAATTTTTGTAAGTTATTGATGATTTTTGAACAGTAATAAAACTAAAAATAAGTAGTCAAAAATAAAATCAAAGTAATTTAAGAGTTTAACATTTGTGTTTAACTTACTATGAATTGTGCAACTTTATAGTTTTAAAATGATTTTGAGATTTTTTAAAAAGATTTAAGTTTAAGATTGTAAGTAATTTTAATATAGCATTGATAAATTACATACAGGCTGAAGAAGTTCAGATAGGAAATCTGCCATTCCAGATTTTCAGTTTTTTAAATTTTATATTTAACAATATTTATAAGACTTACATTTTATTTTTCAGTCAGAATTGGCTTAAATACTGGTTTCCTTTGAGTCTACTAAAAGAAATTATTGTCTCTAGACTAGTAGGCTTTATTTTCTCATCTTATATTGCCCTAGTAAAAAAAGATAGGCCTTATTGTAGGGCAGCTTACTGAAAGAATTTGTTCTGTCATAACTTCATGTTTAATCTAGTCTGTTTGTGAGAATTAAAGTATTTTGAGTATAGAGAAGAAAATACCTATTTCATTGAAGGGGAGGAGTTGTGACTTGTCATTTTATGCTTGAAGAATCCTAATCTAGGTGATTTTTATTGTTAGAAACTAGGCTCTTCCCCACCATTAAACAAACAATTCAAGCACGTTCTGTGATTCCCAGTACACTCCTAAATGAGTGAAAATTGACTTTACCCTACAGGGGAAGTTCTGTCTACTCATGTGTTGTTTCCCCCATCCCTGTAGTCTCAAGTGTGTCCTCAGTCTTCACCTCCTCCCCCCCAACCCTCCAGCCAATGTTATCTTCATATGTGTTTTTACTTAAGTTTAAAAGTTCTGTGTTGTGTTGAATCTTCTTTTTCAAGTTTGTGTTTCAAAGGTATTCCATTTTTAGATATTACATTTAGATCAGTTAGATTTTATGTTTATTACATACTCAGATTACTACTTTGAAGAATAAAGAACGACTAATTTAGACTTTTTAAAATCATGTTTATAGTGTAGCTATTTCCCAAAATCAGAGGTACGGTTGTGCAAAATAATGTACAAAAAAGTTTAGAAACCTTGAAGAAAGTAAGAATTCAGTTGAAGATGCAGGCAGAATCACAGATAAATTAGTCTCACTACTAAGATGTTGACTATGACTTTTCTGAGTGAATTTATGTCATGAAATATTTAGTTGTGAGTGTTGTGGATTAACGGATATTAAAGCTTTTTGCTTTTGATAAGTAGAAAGCTGTTGTCATGAGGTGGTAGTTTGAATTATATAAAAGGATCTTGCTGTTGCAGTCTGGTGCCTTTTCATCAGAGATTTGGAAATTTAAAAACCATAATAGTTTGTATTCTTTAAGACTTTCTTGATGGGCAAGTGTTGTGTCTTTGGTTTTGTCATTTATTACCTATATCAAAACTAGAATGAATTTGTTGTAAAATTTTCTGGTGTTGAGAGTTTCTGAATTTGTTGTTCATCTTTTGAGGCCGTAAGTTATGTGAGTATTACGAACATCAA
Source organism: Phascolarctos cinereus (assembly GCF_003287225.1). NCBI lineage: Eukaryota > Metazoa > Chordata > Mammalia > Diprotodontia > Phascolarctidae > Phascolarctos > Phascolarctos cinereus. The sequence continues at coordinate 188,215,999 of NW_027555958.1, forward strand.
ACATTTATCATTTAGAATTTCCTTACAATACAAAGCACAAATATTGCCCCCCTTTTTGTTTTACCTTCCCCCAGTTTTTTTAATTGGCATTTGCGGTTTATGTAAATGTAAACACAGAATTTAGTATTTAATAAAGGAATGAATTTTTTTTCTAGAAAAATTCCAGTTAAATTCAATTTGTGATGTTCTTGGAAAGTGATTATCTTTTCCTGATGTTGATATCTAAATTGGCTAACGTTTTAGACAAGTTACTGTGAGCTTCGTTAAATGAATCTTATTTTATAGAGAAGCATGTATGTTACAGTGTTCTTTTAATATACATAAGACTACTAATTAAATATACCTTAAAATGGATTTTTTTAGAAATAATAATAACTTGCTTTTGCATAGTACTTTAATCGTTACAGAATACTTTTTTTTTCCAAAGTAATTCTGAGGCAGATAACTTGAGGTATTAATATCCCTGTTTTATAGACAAGAAACATTCTCTTAGAGGTAAAGTGATTTGTGTAGTAATTGTTTGAGGTGGAATTTAAACATAGATTTTCTGTACCGAAACTGGACACCCAGCAGTTGGTATAGTGGCTAGAGAACTAGTGTAGAAATCAAGGAGACCTGGGTTCAAGCTCATCTTTTATATATGCTAATTGTGTAACCCAGGATAAATTATTATCTTATAATTATTAAATTATTGTCAGTGCTTTCTTTAAACAACTCTCTATATGTAAGTAGCTGTTTTCTCACCTGGGAATTCTTTATACCAGTGAAATCACAGGTGTACTCCCTATTCCTATCTGGTTCTAAGCTGTGCTCTTTTCTGTTATATTGTACATTATTTAATCTACTGAGTCAGTACTTTTCATAGTATCATATTTTTAAAATCGATATGCTGATCCTTAGAAATGTTAGAAATTTTATGCTTTAAAATTTTGGAAACCAGAGTGATATTGTTAGTACTTTTGGAAGTTTCTAGCTAGATTGTAGTTTACATTGCTTTCAGAGAAGATGCTGCTGACAAAATAGTAGATAACTGTGTAAAAGCAACTTAATTCAGTATTTAAAATACGTATCAGCAGTATATGTGGAGTATTTTAGGCACTATATAATTTGAGGATTTTATGTATAGAATTTTAAGAATTGAAAAGAATGTAATTCAGTATATTTTCCTTTATAATGTCTCATAATTAAGGATTACTGAAATAAAGCAATTACCAAGATTATTTATCAAATACTAATTTATCAAGTATTTAAAAACCTGTTTAATCATTCCCTCCATTAATAGCAAGATGGATGGCAGATATTTTGTTAGAGGGTACAAGAGAAAGGAAAAAGAGAGAAGAGGTTGATGTTTTAATAATAATCAAGAATGGTCCAGCAACTGCTCATCTGTTCCAGCAAAGTTTTACTGTCACAGGAATGACTCCGTGGATGTTCGAGATCATTACTTGGATCATATATCTGTACTATCCATGGTTCTGGCAGAGCTGGATGGGGGTGGAAGGGTGGGGGGGAGAGGTGGAGATATTGATCACTTTCTGTTTTTATTCAGCTTTAGTTTACTTAGTTTTTGTCCACAGAAATAATAAATTCTAAATAAATTTGGTCCTTAAATATATGTAGTAATGATTTGCCAAAATGGATTTTACATTTTCTGTGAGATATTATTTTTAGTATGTGATTTGCATTTGAAACTAATGAAAATAAAACTGACTGGTTTATTTAATTTTTGAAATGCTGAAGTAAATGTTTTTAGGCTTTTCCATTTTAAACCAAAAGTAGTATTAAACAATATAACTTTGCCAATAGATGTAGTTAGAAAATAAAAAACAGAACAGCATGAATCAAGTTTTCGGATAATTTACTTGTCAGATTGGCATTTGGGTATCACTTAGGCAAAGATTATTTAACTTGGAAAGGAGATATTTTCCTTGATAATGACTTTTTTCAGATTATCAAACATCTGACAGTTTGGAAAATAAACCTCAGTGCATCTTTTTCAGACAAATATTCATCACACTTTTCCTGTCCAGCCCACATCTGGAATATTATACCAAGTTATGGACTTAACTGTTTTATTGAGAGATATTGACAAGCTGGATGATGAGAGGACTTGAAAGTATATGATAACAAGGACCAATGGAAAGAACTGAGGCTATTTGTTGGGGAAAAGAAGACCATGGAAGGTCACTGTATTTGTCTTTAAGGTTATGATGCAGAAGAATTACTAGACTTGTTCTGCTTCATCCCACAGATCCAAATTAGCAGCTATAGTAGAAATTATAAAGCTAAAAATTGCAGAGAGATATTATAGAACTTTATAACAATTATAACTATATAAAAGTTGTTTGCATTTCCTGAGTAATTAGTTTTCTTGTTACTGGAGTTTTAAGAATTGAGATTATATTCTTTTATATTATATTATATATTATACTGTATACTTAAGAGTACTATAGAGGATTCATGTTTCAAATAGGGAGTTAGCTAGGTGACTTCTTATACGAGCTTGAGTTTCAAGATTCTGTTCATAGTACTTCTATGTAATGTGTACCCTAATGATTCTTAAAAAATCTTTCTTGCCATCTTAATAGAACGTAAGGTGTTTTCTTGTTTGTTTGTTTTGGCAAGGACCATCTCACTTTTGTATTTTTATGCCCTGTATTTAACATAGTGCCTGACACATGATAAGTATTTAACAAGTGCTTGTTTGAAATGCTGGGAGAACAGTGAGAAAATGTTATCATTTAACCATTGAAAATCATTTCTTTCCAACATTATTTCTAGATAGGGGATAAAAGTTCCAAACTTGGGGGTCAGGAAGACTTTGTTTTGACTCTTGCATCTGACATAAAATTACTTGATCTCTCCCAGCCTCAGTTTCCTTATCTGTAAGAATGAGAATAAGACTTGTAATACCTGCTTTATAGAGTTGTGAATCCTGTATCATGTAATATATATATAAAGCACTTTACTTTAAAAACATTTAAAAGTTATATATCAGAGCTGCCTAAAATAATAAAGTTTAACTTTTTAAGTATGTGCTGCAGTTTAGAACATTAGAAAGGTCTCTTAATTCAGATCAGAAGCATTTATTGATCACCTACTATGTGCCAGGCACTGTTGTAGGTGCTGGAGAATCAAAGATAAAAAAAAGCAGAATAGATCTGCCTTAGAGGAGCTCAGATTCTGCTGGGGCATGGGAGAGGAGTAAGATGTAATCCACATAAGTAAGTATAGAGAAGATACTAGCAAAAACTTTGGTGATAGCCAGGATGATCAGGCAAGGGTCTCCTGTGGGAGGTAGCAGTGGAGTTATATTTTGACAGACGTTAAGGAGCTGGAGGCAGAGGTGCGACTGAAAAGGCAAGAGATGAAATATTGTGATCTGGTTAACTGCATTAGAAAAGTTTGGTTGGAATGTAGCATGGTAGATGGGGAGGATCAGATTATAGAGTGCTTTAAATATCAAGAAGAGTTTATAGTTTATCCTTCTTGAGTAGGGTAATGTTATGGTCAGGTCTGTGATTTAGGAATATCCGTTGGACAGAAAAATCAGTGGATTGTAGACTGGTTATAGGGAGACTAGGAGGCTGTTTCAATAGACTAGGCAAGAGGTGATTGAGGGCTTGAAATAGCATTGTATCTAAATGAAGAAAAGGAAGGTATACAGGAGTCATGTGGAAGTACAATCAATAGGACTTGACAAGTGATTGTATATTGGAGGATTAGGAAGAGGAAAGAATTGATGCTTCTGAGATTGTGAACTGGATGAGTAAAAGGGTTGCTGTACCCCTTAACACATGGAGAATTCAGGGAAACTGATGGATTTGGGGGGGAAATATGGAGTTCTATTTTGGACGTATTGAGTTTGAGGTACATATGGGACTAGTTGCAGATGTCCAGTGAACACCTGGTATTGTGAAATGGAAGCTCAGGAAAGAAATTAAGACTAAGAATGTAGATTTTGGAGTAATCTACTTAGAAATCAAAAAATATTTTGGGAGATTTTTGCAAAGGAAACTGAGAAAGGACATTTGAGACAGGCAGAAGCAGAACTAGGAAAGCATGAAGTCATAAGAAACCAAGGAGGAGAGAATACCAGGGGGAAGGCATGGTCAACAATATCAAGCTGCCGAGGAGGGGAAGAAATAGGATGACTTGAGAAAAAGCTATTAGGTTTAAAGGTTAGGAGAGCTTTGATAATTTTAGTGATAGCAGTTTCACTTGTGGTGAGGTTGTAAGCCAGATTATGAGGGGTTGAGAATTGATTGGGAGGTGAGAAAGTAGAGGGTTTATTGTGTGTCTAAAAGCAACAAGAAACAGCATTTTATTGGATATTTGATTATTTTATAATGCAATGCTTATGATAAGCATTTGCAAAAATACTACCATGCAAGTAATTACATCTTACTGCCATTGTTAAGAGCAGCACCTTATTTCCCTTTTCGATTTCACTTCTTGAGATCCTTTTGGTTCCTGATTCTGTCATGCAGTGTATTAGCCAACTCTCTCAGCTTCATGTCTTATGAAAATTTTATAAACAAGGTACGTGAATCTTTATTCAAGTTATTAATAAAAATGGTGAATTGGAAAGGGCTAAGAAGGGCTGAAGTTTGCCACCAGAGTACTTCCTACAGGTTGGCATTAATCTTTATTAACAGACACTTTTTGGGTTCAGTTCAGCCACTTCCAAATCTGCCAGGAGTACTGCCATTCAGTCCTTGGTGCTTCAATTCTTAGCTATACATTTTATCTACAGAGATATTATAAGAGATTGGTATATGTCTTAAAGAAATCCAGTCTAATAATCTTATCCGGAAAAGAAAATGAAGATTGGCTTATGCTAATCACCAGTTCCCTGAGTAATTCCTTAAAAATTCATTCTAGGACTTTGTCTTGAATTAGTGTCAAACTCATTGGCCCAACAAAGAATCTGTCTTTCTATTTTTGAAAATCAGAACCAGTATCTGCTGTACCTTTCTAGCTCTTGATAGTTCTCCAAAGATTATTAGTGGCTTAGCAGTTGCATCTGTAAGCAATTTCACTGTGTGAGGATGTGCCAAATGATTTAAATTCACTGAAAGAAACTAGCTACTCCTTTGTCATCTTTGCATTTATGTTAAGTATCAGTTTTATGTAATTCATCTTTGTTTTTTCCTTTTGTTTCAATCAGCATTTATTAAGGGTCTGCTAAGTGCCAGGCACCGTGCCAAGAGTTGGGGCATACAAAGAAAGGCAAGAAATAGTACCTGCTCTCAAGGAACTCACAGTCTAGTTAGTAGGGGAAACAACGTGCAAACGACTATGTACAAACAGAATATACAGAGTAAATTAGGGGTAATCTCAGCAAAGGCACTGAGATTAAGGAGGACTAGGAAGTGCTTTTTTGCAGAGAACTGAAGGAATCTAGGGAAGCTAGGAGGCAAAAATGAGCAAGGTGCTATTGGCATGGGGGGGTACCATCACTGAGAATTCTTAGAGGAGGGGAGTAATATAGGAATACTGGAAAGAAAGGGGCCAGGATATTAATGGCTTTAAAAGCCAAACAGGATTTTATATTTGATACTTCAGGGTAGTAGAGAACCACTGGAATTTATGAAATTGGAAAGTGATAAGTATGGTGGTCAGACCTGCTTTTATAGGAAGATCAGTTTGATAGCTGAATGGAGTATGAATTGGGGTGGGGAGAGACTTGAAGCAGGGAGACCAACCAGTAGATTAGTTCAGTAGTTAAAAGTGTAAGGTGATGAGGGCCTGCATGAGAGTGGTTGCAGTGTCAGAAGAGAAAGGGACATACACATGAGAGATGTTCTAACTGAAGATCGTTTTGGTTGATTGAACAATACAAATGAATATAGATGAAAATATTTGAATATTTCAGTCCTGTATTATTGTTCTGACTACCCTCATCAGTGATCCTATCCCTTCTCTATTTTTACTCCCAACTTCCAAAGTCACTCAAAAAGCTTTTTTTTTTTCTTTTGGTATCTGGGCAGTTTGTTTTTGTAAGTTGCCACTTGTTTTGGCCTTTAGTCTTTGACTTAATGTTTTTATGGAACTGTGGTGCTTATATACTCAGCCTCAGTTACATGCTCTTGCTTCTGTCTTTAGAGCACATTTGAACTTGTTAATGAGCTTCCTTTATCAGATTTGACCTGAGTGTGATGCTTAATTTAACTGGTATCTCAAACCCTGACTATGATCAGTTAGTGTGAAGCTATCTTAACGTTCTGTAAAAAGTAGGAGTGACATTTCCAGTTCCCACATTTGATTATTTTGGATAGACTCACTGTATATAGGTTTGCTCTTCTTGTAGGAATAAGTAGAGAGACAAGTTGGGAGAAGGTAGTGAAAATCTTAAAAATGATAGCAAAGATTTGTTTTATATTTGAAATGAGTATAGAAATGGATACAGAAATATTTGTAAACCTGAGGTGATAAAATATGGAAAACTTAATATTTATATTAAATGACATGAAATATTAAATGTTTTAAAAAGCTCATTTGCAAATGTATTAAAGGAGATTGAAATTTTTCTAGATTAGGAGAAGGTAACATTTTATACCTCGGACCCATGTATTTCAATTTTTAAAAATAAGTTTTGGTAACTAATTTCTGGCCAATTCTATGTAATTGGACCATTATCTTGTGAAATTTGAATAAACCCATGTTTTTGGCTTTTATCATGAATTCTTTTTGCTTCCATTTTCCGTCTTTTTTGAACCTTGACTTTAACAAGAGGTGGAACTAACACTTGCTAGGTTGTTACTGACTTACTACAACCTGTTGAGGTTGTACAAATTTAGCCTTAGTTAACTGTTCATATTACTAAAGATGGAGACACACATAGCTTACCTTTAGTCTGGGTTATGACATGTGGGATAGATGGGTTAATTGGTTGAAATAGAGGGATCATTATGTTATTCTGAATTAAATGATAGATTTTGGTTCTTAGCTATTGTGTCTTAGAATCTGAGTTGGAAGGGGCCTCAGAAATCATCAAATATAATTCCTTTGTGAACAGATATGCTTCTAGTCTAGGAGGACCCATTAACTTATATGGGAAAAAATCTCACTAATATTTAGTATTTTTTTGAGTTGTGAATTTAAAAAAAAATTGCATTCTGAGAAGGGGATCATAGGTTTCACCAGATTGCCAAAGGTTTGAGGTGGGAGATCCGTGATAGAAAAAAAAAGATTGAGAACTTCTGCTGTAGAACATTCCTAATAAGTACCAATCCAGATATTGATGACCACTAGTAAGGACCACACTGTCCTCAAACACCTCATTCAACTTGTGAACAGTTCTGATATTTAGAAATTTTTCCTTAACATCAAACCTAAATTTACTTCTTTGCACCTTCTACTCTTTACCACTCTTCTGTGTGAGTGACTTTGAGCTACTCGAAGACAATCATGTCACCCCTTAAGTTATCTCTTCCTTAGGCTAACCATCACGTTCAGTGATCTTCATATTGCATGATCACAGTGCCTTTTCTCTACCATCTTGCTCTAATGTACCTCTGGATGCTGTCTAGCTTTATCATTGTTCTTCTAATTAAAATGTGCCTAGAACTGAACACAATAACAAGATGTGATTTGGCTGAGGCAGTGTACAGTAGGACTCTTTTAACTCCTTGGTTCTGAACTTTTTGCCTCTTTATGCAACTTAAGATCTTACTAGCTTGATTTTGGCTTCCATGTCACATGATTAAGTCATATCGAACTTCCAGCCCACCTAAATCTCCGTATCTTTTTTAGACAACTTGCTGTCTAGCTGTACGTACCATTGTACACTTTGTGAGTTTGATTTTTTTGAACTTCAGTAAGATTTGGACATTTATTCTGGTTTAATTTCTTCTTATTAAGATTTGGCCCAATTCTCAATTACATATAGTAATACAATTTTCCAGTTTTATACATAGTTTTTGAGGACAACTTTATACTGTTCCAGATTGTAGTTCTTCCCTGCTGGATTTATTGTGTGTAATAATATGTCCCACTAATTGATAGTGAAAAAAATCTTCCTGACACCTCACCAGTTCTGTGGGTTCACTTACATTACAGATGGAAAACTGATTACCTGTTTTTGTGGCTGGCAACTTAGAGTATCCTAAGCAACTTTGAAAAGAACTTGAAAAACTAAGTGAGAAATTAGAACCCCATGCCTCAGAAAATATTAGGGTATATGTGCTGCTGATTTTATTACCCTGTTTTAATCACACACAGGAAAGGGTGCCAGATACTTGCTTGTTGTGTGCTTTGTACTGAACTAGTATAAGTAAAACTTTGATCAGATCACTAGTAGAAACTGTCAGTTTTTCTTTGTTCTATTAAGTAGTGTAATGTAGAGTTATTTATCTTAAAAGATTAATATTTTGGAGGGACTGGTAATTTTCCTAAGCCAATTTTTTTTCTGTACCATTGTTTTTAAGATTTCTTTTGAATTCCTGAATTATGGTTGGACTTTAAGCAAATTAAAAGTATAAAATTGTTCCATAACAACTTTTGGTAAATATATATATTGCCTGTGTAATATATAGTTAACTAAAATGTGTGTCTAGGGCAGCTAGGTGGCACAATGGATAGAATGTAAGGCCTGAAGTCAGGAAGACCCATCTCTATGAGTTCAAATCTGGCCTTAGACATTTAGTAGCTGTAGTCACTTAACCATGTTTGCCTTAGTTCTTCATTTGTAAGATGAGCTGGAGAAGGAAATGGCAAGGCACTCCAGTATATTTGCCAAGAAAAACCAAAATGGGATCACCAAGAGTTGGACACAACTGAATAGCAAAAATATATGTTTATAAATAATGAGCTGTTTTCTTTCTTTCTTTTTTTTTTTTGGAGGCAGGAATATAAACATATGCTTTGATTTATGTTTTAGTTCTGATGGGCATTGTTCAGTTTTGATTTAGGTAGCAGAGGATAGTGGTTGGTTTTAAAAGCACTGTAAAATAGTCCTACAGTTCAGAAAGGTTAAATGTATTGGAAAAGAGAGATTAGGTTTGACATTGAGAACTAAATAATGTATAGAAAATAAAAACTTAATAATTTAATAAGTAAAAAATAGGCAGCAAAACCTCGATATTAATTAGACTTACTTGGGTTACAGTGTGATGCAGTCTACTTTCATTAGAGAGTAAATGGCAAGAAAACCCCAAATGAGGTCATGAGGAGTCAGACACAACTGAAAAGACTGAACAAAATCAAATTGTATGAGGAATTTTGCGGGGGGGGGTGGAGAGAAGGGGGAAATGTCCCAATCCCCAAATAGTTGACCCTTGGATATATCCTGGCAATAGTTTTCAACCTGGTAACCTATATATTACAGCTTTTCCAACCAATACTTTATCATGAAAATTGAACTTCAGGATAGTGACTGTGAGGCACTGCAAAATACTGACTTATTTAAAAAAAGTTGTGTTCCAATATATGTTACTTAGGAAACTAGATTGATGTTACTTTTCTAGAGATTATTAATACTTTTATGATAATTTTGTCAAGAATTTCAGCAAGAGTCAGAATTTAAAAGGATATCCTAGTTAACCAGAAAAATTCATTTAATCAGAAGGGAACCCCTCCTGATAACTTGAGCATTCTTTCTAATTGAGCAAGGCTTTGTAGTATATTGACTTTTAACTTGTATTAAATTAATAATTTAAAAGCAACTTTTTGATGAGTTCATGAGTCATGGAATTTAAGTTAGGAGAGATTTTGATCATCCAGTAATAGGTTCATAGGATTTATTGTTTAGAAGTTATTTTCTCTGATCTGCTCATTCATATGAGAAAACTTTGTCCAAGAGAGGTTTTGACTGCCCAAGGTCATAGAGATAGATAGTAAGTTGCATAGTCAGTCAGGACTTGAATCTAGGCTTTCTACTCATTTCACAATGAAGCAGTGTGCATTTTTTTCCTTTAAAGAAGTAGGTTCCTTGGCAAAATCATACCTGTTAGGTATTTAATTTGTGGTCAAATGTACTTAGCATTATGGAAAAAAAAATATGCTGGGTAGTTTTGCTAGCTAGAATATATGCTTCATAAGTAAACATGAATGTTATATATGTATATATATTTATATGTATCTCTGATATTTTATAAAAGCATTGCTGAAAATAGTACTACAAATGAGATCATTTTTCAAGGTCTTATGTTGGCTTGTGGTTATTTATCTTTCTGTGTTAATGTTTCTTTAAAATGCTAATTTAAGAGTATTGATAAATTTGGGGTTAAAATAAAGTACTTTATAGTTAGCTGTGGAATTTTTAATATGGTAACTTAAAAATGTGGGATATAGAATTTGTCACCTCATCTCATCACAAAACAACTCTTAAGTCATTGATACGGATTTTATATAAATGTGTGAAAGAGATGATGAAAACATGAAAAAAAACCTCTCCATTTTTATCCCCTATCATCAGAAGATTTAACATAGTGAGACTAAATAAGATTTTCTAGATCCTCAGTTGTTCAGTTCAACATTCCTTATGTTAAATTATTGTAATACAAAGTGTGATAATAGCATGTGCAGGACAGAATCAAATTCTGATGAAGAGATAAGGTATATTAGGGACAGTGTAGAAATTATGAGTAATATCTAACCTCTTTAAAATGTCAGTCATAGTCATCAGTTATACTATAACAAGCTATTGCAAGCTGGCATAAAATAATTTGACAACAAAGTCCAGAGCATCATAAGGGATTCAAATTGAAATGGCAGTGGATAGTTTTTAGGTACTAAAGTGAGGAAATTTACGTGATTTGGGTAGGTAGCATAGTATAATAGTTATTTTCTTTAATTCTTTTGAAATTTCATTTTATATTAGGATTTTAAAAATATTTTAACATATACATAAATTTGAAGGGATTGTTCCTTCTAGCTCCTCCTCCCCCCAATCAAATTCTAAATACATAATGGATCTGTATAATATATGTGTGTGTGTATGTATATATATGTATACTTTGTAATCTAACCTAGGCCAAAGTAGAGAGAAGAATTTTCCTCTTCTGCATAATAATTGTAGCTGATACTTATAAAGTGCTGTATATGCATCATCACATTTGTTCTTCATAGCAGTCCTATGAGATAAATATTCTAGGTATTACTACTTCTGTTTTACAGATGAGGAAACTGAGGCTATGAAAGGTTAGGATAAAATTCAATGAACACTTTTAAAGGATACGAACAATATTATCAAGCTGTTTCAGTAGTTAATCTCCAAGTACTGCAGATTGTAATTTTATTACACAAAAGTCAGTTTTATTTGAAATGAAGCGTATAACGTTAGTGTATTCCTTTTGATAGTTCACAACATAATTTTTATTTGTAAAAGTTATATTAAAATTTTAAAGCACAATGGTATTTTAAAATTTATTATAACTAATCTTTACAATTTGTTATTAATTATAGCAACCATGATTTTTAAAAAGTTTTTAGATTTAAGTTGTATTCCTTCTTTAACCTTTCCCCCTATATTATTTGCAATGTATTTTGTGGGGTAAAACTTAACTAGGCATTAAGCTGTTTCACAGAACAAATAACGAAATGTGTAAGGAATATAAAATTGTAGGGTAATGAGAATTAGATAGAGATCATTTAGTATAACCCTTTCACTTCATGAGAAAGGAAAATAAGGCCTAGAATCTGTGACTTTGGTCAAATTTAGATAATAAGTAATATTGTCAGGATTTAAAGACTAGATATGATATAAATCCAGGCCTCTTGGTTGATTTTTCTATACAAAAAAGGAACTAAAAGAATAGCTAGGACAAATCCCTTTAAAAATCAATTGTCTTTATTTACAATTAAATGAAAATTTCGCTTTCATGACAGTTTTTCCTTTAGAATTTTTGGTAACAGACATAATATGAGCTTTATGCCGTGAAAATGTTCATGTTCCCTTTAGCAAATACTTTTATATTTTTCTGTTTCACACAATAGGTGAAGTATTATAGACATTTGGCACCTGATCACTTGCTACAAATATGCCATCGACTAGGACCACTTCTAGAGCAAGAAATTCCTCAAAGTGTCCCTGGAGTGCAAACGTTATTAGGAGCTGGAAGACAGTCTTTACTTCGCACAAATAAAAGTATGGAAGCTTCAAAAGAAGGCTTAATGGGTTTTTAAATCATCATTTAAAGTTTTTGTAAGTGTGCCTATATTCATATGTATATAAATATGCATATATGTTCAATAGGCTGCAAACATGTTGTGTGGAAAGGATCTGCTCTTGCTGCTTTACATTGTGGAAGACCTCCTGAGTCTCCAGTCAACTACGGTAGTCCCCCCAGTATAGGTAAGTAAATTTGTTGATTTTAATCATGTGGGGCAGAATTGTTTAAAAGACCAAACAAAAATTATTTTCAGTTATAGCAGAAGTAGATCACTTTGCATGCTACACATTGCTTTATCAGAATTTCAGGTAAGAGCAGTACTGTTCAGAAAGTTCAGATTATTTTTAGGTAGATTGCTATAAGGCTATATATAGTTACACATAATTTTATGTTATATACCATGTGGACTTTAAAATATTTGCTATACTTTGGAGCAAAATTTAAATCAAGGCTAAAGTCTCTGAGGAAATTTAAGTTGTATATTCCATGGTAGTTTCATATTCTTATTAAATATATTTTACTGAAAAATTAAGTCTTCAGTCAAAGGTATGTTGTGGAGGGGATTCTTTTTTAGGTTGGACTGAGCAATCCCTAAGGTCCCATCCAATTCTGAAATTCTCTGTTACTAGTCAATGATTTTACATTCATCCCTTGTATTTCCATCTTAAAACAAGAATAGTTTCCTCTCCTTCAGTTTTTCCCCAAATTGGGAACATTGGGAATTAATGAAATACCCACATTAATTTAGGGACTGAATAAAGTTAAATTTGGGGGGGTTCTTGTTTATTTGTTGTATCTTATTTTGTTTAAAAAAAACCACAAAACTCTGATTCAGTCAGTATAGTAAACTCCAGGTGAGAATATTCCTGCCTATTCTGTACTTAGAATCTTGTAGAGTTTCTTGGGAGCACTGTAGGGTCATGTAGTAAAGCGTGTATCAGAGATGAGACTTGAACTCAAGTCTTCCTGACTTTGAGGCCAACTCTTTCTCCACTACTCCACATTGCCTTTCATGTTAGGTCTAGGAAAATGAAATAGTTGAAAGTGTCTGATAGGAAATATAACTGTGCTTTTATCTTTAAAATTTCAAGAAGGCAAACTAGCCAAGACTATATAACATTTTATTAAACTTAAGTTTTTCACTTTTTACTTGTATCTAGATCTATTGAAGATTTTTCTGAGATAGTTGTTACATGTTGCTGGTTTTCTCAAAATCATATTTCCAACTGCCTCGAAGACATCTTGGAGCTGCTAGGTGGCATAGTGGATAGAGCAGTGGGCTTGGAGTTAGGAAGACTCACCTTCATGAGTTCAAATCCAGCCTCAGATACTTACTATCCTGGGCAAATCACTTAATCCTGTTTGCCTCTGTTCCTCATCTATAAAATGAGCTGGAGAAGGAAATGGCAAACTACTCCAGTATCTTTGCCAATAAAAATCCAAAATGGCGTTATAAAGAAGAGTTGGACGTGACTGAGATAGCTGAATGACAAAAGAAGACATCTCCTTCTGGATGTAATATCTTCTCAAATGCAGCATGTCCAAACTAAACTAATGATCTTCCTTGTCCTCAACAGGTTCCCCATTTCAGTTCTGTTTTTTCTGTCAGCATTATCACCAGTTTTCAGGTAGAAAACTTGGGGTCATTTAGGGTCCTTTCTTTTCTTTCAGTTTCACTTCCTTTTAAAGTATCTCTTGGATTCATCCCTTTCTTTCCATTCTTCCTGATCTCACCCTGATCAAGGCCTTTCTCATCTCACACCTAGGTTAATATACCAATCATCTTGCCCTACTCTACCCTCAGTTAAAAGTTAGATAAAACATTTATTAAGCTCTTAATACACATGTTGGGCCCTGTTTTAAATACTGGAGATAGAACAACAAGAAAAAAATACTGATTCAGGGGCAAGGAAGCAGGCAAGGAAGACAGTATAGGTGTGGGTGGTGTGAAGTATATCCCTGGTTCCAAGGATTGGTTCTAGGGAGGGATTCATTAGTTAAGACAGCAGCCCCAATTAAATGTGGACTCATTGCTGTTGTCTTTGAAGATTCCCTAGAGTCTAATCCCATCATAGATATTCTACTTTATTTTTCACTAATTATAAGTACTTATCCTTTGTTTCAGTCAGTAAATAATCATTTATTAAGTGATTACCACGTTAGGCACTGGGAATACACAGGCAAAAATACAGTAGTCCTTGCCTTCAAGCAGGTTATAGTCTATGAGGTGAGAGAACATGTACACATTACAGAATACATACAAAATGAATACGTTGTTTTGAGAGGGAGATTATTAGCAGCTTAGGAGGAATCAAGAAAAATTTCATGAATGCAGTTGAGTTTGAGCTGAGTCTTCAGGGAAGTAAGGGTTTTTAAGAGGTGGAAAGGAAAAGGGGGTATATGTGAAACAATGGAAACAATGTGTATAAAACTGTTCCCTATTATATATACACAAAAGATAACTTCAGAAATATCTTTCCCTCTTTCTTAAGTCTTACTATGTCAGAAGCATAGTTTAGCATCTCATTCCTTTCTAGTTCATATGTATATCTATATGTTTTGTGTTTCCATTTAGATTGTGAAGGCAGGGACCATTGAGTCAGCTGATAACTCACTTATGTGTTTTACTTAGGTGGGCTGTCTGAATTTTTGTGGCTGGCCTACATGTTGACGAACTTTTCTGGACTTAGTTATATTGGTCCTTGGGTGAAAAACAATCTGTTAACTTGCAGGCTTTTCAGTTTGATGCAGGACCTGCAGAATTTGAGTTTTGCTGACATTTGAGAAACCAGGGTCACTACCTCCATGGCATAATGAGGAATCACAGTGGGACTGTGATAATTTCTATATAAATTCTGTTTATACACATTTGGAAGGCAAAGGTATATCTGAAATGTGAGGATTTCATCCAAAAAATTTAAACTGTATAACAATCTCTGTGTGTTTTTTACTTTCTTCTGTTTTATTTTACCTAATGTTTATAATTGGCTAATCTTTATAATTATATGACAACTTGATATATATAATTTTGTTCAGATATGACTTAAAGATAACAGTATTTTAGATAAGGTATAGTTGCACTCTGAGAAAATTTTTTTGGTGTACGTTAGGGGATCTGAGAGGGGCAAGAGTATCCCTGATTTATTACTAACTGTGGTCCGTCTGCTCTCTAAGTAAGATGTTGCTCTTCTTGAGTAGGTTTAAAAAACCTACAAACCTAGATAGTAAATATCTTCATAGACACATTGAGATTGATAAAGCTGTGTCTTCTGATTTTCAGTTTTCTCTATTAAAAAAAATCACCTCACAAAAATTCTTTTTTTAACAACTATATTGAGATCTAGCTGTCTCTTTTATTCAGATGTTCTTAATAATTCCGTAAAAACTGCTGTGGATAAAAACTTAATTGATTTAACATACACCGTTATAATATGTTTAATGTAAGAAACAATTTCCATCTCCTAGAAGAGACTCCTACAGTGCTTTATTGATGTGGCTATGACAAATTTTATTGAAGTTGCTTATAGCAGAAATTCCTTTCTGTTTAGCAGTGAGTATACTCGATGAAGATTTTTTTTAGCCTAATACTTAGAGATAGTGTTTGAGTTGATATTAAATGTTATTACCTTTTTATTTGTGTTTCAGGTTGTTTTGACATTTTTAGGTGTAAATTTTATTGTTGAAAGAGTGCTTGGTGCTGTAACTTGCTTGTTGGTTGGCAAGCATGCTGGTCAAAAAAAGTCTACTTTTTTTGTAGGTAGTAACTTATCTGTCTGCTTAGAGCTGGTTGCCTTATCAGTTGGTATAGCGCAGATGAGCTATTAGTTCTAAGGAAAGAAACTTGATGTCAGAGCATTATTATTATTTTTGAGATGGGGGGGGTTGTTGGCAGTACACCTGTGACTCTGCTTCTGAATGGAGCAGCATGACTCATTTTGCTCCTCAGTCATATACTTTGAAACCTTGTGTCTTTCTTTGATACCCTGCTATCCTCTTAAAAATGTCAGTGGAAGCTTGTCTTGGCAGGAACTTCCAGTGTAGACTTCCTTGTTGTATGTGTCCTTTTTTACTGCTAGCTACCCACTCTATCCCTTAAAAAAGAAAGAAAGAAATCTGGGGTGGAGGGTCAAGTTTTACTAGAAGAGGCAGTGTTGTGTAGTGGAGAAATGGTCAGGACCAGCCTAGGTTAGTAGAGGCATGTCAGCATTAGCCCAACCACTTGGTTATGATTTCCTTTGTTTTGGTAACCCATGAAATAAAAATAAAAATTCTCAGTCCCATATGGCCCTCTGCTTCTATAGAGATTTTTGGCCGAGTGGGAAAAGGAGTAGAAAATACTAAGAATCACAGCAGTTTCAGACAGTCAGCAAAATATTAACCTAGTTGTTAAAACCATAGGTAGGAGATAACAGACCATTTGAAAAATATCTGTCTTTTACATTGTCTTAATAAGCAAAATAGGAAGACAGAAGTAACTTAGAACTAAATGTAAGTGGCACACAGGCTCTCATTCGAGAGGCAAATAAAGGAGTTGGTTTTATCAAAGACAAAAAGAAACATCATTTTATAGGACATTTGGTTATTTTGTATTTCAGACTACCATGAAAATGATTGCTTATATAGTTCATCTGTTTCTGATGCTTAAAAGGTGGGGGAATTTTGGGAAGTACTCAATTAGACGCTCCAAATTACAGCTTCATGTACTTTGATATACATGGTGACTTCAGAGTAAAAATGGGAGTAGACGAGGATGACAAAAAATAAGGTGGTCAGGAGTAAAAAAAAGGAAAGACCAGAGACTTGTAGATTGCACTGAAGCCTTGGGCTTGTATATCATGGTGACTTCTTTGAAGAAAAGATATGGATATGGTGAGCACCAAATAATATCCCAAAAATGAAATTAATTATGTTAACTGTTAGGAGATGACTCATGGATATAAGATCCATTTGTAGATCAACTGTGTGTGCATTCAGACCACTTGTGAAATCAAAGATATAAATTAATAGAAATCAAGAGAAAATAAAAATGCAAAAATATAAAATAAACATACATGTATGTTTTCTCACTTGCATACATGTCTATGTGTATGGACACATATACATGCTTATATATGCCCTGCAGTTAATAGCTCCAGCTTTACCTATTTGAGCAAGTTACTGGTGAAGAAAAATGGAAATTATATGAGAGTAAAGGATGTGAGACATAGACACAGATTACAATAGTTGCAAATAGAAGTTTAATTGATATATATCAGCTATCATAATGAGAACGTCAAAAGAGCCTCATCTTCCTTAGAAAACACTTGGCTGGCTTATATAGCTAATATGAAAACTAGAAGCAATACTGATTTAGAATACAAACTTATTTATAACATGTTATGGAAAAGGAGAGAGAAGGATTATGAGCAGTATTGCATTTTTAAATGATGAGAAGCGGTATGGACAAAAACTAGTTTAAAGATATGATGGCATGCAAGCCAGCTAAGCACAGTCATTCTAAGATCATTTAAGAATGAAATAGGACTACAAATGACTAAAAAAATGGAAAATATCTGAAAAAAGTTTTTAAACATTACCATCAAGCACAGTGGAGCTACCATGTTTGGGCTCCCTTGTAGTCTCAGGTGAGCTTAAGGAGAAAGTGGAAAATACATTGAAGAAAATGAAGGATAGGGAAAGTAGCTGGACTAGACCAAATACATACAGAGGAGGTCCCTCCTGGAGATGACACAGTTTACATGGTATTGTAGGTATGATTCACAAGATGTTTGAAGGAGAGGAAGGTATCAAAATTATGGAAGAAAAAGGTTAGTAAAATCAGTAACCACCCACCCATGTATGTATTTTCCTGCATGTATAAATGTGTATGAAAATAATGTGCATGTGTATTAATGGCATACTTCATGAGTATAGGTACAAGTAGGCTTTTGCCAACAATATTCCAAAGTAGACTATATCTTTCCCATCACTCTGTTGATTGTAAAATATAGAGAAAATGAGGTCTCACTGTGCTTGTTTTGTAAAAAGAGGATTTGATTCAGTTGAGTAAAATGCCACTGTAGGCTCTCTGATGAAGTAGCTTTAGTAGTTTAACACTGCAGTATGACTTTAGGGACATCTTGTACCATGGCAAAATTATGCAAGATTCCTTTAAAGATATATAACAAATAGCCTTGTTTGGCCCTCTAATGATTAATAACGAATGAAACATAGAACTAGATGTGGATGAAATCCACTGCAACCTGCAAGTTGAAGAGGGATTTTTTTGTAGGTGTTGTGGTGTTCCACATGCTTCCATCTGCAGATGTCATTGTGTTGATTGCATTGATTTCTGGAACATTGTGGAGCCTCCTAAATGAGATCTGTAATTAGTTGTGAATTTGGCCTAACTATCCATGTAGGAAAAATTAAGTGGCTGAAACCTATCTGTTGTGATACATTTGCAGACTACAAATGGATAATGAATTGGGCCTAGAGTTGAACAGGAGGAAAGCAGAGTGGATAATCTTTGGAAAATTGTCAAGTTCTTTTAATGACCTCAAATGTCTCTCTGAAACTATCCTATTAATACCCTAGGTAGGTAGAATGGGTGTTTGGAAAGCTGAAACATTATAAACAGAGAATTCTGAAGTGATACAAAGGATGTCATCACTGATAGGTAGCCTGTTTCATTGGACCATTATGGTATCAATAGAAAAAAGCCACTTTTAGAGGGATGTGGACAAATGGCACAGGATAATTAGGCATACTATGCTGTGATCTGTTTTAGGGAATTTCCACATCAATGAGATGACAGGTCCATTTGAGTATATCTTGGGAACTTAGTGTAGGAATAATTATCAATGGAAAAATTCCATTGTATATAAACATTTCACTAATGCATCTGTTACATAAAGCAAGATATATTAATGTTGACATTTATATGGTAAATGCCAGCCTTATAGCAAGCTCCAGAAAAGTGCTGAGGTATGTGTAGTATATATAAGTGTATATAAGAGAGACTAACTCACTTTCTGGTTTCTTGGAAGGTAGTACCCACTGAACATAGGTTCTTTAAATCTGGGGAGATTTCAAGTTATCAGTATGATGAACTTGGGTCTGCCAAAGGCCTAGGCCTAGCTAAATTTAGTGAGTCTTTTCAGAAAATTTGATCGTAACAACTCAAGAAGACCACTTAGTAAGAAATAATCTGCATTGGTGGAAAGAGTACCTACACTAATTTTCATCAAAGATCTAACCTTATAAATCTGATCACCTACATGTTTTGATGAATTTTGGGATACCATCCAATAGTTTTTTTGCCTGGCAAATTGGGTCTTCCCCATTTTGTCTGCTTAACTTTTCATTAGCCCACCTAATTGCTGTGTTTCTCTCTCAAGTATGTATCAACTCTCAGTCATCTGCTTTAGGCACATAATGGTACCTTCCACCTTTCTCTCCTAATTTCTTAGTAACCTGATCTTTCACCTACTCTTGGTTTTCTACCTATATATGTTTCTCAGTCTCCATTGTTGGCTTCTTATCCTCTTTTCTTCCTCTATGTGTGTATATTTGTTAAGACATTATTCTTGACCCCCTTTTCTCTGTCTACATTCTGTTTTCTAGGTGAACTTAACCCACTGTCATGTCTTTAATTATCCGTGTTATGGAGATGGTTCCCTGTATAGAACTCATTCATGAGTCCTGTACCTTTATATTCAGGTGGTTGCTGGACCCAACTGAATACTTTTTTTTGCACTTTTAATAGTATTTTTTTTCCATTTACATATAAAGGTAGTTTTCAGCATTCATTTTTGTTAAGCATATTTCCACATTAGTCATGTTGTGAGAGAAGAATCAGAACAAAAGGGAAAAAAACCACGAAAAAGGGGGGGGAAGTGAAAAAAGTATGCTTTGATTTGCATTCAAACTCTGTAGTTTTTTCTTTGGATATGGATAGCATTTTCCATTACAAACCTTGAAATTGTCTTGAATTGTTGCATTGCTGAGAAGAGCTAAGTCCATTATAGTTGATCATCACACAGTGTTGTTGTTACTATGTACAATGTTCTTTGGGTTCTGCTCACTTCACTCAGCATCAGTTGATGTACATCTTTCCAGGTTTTTCTGAAATCTGCCTGCTCTTCATTTCTTAATAGAACAAAAGTATTCCATTACATTTGTATATTGAAGCTTGTTCAGTTGTTCTCCAGTTGATGGGGATCCCCATAATTTCCAATTCTTTGCTGCCACAAAAAGAGCTGTTGTAAATATCTTTGTATATGTGGGTCTTTTTCCCTTTTTTATAATCTCTTTGGGGTATAGACCTAGTAGTGGTATTCCTGGATCAAAGGGTATGCACAATTTTCTGCCCCTTTGGGCATAGTTCCAGAATGGTTGGATCCCAAGTGACTACTCTTACTATCATTCAGCTTATCATGAAGTGAATTTAGAAACCTCTTAAAATTGGCTCCTCCCAACTCCCCTGTTTCTTTAAATGTTGCCACCATTTCTCCATGTACCTGGGCTTAAAAACCTAGAATAAGTTTGATTTCCTCCCTCTCCCTCATGTTTCCATATCCAATCAAGTGACAAATACAGTCATCCCATGATAGATTTTATATGCATATGCTTTTCACTCCCAATTAATATTCTAGTTCAGGCCCTCATCACCTCTTCATACAGATGCCAAATAACATTCCTAATTTAAAAAAATAATGTAAAGTTATGTTTCTATATTGTAGCCTTGAAAAGATTATTTCTTCTACTAGAATGGTATCTGGCAGCCAAATCACAGAAGCAATTAAGCTTTTAGCAGTTTCATTTCTCTGGTATCCACATATTTTTTTGAGAGTGAATGCTGATTTTATATAAATTTCATAGTGAAACAAAAGATTAAGTATTTTCTTTGGGATTTTGGTTTTTGTTTGTTTCTACTTTAAATTTCTTATAGGATATTTAAAATTTTTTCATTTGGAATTAGAACTTTGAATATTTCCTCAAGTAATTCTTTCTTGACACCAGGAAAACAAATATTGGTGGTATGGTTTTCTTTTAATACTTTTTATTGATAAATTGTTTTTATATCACCAATATTTCCCAATGTATCACCCTATGCCTCCTCCCAGAGAGCTATCCCTTATCACAAAGAATAAAAAAGAAAAACCAATTCAATGAAATTAATGAACACATTGTAAAAATGATATCTATAGGTTTTATAGCCTTAGTACCCCCACCTCTGCAAAGCAAAGAGGAAAGAAGTTACTTATTTAAGGAGAGCAGTATTCTTTGCTGAAAATTTTAGGGAGATGGAAAGCACAAATTATAGTTTCCAACATTAAACAGTTGGGTGGTTTTTTTATGTTGAAAAGCTATATTATATTTCAAATTTGGGAGTCTTTAAAAGTTCTGTTTATTTTTCATTTTACGGTAGGACTCTGTCAAAATATCAAAATCTGATATGTCTCTCTTTTACAAAAATTAAATATTGAAAGGCAGTGTGGCATTAGAAGATACCTCAGAGTCAAGAAAATTGGGGTTCAAGCCCAGTATTTGGCACCTGCTGACTATGAATGAGACAAATAATTTAACTTCTTAAGTTCTCTTGGCAGTATTCTTAAGATGGCACAAGTTGTTGAATAGTTGTTGGTCAGCATTGATAAAGTTCATCATAGAAAGCTTACTATACCAGTGAAATTGACCAACTTGCACAAAGTCTTCTCCCTCCTCTAATCCCCCCCTCCCCTGCCCCTCTCAAAAAAAAAAAAACGAAAAAACTAGAAATCCTACATCCTGCTTGCATATTGTCATCTTTACATACCTATCTTTTTACTGATTTAAGATATTTTTCTCTTGGGGATGTATGTATTTTAGAATGTAAAGAGTTGTAATTGAGAGATAGCTTGGAGTAATGAATGGCCTCAGAGTCAGGAAAACCTGATTTCAATTTTTACTTCTGATACACACACACACATGTACGCGTATATGTGGCATATGTGTGTGTATCTGTATCTATATAATAGATATCTGTGTATGTATGTATATATCATGTGGCCCTGAGCAAGTCTCCTAGCTTCCTTGGACCTCTTTTTCCTTATTTAGCTCTAGATTTATGATCTGTGATCTCTCAGTGCTCTAGGAAAATCTCTAAGACATAAGTTGCAGAAGAATTTCTGACCTGCACAGAGGAAGTTTCTTTGCATCAGTGAAATCATGTATAGGTTCTGGAATTTAGAGGAATTAAATGATTTGTAGTAAATCACAGTCTGTGCTTTAAAATTTATACTTTTTAGCTAAGTATTGATATTCTCTTAAGAAAATTCCTATTAACTAAAGAAAACAAGCATTCTTATATAGAGTTGTATTTTTGAAAAATTTGCCTGCAAGTTTTTCTGTGCTAAGTTGTATTTATCCTTGGGTTTTTGTTGTAAAATAAAAAAATTATCTGAAAACAAGAACATATTTAAGAATATGGTGAACTTTTGTAATCAGATATTTAATTTGATACTTGTATTCTAATATATTTGAACAGAAAATGAATTAGCAATGTGATAGTCTCCATTTCAGACCGTCTAATACTGCAAGATGTCGTATCACATTTGAATCCTGAAGCTTGCAGTAAAAATTCCTAGATCTTTTTTATGTGAACTGTTGTCTAGCCAGGTCTCTCCTATCTTGTACTAGTAACTGCTACAAAATCTCATGTTAAGTTGAATTTGTTTTCTCTGTTCCTAGCAGTTTTAGTTATACTGAAACTTCATTCTGTGAGTACGTATCCTTGTAGATATTTTTCAAATACAGATTCCTTTGACCTAGAAAATTTGGTTTGGCCTTGATCACATTTTTCTGAGTACTAAACTCTCTCCTTATTAGATATCTCTAATAGGGTATACTGATGAAGCCTTTCATTCTAGGAATGAATCAAATGAATGTGGTCAGCGTGATAGAAAAATTTTGTTCACCAAATAGTATCCTTGCTATAAAAATTTGTTTCATATATGTTTATTAACATATTAGTTTAGTCTGATAAAAGCTTTTTAAATGGATTGAGTGAAAAAGAGACATGGTCATTGAACTGTAGCATGAAATTTAAAGAGCCATAAAAAAAAAACCATATCTTTAGGAAGAGCAGAGAGCGTATTCAAAGCCAATTAGGAGACTTAAAACATGGTGTTGTTTCTTTGAGGATTATAGAGAATGGCATTAGTAATTGTACGTAAGATTAACCAGAGTTTTGGAACCTAGTAGAGTTCTTGAAAATTTGTAAATAAATTCTTCCAATATATTATTAATAAAAATGTTTGCAGAATGACATACGTCTTTAACATTTCAAGAGGTTGTACTTTAATAAGTACTTTTATTTTTTTGCTTATATATACTCTTTCCTGAAATTAGAGACTAGTTTATTATGCATTTATGTAATTTTATAAATACAACTCGGTTCCAATTAATGCAGATAAGGAATCTCATGAAATGGTTGCATTATTTGAATTTACACTATGTTTCCTTTGGCTAGAATCAGTAAACATTTTGCATACTTATAACTTCAAACAGTGTAAATTCAAATACATGTGACTACTTCACAGGCAAAGTTCATTGTTTGCAGTGATGGGGACTTAGCTGTAGTTAATTGAGGTTATCATGTGTTATTGTAGTAATCGCTTTTTTTAAAAATGAATTTAATTTAAAAATAGACCTGTATAGAAAGGATAAGTGAATCTGATTTTTTTGTTGGTTTAGTTGGCATACCTCTTGTTATTAGAATGGAATCTGCTTCAAAGTACTATTTGTTTGATTCATTATGTATCTAAAACAGTGCCTGGTACATAATAGGTACTTAATAAATGCTTATTGTTTGATTGCTTTTTAAAGTATAAAAACAAGAGTACTAAAGAATTGTATGAATTGGAAAATACTAGCTAGTGGAATAACTTGATTTATAATCTCCATGGGCTATGCTTTAGTATCAAATGAAGCAAAGATTAGACAGTACATATGAAGGTTGGAGGTGCTTATGTCGATAGCCGTCATCCTAAGAAATACTAAAAGACCTTTAGTGTAGTTAGTAATGAAGTCATTACCTAGACAGTGTTGTTAGGGTCATTATGTTATGAATAATACCTTCCCAAATACTTGAGTTGTTGTTCTACTTTTCCTGATAATAAAGATTATTAGTACTGAATTATGTAAGTTAAATTCTTTAATCCTGAGCAGATAGTGTTTTTAATGCATTATAATTTCAATGTGCCTTAATTGATTTTTATATTCAGCATAATAGAACATTTTGAGTTACATTAAAATTTTTAACATTGCTGTTAAAATAGAGAATATTAATGTTTGTTTTGAATTTATGGCAATCCTAGAATCTATAGAGAATGTTGTTTTGTATTTCATCTTCATGTAATTAGCTGTTATTAATGAAATAAAAATTTTAAACTTTTGTCAACATCCATTTATACTGAGATTTCTGAATGTGAGTTAAGTTATCCTAAATTTTTAAAGAAATTAGAAGTGTTACTTTTAGGCTTGTTAGCTTATTTTTCTTACAGGCTCTCTCCTTGTCTGGGAACTTAGCTAATTTGCAGGTTTGGTTAGCTGTCTGTTAACATTAAGTATGTGATATCTTTAGTATAATGAAAAATCTTAACTGTTAAGCGACTTCTTTTATAATAAGTATATATGCTATCTACCTGGAGTAGGCTAAGAAAACAGTATTTTAAAAATTAACCTGAATTTCGTTTGATTTTTTTTTTTTAGTACTTGTTTCTTAAAATTATAATCATATAAATTCAAATCTAGTGAGTGTTGTTGACTAGACAGATTCCTAGCCATAGTCTACCCCCTTTGTGAGTTTCTACTCTTTGGGTCAGTCTTCCACAACCCTTCTTCCTTCCACTTCTCCATCCCTAATACACGCTGGTTACTTGTATAGTAGAATCCTACAAATAGAATTTACCTTGTAGAATGAAACCTTAATTAACTTCAAATGACTAATGACAAATAGAGAAATGCAATAACATTAGCAAAAGGAATTGCTGTTGGTAGGAGCAGTTCAGTACTTTGTTAAGAGCCACGAGAGTCCTTGACACCTGAGAAGGAATCAAAGAGGGGTAGAAGTAGGTCTGACTGTGCAAAAGCCTAGATTCTGTTAATTCAGCCTTTTTTATCTTATTTATTTTATCAATAAATACAGTTTCTTTGCAACAGTAGTTTGGGTACCTGTCTGCCAAGTGACTGACTGTACCTAAAGGTTTTCTTACTCTTTTTTTCCCCTGGCATAAACACCTAGGAGTATTCCACTCAATTCTTCATTTTCTTTAATGCAGGAGGTCTCTGACTTTTTGGTCTCAGGACTCCTTTTACACACTAAGAAATTATTGAGGCCCTGAAGAACTTTTGTTTACATAGATTATTGTTTGTCCATGTTTATTTACCATATTAGAAATAAAAACTGATCAATTTAAAAAACCTTAATTCATTTAAAAATAATAATAGACTTATTACATGTTAAATAACATTTTTAGTGAAAAATAACTATGGTTTCAAAAAAAGCATGGCATGAGAGCTGGATCCTTATATCTGTGTATCTGTTTCTGCATTCAGACTGTTGTGATATGTTACATTTGATGTATTTGAAGAAAATCTGGCCTCACAGAGATAAGTAGTTAGAAAAGAGGAATATTTTAATAGCTTTTTCAAATAACTGTAGATATTATTCTTTCATATTACACCAGAACTTGACCAGAGGTGAAGTCACTTAAAGGTTAGTTGCATTGTGGCATTTGAAACCGTATCACAAAACTTTTATGTACTTTGTTACATTAAAGTCCATTCTGTCTTACATATTGAATGGATCTTTTTTAATGTTGATTTACTGAGTTATGCAGATCTTCCAAATATGTTGATACATTTCATGATGTGATAACAAAAAATTGCATGTTAATATGAACCACTAGTCTCATTAGAAAAATCTTTAAATATGGAGAGTTGTATACTTATAGTAGAAGATAGAAGTTTTCCAAAATTCTAATTCTTAGTTGAAAGCTTGATTTTTTTTGAAGTCATTGGCAAGAAACACTTGTACATGGTTTTCCTTGAAGTGACAGGCTCATTTCATTCGTTTTCAAGAAAAAGTCTGCCAAATACCCAAGTCTGAATAACTGTAGTTTGGTTATCAGTTATTCTTTTAAGTAAAAATTGTGTTCTGTGAAAAAATATGTAGTTCATCCTGCAGCTCAGACAAGTGTATGTGTACTTTTGTTCAAGACAACCATTGTGGATGTGCTTTATGCATATTTCTCATTTAATCAGACTATTGAGAAGACATCTACTCAAGGGTTTAGATTTAATAAAATTAATAACTTACTTTACTAAGCATATTCTTAAATGATACTAGCATTTTTTCTTAACTATGAGTACGTCACTGAAGAATGAAATGACCACTTGTACAGTTTAGTACGATTGCCTTGATCCTTCCTAAAGTGTTAGCAGTTTTATTCGCCATTGCTTTTGCACCATCAGTGCAAATGTTAATAGTTATTCCTAGATAAACCATGAGATTCAAGAAAGTTACTTAACATTTTGAATATTTCAGCATCATTTGTGTTTGTTGCCAATTAATCACATAAAACATCTTTGATGATTAATTGGTGCTGATGTACACAAATAAAGCAAAGTCTAGCAATATCTATTGATTTGTCTATTTGTGAGGCAGAAGTGTAATTCTACAAATTAGACTCAGTATTCATGTTTGTAGCTATATCTTTAATTCACAAGTCTGTACCCTCTGTATACTCTACTGGACATTCATTAGAGAATTCCAGTTAAAACTGACAGTAGTTTTGACCTCAGAGACTTTCAGGGTTCCTTGTTCAGTAATTCTCTTTACCTTTGGTCATGTTCCAAATGGGAACAACCACTTAACTAATGCTTATTTCCCCACACACATTGCCAACAGAAGTAGCATTCATATAGCAAGTGTTTTGCAAATTGTATCCTCGCAAGAACCCTGAGAGGTAGGTGCTGTTGTCATCATCTTCATTTTACAGATGAGAAAACAAGTTAAATGATTTGTCCAGGGTCATATAGCTAGTGTCTGAGGCCAAATTTGAACTTAGGTTTTCCTGATTCTATATTTAGAAGTCTCAGTATTCCACCTAGGTACCTCCTATAGTTATGCAGATAGCTTTCCCTTCCTTTCCCTTGTTAAATAAATAACATGTATTTAAAAAGTCATATATCCAGTCATATTATACCTAACACTTTGTAATAATCTGTATAATTATAATTCTCTGATAGTTCTTAATGGAGAGAAGTTGACTTGGCTGCTTCCACAGTGGGAAATATGCTGTCCAGAACTAAGAAAGTAAATATTATCTGCTTTTAGTAGATAACTTAATGACCCTAATTAGTAATATGTTTTGAAGGTGAGTGGGCAAAATATGCTTGGGCTAAAAAAATCTCAAATTCTAATCCAATAACTGACAGTTTCAGACTATAAAAAAAATCACCAATCATTTTTTTTAACAGCATTGACCTACCATTAAGAACTTAGGTGAAAATGTGTTATGATATCAAAATAGAACTATGTGGCATAAATGTAATCCTTTAAAATTTGGTCATTTAAAAATCTCTAGCCTCTTCAGGGTCTTAAGATGCTTATATTTTCCCTCCTTATTTTTTTTATAGATGGACCAAAAGGGAAAATGCTAGAAGGAAAAGAACAAAGATAACTTAGGTATTTACTATTCCCATTATTTAGCTTCACTCTCCATTTTTTGTTTCTCTATTTAAATTTCTGGGAGCCACATTGAATAAGCAATGAGGAATGAGCAGTATATTATTTGTTCCAGTGCTCAAGAAGCTAATAAAACGACCAACTGAATTTTCATGTGGAAGAGACGTCATTTGGAAGTTGGGAACATTTCAAATTCCATTAAAACTTTTTCCCGGGCAGCTAGGTGGCGCAGTGGATAGAGCACCAACCCTGGAGTCTGAAGGACCTGAGTTCAAATGTGACCTCAGACAGAACAATCATTAGCTGTGTGGTTCTGGGCAAGTCCCTTAACCCCAATTGCCTCACCAAAAACAAACAAACAAAAACCAAAAACTTTTCCCTCAAAAAAAAGTGAGCATGATTTGCCTGCTTTCATTGGAGAGGTAGGGACTTATG
The DNA here is from genome assembly GCF_003287225.1 of Phascolarctos cinereus. NCBI lineage: Eukaryota > Metazoa > Chordata > Mammalia > Diprotodontia > Phascolarctidae > Phascolarctos > Phascolarctos cinereus. Next base: position 188,244,265 of record NW_027555958.1, read on the forward strand.
GGTATGGAAAGTTGCATTTAATTTCAGACAAAGTCAGTGTCTTAGTTGGTTTGTTGCACTGTTTTTACCATAATTACAAGAGGAGGCTTGCTGAAGAAGGAAAGGGCAAAATGTTTATTCAGAAATAGTGATCTAACAAAAGGCACAAAAACTTTTTTAAAAATAAGTGCTTTAAGACTACCAAAAGAGCATTTTAAATTAGCTTAAAAGCAATTATTAGTTACATTATGTATTATATTGTGGTTTTGAATCAAGTCTGATGCATTTCTTTTTACCAGAATTTTTGCAAAAAGCATTATTTCCATAAGCAAAATGAATTGAAAATATTTTTAGAATAAATTTTTGTGGGAGAAACTGTTCTTCTTAGTTAAAAGTTGAATTATATCTCAGAACAGCCAGGTAATTTACTTACTTTAAACTGAGAAATAGCCTTATTCAGGAAAAAAAAAAATTAGGACCCTAGAGACAAGACTAACTATAATGCTCAGGTCTACTTGAGTACTATCTCAGACTGAGAGGCCCTCTGTTTCTTAGTGGAGCCCTGCATTGCCCTACGTCAGAATTTTACATTATACAAGTAGTTATTTTATTGTCCTTAATTGAGAACAATTATAAGAATTGTAATTGATCAGATAAACAGAAACTGATATTTTGGAACATTAAAAGTAGGTCATTCATATGACTTAGCTACATATGTATGGTTCTGTGGTGAAAAAAGTTAACTCCATGACTTCTAAGCATTGTTGAGGGGGAAAAGAGGAGAGACTAAGTGGTTTCTTCTAATGCTAGAGAAGACTACTGTCTAGTTGAACTAAGGCAGAAGTTAAAGGGAGTAGGCAGTCAAAATACAGAACTAGAAAAGAAAAATCCTTGCAGAAAAGTTTTAATTCCTTAAGAATTCTTATATAAGAGACAGAAATTATAAAGCATTTAATTTAGCCTTTTGGGACTTTCTGTTTCTTCACCTGCAAAATGAGCCCTAGAAATGGATCTCTAAAGTCTTTGAAAAGTGTAAGTGCATTCATTGAACATTTATTATGTACTTACTATGTGCCAAGCACTGTGCTATATAACAAAACAATTCTGGCCCTAAATGAGCTTACTTTAAAATAAAAAATATATTTCCTAGTAGAGATGACTAACAACTGGAGAGATCAGAATGGGTTGAATGGAACTTTGAAATGAGCTAAGGATTCTACATGTCTATTAAGAGGAAGAAAGTATGTTTTTATCCTTTCTTCTTTATAATCAAAATTGATCATTGCAATTATCTCATTACAGTTGTCCTTCAGTACTTTTTTAGTTCACATTGTTATAATAATATCTGTTTCCCCTTCTGGTTCTACATAATATTTGTAAAGCATTTAGCACAGTGCCTGGCACACAGGAGGTGCTATATTAATTCACACAAGTCTCCTCATTTTTCTCTGAATTCCTCACATTTTATATTGCTTACAGTGCAGTCGTATTCCTTTGCATTGGAAACCAAAATTGGTTCAGCCCCTTTCCAAATTATGGAAACTCACTGTTTCTAGTTTTTTGACTCCTCCCTCAAATGCTATTATGAATATTTAACTACATGGAATTTTTTTAAAACTTGGGGCATATATGTATAAAATCTGTACCTGTGCATACATATGTAGTAATGGAATGAATGGGTTTTAACCTACTCAAGGTCTGATCAGTTTAGTTATTTCTCTTGAGTAATCCAAGAATCACTTAATATATTTCCTTTAACATCATAATATTTCACTAACGTTTTTTCTTGTGGCTAATTATGTCTTCATTTTTTAAAATAAGAGTAATAATGTTATAGTCAGTATGATCTAGTGGATTGAAATTAAAAGGCCTTCATCATAGGATTTTGGGTTGGACTGCATTGGATCATTAGAGCTCATTTAGTCCAGGTACCTCATTTTCACATGAGAAAACTGAGACCCACAGAGGTTAAGTGAATTACCTAAGGTCACTGAGTTTGAATACTATTTCTGTTGTAAGCTGTATTTGGAGTCTAAAGGGCTACCTCTGATATAGTAGCTCTTTGACTTTGGCAAGTTACTGTCATTGCTTCTAGTAAGTTTCTAAAACTGCAGCCTACAAATGTGTTGTACATTGTGAAATGAGTTTCTGTGCCATAAACCCTAATGAAATCACAGATGTGAAGCAAAAAAAAAAAATCCATACATTTCCAAGGCTGAAAATAAGTGTATTTACCCTTAAAGAATGCAAGACCATTTCATGTAGGGAACTTTAGCCTTTTTTGTGTGTGGTGTTCCCTTTGCCAGTCTGGTGAAGCATATGATCCCCTCCTCGGAATGTTTGTTTTCACTATTCATAGCTGAAAGAAGTGCTCAATTGCAGCTCAGTGATAGTGACAATAAAGATGTAATTTTTTTTTTTTGTATCCAGATTCATGGAGTCCCTGAATTCCACAGTCCCCTAGACCTCAGGTTAAATATTCCTGATTTAGTGGGGAAAATATAATTTAATTACTTAAATTAGTGAGCTTCATTTTATTTTAGTGGGATTTTGTACAACATTATTTATTGATCTGTGTTGTTTGCTAGAATTAGGAGCTGTGTTTGAATTTGTGTAAGAAATCAAATTGGTAATAATAGATTTGTTTGGGAAAAGAAACTATTTTTAAATTATCATATTGGTCATGTAGTATATTGCAAAGGTAGATTAGTTTTTTTTTTTTAAAGGAAATTTCATAATGAGAGTACATCTGGTAGATTCATTCTGTTTTAGAATGTCTTCGTAAACATCTACCCCAATATACCAACACTTTTCCCTCACTTAGCTAATTATTCCCTCTTAACTTGATAAATTAAGTTCTTTTCATAGACAGATTTTTGAAAAGGCATCTTTTCCAGCAGACAGGCTTTGTCCTTTTTTTCTGTCATGGCCAATCACAAAGCAGTTTGATTGTTTTTATAGAGGTAGTTATTGCAAAAATATTAAATGAGTTTTTGACAAAGAGAACCTTTTGTGTGTTAAAGGAATTGGACTAATAACAATAATAATGGGTAATCCATCAAGGAGGACTAAAAGTTTAATAAATACATTGATTATTGAGGGAAAGGAAGATAAAAATGGTTTAAAAAATGTTGAGAGGGAAAAAATTAGTAGACAACAGGTAATCTTTTTTAGTTTTAGCTGGTCCTTTGTATATTTCTCGATCTTTATGTTTTTCTTCCAGGCCAATCCAGGTGAAATGTTACTGTGATTTTCATGATGTCGCTCCTATCAAGATCTTAAACCATTGCCTATAGTCTGTATTTGTTAGTTAATTATTTTAAGTCTGTGTGTTAACTGTACAACCTTTTCTCCTCACACTTCCTATCATGAATCCTCTTTTCCCAATGGGTTGTTTCTTTTATTATCTCCTTACTTTTGTTCTTCCCACTACCAACGTGTCTCCATTTAACCTTCTTTAAATATTTAGCCTATGTTAATCTTGCCTTAGCAGAATTATGGCATTTACAGCCTTGACCATTAGTTTAGTACCTGATTCATTATTGTCATGCTTCTATGTTTTGTAGCTGTCTGCCAAATTGGAGAGGTTACAGTCTCTATATATGAAAGTACATAAGTTGATATCACAAATCATTGAAATACTGAAGAAATATTTTGTGTTTGTGTGATGGGTAATTCTTCCTTTCTCAACAAGATTGTAAGCTTCTTCAGGGTAGGGATTATGTCATAAACTCGTACTAAATTGATCAAAGCACATAGCCACACCAGTTGATTTGTTGATGCTTTTATGTATCAATAAAAAATACTTACCTAATGCATGGTTTTGAAGGATAGTGGAAGCCACAGCAGTCTGTCTGCAGGATTTTTTTTTCTGCCAAGGACTAAGTTGCTAAGTTGCATTTGACATTGTCAAAGCTGAGTTTTCTGATAAGACCTGTTGTTTGAAAAAGCAGATCTTACCACTGTTGTGTGAATTAAGACTTGAGATCTGAAGGAACAAGGTTGTTGGAATAGAGAGACCATAAGGTATTTGAAAGACTGTGGGGGCAGGTGGAAGAAGTTATATACTTATCACAGAAGGCAGAGATAATATCAGTAAGTAGAAGTCACAGGGAGGTGGATTTGGTTGTACATGGGAAATAACTTTAATAACTGGATCTGACTAGCATTGAATTGGAATCGTTTGTGAGATCAGTTTCTGATAGGAAGTTTTTAAGCACAACCTGGGTAGATGTCTTTTAGAGTTGTTGATGGTATGCAAAATTGTAGGCTTCCTTCTAAAGAACCTTGAGATTTTTTAAGTCTTAAATATAAATATTATGCTTTAAATGTCTTCCACAGAATTTCTATTCTGATGATTCTTTGTAGTGCTATGTGACCTTGGGTTCTAGAAGGTTATGGCAGTAGAGTGCAAGATCTGACCGGTATGCCATGCTGAAAAAGCTTCAAGTATGGTCCCACGAATAGACCGAGTCTATTTTCTGAGGAGCAGTCTTAACTAATCACAGACAGATACATCACTAGTAGGCTAGGCTTATGGTGATGAAACTATTTTTAGTGATGAAACAGGGAAAAATTAAAAAAAATTTAAAAATGGGTCCACAATCCTATGTATGCTACTTACTGGTGGTAGGCTTGTAGGAAGTATGGCAGAGGATGCTCAGAATCACATTTGTTAGTTAGACCATTAACAAATTCTAGTTGACTGTTGCTACACTGAATGTGAAATCCTTGTTCAGTGACCAGTGAGTGAACATATTGTTGAAGGAGCTGAGTCATATACCCATCTTTATATTCTTGATGAAAATATTTAGAAGAAAGAAGGAACTTGTAATTAAAGAAACATGGCACACAGGTTGTCCTTAGAGTGGCAAAGAAAGAGGTTGACAGAGTGGGGTTTTTTGTATGCCCCAAAGCAAGAAATATTTCATGGGCCACTTGTCCATCACATTGCAATACTAATGGAAAGTATTTGCAAAAAGACCACAACCACCATAAAAATACTGTAGCGAGCACACCAGCATAAGTAACTGATGATAAAGTATAATTTCTATACAGAACTTGATGAGTTTAAATGAAATCAACATATATTTTTATATTTGGCATTGTTTTAAAATTAAGCTCCTTGACATTTTTCTTGGAGCTTCCTTTGAAGATTTTGTGAATATAATTGTTCATGTGAAATTTAAAGCCTATCAACTGCTTAAAGAAATGTGAAAATTAGAATAATTTTACTGTTTTAATAATGAAAGTAATTTTAAAGCCATTCAGATGACTTTATTTGAGACAAAACATCTAAACTATCATTTATTTCCCTTTGGACTGGACTCGGGTTCTGGTGCTACCCTGCCACTAATTTGTTACAGAGCTTGGGGCAAGTATCTAACTAAGTGATCTCTAAGGATCCCTTATAGTTTCTGACAAGCTGAGACTAGAGACCAGGTTTTTAATCTTTTGAGCAGCTATGTAACATTGAGAAAGTCACCTAATTCTGTTTCTTAATCTATGGAATAAATACCCATCTGAATTTTATGAAGAGCAAATGGAGTAACATGTAAAAGCGTCTGAAAGTATGTAGTGGTTAGAGTGACTTTTAGTTAGGATCTATATAAATGATAAGACTTATTCTATAAATATCTGTACCAAGTAGTAATGAATACAAAACTTCTTTTTAAGTAAGTATAATCAAAATGTAGTCTAAAAACTAAATCCTGATGTTACTTAGAAATCTTTTCCCCCCCTCTTTCTTGTTAGCGGATACTTTGTTTTCAAGGAGACTGAATGGGAAGTACAGACTTGAGCGACTTGTACCTACTGCAGTGTATCAGCACATGAAAATGCACAAAAGAATTCTTGGACATTTATCTTCTGTATACTGTGTAACTTTTGATCGAACCGGAAGGAGAATATTTACTGTAAGTGCTTATTTTATTTATCATTTAAAAAAAATTAAAACGATAGGCCAGAGTTCACATCTTACAATTTTCATGTAGTTAAGATGTAACTTAAAATTACTTGAGATGTTTATAGCAATATTGATAAATACATGGCAGTTATAACCCTAAAGCATTACAGAGAGTTTTTATTTTAACTTAAAAAAAAAAAAAGGACATGAAACATTTGGGTCTTTGTTGTAAATTGATTTGCTATAGTTTAAGGTTTGGTGTAAAGCATATCCCTCCTCATCCAAGAATGTTGGAAATATATGATGTATTTATGTTATATAATATAGTCCTACATCAAATATATACATAATTTTGATTAAACTTTGATGAGATAGGGATATGAACTAAATCTGTGATTTTATGAGTATAGGGAGCTCCCTAGATGAGGAAACTCCCTCTGCCAATGAAGAGGTTGGTATCTTCTCTGTAATTTATGGTTTTGTTGAACTGCTTTGTCAATGAGAGGATTAAGTAACTTGTTCACAATCCCTAGGTCAGTATATGCATGAAGCATTTGCTTGAAGCCAGGTCTTCCTGGCTCTGAGGCCAACTGGCTCATTATATTAGACTGCCTCTCATTAAAAGCTAGTATATATCCAAAAATCATTTAAATTGGTTTGTAGTTTGAGATTTTAAAGCAAGATTTTAATTCCAATGTGTATGTCAAGGATTTTTTTTTAACTAAACTAAGAAGATGTTTTTGTTTTGTTTTAAACCTTAAGAGGAACATCATGTAGATATTTCTTCTCTATAAAGTTAAGGGAAATTTCCTCCTTTGTCCTTGTCTTTTAGTTCTTGTTATTCTGCATAGAAATTCTCTAAAGTATATTAAAACTATGGTATTTGAATGTACTATCCTTGGGTATGTTTCTGGTTGTTTTTTTTTTAACCTCTGAAAGTGAAGAAAAGGGAGGTTTATTCAGCAGTATCTATGTAAGAATTATTTACTGTGAATAATTTACTTTCAGAGTTGTTTCTTAAATTCATTAGGGTGAAATAGAGTAGAGCAGCAAATTATTAAATATTACTTTATGGCCCTAAAGTGTTAGCTTATTCATTGCTATGTGGATTTATTGAAACAAGAAATATTAAAAGGAATTTTAAATGGAAATCCCCATTTCTCCTTTTGCAGATGGGAGCTAGCAATGGGATGATATATCAGTGTAAATTATAATAAATCTCTTTCTTCAGTTATGTAAATCTGATTGTAAACTTGAAACCTACTTTACTTTTTCTACCTTTCTTACATACTCATTCATCTGTAAAACAGCTAAATAGTAGAATATGAGGAATTTAACTTATTTGCACTTTTAAAAAAAATTCTGGCACTAATCCAAATAAAATTGACAGCAGTCACTTAATATTAGCAATCTGTCCTTATCTATCTTTCACCATTTCACTGTGAAACAGAATAATAATGATATTTACCAAATTTTAAAACAGTGTGCCAAATTTCAAAGTGGAAGTCAATTTCTACATGTTTTCTATAGTGCTTTAATATAATTCAAGGAAGTAATTTACTTGTTTCAAGTTTAAGCACAGTGCCATGCTCATAGAAGGGAGCATAGTAAATGGGCTTAATTGAAGATATTGTGCCAGACTCAGATCCAGCTAAGACAGCCAAAATTTAAAATGGCCTATTCTGATGCGTGTTATTTGCATCTGAAATCCTCTCAGAATAGTCATAAACTGAAAGGAAGAGGATTTCATGATTATGCAATTATATATTTGGGCTTCACTTTGGTTAACATAGTATATATTTGGAATTCACTTTAGTTTGTTGTTGTTTAGTTGTTTTAGTCATGTCTGACTCTTGGTAGACCTCTTTTGGAATTTTCTTGGCAAAGATACTTTCATTTTGGTTAACATAAGACAAAGGTAACTATCAAAATTAAGAAAAATTGATAGCCCGTTAGAGTGGTCATTATTTTTGTGCTTTCCTGAAATAGGTTTAGTGCTTTCTGGAAAATTCTCATATCTTTTAAAATGTAAGCTCTTGTTTCCCCATCCAATTCAATTTAGAAGTATTGTATTGTGTACTTATGTATGTACTTGTACATAGTTTATATATTTATGTACACGTAGATACACACTTATTGTATGTATAGCTTAATTAATCCTATCTTTAAGAAAAGTTTAACTTTAAATAGTTATGTCTTATTTGGAAGTTCTAGGGGAAGGAGATAGTAGAAGTAATTATTTAAGTTAATGTTCCATAGATACATGAAAAAAAGCCAATGCAGAATTAGGATAATCCTCTAACACTCAGCTTCTACCTTTTGGAGAATTTGGGGGTATTGGAATGGTGGGCAAGGCAACTCTTCTATAATGGCTGCTCTTGGAAATGGGGTAACATATGCAGAGTCAAGCAAAACAAATTTCCACATTAGCCGTGTCTCAAAATGTGTATCTCGTGGTTTTTGAGTCCCTCATTTCTCAGGCAGATGAGTGGAATTCTAACATCCTTTGTTCTCTGGAACTATGGTTGGGCAAATCAGAGTTTTCAATTCTTTCACAGTTGTTCATTTTTATAACATTGTTATTGTATAAATTGTTCTTCTAATTCTGCTTATTTCAATCTGCATCAGTTCATACATATCTTTTCTTGAAACATTTAATTGCATATGTCACGATAGTATTCTATTATATTCATATACTGTATATTGTTTGTCCTTTTCTTAACTGATGAATTCCCTTTAGTTGCTAGTTCTTTGCCACCACAAAAAGAGCTGCTGTGAATATTTTCATATGTGTGGGTCTTTTTTTCTTCTTTTATCTTTTTGGGGCATAGGTCTAGTTGTTCTCTTTATTAAGGAGGCAAAAGAATGATAGGAAGAGAAACCCATGTATTAATAGCCTTAGAATATAATTTGATTCTTTAGTGTTAACGTCTACTTTTCTTCATGAAATTCAAAATATTAATGTAACTTTTTATTGATTATTCTCAGCTAAATATTTAAAAATGTATTACAAATGTTTATAAAAATTATATAAGATAACATTGATTTTCTATTGTTATGGAATTAAACAGAAATTTAATGGCTTATGTGAAGTGTTAGTTCTAGTCAAAGATACTTTCCTTTTACTTATGAAGAGCTACTTTTGATTTTCTTAAAGTCTTATAATTACCTGGGTTGATTTTTGGAGGTTATATGTTGAAACTGTCATTGTCTGTCAGCTGAAAATCCCCACCAGCTGTGGAATATATGGATTGGAGATTAATTAGGTAAGGTAAGGCTTCAAGATTATAAATATCCCCATTCCTTCATTTGTGAGTTTGAGATAGTGGCATACCATGCTTATTTCCTTAAAGCCATAAATGATGAGTTCTAGGCATCTATTTCAGATAAATTTTAAAATTTTTTGAAGGTTACATTGATTTGAGTAATTATTTACTTGTATCAGTTCAACAAATTTTAGTCAATTGTATGCCGCAAACTAAGCTAGATACTGATTCTGACTGCATTAATGAAGCAGGTTACAGATGTAAAGAAATGTTATCAAATTCCCCAATTTTGCTCTAGAATTAAAAACTCATTCATGTTGTAAGCATTATCTGACATTTTGACCTATATTAATATAGTTTTACTACAATATCATTTAGATATTATAAGCAGAACTCACTTGTATATGTTGTGAAGCTCTGCTCCAAAGTCATTTAGCTTATTCACTTATCTTTTGAACATTATTTCTATTGATCTAACTGACCCCATAATACTGTTTCACTACTTTATAACAGGTGGTTGGTCATATATGCCTGCATAACTTGTTGCTAGATTGGAAACTTTTTGTAAAAGTTACCATTCCATAATAGGTTAATTATTAGTTCTGTAGTTATTTGAAAATTGTGCTGACAAGCCGGTAATGTTCAAACAACACATGAATATAAGTTAACTGACAAGATACTGGGGATGGGGCTGGGGTGTTCATTAACATTTAGGGACTAGAAAACTTACTATAGGATTATTTTCCTAGTGGAATGTTGGTGTGAGAACAGAGGGAAACACGTATCAGGTTAGAATTTATTTCTCTCCCCTTCCATCCCCATTTCCTAGTTCTTTAATTTCTTCATATCTGAGTTCTTTAATTTCTCCGTAACATTTAACAGTGTTTAGCACATGAAGGTAGTTAGTTAATTCCCTTTGAAGTAATGAACTTTTTTTTTCCTTTTGAGGGCCACCAAATTAAAGTAGCAATTTAATTCTTTTGCTAAGAGAAATAAAAAATGGCCATTTATTCTCTTATAAAATTAAGACTAAGATACCTAACACCTTCTTCAGTAAATAAGACAAATAGTTAAAAAAAAAGTAACAACAGTAATAGTAAAAACAAGTAATAGTAATCTTTAAAATGTTACACGTTATAATTTTAATTATATGTTATAATTTTTAAAATGTGTTATGGTCACTTAAAAGGAGAGAGAGAAAGGAAAAACATGAGAATCAAACACAAAGGCAGATAAAGAGATAGGAAAAGTCATAAAAATACAGAAACAAATACATAGAGCGCGCATATATATATATCTATATATATATATATGTAGAAAAAATGAATAGGATATGGGTAGGAAAGATAAAGTTAACAGCTAATTTTATATACTACTTTACATTCTTATATTTTATATATATATAATATCACAACCAAGCCTGGCTCTCTAACTACCTGTTGTCAAATTGCCTCTCCTATATACCATGTAATCATAAAATAGATGTCATTGTTTGATGAGTTGAATTGATCTTCACACTGAAGGAAGGAGATAATAGTCCCAATGTACTTTACCATGGGCAGATTATATCTAGAGTATTATATTCAGTTTCAGGAAGGAGTTTGATAGATAAGTGAGTGTCCAAAAGAGGAAAATCTGAATGGTAAGAACCTCAAGGTCATCATGCCGTGTGATAATCAGCTTTAGGAATGAGGTCATTTATCCTAAAGAAGAGAAAAGGGACATGAGAGCTCTTTTTCAAGTATGTGAAGGTTTAGATTTGTTATGCTTGACTCCAGAGGACAGAATTATGAACCAGTAGGTAGAATTTCCAAATATATGTTGATGTAAAGGAAAAACATTTTTAAATAATTAGAGCTGTCTAAAAATGGAATGGGCCACCTTGGAAAGTAGTCATGAGTTTCTTCCCGCTTTGAAAGTAATGAATAGTTGCTAGCTTACCACTCTTTCTGGGGGAGAGGAGAGGTAGGGATAATAGCAGTCTTCAAGTATTTGAATGGTTATCAAATGGAGGAGGGATTAGATTTGTTTTGCTTGGCCTCAGTGGGGAAAACTTGGGGTAATGGGTGAAGGTTGCAAAAAAATCAAATTTAGGCTTAATATAAAATAATTCTGTTTGGTTGTAAGGGGGGATTTATTTATTTATTTATTTTTTTGATGTGTATGTTGGAATAAATGGGCCAATGAGGCTACTTTCAACTCTAGTATTCCATAATTTCTATTCTAGGTTGCTTAGGGGAGTAGCCAGTATCAATTTGGGTTCACTGGCTGTCATTTTTACGAATTCACGAAGGATGATTCATGAGGCTTTGTTCTAACTAAATGCCTTTTTTCTGTCCTTTGTACACTTCCCTTCTTGTCCTACTTCCCTACCTTGTCTTCTGCTGTTCCCTGAACTTAGAATGTCCTCTACTCACCTCCAATTACTGACCCTCTCTCTATACTAGTTCATACCTTATTCACATAAATTAAGTACAGTCTTCTCTATAAACAACCTTCTCTTATCCCCAAGTCACTATTGATACTTGCCTACTTTGAATATCAAATATTTGTCATGAACTTAATTCTTTTAACACAAGAATTCTTTGATTTCCACTTCTTTCTTTTGGAACCAAATCAATACCCCCATTACTTATGGAGAGATGTGACATTTGACTATTAGATGACTTTATTCGCCATTTCCTGAGATTCCCCAGACGAAAACTGCTTTCCTTGGCTTCTCCTTATCTGTATGTATTATTTCTCCCTAGTAGCATGTGGTAGGCTCCTTGAGGGAAGGGACTGCTTCACTGTTGTATTTGCATTTCCAGCACTTAGTTGTATCTGTACTAGTAAGTGCTACATTTGTTCTGTGAAATCAAAGTTGTCAGTGATCCAAGGGGCAATGGAGCACAGGTTATCTGCAGTTTATTTCGAGTGACCTCTGCAGGGGTAGAAAAACCTATGATTTGAAGAGAAGGTGGGCTATTCACGTGGTAAGAGCACTGAGATAAGAGATGGACACCTGAGTACTCTGCTAGTACCCATGGAATAGAAAAGAATAGCAATAGCTAACATTTTATATAGTGCTTTTAAGGTTTTCAAGGCTCTTTATTAACAAGTTTCTCATTTTATCTTCATAAGTCTGCAAGATAGAGGTATTATCCCCATTTTACAGATTAGTAAACTGAAGCAGGCAGGTTCAATGACTTGTCCAGGGTTGCACAGCTTATAAGAATCTTGTCTAACATTTTGAGTGAATCCTCTTTGGAGGATTTATGGAAGAACATGGACAAGAATAGCATGCATTAGAAAGAATAGATGAGTTGTAATTTGTACTAAGAGTGATAATATTCTCTTTAGAGATATCACAAAATCATTGAAGTATTAAGTAATTTGCATGTTTAATAAACTACTAGTGTAGTTTGAAATTCTGTAAGGACAGAGGAACTGTGACTTAGTATTTGTAAGTACTATTTCAGTTAAACAATTTTAATGTTTATTTGAAAATGTTAAGCATTTATTATTCAAAAGGCACTATGCAAGAAGCTTATATCCCATTTGGAAATATAATATGATAACAGATAAATACAAAGCAATTTGATGTCACTATCATATAATATGTGTAGGGCTGGAAGAAAGCTCAGAGGCCATCTAGTTTAATTCCCCCACTTTACAGATGAGAAAAATGAGATCCATCTGGTTAAATGACTTGCACTAGTACACATAGGTAGTAAGCAAGCTTTCATAGATGGAATTTTAACCCAGGTCCTCTGTCTCCACAGCCAGTGTTTTTTCCACTGAACTACAACTTAGGAAGATCAGGACAGACTTGATGGAGGAAGTAGTATTTCAGATAAGCCTTGTAGAAAGCTAAAGATTTCAAGAGTTTGAGGTGTAAGGACAGAACACATTCCATAAATGGGTATGGGGAACAACCTGTGAAAAGAAATGGAAGCAAGGGATGGAATGCTGAATTCAAGGTTGGTGGAAAGTGAAGGAAAAATTCTGTCTTTTGAAAAATACTGAAAAATCACACCAAAAGTGTTTTTTCGGGTAATAGTTGATGAATTAGCTTTGAATTTTTCATTAGATATTGTTTTTTCTCCTCTTTCCTTGCTTGCATCATAGTAGGACTGCACTGTTGTGTTGACTTGATGATGGCAGGTTATGGAAAATCACAGGCTTGGATTTGTTATTGATTGAAGATAAAGACAAACTTGAAAGTTGCTATTTTAAAATCATAATTACTAGCATCCCTGTAGGTGGCAGCAAACCTTTATTAAAAGAATGAGAGAGAATCTTAACTTATATTAAAGAAATTAAGTTAGTTTATTAAGGGTTTTTTTTTGTTGTTTCTGAGTACCAGGGGAACTTAATGAAAGAGGAATATCTTTGTCAATCTTTTATGGATATTTGAAGAATAAACTTCTGAGGATTAGCTAGAGGTATTATTCCTAAAATAACTTAGCAGTAAGAATTTTAAAAAATTATTGTTCGGGAAAGACCAAGTTTATTTTATTAAAAACCCAGTGAACACCTTTACTTTTGCTTTTCTGGTAGACTATGTTCTGCCAGAAAATAGTGGCAAACATAAGGCTTCTTGTTTTTAGATTAATTCTTACTGAAATTGTTCAAATTTATAGGCTCACGTAGAAATAATTAATTTTGGTTTTGTCTACATTATAATATTTGGCTAGCCAGCCATATGATCTATTAGGTAATAAGCTATGCCTTTGTAATTTTTTCAATGTGTTTTACATTTAAATTTGGATAAATCCATACGGTGGTATTTTGAAGGAGTAGTTAACAATATCTAACCTAAATTAGCTTTAATTAGGTGTATATCACTTAAGAATAGAATATAGGAATAAAGTAAGAATTTAATTATGTCACTCAGTGGGAAGCTATTTATATATATATATATATATGTATGAATGATATATAATATATGAGCAATATTTGCATGAAGAGTTTTTATTAAGTGTGCTTACTGTGCATGTCAAGGCAGGCATGTCAATGCCAGGCAGTGTGCTAAATGCTAAAGATACAACTACAAAACAGAAAGTCCTTGTCCTCCTGGAACTTTTATTACTAACAGGAAGAAACAATACATATAGGGGACTAGTGACCACAGCAGGATGTTTTGGTATGGTAAGTCACCTTGATGATGAATACAGCCATAAGGAATGGGTTAACTTGTCCTTTGTAGAGGGCAATATTGATATGCTTACTGTTCCTAGAGCAAAAGCTGGTATCATGCCTGGAAAGCAAGAAGAAAGCTTGCCAACAGTATGTGAAGTTACTCTCTGATTGGTTTGGATTTGGCTAAATACAGTGGGCTTTGTGAATTTTTTGCTCAGCTACTAACCAGTCATGCAGTTCAGCTCCAAGGCAGGAGTTCTGAAACTGAGTTGGGGTCTTCCAACTGTCTGGAGGTTTTGTAGGAAGGCAGCCTCCTGGCTAACTTCCTTGAGGCCAGAATAAGAAATAATGCCCTGAAAGAATTTGTGCCCAGGGTCCTTGCTTTCCTGATTAATGACTGCTTCTTTCCTGTCTTTCTGGAAAGCCCTAGCCATATTTCACCTCTTTTCCTTTCTAGTTCTGTAATAAGTATTTATGTAAGTATAGATAACGACCATATCAAATTACTTCTTCCTCTTCTCCTAGAGAGGGTTGTATCCAATCTATCCACCATCTCTTTAACTCTTACCTCTTACCTCTAACCTTTTACCAGACCTGAACCTCTTCAGACCTGAGTACCCTTACCAATTCCCAATGTGTGTTACCTTTCTTCTTAAAGAGTAATCTCTTTGAGAACAGGGACTGGGAGCTTAGTGCTTGACACGTAATCAGGTCAGCAGACATTTATTAAGGCCTTCTCTGCACCTGGCATTGTGGTAGCACAGGGTTCCAAAGTAAGTCAAAAACAGGAGCTCACAGTATAATTTTTGTTCTTTTATTTTAGATGGCTCAAGGACATTGCAGTAGAAATTGAAGTTTAGCTCTGCTTTTCCTTATTTCTATAAAAATTGAGACTCCTAAAAATCTTGTGTTGAAAGGAGAACCACATACATTCATAATTAGTGGGGAAAAGCCACAAAGAGATCCATACCCTGCCTAAAGGTTCATCCTCCAAAATAGTCAATGACTCTTTGCTATAAATCCTAAGAACTGAAAAGGCAACCTGAACGTCAAATGAGTGGGGAAAACTTAAGTAGTTTAATTGTCTGGGTGGAGGGAATGGGGGAAGACCAGTGTTCAAGAGGCAAGTCAGCTTTTTCCAATTGGGCAGATTTAGTCCTGTAGGCATCTTCCTTGTTTTCATTCAGTATATTTGGTAAACAACCTTTTGATCTTAATTTGGTTTCTCAAAAAGACTTCCCTATTGGAGAGAGAGTTAAGTGTAAATTAAGTTAAATTCAGTAAAGACTTTTTAAAGCACCTACTATGTGCCCGCAATTTTGCTAAGTACGTGGGGATACAAATGAGAAAAAGAGTCCTTTCCCCTAAGAAGCTTACAGTTTGATGGGGAGGGGTGAAGAAAATGAAAGGAGAGTTGGGGTACCAGAAGATATGGAACTTTGTGAGCCCCTCTGTAAAGGAAGAAAGAGTTTAGAAAGTTTAATGCTCCACTTCACAGTCTTCCAATCAAGGGAGAGGCAGCTGGGGGTGATTTGAGAAGGTGTTGAGTGTTGAAATCTGAATCATTCTGCATGATGATAAGATTTCTGGTAATCACCTTATCCTGGGTAGGGCATGATTTTCCTTGGAGTCTATCCATTTTCTAGTGCATTGTGGGTATGGAAGATACGAACCAATTTTCCCAGCAGCTTCAGAATGTAGAGTTACATGATGAAACTTTGAAATAAAAGCATTTAAAGGCAACTTAAAGCCGTGTTCTGATGATCTCCCTCTATTACAGTGCTGAAGTTATAATAGTCATATTAAACAATAAGTACCTACTATGTGCCAAACTGTGTTCCAGGTGCTAAAAGTGAAAAATATAGCATATGAACAATCCTTGCTCCATGGAACTTCTGTTCTAATGGTGGAGACGAGTATGTAAGTATAGATAGAATGAATATAAAAACAATAAAAGCAAAGTAGTTAACTACAAGAGAGTTTGGGAAGGAAGACACTAGAAATTTGAAGAATCAGGAAAGGCTTCTTGTAAAACAGGGGTTCTCAACTACTTGTGTTGTGGATCTCATTTATCAGTTGGGGAATGGCTTGTATTGGTATACTCCTTTTCTCCAAAGGTCTCTCATATGTAACTTTTCTAAGATTGTATTCATCTCCTTGACTTCTTACTTATTTTGTGGTTAGATTTATCTAGCCTTAGGGGGAAATTTGAGATCTCCTACTAGGACAGTTTTCCAGTCTCTTTCCTCCCATAATTAACTTAACTTTATTTTTATATGCACACAATGACATACATCGAATTATAAAGGAAGCCAGTTGACATACGGTTATCAAAATGTAGATTATACCTTGACCATTTCCCAGAGCCAGATTGATACATAAGCCCCTCTGGGTTCCAGAGGGGATAACCCTGTAGGATTAGGGGTCACTTCAGTACTGCCATCAACTGATCCCCCTTTGGCTGTGTTCTTTCCTTTGTTAGTGACCAGCAGCTGGCCTCAATTTCATTTAAATGCATAATATCAATTAGAGCTCCTCTTCTTCCTCCTCCTCTTCTCAATATATTTTTTACTTATTTTAAAAAATATTTCCTGAAGCAGCTAGGTGGTGCAGTGGATAGAGTGTGGGCCTGGAGTCAGGAAGACCTGGTTTTAAATCCAGCCTCAGCTATTTACTAGCTGTATGATCCTGTTTGCCTCAGTTTCCTCTTCTGTAAAATGAGCTGGAGAAGAAAATGGCAAACCAATCCAGTATCTTTGCCAAGAAAACTTAGCGCAGTGACTGAACAAAAATATTTCCCAATTACATATAAGATAATTTTTTAGCAATTTTTGAAAAATTATGAATTCACAATTCCCTCCCTCCTCCTTGAGAAGGCAAGCAATTTGATATTGATTTTACGTTTAAAGTCATGCAAAGCATTTCCATATTAGCCACATTCTAAAAAACAAACAAAAATAAAACAAGAAAAATAAAGCAAAAAAAGGAATGCTTTAATCTGCATTCAGAGTTTATCAAGTTCTCTCTAGATGTAGATAGCATTTTCCACCATGGGTCTTTAGAATTGACTTGGATCAAAGCTTCTTCACAGTTCAGTTATACTGACAATAATGTTGTTACTTTGTACTGTGTTCTCCTGGTTCTATTCATTTTACTTTGCACCAGTTCATATAAGCCTTTTCAGGTTTTTCTGAAACCATCCTGCTCATCATTTCTTACAGCACAATGGTATTCCGTTACATTCATATACTACAACTTGTTCAGCAATTCCCCAATTGATGGATCTCTCCTCGATTTCCAATTCTGTGCCACCACAAAAAGAGCTGCTATAAATATTTTTATACAAATAGATCCTTTTCCCTTTCCTTTGATCTCTTTGGGATACAGATCTAGTAGTATCATTGCTGGGCCAAAGGGTTTATACAGTTTTATATCCCTTTGGGTGTAGTTCCAAATTGCTTTCCAGAATGTTGGACTAATTCACAGCTCCACCAACAGTGCATTAGTGTCCCAATTTTTCCACATCACCTGCAGTGTTTATCATTTTTCTTTTATTCATGTTAGCCAATCTACTAGGTGTGAGATGGTACCTTAGAGTTGTTTTAATTTGCATTTCTGTAAGTAATAGTGATTTAGAGCATTTTTTCATGTGATTATTGCTAGCTTTGATTTCTTATGAAAACTGCTTGTTCATATCCTTTGACCATTTATCACCTGGGCATGGCTCTTATTTTTTACGAATGTGGCTCAGTTTGAGAAATGAGACCTTTATCAGAGAAATTTGCTGTAAATTTTTCCTGTTTCCCTTCTAATTTTGACTGAATTGGTTTTGTTTATGCAAAAGCTTTCTAATTTTATGTAATTGTAATTATGCATTTTATTTCCACTAGTCTTTTCTATTTCTTTTTTGGTCATAAACTCTTTCTTTATCCATGGATCTGACAGGTACGTTTTTCTGTGTTCCTGTAATTTACTTATGATATCACTCTTTATGTCTAAATCACTTATCCATTTTGACCATATCTTGATACGTGGTGTGAGATGTTGGTCTATGCCTGGTTTCTGCCAAACTGCTTTATGGTTTTCTCAGCAATTTTTGTCAGATAGTGAATCCTACTCTCAAAAACTTGGATCTTTATATTTATAAAACATTGGATGATTATGTGTATTTATTGTGTACTGTGTATTATGTACCTAATCTTATCCATCCACTGATTTGCCACACTGTTTCTTAGCCAGTGCCAGTTTGTTGTGATGATTATCACTTTGTAATATAGTTTGAAATCTAGAACTGCTGGGCTGCCTTTCTTCACATTTTCTTTTTCATCGATTCCTTGATATTCTTGATCTTTTGTTTTTCTAGATGAATTTTGTTATTTTTAGCTATATAAAATCTTTGGTGTTTTGTTTGGTGTGAAACTGAATAAGAAAATTAATTTAGGTACAGTTGACATTTGTATTATATTGGCTGAACTGAGTCATGAGCAACTGATATTTCTCCAGTTGATTAGATCTATTTTTATTTGTGTAAAAAGGGTTTTGTATTTGTGTTTCTAAAGTCCCTAGGTTTGCCTTGGCAGATAGACTTCCCAAGTATTTTATATTGTCTACATTTATTTTAAGTAGAATTTATTGTTCTATTTCTTCCTGCCGGACTTTGTTGGTAGTATATAGAAGTACTAATGACTTATATGGATTTAGTTTATATTCTATAACTTCGCTGAAATTGTTCATTGTTTTAACTAGTTTTTTAGTTGATTTTTGAGGGTTCTCAAGTATACCATATCATCTGCAAAGAGTGATAATTTTGTTTACTCCTTGCCTGTTTTTATTCCTTCAATTTCCTTTTCTTGTCTTATTACTATAGCTAGCATTTCTAGTACAATATTGAATAATAGTAGTGTCATAATGCACATCCTTACTTCACAAACCCTCATCTTCTTGGGAAGGGTTTTAGCTTACCAATACAGAGAATGCTTGCTGATGGTTTTAGGTAGATAATAGTTATTTTAAGAAAGATTTTATTGGTTCCTGTGCTTTCTGGTATTTTTAAATAGGAATGGGTGTTGTATTTTGTCAAAAGTTTATTCTCCATCTATTAAGATAATCATGTGATTGTTGTTTTTGTTATTGAAATGGTAAGTTATGCTGATGGTTTTCCTAATATTGAACCAGACCCCCATTTCTGATATAAATGTCACCTGGTCATAGTGTATGATCTTTGTGATATGTCACTGTAATCTCCTTGTAGTATTTTATTTAAAATTTTTGCATCAATATTCATTAGGGAAATTGGTCTGTAATTTTCTTTCTCTGTTTTTGCTTTCCCTGTCTTAAATTTCAAAACTATGTTTGTGGCATAGAAGGAATTTGATAGGACTCCTTTACCATTTTTTTCAAAAAAGTTTATATAGCATTGGCATTCCTTAAAAATTTGGTAGAATTAATTTGTAAATCCATATGGTCCTGGGGGATTTTTTCTTAGGAACTCTTTTATGGCTCCACTTACTCAGTTTTATCTGACTCTTCATGATCCCTTTGAGATTTTCTGGGCAAAGATATCTGAGTGATTTGCTCAGGGGTAGGGAACCTGTGGCCTCAAGGCCTAATAAAAGAATTTGTTCTGCAAAGTTTCAGTGGAAAGGCCACACTTGAGGACCTAGAGGGCTACATGTGATCCCAAGGCCGCACCACCCCTGGATTTGCCATTTCCTTCTCTAGCTTATGTTACAGATGAGGAAACTGCAGAAAACAGGTTTAAGTGACTTGCGCAGGGTCACATAGCTAGTAAATGTCTGAGGCTGGGTTTGAACTCAGGTCTTTTCAGGTCTTTGTACTTCAGGTCGGGCACTCTATCCACCATGCCACATAGGTGCCCTGTGGTTTATTCAGTTTCTTTTTCTATGACTTGGTTAAGAATTCTATTTATTTAGAGCTATAGTCATATTAAAAATGCTCTAAATCACTTTTGTTTAGGAAATGCAAATTAAAACAACTGTTGAGGTACCATCTCATACCTCATGCCAATTTCAGATTGGCGAATATCATAGAAAAGAAAAATGATAAATGTTGGAGATGTGGGAAAATTGGCACTAATGCATTGTTGGTGGAGTTGTGAACTAATCCAAGCTTTCTGGAGAGCAATTTGGAACTATGCCCAAAGTGCTATGAAACTGTGCGTACTCTTTGATCTAACAATACCATTACTACATCTGTATCCCAAAGAGATCATAAAAAAGGGAAAAAGACCCACACATACAAAAATAGTTTTAGCAGCTCTTTGTGTGGTAGCAAAGAATTGGAAATTTCAGGGGATGCCTGTCAGTTGGGGAATGGCTGAGCAAGTTGTGGTATATGAATGTAATGGAATACTATGTGCTATAAGAAATAACGAGCAGGTGGATTTCAGAAAAACCTGAAAAACTTCCGTGGACTAATGCTGAGTGAAAATGAGCAGAACCAGGAGAATATTGTGTAACACAGTTACTGCAACATTGTCTGATGATCAGCTCTGATAGACTTAATCTCTTCTCAGCAAGACAGTGATCTTAGACAGTTCCAGGAGACTCATGATGGAAAATGCTGTTCACATCCAGAGAAAGAACTATGGAGTCTGAATACAGATCAAAGCATACTATTTTCACTTTTTGTATGTATTGTTTTTTCTTTCTCATGGTTTTTCCTTTTTGCTCTAATTCTTCTTTCACAACATGACTGGTGTGAAAATATGTTTAATATGATTATACATATATGGCCTGTATCAGATTGCTTGCTATCTTGGGGAGGGAGGAGGGAGTAGAGGGAGGGAGAAAAAAATTTGGAACTCAAAATCTTATAAAAGTGAATGTTGAAGATTGCCTTGACATGAAATTAGAAAAAATGGAAATACTGTTAAGTGGGAGGGAAGGGAATTGTTTCCTCTTCCATTAATGTGGGCAGTTTATATTTTTGTAAATATTCATCCCATTTTACTTAAATTGTCAGTTTTGCTGGCATATAGACAAAATAACTTCTAATAATTCCTTTAATTTCGGTATTGTTGATGGTACATTCACTTTTTTCATTTTTGATACTGGTAATTTGGTTTTCCTCTTGCAAAAATTATATCAGCTAGTAGTTTGTCCATTTTATTGTTTTGGTTTTTTTTTTTCCTGATAAAAGGGAGATTTTTCTAGGTAAAGATATCTGAGTGATTTGCTCAGGGGTAGGGAACCTGCAGCCTCGAGGCCTAATAAAAGGATTTGTTCTGTGAAGTTTCAGTTTCAGTGGAAGAGCCACACTTAAGGACCTAGAGTGCCACATGTGACCCCAAGGCCGCAGGTTTCCCACCCCTGGATTTGCCATTTCCTTCTCTAGCTTATGTTACAGATGAGGAAACTGCAGAAAACAGGTTTAAGTGAGTTGTCTAGGGTCACATAGCTAGTAAATGTTTTGTTAATGTTTTATTTACTATCTCAGTGGTTTTAGTTTCAATTTTATTAATTTTTCCTTTGATTTTTTTTTGAATATGTATTTTGGGGTTTAATTTTAGATTTTTAAACTTTTTTAGTATTTTAGTTGCACACCCAATTCATTGATCTGCTTTTTTTCTCTTTTTATTAATGTGTGTGTGTGTGTTTAGACAAATAGGTTTTCTCCCAAATACAGCTTTTGTTGTATCCCACGAATTTTGGAATTTTGTCTCATCATTATCATGATCTTTAATGAAATTATGGATTGTTTCTATGATTTGCTCTTTGATACACTCATTCTTTAGGATTAGATTATTTAGTTGTCCTTTTTTTTAATGCTTTCGCTGCCCTTTGTTAAAAGTAATTTTTATTATATTATGGAATGGAAAAGGTGCATCTAGTATTTTTACTTTTCTGCATTTGGTTTTGAGGGTTTTATGTTGTAATACATGGTCAGTTTTTGTGAGGTTGTCATGTATACCTAAAAAAGGTATACTCATTTTTTAAAAAAGTTTAATAGTATTTTATTTTTTTCTCTAGTTACATGTCAAGAAAATTTTTAGCATTCATTTTTACAAGGTTTTGAGTTCAAAATTTTTCTTTCTTCCTCTCCTCTCCTCTTCTGAAAATGGTAGGCAGTTTGATATAATTATACATGTGCTATCATATAAAAACATTTCCATATTAGTCACAGTTGTGAAAGAAGAGGCAGATCAAAAGGGGGGAAAAACCATGAGAAAGAATAAAGCAAAAAAAAATGCTTTGATCTGCTTTCAGAGTCCATCATTTCTTTATCTGGATATAGATAACATTTTCCTTTGTAAGCCCTTTATACCTGTCTTGGATCATTGTGTTGCTGAAAAAAGCTGAATCATTCATGTTTGGATCATCACACATTGTTGCAGATGCCGCCGTATTCAGCGTTTTTCTGGTTCTGCTCGTTTAACTTTTCATCAATTCCTACAAGTCTTTCGAGTTTTTTCTGAAATCTGCCTGTTCATCATTTCATATTGCATCACATTCCATCACATTCAATACCATAGCTTATTCACCCATTCCCCAATTGATGGGCATCCCCTCAGTTTCCAATATTCTGCCAACATGAAGAGAGCTACTATAAATATTTTTGCACATGTACGTCCTTTTACCTTTTTTTATGATCTCTTTGAGATAAAGATCTAGTAGTGGTATTGCTGGATCAAAGAGTATGCACAGTTTTATAGTCCTTTGGACATACTTCCAAATTGCTCTCCAGAATGTTTGGATCAGTTCACAACTCACCAATACTGCATTAGTGTCCCAATTTTCCTACATCCTTTTCTTCATTTATCATTTTCCTTTTTTGTTATATTTGCCAATCTGATAGGTGTGATGTGGTATCTCAGAGTTGTTTTGATTTGTATTTTTCTAATCAATAATGATTTAGAGCACGTCTTCATATGCCTCTATTTAGCTTTGATTTCTTCATATGAAAACTGCCTGTTCATTTCCTTTGACCATTTATCAATTGGGGAATGGCTTCTATTAGCATACCCCTTTTCTAAGATTCTATTCATCTCCTTCACTTCTTATTTATTTTGTGGTTAGATTTATCTAGCTCTCAGGGGAAAGTTGAGATCTCCTATTTAGGACAGTTTTCCAGTCTCTTTCGTCCCATAATTAATTTAACTTTTCCTTCAAGTACTGGGTGCTATGCCATATGGTACATATATGTTTTATGTTGATATCACTTCATTGTCTATGGTGCCTTTTAGCATGATGTAGTTTTCCTGCTTATCCCTTTTAATTGTCTATTTTTGTTTTTCCTTTGTCTGAGATTATGATTGCTACCCCTGCTTTTTTTACTTCAACTGAAGCGTAATAGATTCTGCTCCAGCCACTTACCTTTACTCTGTGTCTCTCTGCTTCGAGTGTTTCTTGTAAACAACATATTGTTGGATTCTGGTTTTTAATCCATTTAGCTATCCAGTTTTGTTTTGTGGATGAGTTCATCACATTCACATTCACAGTGATGTTTAATCTCATTCACATTCACAATTACCATTACTAACTGCATTTTCCTCCATCCTATTTTCTTCTGTTTATCTTTCTCTCTTTTTATCCTGTCCCTCCTCTGAAATCTTTTTTGCTTCTGACCACTGCCCCCCCATTCCCCTTTTTGTTTTCCCCTTCCAGATTTCTGTTACCAATTCAGTATGTGTATATATATAGTTTTCCTCTTTGAACCAATTCTGATGAGAATAAGATTTAAGCATCTCCCCTCTCCCCATTTTCCACTCCCTTGTAAAAGCTGTCCCCTTTTGCACCTGTTTTAAGTGTGATAATTTTCCCCATTCTTCCTTTCCCTTCCCCCTTCTCCCTGGGTATCACTCAGTCTTGCCTATTCATCTTTTTTTAACATCATCTCAACATGATTGAGTTAACTCTCCCACACCCTCTTTCTATGTAGAATCCTTCTAACTGCCCTAATAATGATAAATTTCTTAGACGTTACATGCATTATCTTCCCATATAGAAAGGTAAATAGTTTAACTTTATTGAGTTTCTTATGATTTCTCTTTCATATTTACTTTTTTAAGCTTCTCTTGAGTCTTGTATTTGAAAGTCAGATTTCCTATTCAGCTTAGGTCTTTTTGTTAAGAATGCTTGAACGTCCTCTATTTCATTAAATATCCAGTGGGTTTTTTTGTTGTTGTTATTGATGTTTGTTTGGGTTTTGTTTGTTTTTACCCTCTTTCCCTGTGAAGGATTATACTTGGTTTTGCTGGGTTAGTGATTCTTGGTTGTAATCCTAGCTCCTTTGCTTTCTGAAATATCATATTCTAAGCCCCTCTGCTTCTTTAATGAGGTAGCTGCTAAATCTTACGTGATCTTGACTGTGGCTCCACAGTATTTGAATGGTTTCTTTTTAACTGCTTGAAGTATTTTTTTCTTTGACTTTGGGAGGTCTACAATTCGGCTGTAGTATTCCTGGGAGTTTTCATTTTGGGATCTCTTTCAGGAAGTGATTGGTAGATTCTTTCAAGTTTTATTTTACACACTTGTTCTAGGATACTAAGGCAGTTTTCTTTGATAATTTCTTGAAATATGATATCTAGTTTCTTTCTTTCAACCTGGCTTTCATATAGTCCAAAATTCTTAAATTATTTCCCCTTTATTTTCCAGATTGTTGGCTTTTCACAAGATGTATTTTACATTTTCTTCTATTTTCACGATTTTGACTTTGTTTTATTGTTTCTTGATGTATCATGTAGTCCTTAGTTTCCACTTGTTCAATTCTAATTTTTAAGGAAATTTTTTTTTAGTGTGCTTTTGTATCTCTTTTCCATTTGGCTGGTTCTCATTTTTAAGGTATTATTTTCTTCAATGTTTTTTGTGTGCCTTTTTTTTTATCTAATTCCTCGCTTTTTTTCCATATTTTTCTTCCTTTGCTTTCATTCATTAGCCTTATTTTTCCTACACCAGTCTTTGGTTTTGAAAAACATATTTTAAGCTGTCCAAGGAATTCTTGTTGGGCTTGTATCCAAGTCACATTTTTTTCTTTGTGGCCTTGCTTTTGGCTGTTTTGACTTACTCGTCTTTTTCTGAGTTTGTGTCTTTATCATTTCTGCCATTTTTGTAGCTTTTTATAGTCAAGTTCTTTTTTGTTTTTGTTTGCTCATTTTCCCACCCTAAGTTTTTTATTTTGGACTTTATGTTAAAGTTGGGCTCTGTTGTTGCCTTGGGTGGTGGGAATGGGATGAGAGTGCCACTGTGTCAAGCTTCAGGCTTTTTCTGCACTGCTGTTTTACAGTTTTCAGTCTTTTCTGTGTGTTGTGATCCAGGGAAGGTGTGGTCATTGCTCTCCTGATCTGCACTCTGGTTCTTACCCAGAAAGGGCCCTGATCCCTTGGGATTATAGTTGATATTGTTCTTCAAGATCCTTCATCTGTGACTAAAAATGATACTACTCCAGAGGGCTTCAGATCCCTCTTGACCTAATGTGCCCCTTTCTGCCCTTGAACTATGTGTGGGTATAGGCAGTGGAGTTGCCAAATAGTGTCTGGGTATTGTTAGCAAAGAAGTCTCCTGTAAAAGTCTCTCATTCTGACTAATAACTAGGTTGCCTTACTGTCTGTGCTTGAGAGTTCCCCAAACACTATTTCTGTTGTCCCTACCTAGTCTCACCGCTGGTGTTTCATCTGTGTAGACTTGCGACTGGCCTTCACCCCCTTGTCACAGATCTCTCTTTCTGACTCCCTAAGTTACCTTGGGCTGGAAGAATGTTTCACTCTGACCTTTTGTTGCCTCTGCCACTCCAGAATTCTATTTGAGGCATTAGTTGTTCTGAGGGAAATGTTGAGAGAGCTGAGTGCTTTCTCTGCTGTGCCATTTTTGTTCTGCCTCCAGAAATTTTCAATTGGGTTTTCTTAAAAGATGTATAAGAACAAATATGCAAGCATTTTTACCACAAATATCTCAGGAGCCATACCATCCCTCATGCCTCCTTGGTCTTTGGGTAAGCTAGCTTAAAAATTGCTGGTTCTATCAAATTCATGAGCAGATGACACAGCCATGTAAGTACTACTTGGCTGGGTTGCCAAAGAGACTGGTACTTTGTCCTCAGATATTGATGCTGCTCTGACCACAAAATTCTTCTTGGATTCCTGTGGTGTACTCTCTTGATGGTTTTCATTGTTCTTCTCACCTCTGTCATTTCATACTACTCAGAATTCTCTGAAATTGTCTTGTCAGTTTCTTAACACACAATTTCTTCTTAGCACAATTTGCTCAGCAATTCCCCAGTGGTCCAAGAAATGATCAAAATCACTCTTAGATGCTAATTCTTTACTTTTCTCTTTTAATACTCTTTTTTATGTTCAGCAGGAAGTTTGTTCTTCCTGCAGCTATTTCCTTCCTCGTATTATTCCTTGACCTCTATCTCCTTATCTCCATTTGTTGTTTTGTCAGTCAGTCAACATATAATAGGTGTCTACTTTGTGCTAGTCACTGTGCTAAATGTTGGGTATGAAAATACAAGTTTAAGGAAAAAAGACCATCCTTTCCCTCAAGGAGCTTATAATCCATTGGGTGAAGGCAGCACACAAAAGGAAGATTATGGGGGGAGGTGGTAGATAAATGTTACATATGCAGTGATGGAGCTTGACAGGAAAGTCCTTTCAGAGATCCAAAAGCAGTGTAGATGGTGAGAAATGGGGAGAACTGGTTGTATTGAATTTAACATATTTGTGTGTGTGTGTGTGTGTGTGTGTGTGTGTGTGTGTTTTCACCCTTTGGTATGTCAGAGAACAATTCCTTTTATACCTATTCCCTCCCATTCTGTTATATATGAATACTGTTCTCATTCATTCCAACTATAAGAAATTGCAAGTTTTACCTTCTTCCTCTTTTCCTCAATAGTGTATTTCTTTTAACTTCCGTTTCTTTTCCTCCGAAGATAACTGTTCTACCCTCATGTTCTCCCTTTTTCTTAACTCCGTTAATGCCCATTGAAGACATTAAGGTTCTGAAGGAATGCCTTTCCCCTTTACCCTATTAGAATATTAATAGTACATCATCATATAGATCCATGCAAGCTGTGATAATTTTACCTTTTTTGGTTTCTCTTGACTCTTGTATTTATATTTCAAAATTCCTACTCTGCTGTATTCCTCAGAAATGCTTGAAATTGCACATTTTACCCTTTAGGATGATTCTCAGCTTTCCACGTTGTTATTCTTGATTGTAAGCCTTGTGTCTTTTTGCTTTTTAGAATGTTTTATTTTAAGTTCTCCTTTCATTTATAGCAGAAAGTACTAGGTCTTTAGAGATCGTCACTATTGTTCTTTGGTACTTGAACTTCTTCTCTCTGTAGACTGGAAGCATTTTTTCTTTGATTTCATGCCTTTGGATCTTGGCTGTGGCATTTCTGATACTTTTCTGTTGAGGATCCTTTCAAAATGATTGAGGAATTCTTTTCTCCCAGTATCTCTTTACTCCCATATATCACATGTTGAGAGGGAAGAGAGAAAGAGAGAAAGAAAATAGCATAACCAACCAATATTTTGGAAGATGTCTAAAAATACATGAAATATTCTGTAACCTTGAACCTCCCTCCCACCTCTGTGTTGGGTTAGCATAACTTCTTCATAATTTTACAACATTCATTTTTTATTATCTTGGGTTGTTCTCTTCATTTACATTGTTGTCATTGAGCATATTATTGTTAGACAGATGTATAGTTCCATCACCAATATATTAGTATGTCCATCTTCCTACAACCTCTTCCACCAATGACTTCTCTTTTGTCATCTTTGCCAATATGCTGGGTGTGAGGAGAAACCTCAGGGTTGTTTTGTTTTGCATTGCTCTTATTAGAGACTTAGAACATTCTTTCTTATGATTATTAATAGTTTACAATTATTTTTTTGAGAATTGTTTGTTCATATCCAGTGGCCACTTACTTATCGGGGAATGATTTTTGGTTGTCTGTTGTCTATATATCACAGATACCAAATTCTTTTCTGAGAAATTTGATATAATTTTTTTTTCTAGTTTGACTGCTTTCCTTTTTGTACAGAAGTTTTTCAATTTTGTGTAGTCAAAATTATCTCTTTTATCTCTTGTAACTCCTTCTGTCTCTTGCTTGGTTAAGCATTCATCTCCTACTCACAGCTATGAAAGGTATGATGTGCTTTTTTTTTTTAATGGTATGATATTCAGGTCACATTCATTTTGAATTTATTGTGAGATATAACGTAAGGTGTTGTTCTCAGCCTGGTTTTTGGCAGAGTGCTTTCTGATTTTCCCAGCAGTATTTATATGGAGTTTTTTCTTAAGTAATTTGTTTCTGGCTTATCAAACACTATGTCATTGAGTTCTATTGCATTTATTATAATGGAATCAAAGATCTCTCTTTTCCTTCATTTTCCCCCCAATATGTTACCTCTTCTACTCTGTTTTTCTTTTCTTTTTTTTTGGTTAGGCAGTGGAGTTAAGTGACTTGCCCAGGGTCACACAGCTAGTAAGTGTTATGTGTCTGAGGCCGGATTTGAACTCAGGTCCTCCTGAGTCCAGGGCCGGTGCTCTATCCACTGCGCCACCTAGCTGCCCCCCTCTTCTACTCTGTCACTCAAATCAGCTCTGCTCTTTGCTCTTACCTTGACAATAAATGGTCCCGTGACATATTCCTCTTGTCTTAGTTTATTTCCCCCACTCTAGCTTCTTGCTTACACATTCGTATCTATGTATATGGTTTGCTACTTTAGTGTATCATTACCTGCTGCCTTAGAATCCCTCACTCCTGATGATATTTTTTTTAACTCTCTGACATATGTTATTTCTGGTTCCTACTATATCTAATTTCTTTGCTAATGGTAGCTGGAGAAAGTCATGAAAGCAGCGGGTTTCGTGAAAATTTTGTGCCCTATTGCTTGACACACACGTGCCTGGTTTTCTTCATATATCTATTAGTTCCTTTACTGGTTTGTTCCTCTATTCATCTACCTTCAGTATTTTTACTGTCAAAAAATCCAACAGATGTTGTTTTTCCAGTATCTCTCACATCTTTACTTTCAGCTCTCTTCTGTGTAGTTGGCCAAGGCAATCCAATCAAATCTTTTCCTAATCAATTCTGGGCCCAGTTTGACTATTGTGGCCATTGTTCAAGGCGTGCATAGTGATGACCTGATTCAGTAAGCTGCCTGGCTTAGATACATGTCATAATCTGGCTAAATGGTTCAATACTGCAAAAAACACTTCTCTTCAGCCCTGGATTCAGGAGGACCTGAGTTCAAATCCAGCCTCAGACACATAACACTCACTAGCTGTGTGACTTTGGGCAAGTCACTTAACCCCAATTGCCTCAAAAAAAAACCACACCTCTTCAAGATCAATGTTCTATGAATGATATTATATCGCTGCATATTATTGAATACCATTCTCTCAGAGCAATAAAAACAAAGCTCAAAGGGTGATGATGCGTAGTGGACATAAGCTGCCCACAGCATGTTATCAAAAGATCATTTGCTTGTAAGGACAAGTCTAAAATACATTGTTAAGGATTTGTATGAATGAAAAATGAGGTGGGTTTGTTGTGTATCAAGAAAGGGATGTAAGGATATAAGACATGAGTAATCCAAGTGGTACGTTAGTTTCTCTAAGAAGCTTCCCTGGTTTTGAGTAGATCCTTTATGGACTATTTATAGGAAAATACAGGTAAGCATTTTACAGGTTAAGATCTGTGGATGTTAAGATCTATGACAGTTGAAGAAATACTGAAAATATATAACGGTATCAGAATGTTTATTACTATTTTTGGGGGGTGAACATGTGACTTATAGTGAAACTTGGCATAAACCTGTTGTTTGTTAGGGATTTGGTCCAAGAAAAGACCACTCTTTCAGCACCAGAAGAGCAAGATTTTGGAACATGGCTTAAGACATAGAGAGTGCCATAAAGTGTTTTCCATTTTAATAGTTTAAATTTGACTACTTTGACCACTTTATGAGATTCATTGTTCTCACTAATCCAGATCTATATGTAAATGCCTAAAACATTTTTGGGGAGAACTTTTAACGTGTATCATTAGAATAAAACCATTTCAAATTTTTTTTTTGTCAGCCTGTGTGTGTGTGTGTGTGTGTGTGTGTGTGTGTGTGTGTGTTGTTTATATGTAGAGAGAGATAGATACTGTTAAAAAAAGTCTTTTCTGAGTTGAATTATTAAACATTATTTGCTAATGTAACTTACTTTTTTTAATGACAGCTATGACTTAAATCCCACCCACAAAAAATGTGTAAGTAGATGTATGTGGACAATCATGAAATATAACTCCTTGGTTTATGGCTTCTTAGAGTAATAGAAAATCTGTAAGTTTTTTTTAACCACAAGTTTCTTATTCATTTCATCATTACGTTTTTAGGTTTTGTTATGACAGGTATTCAGATGATATAAGAATTTTTTTTAAAATATTATGTTCAGTGGTATCTGAAAATCTAGTTGTTGAGAGGTGGATTATTGTAAATATTAATGTTTTACAATTAAATGAAAACAAAATTCACATTTATAATACTGATTTTTTTTAAGGGTTCTGATGATTGCCTTGTAAAAATCTGGGCAACAGATGATGGAAGATTGTTGGCTACTTTAAGAGGCCATGCAGCTGAAATATCAGATATGGCTGTGAACTATGAAAATACCATGATAGCTGCTGGAAGTTGTGATAAAATGATTCGAGTGTGGTGTCTACGAACATGCGCTCCTTTGGCAGTTCTTCAGGGTCACAGTGCATCCATAACATCACTACAGGTAATTATTAATTTATTCAGTCACTATAAAAGTCCTCAAAGTAGGTCACTCTATTAAAATGTTATACCCCAGAAAGAAATGAGATTTATGTTCTCTTAATTTTTCTTATCTAATTATGGAGACCAGTAAGAACTGAGAAATAGAGGTGCTTTTTGTCCCTGTTTTTAAAAGTCTATATTTTTTTGAATATTGTAATTATGTCTTAGCTCTGCCAAGCATGACTGTTTCATCTGTATGTAGATGATTCCCAGATCTTCATATATAGCCTTTAGCCCTCTCCTGACTTTCCAGTATCATATGTTGCTTTTTGGACATGAGGAACAGAATGTCTGATAGGCATCTCAAATCCAGCATGTCTAAAACAGAACACATCTTTTCTCCCAAACACTGTGCCTTCAGCTTCTTTATTGTTGATGGTACCATCCTCCAAAGTCACCTAGGCTTGCAACCTTAGAATTATCTTCAACTCCTCTCTCACACTCACTCCACATATCCAGTTTTTTGCCAAGTCTTATCATTTCCAGTTTCTACCTTAAAACATCTCTTATATTCATCTTGTTCTTTCCACTCACAAACTGTTAGCACCATGCACCTGGACTATTGAAGTAGCCTTCTAATTGATCTCTCTGCCTCATCTCTTCCTACTATTCACTCAGCCATCAGAGTGATTTTCCCAAAGACAAACATCTTATATTGATTCCTCACCCTTCTCTGTCCTCCTTGATTGTATAAATTTTAGTGGTTTTCTGTTGCGTCCAGGATCATATATAAAATGTTACATTCAGCATTTAAAGCTCTTCACAACCCATTCAGTTTTTCGAATTGTCTTATACTTTTTCTCCGTTTCATGTACCTACTTGCCTTCTTGATTTTCTTTGTATATGACACTCCATCTCCCAATCTCAGCCTTTCTACTGACTGTCCCCCCCCATGCCTTGTATGCTTGCCCTCTTTGCCTCTGCATATGTCTTGACCTCCTTGGCTTCTTTTAAGACTCAGTCCAAATTCTACCTTTTCTAGGAAGTTCTTCCCAGTCTTCACCGCTTATAGTGTCTTTATTCTGGGATTACTTCCCATCTGCTCTGTGTATATGGTGTTATGTAGTTGTTTGCATGTTATTTTTATTCGTTAGAATGTGAGCTCCTTAAGGGCAAGGACCATACTTTTGCTTTTCTTTGTATCCCTAATACGTGGTACGGTGCCTAGCACATAGTAAATGCTTACTTAATAAATGCTTATTGACTGACGATCTCCCTGTGCTTCTTAGCTTCATAATTTGCAAAATCTTTGAGGCCCCTTCTAGCTTTAGATATATGAGTGATTCTGTGTTATTTGATAGACTTTACTTGAGTGTTTCAATGTTAATTTTTGGTACTATGTAACTTGTTTTATTTGTTACTATTTTTAAGGCAGCAAACAGGGCCATTATGAATTTTATTATTTGAAGGAAATGTTATGTTTGAATAAAGATTCTCTTTTCTTTCTGTTCTTGTTTTTCAGTTTTCTCCATTATGCAGTGGCTCAAAGAGATATCTCTCTTCTACAGGGGCAGATGGCACAATATGTTTTTGGCTGTGGGATGCTGGAACCCTTAAAATAAAGTCAGTTTTTTTTTTAAATGTACAATAGAAATGATGTGTTTTGTTTAAGATTGCATTTTTTAAGTATTTCAAAAAGTAAACTATAAAAACAATTCTTTTTCCTCTGCCAGAAACTGGCATTTGAGTAAATTAAAATTTTGCCCAAGTAATAATATGGATCTTTGTTCCTTTTTCTTTTTTCTTAAATATACCCTGGTTTTTATTTCATGATTCATAGCTAGAGTTTCATCATTTTTACATTATTTCATGCTTTTATTCTTTTTTTACAGTTCCTTTATATTATCTTTCATTTTAGAACCCTTTTAGTGTAAAATAGTTCTCTAACCACACTTTAGGAAGTATCAAACCAACTGATTCTGTTGTCAATTATAGGCATTCTGAGATTTAGTTTTGATTTAGAGAAACCATTAGGACAGTATTTCCTAAGATGCCTAATTTCACTAAACCGGAGGTGAAAATACTATTTTGTTTATCCTTTCTTCCTGTTATAATAGAGTTCCTCTTTGTTGAAACTTTCCTTTGGTTAGAATAGGATTGTGAAATCGATTCAGTGCTAGAGGTGGCCATTTTATCACCATGGAACAAGTAACTTCCGTATTAAACCCAATGAATTGCTTGTTATCCCTTCCACAGCATGGGGGTTAGAGAAATTGTGCCCCCCTCGAGCTAGAAAATCTGTATAAAAATTTTTGACCCTCCCTTTGTACCAGAAATGTCTGAATTATTATGGTATTAAAAGATAAACTATGTTGATATTATACAATATGATATACATATATTTTATGCATTTCCGAGTTTCTAAACTTTTTCTATGTCATCTGCTGGCCTTAGTGTGTTATCTGCGGCTTCTGCAAAACTCAAAAAAAAATCCCTTTTAATTTCTTATGCTGATCCAGGATATATCAAAACC
Source organism: Phascolarctos cinereus (assembly GCF_003287225.1). Lineage (NCBI taxonomy): Eukaryota > Metazoa > Chordata > Mammalia > Diprotodontia > Phascolarctidae > Phascolarctos > Phascolarctos cinereus. The sequence goes on from NW_027555958.1 coordinate 188,277,789, forward strand.
ATGATGGGGAAAGTCATGTTGTGTAATAACTATTTGTTGACCATATCAAGCTTGAGGAATGTGTTATGTTTAAAATCATGATAAATTAAACATGAATCTCAATTTTATTGGGAGAAAAGAATTTAATTTTAATGATGTCCATGGTAGAAATCCATAATTTCAAAAATGTATATTTGTGCCCTTTATCTATAACTCATTGTGCTAGGTTTTGGGGTTAAAAAAAAGATAAAGACACATTTTATGCCTTCAGGGAGTTTGTTGCCCTGATCCTGAAGTCTTTTTATGGTTATGGAGACTTCCATTAAAATTTGAAATAGAAAATGAGACTAAGGAGTGAGTGCGAGGGTGATGGCTGGTGTCCAAAAGTCAATAGAAGATATGGCTTAAAAAAATAAAAGTTTGAACATTAGTTTTCCCCGTTTTTGATTTTGCTTATCACAATTATTTCTCTAAATAAATTTCTCTTTTCCTAAAGTTTATTTCTTCAGGTACATGAAGGCTCTCATAACTTAGGGCCAGTATCCTCATTTATCTGGTGTCATTGGGGAATGAGGTGTTCCACATACAGAGAATTTCCCAGGTTTTCCTTTGAAGCACTGAAAAGAATTTTAACCATTTTAAAATGGTGTTTTCCCCAAATGTATTATTCGTTGCTTTTTTAAAAGCAGGGTATGATAATATTAAATGTATTTTTCACCTTTTCTAATTGACCCAGAGCCTTAATTTTTAATAGCATATTGTAATATTCTCAGGGACAGTTAAGGTGTTTGAGGCTCCTTTTCCCTACACTGAATAACTTTAGATTGCTGTGATTTTTTTGGTTGGTATTTTCTGCCATCTTATTCCTCTTTAATGTGTTATATATTTTTATTTCTTCTACCAACAGTTATTTACTCCAGCAATGTACATGTAGTATTTAACTTGGGAAAAAATAGAAAGTTGCCTCAGGAACCAGCTTAATCAGGCTTGCTAAATACACTATTAAGTTTAACAAGTCAATAGTTCTGGCCTGAGGGTGTCATTTTTCTCCTATGGAGTAAAGTATATGAGCTTTGTGATAGCTGTTTTTCCCTCTTGTTCTTATAGTTTTGATTTCCAGAGATTTCCCAGATAAGTGGTGTATCTAATTACAGAAGAGAAGCTAACCTTTTTTTGTTTTCTGGGTATGGAAGAAATCAAGATAAATATATTAGGTCAACTGTCATCCACATTAACTGAAGGAAACAGTAAAATAGGTAACTGGTTAAACAGGTGATTTAAAAAAAAATAACACTCTACTACATTATTTACTGGGTAACACTTCCTACCTGACAATGTGGAGTTTAGGGAGTTCCAGCCCCAAACTAGCTGATTAGTTTGAAAGCTGTTTCAAGAGTGTACTGAGTCGAAGGAAGCAGACCCAGGCACAGCTAGATGAGGGAGAGAAGCATGTGAATCCTGGAAAAAAACCACAAAATCCATTTTTCATCTGTACTGAACTGAATAAATTAAGAGTTGTTTATACCTAACTTGAATAAACAGCTATATGATGCTTGATGAACAAACCTCTTACCATAATGCTTGTCAAAAAGAAAGCATCTCATAAATGCCTTTATGTTCATTCTTACCAAATTTCAATCAAAAGATATGCATTAAGGATTTGTCTTTTTAGCTCTTACATTATAGGAGTCTGAATTTACAGTATGTAACTTGAGATTTAATGTATCCCCAGTACCACCAAAGTATTTAAGTTTTTGTTATGAGCAAATTTATTTTTATAGATGGATCTTAACGATTTCTGATTATTTAACTTGTATGTTTTAGTTCATGTATAGTAAGAAAGTCAATAAATATTAAGGAAATAAAATTGTGAATTTGTTTAAAATAAAATTTTCTTAAATATTTGTTTTCTTTCATCTTTTTTTGGAGCATTCGTTATGACTAATATCTTATGAGTGTCTTCAATCTAATTCATACTAAAAAAAAATCATTACAGTTATTGTAGAACATTTTATTTTGGACCTATAGACAGGCCTATTCCATTTAGTGTTCAGAGGAAAGAAAAATTTTTAGGAAACTTTGTTTCTTCAATGATATTTTCAAATAGTTCATTGAATAAAAAATATATTTGAATGGCATAGGTAGATTATGGATAATTTCTGATTGTAGAAGCAGCTTGAAATGATCAAATTTGATCTAATTGTATCAAAGAATATTTTTCATTTCGTGTGTTTCTGAGAAAAGCTTTAAGTAGAGTTTCAGAATCCTTTTAACAATCAGTATACTATATATGTTGCAGTAAGTACCATGATTAAAATTTAATTTTGTTAAATTTCAGCAAGACAGTTTGAATTCTTTAATTTTTTTTTGGTATGAGAAATAGGAATTTTATTACTTGTAATAAAATACATAGTGCAAAAGGATATGATTAAATCATTATAACATTAAATTTGAAGGCTGATAATTCTTAACTAGGTTTCACAATTTGTACAATAGACTAATGATTCCATGCATCTGTAGATTTGAAAAAATTTCATAAACCTACTGCATGATTCATATAGTAATTGTATTATAGTTAATTTGTTGGTTAAGAAAAATAACACAATGGCACTAGTTTGAAGTTAGTAATATTTTAAATGAATTTTTATTTTAGCATTCAAAGTAGGATCTATTTCATTTGCAACAATATGTTGATTGTGCTTAATTTGTTACAGTAATTGTGGTTTTATAAGGATTTGGTGAGGGAAAGTGAAGCCAAAGACAGAGTTGCAAAATAGAAAAGGAAAAAAAGAGGGTAATTTGAAGTATTTTTTCAATGCGCAGAAGAAAATTAAAGGAAGTTGAGAACAGAAAACAGTTTTGAAAGTAACGTGTTGAATTTATGTTACATTTCAAAAATAAAGTAAGTTGTATGTAATAGATTTTTTCCCCCACATAGCCTCTTTCTCTTATCTGTGGTAAATATGGAAAAGTTTTCGGTATTGATTAAATCCTGAATAAAAATAAAATTTAAAAATAGTAATATATATTAAAAAGCATAGTATTTTATCTACTTATAGAGGTATGTTTGCTTTGTTGTTGTTGTTCAGTGTCCGACTCTTGACCCCATTTAGGATTTTCTTGGCAAAGTTACTGGAGTGATTTGCCATTTCCTTCTCCAGCCCATTTTACACATGAGGAAACTGAGTCAAACAGCTGGTTTTTTTTTAAGAAGTGACTTGCTTAGGGTCACACAGCTAGTGTTTAAGGCCAGATTTGAACTCACAGACTAGTTAGTCGTCCTTCAGGCCTGGTGTTCTATCCACTGCTCCACCCCGCTGCCTCATATTTGCTTTCTGATTTGTGAATTGTTAAAATAATTCCTTAATCTTTCCCTGGGTCTAAGAACCACTGCAGTGAGGGTGGGGTTTTTAGACTTTGAGTAGGATAATTGTGATGTAGGAAGTTTAAATTGAATCTCCTTGTTTTCTTCTGTTCAGTGGATGTGTTTTGGTATTTTGGTGACAAGTAGTTTTTCGCCTCTACTTTTTGATATTTATACTTATTTCTAGTGTTAAAAAACAGAACATGTTGTAGTAGCTAATGTAAAATTTGTTACCTAATGTGGCCCTTCTACTTAAAACTTTTGGCAAGTTACTGAACCTCTCTAATCTTCAGTTTCCTGATCCATAAAGCAAGGGATTTGGTATACATGACCAAAGTTTCTTCTAGACTTAAATCTGTGATCTTATGATTACTAGAAAAAAAGCCTTTAATAAAAGGTAGTCTTAAATTTTTTTTTCCCATTCCTGATGTAACCAGTTCCAAAAAGTGTAGCTAGGTGGTACAGTGGATAGAGTACCATTTAATGTACTCAGAAATACCTGCATTCAAATCTGGCCTCAGAGATTTACTAGCTGTGTGACTCCAAGCAACTTATTTAACATCTGTTTTCCCAACTGTGAAATAGGGATAATAGTAGCACCTACCACTCAGAGTTGTTATGAGGACAAAATGAGATAATAAATGTCAGTAGTAGTTGTTGTTACTTTTATCTATAAAGTAGAACAGAAAAAAATAATGTGGAAATATGTGTATGTGTACACATGTGCGTACATCTATATGAAAACATGAATTTCTTCTGTATAGCTTTTATTTTTTTTAAAAAGTACTTAGTAAATTTTTGAAAAGAACATAGTAAATTCAACTTTTTACTTTCAGAGTTGTCCTGCTTGTCTATTTCCTTCTGTATTTCCTTCTATTGTATTCTGTGCATTTAAAAAAGGAAAGCTTCAAGGAGCCTTTTTTCCGAATTTTTTGGGGAGGTAATTCTGTCATTAACGTTCTCTTCTGCCCTTTATACACCCTCTCAGACAAAAAGAAGAAAAACAATCAAAAAGGTAGTCTTTTTAAATGGCCTTTTCCATTTTACAAATAGTAGCTTTCCTATTGCATTAGTAGTGTGTTATACTGTTGTGCCATATGGCATACTCACAACCTGTCAAATTGGATTAAAAGTGAGTGTAACCAATAATTGTGTGTCTCCTGTGCCAGTGACCTTGGAGTCATTCTTGGTGAGTGATTATGGTAAAATTTACTGCGTAATCAGGAATTCCTAAAAACATCAATGGTAGGATTTCCACAAAATCCAATCACAAAACATAATGATTCTAAATTGTGTATAGTTGGGCAGCCATCTGTTATTTCTTGTTCAATTTCTGTCCTGTATTCATTTTGAAACCCAAGACAATTTCTGGTAGATCCCTTTAGGGATGATAATTCTAATTGTTTATTTTTTTACATTGTAGTCAAAGACCTACAAAATTTACAGAACGTCCTCGACCTGGAGTCCAAATGATCTGTTCTTCTTTTAGTGCTGGTAGGATTTTCTCTTTTTTAGCTTTCCCTCCTAGTATTTTCTATTTAGATTTTTTTTTGTTTTTAAACAGAATTTGTAATGAAATACATAATATTATATTTGTAAAAATTTTATTATTTTCCCCTTTGGGGTGGGGGAAAGGTATTAGATGTCAACTAATGATGAATGCAAAAGAATTTGGAACATTTTTGGATTTTTTCTAACCCAAGTTAGACACTTAGATTGTCATGATTTTTAGCTAAGATTACTGTTGCAGAGGAAGGGCATTCACAAAGTTCAGCACTGATCAGATTTGAAAAGAAAAGACTGGAACCTTGGATTAAGATATCTGTAACACCTTTGTATTAGAGGAAAAGAATTTAGGGGCAGCTAGGTGACATAGTGAATAGAGTACTGGCCCTGGAGTCAGGGGGACCTGAATTCAAATCTAGCCTCCAGATACTTAACACATACTAGTGAGCTGTGTGACCCTGGGCAAAGTCACTTAACCCTAATGCCTAGCAAAAAAAAAAGAAGAAGAGGAGGAGAATTTAAAGACTGAATTCTTTTATTTGAACTTTGGAAGTACCTTGTAGCTAACTAATATAGACATGTATAATTCATTGGGAGGTACTCCAGTTGCCATGCACTAACTTTTTGCATCCCTTTTTAGACTTAGGCATTTTGTAGTACAAGATATAATCTGTGTTGTGAAATTCACACTTCAGTTAAAATAACCTCTAGTTATACTTAAGAGAGGTCAGAATTTAGGGATTTTAGACATGGGCCTTAGAGATGAAAGTGTTAACTGATATAAAGAAAGCTTTACTTTATGATTTTACGGTCTGCTTGTAATTCTACTTTATTCTTCCTTCTAATTAACCTAAGATGCAGAAGATTCTTTTATTACTGAAACTAGGTGCACAAGACATGTCAAAGTAAAGTCTAGCATCACCAACAGTGTGTGATGGAAAGGGTTGCTAGATTTGGAGGCAGAGGACCTCAGTTCATGGCTCTGTTATTTACCAATTGTGTGATCTTGAGGAAATCATTTAATCTTTATTAGCCTTAATTTTCCTCATCTATAAATAAAGGAAGCTAGGCTAGATGACCTGAAATCCTTTTTAGATTTAGAAATTTATGATCCCATGAATAACTAGAAGAAAGGTGATGGTGTTACTAATACTGCTTTTCTTAGATATTTTGATTTTCATCTGATGAAAAGTTTTAGATATTTTCAAATTACTATGACAATTTCACAATACTGTTTAAAATTATTTGTCTGGATTTTAACTTCAAAATGATATGGTGTACATTTAAACTGCAACTTGAATTCCATTTATATAGTGAGATTAAAAGATTTTTAATCTTTTTGCTATTTGCTCTAAATTTTGAAAAGTTCACTAAGCATTAAATGTTCAGAAAGAAAATGAATAAGTAGAGATTTTTAATTTAGTCTCATGATAGAGATCATGATGATGTTTGTAATATTTTAGAATTCTTAACTTTTAAAGGTTATGAAACTACATTAAAGTGTTTGCTGGATCCTTTCATAGGTGGGATGTTTCTGGCCACAGGAAGTACCGATCATATTATTAGAGTTTATTTTTTTGGATCAGGTCAGCCAGAGAAAATATCAGAACTGGAGTTTCATACTGTAAGTATTATGTAAGAATTACCCTATCTAATTAAATGTCTCCGGCAGTTACATTCACATCTTTTTTCCTTTCATTTATTTGTAGGACAAAGTTGATAGCATCCAGTTTTCAAACACTAGTAGCAGGTAAGAAAATTATTGTTTATATTTTCTTCAGAAATAAGTTCTTATCTTTTAAACTATGAAATTATATAAACAACCAAAAAAACCCCAATAGCTATAAAGCTCCTTTGAAATTAATTATTTGATACTTGGGTAGATCAGAGTGAGTGGCTTTAACAACTAAAGGCAGTTCTTTGCACTGCTAGAAAGATTATAAAGACTAAATTACTGGTGAGTTAGGGATCTGCATTAGTGAATAAAATTTCCACCTTGGATATTCCTTACCTTGATGACATCACAGGTCCGTAATAAAAAAATAATAGTTGAAGTTTTTATTGTTAACTGTTAAGTGGCAAAACAAATTTTATTTCTTTGTATAAGAAATAATGTCAGTAGTCCCTGTTTTATAATATAAGACATCAATTATATGTGTATGTCTTTAAGTTATACTGAAATTTGGGATGATCCATATCCTTATAAATGTGTCTTCATTTACATTATGTTGGGAAAAAAGTATTCATTTTCAACTTTATTTGAGTCTTACCCCATATGTTGCCTGTAAATGATGTATTACATAAAGTTGTGTATTATTTGAAAACCCATAGTTGTAATGTAATATTTACTCTTATATTCTTTATTGGAAGGGATGAAGGGATATATAGTATTGGACATTTATTTCACACCCCAGTAACTACAGAGGATTTGGTGCAGAACTAAGTTGCTTGCTGCATCCAGTATTCTAGGATACTGAAGAATGGTCCCAAACCACCTTTGAAGCTTGATTTTTTTCAGTGCCGATTACTGGTACCAGTAAATTCACATTAAAAGTTAGGCAAATGTTGAGTATCAATAGTTTTCAAAAATTTAGGGAATTATTTTTAAGAGTACTTTTTAATTTAGTGTTATAAATGTAGGCATATGAAGAGACATGTTTGTAAGGTATTTTACAGAGTAGAGGTCAGGAAAATAAATGCTTAAAGCTATTTGTGTTTTTCTTCTTACTAGGTTTGTAAGCGGGAGTCGTGATGGAACAGCCCGAATTTGGCAGTTTAAGAGAAAAGAGTGGAAAAGTATTTTGTTAGATATGGCTACTCGTCCAGCAGGGTAAGATATCAAACTTGAAAAATTGCTTAGATATAGGTCATTCAGATATATTACTAGTTACAGTAGATTTAATCTACAATGCTAAGATTGATGCAAGAAAAACCTTTGATAATTAAAGTTGGTGAAAAGTGGTATGGGATACATCGGTGTGTGGTGGAGCATAATGGAAATTTTTGCTTAGAAAATAAATAACCACTTGTTAACAGTGTAGTAGGTATTCTTGAATAGGTGTATGTATGATGGAGACGTAGCTAGGTGGCTCAGTGGATGGAGCACTGGGCCTGGAATCCAGAAGACTTGACTTCAAATCTAGCCTCAGGCACTTAATACCTGTGTGACCCTGGGCAAGTCACTTAACTGCTCTTTGCTTTAATCCACTGAAAAAGGAAATGGTAAAATCCAGTGTCTTTGCCAAGAAAGCCTCATGGACAGTATGGTCCCTAGGGTCAGGAAGAGTTAGACATGACTGAACAGTTTCATTAAATGATGAAGTGGAAAGAAAGCTGCATCTAGACTTGGGGTCTGGGTTTGAATCTCAGTGTTGCCATTTATTACTTATATGTCTAAGTCACTTAAATTTCCTTTTGTCTTTGATTTTCTCATTCCTAAAATTGAAAGGTGTGACTCAATAATGTTTAAGGTCTCTTCTAGTTCTGAAACTTAGAACCAATGTCTTTACGCCACATATTATCCCACATATTTGATAAAATTCCAAATCTGGCATTTCTACCTTCACATATATTGCATGTGGACCTTTCCATTCACACAGCTACCACCGTGATTCAGGCCCACATCACCTCTCACAAAAGTTGCAATAACCTCTTAAGTGAAAATGTCAGTTTTTTTCTTTGACCTATAGGAACCCTTTAAAACTAATCCATCTAAAATAGTGGGATAGTTATGATATAAGCCAATGAGTTTTTTCCTGTCCCAGTCTTAAATGTATTTAACACAAATGTTCTTGCTTATATTCAGCATCTTAAAATTTTTCTTTGAGGGGTGGAAAGTGGCCGGTGGTGAGGCAGACAAGTAATTTGTCTCTGGGTCATAAAAGTATAAAGTCAGTAGTAGAGCTGAACTATGAGTCTAGTTTTCTGAATTTAAATCGAAGTAGCTATTTTTCTTCAACATTATTACTACTAATAATAGTGTTCATTTTTGTTAATAACAAATAATAAAACTTATTCAGATTTCTATGGTACCAGAATTTTACCTAATGTAAAAAATTTGGTCAAAATAATGTTTTTATTACTTTCAGACAAAACCTGCAAGGGGTAGAAGACAAAATCACAAAACTTAAAGTAACTATGGTAGCATGGGACCGTCATGACAACACTGTTATAACTGCTGTTAATAATATGACATTGAAAGTCTGGAATTCTTATACTGGTCAACTTATTCATGTACTTATGGTAAGAAGAATCTTCCAATTTTAATTTGGTAGATTTACTTAATATTAATAGATAACTATTAAGTTAGCTTATATCAAAATGCTGTTTCCCTGGAACACATGTAACAAGGGAACAAAGGAATCATAGTAATATACACTTGTCATTTTACTCTGAACTTCTGAAAATGGGGTTGGGGATTGAAACTTTGCAGGGAGCAAAAGAAATAACCCTTTTCTGATGTGCTGCTGTCAAATCTAACTGTTGGTTGATTTGGAAGAGCATTATACAAATAATCCCCTACATGAGAATCGTCAAACATAGCATCCATACCACTCCCAAAAGTGGTTAAATCGAATTAAAATGTAATTGGGAAATTAATAAAAATATAATGAAACAGATATTGTTAATGTGTAATTTTCTAAGTTAATAAATATGTGTCTGCAGGGATCTTATGTATGGTTTAATGGCTGTTATTTCTATTTGAGTTTGATATACTGCCTTACATCACTATGTGATATCTGACTTTGGACATTTATGTCATCTTAGCTTAGTTTTAATTCTAATTCTAGGGCCTTTCCTCTGTTAATTATTTCCTTTTCATCTTGCATATAGGATTGTTCAGTGTGTGTGTGTGTTGTTTGCATGTTGTCTTCTCCATTAGACTATAGTTTCTTTGAGGGCAGAGACTGTCTTTTTTCTCTTCTTGTATCCCTAGAATTTAGCATGGTGCCTGGCACATAGTAGGTACTTAATCTTGATTTATTGATAGCTTAGTATTTGAGGTATTTATTTTACCAAGTAAATTTTAAGAAATTTATCAAAATAAAGTAATTTCTGGAAGTATTCTAAAATATGTGCTGTATTAGTGTTGCATTGTTAATTTTGCTATATTGTCAGTGGTTTTAACTTGGAAATTACATGTTTCAGGGCCATGAAGATGAAGTATTTGTTCTTGAACCACATCCATTTGATCCTAGAGTTCTTTTTTCTGCTGGCCATGATGGAAATGTGATAGTATGGGACCTGGCTAGAGGAGTCAAAATTCGTTCTTATTTCAACATGGTAATTGTCTATGCCTTAGATTTTTATATATTTATGTATATATGTATATATATACATATATCATACTTAAGATTTCAGTGTTTTCTAACTGCTGGCATTCTACATAGTGCAAAAGAATTTCATTTAAAATTGGCCCATAAAAAATAGGTAAACTTTTAGGCCCCAATATTTTTGAGGCATTTCAAATAACTTTTATAAAAGAAAGATACATGTTAAGTACTAGTTAACAATCACTTTTTCTGGAGTGTTTTGACTCCATAATCTTTGCTTTAACATTTTCCACTTCAGTAAATAAAGGTGTTTATTTTCATCTTAACGCTGAAAACTTTGTTGTGGAAAATTTAAATTAAAATTTTTTTGTCTCAAATTTATTTACTCAAAGCATTTTGTACTATGCCTCCGCGTTGTGATTAGTAGTTTAGTTTTCAGTATTCACTCAACAGTTATAAACATGTAACTGTGTGTAAGACATTATTAGGTGCTGTGGCCAGAACTTCAAAAATGAAACCAATTTTGCCCTCAAGAGCTTACATTCTACTGAATGACAATAATTATAATGCATATATTGTTTGAAGGTTTGCTCAATGCACAATATTTTATTTTAGTTTTCTTATTTGAGCATCATAACAACTTTGTAGGTACTTGTTACTTTACTCTTGATACTTGCACATTGTAGGTGAGGAAACTGAGGCAATAAGAAGTTAAGTGTCTTGCCTACAGTTAAACAGATAGTGAATTTCAGCTGTGGAAGTTGAATCTCCCAGGTCTTCTGTGCTTCCAAATCCAACAACAAATCTCATCTGTATTATGGTGCTGGCTCCTAGTGTTAAAACCTAGGAATCTAAATTACCTGTGTGCATTTAAGTCATGTCATTAGAATGCAAGCTCTGGAATGTCTTACCAGGAGGGAAGGGGTTTTTTTTATGGCTTTGTGATTATGTCTAATATTGAAAGGTCAGCTAAATTAAGAGAGACTTTTCATCAGGTTGACTTCAGGGTAATAATTATTTGGTTGTAGCAACTCTTTGTGACTGTCTGCTAAGTTTCATAGTATTTGCGGTCTGCATCATTGGGTGTTACTTAAAAAATCATGGATCACGGAAGTATTAAAGTATACAGCTACATTATATGTAGTGCCATCATTTGGGATAGGATTGGGGGTTTCTTGAATGTGAGGGAGAAAAATAAGTTTTCAGAATTTTGGGACACATAAATGGAGTGTGTGTGTATGAGAGAGAGAAAGGGAGGGAGGTTGTAATTGTAGTCAATGCTTATTAGAAATGTAATAGGGCAGGTAGGTGGCACAGTGGATAGAGTTCCAGGCCTGGAGTCAGAAAGACTCATATTCCTGAGTTCAAATCAGACCTCAGACGCTAGCTGTGTGACTTTGGGCAAGTCACTTACCCTGTTTAACTTAATCCACTGGAGAAGGAAATGGCAACCACTCCAGTATCTTTGCCAAGAAAACCCCAAATGGGATCATGAAGAATCGGACATGCCTGAAAAGTGATTGAACAACAACAGAATACTTAAAAATTTATATCCAAAGCATTTTTAAAATTTTCCAAATGTAATCATAAAATCAAATTCTGACTGCTGAAGGGGCCAGTTATTTCTTAAATATGTTAAACTGCAATGTACTTTTAAACCACATGTAGGCATACTTCCTAAAGTTGGGAGCTTTCCCCCTAGGTTTCAGGTTAATTTCTGATTTAAATATTTTTGGTTCAGTGTGGATCCGTGGGGCTTTATTTATGCTTATTTTTATGCTATAATTCTCTACCCTTTTTTATACCATGTAGAAAGCATGCCTCCATTGGGATTATGCCAAGGCTTTTCATAATTTAATCACTTTTTTAAACCCAGTACTCCATTCTCTATTTCTTCCATTGAAAGGGTAGGAAAATATTCAGCTCTTAGCTTCATGGCGAAGGAATTTTTAATACGTTAGGTAAAACGATGTAGTCTAAAGAAAGTATTGTAAATATTGTAGCCAGTATAATTGGCAAAATAATTTTATAAAAAGAAAGTTTGGCATGGATATTTGAGTACTATAGTGCCCTTGAAAAACAACTGGCCACCAATGAATGAATTCGTGTTTTTGACTATTAACCACAATGAAATTATTTCCTGCTAATGAGATAGTAGGTAGTGAAAAAAGTTCTGAGACATAGAGGTTAATTCATTTTAAAATGATGGTATTGTTATGCCTTTGATACTCATGTGATAAGTGGTAAGGTATGAGTCAGATATCCGTTTTCAAACTAGAGGATTGTTAATGTGTTACAAAAGTAGGTTAAGAGTCAGGAACCAAGGTGACCCTCAAGTCACAGTAGGCTCTTTAAATACATATTTAGGGCTTTTACCTTCTTCTCTACTAAGAAAGTCTGTACCATCTTTTTGGTCCTCATCATCTCAACTAGACCATCACTATGTCTTCCTGATTTTTCTCTGTACATCCAGACTTTCTGTTTTCCAATTCACCCTCCAAACAACCACGAAATTGGTATGCCTAAAACATCTGATCATGTTACTCCCCTACTCAAAAATCTTTCACAGCTCCTTATTGTTACCTCTAGAATAAAACATAAACTGATCGGCCTGGCATTTAATGCTCTGCACAAACTGCTTCTCACCTTTCCAGACCTACTTTATAATTGTTTATCTCTGTATACTTCTTTCTAGTGAGTCTGGCCCTAAATCTCTTCCTCATATATGAGAGTAAATCTCTAGCATCTGCTTTTGCCCAAGTGATCCCCTATATATGGAACACACTCCATCTTTAGCAATTCTTACAGAATCCCAACCTTGTTTCAAAATACAGGTGTAGCCTCCTTTATAAAACTTTTCATGAGGCCTCTGGTTTGGCCTTTTGAAATTATTTCATGTACACTCTATAAGAACACAGACTCTAGAGTTAGAGGAGCTGGATTGAAATCTTGCTTCTGATTCTTACTGCCCGTGTGGCCTCTCCTAGGGCCTCAATTTTCTTAACTATAAATGGGGTTTTTGAACTAGAACACCTCTGAGATTGCTTTCAGCTCTAGATTTTCCTGTGGTCTCTCTCCATAAGCTCCTAAAAGGCTTGGACTGTTCCGTTCTTTTTTCTGCCTTCAGCACCTGGCACATAGTAAGCACTTAAAATTGAATGAGGTTCTGTGTATCTCTAGCCTAGCCTTGGCTTCAATTAGAGTTTTAGTCTTGGAGCCCTCATGTTTGTATCAAAACAGTGCCCCCAGTAGGATGCCGTTCTTGCTGCTGCTATGCTTAACCTTCCTACATTTCATTCCTGTCCTAGTCTTCATCTCGTCTCTCTTCCTCTTCATCTCACCAGACCCCAGTCTCCTAAATTCAATTTCTTTGTTTGTAGAATGAGAATAAAAATAATAATACCTACGTTATGGAGTTGTTGTAAGGATAAAATGTAATAATATACAGAAAGTGCTTTACATGCCTTAAAGTACTATGGCAAGGTCAGTTCTAACTCTCAGGTGAGAGAGAGCATATCTGGCAACCTCGTTGTAGTAATGTAGTAGTGGGAGAGATATGTAATAATTCCTATAAACCTTAAGTCTATTTCTTGGACCACACTTTTGTGCAGATGGGTTTTCTAGAGATAAATTATTCTTTAGTCTTTCTATTATATCTCATTAACTTGTATGAATAAAATAATACAAATGTGCTAATCCAAACAATAGATAGGTATAAAATCTTCACATCAGTTTCCAAAATAAAATGTATGCATTATGCATGAGATGTATATTTGTGTGTACACATGTATTATAATCCTAAAAAATTTATAGTCTAAGAATACTAGCTAAAATGATTTTTTTGGCCTGTAAAATTTGCCCAACCTTGTCCCAGTTATTAGGAAGATTTTTTACAAATGCATAAAAATATATTTGTAAACCTAATGTAAGTATTCAGGTGGACATTTACTTTTTTCTTTCTTTTTTCTATTCTTTGTCTTCTTGGTTTAGAGATTTCAGTATCACTGTATTAAAGAAGGAAGTATATATATTATATAAAATATCTTTTGTTTACTTAAACAGATCAAAATTTGTGGTCAATTTTTACCATCATTATTTACAAGATGCATTAGTTGATTATTTCGCAGGACAGCTCCCCTCTCTATTTTAGGGATAAACCTCTTTGGGTTTTTCCAGCAAAGTAATTAATAGTACTTTAGCATAGTATACACAAGGGGCCCCTCTTTTCATAGGCAAATATGTAGCCAAGTCTCCCTGGAAGGCAGTGCACTAAATGTAGGGTGTACTGTCTTCTTTTTCTTTAATCTTCTACTCTCACTGTACAAACTAGCAGAGTTTTCCTTGTGCTTATTTTAATGAAAGGGTAGAGGAAAATCTCATGAAAGTACAATAAATATGTAGTCAGCATGTGTATAGGACTTGAAAATATAATTTTGTTTTATCCTCACAACCACTTGTGAGGTAGATGCTATTATTATCCCCATTTTCTAGATGATGAAACTAAAGTAGATATGGTTTAGTTGATTTTCCCAGGGTCATACACCCAGTAAGTATCTGAAGCTGTATTTGAACTTGAATTTTCCTGATTCGAGCTCTCTATCTACTGTTTTAGCCAGTTGCACAGCTAAAAAGTTTAGAGAGATAGATCCCTGTGTTGAGGGTATATAATCGAGCCCTCCCCCGTTGATTGATCCTCTGTATGGCAAAGAGAAGAAGGACTCATAATTTTTCTCCTGTGAAGTAAGAAAGTCACACTAATATCCTACTCTATAAAATTCCCACAATATATTATAATAATATTGTACATATACATGCATGTCACGAACATTTATATATTTATCTCTTTGCTTATTTATTTCCAAGCCTGTTGCAAAGATGCAACCAAAGAGACCTGAATAAATGTGCATGCACACTTATATAAATATATATGTACGTATGTAAACGTGAATTTGACCACCAATGTTGGTATCAGGTTATCCCATAAGGAATGTATTAAACCTATTTTAAGATGAGATGAAATCTTTTAGCATTCTCTATCCTTAAATATTTCTCTTTTTTTTGTTTTTAAAGATTTATTGGAGAAACGTAAGGGCTAGGGGAAAATCACCATGTGTTACATAAAATGAAGAGGTTAAACTGGATGAACTCTTAAAGCTCCTTCTAGCTCTGATTTTGTGAACTGAGTGGGATAGAGACCACTTACCCAAATAAAAATTCAGAGGTTTCTCTCAGTAGAAACAGAAGTTTTATTCTAGCAAGTCTCTCGCAAGAATTGGGCATCACCTACCCAGGGCAGACTGGAGTAGGGAGGCAGGATACAAGCAGCAAGCAAGCAGTTATATAGCCCTAGACAAACAAATTCTAAGAAAACCTCACCCTCCCACCTTTTAACCTGAATCTCTTTATCCCGGTTGGTTGAGGTAAGAGACCTTACATTTCTATCCAGAGACTAAGAGATACATTTTACCCAAAACAAGCTTGGGAACTAGAAGATTGCCTTATTTGGCAAAGATAAGGCTGGGGTGGTGGTTACAAAACAAGGGAGGGGGTGGGCAACAGATGTATGACCGATCACAAGATTTACAGGAAACTGAAACTTAGGCCCAGCTAATGCTAAAGCCTTAACTAAATTTTGGGGCATAGCTTCCATTTCATATGGGAAACTTTCACTTGTCCCACACAGAACCTATTGTGAATAAAAAGCAAACACTTGTCTGTAGGCAGTCCTAACCAAGTTCAAAGAAAGGTAATCAATAGAATGTCTGTGTCAATAGAGGGAGGAAGATTTCCATATTGAAATTATAGATTTATGAATCATTGAAGTATTTAATATAGACGTTTTTAGCACTCACGGCTACTTATTTCACAAAATTGAGACCTGAACACACTCAGTCCATTTCAAATCTTATTTCTAGCTCAGTCATGTTAAATGTTGTTTACTTCCTGTGAGGGTGATTTTAGTTAGGACAGCATCCTCTTTGGGTAGGAACATTTTTAGAGACTTTTGTTTCTAGATTGAAGATACTTTGTCTTCCCAAATGTGGGCCCTAGAAGTCCTTTCTTTTACTCTTTTGCTCCCTTTCTTAGCTTACTTTATCACATTTTATAAAGGGCAAGTAAGAAACTAAGACAATCACTTAAGATTATTTAAAAGTTTGATAATATTTTTTGTTGGTGGAAGAAAGATTTTTTTGTTCTTTGTCCATTAACAAGAATATTTAATATTGAAAAGTATGTTTATTTTTATTCCCAAATGTATTATAGTAGCTATTGGAAAATAGTTTGGAATATTTAATAAAATTTCTTTTAAAATAAATTTTAGTCAAATCACTTTTTAAAATATCTTCTAGAAAACCATTGCTGGGAAACATAAAAATTGTAACTTCAAAATACTAAAAGGCCTGTTCTTAATTCTTGGCTCTGGCATTGTGTGGTACTGACCAAGTCACTTTCCTTTCTCTGTGAATAACAAAAGAAAGAACTATGTGAAGTATTTTTTGCAAACCTTAAAGTTCTTTATAAGTGACTTAATATTATCACTTTGACATCGGAATTTGCTTTTAAAAATTTACTACAGAGGAAACATTCTTATTTCTTACTTTTAGAGGTTCATTTCCTGTGTAATAATTCCTGTTATAAATTACAAAATTGAATTAATGTTGTTGTTATTAATGAGAGTAATGAATTAAACCATTCAAATATTCTGGTTCTACTTTTCCTATATGAATATGTAACTTTACATTAAAATCCTATTTTCCAATATACTGTTCTAACCCCAAATTTTATTATATTTAAATTTCATTAGAATGATTGGTTTAAAACTAGTATTATTAGAAGATTTTAAGTCTTTTGTGTGGAACGTTTATGTTCCTGTATTTGCTACGTATGGAGGAGAACTTGAAATTTCTCTTCTATCCTACTTTTAACTTTTTCCCCTGGCTCTGAGAGCCCTAAAATATTCCTGGTACTTTCCTCTGAAAACCATGATAGTGACTCATTAACTTAGTTCTCTCACTGAGTAGTTTGCTGATCTGTAAAATGAGATTGTACTATATGATCTCTAATGTTGTAAACGTCCTAGGATTCTAAGTTCCACAGAACCTGTTTAACTGAGCAAATTTGTAAAGTATTTTGGCTCTATTAAGATATCTTTTATTATTTTATCTGTTTCTGGATGGTACTAAAGCGTACCCTAAACTAGTTTGGTGCATCTTGGTCATTCCTATTGTCTCTTTGCCTGTATAATTTTGTATTGAGTTCTGTGGACTTAATAGGAAAAATGCAGTTACTCGGTTTCAGCAGTACTTCAGTACTTTTTTGTTTTGTTTTAAGAAAACAAGAAAGTATAAGTTTGGGGTAGAGGTAGAAGAGTTACACTTTTTACTGATAGTTCACAAAATATAAGTACATTTAAAAAGTAGTGTACAGGTATTTACATAGGAATCAAGCTGCAAGGCTTCATATAGATGGAAGGCATTCTAGTCATGTACTTGTTTGTCAGAGCTGTTGGAGACAGGTAACATAGGAATAAGAATGTATCCTGAGTCATCAGACAAAGTATATTTTATGGTATAAAAAAATGTAATTCACTACATGCTAAGATTAGAGTAATGTCATGTACCCCTAATATATACTATGGACTCATGGGATAGAAGGCAAAAATACAAGAGAAGGAGGATAAGAAAATTATTTTAAGCCAAACAAACATTTATTAATCCTTTTCTATGTGTTGGGCTACAAATAAAGCTTAAAAAATAAGAGTCCCTGCTTTCGAGGAGCTCATAGTCTAATGGAAAAGGCAACATGCAAATAAGCATATGTATGAACAAGATACACATGTATACAAGATAAATTGGAGATGATCCCAGTAGAAAGGCCTTAGCATTAAGAGAGAACAGGAAAAGCTAGTAGAAGTGGGATTTTTAACTGGGACTTGAAGGAAAGCCAGAAGGGCAGAGAACAGGGAGAGAATTCTAGGTATGAGGAACAGACAGTGAAAATGCTGGGAGTTGAGAGATGGACTGTTTTTGTGTAGGAAACAATAAGGAGGCTACTGTGCCACTGTCACTGTATTACAGAGTACATGGGAGGAGGTGAGTAAGGTGTAAGAAGAGTGGAGGGTATTAGGTCAATGAAGGACTTTGAAAACCAAACAGAATTTTATATTTAGTCCTGGAGATGATAGGGCCACTGGAGATCATTGAATAGGTAGTAATTAACAGAGGTGGGGAATGAGATTCTAAAATGTTCTCCAGAAAGGTAGAGATCATGGGGGTGGGATGAGGAAGGGGGTAGTCTGGAAAGAAGGGAGCTGTGCCAGTGCAAGGCAGGATATAAGCCTTAGAGGAGAGTAGAGACATATCTCTCCTTAGCAACTTTTGGCCTATCCAGAGTAGCAAGGAATTAAGAGATTATAGACCATCATCTCCCAACCAACATCTTAAGTTATCTGAAACTGGAGTTCTTAACCCTTTTTTGGATGGTGAACCCTTTTAACATTCTGGTGAAGTCTATGGGTCCCTTCTCAAAATATTGTATCTGAGTAATTAAAGGAAATTTCAGTTAGAGGTTAGTGAAAATAAAATGTAATTTTTTTTCTCTGTCTACATTCATGAGCTACTTGAAATTCATCCACAGACCCTAGGTAAAGAACCTCTACTCTAAAAGTCCTAAATTGATCATATTAGGACTAATAGATTAGATTTAATATAATGTCAGGTACTTTCTCTCTCCCACTCTCCTCCCTGCCCCTAAACATATGCTTGCTTTATGTACTTACTGATTCCTGAATTTTCTTTATAAAGACAAAAGACATTTCTTTTCTCTGTTAGAGGTAATGTGCTTAAAATGCTGGTTGGCAGAAATTAATATGATTAGGTTTAAGTTAATAAAAAAAATGTAAATTACTTCATTACATCTAGATTTTGATTTTTGAAAAGGTATTAAGAGTAAGAAAGCACACCAGAAAAATGGGGGAAATTTGTCTGATAGAAATAAAGAGTGGAGAGGAAGCTGGAAGAAGATAATCTTCGGAGACTAATTTGATATAGAACTGGCCCTGGTTGTCAAAATGGAAGCAATGCCCTGAACTGTTTTTGTAACATAGCTGCAAAGGCAGTTAGCTCGGCTTCAGATAAAAGACTCTTTTTTGGTGTTTGCAAAGATCTTCATTCTCAGGGAATTTGTTAATAGAGGTATTACTGTATTTTTTTACTCTAAGTATGATTTTTATGTAGAATTTTTTTTTATAGTATCATTTTAAAGAGTCAAAATTCCCTCCTTCCCAATACCGATTAGTTTGCTAAGACAGATGAATTAAAAATAAGTCTGTTAGGCAATTTGAGAGACTTGTATGATAGAATAACTCCCAAATTAATTTTTATATATGAGGTAGAAGGAGGGCCGTTCAGTCATTTCATTTGTGTCTGACTCTTCATGACCCCATTTGGATTTTTTATGGCAAACATACTGGCGTGGTTTGCCATTTCCTTCTCCATCTCATTTTACAGATGACGAAACTGAGGCAAATACAGTTAAGTGACTTGCTCAGAATCACACAGCTAGTAAGTGTCTGAGGCCAGATTTGAGCTTATGATGAGTTGTCAACTCCAGGCCTGGCGCTCTATCCACTGTACCACCTTATATATTTGTGTGTAGATAGGTAGCTACATACATGGCATGCATACATACATGCATGCACATATGTGTGCACTTATATGTAAATTTGAAGTCAGGTATTTTAAGTTGCTACTACATATATGTATATGCTACCTTTACTGGATGAACTATAAGATTTCATACATTGATATTCATCCTCATGTCTTCTAATAAAATTGGAAGTAGGGCAGATATAAGTTTTGTAAATGTGAAAATGAATGTCTTGCCCCAAGATCAGATTGCAGATCTATTGCATTATTAAAAGATATAGGGTGGGAATACAGCTGCAATGATAATATAGGCTAGTTGCTAAGAGGACAAAGAGTTAATTGGTTTTAAAATATGTCACCTTTTATCAGTTGAAATTGAAAGCTTTTAAAGTACTCTTCCTCAAAGGTAACAAACATCTAAGTACCTGACAAAGGGGAAGGTAACTCAGTAGAATTTTGACATATAGATAATACTTAGTTGAGTCCTTTTATTTCTTATAATGATAGCTATTTGTTTTGTAAATAAGTTTTAAAAGAAAACCATAATTGAAGCATTCCTTATTTTTCATTAAACTGAAGGAGTGGTAAAATTTACTTTAATACTTCAAAAGATCCATGATTCCATTGGTGTAGGTGGGAAAACAAAAGTCACAAGGATTCTTTGGGAAGTGTTCAAATTTCTTGATAGTAGGCCATTTTGTAGTTAGTACTATGATGCAGTAATTAAAATATAGTCTATAGATGTCTCTAAATTTATTCTCTTATTGATTCTTTTTCATGGGTACTATTATTCAGGGCAAAAGTTTATTACTTGCATGTCTAATTTTGGTTTTTTAATTATGGATTTTTGATATACCTGATATGATAAGGGATTTTACTCAAAGATGGTACTGCTTCATTTTCTTTGTCTCATGGGTGAATTCCAAATAACATTTTTTTATTTCTTTAAAAATATATTTTTAATTATTTTTGTGATTGTTCACTTAACCTTTCTTTTACTTGAGATTATTTTATAAATGTTCCAGTGTCCACTAATCCAGAATAATGAGTTTCTCCTTGCAACGTGTCGATCAAGCAGAGGCTGCCAATTACCACTCAGAATTTTTGCACCTGCACGCTTCTGAAATTGCCATGTTCTCCAGTGTGTCCTCTACTTTAATTTCAAGTGTTGGCTACTATACTTACCTAGATAAAGAAGACAGATTTTTAAAAACCTCAACTTTTAATATCACAGGTGCAAGGTTATCCTTTCTTCTGTATACTTAGGTAGTCTAGTTATATACATGCTAGTCTCAGATGGAGAGAGTCACCTCTCTGATGGTTCCAGGTCCTTCGTCTCATTTCTTCTCAGGAAAAGAAAACTGTCTTCTAAACCCAAATTTTAGACTTCTAATGACATACTTGGTTTCCATGATAATGTTCACATAAATCTTTCAGGCCAGCAAAACACTTTGAAATGTTTAGAGAATTATTTGATACTGCCATCTTTCTCTGCCGTTTTGTGTTTGACAGCAACTGTCTTTATTAAATATTTAGTGCTCAACAGTTCTTAGATGCAAATTCTTAAAAGATATCCAAAATAGATTCTAAGATAAATCATTTGATAAAGAAAGTTTTCTAAACTGTGATATCAATTACTTTAGTTACCCTTAAGGTATTATTAAATAGCTACACTGTCTTAGGCACTGTGCTGAGTGCTAAGGAGAATAATAAAGTTGTGTGAAATAAATTACTGCCCTCTGGGAACTTAAGACTCCAGCTAAGGAGATAAGAAATGAAAAAATAATTATCAATGAAAGGCGTTATCAAAATGCCAATTGATTGAAAAAGTAGGTACTTAGAAGAGTTTCAAGGAAGAAAAAATCATAGAGTAGGAGTGCTGAGGATGAATATGTGCTGCTGATAGGGTTTGAACTGGTTTTTCAGGGGAGTATAGGATTACATAAATGGGAAAGCAGTGAGAGGTAGTCATTGCAGGCATAAATGTGGTTAAGTGTGAAATTGAAGTAAGGAGAGTAGATAGACTGGAATGGAAATTATGTAGGGGGTTAATGGAAAATAAGACTAAAAAACAGACTATTTAATAAATGGTATTGATTGAGTGATGGATTGGGGACAGATTTTAGAAAGCCATGAAAGTCAAATTAAGGAGTTTGATTTGATACCAGAGGGATCTGTAAAAGATTCTGAGCAACAGAACATGGATTAGAAGTGAATAAAATTGGAGCAGAGGAGGTAAATAATAATATAGACATAATGACTTCTTTAGCAGTCAAAGTAGCAATGCAGAGGAAAGGGAGGATACAAAAGAAACTGAGAAGAAAAAAGTTGATTGAACTTGATAACTGATTGGATGTGTTGGGCAAAGAAAGAGAGAAAAATCAGTTCTATAATTCAAGCCTCAGAGGAACTGGAACAGTTATAGTTTTATTAACCAAATAGGGAAGTCAAGACAAAAAGGTAATTTGGAAATTTTAGATGGATATTCATTTTGAGGTAACAGCACGATGTCTGATTAGAAATGTCTCATTTAGCAGATGAGGCCTGGTAGTCAGGTGAGAGGCCAGGACTAGTTATTTTTATTAGTAGGCAGTAGAGTTCTTTTTACCTTTGTTCATAGTATTAGGCAGTTGACTAATTTTGTGCTTTATTTTGAAAAGATGCTACAAAGAGCACAGGAATGTTGGTTGTTTTCTTATGCTTTAGTTTTTGGTTGGGAAGATACCCTGTGGTATTATAGAATATAAGTTTTAAGGAAGTAGATGATGGAAAAGTATCCTTTTTATCTTATCAGTTGTATTTTCCTAAGGAATCAATTTTTGTATATCATTTTCTTACTGAAATCTAAACCCAATTGTAATAAACCTAAGCTGTCTTTTTGTATAACAAAAGACTTTTAAAGAGTAGTTATTTTCTCAGTTCAGTTTTCTGTCATTTCTTCATGATGCATTTTTTTCCTCAATAAAATTGCAATTTCATTTGAGAACTTCTAGATATTTTCCCCCTAAAAGCCAGAATAGCAAGAAAGCACCATTTCTTTGTGAGATTCATTAATATAAAACAATTTAAAGAAGAAAAAAATGAGCAATTTCCCTTGATCTGAAATGGTCTTATTTTAATAAGAAAATTATTTAAACTATTCCAAATTTTAGTTTTTCTTTTTTCAGAATCTCCTAATCCATAGTCTTTAGATGAATAGTTTCTTACAGGTTATACAGTTAATCCTCTGGCCTTAGATTGTCAATTCTATGCTTATGCTTTATCTTGCCTTTAAATCTGTTTTTTTCCACTTTTCATTTGTTTCTCAGAAAATTATCCAACATTTTATTTAGGATTCATAAGCATAAGCTGTTTTTACTTGATTGTATTTGTTTCTCTTGTCTGTCAAAATCAACAATTGCACTGAAATTCTGTCTCCAACCTCTGCCTGGAGCAGGGGGTCATCTTTATTTTAATTTTTAAAAATTTGGATCTCTACACTCTTAAAGCTACTTCTTTGCATTATCTTCAGAATTTTTCCCTTTAAATTGAATTTCTACTAAAAATTAACATCTGTATTTACCAACTTGCCTATTATTTTGCAATATCCCTTTTCTCATCTATCTAAAAATTATCTTCTCCATCATTTTGTCACTGTGTTTATTCCTTTTCTTTCATCTGGATAATTCTTACTTTTAAAGGATTCTGTTATATTGCTACTTCTCTTTGAGATTTATTCATATCTTAGTTTAACCGAATTCTGTTTCTCAGCTTTTTATCATGGAAGAGGTGGGGAAGGGAGTATTTTTTTGCATGTGGTCCTTATTCATAAATTTGTACAATAACACAAAAATATTTTAAACTTTTAGAGGGTGGAAGTAGATAAACAACTAAGATTTGCTTTGAGAAATAGTTACATAGCATAATATAATTTTCTGCCTTTCTGCTTTGTAACTATTCTATAATAATAAATTTGTGCCACTAGAGTAATTTTTAAGTTTTTCAATACTTCTTTTTTGAGAGCTCACTCTACCAATTGTATAAATGATTCAGCTGTATGTTGAGTAAATATACTTTAATATAGCAATGATTTTTTAGTCAATTTATGTTATGTAAAAGTAATGAAATTAATCTCATGACTTGTGGGAGTCATACATTACTCTGTATTTTTGTAGTAAATTTACTTTCATAATATTTGATCATGGAAGGTTATGGTAACTATAAAGAAAACTTCCTTTTTAAAAAAAAAATATATCCTCATTTGACTGATTTTTAAAATGTAGCATCATTGAAAGAGCCAAAGTGGCTGTATGTAGTTAAGCTTACAGTGAAGGAAAAATCTTACTATGTGGTAGTAAATAAATCTTACTACCTTTAAATCAGCTCTCTGTGGTTTATCATCTATATGCTTCACAGAGAAATCGATGAAAACTACCTCCTAATTACATAGATATTAAATGTAACTTTGGTAATTACATAAAATCTCAAGCAGATTCTTAGAAGCAATTTCAAGTAATGCTTATTCCATCCAGTTAAACTTGACTTTCTCTTCAGTGCTACTTCCCTTGTCCACTCCCTGCTACCCTCTCTCCCCCAAAAAAGAACTTAATTTGTGTTGTCCTTTCTTATCATAAGAAGGTCACTTTTGTGTTTAGGCATAAAAACACTGAGACATAGAATGAACCACATTAGAATGTTTTGGCATTGATCCCAGGACCAGGAATAAGTTCTTTTTTGTCACAGGTCTTTTAAAATTCTATCACATTCAACTTCCATTAAACTTTAAGAATTTTTTAATTAGTTGTATGTTTCATTAGCATTGACATTTTATTTAAAATATTGAAAAGACCCTTCTATACATATATAATGCTACATTTATACCACTATACTGCGAATGGTACTTGATGAATGTTTTCTATTTTTCCCTGTGCATTGCTGAGTTTTTAATTGTTCTTTTTATTGGATGTTTTCCCCCCAATAATTGTTCTTAAGTGTTTTGACATTAAAATACCATTTTTATATTGGATATAGCATTTCTTTTTTCTAACCTGATAATTTAGACCAAAAGAACCTTAAATTTTCTAAGATCTACTAACAGTTAAAAAGCTATGAAATCATTGGTGTGAATAGACTTAATTTATTTTTAAAAATTTCTGTGATCTGCTGGCAAGGATGGTGATGAGACTTAGAATGGAGTCAGACAAATAATGTTGGACGGCAATATGACTGAGGCATTCTCAGTTCATTGATTTTTTTTTTTTATAGAGTTATATAGAATGGACATCTACTTTTTACAAAACATTTGTCCATGTTGGCAAATGTATTTACTTTTAACAATTCACAGTTAGTAATTTTTT
This sequence comes from Phascolarctos cinereus, assembly GCF_003287225.1. Taxonomy (NCBI): domain Eukaryota; kingdom Metazoa; phylum Chordata; class Mammalia; order Diprotodontia; family Phascolarctidae; genus Phascolarctos; species Phascolarctos cinereus. The sequence goes on from NW_027555958.1 coordinate 188,302,894, forward strand.
ATTAGACTTGAAATTTCAACCATAAAAATAAGGCTTTCGAAATCCTCACTTCTCTTTGTAGTCTTTACTGTCTATTAAATTATATCCTTAGTAATCTTTTGTGTTTGTTTGAATTAATAATCTTTAAAAACCTTAACATGCACTTTGCAATTTACCTGGGACATTTCTTGAAAGTTGTGAATTTATCTAGCCTGTATTCCGTCATCTTCCTGCTTTCAGCGTAATCAGAATCTTCTTTAGCTTGTGCCATTTTCTCATGGTAAATCATAATGTAAGATAAGATAGACTTCAGGAAGATGCTTGATATTCTTTGAAATATATTTCCATCTTAGAGGAAATCTCAATACTTTGTTCTCATCATAGCCACTTTTTTTTAAGCCACTCATACATGCACATTTCTATTTAAACCAGTAAAGAATAGCTTTCCTTTTCTTTATTTTTTTTTATTACCTATTTGATTTCCTTAGCTGGAAACCTTTCTTGTAGAGCCATAGATCTAAATGTGACACAATTTTCTTGAAAATCCAGACTTCTTGTTCTTTACAATTATAGTCATATAATACATTAAAGTCTGTCTTTATTCCTACACTGAGGCTATCTGCAATGTAGGCAGCATTTGTTTTTCTAAAAATTTAACTGTTATAAGTTTTGAGTTTCCCAAGATCCCAATAGGATACTGTTATTAAAAACCTATTTGTTTTGGATCAGTGGATACCGGAACAAAAAGAAGGTAATTCTTACCTGATAATGTGTTTGTGTTCCGATTCTGCTAATCCAGAAATCTCTACACCACCCCCCACCCCCCAGTTTGTTGGAAATCATCCTTAGTTGATACTGGTTAGGGAGTGACCTCACTATTTTAGTTGTTTTCTGCAGTTCAGCCTCTAGATATGTCATAGAGAGGGTAGAATTTTTACCTTTTTCAGAACACTGCTAAAGAAGTTTTCGACGGGGAATGTAGTCTGAAGAAGCACTGAGAGCAAAAAAATTCAGAGTGGTGATTGGCCACCTCTGTTTGATTGACAGGTTGCAGGGAGAAACCCATTCCTTCTGGATTAATGGAACTGGAAAACAGAAAACAATTATCAGGTAAACATCTTTTTTTTTTAATTTTGAAATTCACCTTTTAAAAGATATCAGATCACTCAGTGAATTTTATTACCAAAACATTGTGAGTAAATTTTTTTACAAGTGTGAACCACAGTGTCTGGTGAACATTGACTTCTCTCTACTTCTAGAATTGTCCAAATCACTACAGTTGCTAGAAGTTTTCAGCCTTGGCAGAAAAGCCAGTGATTAAAAGGAGACAGATTAAATCCCAGAAGCAGTATTTTCAGATCTGTGTTAAAGGTGATCAGTAGAATTCTGTAGGGGGGAGGGAGAGTGTTCTTTTATTTACTGAAATGTTCCAATTCTGTGGCTAAATAGAATTATTTGTTTTCCAGGGCTATCAGTCTAGCATTTCTCATGAATATTCATGTTTTTTAAATGTATTGTTTAATAGCGAAGTTACTTGCTTGTTTATCAGTTCATTTAGTATGTACGTTTATAAATCTTTATCATAAAGCTTTAGTCATAAAATAGTAACCAGTTTGTTTATTAAAGAACATTTATTGATTCTCTGATGAATATATTTCAGATTGAAGGCCAAGGACATGGAGCAGTATTTGACTGCAAATGCTCTCCTGATGGTCAGCATTTTGCATGTACAGACTCCCATGGGCATCTTTTAATTTTTGGCTTTGGCTCCAGTAGCAAATATGACAAGGTATAGTATAATGTATAATGAACAAATACATTTTTTCTTTCAAGTATTCTGTGAATATTTAGAAGTGTAAATATTTTGTAGGCAAATTCAAATGTATAGAAATGTGACAAAACTTATACCATTTATTTTAAATAGCTATGAGTTTTGTTTTTCTTTTAGTTAAAACTTAATTGCTGGCAAAAGATGCTAAGCAGTGTCATTATGTTGAAATTTAGTAGAGCCTCAAGTCATTGAACTCTTACTAACTGTATGACTGACCCTGAGTAAGTCACTTAAACTCTTTTAAATTCTTTCAGTCTTTTTTCCTCATCTGTAAAATGGGGATAATAATTTATTATTGTTCAGTTGTGTCTTGATTCTTCGTGACCCTATTTGGGATTTTCTTGGCAAAGATATTGGACTAGTTTACCAGTTCCTTGTCCAGCTCATTTTACGGATGAGAAAACTAAAGCAAATGGACTTAAGTGATTTGCCCAGGGTCATACAGCTGGTTAGTGTCTAAGCCAGATTTGAATTCAGGAAGATGAGTCTTCCTGATGCCAGGCCTGGCATTCTATCTACTTTGCCATCTAGCTGCCCAAGGGACTGTTATGAATATCAAATAAAATAATGTATGTATAGTACTTTCCAAACTTTAAAATGCTTTATAAATGTAAACTTTTTATTACTACAGTTTAGAAATTTGAGAAACTTAAAAAAAAGTAACTTAGATTAAATTTTCCTTGAAATGTTAGTGATTGCATATTAGTTCTTAGGATTTTAACTACTGACTGCATTTCATATTTGAGAATAGATGCTACAAATCTTTATTTTTCCCAGGGGTACTTAAATCACTTTCTCCATTTAGCCAGTTAAGTTTAACAAATCAATGAAAATTTATTACATTGTCTTTCTATTTATAAATAAAGTTCTGGTTATGACATAGGCCTTGCTCTCAATCAAATAGAGCAATGAAGTAGTACATTTAAAAAAACAAAACAAAACTAAGATATCAGGAAAAGCTTTGCATGGGAAAAAATGTGAAGAAATGGAAGTACAGGACATGTGGAATAGTCTAGTTTGGCAGATAGTGAGGAAATACTTAAGTTTTTGGAATAAAGGAGTGATGTCTTCATGTTTTACATTTGGAATATTTATTCAGGAATCAATGTGGAAGATGGATTGAAGGAAGGGAGAGATAAGAGTCAAGACCAGTTAGGAGACCATCTAGGCAAGAAGAGATCCTCATATATATTAATCATACCGTTATTATCTAACTGTCGTTATAATTGTTTAGAGTATGCTCCTTGATTGTTATTGTTAAAATAGTACATTTGCACATTAGAGGAAAATTGTATGTTCTTAATACATTCAAAGTTAAATAGTGTTTCTTGGAGTCACAGTAACATAGAGGCTAAATTTATTCAATTTTAAATTATCTGTCAGTACTATGGAATGAATTCTCTCATTACGGAAGACAATCTGGTTTGAATTTGAATTGATCAATTTTAAATTCAATCTGGTTTGAATTTGAATTGATCAATTTTAAATTATCACTGCTCATAGATTGGAGGCTATGTAGTAGTGAAAAGAATGCTGGATCTGGTTAACACCTGGATTTGAATCTTGGCCTTACCACTTAGTATGTGTTTGCTGGGCCTTTGTTTCTTCATTTCTAAAATGGAAGTATTGAGATGGGTGTCAGTAATGGCCCTTTCAGCTCTAAATCTATATGATACTATGAATTCCTGGGGACTTCTTAAATTATTTAAGATTTCTTTTTTTCATATTCCTTTAAATTATTATAAATTTTAATTCCTTTTGTTTTTTTTTTCTCTTTTTGATATTTCCACTATTATTTCTTGCTTTGGCTACCAACACTTCATTTATTCTTAACAATAATTATGTATACTATTAGCAAAAATTAAAGTGTTAATAAAATGATACATTTTAGTGTTTGCTTAATAAGCAAGTAAACTAAAGTAAGGAGAAAATATTTATAATTAGGTTTGACTTACAGACAAATTTAATTCATTATGATACAGTAAAAAAATTAAATTCAATTAAGTGATAAAGCATCTAAAATACTTTTATCTTACCTTTGTCTATGAACCTGGATTCATAATTACCCCTAGAAATGAAAGATATAGAATGCCTGTCCTAAAGATTGATTTAGTTAGTTATTTTGTATGCAAAGGTTAGCTTCTGCTCTGGTATAGGCTGTAGAATTAGGATATATTTTTAAGTATGTTGCCATGTAAGTTATGTTTCCAATAAGTTTTTATTGATAGTGATAGATAAATGTAAAATATAATTGAAAGTTGGAATATCAAATAATTATGTATAATTTTAGTAAATTAGCTAATTTTGCATATTGTAGATGTTTTATAAATGTATGAATGATTGTAATTCTGGATTCAAGAAGACTTTAGTTGTCCTTTGTTATTTTTAAAAATGTCTTTAATTCATTAAGAAATGAAGTAGAATTCTGCATTACTAATCTTTGCTTGTCATATCTATTGGTTTATCTTTTTGCAGATAGCCGATCAGATGTTCTTTCATAGTGATTATCGGCCTCTAATCCGTGATGCCAACAACTTTGTGTTAGATGAACAAACTCAGCAAGCACCTCATCTCATGCCTCCCCCATTTTTAGTTGATGTTGATGGTAACCCTCATCCATCAAGATATCAGAGATTAGTACCTGGTCGTGAAAACTGCAGGGATGAACAGCTTATTCCTCAGATGGGAGTAACATCCTCAGGTAGGTAACATATTTGATTTGTAAGCTAGAATAGTTTTTATTAGGTATTATATTTTCAGTCACCCAAATTAATTTGGAATAGTATTTTAAAAATTGTTAAAATGGTAAATTCAAAGGACATATTTGAAAATATCCATTTTTAAGGTCTTTGGATTATATTCAAGGACATATGATTTGATTAGAACAGTTTTGAGAGTTTTAATATAATAATCTTGATTCATATACAGTCATGGTGGATAAAAGTTTTATAATTTGGATAATTCTTAAAAATGATTTTTAATAACCAACACATTTGACACAAACAGAAAATTTTAAAACAATGAAATTTCTAGAATTCAAAAATGTTGTTTAAAAATTATTTTTCTTTTTTTATCAATTATCATTTATTCATATAGTCATATGTATAGAAATCTTTTCTTAGTTTCACTTTTTTCTTCCATATAATTTCATCTGCTAATGTGTGTCAGAAGCAAGACTTGAATATATGTCTTCCTGGGACTAAAGCTATCCTACTATTCTTCCATTCTGCTTCACATACTAGCTATTTGAATTGAATCGTTCACTTACTTCACAGTGCTTCGAAGCTACTCAGAGACCATAATTTATAGATGAATTGCTGAACTACATTGGTAGAGGAAGTTTCCAATTGCACTGAATCACAGATTCAGAATTCTACAACTTTCCACTTTTAGTAAGACCTCTGGAACTGTTTTGAATTTCTCTAAAATAGGAGAAAAAATAGGTGCCTGCAGGAAAGTCTGGTCTTTCTCTGTCTCTCCCCCCCCCCTTTTTTCCTCTCTCCCTCTTCAGCTCTCTCTTACCCCCAGTGGTATATCACAACTTCTACTAGTACATTGATCATTGATTGATTTTTGTTCTGGTTATGCCACACTAACATGATTTTCTCCTTTGATAGGATTACTGAATTAGTAGATGACAAGAATCATGTGTATACAGTTTACATAAATTATAAAAAAGTATCTCTTACTATTCATGTGGAGAAGTTAGAAAGACATGGATATAGACAGTAATATAATTCAAAACTGTCTGGATGGCCAGAATAGTTATTAATGGTTCAATATTAATGTAAGATGAGGTCTCCTGGGTTATATCCCAAGAATTTCTGTTTTGCCCTATGCTGTTGAACATTTTTATCAATAACATCATATAAAGTTGCAGGTGGTGTGCTCATAAAATTTGCACATGACGCAAAGTTGAGAGGGATAGCTAACACTTCTTTAGAATCCAAAAAGATCTTGACAGGCTAAATTATTAGGAGGAATCTAGTGAGATGAAATTCATTGTGAATTAATGTCAAGTCTAATACTTGGGTACAAAAATCAGCTTTACAAGCATAACATGGGGAAGGCATGGTTAAAAGCAATTTTGAAAAAGATCTGAGGATTCTAGGTACTGTAAGCTCAGTATAAGTCAGCAGTATGGTATGGCAGCCAACAAAACTAATGTGATCTTGAACTCCAATAAGAGTTTCACAGACCTCTTTTGGAGTATTGTGTTCATTTGTGGGCTCCATGATTTAAAGAGGACATTGAAAGGTTGGGAAATGTGCTTAATAAGAACACTGACAGGTTGGAGAAAGTCCAGAGGAGAACAGCCAGAATGATAAAGGGCCATGAGTCCATGGCATGAAGGTTGGCTACTGTGTAGTCTTGAAAGTGAATAGTGGGGGCAAGATCTGATAGCTGTCTTGAGGTATTTCTCTGGTTCCAAATGACAACGGGGAGCAATGGTTGGAAATTCCTAAGAGGCAAATTTAGATTAGGATTCAGGGAAAACTTCATAATAACTAGAGCTGCCAAAAGTGGCATGGTCTGCTTAGGAACGGATTGGGATCCCCCTTCTTAGAGGTCAAGAAGAGGTTAGATGACCACCAGTCCAGATGTGTTAGAGTTTAGTAGGGATTCCTTTCTTGTATGATTTGGACTGGATGGCTGGCAAGGTCCTTTAGAACACTAAGATTCTTTGATTAGTAACTTGAACTTCAGTTAGGATTTTTTAATATTATTTAATGGTTTCATTTACTAGACTAGTCTCATTTTGGAAAACATTTTCATATACATATATATAAATATATGTATGTATGTATGTATGTATGTATGTATGTATGTATATATGTATGTATGTATGTTGCATGAAACCTTCACAATCAGCAGAGTTTTGCACATAAAAGGAGTCAGAAGGACCTGAGTTCAAATGCGACCTCAGACACATAACACTCACTATCTGTGTGACCCTGGGCAAGTACTTAAACCCCATTGCCCCATTAAAAAAAACAAAAACAAAAAGTTTTGTTTTGTATGTGTAGCAGTTATCCATGTGAACTAGTTATTCTGGTGGATTTTGATTTGTTTTTCATGCTGGGTTTAAGTATGTGTATAATATACTTTGCAGTTCTGCTTCAGCCTGTAATTTTTTCCTTTAGGAATAAGAAGCTTGCATGTTTGGGGCCAGTGAGGACTCAAAGTTAGTCTAAGTACACTTATGTCCACAAATATAACTTATAACTAGAGAGGGAAGAAATGCATGGGAGATAAGGTGGTATAGCCAAACAGCAATTAGATTTTTAGGGTCTTTAAATCCTAGGATGAAGAGTTTGAATTTCATTGATAAGCTATTGAAGATTTTTAAATTAATGATGTCATTATGAAAGTAGTATTGTAAGAAAAGTAGTCTGAAAGCGGCATGGAGAATAATTTATGGGCTAAAGATAGTATAGAAAAGGGAGGTAAGAGTAAAGAGGCAGGGGTGACTGGTTGTAAAGGAAAGATACAGAACAGTGAGTGAGAGGTACCTTTTAACTTGAGCAAATAGAGGAATGATGGTATTATTGATAGAAATGGGGTAAATTATTTCACAGTATTATACTTTAGACTCTGATCCAGCTAATAAAAACTACTCATCATTGTCTAATCATATCCTGTTCTCTCTTACCTTTATTTTAAAATATATATCATTTTCCCATTTCTAGAAGATTCCTCTCATGTTTCAACTGTTGAAACACTTCAAAGTTAAATTTAAGTGTCATCTCTTTCATGAGAGCTTTATTTCATCTCTCCCTTCCTCTAATTTCCCTTGTCACTTTTACTTCTTTTATGAGTAACATTCGAATTCTGATTTGGGTTAGTATGGTTACTTGTGTGTGTGTGTTGCTTCTCTCTCAACATTTATCTTATCTACTCAATATAAGCACCTTGAGGGCAGGGCTGTTTATTATTATCCAGCTTTATGTCTATAGTGCCTTGAGTATAGTAATTGATTAGTATATATTTTTTGAGTTGAATTTAGAAGAGTCTGTTCTGTGCATGAGGAGGATGATGTGATGAGGAAGATGACCAGCAGCTTTTAAAATACTGAACTTTTAAAAAATATGATGTCTTGAAATTTTTGTTCAATTAACAGGTATTTATTTTTTCTCCCTCTCCCTTCCCCCGGTTTATTTAACAAATTGTAAAATAAAACTGTAGTAAAAATATACATAGCCCAGCAAAACATTCCCATATAGACCATGTCCAAAAATGTATTTCTCAGTCTAAATCTGGAATCTATCATCTCTCCGGTTTTCAGTAGTATACTGACAATTAGTTGTCTTTGGTACTCTGAATTGTGGATTGTCATTGCAATAAGAATTCTCAAATCTTCCAGGGTTTTTTTTCTTCCTTCTTAAAAAGTTTTTTATTGATGTTATTATATAAATATTTTGGTTCCACTCATTCCCTTTTTTCAGGCTTGTCTGAAACACTCCTGGCTGTTGTTTCTTAAAGCGCAATATATATTCCATTACATTTGTGTATCATTATTTGTTAAGTCGTTTTCCAGTAGACAGTCACCTCCTTAAATTGCAGTTCTTTGCTAATACACAAAGAGCTGCTGTAAATATTTTTGTATGTATTGATGCTTTTTTCTCTTTGATCGCTTTAAGAGGTAGATGTAGTAGTGATAAAGCTATGGTAGTGATACTATAGAAATAGCTATAATAATGATACTCTAGATATAGTAATGATATGACATACGTGGTTTGGTGACTTGAGTGAGAATGAGGTGGGGTGGGGCAGATGGAGGGTAGAGGCTTTTAATTTTGACTGTACTTACAAATTTAAAATTCTATCAACAGTTAATTAACCTGTTTTCCAATAGCCCCATTGTCATTTTATTTTTCTGTTATCTTTGCTACCCTTTTGGAATGTCAGGTAGAAATTCGGAGTTGGTTTGTTTTACATTTCTCTAATTATTTTTTTTCTTACATATTTGTTGATTGTGTTTCTGTGAAAACTACTTGTTCATCTATTTTGATCACATATCATTTGGGGAATGGCTATTAGTCTTATAAATTTGAATTCATTCCTTATCTTTTTGATATAAGATCCTTATCAGAGAAACTTAGTGCAAAGATTTTGGTTTCTAGTTACCTATTTCTGTTCTCATTTTAACTGTATTTGCTTTGTTTGTATAAAAACTTTTTAATGAAAATTGTCCGTTTGTTTTTTGTGATCTGCCTTGTTCCATGCTTAGTCATGAACTCTTCCCCTATCCATAGATGGGGGAAGGTGATGATGAAGATAATGATGATGGTAACTAGCATTCACATAGCACTGTAAGGTTTGCACAGCACTTTACAAATATTAATTCATTTTATCCTCACAACAGCCCTGGGCAATAGCTACAATTCCTGTTTTTCAAATGAAGAAATTGAGGCACCAAGAAATTAAATGACTTGCCCAGGGTCACACAGATAGGCCTCTGGGTATTATTGCTGAAAAGGAATAAAAAGAAGTATACATATATCTCAGTTATGTATGACATCTTTTCAGAAATTACTCATGTCTTTGTATGTAAGAACCTCACAAATACAGAAAAGTAGAACTATGTATATCTTTACTGAAATATTCAGTGGTCACAGAAAAAAAGTACTGAAAATCAATTAGAGACTAAACAATTTAATCCTAATGAATTGGTATGTCAAAGAACAAGTTATAGAAATGATATATAGTTTCATTAAAGATAACAATCATGAGACTATAAAAATTAGAATGCATTCAAAGCAGTACATAGAAGAAAATTAATATCTCTGAACACTTTTATTAACAAATATGAAAAAAATCCCTCCACATTAATGAATTGGGAATGCAACCTCAAAAAACCTAAAAAACTAACAAATTAACCTCATTTAAACACCAAAATAGGAATCCTGAAAATCAAAGCAATTAATAAAGTGAAAGTAAACCAATTAAAAAATTGAGCATTTGAAATCTAGGAATTGTTTTCTATTTAAAATTAATAAACATTTTGCTACTTTGTTTTTAAAAAGAAGAAAGGGGAAAATTAAATTACAAGTATAAAAACTTAAAAACAATTCACAGCAAAAATTGAAATTATTAAGAACTATTTTGTCAAGTATATGACAATAAAATTGATAACAATTGAATATTTACAAAAATATACAAATCAACAGAATGAGAGAAAATTTAAACAACCAAATTTTAGAGGAAGAAATTGAATAGTATATAAGTGAGCTTATAAAGGAAAACACTAGTACTAAATGGCTTCACAAAATTTTTAATTCTCTTACATATTTAAAGAACAGTTAATTCCAGTATTATATAAACTGATTGCAAAAAATTCGAACCAAGGGATGCTACCAAATTCCTTTTTTGAGGTAGATGCAATCTTCATACATAACCCAGAGAGAGTTCAGAACACACCAAAGAAAAGCTGTAGATCAGTATCTCTCATGAACATTGATGCAAAAATTTTAAATAAAATATTAGCAAAGAGTCCAAAACAATATCGTAAAGATTTGAACATTGTAAAGACAAAGAAGTTTGATAGAAAGTTTTAAGAATTATAATCAACACAGTGACCATCTGTGATTACATAGAACTAATGATGCAACTGTCATCCTTCTGACAGAAGTGATAGATTTAGGGTTGCAGAGTAAGACACGTGTTTTTGGGTTTTGGGGTTTTTTTGTTTAGTTTAGTTTTGTTTTAATTTTTAGGCAGTTGGAGTTAAGTGACTTGCCCAGGGTCACACAGCTAGTAAGTGTCAAGTGTTTAGTCTGAGGCCAGACTTGAACTCAGCTCCTCCAGACTTAAGACCGGATGCTCTATCCACTGCACCACCTAGCTGCCCCAAAGACACGTGTTTTTGTAGGCAACCAATAAGAGAACGTTTTGTTTCATTGTGATATTTGTCATAAGAAATTAGTCGTCCATCCTCCCTCCCACCCCCCTTTTTTGACAAGGGTTGTTTCTTAAAACATTTTTAAACCATAGAGACAATATTGCCTAATTGTTTTAATTTATTAAAAGAGATCTCTTACTGAATGTGAATTGTTTTTAACGTAAAAAAAAAGCACATCAGTAAACTTCTCATAAAAAATTTAGGTGAGCCACAAGAAATTACAGAATTGAGACTCAACTTGCATTATTGCTTACTTAGAACTGTTTATTATCAGACTTTTCAAATTTCGCTTTCTTGGATTTGACTACTGATGGTGTACTAATTAACTTAGGACAAAATAATTTAGATATGGTTTCATATTAACAGCAGTCTTAGTATGTGTGCTTCTGTTGACACTTCACTGACTAAGAATTTCTAAGCTTGTCCAGGTGAAACTAGGTAGGGCTTGGGTTTTTTTTGTTTGTTTGTTTGTTTTTTATTTCCTCTAAATTAAATGTTGCCTTTTGTACCATACATGTCAGTAATTGCGTGTGTGTATGTGTGTGAGAGTGTGTGTGTGTGTGTTTTAGTACCGTGATTTCTAAGAATGAATATTACCCCAGGGAAATGTGCAAATAGATATTTAATAGCTCATTTCAGTGACTCACATGAAATATTCCAGAAGTTGTTGGTATGTACAAATCAAGGGTCATTCAAACTCACTATGAAAAAACGTAAGTTGTACTGAAGTATAGTGGGATATTTGGTTGAAAATGAAAAAAATAATGCCAAGAACTGATCAGTGATTGCTACAAAGCAGTTCAATTAATCTTTAGATAACAAGCAAAAACCTCACAGGTACTTATTAGCCAGAGAGATTGATTTCTTCTCATTGGGACATCAGCTTTTGAAATGAAAATAATAGTGAGACCAGTTTAAAACAAATAAAAGAAATAAGTAGCTGCTAACTATTACATGTGAAGAACTATTACACTTCTCATGGGCAAGGCAGTATAAAAACTGGAATACCAAAAATTGGAAAAATACACTTTTTATGTCAATTCATTTTTTCATTCAAGGCTGTTTAAAAACCATCATCCCTTTAAAGAAGTCCAGCTGTTCCTCTAAGATTTCAGATTTTTCATCAGAATTGTAAAACATCTAACTGAAAAAATGTTTTGGGGATTTAAGGAATTTTTTTTAACTTCCAGTTGTCCTTGAAGTCTTGTCAACATTCAGAGAATATTAAACTCAGATATGTGTCTTGTTATACCAAGAAGCAGCATTCTTCTAAAAATTCCCAAATGGAGATGAAATTGTTCCACACAGCTTTGTACCAAGCCACATACCTTGAAAGCTTAAGAAATTTATCTAAGACACAGAGATTAATGTCTTGGTAGCCTGGGACCTCACCTGATCTAAGACTTTTTTAAACGTAACTTATGGCCTAAAGTCAAGGTTAGATTGGGGGTGGCGTGGGGAGACTATATTCTGAATCATCAGATACAACAAAAGTGTGGTTTCATGGTGAAGAATTAAAGAATGAATCAAAATCTTGTGAACTCAGTGTTAAATCAGGTACAAGAAGTGATCTACAGTAAAAAAGATGACATTGTATTATCAAACTTTTTTTTAAGATGTAAAAACTTACATGGTTTAATAGCTATTCTTATTTATTAAATCACAAAGAAGCTCCTCTTGCTGGAACCATACTTTGAGTTATACTTTAAAAATAGTAAAAGCGTGATTTTTAAATTTGTGGTGTTTATTAATTTAGAGTTCTTTTCTACCAGTAAATGTAAATTATTGAGATTTTATTTGGCACATTATAGGTATCTAGCAAATGCTTGTTGATTGATTTATTGTAGTATTCAAGTTTGGATATAGCCTACCTTTCTTCTTCTTCTTCTTTTTCATATTAGTTCTGTACATACTCATTGTTCAGATCCAGCTGGGCTGCTAGGAGTTCCCTGAAGGTGGTCTTAACATTCTCATACAAACATTTCACATCTCATCTTAGTGGAATACTTTTTAACAGAAAGGGCCATTTCTGATATCATTTCTTCCATGAAGCCTATTCTGATTACTTCATTTCATAGAAGTTGTTAGCAATGGTTGGAAAAATAATAGTGGAAATCATTGAAATAAAATTCAGTTACTACCTAACTCAATGTTATATATGTGTGAAGTATGACCTGAGGAGTTAAGAACTCCAGAATTATGCCACAAAACACTGCTCCCTTTTCAGTTTGTACCTACTGGTCATTACCCCACTACTAAGAAGTAGAGGAAGGAAGTTTAATGCAGTATTTTTTTTCACCTTTTTAATGATGTCCTCACTAGACTTTTCAAGATTAGAATTATGTGTCTAGCAGCCCTGCAGAGTATAACATCTGCTTACTTCACAGCAGACTACTTGTACTTTCATGATCATTCCAGAATACAGGAGGAAAGACTAATGCTCACTTAAGGATGGATGGCAGAGTCCCCCTAGAAGTTGCTAAGCATAGGAAAACAAAGGAAATCCATGGAACCTGGAGGAATATTATGGTCAGGTAAAGCAGAGTTAAAAATAGAGGGCTGCAAGGTGAATAGTTTCCTTCCCTCCCCTGGTGTAGTGGAGAGAGTAATGGAATCAATCCACTTGTCTTTGAATCTCCGGCCAATCAAATGCTGTCCGTAGTATAGATATAGCACTCCCCACCTATATGGGTTTGACTAATAATCCATGTACTTTAAAAAACCTAAACAACTTTTGGTTAAGAGGGATTATATAAGTGCTTCATAATATTTAGTCAAACTATGGGGAATTAGCTGCTAGTTAATACCAGATGGACAATAGATGGTGGATTGTGAGTTTTCAGAGTGTGGGGGGAAATAGTAACAAAATAACAATTCTATTATTTTTGTAGCTTAAGAAACATTTTTATTAGGACAGTTAATTAATCCTTGATTTCTTAGCAGTTAGTCTTCCCTCCACTGTTGCAGATCTCAGTCAGTGTTATTCTTGTCCCCATCTTTCTTTAATTCTTTCACGTGGAATCTACTGTGCCCGCCTTTTTGAGTACCTGTGTGTTAGAAGTACCAACATCTTCACACTTTGTCAGGGTATTGACTCTGTCAGGTGTGACTAGGAGTGAGCCTCACTTAACATCAGCATGAAAAGGAAGAAATAGGTGCCTGTGGTTTCATGCATACACAAATCTTGAGTATGGAATCTGGACAGAAAAGGGAGACTATGCCAATTCCCACAAACTCTAATCCCCTGGAAGTTTGATATGTGACACAGTGATGCCTCTGCACTGACCTCTTGCTTCAGTATTTGAATATAAGATGACCAACACTATGTAGGCAGATGGTTGTTTCTGCTTGTCCTTTCTCTCACAGTGGTGGAGAGGGAAGTGTGCTGAGCTTTGTTGTAAGCACTGCCTTCCTGGGGCAGAGATCTGGTTTACCCTTGATTGGTAGTTATTTCCCTAGACTATGTGATTTGGTTTAATTCCTGTCCTGTGACTAGTGCTTAACTCCATATTTCTGAGGCTGAGTCCTTGTTAACTGCCAGCTGATGTCAGTTTTAGGAAGCTAAAAGGCAACTTTTATCCATTTTTGGTATTTATTTTTCATAAATTTGGAACAGCTTAAAATATATTATTTTATTACACTTTTGAAAAAAAAATTAAGTAGAATTTGTTTATGTGAAGATGCCATGTCCTTCCACCCTTCAAACTGTGTTCTCTTCTTTCTACTTTTCCTTTTGGCTCAAACCTCATGAGGGTCAGGCTTATGATATTGAGGGAAAAGAGCAGTATGACTACATGATAGAGCAGCAGCTCAATTAGTTTGAGGACCCTTCCCTCATACCTTCAGAATTCAGAGGTCTGCAGTACTTGGGCCTGTAACTGCCCACAATAAGTTTATTTTAATGAACTGAGTCATTATCAGGAGGGTAGTGTTTAAAAAATAGAACTAAATCTTGGTGGTTATTAAGTAGAATTTTTTAAATGTCAGCTACAGCAGATTAAACATTTCTATAATTTCTACTTCCCCCCCTTTTTTTTTGCTTTTATCAAAATATATTTTGTCTTGAGGAATTACCCACTGTTTAAAATAGTATGTTACCGTCTACAAATTTTGCTGATACCGTTTTTAAAGTTTCTAATACAAGTAAAATAGCATTAGTATGGAATTTTTTTCGCATGAATAAGATCTCTTTTGCAGCCAGTAGAATGCATAGTCTGTGAGGGCAAGTATGTTTCGTTTTTGTCTTACCTCCAGAACCTTAAACATAGATGTTCATAATAGAGACATGTAGTAGATATTTTTTTTATGTCATCTGTTGTCAATATTTAGGATAAATAATTGAATAACATTTTTTAAAAGGGCAGCTAGGATGGCACATTGGATAGAATGCCAGGCCAAGAGTGAGGAAGACTCATCTTCCTGAGTTTAAATCTGGCTTCAGACACTTACTATCTCTATGATCCTGGGCAAGTCACTTAACCTTGTTTGCCTCAGTTTCCTCATCTGTAAAATCAGCTGAAGATGGAAATGGCAAACCATTCCAGTATCTGTTAAGAAAACCCCAAATGCAGTCAGTCATGAAAGTTGGACAAGACTGAAAAACAACTGAACGACAATAATAAAAAATATTTCGATTACAATATGTTTATACTTTGATTTGGATTGCTTGAATAGCTGTAAGAAAAATACCTTAATGTTTCTGTTAACTTTATTATTTTTGTTTGTCTTCAATATAGGACTAAATCAAGTTTTAAGTCAGCAAGCAAACCAGGAAGTCAGTCCTTTGGATAGCATGATTCAGAGGCTTCAGCAAGAACAAGATCTGAGACGCTCTAGTGAAGCTGGTACCAGTAACAATAGCCGTTTAGGCAGAGGTTAGCAGTGATGTGTTTTATTTTCATGTTGGCAATTGATCATTTGATATCAGTAGAAGTCTTTATTATGTCTATAAAATTTCTGATTTACTTACCCTTTTCTGCTGCCATTGTTCTAGTTGTCTTACATTATCTCTTTTTAACACTAGAAGGACCAAGCATGTGAATTGACACAAAAATATTAGAATTTTGCTTTGAAATAAATTTATTTTCCTTCTATCTCTATTTTCTTTGTCTTATGTGTTTAAAAAAAAGTTCTGTGTCAAATGATGCAGTTCTGTTGGTCCTTCAAGGTATTCTTAAAATTCTGATCCTTCTAGTATTAAGGCTACTACAACAACTTCCTAATCTATCTTTCTCTCGCCTGTCTTAAATTATTCTTCTTAATCCATGGTTCTGTTCATAACACTCCATTGATCAAGAAATTTCCTGTAAACCACAGTTTAAAATCTAAAGTTACTCTGACATTCCTATTTTTCCATAATCTGGTATTACCCTTACCCTAATTTTTTCTCATACTACTATTTACGTGATTTTGTGCCCTCTTTGCCTTTCTTAAGGTCCACATGTTCAAATTTTTATTCATCTTTGAAGGCCTCGCCAGCGCCCCAACTCTCTTTCAGCAAATGTTCTCTTAGCATTTTTGGAGTATTCAGGATCTTAATAATTAGGAATTATTTTACATGATATATATTTTCTGGTAGTTGTGAATCTTAGTCTTCTTATTTTTCTTACCTCTTTCAGTACATAGCATAGTGCTTTTAATTTTTAAATTTTTTTAAACAACTTTTTACGAAGGTAATTATTTCACATAACTTTAGTGTCTTGCGTTTCACTAATATATTTCATTAGCTTATCTACACAGATGAATTCACAGTTTACATCAGTATTTTGATCTTAAACTTTGTTTCTGGTTCAGTTATATCCGTAGTTATGCTAAATTAATAATTAATTGTTTGAATGATCACAGTAACATGATGTTAAATTCAGATTATAACTCCCAATTCATTGTATAGTGTGTGTGTGTGTGTGTGTGTGTGTGTGTGTGTGTCTGTGTGCATGCTTTATCCATGTGTATATGCAAAGAATTTGCCAATGGCTTACAATAAACTACTGTTTTTAACTTTTTATTCAGCCTCTATAAGCTCTACCTCAGAAGTTCATTCACCACCGAATATAGGCCTGAGGCGAAGTGGACAAATTGAAGGTGTAAGGCAAATGCATAGCAACGCACCAAGAAGCGAGATAGCTACGGAACGGGATCTTGTGGCCTGGAGTCGAAGGGTTGTAGTACCTGAATTATCAATTGGGGTTGCCAGGTAAGGCTAGCAAGTATCCATGTAGAATTAAGGTACTTGGATGTCTTGTGGGACTATTTTCTCTCTAAAGTAGGGTTTAGCAGACTATTGCCTGAGAGCAAGCTAAGAATGTTTTGGGTTTTTTTTTTTTCATTTTTGGAGTTGTCCCACAGAGTAGTTTGTCTACTCCTACTCCGAAGAAAGAGTAAGTTCTCAGAAAAAGAATCATAATTCTTGAGAGAAGAAATTAAAATCTTCAGTAGGAGAGTAAAGATTATATTATTTTGTCATAGCTTTATATTCCTGTCTTTTGAGCAGTATGAGATACATTGGGTTGAATCACAACTTCTGAATTTTTTAGGTTTTTACATCAAATTCATTTGTGTATATATAAATGGCTTTAATATGGTATAATCACAAAATAATGTTTTGATTAAACTGTAGGATATGTGTGTTGAACTTAAATTACAGGGTTGCTTTTTTTTGTTAAACATTAATAAAATTTAAAAATATTTGACCCATTTACTTCACCTTTTAAATTTTTCATTAAAACACGTTCTGGCAAAGAGAATAAACTACAATCACATATTGTTTAATGGTCACACTGTGGTGGTGTTTCATTGTAATGCTATCATCATAGTCTGTTCTTTGGGACCATCTTATAGTGAAGTCCAAATGAGTACTAAAAGTGTTCATTGTTTCCATTGTCAACGTCTAAAGGTGAACATGCATCCAAGATATTCCTATTATAGTAAAATGGGAATTGATATAATTGTAACCTATAAGGATATAAATATCTCTCCATAAAAATAATGCTTTTTGATGAGCACTTTTATTATTTACATTGGCCTTTAATTATTACTTTAAGATATAAACCTCTCATCTTTTTTACTACCTACAATAGAATGGCCTAATAAAGGTATTACCTCCTCTTCCTCACCACCTACTCTATTACTTGTGATATATCTTTTTTTCTCTACTGAAACAACTTTCTCCAAGGTCACTAATAATAGCATTAATGATAAAACAACATTTTTTCCCATTCCAGTCTTCCTTGATCACTCTAGAATTTGACAGAGTAGACCAGATCCTCCTTTTGATGCCCTTACCTTACATAATTTCTGTGATGATGTATTTTCAAGTTACTACCTCTTTGACCAGTTTTCATCCTTTTTATTTTCTTTGCTCTTCATTTTTGTTCTATTCCCTTAAACTTAGGTAAACCTCTATGTTCTATCCTAGGTTCTCTTTTTTTTCTCTCTGCACTGTCTTTCTTGGTACTTTAATCTGGGTTCAGTTATCATTTCTCTGCAGATTCCCTGAATCTCTCTCCAGAGCAGAAGGGCAATATTTACAATTTCCTATTTGACATCTCTACTTGAATGTCCCATTAGCACCTTAAATTCAACATGTATGAAATGGAATAACTCATTCCCCTTCAGAATCTTCCTTTTCGTCAATTTCTTTGTTTCTGTTAGTGGTACCACCATCTTTCTAGTCAATGAGGTTCATAACATAGGATTCATTAACCTTTCTCCCGATATATCCAATCACATTTAAAATTCTGATGTTTCTAATTCCACAATATTATTCACATCACTTCCCTCCTCTCTACTTCCTATCTAATGACCATAGTTTTAAGTCCTCATTTTTGTTTTGTTTGTTTGTTTAGTCTGGGCTATTATAAAAAACTTTGTAACTAGTTTTCTTTTTTTCCAGCCTATCCTAATCCCTTACTTCACATCACTAACTGAGTAATCTTTCTACTACAGTGCTGCGATCATATCACCTTTCTTTAAATAAAACTTTGTGCTACTACTATATAAATTACAAACTCTTAATATAAGCCATTTTCAGTTTACCTGTCCAGCCTCATTTAATACAGTATCATTTTGCATTCATTTTCCAAATGAATTGAACTATTTCCAGTCTCCCATCCTTTATCTCTCAATTCTTTTCTCTTTGAAGGTTGTAACTCAGATTCCACTTTCTTTGTGAAATCTTAAGTGACATTCCTTCCTTCCAGTCCTCCTGGGTTGAAGGTGATATTTTCATCCTCAAATTTCTCATATCAGTTGGTGTGAACATCTCCTTTAAAGTTATCTCTTTCCCTTGTATCATAATATTTTGATTATTTCTCATTGAAGCAAATAAATTGTTAGCTTTTTAAGAGTAGAACAGTGTTAGATCTTTCAGTCAGTCTATTGGTACACATTTATTAAGTGTACACTATTTGCCAGGCAGTTTGCTAGGTGCTGGAGATACAGATACCAAAAAAACCCCCCAAAAAACCAAAACCCCGACAAAAAACAGTCTCTACTCAAATAACTTGCTTTCTGTTGTTGGGTTGGCATGTTCATATAAAAATGTTTTCAGAATGAATAAAAGATAATTAAACAATAAGATAATTATATGTACTTAAACAATAAGATAATTATATGTACTTTTATATCCTTAGCATGCTCATAGTAAGTACTTCATAAATGTTTGAACAAATGGCTTTGGAATTTAAGTGCAAAAAT
This sequence comes from Phascolarctos cinereus, assembly GCF_003287225.1. Classification (NCBI taxonomy): domain Eukaryota; kingdom Metazoa; phylum Chordata; class Mammalia; order Diprotodontia; family Phascolarctidae; genus Phascolarctos; species Phascolarctos cinereus. Next base: position 188,322,300 of record NW_027555958.1, read on the forward strand.
GTAGTTTGCATAAATTTCAAATTTATAGACACTATATCCAGTTCCAGTAATATTTTGTTAATATGTATTTTTAATCGTTTTCTTTCTTATAGCGAGATTAACAGCAATACAAAAATAAAAGAATGAGGATCTCCTTATGCATTTTCCCCTCAAATTAATTTTTGTTCTGAAGTCATTTGTTGAACACTCACCTAACATGCATGTGGCTTACTTCACTTTTAGTAGGCAAGAAGAATGGAGAACTGCAAAGGGAGAAGAAGAAATAAAAATTTACAGGTCAGAAGAGAAAAGAAAACACTTTACAGTTCCAAGAGAGAATAAAATACCTACTCTGTCAAAGGTAAATCATAATTTATGTATGCAATAGCTGTACCTATTATATTGTGCTAATTAAGATTAATTCTTCTATGCTGCAGAGGAGCTGTGATTTCATTAGTGTTATGAATATTGCTTCTATCAAAGTGAATTGCAACTCCTCCATTCTTTAATGGATAGCCTTCAGGAACTATCCCAAAACAGTTTTTCACTTGGTGGGCAGCCTAGTCATTAGACTTTCTGAACATAGTCAGTCTGGTTCTTAGAGAAAAGGACAGAACCTCTCGTTTTTATGTATTGAAGATAATCCTATATGGTGACATCATTGAACCTCTCAGTGCTCACTGGAAATTCTCTAAGACTAGGAATTTTAGAACAGTTGTCTATCAATGTTGGTAGAAGGATTTTCCCACTTCTGTGAAATCATAAGCCTTCAGCCTTTATTCCCTGTAAAAAAGTCACTTAGTCACTTTGGATCTCAGTTTCTTTGTAAAATGAGAGTGTTGAACTAGATGGTATTTATAGTCCTGAGCTTGTAAGCCTATGATCCCATGTAGCAGTTATTCATTATAACAAAATTTTAATCTCAGGTTGGATATTATCTTGCAGCCCAAGCCTGGCTAACTGCATTATCAACTTATATCCTTAATAAAGATGCTTAAATTAACCTAAACAAAACTTATTTAAGAAAATGTCTACTGCAGAATCACATTAATACATATTAAGTACTTGACCATATCAATGTGGATGTTTTCTCCATGCATACAGAGCATAAACTGTCCATACCAAATCATTCTGTGTGATTTTTAAGTGTTTTCCCATGGACTTTTGACAACGGAATGATCTAATATGCTTCAGGCCTTCCTTTCGATCTGTTTATATCTTGTGGGTACCAGTGCAGTACACAGTTGGCCCCATTTCCTTTTATGTTTCTGAATGAAAGCTTTGTAGCCTACATGTGCTTACCTTGCATCTCTCCATTGCCCTCATGAAAGTCTTCATTAATTGTCATATTTCAAGATTCCATAGGGTGTCATTGGGAGATTTGTGGATTTTTTTAAATGGACTTTTATACTGAAAAATCACATGAGATTTATCAACACTTTTGTAGCCATTATTTTCCTCACTGCTGGCAGGGGAACACCTTACTCAGTCTTGGGTACTCTGTATAGGATTAGGAAGTAAAGATTGGCATTATGATTTTATTACTAGAAAGAATTCCCACATGACCAAACTCCCTCTTCTAATGTAGGCTGGCACCTTCTCTGTAACTTATAATCTTGGAGAGTTACCTAGAATACCTGACAGGTTATGTGACTTGCTCAGGGCCACACAGTATTTGTCAGAGGTGAGACTTGAACCCAAATTCTTCCTGCTTTTAAGTCCACTTCACTAGACTGCCTTAGTGTGCTACATGATGAAACTAAGATGGAAATTTAGAAGTTAGGAAAAGTGGCTGGAGCAGACCAGACACACATAGAAGTACTACATACTGGAAGTAACAAAATCTTGAAAGCATTGGTGGATTGTTTTGTGAAATATCTCTGGGTAGGATGATGTCAAAAGAACATGAAAACATCAGGAACTCTTCTTACTACTCAAAGACCATAAAGAAGCCATCAGTTAATTATAAATTAGTCTGCCTGTGTATCCCTCTTTAGTAAATAGTTATGTGATGTTTTTACAGACATACCAAAGGTATCTTTTATGATTTTGTTTTTGTTTTTGTCTAAGCATTGGGGTTAAGTGACTAATGCAGGGTCACACAGCTAAGTGTCTTGAGGCGGGATTTGAACTGACGGCCTGTGCTCTGTCCACTGTGCCACCTAGCTGCCCCTATCATCATCATTATGTTTTTTTTAATGAGAAGAGAAAAACAAGCATGTTTATTCTGGTTATTTTAAAGTCACAGTTAATGAAGAACAGAGAAGGCAACATCTTGGGCTAGTCTAACAATACAATCCGGGTAAACTAAATGGAAGTAGCATGCTTGTTATAAAGACTGATGTCACTTACAAGGCCAATCCATTAAGTTAGTACATCAGTAAGTATTTCTGGGATGAATTAATGAGTTGGGTTCAGAATTGAATATAGAAGGAAGAGATTGGACTCAACAACGTTTTAGAAATTGCATGGTACTTTTAATGATCATGAACACAAAATGGATGTAACTTAATTTTGCATGATCTATTCTTCTGTAATATCCAAACAACTTTCTATTAATGCAAATATTCAAGAGTTAACAATTTCATAAGAAAAATATTTCTACTTTTCTATTAAAAATGTAGTTGAAGCTCCTCTGCTGGCTGCTACCATTATTTTCTGTATCATAGCTCTGGGAGAAATATTTTAATCTTACTAGATTTCAGTATGCTTTTATCTTATTAAATATGCTGAAATTCAAGCATATTGAAGGGCTTAACTCTTGGTAATTTTCTAGTTCTTTCGTTCAATTTTTCAGTCTTCTCACCCTGTTGTTTTATTTACAAACCTCCAAAGTCTAACCCACATGAAGCTGATTTGTAAGTACTGAGAGGGAGAAAGGCAGAGTCCTACAGGAAACATTTACTTCCACCTAGGACTTGTTACCCTTTAAGCAAAAGTTCTGGGTAATGTTTCATTCTGGGTAAAATAAGTGTCTCTTATCTTTTTTAAATTTTGGCTTCTCAGGGATCCTAAACCATTTTCTTCTACCAGTGACTTTTTCTTTTTTAAACAAAATTGGTTGAGAGACTTATCAAGTATTTTGATGAAATTTAAATAAACCATATATATAATCTTCTCCTGATCTGTAACTCTCAAAGGGATAGGGATTGAACCTGTGATTTTTCATTAATATCAGAATTCCTTCTTAATTAGGAAAATTCTTTTGACCATTGCAGATTTGCACTTTCTCTTTAATTTTTAGTTTCAAAAAGTTGCCTAGAGCCCTGAGAGGTTAAGCGAATGACTCAGGGTCCCACAGCAAGTGTATGACAGAGGTTGAACTTGAAATGCAGTCTTCCTGGTTCCAAGACTAGCTTTCTATCCATTGTGCCATGCTCTCTCTGTTTATTAAAAGGAATTGAGGTTAGTCTGACATTGTCTAGTCTTGATCAAACCATGTCAGAACATTAATATCTAATTTTGTATATGCTCTCTAACCATCACTGTAGTAACCAGTGTTCAGTCTGTCAGGCTAAATATCAGATTCTCTAAGGAAGAAGTTACTGAAGTCTTTAGGGTTCTAATTGCAGAAGCTTAAATCAAGGTTCACTTGTAACCTACCTGAGTGAATTTGAGAAAAATTTCCTCTGCCTCCACAAATGTTGGCTGCTTATCTTTAAGCATGCAAAGAATATATAGTTGCCTTTGTGTAAGACATATTTTCCCTTTAAAATTCAATCTCAGCTGAGGGTTCCCCTCTCTCCTCCAAAATCAGTGATTTCACAATTTTTTAGACATCAAAACATTTAAGCCTTTGAGGGAAGATCAGTGGAGAAATTTGAGACATAGCCACCTATTTGATTTCCCCAGTTATAATGCAAGTGCCTTTAACCCACTCACCCCTACTTTTCTCTCCTCCCCTTTGTTGATAAGCAGTAGCTATGACTAAACTACCCCTTGCTTGGTATTTCCAGTTTTCTTTACATATTAAAAGATAAGTTACAGTCTGTAACCTTCATGTAAGAAGTATTAAAAAGAAAGATATCATCCAGAAAGTGTATGATTGGAAAAAGAGGTTGTCCAAATAGACAGCAAGAGCAGGAAATAACAGGAATAGCTTATGTATTGTCCAACTTTCCAAAGATTATTACAACATTTACAAAATTTTCAGCACAGTGTGTAGATTTTATGATAGAAAATTAATGGGATAATATGGCCAGGCATTACGTAGCATGAGATAGTATAAATGAGTTTGATATGCATCATTGAAAAGGAGCAGCCGCATTAATATGATCATGGATTCTTTTAAACAAAGTTTTCAGTCTTGTTTCTACATTCTGCTGCAAACCCATAGCACAGGACCTTAATACAATAGCGAGTTAGCTACTCCTGATAGTTAGTTATCATTAAACCTTAGTAGCTTAAGCCACACAGATTTCTGATCAGGAATATTATTTTACATTATCCATACTTTTGGAAGCATTAAATCTTTTTTTATTAATTAATTTTGATTTATCAACAATTATTTCCATAAGCTTTTGAGTTTTAAATTTTTCTCCCCCTCTGTCCCCAAGATTGCACACAATCTGATGTAGCCTATATATATATATATATATATACATTCCTATTAAACATATTTTCACATTAGTGATGTTGTAAGGAAGAATTAGAACCAATAGGAGGAACCACAAGAAAGAGAAAACAAAACAGAAGAAAAAAATAGCAAATAGTATGCTTCAATCTGCATTCAAACTCTATTGTTCATTCTTTGGATGTGGATAGCATTTTCCATCATAAGACCTTTGGAGATATCTTAGATCCTTGCATTGCCGAGAAGGGCTAAGTCTTACCAACATTAGTCATTGCACAACATGGCTGTTACTGTGTACAACATTCTCCTGGTTCTGCTCACTTCACTCAGCATCAATCCGTACAAGTTTTTCTGGAGTCTGCCTGCTTATCATTTCTTACAGCACAATAGTATTCCATTACATTCATATACCACAACTTGTTCAGCCATTCTGCAATTGATGGGCATCCTCTTGATTTCCAATCCTTTGCCACCACAAAAAGAGTTAATATCAATATTTTTGTGTATGTGGGTCCTTTTCCCATTTTTATGATCTCTTTGGGATACAGCCCTGGAAGTGCTATTGCTGAGTCAAAGGGTATGCACATTTTTATAGCCCTTTGGGCATAGTTCCACATTTTCTCCAAAAATAGTTGGATCATCTCACAACTCCACCAACAATGCATTAGCATTCCAGTTTTCCCACATCTTCTCCAACATTTATCATTTTCCTATTTTGTCATGTTAGCCACTCTGGTAGGTGTGATGTGGTACCTCAGAGTTGTTTTGATTTGCATTTCTCTGATCAATAATGATTTAGAGCATTTTTTCATATGACTATAGATAGCTTTAATTTCTTCATCTGAAAACTGCCTACTCATATCTTTTGACCATTTATCAATTGGGAAATGACTTGTATTCTTATAAATTTGATTTAATTCTCTGTATATTTTAGAGATGAAGCCCTCGTCAGAGACACTGGTTGTAAAACTCTTTCCCAATTTTCTACTTTCCTTCTAATCTTGGTTGCATTGGCTTTGTGCAAAACCTTTTCAATTTAATGTAATCAGAATTATCCATTTTACATTTCTTAAGGTTCTTTTTCTCTGTTTGGTCATGAATTCTTCTGTTCTCCATAAATGTGACAGGTAAACTATTCCTTGCCCTCCCAGTTTGTTTATAGTATCAGCCTTTATATCTAAATCATGAACCCATTTTTACTTTATTTTTGTATATGGTGTGAGATTTTGGTCTATGCCTACTTCCTGCCATATTCTTGATTTTTGTATTATAAAGCACCAGTCATCAAAACTGCTCAGTATGGCTAAGAAATAGAATGGTGGATCGGTGGAATAGGTTAGGTATGCAAGACACAGTAGTCAATGACTATAAACCCAAAGACTCCAGTTTCTGGGATGAGAAATCACTATTTGACAGAAACTGCTGAAAAAGAGTATTACTAACTAAACTGGGATTCTCGTGGTCCTGGCTTCACAGATCACATTGGAAACATCCTGAATTGGATATCACACAAACATATTTAGCAGTTTCCCACATGCTGGACCTGTGAAAAGAAAACATGAGAGGCTCAGGAAAAATAGTAAGATTTTAAACAGCAGTAAGATAGAAGAATGGTCCAAAAATTGGTAGTTGCAGCCTCTCTGAGTGACAGAGGGTCTCTGAATTCTTCCTGAAATTGAGTTATTTTAACCATTTTAGGCAAACAGATCTCTTGTTTTTTTGTACATAAGACTTGTTTCTTCTTATATTATCTTCTATAGCTAAATACATCTGAAATCCTGTTCTCAACCTTTTTGTAGATTTAAGGATCGATATTACATGTCTGTCAGCTTTCTTCTTACTGGAAAGCACAAAGCTAGTTCCAACCGCCTTACTCCCACCTCTGTTTTTATCTCAACTTTTCCCTACTCTAAAAGAGTGCTTCCCAGGGACATTTATGTACCTTTTATATACAGAGTCTCATTTTCCCAGGTAAACCGCAAGTTCCATTTTTAGTTGCCTTGAATATACTTTTGTCCCTGAATTTATGCTCTTTGACATAGTGTTGGCTACAGGAGCTTAAAAGGTAGGCAAAAATTGGGGCAGAAGTCTACTGCCTGGCTATAGAAGAAGAATCAAAGCTGCTAGGAGTTAGCTAGCCTCTCTCCTTTTTAGGGCTCTAATAAAGTCTTTGTTGTCCATTTATGTCAGATAACTAGTTGGCAGGCTATATTTATTTATTCTGTAGGTGGAAGCCAGACTTTTACTTTTTACAGTTAAAGCATCTTCAGTGACAATATGAATATAATTTAGATTTTTCAGGCTATCGCCTTTAGAATCAGTTAACTGTTTTGCCACACTCACAAAGAGTCATTGAACTGAGAAGACATGCTTACTAGGCCTGGCTTTGCTTTTTACTAGTTGTATGGCTTAAGAGAAGTTAGACTTAATTTCCTCGTATGTAAAATATGGATAAAAATATGCCTCCTGCTTCAAGATGTTTTTAAGGGCAGTGAATGAGATATGGGGGAAGAAAACGTAGTGAGGTGTAAAGGTATAATATACAGAGCTAAAGTAGTAGCATAGAAAACCTTTGCTGCTGAAAATCTCAATCATGTATTTTTATATCTACTCTTCTTGGCTTGATCTTTTTTGTCCTCACTTCTGGGTGTTCTAGCTACATAGTCGCCCACTATACCAGCTATCTACATTTAATGCTTAACTTTTGAGACAAAACTCTAGTTACTACTTATTTCTATGAAAATGAGTCATCCCTATAAAGATTCTCTACTTTTCTTGCCATCAAATATTAGACTGAGTTGCCTCTAAAACAAACAAACAAACAATTTGCTTTTTTGGGAAATGGAAAATCCCTATGGTATGAAAAAAAAAAAGATAAGGGGAGAAAGGATAAGCCCCTATAACTTGAGGTACATAGTTTAGGAAGCTGGGAAATTCAAAATGAAAGTTAGGAGAACTTCATAACCCTCTTTAGGTTTCCTTCTTTCCCGAATATCTGAAGCTAACACTGATATCATTACACCTTAGAGAGAGCAGCAGAAACCCTGGAGGAAGGTCATAGATTTCCAGTTGTAGAAGTAGAAGAGACTTTCAAGGCCCAACCCTTTTAATTTTTCAGTTGAGGTTTGGAGAAAGGTCATAGATTTACAGTTGTAGAAGTAGAAGAGACTTTCAAGGCCCAACCCTTTTAATTTTTCAGTTGAGGTCTAAAGGAGTTAAATAATTTATTCAAGGACTCACAAAGTGATAGAGCCTATATTTGAATTCAGGTCTTCTAACTCCAAATTCTCCCTCTTTGTGCTGTACCATACTGCTTCTTGTCCTCCTCCTCCTCTTTCTCCCTCAGAAAAATATGTTGATATGTGTGGTTTAGGGTTAGTAAATTAAAGGCCAAAAGTTGTTAAGTTACATATTTTCTTCAGCAAGAGTTGAAAAGATTTTAAATGCAGAAATCATGAGACAACATCATAAAACATAAAAGAAATGACTATTTCTTATTGGCTGAGTTGTTTCAGAATCAAGTGTGTATTGTCAGAATAAGTATGTAATGAAAACATAGGAGGACAGAGCTGAGCTGACTGACGCTGCATAAAATTCTGAAATTCTCCTACCCAGATTATTTGAAGAACTGTTAACTTTGAATGATGTTAAATAGAAATAAGAGATAATAGGCTCTGATTATCATCCCTTAGACAAATTTAAATAATGTAAGACATTTGCTGAGCAGGTAGGTGATAACAGTAGATAGAGGACCCTGCCTGGAGTCAGGAAGACTTATCTTCCTGAGTTCAAATCTGGCCTCAGACACTTAACTATCTGAGTGGCAAGTCACTTAACTCTGTGCCTCAGTTTCCTCATCTGTAAAATGAGCTGGAGAAGGAAATGGTAAACCATTCCATCTTTGCCAAGAAAATCCCAAATGAGGTCACGAACAGTCAGGCACAACTGAACAACAACAGCAAAAAAATTGCCACAATGAGAGATCAAAAAAATCCTAAGAACTGTTTCAGTTATAGACCCTTGTTTATCTAAACACAGATTCCTGACAGCTAGGTGCTATTATTATATTATATATAATATTATATATATATATATTATATATTGTGTATATATATTATATACACAAAGAATATTGTAGATTATAAGCACTATTGCCTCACAAATAAAGGGAAAAACTCGTAAGTGATTCAGTGTATAGAGCATTGGGCCTGAAATTAGTAAGACAAGTTTAAGTTTAAATCCAGCTTTAGACACCTACTGTGACCTGGGGCAAATCACTTCACTTCTCTTTGTCTCAATTTCTCATTTGTAAAATGGAGATAATAATAGCACCTATTTCTCTGAGTTGTTGGTATGTAATGATATAATAGTTGTAAAGTGTTGAGCATAGTGCTTACCACATAGTAATTGTTATCTATTGTTATTAGTGGTAGCAGTAAATAGAAGAATCATTTGAAGAAGTAAACCAGATTGTCCCCAGAACATTCAGAGGTGAGACTAGATAGATGATGATAGAAAATTGGAAAGTGGTACAGCTCTGCCATAGTTTCTGTATTGATAGATTATTAGTAATAGGTAAGCCTCTATATTTTGCATAAGGAAATAGAAATGTCAAGATGAAATTGGGAAGGATAACTGGACCTCATGAAAATAAAGATGCAATCTGTCCTGGAATCAGTATAACACAGTTATTCATGAATTAATCTGTAAGTTTTTTCAAAGAGGGCAACACTCCAGATGTGTAGAAAAGCTCCTACGTAGTTTAACACCCACAGAAAGGGGACCAAGAAGATTAGTAACACTAACTATAGACCCTTACTCCATCTTTTTTCATCTATTATATAATATTGACAGAGAAAGTAGTGTAGTACTGTGGAAAGAAAAGGCTGTCCTTTAAGCCAGGAAAACCTGGGTTCAGTCTGTCTTCTGTCACGTATTCTCTATATGACCCTGGGCAAGACACTTAACCTCTAAGACAAAATTGGCAGAGAGAGGTCTGATTTGCATTGGTAAAGTGAGTTTCTTTTTCCAATAAAATCACTGGTACAGGAGCAGCTAGGTGTCACAGTATATAGAGCACTGGTTCTGGAGTCAGGAGGACCTGAGTTCACTTTACTCCAATTGCCTCACCAAAAAAAAAAATCAGTGGTACAACTTCTTTCTCTGTAAAATATTTATGAGAATGGTATTGAAGATATCTAAATGAGTATGTGAGAAGGAAACTGGTAGACTATTGTAAACAATTTTTCCATGACAGACATCTTCATAGTCACATGATTAATTGAACTATCAAGAATACAAAGTCCCGTTGTGTTTATTGTTTATTCACAAGATATTGTTTAAATTGGAATAAACCTCAGTTTTAAAAGCTTTCTTCCATCAACATTTTTCCCAAAATCCAGATTTCTTCCCTGTAAAGCCACAGTGACTTTGTTTAGTAACTCATTTTTCTCTGTATTAATTGAAACATGAGGGAGGGAGATATATGATACCCAAAGGTATTTTTCAAATACCATGAAAAAATGTCCAGCAAATGGTTTGCTCAAATCTCTCACTAGAGCTTCTATTTGTGAATGACATTGTTCTGATTATATCAAGATCCCAGAATACTACCGAGGCTCTGTGGTGAAATTCAGTCAAAGTTTTCTGTATATGAAAAACAAATAGATATATAATGCATATTTTCTAGACTATGCTATTTGCTGAGCATTGAGAGAGAGAGAGTGTGTGTGTGTGTGTGTGTGTGTGTGTGTGTTTGTGTGTATGTATGTATGTATGTATGTGTATGCATGTGCCTCGCTGTCTGTCTTAGATTGGCATTGCAAACATAATATTCTGGACTCAGAGTTGGACTAGAGAACAGGATTTTTAATGATCCCAAGCTTCTCCATTAAAAAATTCCTCATCTTTTCAACTCCCAGGGATGCTATATGGGTTGTGAATGATGGAACATCATAATAAAATTGTGTATGAAACAAAAGCAATAGATTCATGGTGAAGTTTAAGCAGGCTGAAGCAAATTACCAATATAACTTGTATGATAAAAATAATAGCTAACATTGATGTAGTGCTTACTATATGCCAGGTACTGTACTAAGCACTTCAGAAATATTATGTCATTTGGTCCTCACTACAACCCTAGAAAATAGCAACTGTTGTCCCCATTTAACTGATGAGGAAACTGAGGCAAAGAGATATGAAGTGACTTGCTCAGGGTCAAACAACTAGTAAGTGTCTGTGACTATATTTGAACTTGGGTCTACCTGACTCCAAGGCCAAGCATTTTTTCCACTGTTCTCTCTGGATCCATATAGAAGTATCACAAAATAACATTATCAAGGACCTGTATCAGTAGAAAAGTGAGCTGGTCATGTTGCAGTAGTGAAGGATAACCTAGATGTTGATGATATCCATGAAATATCAAAAGATGAAGAAAAAAAGCCTTCAGGGATTTGGATACATTATTAATGGAGTACTTATGTGGGGAGGAGTCACAAAGTTTAGGTGTAAATAGTCTGGAGATGTACCACTGGAGAGATCAATGTCTTAAAAAATATTGTTTGGACAGATTAGTTTATGTCACTATACACATGAATAATGTGAAGATAGATTTCAAGAAGATGGAGATTTCAAATATATGATTAACATTTCAGTGAAATTTTAGTTGCACAAGTAGAGGAGAATAGTCATATGGATAACCAAAAAAAAACACCATCATTTGTACTTCCTGGAATACATTGTTCTTATTTTGGTCTATATAATTATGTTTGCTTTGGATCATTATTAAAGTTAATCTATTTATTCAATTCTGCCAGTAGATATCAATATTTGAATATAAATAAGCATATTGGATTGTGAGGAGGTCTTTCCAAATGAATAATTTATCCTTGGTCTTACTCACTTGTTTACTTGGAACTCTTTTAAGGAACAGGTTAAAATATAAATGTTGTTTAGTCAAATAATAGAGTCACAAGTTTTGAGAGTTAACCTTTCCAGAGATAGACCTCAACATCCATCTAGTCCAACCAGTTACTCAAAAAAATAGCATACCATGGCATATTCACAAGTGGGTTTGAGGGCTTAAAAATGAAAGGGGTGGGTCAGCGAGGTGGCGCAGTGGATAGAGATCTGGCCTTGGAGTCAGGAGGACATCAGTTGAAATTCAGCCTCAGACATTTGACACTTAGCTGTGTGACCCTGGGCAAGTCACTTAACCCCTATTGCCTCAGCCAAAAAAAAAAAATGAAAGGGGAACCTTTGGCTACCTACCAAGGTCAAGGGAGCCTACTCTACTTTTGGGTAGTTACAATTGTTAGGAAGTTTTTCTCAACATCTCGACCAAATATGCTTTTTTGTAATTACCTTCCACTAATTGTGATTCTTGCCTTTCAAGGCCAAACAATAAATACAATCTCTTTTCTACATGTCAGCCTCTCAAAGACTTGGAAGTAGCTATTGTGTCCCCTCTAATTTCTTGTCCTCTTGAGCCTAAACATCATCTGTTCCCTCAACTGAGCTTCATATGACATGGAAGGAAGGCCCTTCACTGACCTGCTCACCTTTGTCTGGTAGTTCAAGCTCTTTTTCTTAACCATGATGACTAGAATTGAATATAATACTTCCCACTTGGTCTGACCACAGTAAAGTACAGAGCAGAACTTGCCTCCTTTTTCTTACATTATGTAGCCAAAGATTACATTACCATTTTTTAGCTACCATATTATACTGCTGATTGATATTAAATGTGGAATTTGCTAAACCCCACATCTTTTCCAAACAAAGTGCTGTTTAATTATTTATCTCCTCCATTCTGTACTTGTGGAGTTTTTTTTTTTTTAAAGCAGTGTCCAAATGTAAATCTTTACATTTTACCTCTTTTGGATTTCGTCTCATTAGATTTCATCCCAGGTATTCAACATCTTTTTGGATCTTGATTCTGCCGACCGATGTGTTTGTTATTCTTCCTGACTATGTTTTATGCATATTCAATGATAGTACCATTTATGCCTTTATGTAGTTTGTTAATAAACAGTGTAATTAACATAGGCCTATCAAGTATGTCATACAGTCCACTTGAGATGGTTGATCACTATTCTTAAGTCTGGCTATTCACCTGATTCAAAATTCATACAACTGTATTGTCTAGGCCAAAACTTTCTGTCTTCTCCAAGAATGCTATGAAATATTTTTATGAAATGTTTTGCTACAGTCTAGATAAACTCTCTTTACATTTCTCTGCTCTGTTAGCTTATTAATCTTCTCAAAAAAGGAAATTAAGTCTGGCCTGACTTAATGGAGCCATGCACACTCTGTAATCACCACTTCCCTCTCAAGATGTTTACTACTCATTCCTTTACTGTTCCATTCTGGAAGATTCCCAGGAATTAAAGTCAAGCTGACCGCCGTATAGATTTCAGATTGTGTTCTCTTCACATTTTTGAAAATTAGCTCATTTGTCCTGTGGTCACCTCTCCAGTTCACCACAGTTTTTCAGCTGTTACTCACAATGGGGTCAGTAATAACATCCCACCAATTCTTTCAGAACTTGAAAATATAGTTAATCTAGGGCTAGGTGATTTGAATTTAGGGGCCTATTGGTCCTCTGTACTTATTTTAGGTATCATCTCCCTCTTAGTCATTTTTGTTCAGTAATTTCCCATGCCAAAGTTGTTTTTGACAGAGAAAATAGAAATATTAATTAAACAGCTCTGGTTCTTCCTTTTTTCTGTTATCAGTTAGCCCTTTCCTATCTTGTGTAGCAGTCCTATTCATTCTTTGATCCTCTTGTTTTCCCCCATATATACTTTTTTTTTTAAAGGATGTGAGAATAAAGGAGTAAGTATTTATGTCGTGCGTATGTGCCGGGCACTGTGTTAATTGCATTTACAGAGATTATTTTATTTGATCCTTAGAACAATTTTGTTGTCCTCAGTTTCCATTGCCAGCCTGAGCTCATTCTGAGCACAGGACTGTGCCATGCTCATTCATCCCTTATTAACTTCCCTTGCTTTATCTTCTGTACATGCCTTTTTAAAAATTTAAGTTAACTAGTATGTTTCCTGTGTATCCAAACTTGTGTCTTTGGACAGATACTGCTTTTTTTTCCCTCCTTGGAATTGTTTCCCTGTGTATCTTCAGAATTGTATTCTTAAAGGGTTTCTATCCCTCCTCGATTGACTCCCCATATAGAATTTTAGTAGATGGGATCCTACCTGTCTTTTCTCTGAACCTTCTGAAATTTGTTTTCCCAGAGTCTATGGATTATTACAGACTATGGTCAACTTTCTCTTTTATCATAGACCTTAGGAGAGGTAATCATTTCCCCTCAATGTTTGCATCCCAATACCTGGTTCTTATGTGTTGGCATATGTCAGATCCAGAATAAAATTTCCTTTTATAGGTTCTTTTGTCTTGTGAAGGATGCATTTCTAGCTAAGGAAGTCAGTATATTATTAGCCGTTCTGCTTTTGTTTGAGAGAATGTTTCAGCAAATATACAAATGAATGAGCATTTGAAGTCTCCCATTACTAACATTATTACACCTTTGTGCCAGGTTTATGATCTGTTTCCAAAATTCATTTGTTTTTGCTTTTCGGCCAAGTGTTCTGTAGTGTTTGCCAATGACAAGAATCTGTCATTCTTCTATTTCTCCTTCCACTGCTTTACCTAAATGCTGCCCATCATATTTCCTTTCCTAAGATAACCTGGTTTTCTCAAATATTCATTTTCATTCCTCTTAATAGTAATGTTTCTTTTTTGGCTGCCGCATAACTGCTGACTTATTGAACTTGTTGTCTATTACAGCTTTCAAATCATTTTCAGAACAAATATAGTCTAAACATGTCTTCCTGTCATTATATTTATTTCTGTTGAACTTCATCTCAACTAGTTTCAGCCCAGTGCTCTAGCTTTTCAAGATCCTTTTGAATCCTAACCCTCTCTTCCAGTCTGTTAGTTTTCCTTGTCAGTTTGGTATCATCTACCAATTTGATGGAATGCCATTTATGTCATTATCTAATTCATAATGTTAAATAACACAAGGCCAGCCAAGCATAGATTCCTGGGACATTGTCTCTTCAAATGACTTCTGTTTTCCTCCCTGGAAGTGTTTAGCTTTGTGTCTTAAGAGTTTTGTTCTGGAGCATCTCCATTCCTTATGTACGTATTTCTCCCATAGAATTTTAATCTATAGGATCCTTCTGTCTTTCTACTGTACCCTTTGAAATCTACTTTCCCAAAATCTGAGGTACATGTTAGACTGTGACCAGCTTTCTTCTGCTTCTGTGTCATGATCTTGAGGAGGGAATGGTGACATCTTTCCAATGTTCTCATTATTTCCACCCCTAGCATCCAGATTTTTTTTTAATTAATGAATATCAGATTTAGGATAGAATTTCCCCTAGTCATTTCCTTACTTTCTGAAGGCTAAAACTATCACTAGCAGAAGGCAAAAAGTTATTAGCTGATCTGTTTTTGTCAAAGAGAGAGTTATAGCAGATTTCTGGGTAATTTAAGTCTGCTTAACTACTATATCAGGCTTTTGTGGCAGGTTAATGATCTTTTCCCCAAAACTGTTTTCCATATCTGTTTCATCTTTTCTCTCCAGGGAGCTTGTCAACAGGGTTTTTAATGTTTTTGTGCCTCGTGGTCTTCTTGTGTAGCCTGGTGAAACCTTTAGACTCTTTCTCACAATAATGTTTTTAAAGTATTAAAAGAAATACTATGTTTCAGTTAGAGGTTACTTGAAAATAAAGGTGTAATTTTTTTTTCTATCCAATTTCACAAATCCCCTGAAATAAATCTAAACACCCCTTGGCATATTTTAACAATCCTTAGTATAATCAGATATCAAGAATTACTTATTTTTCTCCCTCAGTTTATCTTTTCCAGAGTTTATCCATTGAATTAAGCTCCCTCTGATAACTTGGTTTCTTCACATGAGAGTACTTTTTTTTTATACTCAGTGTTAAATCCCTGATCCTAGCTCTTTTACCAGTCTTGCTCCATTTAAATAGATTTTTGTTCCTCTCTCCACTAACCCCCTGAACTATATTCTGCTTTGCTTCCTTGTATTAGAACCTCTCTTTCCTCTTGATTTTGTTTCTTAACCTTTGGGCATTTGTACATAGATATTTTAAGCCAGTTTAATTATTGGCTTCTTTGTTAAATGTTATTTCTGCTGCTTCTGTTCTTCCTTTATTTTAGCTACTCTGTATGATACGTATAGTTTGGTGCGTGTACATAGGCAATATTCCCTTTCCAATCATTTTAAAATAAAACCCTTTTGATTAGATCTGTGAGACATCTACCAATACATTTTTAGCAGCTTTTTAAAAAAAAATGTTATGTGGCCAGAAATCTGACATCACTTTATTATTTTAAGACATCACCTGAAAGTCCAAATAACATCCTTAGAAACTACTTTCTTCGCAGTCTGTTTACTTTTCAAATTACTTTTTTCTTTATATGTCCTTTGGTCTTCATTTTCTTTGCCCAGATTTCATAATAATTGTCAATACATTTTAAGTTCCTTCTGATAGTATCCTTTTATGTTTTACTAAGTCACCATAACTGGGTAATTGTTGTCCATTTTTCTAAGTCTTGGGAGATTCTCTATTCAGTCTTGGATACATATCAAGGAAAGTCAACATTATCTCTCTTGTTATCAGGTTGACACATAGCTGCCTCTGTCAGTGACCCTGAGCAGGAATTCATCAAAAACTGCCACAGCTCTTTTCCCTCTGACTCATACTGGATTATCTCCTCCCTGATAGTTTCTGTGACTCTAATATATCATCCTTTGGAAAACATGAAGTTGCTTAGTCATACAAAATGAAATTTAGGCTTCTCATTTGCTTGACTATTGCATTTTCTTTTCTGTCATGGGCCAGAAGAATGAGTAGTTGATCTGTGAATTAGATAAATTAAGATGGGAAAACTCATTAAGTTAGAGTAGTTAGATACAAATTGGAACCAAACTATCTGAGTTCATCTCTTACCTTTCTCACTTTCTAGATATGTGATCTCTCTCTCTGGCCCTCAGTTTCCTTATTGCTAAAACAAGGGATTTTTAACTAGGTAGTAGACTTTAAGGTTTCTCAGGTTCTTAAATGTATGATACTGTAAGTGATCAATTTTGGGAGATTACTTTGTAATGAAGAGGCCTTCATATTTTATCAACAAGAAAGTCATTTAGGATTTGTTCCTACCAGCTTGCAAATTTACGGTATCCATACACAACTTTCAATACTTCCAGTTAACTTTTGGGAAGATGGATCTTAGAACACTAATTTTTATTTATAACGAAGCCCCAGTATCTAAGATCATATCTAGTTTAATATAAAAAGGAAGTAAATAAAGTTGATTTCAAATAATGGCAAACTAATTCACTATATTCTTCGATCACTTTTATAAATCAAAACATAACCAGATACCTATTTTTCCTATCCTTCAAATTTTACAATTGTTTTAAGTCTTACTAAAGCCTTATTTATTTTGTGGGACATGCAGTAGACTATTCAGACTTGTTTCTTTGAAATTACCCAACTGACTTCTATTTTTAGTCATATGGGTAACTAACTGGGTGGTAAGGATTGGGAGATGTCTAATTAATGTCTCAAACTTAAATCTTGACGTAAGCTTTACCAGTGGAACCCTTCTTGTTTGAAAAAAAAAAAAGTTGAAAGTTGGTGACCAATTCTGTTCTTCCTTTTTTCAGAATTGCAGTTTTCTTGGGGGGGGGGGGAATGGTATGACATTGATTTTGGCTAAGTTAATGAAATTTTTGCTGCATTATAATTTTGTATAAAACATTTTTTCACATAATCTTACTGTTAAACTGAGTGACAGTGTTACATATTTGGGAAAGACCAATCAAGTCTTTTGGTTTTTCACCCTAAAAAAAAGTAAAGTGTAAAAAATCTGTTGTAAAGTATACAAAAAATTTTACTATGAAATAAAATGCAGAAGTGTAAAATGAGATTAAATACTTGTTTAAATTTGTGAGTACACACTGCTTTCCAGGACATTAATAAGCAGAAATAGAACCCTTTATCATGAAATATCCTCGATTTTCTTCTGGTAAGAGCATATGATTTACTGTTATTAGTGCTGTATTTCATGATAATTGACAATATAGCATCATTATTAGCAACTTCTTATTTTGCTCTCTGAATCTGGGATATTCTTAATTGTTGTAAAAAATGGATAATGTGACTAACATATTAAAGAGTAGAAAAAGAGTGGATGATATCCATTTGTGCTGATTTTCATGAAGTGGCCTCAATTCTGAATTGAATTGAAACCGGTTGAATTTAAATTTAAATTTCAGTTAAAATTGTAACTTCTTGGAATAGCAGTCTGACTACTTATTTTTTTCCCCTATATATTTATTTTGTGTTTAAAAGGAAAAGTATTAGATTACTCATTAATTTTTTGTTGTTACTGGTGTAAAACAAATTTTAAATTGACTCTACATAGATGCTCTTTTCTCTAAACCATTACAAAAACATTTTTATAGTTCAATCTTGATTATAATGCTCAGAGGAAATCAGGTCTTAACGGTTAATTTAATTTTCTTTTTAAATTGGGTATTAAAACTTTTAATCCTTGTTGAATGTAATCTTGTTAGTAGTTGTATTACCATTTGGTACTTGAAACACACTGAAGAAGATTTAGTATTTTATGTTTGTTATTAAAGGATCAGAAGACTTAGGAATATGAAGTCAGGAAAAGCAAAGTGTTAGGAAAGAAATGAATATTAATTTAAGATATATAAAGTGTTATAGGCCACCAGGACTAAGTGTGGAGTATAAAAATTTATTCTGTGTGGCTCTGGAGAATATAGTTGCTCAATTGATAAAACTAGGCTCAAGTGATAGAGATTATATGGATACATAATTCAGAAAGAAATTGTTAGCTGTTCTAATTCACAAAGAATTGTTAGCTGTTCTGAAGAAACGTGATGTTACTTTGATGGGATGATTTTTTGCCCCCTATTTTTAAAGGTAGTGTACTTTAAGATAGTGATCGTGTATGACAAAGTCACAAAAAAATAAAGTTAGAGAGGACCTTACAGGTCATGTCAAGTCCAACTTACTTATAAACAGGGATTTTCTTTACAGCATCTGTGTCCCTCTATTGCAAGAGTTTTTAAACTTTTTTTCCCCGTGGACCCTCTTTGGCAATCTAGCAAAGCCAACGGACCCTTTCTCAGAATAATGTTAAATGCATAAAATAGAATACATAGTGTTCCACAGAAAACCAATTATATTGAAATGCAGATATTAAAATAGTAAAACAAACAAATTCACAGACCCCCTGGTTGAGGGGCCCTGCTCTATTACAAGTCTCTGCTTTGAAGACATACAGTAATGAAGAACCTAGTATTCCTATTCCAAAAGTCCATTCTACTTTTGGACAGCTCTAAGTGTTAGGAAGGTTTCCATTGTATTTAGCTAAAAGTCTTCCTTCAACTTCTAGGGAGTAGTAATTGAAGGACTTAAAAATTTGAAGAATTTGGTTTTAATTTGTGCATTTTCTTTCAGCTTCTTGTTTTATTCCCTAATGGTGAGCTACTTTTCAAGTCTAGAATTTTATGACCTGCCAGAAAGAGTGCCCTACTTTGAGCAATTGGAAGTCGTTTACATAAAGAAAACAGCTTATTCCTTAAGTCTTTGTCAAAATCCTCTCCTTCAAAATCACATGCATGTAAAATTAAATATCTGCTAATAGCCATTATCTAGTATGATTGCTCTTTAAGACAGTGAATTTCCGTGTGTGTTTATATGCTAAGTCATTTGCCCTAGTATTACAGTAGAAATCCTATCATTGCTGTAACTAAAAGCTATGTAAATATTTACTGATCTGTAATTTAAATTGTCAGATTAAATATAATCAGATAATATTTCCAGTAAATTTAATTAGCTTTTTTTTTTTAAAGAATCATGCCCACGATCATTTACTTGACCCTGGAGACTCAAGAAAGCAACAGACTAATCAACATAACTACCGGACAAGATCTGCCTTGGAAGAAACTGCAAGACCCTCAGAAGACTTAGAAAATGGCAATAGTTCTTCAGATGTAAGATCCCAGATCCATATACTAATACGAATTGATTTCTGTATAAGTTTATTGTTCCTATGTTGAATACAGGTGTGTTTTTAGGTCCTAAAGCATTAAATTTAGACAGATTTGCAATTTTTTTAAGTTTGACTTGCTATAACTTGTTATATTTCGTTGAAAGAGCAGAAAAAGAAACAAGATCAAAAAGAAAAATATTAATAGGTACTATCTCAAAGGAAACATGTAGGTTTAATAAGGAGATTTGTTTTTAGGTTTTTGTAGGAATTCTGGAAAATTATTTGAACTAAGACAACCAACAGTCTAGTCAGTTGATCAGTGAGCTCTGATCAAGTATAATTATAGTTGAAATAAAAGTAGTGTCTGCAAGAAAAATTTTTTTAATCAAATTTGCATATACATATATATGTACACACACGCACACATACTTTAGAGTCTACATTTAAAATTTACTGTTGCTTAGTGTTGTATTTACAAATTAACTTTGTTTACAGAATTACATTGCCCGTAATAGTTGTGTTGCTTTTAAAAACAGGTATTTGAGATATATTTTTTAAGTTCTGCCAGATGACCAGAAAAGGTCTGCCTTTAAGTTCAGAGAAAAAACACCTTTCCTTATGCTCTTACTACATTCCAGACAGAAATGTGGCACGTATTCACAAGCTGATTAGCAAATTATTGCGATAATCCCTCCCACAGACACTGTTGTTCAAAGCCAATTGTTCAAGTTAAAGCACTTTATAAATCTGTAACATTTTTATTAATAGTAATCTTAGAAATCCAGACACTTTGAGAGTTTCCCAGATAGGAAAAAAAAATCAGTTGGAGGTCATATATTTAAAAAAAACAAACAACTTTATTTGGTGACCAAAGTCTTTATTTTAAGGGACACTATCTTTTCATATTCTTTTAAAACTAAGAATGCATAACAAAATTTTTAGGGTAGCTGGTGACACAGTGGATAGAGAACTGGGCCTGGAGTTAGGAGGATGTAAGTTCAGATCCAGCCTCAGACACTTACTAGTTGTAATTCTGGGCAAGTCACTTAACCCTGTTTGCCTCAGTTCCTTATCTGTAAAATTAGCTGGAGAAGGAAATGGAAAACCATGCCAGTATCTCTGCCATGAAAACCCCAATGGGGTCACAAAGAGTTAGACACAGCTGAAACATCTCAACAACAATAAACATAAATTCTAATCAGTAGATACAAATAGCACAAATGTATTCTGCATCATTCCTGGTTAAGGGGAGTCATAATGGCCAAAGAGGGTCTGTGTGATTAAAACAACCTGTTTGCTCTGAAGAAATGGCTAAAATTAAAAATATTGACTCTGCTTATATCATTTTATAGAGAAGTCTAATGCATGCAAAGTAATTACCAAAATAAGGAGGCTGAAGGAACACAGAAATTGAGACATGACATTCTTCGTTTTTATTCCATGTAATGAAACATTTGTATTGTTTTAAAAACTTATTGTTCCTATGTGTTTAAAACTTTTTGATGGTCTGTGTACTTAATAAGAAGTTAATTTTATTTGAAAAGACATCAAGATGGAAGATGGCACAATCTAATAATTTGTCTAATCTAGTATACTTGAATGGGATTCATAGTTTGTGTTTTTCTCCTATCCTGAATGATATAAGCTAAAATACTTCAACAGTTTATTTCATCAGGCAAAAAGTGTAATGTTTATCAGGACAGGTGAAATTTAATGTGGGGTGGCCAGGTGTCTCAGCAGATAGATTGCCAGACCTGAAGTCAAGAATATCTGAGTTCAAATCCAGATATTACTTGGTAGATGCGTAACCCTGGGAAGTCACTTAACCCTCCTTTTGCCGCAGTTTCCTCATCTGTAAAATGAACTGGAGAAAGAAATGGAAAACTACTCTAGTATTTTTGCCAAGAAAACCCCAAATGGTGTCATGAAGAGTGAGACATGACTGAAATCACTGAATAACTAAAAGATTTAATCTCATAAGTCTTGTATATCTAGATTGGTAATACAGAGGCTATGTTTTTAAAATATAAAGGTAGTTTTACAATAAATTTTCCTTCTTAAACAATTAATGATCATTGCATACCCGAGGAAACATTAAATTTATTAATTCTATTAAGTTGTATTTTGGGAGGGAAAAAAGGCATAACAGAAGTATGCTGCAAAAATTAATCCTTAGAATTTTCCATTTCATTTTAAGTAAAATCAAAGAATTGAGAGTTTCATTTTGATTTAGTATTGATAGCCATCTCAGAGACTTTCTAGTCTAACTTATACAGGATTTAAAATTGTCTTTATAACTTAGCCAGCAAGTAAGTAGTATTCTAGCCTAGACTTGGAAATGTCCAATGAAGATAAACCTACTTCCTCCCAAGATAAACATTCCACTTTTGGATAAGTAATTCTTAGGAAGTTTCTGTTAACATTATACATGAATTCCACTCCCTTGAAAGGTCTGCCTATAACCTCTAGTTTTGTACCCCTAGGGCCAAGAAAAGCAAATATTCCCTTTCTAATTGTTAGCCCCCACAAAAGCTTGAAAACCACTGCCATGTTTAGCAAGTCAGGCAACAAGCGTTTTATTAAGTACTCACTATGTGCCAGGCATAGTGGTAAGTTCCAGAGATGCAAAGAAAAGCAATAACATGATCACTGCTCTCCATGAGCTCTCATGCTGGTAAGGATGACAATGTGCAAATAACCATGAATGTAGAAGATATAGACAGTGTAAATGTACCTAAATTTTAAAGGGAAATGGACTAGTAGCTGGGAGAAAGATGGGGAAGGTTTCCTTCAAAAGATGAGATTTAAGTTGTCTCAGAGGAAGCCAGGGAGGCTAGCAGTTGGAGGTAAGGAAAGAGGGCACCCTGTGAATGGAAAACAGCCATTACAAATGCACACTCAGTAGATGGAATGGAATGTGTAGGAAGAATGCAGGTAGGCTATTGTGCTGGAACTTAGAGTATGTAGAGAGAAGTCAAGTGTAAGAAGACTGGAAGGGAAGGAAAGGATCAGGTTTTGAGGGTTTTAAAGTAGAAGATATTACATTCTATTCTGGAAATAAGAAATAATTGAGTAGGAGGGTGGCATATGATCAGACCTGGGATTTAGGAAATCACTTTGGCAGCTGACTTGGAAGACAGGGATTGGAGTAGAGAGAGACTTGAGACAGTGAGACCAATTAAAAAGTTATTGCAAGAATCCAAATAAATATGAATATAATACAGGAGGGATAAAGTCCTGTACCAGTATAGTGACTTTGTGAGTAGAGCAGTTTCATACAAGAGATTTTATGAAATTAAAGACAAAAAGATCAGACAACAGGATGTGTTCATTCAGAAAGCAGTTCTTTATAAAGTATTAATGGACATTTCTTATAACTTTTGAAATTTTACTGATAATCCACTTATAGCAAGGTTAAGGGACTAATTTCTTTTAGATTCTAACCTAGGAAAAAGAAAAAAAGTAATGGTGCCCTCTGAATTAGATCAATGAATAAGTTATTAAAATATACTCTAGTGATTGGTCAAGGACATTTCAATTTAATGTCACTTATATAGAAGGCTGTGACAGAGCTGCTTTTAGCTTACCTGACACACGCCCTTTGAAGAATAGAGATGGAAGAATGAATAGTCCTATTGATTGATGCAATTTAAATGATGCCTTAAGATTTAAAACCATAACAGAATTCAGTGCTTAATAATGTATTAAAAGAATTATGACTCTAAATCAGGAAATTGCTTTGCCCACCATAATTCTGAGATTGAACTATTAGTTTTCCACATTTATCACTTATAAAAATTTCCATTATTTTGAGTTCTAAATGTTAAGCCAGGATTTTTCAGGGTTCTTAACTCTATTTTTTTGTGTAGCAGTTTAAGTTTTAGCTACAAGTCTCCAGTTCTAAAACTATTAACATTAGATAAGAACAGATAAATGCATGCATTTTTCATACTTTACTTCTGTTTAGTGAAATTAGTTCAGTAGTATCAGTAGAATAGAGTTATCACCCTTTTTTCAGGCCCTCTCACCAGATGAAGGAAAAGTAAAGATTACGTAATGTTCAATAATTGACCACAAAATATTATTAATTTCTGAAAGATTTTTCCTGAAATAAGTTTGAAGGGAGTCAGAAATAAAACATCTTTACACATCTTTATAGTCCTACGAAGATGATAATACCAGGAATACTGTAATTACATCTCTGTGAACTTTAGAATGATTCAGAAATTATGTCTATTATGAAAATAATACCTGTATTTTATGTCAAATATTAATAAAAATAGGCTGTCATGAAATTCCCTAATGTTAATATCTCCAGATTTCACTCATAATTTTTGCAGAGATGTGCAATAAATATATATTAAATATCTCTTGATTAGGAAGGTGAAGTAGTGGCTGTCAGTGGTGGAACATCAGAAGATGAAGAGAGAGCATGGCACAGTGATGGCAGTTCAAGGTGAATGACTAGATTCTTATTTTTATAAAACTCTGCTGTCAGTTATAAGTATTAGTGGAACTTTGATGGGATGGGACTCATGAGTAGAATATAACTCTGGAAGGGTAAAATTTGCTCAAAAGAAAAAGATGAGGTAAAGAGGATGAGAGCCAGAGTCCAAGTACCAGTGTATTAGTCCAGACCTGTAGTTTTATGGGATAGAGAAGTCAAGGTGGAAACTTACTGCCTCAGTATAGATCAGCAGCTTTCCTTTAAATAAGCTCAGAGATAAAAAGAGATCAGAGATACGGTTGTCCAAAAAAAAAATTTTTTTAAGAAAAACAAATTAAAAGAGGATTATAAAGACACACAGAAGAGAACAGAAAGCCCGAAATTACATAGTGAATTCGATATATTTTATTTAGAAATTTGCACTTTTCTTCACAATCCTGGTCTACTATTGTATGGAATTGCTCACTTTATTTGGTGTTTCAGTTCAGAACAAAAGAAAATTATAAAATTTGTTATACTTTTTAGGATTGCATATTAAAATATATTTGTGAAATAACTGGAATATGAGGAACATAGTGTAGAATGTGGGTGAAACTCAATGACATTAGAAACAAAAATAGTATTGTCACTGAAAGCTACATAATTTAGACAGAAAATAGATGAGACATACAAAAAGCAGATTGTAAGCCTGGCAGAGAGGATATGCTATGAGAATGATGAGGACTTTAATTACCCAAATGTACTACTGTATTGTAGCTCTCTACTTCAAAAAGATCATCTAATACACTAATTCTTGGCCTAACAGCAGGAAACATCCCACATTAGCTGATAATACCATGAATAATCCCATGGTAGCAGGGGCTTTAGAATGTCCTGTGGCTTAGGGGGTAGAACCTTCAAAGTTACGGAACTCTTTACTCCCAAATCAGTGACCAAAGGCAGAGGCTTCGATAACTTGAGAACAATGTTTTCTTTCACTTCTGGACTGTTCTACATTTATTCAATATATGTATTTACTTACTGCCTGAATAAACATTGTAAAGCTACATAATACTATATTTCTCATAAGGATGACTCAGATAGTCAGAGTGGATCTGTGATCTCATTGGTGTATATTCCTGCCACCAGTATAGGTCAAAAACCACGTAAGCTTGACTATCCTGTGTATCTGTTATCTATGTCCTCCTGCAAGTCCACTAATAAGGGTGGCCCTGCCTATTGGGGGCCCATATCTTAGTATTGGTAGGGATAGCATTAATTCACATAATCATGGTTTTTTGTCCATTAGTTATTCCTCTTGTCCATGACCAGCCAACCTTCTTTTTTGCCTCATACGTTTTTTAATGACATCAGTATGATACCATATGCTATTAGGATATATTCATTGCATAGAAGCCTATTGATTCCATTACTTAATATGTTAAAAAGTTGTTGCCATTAGAAAAAAAATGATACTTCAAAAAGGTGATGCTTTTAAAACTAATTTAGGGGGTTTATTATTTTTCAGAATTTAAAAAATGTCAAATTACTATTAACTGTCCCTTATTTCATCTCTTTATTATGAGCCATTCTGAAAGGGCAGTTTTGGTTTTTTCTTGCTGTGCATGGGAATTAGAAATATTTAAGTAAGCATAATATTTTAGAAAGTGCTCACAAGTTGATGTATTAGAAATCATTGCAGTATTTTAGTGAGTCCAGTAATTCTGTATTGTTTTTCACTTGTTACTTTACTTTTCATTTATTATTTTAATATCAAAAAGCAGGCTTAAGGATTTTTTTTGTCCACATTTATAGTGATTATTCTAGTGATTATTCTGATTGGACAGCTGATGCAGGAATTAACCTGCAGCCACCAAAGAAAGTTCCTAAACATAAACTAAAGAAAGCAGAAAGCAGTTCAGAGGATGAAGAAGAATCTGAAAAACAGAAGCAAAAGCAAATTAAAAAAGAAAGAAAAAAAGGAAATGAAGAAAAAGATGGACCAACATCACCAAAGAAAAAGAAGCCCAAAGAGAGAAAGCAAAAGGTTGGTACCATATTAAGCATCAAAATGCTGTAATATTTTCATTCTATTTTTAGAGAAACATGATTATTTTTACAGAAGGCTTATGGTTTTTTTTTAAATAAAATTAGTAGCTCACATTTAGGAAGTGCCCTTTTGATTTGCAGAGCCTTTTACAAATATTCTCTTCTGATCCTCACAACAACCTTGAGAGGTAGGTGCTTTTATGCCCATTTTTATAAATGAAGAAATTGAGGCAGGTAAAGAGTAAGTGACTCGATTGTCACTAGTCAGCTAGTAAGTGTCTGAGATAGAATTTGAATTAAGATGTTTCTGATTTCAGGTCCAGCACTATCAACTTCACCATCTAGCTGTCTTTGCAAATAACTAGCACTTATAATTTGCAAAGTGCAGTACAAATGGTATCTCATTTTATCCTCCCAATAACTCTTGGGAGGTAGGTGAGCTTATTATCCCCATGCAAAGGGCAGGCAGACCAGTCCATGCCCTGGAAAAGAGAAAGTCATCATGTGCCAGGCAAATCAAACTACTATTACCACTTTGACCCACCCCACCCCCCTTAGACTCTTGAGGGAGAGAGCTTAGGACTGTAAATCTGAGTGTCCACAATCATCATTCTGAGAAGCAATTCCTGTGGAAATGCAGTCTGGTAAGTGTTCTTGCAGGTGCTACACCCACTTCTATTGAAGACTCAGAACCAAAGTCCTTGGCAGTGAACAAGTATCAGTATTTTCTCAACATATTGGATGGCCGCAAGTCATGAAATCATGGAGTAACCCATTCTGAAAATACATGCAATATTGCACAGCTGTAGCACCCCCTCCCTTCCAGCCTATTTTACTGAACAAATTTGTTTTCTTTCCACACTCTTATTCTATAAAAAAAAAAAGACAAAGAAAAAAATAACCCTTTAACAGATATTCATAGTCAAGCAAAATAAATTCTTTCATCATCTGTATGTGTGTGTGTTATATGTATATGTGTGTACATATATACTTCTCTCAGAAGAGGTGGATAGTACATTATATCATCAGTCCTGTGGAATTATTGATGGTCATTGTATTGATCAATAGTTCTTATTCTAAAATAAAAAAAATAAAATCCTATGAAATCCAGACTGATTTAGATCTTTTGCCAGACTAAATTTAAATAATTCTTCCTTCTGCTGTTTCTGGCTCTTTTATGAAGCAATATAGAGTCCTTAATTTTCCTCAGTAATGTTTTATAAACAAGTTTATATTTTGAATGTGTATTACTCTTAGCTCTCATCCACTTGACAAGTAAAGTAAGTTTTTGATCATCTAAGGCAGTTTGAAGGTCTTTTGAGAACCTCATTTCAGTCAGTGATTTATACCAGATAAATTTTTGCATGAAATTGTTATCAGGTTTTTATTCCTCTTTCTACATCTGTTTCCTCTTTTCATTATCAATAACTCATTTCAGCAGGTCAGCTTGGAGCTTTAAAATTGTGTGCTATATTTTTTCTCATTTGTTTTCTTACAACTTTGCGTTTATGATATATAACCCCTGAAGTTTCTATATAGTCTATATCCCTTTTTTTAAGAGCCATCTTTTTCAATATATTTGTCATGATACTTTTCTATCTCCCTATTTGCCTGACATGTGCTCACTTCTTATCTCTGCCTCTTAGATTACCTGACTTTATCAAGCACCTGCTTGAGGCCTCTCCTGATCCCAGCCTCCCCTAGATGCTGGTGGCCTATGAAAAGGCATCAAGATGAGAGACTCCCCATAATCATTTTTCCCCACCATAAATTTAAAAACAAATTTCTTTATGTTAAATTCCTTTGATAAGGCCTTGGTATCCAAGATATATAAACAGCTAAGAAAAAATATTTTATTTATCTTTGTTTCCTATGTTATCATAGCCAAAGAATTCATCATGGGACCAGCCTTGGTCCCTTAAACACAAATCTCATTTGTGATTGATGAAATTCCCTATGCTTAGCTAGGCTGGTCCTTAGAAAATAGGCATGATTTGTTTTGGGACCATCCTTGGACCGTCCTTGAAACTTTTCCAAAATGACACATAGAACCTACTTGTAAAAAACCAGTTCCTAATCCTCCTAATTGAACTAGAAGTCAAACTGAAGTCTTCAGTTTTCATACTTGTTTCTCTGCTTCTTTTAAAATATCAGGACAATATGTTCACTTTCCAGTTCACCAACTCTTCTCTGTAGTATATCTTTCTTTATTCCACTAATCAATAATCAGTTCATAAATTCCCACTGTGTGAGAAGCACTGGGAATACAAAGACAAAAATGGTGTGCTCCTGCCCTCAAGATGGCCATACAAATCCAGGGGTGACAATGTGTTTGTGTGTGTGTGTATCTATCTATCTCTATCCATCTATCTATCTGTCTATCTATCTATCTATCTTTCTATCTGTCTATCTGTGTGTGTAGACACGTGCACAAGGCAGTCGTGAGTGGAATTATATCATTTTGAATTTAACAAATACCAGCTAAAATTAATGTAAGTGTATAGAAGATCAGAAAAAAAGAAAGTGTATATGAATATTCAGTAAGTTGTGTAGGTTTTTTTTAAGTATATAATAAGTTCAGTCTAATTTTCAAGAGCACTCCATTTATTTGTACTTTCTTGCCTTCTGTTCTCTGCATTTTTTAAAAGGATGCCTCAACGACATTTTTTTTTTAACTTTTTAGTGAGGCAATCAGAGTTAAATAACTTGCCCAGGGTCACACAGCTAGTAAGTGTCATGTCTGAGGTCAGATATGAACTTGGGTCCTCCTGATTTCAAGGCTGGAGCTGTATCCACTGCACCACCTACCTGCCCCTGTGAACAACATTCTTGCAAGTTACTAGTGGTATGGTATATATGTACCAGTGGAATTGCTGGGTAAAAGAATATAGACATTTTATCCACTTTATTTCTGTGATTACAAATAGTTTTCAAAATTATTGTATTAATTTATAATGCCACCAACAATATGTTGGTATGCCTATCTTCCTATAACCTCTCTAATATTGATTATTTCTGTCTTATATTTACCAACTTTTTGGGTGTGAGGCGAAATCTTAAGGTTTGTTTTTGATTTACATTTCTCTTAATACTTGTGGTTTGGATCATTCTTCCGCATAGTTGTTAATAGTTGACAGTTGTTCTTTTGAGACATATAAGTTCAGATCCTTAGACCAATTCCCCATTGGGAAATACTTTTGATCTCACATACTTTTGTTAGTTATTTATATATCTGTATTTAATATAAGGAATTTTTCCAATTTGACTGTTTCCCTTTTTATCACATATGCGTTAATTAGAGAAGTTTTTCATATAATCAGAATTATCTTTTATAATTGCCTCAATCTTGTGTTTAGTAAAGAATGAATACATTTCCTACCCATGATCTAATTATCTGCAAGAGTTTTTTTTTTTAATATTATGATCTTTAATATTAAGGTAACATCTACATTTTGAATTTATTGTGATATCCATTTTATCTTCTGATCCTCTTGTCCCTTATTTGGTAATGAACTTTATCCTTACTCATAGAGCTGAAATGTAATTTCTCCCTTGCTCCATTGAGTTGTTTATGATGTCACCCTTTATATATAGGTCAGGTTTCCATTTGGACCTTACCTTAGTAAATGTTTGAGATGTTAATAGTCTTTTAGTAGTTTGTTCAGGATGGCCTGAATAAGTAAATTAATTTATAGTATTGTCATTTTTATTGTTTTGCTAGGCCAACTCACAAGCAATAAATATTTTTCCAATTTTTTAGGTCTGTCTTATTTCTATAAAGAGTTTTTTGTAGCTATATTCATGTTGTTTTAATGTATCTGTTGGTAGATAGCCTTCTGAGTATTTTAAGCATTCCATAGTTATTTTAATGGCAATTCTGTAGTCTCTTTCTGCTGAATTTTGTTGGTATTTGGTGATTTACGCAGATTTATTTTTTATTCTGTAACTTCGCTGAAGTTTTTAAAAAAAGTTTTGTTTACTCTTTAGTTTTAGATAATTAAAAAGAGGTAGTTTTTAGTTTTTTACTTAATTTCTTTTTTTTTTTTACTTATTGCTATAGCAGACATTTCTAGGACTGTTAAATAGCAATAGTGATCATGTGTCGACTTGCTTTACTCTTCATTTATTTGGGAAAGCCTTTAACAACTTTTTCTGTTATATATAATGCTTGCTCTAGGTTTTACATAGATACTACTTACCATGTTAAGGAAAAATCTGTTTATTCCTATTAATTCAGGTGCTTTTAACTGAAATTGACATTGGATGTGTTCAGTATTGTCCAAAATCTTTTCAACATGTTAATATAATCATTTTTTTATTTTTTATATTTATGTGGCTTAATGTCTTTTTTTTCCCCATAATGAACCAATTCTGTATCCAACCTGGTTACATTATATGGTATTTTGAATATGTTACCTGATCCTCTTTGCTAAGTTTTTTTAAAAAATATTTATATCAGTATTCACTAGGGGTATTGGTCTGTAGTTTTCTTTCTGTTTTAACTCTCAGGGTTGAGGATCGAGACCATATTTGCATCATACAAGGAATTTGATTGGATTACTTTTTTGTTGCTTTCTTTTTTCCAAATGGTTTCTGTAATATTGGAATGCATTATTATTGCAAATACTGGAATATTTGAAATCATTTTAAAATGATTTTACCCTCTGGTCTTGGAAGATTTTGGGGGTGGGGAGGAGGCAAAGAGTTCACTTTTTGTGGTGTTATGTTGTCAAATAGTTTATTTTTTCTCATGACAATCTGAGAATTTTATGTTTTAGTAAGTATTCAATATTTTCATGTTAACAAGTTTTATTTACATGTAATTGAGCAAAAATAGTTTCCTCTATTTCCTCTTCAATTTTTGTGAATTATCCTTTGTCATTTCATAGTAACAATTTGATTTTCCTCTCTTTTTATTCATTGGATTAGTTAAATTTTTTTTTCACATGAGGCAATCGAGGTTAAGTCATTTGCCCAGAGTCACACAGCTAGTGAGTGTTATCTGTCTGAAGCCAGATTTGAACTCAGATCCTCCTGACTCCAGGGCCAGTGCTCAATCCACTGTACCACCAAACTGCCCCCCAAAATAATATTTGCGCTCTCTCTCTCTCTTTTTTTTTTTTTAAGGCAGTCAGGGTTTAGTGATTTGCCCATATAGCTAATAAGTTCCTGAGGCTGGATTTGAACTCTGGTCCCCCTGACTTCAGGGTTGGTGCTCTATCCACTGTATCTATCCACTCTGTGCACCTAGCTACCCCTAGTTAATTATTTTGTTAGTTTTTTCCCAAAAGTTCAGTTCTTAGATTTATTTATCAATTCAGTTTAATAATGGCTAGGACTAGATTCCACCTTCCATAGGAATTGTTTGGCCTTAATTCTTGCACACAGCCTGGGCCTTGTTCAGACTCAGGTTGCCTGGATATTGAATCAGACTATTCTGGCCCTGTGTCCTACTGTGGGACTGGACTATTTTGTACCTCACCTACCCTGTCTTTTCTCAGCACCATACTTTGACTGGATTCTGGTAATCATTTTTGCAGTTTTGTACTGGATGGAGGAATTTATGTATGATTTTCTTTGATTTTCTTTATCATTGTTTCTTCTAGTACATTTTCGGAACTTCACAAGCTCCTACTCTAAATGATAAAATGCTTCCAGTGTGTTCTCTGGAGTGTTTGCTCCATAGGGAACAAAATAGATTTAATTTTATACTTTTTCCTTTCTTATTTCTGCTAGCTTCTTATACTCACTAAGACATGACTCTCTCCTGATTTTACACACCCTTCCTGGGCACCTTTTCTAGTATTGTTTTCACTTTCACTTATACCCTTGACTTCCGGTGAGGAAGTTGGATTACTCCTTATTCCCCATTGCTAAATTCCAGGCTCTTCCTCTGCTAACATCACTCAGTAACTTCTTCCTTTGAGATTTAGTCCATATCAGGATTCTAGTAGGTATTTATTGACCTCCCTCTCCCTTCTTTATTCAGGAAGTTCAGTGCCTGGCTTACAGTATATCTCTCCTCTCCAGCTTCTGGAACCCCTTGGGAATTTCAGTGTACACATCACTAACTTTTGAAACACCTTACTCACTAGGGGCAGCTAGGTGGCTCAGTGGATAGAGCATCAGCCCTGGATTCAGGAGGACCTGAGCTCAAATCCGGCCTCAGACACATAGCACTTACTAGCTGTGTGACCCTGGGCAAGTCACTTAACCCCATTGCCTAACCAAAAAAAAAAAAACAACACCTTACTCTCTCCTTTCTCAAGACCTCTACCTCTACCCTACCACAGCTATTATCTCTGACAGAGGATGATCTCTCTGTCACCCACAAATGTTCTTCATCCATTTCATGATCTCTCAAATTCCTTTCTGTCATCATCATCTGTTGTCATTTCATCTCTCCCTCTGTATTGCAACTCCAAATCCTGGTTTTTATCTTCACCAAAATCTCCAATTCTTTTACTCCTAAGTTGTCAGCCATCACTCCTGTACTATCTTCCTGTCTCCATATTGACCCCTAGGTGAATCAATTCAAATCCACCCTGTCCTCAACTCCTTTGCCCCTGTAACATGTCAAAGATCTTGGACTGACAAATCTCAGCCTTAGATTACTACAACCATCTACTGCCTTTGTTCCTACTAATGTGCTATTGAACAGAACTAGAGAAACACAAAACTCTGCTGAGTCCACAAGTTTGTTTTACAGTCTAAACTGGGCCCTTACTGTAGCATGATGACCCTTTTCTTTCCTCACTGACTTACTGTAACCTTTTCCCAACCTGTTATCATGCCTTCCACAGTTCCCACCCTCTCAGCTAAGAACACTGCCTCATTTCTATTAAAAATTTGAGGCTGTTTGCAGAGGTCCCTCCTTCCCATCTCACATCACCCAGATACTTGTTGCCACTATCTTCTTCACTTTTTTCTCACAAGAGGTATCTCTTCTCTTGCCAAGGCAAACAAACCCTTCTGCAAGTAAAAGTGATCCCATTCCATCCCATCTTCTCCAGTTGGTTGCTCTATCTATCACTGACACTCTCTTATTAATCTTCAATCAGTCCCTTTCTACTGGCTACTTCCTTACTGCCTATAACCATGTCCATATCTCCTTCATAGTGGAAGAAGTTCAGTCTCAAAAATACATAGTTATAAATTGAAGAAATACATTATTGACTGGGCATACTAAACTATACACATTTCTCAACTCCTACCACCAATTATGCAGAAGTTTTTTGCTGAAATTTATTTAATAAGTTCCGTCTGATTTCATTCCACTTTCAGGAAGTCAGTCAGTAAACATTTATTAAGAGCCTACTGTGTACCAGTTATTGTACTAAACACTGGAGATATAAAAAGAGGCAAAAGACAGTCCCTAGCCTTAAAAAACTCATAATCTAATATAAGAAGCAAGTATGTACAAACTGTACATAGGAAAAATTGGAAATAACTTAAAGAGGGAAGGCACTATAAATAAGAGATGTTGGGAACAGCTTCCTCTAGAAGATGAGATTTTACTTAGAACGTAATAGAAGCCAGATGGGGACAGGAAGCATTCCAGGCATGGGCAATAGTCAGAGAAAATGCCTGGAGCTGACAGATATGCTGCTTCTTGCTATTTGTCCTTTGTTCTCCAAGGAACCATGACCTCAAGGAGGTGTTGCCATGACATGCAAGTGAATTGGATTTAAGTGAGGGAGGGCTGTGCAAAGTCACCAGTCTTTCTTTGTCCTCCAGAGCCATCTGGATCCAGTGGCCAGATATAGATCAGGACAACTGGAGGTGGCCCAGGATGCAATAGGGGACCTTGATCTTTTCAAGCTAAGGTGTTTAATAGGTCTCAGTTTTACTGAGGCTGTAATATAAGTATCTTATTTGAGGAATGGTGAGGAGGCAATGTCACTGGATTGGACAGTACATGGGGGTAGTAAAGTGTAAGACAATTGGAATGGTGAGAGGGAAGTAAAGGGGATGATGGCACTAAATTATGAAGGGCTTTGATCAACAACACAAAAGATACTGTGTTTTATCCTTGAGCAGGTTTCAAAGTTGAACAGAGTGACATGAACCAGGCCTGGCCAAGAACATTGTAGCAGGTCATTTTGAAAATATTTGTTGGTGTATTAAGCATTATGGTATAAGAAGAAGGTCCATACTTTAATTCTTGATATGTGGCCTTTGAACTAACTTGAAAAGTATTCTCTTTGTCCCCCTTCATCTTATTTGCAAACTTCAAATCATGACATTTGATTGTCAGTGGTGGTTAAATGCTTCTCTTTTTTTCATTAGTAAGGATTTGGGAAAGACATGCTAGACCTATGATTGTACTTCCAAGAGTTGATTTCTGGGGCAGCTAGGTAGCACAGTGGATAGAGCACCATCCCTGGAGTCAGGACGACCTGAATTCAAATCTGGCCTCAGACATATAACACTCATTAGTTGTGTGACCTTCCCCAATTGCCTCATCAAAAAAAGAGTTCATTTCAGTACTGAGAGGTGAAATGACATGCCAGAGGTGACACAGAGAGTATATGTCAGGGTGGGACTTGAACCTTCGTTTTCTTAGTTTTAAGGTTAGCTCACTATACACTATAATACACTAGACTGCCTCTTCAGAAAAGACAGAACAAAAATAGCTAATAAAAAGATGCAAACCATGATAAAAAGAGAGACAATAAAAACCACACCTGGCAGGTTCAAAGAACTACATACTAGATACTGAAAACTGGCAAATACAATTTATTAAGCACCTACTATAAGCAAAGCATTGTGCTGAGAGCTGACTGTACAAAGAAAGGCAAAACACAGAAATGATTTGCAAAGATGTTACCAGATGACATCACAGAATGAAATAGAACTATTCAGCTACTACTTTGTTTCTGTCTCTATCAGCAAGAATGGCCTTCATAAACTGGAATCAAAAGAACAAACTATGAAGTAGAAATTGTAGCCTATGATAGATGATAACAAGATACCTAAATGAGCTGACCTTCAGACTAAATGAATTATTTGCTAAGATGTTATAGATATTTTCAGATATAATCTCAGCCACAGTCCAAATCTTTGAGAAATCATAGAGAATGCAAAAGATGTACAAATTAAGTTGTACAAATTTCAGAGTTTTCTGAAAAAAGAAGAGGTTGATTCTAGAAACTACAGATACCAAAAAAAAATGTTTTTTGTAAGTTTCACATGAATATCAGGCAAAAGTCCAAAATAGATTATTAACGAGAAAGTTTCTGAGCATTTAGAAAAGCATTGATCCCAAGATCAACATAGCTTTTTTAGGAAATAGTGCCAAACTAGCCTCATATCCTTCTTTTTCCACAAGATTTTGAGTTCCAAATTTTCTCCCAGTCACATCCCTCGTCCAAATCCAAAACAGCGTGCATTCTGAATACCCTTTCCCCTAATCTGCCTTTCCATCTATCTCTCCATCCCCTTCCTTTTCTATTTTCCTGTAGGGCAGGATAGATTTCTATACCCCATTGCCTGTGTATCTTATTTCCCAGTTGCAGGTGAAAACAATTTTTTTAACATGTGTTTTTAAAACTTTGGGTTCCATATTTTCTCCCTTCCTTCCTCCCCACCCACCCTCATTGAGAAGGCAAGCAACTCAATACAGGCTATACTTTTGTAGTCATGCAAAACACTTGCATAATAGTCATGCTATGAAAAACTAACTATATTTCCCATCATCCTATCCTGGCCCCCCCATTTATTCTGTTGCTTCTGATTACCCTCTCCCCTCTATCATCCCCCAGCTCTTTTATCATACCCTTCCCCACTGTTTTCCTGGAGGGTAAGATAGCTTTCCATACCCAATTGAGTGTTATTCCCTCCTTAAGTCAAATCCGATGAGAATAAGATTCGCTCATTTTCTCTCACCTTCCCCCACTTCCCCTCCACTGTAAAAGCCTTTTCTTGTCCGTTTTATATGAGATAATTTACCCCATTCTGCCTTTCCATTTCTTCTTCTCCCAGTATAATCCTCTTACCCCTTAATTTTATTCTCCAGATATCACCCCTTCATCTTCAACTCACCCTGTGCCCTATATCTATCTATCCAACTACCCTAATACTGACAAAGGTCTCATGAGTTAGAAATATAATCTTTCCATGCAGGTATGTAAACACTTCAACCATAATAAGTCCCTTATGATTTCACTTTCTTGTTTACCTCTTCATGCTTCTTTTGAGTCTTGTATTGGAAAGTCAGATATTCTATTCAGCTCTGGTCTTTTCAGCAAGAATGCTTGAAAGTCCTCTATTTCACTGAGTGTCCTTTTTTTTCCCCTGAAGGATTATACTCAGTTTTGCTGGGTAAGTGATTCTTGGCTGTAATCCTATCTCCTTTGCCCTCTGGAATAGCATATTCCAAGCCCTGCAGTCCCTTAATGTAGAGGCTGCTAAATCCTGTATTACTTTGATTGTGTTTCCACAATACTTGAATTGGTTCTTTCTAGCTGCTTTCAGTATTTTCTCCTTGATCTGGGAACTCTGGAATTTAGCTACAGTATTTCCTAGGAGTTTTCCTTTGGGGATCTCTTTCAGGAGGTGATCAGTGGATTCTTTCCATTTCTGTTTTGCCCTCTGGTTCTAAAATATCAGGGCAGTTTTCCTTGATAATTCCTTGAAAGATGATCATGGCTTTCAGATAGTCCAATAATTTTTAAATTATTTCTCCTGGATCTATTTTCCAAGTCAGCTATTTTTCCAGTGAGATATTTCACATTTTCTTCTGTTTTTTCATTCTTTTGGTTTTGTTTTACAGTGTCTTGATTTTTCATAAAATTACGTGCTTCCAATTGCTCCATTCTAATTTTTAAGGAAGTATTTTCTTCGGTGAGCTTTTGGACTTTTCCATTTGGCCAATTCTGCTTTTGAGGGCATTCTTCTCCTCATTGGCTTTTTGCACCTCTTTTGCCATTTGGGTTAGGCTATTTTTTAAGGTGTTATTTTCTTCAGTATTTTTTTGAATCTCTTTTAGCAGGCTGTTGACTTGTTTTTCATGATTTTCTTGCATCACTCTCATTTCTCTTCCCACTGTTTCCTCTACTTCTCTTACTTCTCAAAATCCTTTTTGAGCTCTTCCATGGCCTGGGACCGATTCATATTTTTCTTGGAGGCTTTGGATGTAGGAACTTTGACTTTGTTGTCTTCTTCTGGTTGTATGTTTTGATCTTCTTTGTCTGACTCTTTTTGCGCATTTTGCTCATGATCCCAGCCAGTTACTTGAATCCTAAACTCTTTGTTAAGGTAGGGGTCTGTTTCCAGTGTGGAGAATGTATTGTCCCAAGCTTTGGGGGTTTTGTGTAGCTGTTTTCAGAGATACTTCTAGGGCCCTGTAAATTTTCAGTTCCTCCAAGGTGCTATAATCAAAGGTGAGGTGTTTACTCCTTTCCTGGCCTGTGCTCTGGTCTATTAGTGACCACAAGCAGTCTTTTCGGCCTTGGAACTGCGAAGAGATTCCCTCTCTACTGCCACCACAGGCTCCACCATGCCAGTGCTCCTCCTCACCCCAGGACCGCCACTTAGAACTGTGACCCAGATCCAAGCCCAGGCAAAACAAGAGAATCCTGCCTCAGCACCAGCAAAGAGATCGCTGCAGTCCCCCTCTGATCAGCCACTGAATTCCCCCTCAGTCCGTGGGCAGGAAGCTCTTAAAGTAGCCTCAGCCACAGCCCCAGGGCGGCGCCAGGACTGGGGCTGGGACCAAGTTCTCTCTCACTGTGGTCACAGAATTTTCCTACTGACCTTCTAAGTTGACTTTTCCTACTCATCTTCTAAATTGTCTTTGGTGTTTGTGGGTTGAGAAGTCTGGATACTGTCACAGCTGCCCTTGATTCAGTCCCCTGAGGTCTGCCCCACCACCCAGGTTCGCTGAGGCCTAGTCTTTGCCTGCATGGCCCACACTGAACTGCACTCCTCTCCCAGCCTGTTGTGATCGGCCTTTCTAATCAATCATCCAGGTTGTCTTGGGCTGAAAATTTGTTTCATTCTGTCTTTTTGTGGGTTCTAGAATTTGTTTAGAGCCATTTTTTACAGATATTTGGAGGGGTTTGGGGGAGCAAGTCACTGCTTTTAATCTGCCGTCTTGGCTCTGCCTCCCCATATCCTTTTTTTGACAGCTATATTCATAGATCAGAAACCTCTTAAGGGCACTGTAGGTGACCTTGGGTTCTCAGAGGTCCCTTCCAGTTGAGTGCAAGTTCTGTCAGATCCTCTTAGGCTGGAAATTCTTCCAGTCTGGGTCTACTGATGTCAGTTTTCCTAGGACAAAACTATCCATTAGACCTCATCACCATGATGTTGATTTTTTTAGCTACAGCAATTCTCATGTCAATCTGGAAACTATTAGCCTTATCTTATTTCATCCTACAAATAGAAACATATTTATGATGCAATTAGATACCATCTCCTTGACTCTACTGTAATTTCCTTGAGGGCAGGGACTGTGCTTATTCATTTTTATATAAGTAAATATTTTTGTACAAATATGTTTCTATTTGTAGGATGAAATAAGATAATATTTGTAAAGTACTTAGCACATAGTACTATGGTGCTTAACAAATGCTTCTTCCCTTCCCTATTTGTATAAATACTTGATACTTCTTGGATCTATGAATCCATCAATATAGATATTCCTTTTGGACTCTTCTATTGACAAAGATGATAATGCTAATAGTTTCCAGATTGACATGAGAATTGTGAGCAAGCATTTATTATGTGTCTGATATGTGCTGGGCACTGTGTTAAGCAGTTTGGAAATATCTCATTTGATTCTCACAACAGCCATGAGAAGTAAATGCTATTAATATCCCTGTTTCACAGTTGAGGAAACTGAGTCAGGCAGAAGTAAAGTGACTTGCCTAGGGTCACTTAGCTAGTAAGTGTCTGAGGCTAGATTTAAACTCAAGATTTCAGACTCCGAACCCAGAGCTCTATCTACACCACCACCTAACTGCTGCTAAAATCATAGATCAGGCCTGTGCAACCTGTGGCCCAAGGGGCATACCAAAGGATCTCAGCTTGCAACCTCTACAGTTTTTGCGGGCCGCCCAGAATCCTTTGTCAGGCTGCAGGTTGTACAGGCCTGATACATCTAGAGCTGGAAGGGATATTAAAAGATCATTTTACAGATGAGGAAACTGAGATCCAAAGAGGTTATGACTTACTGATTACCATAGAGAAGACAGAGTTAGAATTTGATCTTAGGTGTTATAACTCAATGTCCTTGCCTTCAAGGTATCCAGGCCTTTCTGTGACTCCAGGTTCTTTTCACTGTATCATGCTGCTGCATCTCATTGCATGATTTTTTTTAAAGCTAAAAATTTAAGATTAAAATAATCCCATTAAGTAAAGAGCTTTGCCAAAAACAAGTTTAATTTAAGGGGGATCAGTATAATGTCAATCAGTAAGTTGATAAACATTAAAAGCCTGCTATGTGCCAGATACTGTGCTAAGCTCTGGGAATACAAAAAAAGGCAAAAGATATTAACTTCACTCAAGGAGTTAGTCTAATGGGGGAAACATGCAAATAAGTATATACAAAGCAAGCTATATGTAGGATAAATAGGAACTGTTTAACAGAGGGAAGGCACTAGAATTAAGAGGGCTTTGGGAAAAGCCTCCTGTAAAAGATGAGATTTTAGTTGGGACTTAAAGGAAGCCAAGAAAGTCAGTAGGTGGAGATGAAGAGAGAAAGTGCATTCCAGGCATGGAATCCAGAGAAAATGCCCACTACTAAGAATTGGAGTGTCTTATCACAGAGTCATTGTCAGCAGATCAAAGAGTACATGTTGGGAGTAACGTGTAAGAAGACTAGAAAGGTAGGAGGGGGTTGGGTTATGAAGAACTGTGAATGCCAAACACAGCATTTAGTACTTGATCCTGGATGCAATAGAAAGCCACTGGAATTTTTTGGGTGGGGTTAGGGTGACATGGTCAGACCTGCTCTTAAGGAAAATCACTTTGGTTGGAGGATGGATTGGAGTGGGGAGAGACTTGAGGCAGGCCCACCCACCTGCCAGCTATTGTGGTATTCCAGGTATGAGGTGATGAGGATCTACACTAAAGTGGTGGCAGTGTCAGAGTAGAAACAGATGAATTTGAGAGATGTTTCAGAAGTGAAATGGATAGGCCTTGGCAATAGATTGGCTGTAGAGGGTAAGAGATAGTTAGGAGTTGAAGATGCCTGCTAGGTTGTGAGTCTGAGGGACCAGGAGAATGTTGTTGTTCTCTGAAATAATTGGGGGGGGGGCGACTTCGGAGAAAAGATAATGGGTTCTGTTTTGTACGTGTTGAGTTTAAGATGACTACTGAACATCCAGTTCCAGATGTCTGAAAGGCAGTTTGGAGATGCAAAATTGAAAGTTAGCCTAGAGTTTAGGGCAGGATAGGTAGATTTGGGAATCATCAGCATAGAGATGGTAATTAAATCCGTGGGAACTGATGAGACCATTTAGTGAAGGTAGTATAGAAGAAAATGAGAAGAGGGCCCAGGACAACCTTGAGGAACGATGTCTACTTGTAGTTTGAAGGCATGATCTGAATGGTAATAATCCAGCAAAGGAGACAAAGACAGAGTGGTCAGATAGATAGGAGAACCAGAAGAGAATGGTTTCCCAAAAACCTAGAGAGAAGAGAGTATCAAATATAACAAGTATTGCGTTACTCATTTAGATTAATTGGCACCCCAGTTTTTTTTCTGACAGGTACAGAAGGGACAATAATTGGCTTGGCAGGACTTTGTGTTAATTTTTTAAGCAGAAGTTTATTTAGAGTCAACAAGGATAAAGTGACTATCCAAAAAAAAAAAACCCAAAATGCTCCATTTGACCTTCTTAAGCTACATAAATAACAACATTAACAAGACAAGACAGAATAAACATAACTGTCAAAAAAAATTGCTAATTATTATATTAATAGTATAGTATTAAGATCATGGGAAATAGTAGTCTGTTTATTTTCTCTCTACTCCTCAGGCTGCATCTACAATATTTTGTGTAGTACTTACTTATAAGGTACATCCAGAGGGGTGATTTTAAAGGATCTAGAAACCATATCATATGAGATGTCCATATTTAACTTAGAGAAGTAGAGATTAAATGGAGATACACTATACTTACTACACTGAGTAGATTTGTTAGTTGTTGCTTCAGAAAGCAGAACTGGAACCAGTACAAAGAGACAGGTTTTGACTATAGCTGTTACAAAATTGAATGAATTGTCTTGACAGATGGTGAATTCTTTTCAAACAGATAACTAATTGTTAGGTATGCTATGGAAGGGATTGCTGCATAAAGTAGAAAGTTGGATTGTACAACACCACGGTTCCTTCCTAATATTCTTTGACATTTTTCCATGCAATCCCAACATTTTAAAAATGCTAAAACTGCAGATATAGTACCCTAATTGTATTTTTTAAATAAGCATTTGGGTAGATAGAATAAATTAAACAATCATTTATTAATAAAAAAATTTGTAATTTTAAAAAAATGGAAATTTTTCTTAAAATTAAGATAATGCCTTGAATATTGTAGGTGTTTATTAAATCAACTGATTCATCCAATATCCTTATTTTTTTTAAAAAAATTGCAGTATTTTAGTGCAATTTTAAAACTTTAGTATTTCTTGAGTGAATTAGTATTGTATTCTCAGCACTGTGTTTCATAGATTTAGATCAAGAAGGGGCCTTAATATCAGCTCTGTTTTCATCACTGCAGTGGTTAACTTTTTTTTTTTTTAATTTCAAGGAAATCAGTTTGTTAATGATTGTGCAGTTAAAAAACATATTCTTGAGGGGGAAAGTTTGCTTTATTTTAAATATCCCTGTAATGGAGTATTTATTGTTATGAGGAATGTGGATTTTATATTGAAGAGTTGATGTTTCTATTTTCATAAAGTTTCATTAGATGTTTTGTATGTATACAAATACTATTTATGATGAGCATAATCACTTTCAAATTTTGTGAATGTTCTCTAGAGATTGGCTGTTGGAGAATTGACTGAAAATGGTTTGACTTTAGAAGAATGGTTGCCTTCAGTATGGATTACAGATACTGTTCCTCGCAGATGTCCATTTGTACCGCAGATGGGAGATGAGGTACCTTTTGATTAAAATTGACTTTCATTTTTTGTCTTTTTTGCAGTTGACTTTAATGCCAACTTCTAGTAACTTGCAATTACATTAGAAAAATCTTGTACTGCTAATATTTTTATTGTGTGTATGTGTATATATATTTAGAGAGGTGTATGTATGTATTTTTAATCATTCCATTGATTTTCTTTGTTTAGAAACATCGCTTAAAATTGTTTACATATTTAAATGAAAGTTTGTATAAGAGAAGTGAAAAGGTTTTTGTAGAATTTTTCTTTTACTTTATTTATTTGTCTTGGTCAGGCAGTAGGATTAAGTGACTTGCCTAGGGTCACACAGCTAGTGTTATGTGTCTGAGGCTGGATTTTAACTAAGGTCCTCCTGAATCCAGGGTCGGTGCTCTATCCATTGCACCACCTCGCTGCCCCAAAAGTAAGTGGAGATGTCGGGGATCAAACCCTGGGCCTCACACAAGCAGAGTTGGTAGAATTTTTAAAGAAAGTTTATGGAATTTCAGAAGCTGGGGCTTCCATCTCTAATTATATTTTTATTTTTTTCTATAACTTAATAGATTTAAGTAGATTGGCATATTAAAAATATAATTTATAATTTAGTCATATTGTGAATAAAACTATTAATTATTGTCTGGTACTGTATTTCAAGGCATATTTATCAAATGTGTTAAATTGTTCTATAAATCCATCATGTAAAAATTTGGTTATTTTCACTTTAACAGCAATAGAGTTATACCCCACTTTTTAGACTGTTAAACAGTCTAATTGTTTTGGAATTGCTTAATAGATTCCTGAGTCATTATCAAATTGGATGAATCTTGGAAAAAAAGAGACCCACCTACATTTTGGAAATTTTTTACAATTATAGTATTACTTCCTTTTTGAGTGGGAATGGAGGCCAGCTTAAAGTGAGAAACCTTACAATAATATTTTCCTCCAAAAATTACATCATTTTCAAATTCTATATATGTCTCAGGCTAATATAAATGGATGATACTAAGAAAAAATAGGGTTTTTTAAATTGTTATTCATATTAAAGCTCTCAGATAGTAAGAATATCATAAACCTAAGTGTTTTAACATTTAACATTTATATCAAGATCTTAAAATTGAAGGAATACTGTACTTTGGTAATACCTTGGGTTTGAAAAACATACTGATTTGAATTCTTACTATTTTTTAGTAATACTCTAAAAATTCATGAATTTTTAAATTACTTCTTCCTTTTTGCTCAGTAAAAATCTATCGTTAACTCAAGAAGCATTTCTTAGGTACTTACTGTGTGCTAGGCACTGTACTAAGCATTGTAGATTTAAAAAAAAAAGTCCTTGCTCTCAAAAAGTTCACAGTCTAATGGAGAGACAACATACAAACAACTATGTACAAATACGATAGATACAGGATATATT
The DNA here is from genome assembly GCF_003287225.1 of Phascolarctos cinereus. Classification (NCBI taxonomy): domain Eukaryota; kingdom Metazoa; phylum Chordata; class Mammalia; order Diprotodontia; family Phascolarctidae; genus Phascolarctos; species Phascolarctos cinereus. The sequence continues at coordinate 188,365,932 of NW_027555958.1, forward strand.
GGAGTTTATCTCAGTTGAAAAGAACTAAGATTAAAGAAGACTGAGAAGGGCGTTTTCCAGAAGATTCGACTTTAACTGAGACTTAAAGGAAGCCAGGAGGCACAGAGATGAGTTGGGAGAGAGTTCCAGGTATGGGGTACACCCAGTAAAAGTACAGGGATTTGGGAGATAGAGGGTCTTGTGAGAGGAACATCAAGAAAGCTAGTGTGGTTGGTCATTGGATCTCAAATTATATGGGTAGTGAGTAAGATGTAGGAAATCTGGAAAGATAGGAGGAGGGCAGGTTATGAGGGGCTTTCAAAGCCAAAGGATTTTACATTTGATCCTGGAGGTGATAAGGAGCCACTGGAGTTACTGAATAGGAATAAGGGATGATATCTTTTGGTAGATCGATTTGACAGGTGAGTGTGAAGCATGGACTGGAATAGGGAAAGAGACTGTGGGAAAGAAGACTAACAGGCAAGTTGTCACATGGAGCAATGAGGATGTGAGGTGGCAGCAGTGTCAGAGTAGAGAAGAGGGCTTATTTGAGAGATGTTCCAAAGGCAGAAATAACACTACCTGGCAACATACTGGATATGGAGAGTGAGAGAGCGAAGAGTTGAGGATAACACCTAGGTTGGGTGACTGGGTAGTACACTTGATAGAAATAGGAAAGTTAGGATGAGGGGATGGTCTGGGGAGAAAGATGAGTTCAGTTTTGGTGTAGAGTTTATGATATATGTGTGACATCCAGTTGGAGAACATGGAGATGTTCCTTGAATCAGTGGGAGCTGATGAAACAAGTTCAATAGTATAAAGGGAGAAGAGAAAATAGAACAGAAGAGAGCCCAGGACAAAGAAAATTTGTTTGTTTTTTATTTATTTATTTTCCAGTTTCGTGATTTCATTTTTATATATGAGAGTCCTAGTGTGGAAACTTATCTACTAATACATATCAGACTTCTTTCTGTTCTTCTGTTCAGAATCATAGTGAGTCTGGGCAGTAAATCTTACCCACCATCGTACAGCCAGTATTTGTCAGAGTTGGAACTTGACCCAGGTCTACCTGACTCTAACCATGATTCATCACTGCCTTTTAGTTTTCATCTGTGAGTTCCAGAATAACATGGTTTTGTTGTATTTAAATTATTTTGGCAGATTTTTCATATTTGACTTGTAAGTTTTTCTAAAATATATTGGAAATGGGGGGCAGCTAGGTGGCGCAGTAGATAGAGCACCGGCCCTGAAGTCAGGAGACCTGAGTTCAAATTTGACCTCATACCAAACACTTGACACTTACTAGCTGTGTGACCCTGGGCAAGTCACTTAACCCCAATTGCCTAAAAGAAAAAAAAATATATTGGAAATGTTGTGTAACCAAATTTCAGCTTCTTAAGAGATCTACATAATATGTGAGAATAATATTGAAAGTTCCTTTTTCCTATTTGGATTTCTAATTTGCAATAATATTTCTCTGTTTATCCTGTAAGAGTCAGCTCTTATCCTTTTTGGTGTCCCCTCAGCTATAAGTGTCTTCCTTTCTGAGATTACTTTATATCTACTCTGTATTTATCTTATACATATCTAGCTAATTGTTCTTCTTCCCCCTTCTAGGGCCTTTCTTTGTGTTACCCACACTCAAGCACAATATCTAGCACAATACTAAAATTTTTGGACTGATTGACTGCTGTGGCTGTAGTTAAATAATGACAGTATAATAACCAATTGAAATTTAACGATTCACTCATGGAGTAGTTTACTTTTTAAGCTTAAGATCTGCAGCAAATGGATTTTGCGTTTTGAATCAAAAGTGTTACATTTATATTTTGCAACTATGACATGATTCATTTTGTTTTTTTCCCTTAGGTTTACTATTTCCGTCAAGGACATGAAGCATATGTTGAAATGGCCCGAAAAAATAAAATATATAGCATTAATCCAAAAAAACAGCCATGGCATAAAATGGAATTGCGGGTACTATAATGTTTCTTTTATCATGACATCTTTTTTTTTTCTAAAGTTTTTCGATTCAGGTTTATTAGTCAGAAGAAACCATTTTATAATACAGATACCATTTTTGTCTTTGAGAATAAATAGTACTTTTTTTTTGTCTTGAAACTTTTAGAATAGATTTTTTTCTTTTAAGAGTTATTAAAAAGTTATCATTACATTATCTTGACTTTGCAGTAAAAATACTGATCTAATTTATTGACTGGTGCAATTTATGTTTGATACATAATGTATTGGGATTACTTTTAGTCAGTTGTATTCATTTTATATCTAACTACTTTAATACTTTATGTGAAATAAATCTGACATTCTGATCTTAAATTTTGCTAGAAAGACACTTTTTTTTAAGGCAATTGGGGTTAAGTGTCTTGCCCAGAGTCACACAGCTAGTAAGTGTCAAGTGTTTGGTCTGAGACCAGATTTGAACTCAGGTCCTCCTGACTTCAAGCCAGTGCTCTATCCACTACGCCACCTAGCTGCTCCTAGAAAAAACACATTTTTCCCCCTTTTTTTCCCTTTTTTTAAGTTTTATTAATTTATTTTGATTTATCAACAATCACTTCCATATGCTTTTGAGTTGAACATTTTTCTCCCCCTTCCTCCCGCCCATCCTCCCCAAGACAGCACACAATCTGATATAGGCTTTACATTTACGTTCCTATTAAATATATTTTCACATTAGTGAAGTTGTAAGTAAAAATTAAAACCTATAGGAGGAATCATCAGAAAGATGGAACAAAAGTCAACAGAAGGTAAAAATAAGTGATAGCGATTCAACTTCCATAGCTCTTTCTTTGGATGTGGACAACAGTAGAAAAACACATTTTGAGAGTCAGCATGGCATATTGGATACAATTGAAGGTTGGATGACCTAGGATATAAAGACCCTCCTCTGACAGAGACTGTGTGACCCTGCCAAGTCACTTAACCTCTAAGTGCCCCCAAAGAGTTCTGTAATACTCTAAGAGATGTAGAGCAGTTGTTGATGTGATTTGGTGGAGGTAATTTCTTCACCACAAGTTACCTATACTAATGAAATCACAAATCCAACACCGCCCCCCCCCAAAAAAAAACTATTCAAAAAATTCATTGTCTTCATTTCACTAGATTTTTTTTATGATAGTTACAAAATACTAAACTTTAAGTCAGAACATTTAAATTAAAAGCATGGTGTTTTCTTATTTCTTTTTCTCTCCCGTAGGAGCAAGAATTAATGAAAATAGTGGGCATAAAATATGAAGTGGGTTTGCCTACACTGTGCTGCCTTAAACTTGCTTTTCTAGATCCTGATACTGGTAAACTAACTGGAGGAGCCTTTACAATGAAGTAAGGGACATTCAAAGAGGCAAACATTTTCAAAGCTTTAAGAAATATATTTAAATTATTGGCTTTAAAATCAGTTTATTTATGTTTTGTTTTTGTTGTATTTTTCAAATTAGGTACCATGATATGCCAGATGTTATAGATTTTCTAGTTTTGCGGCAGCAATTTGATGATGCAAAATATAGACGATGGAATATAGGTAAGTACATAATTAGTTTGTGAAAATGTGAACTGTTTAACATACACAAAATGAGCTCAAAAGAAAGGCAGCTTATTTTCTGGATCTTAAAGGATAGCTAATGAAACATTTACTTTTTCCTAGGTAGAGAATTGAAGTGCATAATGGTGCCTTCTCTGCCAGAGATAGCTTCTTTATTGACTCTTTTTTTGCTTAGCTAACCTTTTTACATAAGTCTCTTCATTGGCAGGCCTGGTATTTTTGAAGTGATTGGTGTAAAAATAAGGCATTTGTAATTTTTTTAAGAGAGACTTTATTCATTGACTATGTAAATTGAATAAAAATATCATTTGCTGGATAGGAAATTCATTGTTGATGTCCTTTTTTGTATCAGAAATAGTAGTTACATTTATTAAAAATCAGTTGTTTTAGTTTTTTTCTTCCCTCTAAAGGCTCAACATATAAGTATTTTGTGTAATGCTGATTATTTTCTTATGCTCAGTGAGGATTTATATAGCTCCATTCTGAATCTAAGAGCTGAAAAGGACCTCAAAGGTAGAGTCAGCAAGCATTTATTAAGTGCTTATTACGTGCTAGGCATTGTGTTGACCTTATTGGAGTCCCTGCCTTCAGGGAGCTTCCATTGTAATGGGGGGAACACAACACATAAAGGGAATTGAAAACGAGGAACTAGAGGGTGACAAAGTCTGATGGCTGGCATGGACTCTTCCTCAGAATCAAGGTTCTGGGAGGAACTCGCCAATGGGAGAGTTCTGCCATAGCCCCAGAGGGATGTTCCAGCAATGGGAAGGCATCTGAATCATGGTAACATGGTCATATAATTTAACACCATCATTTTATAGATGTCTTCATGAAGATTATTTCAAGGTGCATTTTTGAAAATTCTTCGCCAGTGTATGTGCCATTATCCATCATTGTTGTTAGTTTTCATTTTAAATTATTTTTAAATTAAATCAAAGGGGTGGAGGGATTCATAATGAGTTAAATTCCAGGATCCAAACTTGTATGATTAAAGTATTGATATTGAAGGATGATCTCCAAAGATTTGTCCTTATTCTTGTTCTTTTTTCAGAATTTTTATCAGTGACTTATATGATATGATGCCTGGCTTGATAAATGATTGTTAATTTGTTGGTGATATCGTAGTTTTATTCTTATCAAATATGTGGTTGAAACTGAGGACAGGCTCGTGAGCCTAAAAGCTATTAACAGATCAGAGTGAAAGGGCAAAATCTAGTAACTGAAATTTAGTCAGATTAAAGTTCGACATTTGGGTCTAATAAGTAAATAAGCCTAAAGTTCTATATTTGAGTGTATATAAGTAAGTATTATCTGCAGTACTTTTTAGTGAGAGCAGGACAAATAAACATACTTCCCTTTCCCCCCCAAAAAAACCCCTTGGTTTAGTACTTTTTGATAGAGTGGTATAAAGGATTGCTTCGTAAGTGCAGTTTATTTTGATGACTTTGAGATGTAAAAAGTTACATCTGAAAAATACATAGCTATAGTTGAAGAAATACATCATTGGCTGGGCTTAGTTATTATATACCATTTTCAATTTCTGTTACCAATTATGCAGAGGTTTTTGTTTAAACAGTCAATTTCCATCTTTGCAAGTGATATATTGTTTTTGCTAATAGAAGCTTAGTTTTTAGGTATCTTGTTGAGCATGATTTCTCCATATTATCATTCACTAATAATATCTCAAGTCACGATATACACTTAAAGTGTAAGGTTCATCATTAACAGCGGTTAATATGTAAAGCCATATTTCAAGTGATCTTTCTAATAATTTCAAAATTTTGGCTTATTTTTATATCAGATCTGATTAAATTATCATTGTTTCTGTCTTATAGTATGTCTGACAAAAATTTCAGCCCAGGAATAAGTGAAGTGTCATTTTGGCATATTTTTGATTTAGAAGTTTTAATGGTCCCCCCCCAATCCCAGAGGATTGTCTTGTATTACCCCACTTAGGAAACTACAACTCATCTTTAGAAAGTGACATAAAAACAGAATGGTGAGAGGTCTAAAGACTATACTATATACAAATCATTTGAGGAACTCGGAAATTTTTGCCTAGATAAAAAGTACTTAGAAGACATGATCAGTCAACAAGCATGTGTTACATGCCTGCTGTGTGAAGCACCATGATAGGCACTGGAATTGTAAAGACAAAGTAAAACAGTATCTGCTCCCAAGGAGATTACATTCTGTTGGGGCATACAATGTACATAGATAATGTAAAACATATATAAAATAAATAAAAGTGATTTCAGTGGGAGATAGGCTTCTAACCACTGAAGCAATCACAAAGTCCTCTTGAAGGAATTGAAGATTATAAGAGATTGCAAAAAGTGAAAGTAAGGAGGAATAACATTTCAGTCTTGGGATACAGACTGTACAAACCATGGTTGTAAGTGAGAGTGTTGTGTGCAGAGAACCATAAGTACGCCAGTTTGACTGAATCATACAATGTTTGGGTGGGGAGCAGGAGGAAGTAATGCAGCCTACAGAGATAGGAAGGGGCAGGAGTGAGCACAGAATATATTTCAGACATGGGAAGGTGGACAGTGCAAAGATACAGTAGCATGAGGGGAGATGGAATAATAACATCTTGAAAACATTGATTGGGGCCAGATTGTAAAGGGCTTTACAAAATAAAACCAACTCCTCTAAACAGGAGTTTATTTTACCCTAGAGGCAAGAGTGAGCCACTTGTTTTTTTTTGTTTGTTTATGTGTTTTTTAGATTTTTTTAAATTTAGACCCAAATACTAAAGCTTAAATACATAATAAGAAAAAGAAACCTATTACAAACTTAAATACAAAATAATAAAAGGAATAAAAGCTTGTTGTGTGCACAGTAGAATGTGAAAGGATTCAATAAATTTCCATTTCAAGAAAGCCTATATAATAAATACTATGCATTGTGTTAAGAGCTGTCCATCCTTTCTTTGCTTCCTTGTATGTTTTCTTTGGTTTTCTGTTGTCACTTTTAACTTCGTTCTTTTTCCCCCCTTTCCTTTCCCCCACCCCCTAGGCTACAATTATATTTATGCATACATGTGTACACACACACACACACACACACACATACATGCATACATACATACATAGATATATACTTTCCCTAACAAATTCTGCTGATGATCTTGCATATCTCTTATTTCCTATCCCTCCTGACTCCTCTGCTTTACTTCTACCTGCCACCTTCCTGTCCTATTCCTTAACCTACCCCTATTCCACCCCACCCCCAAGGTCAATAAATCTTAACATAGCCCTCTTGGGGAGCCACTTGTTAATTGAATAAGGGGATGGCATAATCAGTTCCGTGTTTAACAAAAATTACTTTGGCAGCAGTTTGTGGACTGGAATGAAGAGAGACTTGAGGTAGAGAGACTAATTAGGGGAGGCAGTTACAGTAATTTAGGTGAAAGGCTGTGAGAGCCTGAACTAAGGCTGGAAGCTTTGTTGAGTGGAGAGAAAGGTTAATAATGAGAGATGGAGACAGAAGCAGTAAGACTTGGCATGTCATTGGATAGGTGGGGTAAGAGAATGTGAAGAGTGGAAGATGATGCCAAAGTTTTGCCCCTTTTTGTTGTTCAGTCGTACCTGACTCTTTATGACACCATTTGGGTTTTTATACTGGAGTGGTTTGCCATTTCATATTCCAGCTTATTTTACAGATGAGGAAACTGCAGCAAACAGTGTTAAATGACTTGCCCAGGGTTACACAAGCTAGTGATGTCTGAGGTCAGATTTGCCTCAGGAAAATGAGTCTTCCTGACTCAAAAGTCTGGATGTGCCATCCAGTTGCCCCAGTTGTCAAAGTTACAAACTGGGGAAACTAGAAGAGTGGCTGTACCCTTGACAGAATTAAGAACACTTAGAGAAGTGATGAGTTTTGGGGAAGAAAAATAATGAATTATGTTTTTGATATGTTAGTCTCTGGGAACATCCAGTTTGGTATTCACAATAAACAATTGGACAAACAAGAAATAATTTAAACCTTTAAAATGTATTTACTAAAAATAGAGTATAACATGACATTCTTAGTAATGTACTGCCTGTTTGTTTCTTATTCAGGTGATCGTTTCAGGTCAGTCATAGATGATGCTTGGTGGTTTGGAACTATTGAAAGCCAGGAGCCTCTTCAGCCTGAATATCCTGACAGTTTATTTCAGTGTTACAATGTCTGGTAAATATCTATCTAATTCGGGTTTTTTGGTTTGTTTTTTGTTTGTTTGTTTCACCTAATTACCTTTAAAATTTTCCTTTCTAGTAACCAGACTATTTGAATACATGATGCAGTCTCTTAAAATAGTGAATTTTTAAAACTTTTTGTGACAAATTGCATTATTTATTTATTTATTTGTTTGTTTAGCAGTTGTTTTATTTGGAATTTTAATGCAAGTATTATATCTTTCTTTAAGCTGGGATAATGGAGACACAGAAAAGATGAGTCCTTGGGATATGGAACTTATTCCTAATAATGGTATGTGTATCTGTAGATTATGCTCTATGTAACTATGAAGTAGGATGAATTAACTTAATAGTAGAAAAGAGATTTTGAGTTAATAGGTGTCATCTTTATTAAATAAGTGCTATTTGAAAAAATTGTAGTGAATATTTCATCCAAAAAAGTAATTGAAAAAAAAAAGACATTTGAAAAACAGTGTCCATTATGAAATGTTCATGTAAAATGAAACATGAAAATGTAAGTTTTAGATAGTTCATAAACTTGTTGATCAATAGAATTCATTGCAAAATTTTCATTTTTCTCTGTTACATTAGGTTTTTTAAAAATGACTTAAGCCATATTGAAATATTCTGAATTCAATAAAAAATTTTTAATTGTAATTTTAAAAAATAATTAAAAAGAGAGTAGCATTTCTTCTGTTACCAAAAATGCAAGACATAGTCTTTCATAACAAATCAGGAATTGAACTAAAGCCACCTAGCCTCTTTGCGCCATTTATGTCACTACTGGCCTAAAATAGCTTGTAGCCAAAAGCTAAATGAGTAAGGATTCAAGCAGATATAAGACAAACCGAAAAAAGGGAAAGAGTGAACTCTTTTGACTCATCCAGCCACAAATTTTACTACCATCATCACATTACCCTGAGGTAATAGCAGGCAGGTTTGTTCTCCAGAACTCTTCTCCAGTACTTAAAATTTTCTTAGGCCTTCATTGTTTTTTGTTGTTGTTGTTTTTTGTCCTTCATTCTTGAAGAGGACCAGTAACATCAGGAACGTGATGTCTTGACTTGCAAGTGAATTGAATTTGAGTGAGGCAAGGCTTAAAGTCACCAGCCTTGATCTCTCCTCCAGAGCCATCTGGGTCCAGTGGCAAGACATAGATCAGGGTGATTGGAGATGGCCCTCGATGCAGTGGGAAACCTTGGCCTTTTTAAGCCAAGATCTTTACCAGGTCTCAGTTTGTCTGAGGCAAAAACCACTCAGTGATTAAGGCTAGGTAAGAAATGAGGGAGGAAATGCCTTCTTTTACCTATTCAAAGGAAAAAAATCCATCTAGGAGAGGAAGACCCTCAGAGTTTCTGGCTAGAACAGAAACAATTGCTATTTATACTCACTCTGAACCAACAAAACTCAAACAGTGACCAACTGAGGGTTGGGTTGGGGCCCATTATTGGCCAGTCAGTGAGATCTAGAGTGATTTGGGTTTAAGGCATAGTTGAGTAGCTCCAAATGGGCTTTATCAAAGCATGGTTTAACAGAGAGCTCTATTTATAGAAATCTAGTTTCCTTTGGGCAGAGCACCCATATGTAAATATATGATTCCCCATGTGTAGGGAAGAGGGGGAAAAAAAAGAAGGGAGAGAGAGGGAGGTGCAAGAAGGGGCAGTTCTCAAAGGATGAGAGCTATCAACAGCCATGTGGAAAAATGCTCCAAATCATCAATAAGAGAAAAATGAAAATAAAAGAAACTCTGAAGTTCATATCCACAAGATTGGCAAAGATGACCCAAAAAACTGATTGTTGAAGGATTTGTAAGAAAACAGGCACATTAACGTATTATTGGTGAAGTTATGAAATGGTCCAAACATTCTGAAAAGTAATATGGAATTATGTTCAAAAAGTCACTAAGACCCATATATCCCTTGACCCAGCTCATATTCCCAGAGAGATCAAAGAAAAATGACCAATATTCAATCCAGTCCAATCAATAAACATTTACTAAATATCTACTATGTGCCAGGCACTGTGCTAAGCACTGGGATACAGTTAGTAAAAAAGCCAGTCACTGTCCTTATGGAGCTTACAGTCAGAAGGATTCAACATACAAAGAGGCAAGAAAGTGCGGGTGAGGAGAAAAAACCAAGGACATACTCAGCATGGGGGGTATCTTATTCTTTGGAGTTGAAACCAGGCAGAGTAGCAGATGCAAAGTGGAGTGAGCTGAGTATATTTTCTAACCTTGAAGGCATCCAGGAGTTCAATACTCTACCCTCCAGTCATAGGGGATAGGAAGCTGAGAGAGGTGTCAATCAAGGCTTGAATTAGCGTCAGGTGGTAAGATGAGAAGTGATGGTTTCAACTTGGGAGGGGCATCTTGTTCAGGAGAGGCAAAGTGGAGATATGTACAAAAATAATTATAATCTTACTTTTTCTTACAGCAAAGAAGTAGAAACTAATTAAGTAGTCATCAACTTGGGAATGACTGAACAAATCATGAATATAATATTATTCATCTGTAAGGAGGATTTCAGAAAATCTTAGAACTTGTATGAACTGATTTAGAATAAATAGAACCAGAAGAACAGTTTTTTCAATAACAACGTGAATGATTGAATTAATGAGAAAGCATTTATTAAGCACTGTGTGCCAAGCATGGTGGTAAACGTTAGAGATACAAATAGAAAAAATAGAGACAATCCCTGCTCCCAAGGAGCTCATACTCTAATTGGAGAAGACAACATATAAAAATTCAGGTGCAGAGCAGACATAAAGGCACATAAGTCCTAAGGATTTAGTGGAAAAGCAGATAGCAAGGCTCATGGGTTCTAGGTTAAGTCAGTAGGTCAGATAATCATGCTGGGGTCTTCAGGGCATTGAGGCTTTGCAGATATAATAAGGGTAGGGGGATCTTAGGAGACAGGTACAGGGCAGGTTGTAAGGCCTGATGATTTTCCATTGAAGTAGAATTGGTGACTCATCTTATCCAAGGTCCCCCCCAATCTTCATTTGAGGAGGACTTTAATTCATTAAGGAAATAATATAAAACTGATGACTTCAACTTTTTCAAACTAACTAGTTTTAAAATTCTAATGTGATGTTTCTAAAACTGGTTTCTTTTTTCGTAAAATACACTCTTGCATTTAACTATTAGAGCATTACTTTTCAGTTATAGACATTTTAGAGTATAAAATATATTTTGTATTAATGAAGCTGTCATTGATAAAAGTGTAAGTTCTTTTCAAGGAATTTTAAACTAAAATTGTTGTTAAAGAGTCTGTATGCATTTTCATTAATTTTCCTAAAGATGATTTTTCTCAGATTTTCTTTTTGTTGCATTTCAGCTGTATTTCCTGAAGAGCTGGGAACAAGTGTTCCTTTAACTGATGTTGAATGCAGAACATTGATCTATAAACCTCTGGATGGAGAATGGGGTTCTAATCCCAGGGATGAAGAATGTGAAAGAATTATTACAGGAATAAACCAGCTCATGACACTAGGTAAGACTCAAAGAAGAGGAAACAGATGATGCACAAATGGAAAACTTGAGTAGAAATAAAACTGATATATATAAAAACATAGTCTTAGTTTTCAGAGGGACCTTGGGTCCATGCTAGATACCTGTTTACCTCTATAATGTCTCCTTTGTAGCTATCCAATATCTGCTTTAACACCCACAGTGACATGGAATGTACTACCTTATGAGGCAGCTCATTTCTTCATTTGACAACATTAGTCCTTAGGAAAGTTCTTCCTTCTGTTGAAGTTTATCTGCCTTCCTACAATTTCCACTGATTAATCCTAGTTCTTCCCATTAGAACAACACAAAAAGTCTTAATTTGTTTTTATGTATAAACCTTCATTTGGTCAAGAATACACATCAATTGTCCCTATTCCCCCAATCCACTTTTTCCCAGGCTAATTATTCACAACTGCCTAACCAAATCATATGTGATTTTTTTTGAGGCCTGTTAGCAATCTCCTTTGTACGTAATCCAGTTTGTTAAGGGGAAAAAATTAATTTATTACACTGAATTGACAACATAAGGAAATTTGGTGAGATTTCATTTTCCTGAAATAAATATGAAGAAAAACTTAACCTTTTTTCCAAATAAGTAAAATCTTCAAAATGAATTTTTTGGAAGTGTATGCAAAAACAATAGAGATCTAGAATTGAATTAAAAGACTGAACCTGACGTATTAGGATTGGTTCACAGTTGACTGGTAAATCTATAGAGGGCGAGTTTTGCCACCGAATAACTTCATGACACAAAACCCATATTGGTTTGTGTGTGCTCTCTTAAGACTTGCCATAAGTTTCTTCTGTACAGTATTTCATTGATAATATGTTGCGGTCTATTTACACTTAACCCCTTCTTAACCATTCCTCTTTAAGGGTGGGAACTGGTTAGTTTTTTGGGGTTTTTTGTTTTGGTTTGGTTTTTTGCAGCAAAAAAAAAAATTACCAAACTTAAATATATTACTCTTTATCAGTCTTGGTCCTGAAAGCTATATTTCCTCCTGTATAGTTGGAAGACTATAGATGTGGAATGTTGCATGTATTGTTTGTGATTTTTCCTTCGTTGAGGTCTACTGTAAAAAAATTTTTTTTCATTGTTATGAGAAAGAATTCAGTGATGGGGGTATATTGGGGAAATTATTCTGGGGTTTTTAAAGAAGGGCATCTTATTCATTGGAGATAAAAATCAATTATGGGGTTAAACTTTGATCTTGAAGGTCCCTTCCAACTCCAAACCTATGTGCCTGAGATAATTACAAATTTGCCTTCATGTATTAGGAAACTTTTTCATTAAATTGTTGTTGGATGATTCATTGTTTTCATTCATTATCCATAATAGATTCAAAAGGAAGTAGTGATTTTCTATGCTGTTTTCTCTTGTTGTAGACTTTTCTTATATAACTTTGCAGATTTCATTTGTTAGTAATTATATAAAGGATATATGGATTACCAGTAAAACACATAAAGCCATTGTTAAACCCTTGCTCTTTATAGATCTAACCTTGCCAACCTTTTTTACTCGTACATTTCTGTGATAATATCTTTTATATAGCTTCCCATGTGTAGTTCTTGGTAGGAAATAGCTCCAACCTATTCATATCTACTGTGTGTTTTTACATCTCCCTTTGAATGACCTGCAACTTAATCATTTGTAGATTATGGTTTTCTGTGCTGCAGGTAGATAATGAAGAACAGGAAAATATAACAGTACTTTCAATGGCATCAAGTTTCCCCTAAAACAAAACCTGTGTTTTTATATCAATGTTGTTCTAATGATTCTGTCTTGCTATAAAGTATGAAATATCAGAATAAAGTGACATTATAGGATGATAATGATAAAAAGTTTAGTATTTAATAGAGAAGTGAGCTTGGCAAAACATTTAAGTTGTTGATATGTGTTGATTTTATGGTAATGTATGGCAATGGACATACATAATATTGAAATGTTCTGATAGCTGCTGACTTAATGGAAACATGCATGGCCTTGGAGTTAGGAAGACTTGGGTTCAAGTTATGCTTTAGTCACATTTTGTCTTTCTGACCATGAGCAAGTCACTTAACAACTCAATGCCACAAGAACTCTGTAAGTTACAGATGAATTCCTGAACAACTACATCAGTAGAAGTTTTCATACTGTTAGTTCCCCACACTGGTGAATTTGCAAATCTGGATCCTGGCTCCTACTACCACACAAAAAGAGGAGTCTTTAATCTTACATTGTTAACCACAGTGAAAAGTTTCTCTTTATTTAAATTTAGCTGTGTGATTTTTATAGGTAGTACATAGTAGGACCAGAGCTAAAATGGTTTTGAAAACTCATACATATTAGTTTAAAAGTGATTTTTAAAAAAATATAATATGTAAATATTTTTTCCTTCTTTGATTTAGATATTGCTTCTGCATTTGTGGCCCCTGTGGATCTACAAGCATATCCCATGTATTGCACTGTAGTGGCATATCCTACTGATCTCAGTACAATTAAACAAAGACTGGAAAGCAGGTTTTACAGGTTAGAATTAAGTTATATAGTTATTACTGGAAAAGGTGTAGCAGGGGAGAGGGGAGGGCAGTATTATTACTAAGTGCTCTTTTTAATTGAACATATTCTTTGGAAAATTTTTGAATACCATACTTTCATTATTTCCTAATCTGATTTGGGGAGCAAAATTTCACATGAAAAGTAGAAGTTTTTTAGTTGACTTTTAAAAAGAATATCATTTTTTAAAATATGTGTTTGCTTTAGTCATGCAGTCTTGAATACTGATGAAAAAGTAATTCTCCTTTATCCTCATGTCTTTGGTACTACAAACATTTTAAAACATTCAGAAGTTTTAGAAAATCATGCAAAACTTCTGTGGCAATTTTAGTTTCAAATATTCGTAGACTCTCTTCCTCTTCTTCCCCTCCATCCCCCGCATTCTAACTTTAAATAATTTATATATATTTTTTCTAAAGATGTATTGCCTGGAATAGTTGTTTCTTTATAACTATATATCTATGTGTATATATGTGTAGATATAGATATATGTCCAGATCTGAAAATAAATGTTTAACATGAGGAAATCACACTTTCCATTTTTATTGTAAATCCCTTTGGTTTTTATAGTTTTGACATATTTTTACATGCTTATAATTCTTTTGTTTTTCTTTTAACCTAGGAATTTTTTTTATTTCAACTGACTTTTGATAAAAATTTATATTTCTTTACTTTTTTTTTTAAAGCATATAAAGAGCTATTTGTGCATGTGTCTTTATATATCAACAGTTCTGAACCTCTTACTTCTCTTTCCTTTCCTATTGCCTCTGGAGATTTCACTCCCTCATCCCTTTTCTGTTGCATATTTCACTATCATTGTGGACTCCCACCATTGCATTTTGATCCTTCTTCACAAACCTCCATCATTACTTCATATCTTGTCCCAATGTCGTGTGAAAGTTATAAGAATTCTAAATAGAATAGTAGTAGTATTTTAGAACCAATCCATCATTTAGAACTATTTTTGTATGATGAAGTGTGTATTCCTGAGGTCTAATTTGAGATGCTTTAAAAAAAATTCCCCCCCAGAAAGATAAAATAGGTTGTTGTGTACTAGATTAGAAACCCATCCAGCACTTATAACATTATTTCTATGGAATGCTGCATTTTGAGTTCCAAACCTGACCTTAAGATGAAATTTTGAAAGATATGCATACTCCATATGTAATTATAATTAACGTTCTCTTAAAGGTATAGGGTCTTTATTATAAAATATTTAATATTGTACTATGCTATAAATGTAGTGATGCCATCAGGTTAGTAAGATGGGTTAGAATTTATTTCCTCTATGCTCAGCAGCCCTAGGGCTACTTGTACTTTTATAATATTTTTAGTAGTTATTCTTTTCTTTCCTTCTAACCACTTCCTGAGGTCTTTACCTTATTACTCTTGTCAGTGTGTCCTGCTGTCTTATTTTTATATAAACTTGTTTGGGTTTGGGAGCCTGTATTTGGCCTTACCTCTGATAAATAGTAAAATGTGTTTTTCTTTTTCCTTAATGACTGTTTGCCGTCCAAACACATTTTTTGTTTGCTACTCGTGTGTGACTACGTTCCATGTGATTATGGTTGCTAGAAGTCTTTCTTTTGGGTAAAGTTGGGGGAAAGCTTTCTGGGTGCTTGGTTTGTAAAAGTTTATTTTTTTTTATTCCTTTCACTGGATATGTGTTAAGGAATATTCCCTGAACAAATCTCTAGAGACTCTATGTAGAGTTCTATTTCAGTCATAGAATTTGAGCCATTAGAAATAATTCTCCATCAACATTTGCTTTAGTATTCAGAGAGTAATTTTTCTTCAGTTCAGTTCTTTAGTTGGATTTCATAGTAAACTCATAGTTCACTTCATATCCCACAGGTGATCTGTCATTGTTCAGCTATTTAATAGTTTCATCCATAAAATCATAAATCCAGTAACCGTAACTTATTTTTTTTATAGTTTTAAGATTAGAGGATAAAATTGGTAAAAATCTAATTTTAATTTCTATGTACATTTTAAAAATAGGAGTTATTTCTTCTATTTTTCTTCCAAAGGCGGGTTTCATCACTGATGTGGGAAGTTCGTTATATAGAACATAATACACGTACCTTTAATGAGCCTGGAAGCCCTATTGTGAAATCTGCCAAATTTGTCACTGATCTTCTTCTACACTTTGTAAAGTAAGTTTGTGATTACTTTTTTATTAATTCTAACTACAATACCAATAATTGACAATATTAAATGATATAAAGTAGGGCCATTATTCATATAAATACTGTTATAAAACTCAGGGTAAGGAGCACACAGGATCAATCATACATTTAGACCTGATCAATCATACATTTAGACCTGGAGAGGACCTTAAAGTATCTTCTTACGTAGAAAAGTAAATATGCGGTTATTATGTAATCTAAATTATAAGGGATCATCACCAATGACAATATTTGTACATGTACAATACAGTATGTATTTAGTTAATAAACACAAGTATAGGGCTATAATATCAGATGATAATTAGCCTTTTAGAATACTAAATTAAGCATTCTAGAATTCTTTGCTACAGACCACACCTTCTTTTACCAATCCCCACCATTTTAACATAATTTCCCCAGTGTCATCTTCTTAGATATAAATGAGATAGTACAAGTATTAAGTACTTGCTACATGCATGATGCTGGGTGGTGAGAAAACAAATAAGAAGAATGAAACAGTCCCTGTTTGTAAGGAATTTACATTTTACTGGAGGAGACAAGTACCTGTAAATACATACGTGTACACACACACACACACACACACACACACACACACACACACACACACATAATGTATATACACAGCATAAATATAAAATTGGTATATACAGAGCAGTTACTTATGAAATAGTTGTGGGGTGGGACTAGTAGTTAGAGGAAACAGGAGAGGTATCATACAGAAAGTGGTGCTTGAATTGCATCTTAAAGGAAGTCTGAGGACTCTTAGGAGGTAGAAGTAAGGAAGGAGAGCATTTGAGGTGTGTGGGGTGGCCAATGCAAAGACACAGAGACAGGAAATAATATTTTCTGAGAAGCAGAGAGAAGGCAAATTTGTTTAGATTAGAGAGTGTAGGAGTGGGGAATAATATCCAGTGAAACTGGAAAGATAGGCCAGGGCCAGATTTTGTAGAGGTTTAAAACTAAACAGAGAAATTTGTATTTAATCCATACAGTCAGAATCACAGGTTCTTAACATATTGATGTCACAGATCTCAGAGGCTGGCCAGCCTACAACTGAGTAAGAATCACTTATTCTGGGGGCAGATAGGTAGTGCAGTGGATAGAGCACCAGCCCTGAAGTCAGGAGGACCTGAGTTCAAACTCAGCCTCAGACCAAACACTTGACACTTACTAGCTGTGTGACCCTGGGCAAGTCATTTAACCCCAATTGCCTAAAAAAAAAAAAAGAAAAGAAAAGAAAAATAATCACTTATTCTTGTACTTATGACTTCCAGAGGCAGCTCATGTCAATTTGGGTAGCTATATTTGGTAGAAAAAGTTTCCAAAGAACATTAGCCCAGTCTGTCTGATTCCTTTTTCACATGACAGCTGCTTAAATACTTGAAGACCACTATAATTTATCACTTAAGTGTTCTTTTTTTGCAAGCTAAACTTTCCAAGCTTTTTCAAATCATCCTCATGGTATTGTCTTGAGGCCCTTCACCAGCTTTATTGTCCTACTCTGAAATGTTCCAAGCTTATCAGTATCTTTCCTAGTCCTGATGAGAATACTTCAGATGTGTGATCTGATCAGAATTAGATAGAATCACAAGTAGAATTAAGAGGACTTTGTGTCTGTGTATTTTGGAGGATGTGATAGAGGGTAGAGTCAAGGAAGACTCCAAAATTTGAAGGAACTGGAAATGTATAGCTTGAAAAGAGAGACTTGGGAAGGTGACTGCGGTGTATAGGTTAAGTCAGTATTTGAAGGGCTGTCATGTGGAAGAGGGATTATGTTGTTCTGCACGTTTGCAGAAGGGTCAAGCCTAGGAACAGTGGGGAGAAAATAGCAAAAAAAGTTTGGGATACAGAAAAACTTTCTACCAATTGAAACTGGTCAAGAATGGAATGGACTTGCCTTGGAAGCTAGTAGGTTTCCCCCTCACCAAAGGTCTTTACTCAAAATCTGGATACCATTTGTTAGATTTACTATATTATGTAAAAGTTGAACTGGATGGCTGCTGTGGGGTCCCTTCCAACTCAGCTTCTGTGAAAAGACTATTTAGAATAGACAATTTTAAAGATTTTAGATATTTTCTTTATCTACAAAACTTGTTCATTTTTCACTTAGTGAACAAATATTATTCTATTCGATAAATATTTATTATACCTGGGCACTGTGCCTTGGCAGAGAAAAATTTGTATTTGAGAGATAAAAATCAGTATTAGCTACCCCAAGAACTTAAGACCTAACAAAGAAATAATATCTGTAAGTAAATATCTGTATTCCAAGACAGCATGTGCTAAATATCATATGAGAGACCTGAGGAGTTGTGTGGTGAAAAAAATCCTCTAGCTGGTAGTATTAAGGAAGATTCAGTGGAGACGGAAACATATAAGCTGTCTCGTCCAATGGGACAGATTATGAGAGGGCCAGGGCATTCTGATATGAGAGACCATCAAGAGCAAAACTGGAAAAAGCACAACAGAATGATTAGTTCAATTTTGCTGGAATATAGGTGATTAGTGAAATATAAAACTAGAAGAGGAAGGTTACAGTTTCCAAATGAAGAGTTAAATTTTATTTTACAAGATAGAGATACATACATGCAAAAGATATTTCAGAAGTACAATTAACTGGACTTTGTGTCTAGATATTGGAGGATGTCGTAGAGGGTATAGTCAAGGAGGACTCCAAAACTGAATCTGGTTGACTAGGAAAATGTTGATTCCATTAACAAAAATTGCAGTCAGGGGAGAATGGATTGGCAGGAGAGATGAAGAATTTTATCTTAACTATATTTAGTTCAAGGTATTCACAAGACAGCTAGGTAGAAAGAATTTAAGCATGTATGATGGCTACTAAAGAAAGATATCTGAATAAGAGTGATAGATTTAAGTTACTAGAGAGAGTGAAGTTAACTAAGCAAATAATAACAACAATAATAACAATAATAATAGAATGACAAGGAGAATAGTTGAGGGAGTTAACCCCAAGTTTGAGAACTAGTTATTTAGTAAGGTGTGCTAGGTAGGATACAAAGAAAATAACATGTTTCTGGGTCTCCAGAAGCTTACAGTCTATTTAGGACAGTTAAAGAATTTAAAGGAATGATAATTGTAGAGTGGTCAGGTAATGTTTCTGAGAATCTGAACTAGTTCTTGAAAGGTGGATAGGATTTGTATGGTTGGAGGGGGCCATTCTGGGAAGGAAGGAATGATAACAGCCAAAAGCTCAGATTTCAATGCTTATGGTATATTCAGAGGAACATAAGTCTTAACTGAAGTTGAGAAAATTTAAGTAAGAAATGAATCTGAAAGGTAGATTTGATTGACATTGTGAAGGGCCTTGAATATCAAGGTAAAAGAACTTATTTATTTATGTATTTAATTGTCTGTTGTGGGCAAATTTTCAAATAATTTCTGGGGCATTGTAACCTCCCAAAGTTTTGATATGCTTATTTAAATAATATGGGAAATGCATACTAATAGGAAATTATTTTAGCTCTTAATATTCAATTTATATATTTTTTTAATTTTTGAATTTGATATTACAAGCCTTTGTACTAATATTTCTTATTACATAGAGATCAGACTTGCTATAACATAATTCCACTCTACAATACAATGAAGAAGAAAGTCCTGTCTGATTCAGAGGTAATTTAAAATTTTATTGTCATTATTAGAGTTTAATCAGTGGATGAAAATAGACCCATATATTTTAGTGAGTTATTAATCATTTGGGATAAAAAAAATTTTTATCTAGTATCCTCATTTTTTTAAGAAGAATTCGATTGATATATTGTGTTTTGAGTTGGTAGTAGTTATATATAACACCCTTAAACTAGATACAAACTTATCAATGAACAGAAATGTCAGTATTGTGGTAAACAAGCATTTATTGTTTTTTTATGAGTACCTGGCAATGTGCTAAGTGCTCGGGATATTAAGAAAGATAAAGTAGTGTAATCATTCTAGTGTGGTAAACATTTTGTCTATAAAACAGTACATAAAAGATATGAACAGAATAGATGGAAGGTAATCCTGGGGCAGGTACCAGCAGTGGGAGAGACCAAGAAAAGCTTCCTGCAGAAGGTATTATTTGAACTGTCATAAAGGAAGCCATAGAAATCAGAGGGAAGAAGGGAGAGCATTGCAGGCATGGGGAATGTCCATTACTAATGTATGGAGTCAGGAAGAGAGAAGTGTTGTGTGAGAAACCGGCAACTAGACCAGTGTAGTTGCTGTGGAGTGCGTGAAGGGTCAAATGTAAGAATATTGGAAAGCTAGGAGGAAGTTAGGTTAAGAAGAGCTTTTAAAGGTCCACCAGTATTTTATATTTGATCCTAGGGATAACAGGGAACCACTGGAGTTTATTGATTAGGAGAGGTGACATTCTCAGACCTGCAGTTTAGGAAAAGCAACTAAGTGAGGGGTGAATTAGAGTAGGGAAAGACTTGAGGTAAGGAGACCTATTAAAAGCCTATAAAGAGTCCAGACAAGAAGAATTAACGAGAATGGTTAGTGTGGATGTGGAGAGAAGACACGTGAGAGATATTGTCAAGGTAAAGTCAAGATTTGACAACAGATTGGAGATATGGGATAAATGGAGTTAAGAATAAAAACTAGGTTCTGAGCCTAGGTGACTTAAGAGAGTGGTGGTGGCCCACAGTAGTAATGGGAAATTGAGAAATGAGGAGAGGGTGAATGAATTCTGTTTTGGAATGTTGAGTTTTGGATAACTATATAATGCGTAAATTCAGGATGTCTAAATGTAGTTGAATGTTGTAAGACGAGCTCAGAAGAGAAGACAGCTAGATATATAGATCGTATATATCTACATATAGATATATAGATTTACATAGAAAGGACAGTTGAATCCATGGGAGCTGATGAGATCAACAAGCACAGCAATATAGAGGGAAAAAGAGAAGAGGGCCCCAGGATAGAGCATTGGGAAACATCCATGGTTACTGAGTGTTAACCTGAACAAAAAACCAGAAAGAAGAAAATTAGCAGTCAGGGAGGAAGTGAACCAGCAGAGAGCAGTGTCATGAAAACCTAGAGAAAAAATTATTCAGGAGAAGAGGGTTGTAGTATCTAAGGTTTTAGAGAGGTCAAGAGGAATGAGATTGAGAAAAGGCCATTAATTTGGTAATTTAAAGCTCATTAGTAATTTTGGAGAGAGCAGTTTCAGTTAAATGATGAGCCTGTATTGCAAAATGTTTAAAAGTGAGTGAAAGGAGAGGAGGTAAAATTACCAGTATAGATACCATCTCAAGGAGTTGAGCCATAAGTTTCATGGATTAAGTGAAGTTTAAGAATGGGAGAGACCTGAGCATGTTTGTAGGTAGCAGGGAATGAATCAAGGTCAAGAGTGCATGTTGAAGGATTAACCTTGGCAAGAACAACTCACCTCTTCATGTGAAACAGAGGTGAAGGAATAAGAGAGTAAAAGATGTGTGGTGATAACAAGATGAAAATGAGTGTGAGAGAAGAGGGAGCTCTTGTTGAATAACAGTTTTTTTGGGGGGGGTTGTGTTTTTGTTTTTTGTTTGTTTTTTTTTTTATCTGAGTCAAGGTCATCAGGTTAGAGGGTGGAACAAAGAAGGAGCTATGGGAGGCTAAAGAGAGGATGAAAAGTTTAGGAATAGCTGCTGTATTATGTGGAATAACAATTGAATTAGAGGGGTGTAGAAGGCTTGCCTCTTGCTACAGTGAGAATCCAGTTGATATTATGGAACAAATTCGTAGTGGACCTAGTCAGCATGATTTCATAATTTTCAAATATGCTGGTATTTTCAAGGCATGCCAAAGTGAAGGGGGTTGGGGGGAAACTACATAGTTAAATATAATGTACAGAGTAAGATATGAAACATTATTTCCTAGTGTTTTATGAAACTCATAAATTCTTGCTTCAAAGGAAGAAGAGAAAGATACTGATGTGCCAGGAACTTCTACCCGTAAAAGGAAGGTAATTTATTTTTTATTGTTTTACTTCATTGATTTTTATCATTAATCTCTTACCCAGAGAAGGGAACATACTTGTTCATGAAATAAAGCATATTAAAAACAGTCTTTTTTTTTTTAAAGCATTACGATAATATATAATATAACATCAAGCTCTGGAGACAAAAAAGAAAAGCAAAATGGCTCCTGCCCTGAGAGTGCTCCCTTTCTAAATGGGGGAGAGATAGTTAAAGATATATCAGGTAGATGAGATGAGCCTTAGCGCAGGGAGTTCTTAACTTTTTTTGTATCATGGGCCCATTTGGCAGTCTCGTCAAGCCTGTGTATACCTTCATAGAATAATATATTTAAATGTGTTTTTTTAATGCAATCGATTATGAAGAAAATTGGTTACATTGAACTATAATTGTCAAAATGTGGGGTTTTTTAAATTTGTGTTCTAGTTTGGATATGTTGAGTTTTTAAGGTACCTATGGAACATTCAATTTGAAATGTCCAAAATAGGCAGACCAGAACTCAAGGTGGGGGGGGGAGTATCATCATTTAAGTATTATTTTATTATTCTAAACCAATTTTTAGAACTATAAAATTGTATTGAACGAATGTATTTGAATTTGTGATGTTAGGACCACCAGCCCAGAAGACGTTTACGCAATAGAGCTCAGTCTTATGATACCCAGGCCTGGAGGAATCAGTGCCAAGAATTATTAAACCTCATATTTCAGTGTGAAGATTCTGAACCATTCCGCCAGCCTGTAGATCTCCTTGAGTATCCAGTGAGTGCTGCGTTTTGTTTTTCAGTATAAATGTTTGTTGAAGGTGAAGTTATGTTCAAGAACTGTAGTTAGGTCATGTTTTTGTGAAGATTTTTCATTCTTAAATGCACTTCATAAATGATATTTTGGCTTCTTTAGTATGAAATATAAACTTTCATTATTGAAAGACCAAATAGTAATTAGTAATGCATTTAAATCATTATAAACTTATGGAATGTGTTCTGAAACAGTTGAGGAAACCCACATTTCACATCTTTGTTTTTGCCTTTGAGAAATATAATTTGATAAGCTAAGTTTACTTTAAGGCAATTTATTGAATTCCTTTATTTGAAGCCATGTTCACTTGATACAGCACTGTTACGTGCTAGTCTATATTTAGTATGAAATGAGAAGTAAGAGAACATGGAACATTTTAACAGTACTAGAGTTCATGAAATATTTTTGTCAGTTAAAAAGCTATATTAAATCATCCCCAGACAAGTAATTGAACTGTTGACAAGTTTATAAACAGAATTTTTTTCCAAACAGATAAAGTGGTAAGCATGTACTCATTGATTTGTGATAATATGAAAACAGATAAGTAGTTTTACCCAATGTTATCCTTTTCCACTCCCCAACAAAATTTTTGCCAGAGTTGTTAAATAATAAAATTAATATGTATTTTAATTTCACTTAATATCTTTTCCTCTGAAACTCATTGCTGGAGGTACTTAAAAGTATAAAATGTCAAAAGTCTAGTATTAAGAGGTGAGAATTAGTAATAAGTTATTAGTGCAATATTGATTAGACAGCAAGTACATCAGCTTTTTTTGTTTTTATACCTATATTCTTTCCCCACTCACATATTCTCCCCTCCTTTATAAGAAAAATTTAAGCAAAAATAACACAAGCTTCTGACATTCTGACATTATATAACATTCCATAACTGTAGTATAAGAGGGAAGAAGATGTTTCACCTTCTAAAGTTCTCTAGGACTAAAATTAATCAGAGTTTAGTTGCCTTTTGAGGTGTTTTTATTTATGCTATTATTGTCATTGTTATATACTTTTCTCTTGATTTTGCTTACTTCTCTCTTCTCAAGTACATCAATTTTCTGATATTGGCCATTAATTTGGGGAATAGATTTAGGAATATTTGAAACCTAGCAGATTTTTATAAGATTAGGTTAACAGGGATGTCAAGGGAAGGAAAACACTAAAGTTGGAGATGTAGGTCTTTGGTTTCAAATCCCCAGCTCTGCTTTGTAGTATTTGTGTGACCTTGAGCCAGTCATTAACTCTCATCCTCAATTTCTTCCTCTATAAAGAGGTTGCTTAGAATAGAAGATCTCTGAACTTCCAAATAGTTCTAAATCTTTGTTCCTGTCACCTTAAATTTAATTGGCTATCAGCAGATATTTTAAAATTTCATTTAACTATTGCATTAAACAAATTTACCAAATTTAATGTAGTGATAAAATAGTAAGTACTTCACTAATCCATCACTTGTTAAGTGATACAAGCTAATTTTACAAATTAGAAACTGTTGTCAAATCATCTTTTTAAATGTTTATTTTTTATTTTAAAAAATCTGAAATCTTAACAGTTGTAACCACGAAATAATTAGTTTATCAAACTTACCAGAACGTATGTATCCAAATGAGTGTTATCACTTTCAAGTTGGTATATTTTTTCCAAAACTACTACTTAAGACATTTTTAAAGCTATTATTTTGAAAATGTCCTGTGCTTTGCTATAATAGACAGTTCTTTTGGGGCATGAGGGAGTCATTGGGAAGTGGTGGTGGAAAAGAAAAATTGTCTGTCATGCATATTCTTTAAAAAATTCTGAGTTACAGCAAATTGTCATCTTTTGAGGATAAGTTTGACCTTTGGAAATGACCCTTTTAGGTCTGGTAAATAATGTGAATGATCAAGCTGACAGCCTTCTGTTCAAAAGTATAGCAATAAAGGAGACTGGTTTTCTTTTGTGATGGGTATACTGCCTCTGAAGCAAATTCAGAAAATGTTTTGCCAGGAGTAGGTATATAGCTTTCCAAAATCTTGAACTTATGTCTATGCATTTGTTAAAAAAAATTAATCTCATTACTCTATAATTATACTTCATGTTATAGTTTTCTTTGCTGTCTTAAAATAGGAAATGTAATTTAGTATCATTTTATTATACAGAGTTAAAAGAATCCATTTACTGTGCATTGGCTATGAGGAATCGAGGACTTTATCCCTACTCTAAATGACCCCCCTTTGCTAAAGTTTATACCTCCTGTCTTCCTTCAACTTGGTGTTGAAAGTGTTGGCCATGGTTTTTACAGTTTTCTGATTGCAGCCCTAGAGTCTGGCTTAGTTTTTCCTAGAATGATATTTAGGAGTATTCTGGCATCAAAGTGCCTTTGAAAATTGATCCTTTCATTTGTTTTTTTTTTAATGTTGCTGTCATTTCCCAATAATTCAACTTTGCCATCATTAGACGCCTCTCTTGTAATAAATAAGCAAAACAGAACCAACACATTAGCCATGTCCAAAAATGTATGCCTCATTCCACATTTCTCTGCCAAGAGGCAGAAAGCATACTTCATTATCACTCCTCTGATGTCTTCTAATGTTGTTACCATGGTCTTTGTGTAAATTGTTCTGCTTACTTTGTTCCACACTATTTCATACAAGTCTACCCACCTTTCTCTGATTATTCATGTTCACTATTTCTTTCAGTGCAATATTCTGTTATATTCATATGCCACAGTTTCCTCAGCTGTTCTCTAATCATTGGGCGCCTACTTTTCCAGTTCTTTGATATTACAGAAAGTGCTGAAATAAGTATTTTTGTATAAGTAGAACTTTGCCCATTATTATTGGCCTCCTTGGATTATTTGCCTAGTAATACTATCAAAACTCAAAAGGTATGTACAGTTTAGTGAATTTTTTAGTATAATTCCAAATTGCTTTCCACAACAATTTTACCAGTTCACAGTTTCACCACTTAGCATTTTTTTTGTGTCCTGCCCATCAGATACCTTTTTCAGGGGGAACATGATATAGTAGATACAGTGTTGGACTTGGATTTTAATTTTTCTTATAGTAGTTGTGTGGTCATAGGTTTTCACCTCTGAACTTTTATACTCATTTGTGAAATGAGGATAATAATGCTAGTAATGCCAATTTCTCAGAGTTTTTGTGTGGCTGAAATTAGGTTAACATTATGTAAAGTTCTTTTTAAGAGTATAATTAATTATATTAAAACAACAGTATTATATTTTATTATTTCAGTATAGAGCTATATATGGCAACAGAAAATTAAGATTACTAAAAATATGACCTAAATAAGTATAATACAACTGCATTTCACATTGCCTCTTTTTTATGATGAAGCTATAATTATATCATAGTTCAAACTTACACAAATTACAAATGACATTTATTTTGATGTAGTTTTCCTTGTAACTATAATATATACATGATGATCCCAAAACTTGTTCACCACATACCCGCTTCTTAACTTTAAGATCATATAATGTTAAAAAGGAAATAACCTTCATGTGTGTGGGGTTTTTTGTTTTGTTTCATGAAAAGGCCTGCAGTGATGTATGTGATACTGGGAGGATATAAGCACTGGATTGGATTTTGATTACTGAGAATAGGGAGAGGTAAATATAGAGGCTGATGCTACCTAAGAAAATATTTTTTATTTGGAACATTGGGAAACTGGGGAGGTTGATTACTAACAGGGCTAGTCTCTGTGGCTCTCTTAGAACTTACATGGGCCCTTCTAACTTTGAGGAACATTGATTTACAGCCTTAAAATCTTTTTTTTTCCCCCTGTAGGATTACAGAGACATTATTGATACTCCAATGGATTTTGCTACAGTTAGGGAAACTTTGGAAGCTGGGAATTATGAGTCACCAATGGAATTGTGTAAAGATGTAAGACTTATTTTTAGCAATTCCAAAGCTTATACACCAAGCAAGAGATCAAGGGTATGGAATTAAATTTTCTTTCTCAAATGTGTAATTTTCTGCTCGTATTACCATCTTTATTTATAAATGTAAACAACTGAGTGTTTATAGCTGGCTATATAAATTTTAAAACAATATTGAAATGTTTTCTAATCTGCAAAAGTAATTTAGATGT
Source organism: Phascolarctos cinereus (assembly GCF_003287225.1). NCBI lineage: Eukaryota > Metazoa > Chordata > Mammalia > Diprotodontia > Phascolarctidae > Phascolarctos > Phascolarctos cinereus. The sequence goes on from NW_027555958.1 coordinate 188,392,740, forward strand.
TTGTTCACTAACTTTAGTTAACAGAATTGAATACGAACTCTCATGCCTTCATTAGTTTGTACTGTCTATGAAAATGAAGTGTTTATCTGAAGAAAGGTATTTTCTGGGGGAGAAAAATAGTGTAGTTGATTAGTAATGGTTTGAATCTTGGTTTGCAAGTGGAGTAAATAATTTTCAGAAACTAACTTGTCTTTTTTTTAAAATATTGTGTGGTCAATTCTTATTTAATGGAGGAAGAACATTTCTGTGGGTAATTTATAAATGTAAATTTGTAAATATAAAAATTAAAATATTTCCTTGGTTTTAACTCTGGAAGTGAGATAATGGATCTCAGTACATGGAAACTAGCCCATTGTGTTCTAAGTGAAGCTATAGCTAATTAGGTCAGCAGTGAAGATGGTACTGTGAGGACTCTTATGGATTATAGAGTTCAAAGTTATAGGTATTGCATACCAAAAAAAAGAATAAAAAACAAAATCTTAACCAAAGACTACATTTAGGAGGAAGGTATGTGGTACAGTGGTTAAAGCATAGGACTTGGAGTTAGGAAGACCTTAGTTTGATTCCATCCTCAGGGCACTACCTAGTTGTATGACCCTGCACAAGTAATTTAACCTTTCTCTGCCTCATTTTTCTCAACTGTAAAATGAAGATAATAGTACTTACCTCCTGCAATGGTTATGAAAATAAAATGAGATAATATTTGTAAAGCACTTACCACCATACCTGACACATAGTGGGTATTTTATAAGTGCTTGTTTCCTTTCATTTAGGGCATAAATCTTATAAGTGTTAACTTTTTTTAATAAAAAATTTATGTGATTTTTAAAATCAGGATTTTACTGAAAAGAAAATTTACTATTGTATGTAATTGTTAAAACACTGACACAGTTCCTTTCATTTATAGATTTATAGTATGAGTTTGCGTCTGTCTGCTTTCTTTGAGGAACACATTAGTTCAGTTTTATCAGATTATAAATCTGCTCTTCGTTTCCATAAAAGAAATACCATAACCAAAAAGAGGAAGAAAAGAAACAGAAGCAGCTCTATTTCCAGTAGCACTGCATCAAGGTACATAGTTATTTTTTTTTTTAAAGCGTGAAGTGATCCATAGGTTTGACATCTGAATGGTTAAACTTTGTGTGGTTTTTTTTTAATGCTTCTTTTACTATTCCCTATATTACAGAATGATATATTTGACATGCAAGTTCCTATGATGTGGAGGATTTTTAACTTTAACTAAAGCTATACTAGTGTAAGTGCTTAAATTCAAATAACTGCTAAACATACAATAAAACAGTATTTTTAGGATAGTGATGGCATCATGCTTTTTCTGTCATATGTAACTATAGCATTTACAGTGATCTTTCATTAAAGATTCACTTATCTGAAGCTCACTACTCCTTAAAATTCACTACAAATGTCACATTTAACATTTCATTACAGTACAAATTATTTTGAATCCCACAGTATTGGCAAAAGTTGTATGTGGATCCTCATGTAACTACAAATGACCATGTGTGTTACAAGCTTCATTTTTTAAATTTCCAGCCCTGAAAGGAAAAAAAGGTTATTAAAACCTCTCCTGAAGGCAGATATCTCTACCTCTCCATTTTCTACACCTTCACGAACAACAGCCCCAAGACACAATGCTGCTCAGATGAATGGAAAAAGTATTGAGTCCAATTCTGTGGTACGAACTAGAAGCAACAGAGGACTTACAGACCTCACTATAACTGAGCAACCGTCTACATCTTCAGGAAGCAAACCTTTGATTTCCAAATCTAATGTTTCTGTGATGCCTGGGAAAACAAGTGAGTCAAGTCATTCATAATTTCTTAATTTAAGATTCCTTAGTAAAATGATGTCCCTGTGAACTTATGTCTAAATTATCGAAATTCTTTACTCTTGATACCTTTGTAGAATGAAATATGTTACTTTTGCATTGATTTCAGTAAGCCTCTGCAGAGGATTTTGTGTTTTTTTCTAAACCTTTTTTTTCCTTTAAGATTTGCAGTCATAAACACAACTAGCCTGTACTTTGTGAAGCCTAAAATCATTCCTTTTTCTTTGCTTTTTTTTCTTTTTAATTTTTAAATTTATTTTAAACTTAAGTACAAAATAAGAAAGGTAAAAAAAATTGCCATGTACACAGCAGAACATAAGAGAGGATTCAATATAAATCCATTTCAAGAAAACCTATATAAGAAATACTACACATTGTTTTCAAAGCTGTCCAGCTTTTCTTAGCTTCCTTGTAGGTTTTCTTTTGTTCTCTTCTGTGCACTTTTTATGTTATTTTCCCCGCCTCCTCCCCGAAGGCTACAGTTAAGCACAAAGATTACAGATATAGATAGATATACATGCACACATATTATACATATATATGAATATCCATTAACATACACATATACTCACACACATATTTATAAGACCGTACTATGTTTATTTCTACTTGTCGTCTGTTTCTCTGAAGGTGGATAGCATCTTTTTTCGTAAGTTAAAGCATTTCTGTGTTTTTCTAAATCAACCAGCTCATTTTCCTACACCAATTCCATTCTGTCAGGAAGATTGTCTATAAAAGTTTTCCCCCAACTTTCTGCATACCTTCTTTTCTTGGGTGCATGAGTTTTATTTATTAAAGAACATTTTACTTTAAAATAATGAAAATTATTCATTTTACATTTCAGCACTGCTCTCACCTTATAATATGGTTTAAGGTCTGATACTACTGAATCTGCTTTACATTTTTTCCCCCTTAGTTTCTTTGAAGTTCTTGGCCTTATGTTCTAATGAACTTTGTTAATGTTTCTTCTCACTCAGTAACATAATTTTTTAGTAATTTAATTGGGATGGCATTATATAGATTAGTTAGGTATAATTGTCATTTTTTTTACTATATTAGCTTTATCTACCCATAAACAATAAATATTACTTCAGTTATATACAAATAACTTTATTTGTATAAAAAGTGTTTTATATTTATATTTATATAGTTCCTGTGTCAGTTTTGGCAGGTATACTCTCAGGTATTTTAGACTGTCTAGTTATTTTAAAGTGGTCTAAAACACTATTGACATGTAGTATAGTTCCCTTATTTTTCTCTTTTGATTAAATCTATTTTAACTTTAACTTTGTCTGAAATCATGATTACTGCCCCTGCTTTTTTATATAATAAATTCTACTCCTGACCTTTATTTTAAGTTTATGTGTATCTTTCATTTTTATAGCATTTCCTGGAAGCAACCTATTGTTGAAGTCAAATTTTTATCTGCTATCAGTTTCCATTTTATGGGTAAATTCCTCCCATTCACATTCGTATCTATAATTATTTGTGTGTTTTCTTTCTACCTATTTTTCTTTTTAGTATTCTCACCTTATTCCTATCACTCCTCAGCTTTACTTCTACCTGCTACCTTACCTGCCCTATTCATTAACCTATCCACACCTCCAAGAATTCCATCCTTATCCTCTCCCCCCACCCTATCCCTTGCTCTCTTCTTTCGGGATATAGAACTTTTATACTTTTCTAGATAAAGATAGATAGACAGATAGTTCCGTCTTTGACCCATTTCTGATGAGAGTATGGTTTTAGCACAAACTGCCCTCCCCTCTGCTAGCTCTATCGGTATCCTTTTTTTTTTTCTTTTGCCTCATTTGTATGAGATCATTGCCCCTTTCTATCTGTCCTTATACAGTTTTATTTTTAGAATCACCCCATCATACTTACCTCAACCCAACCCTTTCTTTCAGATTGCCCAAATAAAAATGACGAACTGATACTTAGCATACGTAAGAAGTAAACAGATCTTGTCGAGTCCCTTATAATTGGTCCTTAATGTTTACTTTATATTTCTCCTGGATGTTATGTGTCAAATTTTCCCTTAAGTTCTACTGTTTTTGTCATAAATACCTAGAAGTCTTTCTGTTCATTAAGTGTCTTTTTTATTTTTAATTCAGGATTATATTTAACTTTGCTGGATAGGTTACTCTTAGTCTTAACCTCATGTCTTTTGCTCCATGAAAATAAAGTATTCTAAGACCTACAGTCCTTCAATGTAGTAGCTTCTAGGTTTTGTGTAATCCTTATTGTAGTTTCACAATATTTAAATTGTTTTTTTTCTTGTTGCTTCCAATATTTCCTCCTTAACCTGGGTGCTTTGAAACTTGGCTGTGCTATTCATGTAAGTTTTCCTTCGGGGATCTCTTTTAGGTGGTGATAGTTTAATTTTTTTCTGTTTCTGTTTTGCCTTCTTGTTCTAGAAGTTCAGGGCAGTTTTCCTTGATAATTTCTTGTAATGTATCAGAATTCCTTTTTTCATCATAATTTTGGAGCAATCTGTCTATTTTTGTTTTATTTCTCCTTGATCTATTCTCCAGATAAGTTATTTTTCTGATGGGATGTTTTATATTTTCTTGCATTTTTTTTTCATTCTTTTGATTTTGTTTTATTATTTCTTTGTGTCTTAGAACGTCATTAGCTTCCCTTTCCCCAATTCTAGCCTTTCAAGGAATTATTTTCTTCCTTAAGTTTTTGGTTCTCTATTTCAGTTTTGTTGACTTTTTCACAATTTTCTTGGATTGCTGTTACTTTTTTTCTAATTTTTCCTCAATCTCTATTTGATTTTTAAAGTCTTTTTAAGTTCTTCTAAGAAATTTTTTTGTGCTTCAGACCATTCAGCACTTCTCATTGAAAATGGGGTGGCTTTTTTAGCTCCATTATCTTCCTCTGAATATGAACTCATGTCTTCTCTATCTCCATACTAGCTATCTATGGTTGGGTTCTTTCTCCTTTGTTCTTTGTTTCTTTCTCTTTCTTTCTGTCTTTCTATCTTTCTTCCATCAGTTCTAGTCCCAAGGTTATAGGGAGTAATGCCCCAAGCCTCAGGCTCTTCTTACTGTCACTTTCTGAGGGCTGTCAAACTTGGGCTCTCCTCTCCACTGCTAAGTCAGTCCAGGTCACAATGATGTTACTCCCTCCGGTGGCTACAAAATACAGCTGTCCTCCCTTCCCTGGAATTGAAATCAGGGACTCTGCTCTCCTGAGAGTATCCACAGCCCACAGGTCCCCACCCCTCTGTTACTGCACTTAGCAGGTGTGTGCTAGCTTCTTCTTCCCAAAGCCACAGCCCAGGATGAGTTTGGTCAGCACAGCTACGCTTGGCATCCCTTGTCAGTGGAAGGTCCTTCAGTCTTTTCCTTCTCAGCCTTCAGACCTCTACACAGTCTGTGAGACTGAAGTTTCTAAGCCTGAGGCTGCCTCCCAACCCTAGCTGCCCAGAGCTTGCTGTTTGTTGATTCCGCAGAGTTGGCCTCGGAGGTGTTTGCACTTCACTCAGGCTGAACCTTCGCCCCCTTCTGCCCTGTAAGTCAGGTCTTTCATAGGGTCTTGTTAGGTTGTCTTAGGACAACAACTGCTTTGCCCTGACTTGTTTATTTCTGCTGCTCTTCATTTCCTCTGAGGCAATGTTCTGTCTTCTTCTGTGGAGGAAATTTGGAGAGCTGAAAGTTTTCTGACCTACTCCTCCATCTTCCCAGAATCCTCTGCTTTTTTTAAAAAATAGTTTTTAATAGTTTAATGGTTTTTAATAGAGTAGAAGATCTCTTATTTTTTCACTTGTTGATTAATGTTTGGGACAGTAAAATACTTGTTATATTGTGAAAATTTTGCAATATTTTCCTGAGTGTTCCCCTGTAGCAAAAAAACCTTTTTGAAAAGTGTTAGCTAGTTGAATCCAAAGCCTTATTGGTTGTCTCCTTCCTTTACTTCTCAGGACCATTTGATAATGTTGACTAACCTCTTGCTAAAAGGCTGTTCTTGAAATTCTCCTGTTGGCTATGATAAGGGCAGAATGTCTGAGTTTCTTACTTTGTTTCTCTCCATTCCTCCACTTTTCACATATTAATTGTAGGTATCTCCCAAAACTTATCCTTCAGCTTTCTGTTCTTTTCTTTTAACATTTACTTCCTTGATGAAAACATCCTTTTTTTTATAATTTCAAGTAGCCTTTTTATACTGATGACTCCCAAATTTAGCACAACCCACCCTCTCCCCTACTAACTTCTGTATCAATTTTTTTTGCCTCATTTGTGTAATTTGCTCATTTTTATCTCTCTTACAGTTTTATTTTGTTTTTAGAATCACACCATTATACTCATCTCAGCCTAAGCCTTTATTTCAGACTACCCAAATAAAAATGACAGTCATAATAGAACTGATAATATTTATCATACATAAGAAGTAAACAGTTATAATTGGTCCTTAACCTGACCAAACCTGAACTTTGATTTTATAATTCAGTCAGTTAGGGTTTAAAGTAACCTTGGATTTTTCTTTCTCTCTTTGCCTCATATGTATCTAGTTTACCAAGTCTTGTTTCAATCTCCTTTTTGCATAAATTACTATAAAATTATCACTTATTTTTTGCAGGCGTTTATATAGCCCTTTAAAGTTTGTAAAATACTTTATTTGCATTATCTCATTTTTGTTTCACAGATATGAAGCAGGTACAACAATATTACTGTCTTTGTTTAACAGATGCAGAAACTGAGGCTTAGAGAGGTTGTGACTTTCTTACACTAACACAGGTGTGGAGGGAGGATTTAAACTCGGGCCTTCTTGACTTGAAATACATCCCTACTGCATCATATCTATCACTTTTTCTGCCTTTTGGAATCTGGCATGAACATGCCCTGTACTCCCACATGAAATTGCATCTCCCACATCTCTGTGCCTTTACACAATACCATCCATTCTTGGAATTACTCCCTCCTCACATCTGTCTCTTAGTATACTCTAGCTTCCTATAAAACTCAACCTAAAGTGTCACTTCCTACATGAGATCTTTTCAGCTGTTAGTGTTTACTTAAATTTTTACATGTCGTTTTACCCAATACATTGTAAGTTCCTCAAATGAGGGAATTGTTTTCTTTGTGTCTTTTTATCCCCAGCACCTAGCACTATCTGTCCCTGGCATATAGGTGTTTGTTACTTTTTTTAAAAAGTGTTTATTGAGATCTTTTGTTTTTTATAGTACCTAAATTTCCTTATGTACTCCTCCCTCCTCCCCCTCCCCCCTTCCAGAGCTCCATCTCTCATAACAAAGATTTAAAAAAAAAAAAAAAAAGAATCAGCAAGTGCAATTAATACATTTTAAAATCTGACAATATATGCAATGACCATAGCCATGGGACCTCCTCCTGCATCTTTCCCTCAAAACACATAGCTTTGCAGGGGAGTGAGGGAAAGCATTTTCTCTTGCCTCTACTTTGAAATTAGGCAACATTCATTTAATAAATGTTTTTTGATTGCTTGATGAGCCTCTCTGAAATTAGTAAGGCTAATTCTTAGACCAGAAACAATAACTAATAATAATAGCTTTCATTTATATAGAGCTTACTGTGTGTTAAGCACTTGACAATTATATTTACATTTTTACATTTATAGTTACATTTGATGCTTACAAACAAGATGTCAAGATAGTTGCTCTTATTATCCTCATTTTACATATAAGGAAACTGAGACAAAAAGGAATTAAGTGATTTGCCCAGGGTCACACAGCTAGTCTAAGGCTGGATTTGAAATCAGGTCCTCCAGACTCCAGGACAATCAATGCTCTGTCCACAGCGCCACCTGGTGGCCTTGAAAATAACACATTGGGAGGGACAGGGTGAAAGGAGAGAAAATAGAATGAAGGAGGGGGTAATTGGGGGTGGGGTTGAAGGGATTTAGGATGGAGAGAAATATAGTTAGTCCTTCACAACGTGGCTATTATGGAAGTGTTTTGCATGACTACACATGTATAATGTATATCGAATTGCTTGCATTCTCAATGAGATGGGGTTGGAGAGGGAGGAAGGGAGACAATGTGGAACTCAAAAGTTTTATAAATGAATGTTGAAATTGCTTTTACATGTAACTGGGGGAAAATAAAATGCTAAATTAAAAAAAAGAGAAAAAAAATAACACATTGACTCTGGACCAATACAGCAGAAGTCCTAGCAGTTCGTAGCACTTGCTATAAGTTGCAGTAGCTAGTATTGCATTTGAGAACACTGTGTCATATCTATACCATAATAGACTATTAGAAAACAACTTTAATGGAAGTTCATCAACAACATGTATAAATAATCATTATAAATAGTGTCCCAGGGCTTTCTGTCAACCTAGATTAATCAAAAATATGGTGGGACAGCTTCTTATAAAAGAAAGGAAGCAAGAACTATAAATGACTTCCATTTCTGAGTCATCATCCCCTTTTAAAATTGAGTGTTTGAAGTTGAAAGTTGTGAGTATTAGCCCAAATTTTTTGAACCTTACTAATCTAGTTATGCATTCGAAGCAGTCATAGCCTGTTTCCTAATGGGTGAAGGAATGGGAGTTGAAGTGCCTCCCATGATAAGTTTCAGTGAATTTTGGCTTAGAAGATCTTGTTCTTTTCTTTTTTTCCAGTACTGGAGAATTCTGCAAAACATTCCAAAAATGTAAATACTCTTTCAGGCCCTAGTCAATCTAATTTTAGTCACAGCACTAGAAATAACTCTGCAAGAGAAAATATGGAGAAGGAAAAGCCAGTCAAACGTAAAATGAAGTCATCTACTCTTAGCAAGTCACCCACTCCAATTCAGCAAGGTATGTTGTTAACTTTTCAGGTGTATTTGAAGGTGCGCTAGAATTCATTAATAATGCTGGTTCTACTGTTAGGACTAACACTCAACTTTTAGACTGCTCATGTTGTATTAGATCTTTCCTGTGGGGAGCTGACACATCTAAAGATGTGGTTTAAACCAAACAAATTTAGAGACCTATGTAGTAAGAAAAGCCTAAAACTTCTTATATTCTCCTATGTTAAAAAAATTGTCAGGTTTCTTCTGAAGTTAAAGGATGTATTTCCAAGCTCCTTGGATACAGGCATTTTTTGTAACTTTGTTCAGGGGAGATTCAGTAAAGTGGTTGGTTGTTAATACTGAATATGTTAAAAACTGACTTCACAAGATCAAAAATATGTCCTAAATTATTCATCTATCCTTTTTCTTCTTTCATTCCTTATCTGTATTATCCTCACTTTTTCAATAGTTAAATCCTTTGTTGAGCTATGTTTCTTCTCAGTTGCTTCTTACTTTCAAAATTCTAAACTCTGAAATACTATCTGCATATTTAAATATTAATGTCTGTAGCACTAATATAACATAACTATGTAGTCTAGCGCATTTAATTCTCAATTTGGAAATGGTGCAATCAAACCACTATCATAGTAAAGTTGGCCAGTTGTCTGAAGTATATTAATTAGTGAATATTTAGTTCTTTAACATTGATATTATAAGCTGCTTCCAACTTAAAAATGGGTTGTAGTCTAAATGTTTTGTAATTGGTAGTTGGAATTCTTAATAAATTTTCCCCCAGAAATAGTTATGTGTAGTGGCTTGATTCTCAGGTCAGCCCACACAAAAAGCCAGTTAGACCTATAATATATTTCTGTTAAAGTTCCATATAACCCCTGTGCATAACAATGCTTTATAGGGAAATGTATTCAGAATTCTATCTAGGGATGCAGACAGACTCTCTCTGTCAGCTCCAAACCATAGTTAGTGTCTTACATTTGAAGTCAGGAAATGACGGTATTAATTATAGATTTTACGCTATGTGACCTTGAAGAAAATCACTTAACTAGTCTATTTCTCTTTTAAATATAGCTATAGGTTAAATTGTATTACTGTGAACACTATTTCCTTTCAAGAAACATTTATTAAGTGCCTGATACATGCTATTCTATACATAATATACAACACAAGCCATTTTCTTAAGGAGCATATTATGGCATAATGTACAAGTACACCAACAACTTTATAACATGAAAAGTCACATTGATGCAGAGGAGAAATACAGAGTGCTGTAAGAAATTTGAGAAAGGAATTTTCGGTGAGGATGTATGAGAAGGGAAAAGAAAGGCTTAATAGACAGGAGCACTTCATCTATAAAGAAGTATTCTGTGCGTCAAAAAAATTTCTACCTTAGCAAATGGTCCATAAAAACTTCATTAACCACCTGTCAAAATTAAACACAGAAAAATCAATAACTGGAAGGAACAAATGGGTAAGAATAGCTTATGAGTCGTATATCTCTCTCTTTACTTCTTTCTACACTGGAGAACCTGGGCATTGTGTTGTGTTTTATGTCTAGATCCTATGAACTAAATATGGACTGTAGCATTGTGTTCTTGTTAAGAGAGTATCTTTACACTAAGATAATTGAGTGAGATGTGGGATTTATTATAAAATTTTTACCTTAATTTTAAAGTCTATTCTTAATAGTTTAACAGGTATATTACCAAAATAAGTGAAAGAATTTACTTGAAATCATGTAACTATTGGGGAAAAGAACTGTAGGTTTTATTAACAGACAGGAACTTCTCTGTGCTATGCAAAATCACCATTTAACTTTATTGTTATCATCCTATATATAATTCTTGTATTCTGTTCTATTTCTATTATATTATGAGTGTTAAAACTGCTGTCATATCCTTACAGAATTGTTAACTGAATCATTTTAGTATTCTGGCAGTAGTTTTGTGGTAGCTCCTTCTTAAAAGGGGTTTTGGAGAGAAAGTCTATTGTCTATATGGCAATTTATGAAACAGTATAAGAGAACGTTGACACAGTGTTACACATGATCTTATCCCTAAAGTCCATTTGATATCTGTTACCAATTAGACTAATGGCAGCCAGTGTATGAAAGTGAATAAAATCCAGTAGAGTGATATGAAAAAAAAAATTGGGCTGGCAGGTAATCTGATTTCTCGGTCTCACCTCTGTTGCTCACTTGCTGTGTTGTTTCAGACAAGTCATATTAACATCTTGCGACTTGACTTTTTTCTACAGCAATAGTAACAACAATAATAAAAGTATCTTTGGGAGGGTTATGTTTTTATTTATTATTTGAAAAAAGTAAAATGATGAGTTTATTATGTATTATGAGAGCTAACAAAAATGCAAATTCATCTCCTCCATATCCTGTAATAATACACTGTCATTGTACTGTCTTAGCAGATTGCAAGAATAATGCCTTGGCATCAGGAAGCATCCAAGTAAATGGACATGGAGGTCAGCCATCAAAACTTGTTGTAAAGAGAGGCCCTGGAAGGAAACCTAAGGTAGAGGTGAATATAAGCAGCAATGAAGTTGTGCACAAGAAAAGAGGCAGAAAGCCCAAAAAACTACAGTGTATAAAACAGGAAAATTCAGAGCAAAACGTAGTACAGACCATTAGAGATGTGATTAATGATGAAGTAACTGCAGCTTCTTCAGCGTGCAATTTTCTTTCTGAAACTAATGTTGTAAAAGAAGATTTGTTACAAAAAAAGGGCCGTGGGGGCAGAAAGCCCAAAAGAAAGACAAAGGCACAGAAGCCAGACTCAGACCTTATGGTTCCTGTAAGTGTTAAAATGCTAAGAAGAAGTAGCAGAAAAAAGACAGATGAACCTATGGATGAGGATGAAGGGTCTGAGGAACTTAAGGGCTCTGAGCCCCACATGAGAACTAGAAACCAGGGTCGAAGGACAGCGTTTTACAATGAAGATGACTCTGAAGAAGAACAAAGGCAGCTATTATTTGAAGACACCTCTTTGACTTTTGGAACATCTAGCAGAGGACGAGTCCGAAAGTTGACTGAAAAAGCAAAAGCTAATTTAATTGGTTGGTAACATGTACCAAAACATTTTACTTTAAATGATATAAAGCAGGTACAGTTAAGGAACAAGTAGAACCAAGGCTTCTTCCTTGCTGCTATTATGGATTAGAGAATGTTATAATTTGAAAGAATTAGCCAAAAAAAAAAAAGAAAAGAAAAAAAGAAACTTAAAGAACACTTCTTTAAAGAAATATATATATTTTAAATGTTTGCTATTTATTGCCCTCAAATAGGTTATACATTTCAGCAGTCATTTTATTCACAATTCAGAGGGGAGAGGGGAGCAATTCCTGGTTTATTTATGAAAGAGAAAGATCTGCTTTGCACTGTTGGAGGTGCATCATATTCCTAGTGACAGAACTTTTCATGCTACAATGTATGTTTTATTTTTGACCAAGCAAGGTACATTTCTATTGATTATAGAAGTCTTGTCTCCTAGGAAGACAGAATGTTGCAAAGAGTGGCAGTAAATTAAGAATTGTGTTTCCAGTAAAGATACATATAAAATTACCAAATTTTACTAATCTTTAATTTAAGTAATGATTGAAAATTCATCTACAGAAGCTTAGAACAGACTTTGCTTTATCCCATTTCTGCCAAACCTAGAAAAAAAAATGTTCTTATAAAAAATATATCCACATTGGAAAAAGTTTGACTGGTGTCTAATTTTTCAGACCTTGATTCTTGTATCAATCACTAAATCTCTGTTTATTGTGCCAAAGACTGAGCATCAGTGCAGTGGGAAGCCTATTTTTGACTCTCTGTACAGCATACAGTTTTCAACAGTGAGAAAGGCTATACGTTATTCTAATTAGCAAGTTATTTAAAATTGTGCTAAGATTTATCCTTTTGGTACTTAAAAATAACGCACTGGTGGGAGTCCTTTGACAGAGATGTTTTAGACAAAATATTTAAGTGGTTAAAGGATTCAAGGAAATTACAGGAAAAGTATGGGATTTGCTGTTTACTTGATCTGGATTAATATCATTTCTATAACGTCAGACATTTACTAGGCTAAAATGACTTACGAAGAAATGTATGTGTATGTGTATATATTGATAGATGGATATATAAAAATATATATACAAACACATGCATATACAATATTACCCAGGTAAAATTCTTTTCAGGATTTTTAAAATAGCACTAGAATAAAAATAATTTCAAAATGTCATACTTTATAGTTTAATTTTAAGAGGAAGATTGGTTATTTTCAATTATAAAGGTTAAAATAGGCCAAATCACTTTTTATGCAATCATGTTTTATACAGTGGTCTCATTGCACATTGTGTTTTTTCTGCACTTTTTACGGTATCCTTATCACGCTGATAAAGTCAATATACACCCTAAAGAAAAATTCCATTTAATGATTGTGCCTTGTATTCTATTTTTTTTTTTTTTGCATCTTTAGTAAAATTAAGTTGTCTATTGTAAATGATAACTATATGACTTAGGGGAATGTATTGCTATATGTACTGCTATGGAAAAGGAAAGCAGTTATTTATTTGTTTATGGTACATTTAGTTATTTTATACCTTAAAAACCAACTTAAAATACCATTTCTGTTCAAAAAATGTTGTCCATTATAAGAAAAATTTAAAGGATGTAGTATTTTCTGAGGACTGGTATGGTACAAAAATGTAACCAAAATTTTCAGATGCTACATTTTTGAAATGGGATTAGGAAACAGTGTATTATCATAACCCAGCTGTAGAAGAATAAAGGTCTTCAAATTGAATGTTCCAAATTAAATTGCATGGTAATCTTCATATATTCTGATTATGTTAAATATTAACTATCATTTAATTATTCTGAAGAAAAATAATAGTTGATACATTTGGACTTTTCAGGTTAAGTTTATACTTAGATTTGTGCAAAAAATCCTCATGTAAAATTAAGTAAACCATTTTCCAAATTTTGACTGGGTTGCTATGATTTTACATTTTGGGGAAAAAACTAATTTGAAAACTTTGCAGGTTTCTTTGTATATTTATTTTTTCTAACGATTATTTAACTATTCAGTTAAAATTCAGTGGCTAACCCATTCATAATGCAGAAGGTGGAAGGCTTGCTTGGTTGTACAGTAAAATGCAGTCTTTCGGTTACAACATTAAAAATAATGAAGTGTGTGTTTGACCTTTAACAATGATTAATTTAAAAGATCTCATTGCTTTTGAAGGCAATCAATATCAGATATGTAATTTCCTGATGTTATCTGCATTGTGTTAAGAACAATAGCATTCATTTAAAAATTCATCTTCTGTAAAAATATATACAGATATGCATATATATTTTTATGGTGTGTACAGTATAAAGCTATGAACTGACAAGAAGGACCCATATACCATCTTGGAGAGTATAATAACACTTCTAGTACAGTGTGTGGGATGATTCTAAACTCTTGAGCAAAGAAATGAGTATTTAAGGTCTTATCTGCAGCATATAATTCTTTCTGTTCTGCAAACACTGTATATTTATGACCTTAAGCTTACAGTTTTACTAGACGCTGGTTTCTTAATGAATCATGAATTATTTGGGTCAGGTTCTTTTGAATTGAAACACTTTTAAATTTTTATTAGTAAAGCAAGATATATTTAAATTTTATATTTTTATAATTTAGCTTCACTGCGTTGCAAAGGTTTAGTTCAAAAGCTTTAAGTCCTTACCTTCTTTTGTGTGTTTTCTGTTTAGGAAAATGTCCTGAGACATTGATATCAATTCTTTGTGTGGTCACACACACACACACACACACACACACACACACACACACACACACACACACACACACACCCCAAGTTGTTCCACGTGAGCAATAAAATAATCTCATTTGTTGGAATAATTTTCATAAACTATTGCTTGTTATAGGCATGTAATATATAAAAGCCATCTGTATTTTCAGTTACCTAAAACATAACTCATAAAAATTTGTCCCAAAGTGATTTTTTTTTTGCAAAACACATAAATGTTGCAAATATGCAGTTAAAACATTAAACCTAATTATAGCCTCATAACCCTGGCACAGTAGATTTGTAGCTTCATTAATCTAAATCCATTCAGCTCTGATATTGTGGTTTTAGACTATTTTCTGTCTGTAAGTATGAACTGAGGCCAGAGTTTATTAGATTTATTTCCACTGATTTAAGTATCCAATTTCACTGCAACTGAAAAGAATAATGTTTGATTGTCATTATATTATGACAAGTAGTTATATCTTTACAAATTGTCTTCCTCTTTAAATGTGATTTGAATGACTGTATGAAATATTTGTGTACATTTTATTTGTACAATTTGGGATTGGGTTTTGGCATATTTTAAAAGATGGGATTGACTGAATTTAGTATTACTAGGAAATGAATTGTGTAAGATATATTATTGACTGACAAAAGGACCCTCATGCCGCATGTATGTTAACTTCTAGAACTGTCACTTGTCTGTATGGTGCAGTAGACCAGTCAGTACACTGTTACTGTACAAATGTATTCAGATACCGATTTTAGCTTGTTGGATGTCAGCAGTTTTTTAAAGATTGTCATATGTAGACTAAACTAGCACATCCAAGCTTTGCAGTTGCTTCAATTCTAACAACATTCCATGACATATACTTTGCTCATACCCGCTTAAACTTCAGCTGGAAACAGTCTTATTTTCTGTTTACTACCTGTTGAAATTTGATGTTTAAGTAATTTTTAATTTGTATTTTATATTTTTCATATTACCTTGCAGTTTTTTATAATTAGTTGGGGGGACTGAGATACTCAATTGATTAAAGGGCTATGCTTTTCTGCTTAGTTTCTCTACATATTTTAACATTTATGCACATTGTAGCAAGGAAAGGACTTTGTGCTCTAGGAATGGCCCCAAATCTGGATATTATTTCTACCAAGATTGCAAATTACTGCATTTTTATCTCCTCATCTGAATTTTTGGTTTTGTGTTATAAATAAATCAAAATTGGGGTTTTTTGTTTTTGGTTTCATTTTCAGGTCATTTAAATTCTGTAATCTTTCATTTGCTATGAGAAGAATTGTTAACGATACTAAATACTCTTAAGCACTCCCAGTGAAGAAAGTTAGTTTTGTTTATTATCATAAAAAAGGTAAAATAATGTCTGAAAGCTACAAGTACCAGTTTTGGAGCTCCAGAGATTAATTTGTACACACTGCAATAAAAATAAAATAGTTATAAATGATCTGAGCTATATAGTTTTGGGGTTTCATTTTGATAGCTGATAGCTCTACTTTGTAATTATTTTTGATGCAGATAAACACATCAGGAAATTAACCTTATATGGCACAAACCAAATACATGATGGTGGGTGGTGATATTGTACAATGAATTTCTACATTTAAAGAATTAAGAGGTTAGGTTTTGAATGGTATATCAATGTCCACCTTGTATACATGCATATAAGGCACGTGCACATACATGCTATGTTCTATGTAAGGTTGTGCATGTTGATTTACCAGTATGGTATGCTGTAGAGTATGAGACAAATAAAAGTTACATTTTTGGACCATATTGAAACTGCAAACCAAGACAGGGATCTTATTAAAGATCTTTTAGAAAAATATAAATCCTGTCACTTAAGATATTTAGACATGTGTAGAATGTAGCTCAATTTTAAGAAAGTGACCTAGAGGGTTAATTTTGAAAACTGACACATTTTCAGATTTAAAATACACTTATTTTGTACAGAATACAATGTTAAATCTGTTGTATGTAATAAATACCATACAGTTTCAAAACAAGATAATTCGTTAGCTTTATCCAGTTTTTTTCTTCCAGAAACCTGGAACATCATGTTGTTATAACCTGCAGTCTCACAACAGGATAACAGTGCCCTTTCTTTTTGTACATACTGATTGGACCTTTCTTTACTGTTATGTGGACACTTTCTATGTTAGTTTTGATGCATAATTCTTTGAATCCTTTTATACAAACTAGAATGTATGTGTAAGAATTCCTGTCACTGCAATGTAGTAACTACAAACCTATTTTTAAATAAATAGAAAACTTGTTTTTCTAAGCTATTTAGTAGTGCCTCTTCTTTCTACTTAACTGCCTTTTTGTCATTATAAATCTTTGCATATACCATAATGTTTTAATCTCAAAAGTCCATTTTATGCTTAATTTTAATTCTGTGGGAGAAGTCTCAAGCATTCAGTGTTAAAGTAAATACTTCTATTTAATGTGAAGATTCTCAGGAACGTGGATATCCTCACTAGGTTTCATTTGACACCTACCTAGTAGTCAGACTTACGTCACAAATTGTCATGCTTTTTATAGGAATCTGAATTTAAAGACCACCCTACTACCAGACAGTGAATTTCCTGTGTGTGTTAAATTGTCTAGTGAGACCTAGATTTCAGTCCTGTACTAGGAACCTGTGCCTTGAGGCCTCAAATGTGGCCCTCTAACTGAATCCAAACTTCACAGAATACATATGTATGTATGTAAACTTACCATGTAAGGCATTGCAAAATGGGATTCAAATATAAAAAATGAGTTTGTCCTTCAGAAAGTTTTTTCTTAGTATGTATTTTCAACCCAAACTGTGATTTCATTGGTATAAGGAACTCACAGTAAGAAGTGCCTGATGGCTCTCCTCTCTTTAGTTATATTTGGGGTAGAGGAAAGCAGTATAAACAAGGCAGAAATTTCTTTCAGCTGGCAGAAATAGTGAAAGCTTCATTCAGATGTGGCACTAGGTATGACTGGGTTTAAAAAAAAATTGCAATAGGTTGAAATGTTGAGTGCCCAAGTTCTGTGTATAGGAGCAAGTTGTACAAATACATGGAGATAGGAGAATATAGAAGAATATAGAACAAAATTAAGTTGTAGTTCGTAATCTAATTTGGCTGAAACTAGAATGCAACGTGAGTAATGTGAAATAAGGCTGAAAAGATTATGACACACTGTGAAGTCTGCATTTTAGCCAATAGTCCCTGAAAGTTTTTTGACATGGTCAAAGCTATCTGTTAGGAAGCTCATTTTGGAAAGTATAAAGTACAGAGTGGTGGGGGGGGGGGGGGGTTTGTAGGATTTTTATAACAGTGGGTAATTGTATTGGAGCCAGGATAATTGGGTTTGAATCTCACCTCACATACTTAGAATTATGTGCCTTTGTGGGCCCTGGTTTCCTCATTTGTAAAACAGAAAAATAGTGCCTGTTTCACAGGACTGTTGTGACAATCAAGTAAAGTAACACAAAGCACTTTGTGAACCATAAAATCATATAAACAACGAAACAGCAAAGATATCTAGAGATCTTTTTGTTGCTATTTTCTTAGAAATGGTTCAGGTTGACATGATTAAAGCCTTCATTAATTATTCACATTTCAATTTTAAAGAAAATCACATACGTAAAACAAGTTTAATATAAAGAAATAATGAGCATTTGAGATCTAAGGATAGGTTTTTAATTGTGTTTTTGTGTTTGTACCATTAATAATACTTCACAGGATTTATATTTTTGTTGTTTTGGGTATGAATCTTTGATTTCATCAGTGTGAGGAATTCTGGACAATGCAGATTGCTAATGTATAATCTTAAGAGAGCCTCCCAAGGCAGACAGGTTAAAACATGTGTAGGGTTACATGGCTCTTTACTATAGGTAGCCTCTGTTAAGGAAAGGTCATGTGTGTGTATCTTAGACTGTGAGCTCCTTGAGAGCAGCAACTGTCTTGTCTTTCTTCGTACCTCTAAGGCATGGCAAAGAGCTTAATAAATATTACTTGACTGTGTGAGAGGAAAAAAAAAACCCTAAATGTCAACTGTTGGGACTTCACAACTATGATCTTGCTCATTTCCACAGTTTCCTTATCAATCTCTTGTCAGTTTCCATCACTAGTTTACTTAAAGAAATGGGCAGAGAAATTACTGGTCTAAGTCATCTGCTGGTTGCCCACAATCAAGCAACTGTTAACTGTAATAACTGTTCTTTTACAAAGGGCTCACTGATTTGAGAGGGTAAGAGAGAACATTCTGAATAGCTGCTGATAACCAAAAACAAACTGGTCCCTTCAATCACCACAACTAAATTTCTGAAAAGTCTTTGTGTTCTATATTTTTACTATAATATACTATATTTGACATATTTGTCATTTGATATATTTTAGTACTTCAATTTATTAGTTAACCACTTTTCAAGCCCACAATATATCAAGGTTGATAGTGAATTGCAGTGTAGACTACTACTCTTATTTATTTGGCTGCCTTATTGATGTGAGGCATCGGTGACTAGGTAAATTTCATTTACAGCTAGTAGAGATGGGTTACCCTAAGCTGGGCACTCCTTAGTCATTTACATATAGCAAAGAGATGAGTTCTAAATCTAACATATTTATAGAGATCACTGGATTACATAATACTTAAAACAGAAAAGCCACTACTGTACTGTTGTGGTTGTAGAGATCATAGGATCATAGATTTAGAACTGGAAGAGATCTTTGGAGCTATAGAATCCAGTCCCTTCATTTTACAGATGAGGACCCAGAGAGGTAAAGGGAATTGTCCATTACTATGGTAAGTGCCTAAGGGGGCTAAGGACTTAACTCTTTTCTGACTTCAAGCTCAGCCCTCTTAATATACCACACTTCCCACCGCAGTAATGGTTTTTCTGTTTATCTTTTCTCTACAGCTGCACATCCTAGAATGTCACTTCTGTATACTTTCAGTGTTTAGATGTGTATAGACAAGTGTTGTTTATTCCTCGTATTTAGATATTTAAAATCATTTAACCCATTTTAGTTATGTAAGAATGCATGAACTTACAGAATAATCAAATCAGCTAATGGTTTTTCTATTTTTTTTTAAAAGCTAGTCTTAGTCAATGTTTTTGTTTTATTTCCGATTTTGAAAATCTTCAGGATTTCTATTTTAGTGTTTAATTAGGTCAATTTTCCTCCTAGTATTTTGGTTACGTTCCCAATTCATTGATCTGTTCTTTTCCTTTTTATTAAAAAAAAAAGTTTAGGAAAATTTGTGTCTCTAAGGATTGCTTTGAGTATATGCTGTCTCATTGCTGTCATTGTCTTTAATGAAATTATCACTTTTTTGATTTATTCTTTAACCCACTAGCTCTTTATTTAAATATTTATTTAGTCTTCAGTTTATTTGGTTTTCAGTGGCCCTTTATGTAATATAATTTTTGCTGCATTGTGGTCAGTAAAGGATATGCCTACTATTTCTACTTTTCTGCATCTGTTTGTGAAATTTTTATGTCCCCAAGATACGATCAATTTTTATAGTAGCAAATGGTAGAGAACAGCAGTAGCATAATAGATAAATATGTATGCTCCTTTCTATTTCCATGTCATAATTGGCAGAGGTCTATCATATTTAATTTTTCTAAAATTTTATTTAGGTCCTTTTTTTCTTGTTAGATACATCTAAGCCTGATAGGGATGTACTAAGGCCCTATGTTATTATAGTTTTATCTCTTTGTAATTAATTTAGGTTTTGCTTTCAGTATTTAGAAGCTATACCATCCAATACACATGTTAAGTATTGAAGTCAGTTTGGTTTTTTTGTTTTTGCGAGGCAATGGGATGAAGTAACTTGCCCCAGGGTCACGTAGTAAGTGTCAAGTGTCTAAGGCCAAATTTGAACTCGGGTCTTCCTGAATCCAGGGCCGGTGCTCTATCCATTGTGCCATCTAGCTGCCCCAGCTCATTTTTCTTTAAGCAAAATATGGTTTCCCTATTAAGTTGTTGCTTTTTTTTTTTTGCTATTGCCTAGTTATCAGCATCAAAAAAAAATTTCACAACACATGAAGAAGAAATAAAGGATATTATTGGGATAGTTTTGCTGATTAGTTGCCAAGCAACTTAAATGAAAATTAATGAAAACACACTCCAACAGAAAAATTCAGAATTTAACCTAATTTCAGAGGAAGAAACTAAACAAACCACAAATGAACTTGCAAAGAAAACTCCAGGACCATATAGATTCATGTTGAAAGAATTTTTGCTAATTCCAATATTACATAAACTACAAAAATAGTGAAACGATCCCACCAAATTCATCCTATGGTAGATATGATCTTGTTACATAAACCAGGAATAGTTAAGACAGAAAAAGGAAATTAGACTAATATCCCTAATGAACACTGATGCAATGTTAGCAAACGGTAAAATAACACTGAACACATATACTGTGTCCAGATTACATTTATACCATTGGGAAAACTAAACTAATAATTTTTTAAAATCCTGAGTTTATTAATAGATTCAGAAAGTTTTTTTTAACAAGACACAACATTTCTCTCTTTAAAAAACAAAAAAAAACCTAGATTACAAATGATGGTCCTTTCCTTAAAATGATTAATAGCAGACATCTAAAACCAAGAGTTCCCATTATATGTAATGAAAACTGGAATGCTTTCCAATAAAATTATGATGAAGCAGGGATGTCCATTGTCACACTTCTGTTTGACACACTACTGCTTACTAATAATGCTGCCCAAATTGGTAAGGCAAGAAAAATCAAGGAAATAAGTAGAAGAAAAAAAATTTTCAGATCGTATGATAATATACTTAAAGAACCTAGACCTTCAACAAAAAACTTTTCTTAGTTCAACTTAAGCATAATAGGTTATGCTTTAATTCCTCATTTTAATTTTGTCTTTGTATTTCAAGTGTATTTCTTGAAGTCAGCTTATTGTTGGATTCTACTTTCTAATCCATCTGCTATCCTCTTCTGTGTTATGAGTGAGTTTGTTCCATTCACAGTTATGATTTTTAACTGTGTGTTTCCCTCCATCCTCACCTCTTTTATTTTTCCCTCTTTTTTGTGCCACCACTCTTTGCAAAGAAGGTATGAAATAAGAGTTTGCCTAACACAATCCACAAATGATATTTCCATTCTTCTCTTGTCTCACCCCCAATCACAGTTTTTTTCACTCTTTCTTTTCCTTTAATTTCCCTTTCATACTTCCCCTCTAATCTAGGGGTTTGTTTTGCTTATTATCAGCCCCCCCATTTTTCTTTATCCCCAACTATTTTCCTCTTGAGTTTAATGTAGTTCTGCACTACACTCTGTATATATGAGACAGAGAGAATGTGTTCAGCTTTCTTTTGTCCAATTTAGATGAAACAAATTTATAGAAAGCTAAATCTGCCCAGCTCTTCCTTGTTTGTATACTCTAACTCATTCATCCTCTTCCCAGTATGAGATACTGAGTTTTCCCCTTCCCTCCTTTATCTCCTCAGCCTAATCCCATTTCATTCTTCTCCTGAGACCATTAAAAAAAAAAGATAATGCACTATAACCAGGTTGGATGTATACCAGAAATGTAGGATTGGTTCAATATAAAAAAAAATATAAACATAATGGGCCATCTTGCTAACAAAAGTAATAAAAAGTACATGATTATATCAATAGATGTTGAAAAGGTTTTTGACAAAGTCCAAAACTTGTTGCTATTAAAAAACTGTATAGAACATAAGAATAAGTGACTTTTCTTTAAAATGGTAAGTAGTATCTACCTAAAACCCAGAACAAATATTTTGTATAATGGAGAAAATTTTGATAACTTCCTAAAAAGAACAGGGATAAAGCAAGGATATCCATTACCACCACTACTATTTAACAACACCAGAACTGCTAACAACATAACAGAATAGAGAAATTGAGAGAATATAGGAAAAGAGGAAACAAAACTATCATGTTTTCCAGATATAATGGTCTATCTAGAGAACCCTAAAGATTAAGCTAAAAAATTAATTGCAACAGTAACTTCAGCAATCTTGCACAATATTAAATAAATCCACACAAATTACCAGCATTTCTGCATATTACAAGCAATATCCAGAAGGAAATGATAATTTCTATTCAAAATCAATATGATATATAAAAGATTTGGGAGTCTATCTACCAAGACATATAGAGGAATTATATGAATGCAATCATAAAACATTATTTACAGAAATAAAGATGGACCTAGATGACTGGAAAATATTCATTATTCATGGGTAGGCTATGCCAACATAATAAAATATTACCTGGATTTTCTTTCTCAGTGCCATACCAAAACTACCAAAAGATTATAGAACTAAAAGGGGGAAAAAAAAGTAACAGAGCTCATCTGGTGGAACAACAGGTCAAGAATCTTAAGACAATTTTTAAAGGGGTGGGGGAGGGTGAGAGCACAGGGGGCCTAGCAGTATCAGAGTTCAAATTATACTACAGAAGCAGAAATTATAAAAAAAAGAATTTGGCACTGGCCCTGTAGTCAGGGAAGGACCCGAGTTCAAATCTGGCCTCAGACATTTCCTTAGTGTGTGACCCTTGGCAAGTCACTTAACCCCAGTTGCCTTATATTAAAAAAAAAAAGTATTTGGTCCGGGCTGAAAAATTGGGAGGTTAATGAGTAGAACAGATTAGGCACACAGCATATAGAAGCAGAGGAACATAGTAGTATTGTATTTAACAAACCCAAAGACCCCAATTAATGCAGTAAAGACACAACAAAAACTTTGGAGGGAAACTAGACATCATACTGACTTAGGGGGTGACATCTTAAACAAAACAGAAAAGCTAATGGAGATAAAACGGACAGTTTTAATTATGTAAAACTTAAATGTTTTTGTACAAAAATCATTGCAGTTACAATTCAAAGAGAAACATGTAATTAGGGAAATAAAATTTTAATAGTAAGTTTTTTTCTGATAAAAGTCTGATTTTCAAGATATATAGGAAATGGATTCAAATTTATAAGAATTCATTCCCCACTGGATAAATTATCAAAGGATATGAACAGGCAGTTTTCAAAGAAAAAAATCTAAATTATCAATAAACATTTTTTAAAATGCTCCAAGTCACTACTTATTAGAGAAAGTCGTATAAAAGCAACTCCAAGTCCTAGCCATCAGATTGACAAAAATTACCAAAAAAAGGAAAATAACAATTTCTGGATGGGAAAGAGGGGGATGGGGAAAGCATTTATATAGAACCTACTGTGCCAGGTACTATGCTAAACATTTAACAAATATTATCTCATTTGATCCTCACACCAACTCTGGGACTCAGGTATTTTTATTATCCCCATTTTATAGTTGAGGAAACTGAGGCAAATTAAGACACTCAGAGTCATACAGCTATTAAGTGTCTGAGGCTGGATTTGAGTTCATTTTGCTGACTCCAGGCCCAAGCACTATCCATTGTTTCATCTATTTGCCTTGGGAGGCATGAGAAAACAGGCATGCTCATTCCTCCTTGGTGAAGTTGTGAATTGGTCTAACCATTTTGGAAAGCAGTTCAGAAGTATGTCCCAAAACTCATCAAAATGTGTATACCCTTTGAACCTGTTATTCCTCTACTAGGCCTGTATCCTAAAAAAGGAAAAGGACTATATGTATGTTACCCCTGTCCCAAAGCTTGTTGGTTTGGGACTCTCTCCTTATTGGTAGAGATGAAGACCCTGCCTGGCATGTGGGGCAGGGCAGAGTTGGTGAGACATGAGAGAGTTCCACCCTTCACCAATTCTCTTCCATACTTTTTAAGCTTTGAGTTCTCTTCAGGAGTCCTTCAAGCTTCAGGTCTTCTTTAAGCATTGAATAGCATCAGGTACTTCTAGCTCCCTGCTTCAAGATAAAAATTTGGAAGAGGCTGCTAACAGAAAAGAGTCTGGGAAGCTGGCAGTCCCTAGCTTATCCCTGTCCTCAGTTTGTTATGGTAGAGACTTTAAGGAGTTTTACTCTTAGGTGTGATCCAGGACACCCTGCTTGGTTGAGTTATCTTACTTGCAATGGGAGAGCTCCTTTACTTTGTATTATGTAGTATATATTTTCCTATGTATACCTTCTCTGGTTTTTTTTTTTTGCTATAATTGGGATAAATGGATTTCTTTGCTATATTGTGTTCATTATGGAATTGGTATTAGGTGGAGAAGGGGTCAAGCCTTGGATATATAGCTTGGGGTTCTCCTTTCCCCCAATGATTAAACAAAGTGATCAAAAGTTAGATTGAACCCCTAGATCATATTCCCTAGGTTATAAATATTTAAGGGAGCAGATAGATATGATCTTAGCCTGATATCTCCTCCCTCTGAGGAAAGCAGAGTAGCCTCTGGCCCCGACTTCAAGCTTCTCCTCCTGGAAGGAATGAATGTTTCGCCTGGAAAAGGATGGGTGGAGAAGAAACTAGAGATGTCTTATTTGGCCTCCCTTTTAGCCACAAGACAGCTTTTTCCCTACACTTGGGCCTCTCCCAGCTTGATAATTTGTGCCTTGATCTTCTCTTTTCCCAAAATAAGAATCCCTGTGTAAGGCCTGGGCAACCAGGAACCAAACATTCAAATGCAAGGCCCCAGTGATTGGGAAAAGAAGCTTGGATAAGGCCCCTTTTGCTCCAGCAGAACTCAACATTTTTTTAAAGTCAGAAAATAGGCAAGTACCATGAATAAAAAACAGAAACAGAAAATGATGATAAATTTTTATTTTGGGGAAAGGGAAGATCAATGCACAAATTCAGAAGAGGACAACATTGTTAATATACCCATATTTGAAACCTCAAAGGGGAATATGAACTGGTCTCAAGCCCAAAAAGCCTTATTGGAAGAGTTCAAGAAGGATTTTAATAGTCAAATAAGAAAAATTGGGAAAAGAAATGAGAGGTATGCAAGAGAGAGTCAATAGCTTGGAAAAGGAAGGACAAAAATTAACTGTAGAAAACAAGTACTTAAAAAGTAGAATTGACCAAATGGAAAAGGAGGCACAAAAACTCACTGAAGAGAAAAACTCCTTAAAAAGTAAAATGAGCCAGATAAAAAGAAGGTACAAAATCTAATAGAAGAAAACAACTCCTTAAAAATTAGAATGGGGCAAGTGGAAGCAAATGACTCTATGAAGGAGCAAGAATCAGTCAAATAGAAACAAAAGAATGAAAAAATACAAGAAAATATAAAATATCTTATTGGTAAAACAACTGACCTGGAAAATAGAACCAGGAGAGAGAATTTTTAAAATACTGTTCTACCTGGAAACCATGATGAAAAAAAAAAGCCTGGACAAAATCCTTAAGGAAATCATCAAAGAAAACTGTCCTGAGGTCCTGGAACCTAGGTAAATTAATCATCGAAAGAATCCACTGATCACCTCCTGAAAGAGATCCCAAATTGAAAACACCAAGGAATATAGTGGCTAAATTGCAAAACTACCAGTTCAAAGAGAAAATACTGCAAGCAGCCAGAAAGAAACAATTTAAATATCATGGAACCACAGTCAAGGATTATGCCGGACCTTGCAGCTTCTACATGAAAAGACCGTAAGTCATGAAACATGATATTCCATAAGGCAAAGGAGCTTGGATTACAACCAAGGATTCAACTACCCTCAAAACTGAGCACAGTCTTTCAGGGGAGGAGATGAACATTCTATGAAATAGGGGACTTCCAAACCTTCCTGATGAAAAGACCAGAGCTCAACAGATAATTTGACCTTCAAATACAAGACTCAAGAGAGGCATAAAAAGGTAAACAGGAAAGAAAACAACAACAACATTATTAATAAGGGCAAACTGTTTACATCCCTATAGGGGAAGATAACACTTGTAACTCTTAAGAACTGTAATGTCATTATGACATTTAAAAGGGGGTATACTTAGAGGGCATAGGTTTAAACTGACTTTGATGTGATGGGTAAAAAAAAATCTAATTAAGTGGTGAAAAGGGATTGTACTGGGAGAAGAAAAGAGGAGGCAGATAAGAATAAATTATGTCACATCAAAAGGCACAAAAACCAAATGCAGTAGAGAGAAAGAAGGGAGGGAGATGAGCATTGTTTGAACATGCTCTAATCAGATTTGGTTCAAAGAAGGAATAATATAATCAGTTAGGTACAGAAATCTAACTTACCCTATAGGAAGTAGAAATGATAAAGAGAAAAGAAAAAGGAGAGGGCTAATAGAAGAGGGGGCAGACTGAGGGAGGTGGTGGTAGAAAGCAAAACTCTGCTGAGGAGGAAAGTGAAAAAAGGAGAGAAAAAAGCGTAAATGAAGGGGGAGGGGAATAGGATGGAAAGGAAGACACAGATAGTAGTCATAATTGTGAATGTGAATGGGATGAACTTTCCCATAAAATGGAAATGGATAGCAGAGTGAATTAAGAACCATAAACCTATAATATGTTGTCTACAGGAAACACTTTTGATATAGAGGGATACACACAGAGTAAAGGTAAAAGGCTGATCAGAATATATTATGCTTCAGCTGAAGTTAAAAAAAAAAAAAGCAGGGTTAGCAATCCTGATCTCAGACCAATAGATCTAATTAAAAGAGATAAGAAAGGAAATTACATCCTGCTAAAAGGTACCATAGATAATAAAGTAACATTATTACTAAACATATGCACGAATTTTATAGCAGCCAAATTCTTAAAGGAGAAGTTAGAGGAGACACAGGAAGAAATAGACAGCAAAACTATACTATACCTCAACCAACTCCCCTCTGAACTAGATAAATCTAACCACAAAATAAACAAGAAGTTAAGGAGATCAATAGAATCTTAGAAAAGTTAAATATGATTGACCTCTGGAGAAAACTGAATGGGGACAGAAAGGAATATACATTTTTCTCAGCAGTACATGTCACCTAAACAAAAATTGACCACGTACTAGGGCACAAAAACCTCACAACCAAATGCAGAAAGGCAGAAATATTAAATGCATCCCTTTCAGATAATGATGCAATAAAAATCACATGTACTAAAGGGCCATGGAAAGATAGATTAAAAATTAATTGGAAACTAAATAATCCTAAAGAATGAGTGTGTCAAACAACAACTCATAGAATCTAAGAGAATGATAATAATAAGACAACATACCAAAACTTATGGGATGCAGTGAAAGCTGTCCTTAGGTAAAGTTTTATATCTCTAAATGCTCATATGAATAAAATAGAAAAAGAAGAGATCAATGAATTGGACATAAACTAAAAAACTAGAAAAAGAACAAATTGAAAATCCCCAATTAAATACCAAATTAGAAATTCTTAAAACCAAGGGAGAGATTAATAAAGTTGAAATTAAGAAAACTGTTAAATTAATAAATAAAACTAAGAGCTGGTTTTATGGGGAAAAAAAACAATAAAATAGATAAACCTTTGGCTAATTTGATTTTTAAAAAAAGAAGAAAACCAAATTACCAGCATCAAAAATGAAAAGGGTGAATTCACCACCAACAAAGAGGAAATCAAAGCAATAATTAGGAACTATTTTGCCCAACTGTATGCCAATAAATTTTACAATCTTAGTGAAATGGATGAATATTTGCAAAAATATAAATTGCCCAGATTAACAGAAGAGGAAATAAAATACTTAAACAATACCATTTCAGAAAAAGAAATTGAACAAGCCATCAATGAACTCCTGAAGAAAAAATTTCCAGGGCCAGATGGATTTACAGGTGAATTCTATCAAATATTTAAAGAACAATTAATTCCAATACCATATAAACTATTTGGGGAAATAGGTGAAGGAGTCCTACCAAATTCTTTTTATGATACAAATATGGTGCTGATATCTAAACCAGAAGAGCCAAAATTGAGAAAGAAAATTGTAGACCAATTTCCCTAATGAATATAGATGCAAAAATTTTAAATAAAATATTAGCAAATAGATTACAACAAATTATCTCAAGGATAATACACTATGACCAGGTAGGATTTATACCAGGAATAGAGGGCTGGTTCAATATTAGGAAAACTATCAGCATAGTTGACCATATAAACAACAAAACTAAAAGAAATCATATGATTACCTCAATAGATGCAGGAAAAGCATTTGACAAAATACCACACCCATTCCTATTAAAAACACTAGAGAACAGAGGAATAAGTGGGGTCTTCCTTAAAATGATAGATAGTATCTATCAAAAACCTTATAAGCAAGCATTATATGCAATGGGGATAAACTAGAAGCATTTCCAATAAGATCAGGTGTCAAACAAGGATGTCTATTATCACCACTGTTATTTAATATTATGCTAGAAATGTTAGCTACAGCAATTAGAGAAGAAAAAGAAACTGAAGGAATTAGAATAGACAAAGAAGAAACAGCTATTACTCTTTGCAGATGACATGATGGTATATCTAGGGAATCCTACAGAATCAAGTAAAAAAAAATCACTTGAAATAATAAACAAATTTAGGGGCAGTTAGGTGGCACAGTGGATAGAGTACCAGCCCTCGATTCAGGAGGAACTGAGTTCAAATCTGGCCTCAGACACGTAATACTTACTAGCTGTGTGACCTGGGCAAGTCACTTACCCCACTGTCCAAAAAAAAAAACCAACAACAACAACCAAATTTAGCAAAGTTGCAGAATATAAAATAAACCCACACAAATCATCAGCATTTCTATATAACAAAGCACAGAATCAAGAGATAGAAAATGAAATTCCATTTAAAATGACTGTAGACACCATAAAGTAT
The DNA here is from genome assembly GCF_003287225.1 of Phascolarctos cinereus. Lineage (NCBI taxonomy): Eukaryota > Metazoa > Chordata > Mammalia > Diprotodontia > Phascolarctidae > Phascolarctos > Phascolarctos cinereus. Next base: position 188,421,853 of record NW_027555958.1, read on the forward strand.
TTGGGAGTCTACCTGTCAAAACAAAACCAAGAACTATATGAACAAAATTATACAACACTTTTCACACAGATAAAGTCAGATCTAAATAATTGGAAAAATATCATGGGTAGGCCAAATTAATATAATAAAAATGACAATTCTACCTAAATTAATTTACTTATTCAGTGCCATACCAATCAAACTACCAAAAATTATTTTATAGAGCTAGAAAAAAAAATAACAAAATTTACCTGGAAGAACAAAAAGTCCAGACTATCAAAGGAAATAATGAAAAGAAATGTAACCAAAGGTGGCTTAGCTGTACCTGATCTTAAATTGTATTATAAAGCAGCAATTATTAAAACTACTTGGTACTGGCTAAGAAATAGAGTGGTAGAACAGTGGAACAGGTTAGGTATGCAAGACACAGTAGTCAATGACTATAGTAATCTACTATTCGATAAACCCAAAGACTCCAGTTCCTGGGATAAGAACTCACTGATAAAAAACTGCTGGGAAAACTGGAAAAGAGTATGGTAGAAACTAGGCATAGACCAAAATCTCACACCATATTCCAAGATAAAGTCAAAACAGATACATGATTTAGATATAAAGACTGATACTATAAGCAAACTACAAGAGCAAGGAATAGTTTACCTTTCAGATCTATGTAAAAAGGAAGAATTTATGTCCAAACGAGATCGAGAACATTTTGAAATGCAAAATGGACAATTCTGATTACATTAAATTAAAAGGTTTTGCACAAATAAATTCAATGCATCCAAGATTAGGAAGGAAGCAGAAAACTGGGAAAGAATTTTTACAGCTAGTGCTTCTGATAAAGGCCTCATTTCTAAAATATATAGAACTGAGTCAAATTTATAAGAATACAAGTCACTCCACAATTGATAAATGGTCAAAGGATATGAACAGGCAGTTCTCAGAGGAAGAAGCTAAAGCTATCTATAGTCATATGCAAACATTTTCCAAATCACTATTGATTAGAGAAATACAAATCAAAATGACTCTGAGGTACCACATCACACCTATCAGATTGCCTAACATGACAAAACATGACAATGATAAATGGTGGAGAAGATGTGGGAAAATTGGAACACTAATACATTGTTGGTAGTTATGAAATGATCCAATATTTTTGGGGAACAATTTGGAACTATGCCCAAAGGGCTACAAAAATGTGCATACCCTTTGATCCAGGAATAGCACTTCTAGGGTTATATCCCAAAGAGATCATACAAATGGGAAAAGGACCCACATGTACAAAAATATTCATAGCACCTCTTTTTGTGGTAGCAAAGAATTGGAAACTGAGAGGATGCCCATCAATTGGGAAATGGCTGAGCAAGTTGTGGTATATGAATGTAATGGAATACTATTGTGCTATAAGAAATGATGAGCAGGCAGACTTCAAAAAAACTTGAAAAGATTTACATGAACTGATGCAGAGTGAAATGAACAGAACCAGGAGAACATTATACGCAATAACTGCTACATTATGGGATGACTAACTTTGATAGACTTGACTCTTCACAACAACACAAGAATCTAAGACAACTCAAAAAGATTCAAGATGGAAATTGCTATCCACACCCAGAGCAAGAAATATGGAGTCTGAATGTAGATAGAAGCATACTATTTGCTTTCCTTTGTTGTTTTGTTGTATTGCTCCATTTTTGTGGTTCCTCCCATTAGTTCTAATTGTTCTTTACATCATGACTAATGGGAAAATATGCTTAACATAAATGTATATGTAGAGCCTATATCAGATTGTACACCGTCTGGGGATAGGGGTAGAAGAAGTGGGAGGGAGAGAAAATTTAGAACTCAAAAATCTTATGGAAGTGAATATTGAAAACTAAAAATAAATAAATAAAATTCAAACAAACAAACAAACAAAAGAAGAAGTATGGTGGAAGAAAGGATTCTGGGAAGATGGCAGAATAGGTCGGAAAATTCCAAGCTCTCAAAATTTTCCCCCACAAAAGAGATGATATAGCACCTTAAGGTGAACATAAAGTGGTAAAAATAAATAAGAGTAGGGGCAGAACAGGGGTCATCCTGGGACAATTGAAGATCTGAAGAAAAGTTCCAGAATGAGGTTTGGTCCTATGAAGAGTAAACACCTCCTGGCTAGATCCTAGGTCCCCTTAAACAATAAGTGGCAAGCCCTGGGGATTAGCTGAATTGGGAAGCTGTCTTGGCCCCAGCCACAGGAACTTTTACCTCCAGATAGTGAGGGGTATTAGGTGACTGAGCTGGGAAGATCAGGGACACCTGACCAGGTGGGGGTGAGAAGGAACCAGCACATGCCTAGTGAGTACAGAAGCAATAGGGCAGGGACCCTTTTGGCTGTGAACACTTACAGAAAACTAAAGGCTTTGGTTCCACTTCCAGGCTAGAGGGGAGAAGTGAAGGAGTATCTGAGGACAGAGGCACCATCCCTCAAACCCCAGAACTAGAGAGGTTAACTGGAATAGAGAAGACCAGGGTTCAACCTCAGAGGAGAATACTGAAGCATAGAAACCCTCTTCTACCCCAAAGAGTAACATGAAATGGTAGCATGCTCAAAAAGAATTCATTCAAGACTTCTACTTCCAGGAACCAAGATGGTAGAGTAAAAAGGTAGTCACTCTTACCTTCCCCTATCAACCTCTGAAAACACAGAAAATATCACCCCAGAAAAAAAAAAAACCTGGAACAGCTGAACTAGATTAAAGACTGGGAACAGCAGTGCAGGAGCCCAGCAAACAGGTCTCCCAGTGCCTCAGCAAAAATAAGGGAAGCGGCACTACAAAAGGCCTGAGGCAGATAAGCACCTTGAAGTGTTCATCTGAAAGGAGCTGAAGAAAGCAACCTAGAGTCTTCCTAAAGTCCCAGCCTTGCTGATTCCAACCCAACACCAGGTAAGCTGTCAGAACCCTACAGCCTCCAACTGTCAACCAGGAGGAGATCCTGAAGCCCAGGTGGTAGAGCAGGCAAACACCAACACCTGGACCTCTTAGTGCCTCAGTGAGGGTGGGGGAAATGGTGGAAACCAGCTCAGAAAACCACCAGGTGCCTCAGCACTCTACCACAAAGGAATCTCCCAGTGCATTAGCAAAAAGGAGGGAGGCAGCATTGCAAGGGGCCCCAGGCAGGTAAAAACCCTGCACCACCCATCTAAAAGGAGCTGAAGAAAGCTAAAGGAAAGGAAAAGCAGGCAACCTAGAATTACCTGAAAGTTCCAGCCTTGCTGATTCCAGCCCAACATGAGGTAAGCTGCCAGGACCCCTCTAATTGCCAACATAAGAGGCCCCAGCACACAAAGCCAGTGACCAAGACCTAGCCTCCCAACACAAGAAGCTTGGGTCAGTGCCCTCTGTTCCCCAGAAGGAGAGCTCAATCTCTTTAAAGGCCAGGGCATAAAGAAACCATGAGTAAAAAGAAACGTACCCTAGATTCATATTATGAGAAGAGTGAAGATCAAGACAGAAATTCTGAAGAGGACCACATTGTCAACAAACCCACATCTGCAACATCAAAAGGGAATATGAACTGGTCTGAAGCCCAAAAAACCTTCTTAGAAGAGCTCAAGGAGGATTTTAAAAGTCTAATGAGAAAGGTAGAAGAGTTCCTAAAAAATAGAATTGGCCAATTGGGAAAAAAGTACACTGAAGAAAACAAGTCCCTAAAAAACAGCACACTGAAGAAAACAAATCCCTTAAAAATACAATTGGCCAATTGGAGAAGGAAGTACAAAAACTAACAGAAGAAAACAATCGGTAAAAAACTAGAATTGGACAAATGGAAACTAATCACTCTATGAGAGAGCAAGAATCAGTCAAACAGAAACAAAAACATGAAAAAATAGATGAAAACATAAAATATCTCATCGGTAAAACAACTGACCTGGAAAATCAACCCAGGAGAGACAATTTAATCATTGGACTACCTGAAAATCATGATGAAAAAAGGAGCCTGGACAGTATCTTTCAAGAAATCATAAAGGAAAACTGCCCTGAAGTCCTAGAACCAGAAGGTAAAATAACCATAGAAAGAATACACTGCTCACCACCTGAAAGAGATCCCAAATCGACAACGCCAAGCAATATAATAACAAAATTCTAAAATTACCAGATGAAAGAGAAGGTGCTGAAAGCTGCCAGAAAGGAACAATTTAAATACCATGGAACCACAGTCATGATTACACAGGACCTTGCAGCTTCTACATTAAAAAACTGCAGGGCATGGAACATGATATTCCATAAGGCAAAGGAGCTTGGATTGCAGCCAAGGATCAACTACCCTGAAAAAATGAGCATGATTTTTCAAGGGAGGAGATGGATTTTCAATGAAATAGGGGGACTTCCAAACCTTCCTCATAAAAAGACCAGAGCTCAACAAAGAATTTGATCTTTAAGTACAAGATTCAACAAAAACATAAAAAGGTAAATGGGACAGAAAGATACAAAATGTTATTAATAAGGGTGAACTGTTTACGTCCCTACAAGGGAAGATGACACTTGCAACTCTTGAGAACTGTATTGTTATTACACCATGTTAAAGGAGTATACATAAAGGGGGTGGATATTAGTTGACTTTGATGTAATGATAAAAAAAATCTAATCAAGTGGGTTAAATGGATCCAAGTAAGTGGATTAGTCTGATCTTAGAAAATGTACTGAAAAAGGAGGAGGCAGACAAGGGTAAATTACATTACAGGAAAAGACACAAAATCCTATTACAGCAGAGGGAAAGAAGGGAGGGTGATGAGCCTTGTTTGAACCTTACTCTCATCAGATTAGGCTCAAGAAGGGAATAACATAATGTTAGGTATAGAAATCTAACTTGCCCTATAGGCAGTAGGAGGGAAAAGGGGAAAGAAAAGGGAGGGGGGAATAGAAGGGAGTAGAGACTGAACGAGGCAGTGGTCAAAAGCAAAAAACTAGCGATGGGGGGAAAGAAGAAATAAAAGCAGAAATGGGGGAGGAAAGGATGGAGAAAAAGACACAGATAGTAATCATAACTGTGAAACTTGAATCGCTATCTTTTTTTTCTCTTCTGTTGAGCTTTGTTTCCTCTTTCTGATGGTTCCTCCTATCGGTTTTAATTTTTACTTACAACTTCACTGATGTGAAAATATGTTTAATAGGAATGTAAATGTATAGCCTATATCAAATTGTGCACCATCTTGAGGAGGGGGGTGGGGATGAAGGGGGATAAAAGTGATTGTTGATTAACAAAAATAAATTTTAAAAAAGAATTCGCTCAAAAAGACTTTAAAAATCAAATGAGAGAGATTAAGGAAAAACTAAATGAATAAAAACATAAATACATAAGAACAGTCCAAGAAAAATGAAGATTATGAAAAGAAAGTCAACCAATTAGAAAAGAGATCCAGAATCTTTCTTTTGTTTTTTTTTGTTTTGTTTTTTAGGCAGCTGGGGTTAAGTGAGTTGCCCAGGGTCACACAGCTAGTATCAAGTATTTGGTCTGAGGCCGGATTTGAATTCAGGTCCTCCTGAGTTTGGGGGCCAGTGCTCTAACCACTGTGCCACCTAGCTGCCCCAGAGATCCAGAATCTTAAGGAAGAAAATGACCCCCTGAAAATTAGAATTGGACAAGGGGGAGCCAGCAAAGTTATAACAGATCAAGAAATAATACAACAAAATAATAAAGAATGAAAAAATAGAACAAAATGTATAGAGGGTTTGCACTGATGGGTTTGAGGATTTAGGCCAGGCCAGGTTTTACCTGCAGCCTGTCCTTAGTCTGAGGGCTCTCCAAGCCCTCCCTTGCTCTGTCTTTTCCTTGAGAACAGAAGGATCTTGAAAGACAACTGGGAAGCGAAGAGACGTTTCAAGGGGGACTCCCCCCAGTTACCATTCCCATGAGAAAAATTATTGTTGATACTTTTGCCTTTGCTACTCTGGGTTCTGTTTCCGAATGGGGTATAAAAGCTCTAACCCTCAGATCAATAAACAGAACTGGTTCTGGACCTGTTACCCACCTGTCCCGCGTATCTTTCTCTTTTCTCATACTCGACCAGTAATTAAACACAGTCGTGGATGCAGGCGTCCTTGACAGGTGGTGCCCAAACAGGGACCTCTAATGAGAACCTGAATTGGGACCCTATCAGGGGCAGGGGGCGTGAAAGAGAGGCTTCCCCCGGCGAGTAGCCCTGGAACAAGGTAGGCTGTCTGGCCATCAGCCATAAAAAGGAGTGCTCTGGTCATTGCACAGAGGCAGAAGACAATGACTAAGGTAAGGGCGATAATTTCTTCCTATGTAGTTTGAGTTCACCAGGTTTAGTGGGATATTAGATGCAGATCAGTGTGTGTGTTTTATTTTCACTTTGAATTGGAGTACCTTGTTATATTCAGTTTATAATGAAGGCGAAATTACACGGGCTGACTGAGAGCATAAGAAAAGATAATCAGTTGAGAATATAAGAAAACATAAGTAGTTGAGAATATAATAAAATATAAGCAGTTGAGAACATAAGAAAATATAAACAGTCAAGATGGGGCAAGGCTCATCAGCAGAGCAAAGAAATAGAGAATATTATTTACAAGTATTAAAATCATTAGTAAAAGACAGGGGATTATTGATCACTTCCGGACCACTGATTGAATTTTTAGATACAGTGGAACAATGCTGTCCTTGGTTTCCCAAAGAATGGGCCACAGATATAGAAATATGGGAAATAATAGGTAAACAATTAATTGAATATTAACAAGAATGCGGACCTGGTGCTTTTCCAGTGTCCACTCTCTCAATTTGGAACATACTTAAAATATGTCTTCAAAAACCAGAAGAGGTGTTTTAGCCACAAAGTAATTAAGGTAGAAGCCTCATGTTCACCACAAAGAGGAAGAAGTTGCAGAAATATTAACCAAAAACAGAAATTAAAAATGAAGCAAGTAATAAAGTAGCTGAAGTTTCCAAACCCCTCCATCTCCCATGCCCTGAGCTGTAAGACAGGCTCAAGCAGCATGATGAGAGGTCCCTATTGAACTACAGATTGTTTTGCCTCTTATAAAAACCAAAACCTTAAGAAGGATTTTGCCTGGTTTCCATAACATCTGGAATACCATGAAAAGAAAAGATAAAATAAAAACAGTATTGTTTGATTTGTGTAGGGGAATTCTGACAAGTCTCTCTGAGCTTTTGGATTCTTCCTGTCATTTTGTTCTATGTGTGTCTGTGTGGTATGAATGATTGTCTGTGTATAATATGTGTAATCTGAAACCACTGCAGCCAGAGATGGACTCTGCAATGTGTTTTTCTTTCTCCCTTTCCCCTCCCTAATACCAGCCACCTCCTGGGAACAGGTGGATGGGGAGAGAAGGACAGAAAAAATATTTTATCATTTAGGATTATATGATTGGTAAAAGGCAAAATACTTAAGCATGCAGGAACAGATGATTTGAGAATAAAAGATTTGAAAACTTTTGGCAAATTGAGGAAGAAATTCTTTCTTTTTGCATTCTAAAGCTCTGGCCAAAGCTTTGATGTAAGATTGAAATATTCAAAGATAAGTTGTTGGAAAATATTCTCTTCCTTTCTCTCGCATTCCAACCCTGGCCAGGTTGGGGTGAGGGAGAAAGAACGAGAAGAAAAGGAGAGTGTAGTTTCCCCCTCAGATCCAAAGGAAAAGTTTTTATGTATTTGGAACATAATCAAAAGATTATCTAGTTCATTCCAATTAGTAATATGTTGTTTCAATTTAAAAATCTAGTTGTTAGAAATTGGTAAACTTTTATGTGATATGTCAAGCAATTTTTAATAATTTGGATGTTATTAAAATGTGAACTAAAAGAGACTAAAAGATAGTGGGAAAGCTATGTGAAACCAGCTAAATTATTTTATCAAGTCCGGTTAATCTTGTTCTATAATGTTTTATAACTGTCAATTAGAAAAATCAGGATCTTTCCCATATTTGAAGGACAGCTTAGAGCTAAAACAATTTAACTATCACTTATGAAAATTACCAAATTGTTAACTAAGTTATTTGAAGTTACTGTTTTAAAGTTAAAACCTAGAATTTTTAATTACTTATGAGTGAAAAGGAGAGGCACAAGGAAATTCCTTTTACTTTGTAAGCTTGCCAAGTCTCCTAGCAATTTGCTCTGAGAGAAGAACTTGTTTATGTTATAGAGTTCCTAAACAATTAATTTGGCTTACTGAGAAGTTGCAACTTTATAAAATGATTTCTAATAACTGGCTTTTGAACAGGACAAGTTTAAATTTAAGAAAAAAGAATGTTAAGTGAATCTCTTATATATGTGAGTCCTAGTAAATCTTTATTACTTATTACAACTCCATGAGAATAAAATTAACTATATCTGGCTTTAAGCTGTGATTAGTGAAACTTACTGTTTGAGGTAAAAGACTCTTAGGACTATAATTAATTTTGTTTTGAGTTTAAATTTAAGTATAGTTGTCTCCATTAAATCAATATTTGAAGTTTTCCTATTATGTTCCTTTAAGGAGGAATGTTTCCCACCATGTGCCAAAATTTTGTTCATAACACTATTAAACTTGTTAAGGCAGAAATATTCTCAGACAAAAATAATTCATTATATGGATGATAAACTTTGCAGTTGTTCTACTACTAAACCCTCCAAAAATATTACAAATTAGTTAAGATTCCTTAAAAACTTTTAATAATTTTCAAAAGACTTTTTAAAGATATTAATTAGCTTTAACCTGCCTAGTAGATCACTACTAATCAATTATTTTAAGATGAATTTAAACTAGTAAAATAACATATACCTGAAACTTAATTAATTCCCCTTAATTTATGAGGCGCGATATTTTACTTCTAATGAGAGCTGTTATTTTCTCCCACCCACTGTTTGTGCTTCTCCTATGCATAAAGCTGATAAAATACAATAAGAAATCTGATAAACCTGTTTGGGTTCCTTAAAATTCACCTGTTTTTTAGTATTAAAAAGAAGTCAGGAAAATTGACAATGCTTTGTGACTTCCTAGCCTTTGATAATTATTGATTTAAAAGATTGCCTTTCTTGCTATTCCATTACAAAAAGCTAAAAATGATACATTATATAGTGACATATTTTGTAACTGTTCCATTTAAAGTGAACTCACACATTTACTACCTCAACTTTAATTAGCTTTACAGGAATATAAGTTTATTATAGCCCCAGAAAAAGTTAAGAAAAATCTCTATTCTCCGTCCTAGGTCATACTGTCACTGAAACAATGGTGAACCCACAAAAAGTACACTTATGCCTTAATTCTTTAAAAAACACTTAATAATTTTCAATAACTTTTAGAGGATATTAATTGACTTCCACCAGCACTCCAAATTACTACAGAACACTTGTGTAATTCTTTTTTACAGTTAGAGAAGATCCTAATCTAAATTCCCCTAGGACATTAACTCCTGAAGCAAAACAGGAGCTTTAATTAGTAGAACAGAAAAATTCCTGAACCTCAAATCACCTGTATCTCTTTAAATAATCAACTATTTTTAGTACTCCAGGGTCCTCTACAATTTACAGAAAATGTACTTTCAGTTATTCATCAACCTTATAATAAAAAACAAATAAACACTCTTATTTCTTCTTTAAGGATTGTCAAATTGCTATTACTATTTTTTCTAGTCATATTAATATTGATAATCAGTTACCATCTCTCAAAATATTAGCCTTTTTTAGTAATTATACATAGGTATTTTTAAAAAATTGTTAGATTTAACCCCATTCCTTCAGTACCCACTGCTTTCACTGATGGGTTAAATACAAATATAGTACAGGATTTTACTGAGCCTATTAATGTGGTTTATAATATCAAATACTCTGTTTATGTCCCTCAAAATAGAGACACTACAAAGTTAAAATATATTACTAAACCTCACATCATTTACGTTATTACCTTATCTATATTACCCACATACAAGCACATTTTAATTTGTCCAGATTTTTACCGAAAGTAATGCCATTATTGATTTTTAACTACAATTCTACCCAACACTTTTAACCCCTACCATACAAGTTATTAATTGCTAACATTTAACTTTTTAGTAAGTTTTTATTCAGCCTTGTATTGACTACATTCTGCCAATACAACCACCTTAACCAAAACAACATTTTATGACTATTTTTGGAATAAACGCCTACATTATTAGAAACATATATAATGATTATTTTTTTAACTAACAGCCTGTTTCAAATGTATCAAGAGGTTTTTCTCCCAAACATATTTGCCAATTGGATGTAATTTATATCTTCTTTTGAAAAGCTTTCTTATATTCATGTGATAAATAATATTTTTCTTCTTTTATTAAACATATAATCAGTCATATTTTACAAACCTTCATGGTTAAGAGTGTACTTAAACAAATTAAAACAGATAACACTCCTACGTATGTTACCAAAACATTTTCTTCCATTCATTCTTTTTATAACATTTCTCTAATCACAAGCATTTTATATAATTGAAAACAAAAATATTAAAATTATTCTTTTTAAACAAAGAAGGGGCAATCTGGGCTATTACCCCTCATTGACAATTGATCATCAATTTTTGATGACTGGCTATTAATTTTTTAAATTTTAACAAAGATTGGTATACTCCAGAAAAACATCTTAAAATAAACATCCAGAGGCCCCTATTACCGTATCCATTACTAATGAGGGGATGAGGGTGTGCTTATATTTTTTCAGAAAACTTTGATAAACCTGTGTGGATACTGGAGAAAAAATGTCAGAATGTGTATAACAACTCACAGTTTGAATGCAGAATATGAGAATTCGGGGGAAGTGCAGAAGGAGCCAGTCTACAGTGACAAGTCGCCTTCCCACATAGAGGTCAAGCAAAAGCTCCCTCTCATTGAGTGATGGAAGACTCCTGAACTTGTATTTTTAGTCATAGTAGCTTTACTTTCTGCTCAAGTGTGTGATGTACAGAATGCTCAGCACTGGACTTAATTTTCCTTTTCTACCCTGGTTGCAACCTATCACAAATATGAACAAGTTGGGACTATCTATATAAGTAACACCTGTATATTCAGAAGACAAGAAGATCTCTGGCATCCAGGACACCTATATGTTTTTCAAAATTTAGCAACAATATTAAATCATGTCATTTCCTTGTTACATCATTTGTTAATACCAGTTTGTCTAACGGATATGTGAATTTTATTCACTCTAATACTATTTTTGAATTGGAATGTTACTTGTGTCAATTGTACTCTCAAACAACGTATTGATCATAATGACTATATTGTACTTTTGGTAAACAATAATCACTTGTTATGTTCCCTACTAATATTTCACATGAATAGTTCCAGAACTCTGGTAAACGTGCTCATAAAATTATTATTTCCTCCTTAAGTCAATTAAAACAATTTATTGGTCTCCTTATTATTGGTTTAATCATTGTCACTTCTTTATTGTATCTACTACTGTTTTATCTATTGTGCTACAATCTGAAATTTACACTGCATAATTTGTATATTACTTAGCAATGTTTAGTACTTAAAGCTTAAGAAGCTATTGATTTACTGTATAAAGTCACTCTATTAGAGCAATCAGCATTGTATTTAGGAGATAAGTTAGAACCCTTGAAAACAAGGTTGCTATTGCAATGTGATTATAGATATTCATATATTTACATTACCATTCTACCCTATGATGCTTCAGATCCTAATACCAGATGAGACAAGAGACATGCCCACCTATTTAAGACATGGCACAATTCTATTACCTTCAATATTAATACCCTTCATGATATTACTACCAATTTTGAACTGCCCAGTATGCTAACAATTGGTCTGCAATTTTACAACATCAAATTTAAATAAATACTATGATGCAACAAGAATTGGATGTTTCAGAGCAGTCAGTGATGGCTTTAGGAAGACAAATAGAACAATTAACGATGTATTTCAATTTGAAATGTAATTATTGTTATTCTTCTATTTGTGTAACCCCCTATGTGTATTCAAATTTCACTAATGCTAATGTAACCATTGAACAAATATTAAAGAAGCTCCAAGGTGCATGGCACTCTGAAAATATTACATCGAAAATTAACCAATTATCCAAAATACAACTTGAAATTGCTGATTCTTATATTAATGGTATTGATCCTCAAGATACTGCAAACAAATTGTTAAATTGGATTGATCAACTTAATGCTTTTATGAATATATTAAGTTTGTTATTGCATTTTTTACCTTGGCTATGTTTTGTAATGATTTTGTGTTTCCTCCTTCCCTGCTTTTTAAAGTACACTCACCATACTTTAGGTGAGATTTTTACATCCCTTCATCTTCTCAAGTTAAACAGTAAAAGGGGGGAGATTGTAGAGAGCTTGCACTGATGGATTTGAGCATTTAGGCAGGCCCGGTTTTACCTGCAGCCTGTCCTTAGTCTGAGGGCCACCTACGTCAGAATGTGGGCTCTCCAGGCCCTCCCTTGCTCTGTCTTTCCCTTGAGAACAGAAGGACCTTGAAAGACAACTGGGAAGTGAAGAGACGTTTCAAGGGGGGACTCCCCCCAGTTACCATTCCCATGAGAAAAATTATTGTTGATACTTTTGCCTTTGCTACTCTGGGTTCTGTTTCCATGAATGGGATATAAAAGCTCTAACCCTCAGATCAATAAACAGAACTGGTTCTGGACCTGTTACCCACCTGTCCTGCATATCTTTCTCTTTTATCATACTCGACTGGCAATTAAACACAGTCGTGGACACAGGCAACAAGAACGTGAAACATCTCATAAGAAAAACAATTGATCTGGAGAACAGATCAAAAAGAGAAAACGTAAGAATAATCAGACTACCTGAAAGCTGTGATTAAAAAAAAAGAAATATTGATACAATAATACAAGAAATAATTAAAGAAAATTGTTCTGAAGTATTAGAACAAGAGGGGAAAGTAGAAATAGAAAAAAATCCACCAATCACCACCTGAAAGAGATCCTATGAGGAAAACCCTCAGGAATATTAAAGTCAAATTCTGAAACCCCCAGCTCAAGGATAAAATATTATGAGCAACAAAGAAAAAACAAAAAACTGGTGGTGCCAAAATTAGAATCACACAAGATCTACCAGTGGCAAGACTAAAGGACTCCAGGTCTTGGAACATTATCTATCAAAGATCAAAAGAATGAGGGTTCTGGTCAAAGATATCATACCCAACAAAGATAAGCATAAACCTGAATGAAAAAAAAAAAGGACATTTAATGAACTCAGACTTTCAGGACTTTGTTTAAAAAAACAAACAAAACAAAACAGAACTTAATAGAAGATTTGACATACAGGAGCCAAGATAAATATAAAGTACACATCAAAGACTAACTACAAGGGATTCAATAAGGATATGTGGTTTACTTTTCGTGTATGTAAAATGTAAAACATATGTCTAAGATTGTTATTAGTAACCGAGCAGTTCATAAGAAAGATTGGCATAGAGCTGAGTATGATATGACTTTAAAAAGTAAAACCATTTAGGAATAGCTAAAAAGAGTAATTATCTTATACAAATGAGGTGTGAGAGGAAGAATCGACACAGAGGAATTAGATGGAAGAGGAGGGCTGTTAGTTCTGGAAATCTACTTTCATCAGGAATGGGTTTAAGAAGGAACAATATATATATATTTAGAAGAGTATAAAAGTCTTCTAAATTCAGAAAGAAATAAAACACTAAGGGGATAAAAGGGAGAGGCTAAGGGAGGGATCTCTAGAGGGGAGGATGAGGGAATAGGTTAAAATGGGGGAGGGGATAGAAGGGTATTAAGATTAACGGAAATGGGAGGACAAGGAAGGGATCCTAGGGAGGATAAGGGAGGGATCTTTAGCGGGGAGGGAGAGGGAATAGGCCAAAGGCAGGGGTATAAATGGGTGTTTAGATTTATGGGAATGGTAGGATAAGGGAGGGATCCTTGTGGGGGGAATTTGGTTAAGTAATAGAAGGGCAAGGTAGTAGTAGAAATAAAGTAGAGGAGTTAGGAGGGAAAGGAAATAAGAGATACTCATGAACATAAAAACAAAGATCAGAAGTAGAATTTGTTAGGGAAAGTTCATGTTTATATAGGTATGCATGCATATTTGCACATATGTACATATGTACCTATGTATCTATATCTATACATAAATATATCTATGCTTAAGGGGGAAAAAAGAACAAAGTAAAAAGTGCACAGAGAACAAAAGAAAATTTATAAAGAAGCAAAGAAAAGATGGACAGCTCTCAACATAATGCATAGTATTTATTTTATAGGTTTTCTTGAAATGGAAATTTATGACTCTATATTTTGAATCTTCTCTTAGGTTCTGTTGTACACAACATGCTTTTTTTCTTTTCTTATTTTGTATTTAAGTTTCAATATTAAAGTTTATAATATGTTTCTTTTTCTTTTTTTATTGTATATTTAAGTTTCAGTAATGAAAAAAAAAAAAAGCAGCATGATGGAAGACCATGAAGAGCATCAGCCACAAAACAAAGGAGCTTTGGAACAAAAAATCAGCTTAAGGAAAGCTTTATAAGAGACCCAGTTTAACCAAGTCAGCTTGAAGCTATTTAAGGATGAAAGCAGTAGGAGAATAACACACAGAAGAAAAATGGAAAATATCTGCAGATATTTTTAAAAAACAAAAACAAGGTTTGGTTTTTTTTATGAGTCACCATACCTAAGCATGATAGATCCAGATGTGCATATAGAGAGAATAAAAAGACCAAAATTAGTAAGATGGATTAAACTAAGTACACATAGAGGAGATCTGTGTTGGATATGATGTAATTATGAGAGACTTAGCAATCAATGTGTATTAAATAGGAGAAGATAAAAAAGACATGGGAAAAACTCAGACTTTATTAATATTCCCCCCTCCCAAAAGGCATCCAAGAGATCATCAGATACTATGAACTACTTTTCCATAGCATGAAGGCAGACTTTTGCTAAATTTCATTGTGGACTACATCTTTATCATCATACAATTGATTGGAAAGTGTAGAAAACACAAAATTCCATGATGCTTATTTTTTAAATTATTATTTAAAGAAAAGCATTTGATTCAGTACATCAAAATGGCTCTCTTTCAACCCTGGTTTCCTATGGATTGACTTGGTTTCTGGAAGTCCGAGTCTAGAGGTCCACTGTTCCAGGTGGGCAGAAAGAAGTTCCAGCAGGGTCCATCTCAGATTACAAAGTGGAAAAAGGATTGCCTTTTCCAACTGGATGAGTTATCCAGATATTCCTATCTAGATTATATCATACTGGTTGCATCTAGCTCTGGAGCATTGTAGAGCTTCCTGGATGAGATCCATAATTATTGAAAAGACTTTGTCTTAATCATTCAAAGAGGGAAAACAAAGTAGATGAAAAATGCCTATTGTCCACCTTATGACATACAGTTAGATGTACAATCTATAGAGCTCATCCACAAATACGGAGAGTATCTCAAAAATCTTAGTGCAGTTTTAAGTTTAATAGCTTAAAATTTAATAATTTTTCAAGTTTATTAAGTAATTGATTTAATTAAGAAATTAATAAATTTCAAGGTTAATAACTTAAAATAGCAATAATACTCGGGAGACACATTTTCTGTAACATATATACAAATATAATGCCCCTTCTAGCCTCACTTGCCCGACAAACTTGCTTTTAGGAGGTTGGGTCCCCAGAAGTGTCAATGACTGTTACTATTCCTAGAATTCTAGGTGTAACTCTGTAGGTGAATATCCTCATAAATGCTGGCTCACAAATCCCAATCTCCCATGAATATACCCAGAGTTCACAAGGAGGGGAGAAGAGTGGGCATGAATTTCTAATGTAATGGCAGAGAGGCACACTCATAGAGAAGACTTAAGGCTAAAGTAAATTCCAGCTCTGAAACTACAGGGCCTTGATCCCTCCCTCTCTCTAGACCCTCACTATGAGTTGCTTCTCTCTTTCAGCTAGACTGGCTCTTCACAGGGCACAGTGAAGTTCAGTCTCCACAGCCTTGGTGGATTACCTGAGTTTTCACCTCCCAAGGTGTTTTACCTTGATAGAACGGATCAATCTTTTGCTGGATTGGGCTGAGCAGGTCACTTGGTGGTTATTTTGTATTACTGGTGTGTTATCACTGCAGTGATATTCTTAAATTAACTCAGTAAAGGCAGTTAGGTGGTGTACTGGATAGAGTATTGGGCCTGAAGTCAGGAAAACCTGAGTTCAAATGCCACCTCAGACACTTACTAGCTGTGTAGCCCTGGTCAAGTTGCTTAACTTCTGTTTGCCTCTGTTTCCTTATCCACAAAATGAGGACAATAATAGCAACTACTTCCCAGGGCTGTTGTTATGAGGATCAAATAAGATAATATTTGCAAAGCACTTAAAACAGTGCCTGACACACAGTAGGCGCCATGTAAATGGTAGCTGCATTATCATAATTATCATTATCATCCACTTATTTATTATCATTATTACTTTTCAGGCTACACTGTTGCTAAGGGCCTGGCAGGTCACTCAGTAGAGTACTCATTAGCTTCTGCTGCTACTGCACTGGGCTAGGCAGCTGATGGAGAGTGGCTTCCAGACTCTGCCAGGTAAGCCACTTTGCTTTGGGGCAACTATTACTAAACAGTGTTCAGTTGGAAAAGGTGGGGAATGATGTCTCTGACAGACAAGCAGATCAACTGGTCTCCTTATCATGACTATAGATTCCAGCTACTCTTTAATGGGTAGCAAATAAGTGCAGCTAGGTGGTGCAGTGGATAGAGCACTAGTCCTGGAGTCAGGGAAACCTGAGTTCAAATGTGACCTTAGGCATTTACTAGCTGTGTGACCTTGGGTAAGTCACTTAACCCAAATTTGCCTCAGCTTCTCATCTGTAAAATGGGGACACTTTGAAGAAGAAAGTGGCAAACCCCTCCAGTAACTTTGCCAAGAAAACCCCCTGGACAAATCCATGAGGTCACGAAGATTCAGATATCACCAAAGAACTGAACAATATCATAGGCTATAGTATTTCCCTACCTTTGGCCACTCACTTGCTTTAACCATGTCACTCTCTTGTTCAAGAAGTCCAACCCTTTGTCTTTAGGATCAAACCTATTGTGTCTGCCATTTAAAACTCTTCCTAATCTGGTTCCAATCTGTATTCCCAGATTGAATTCGTGTCACTTCCCCGCATCTGCTCTGCTGCCCAGCCAAAAGGGCCCAATTTGCTGTTTCTCAAACAGAACATTCCATCTTTTGCCTTTTGTGCTTTTCTATAGGCTTCCCTCCATTCCTAGAATTCTCTTCCCATCCCTCATTTGGAATTCCTATCTTCCTTAGAAAGCAGCTAAGTGGTGAGGTAGATAGAGCATAGGCCTGGAGTCAGGACAACTTGAGTTCAAGTCTAGCCACAGACACTTGCTACATGACCTTGGGTAAATCACTTAACCTCTGTCTGCCTCCGTTTCCTCATCTGTAAAATGGGAGTATTAATATTATCTACTTCTGAGGGTTATTGTGAAGAAGAAATGTGAAAATATTTGTAATGTGCCTTGCAAACCTTAAAGTACTATGCAAATGCTAGCTGTTATAATTATTATTATTCCAAATCTGGCCTCAGACACTTGACACTTACTAGCTGTGTGACCCTGGGCAAGTCACTTAACCCCAATTGCCTTGCAAAAAAAAATTATTATTATTGGTAGGTGCCGTTTCCTATAGCATCTCTCAGCTCGTTATTGCTCTCCCTTCTACCACCTCATACTACTTTGTATTAACTCTGTATCCATTTGTCTATACTTTATCTACATACATGCTGCCTTCCTAGCAGAAAATAAGTTCCTTGAAAGCAAAGGTGGCTTGGTTTTTGTCTGTTTCCATAGCATTTTGCATAATGCCTGGCACATAGTACTTGCTTAATAAATGTTTGTTGAATGAATGATTAAATATAATTAGTTGTCCTCCCTTCTTGAAGAAGACCAAAATGACATCACCATATTGGAGTCAACGTACGGTGTGTCTGACTGGCTGATCAGACCAATGCAAGCTTGGAAGGCTCTACCACAGGTCAGGCAAAAATAGTCTATATGAACATCTGGAGTGGAGATGTCTCTAAATTTGTACATAACTCAGGTTTCTTTACATTTTTTGTGTGTTTTGACCACAGGCTAGGATCCCTGCCTGTCAAGGTAAGCCGGGAAGTCTTGGGTGAAGCCGACCAATTTTAAGGCACCTTTTCTAGCCCCTTCCTCACCGCAGCAGGTAAGCAGTGTGGTCCTTTAAAAAGTCTGCTCAGACACTCAAGAGGCTGCCAAATCACACTGCTACTTCAGTCTAATAAGATGATCCTGTGTCCTGGACCACCTGCATTCAGGGTTGTGACTACAGTTCCCAGTGTATCTATACCTGCTGCTTTGTCACTTGGCTGTCGCCACAGGACTTTGAGTCGGGTAAAATGTAGGGGTGTTTTTTGACTCGTGCATAAATTGGACTTAAGTGAGGCAGAATTGTGCAAAGACATCAGCCCCTTTCTCTGTCTTACAGAGTGTTCAGGGAAGAATATTTAGTACCTCTAGTGCAAGGGCTGTAGAGACCTTTTCAGGGCTGCTTTCCACCTTTGGGGTCTACCTGATTCACTCAGCTATCACCAGTGGCTCCAAGAGGCTGTAACATGCACAGAAGCCCCATGCAGGTAAACCATTTCAGCAGATGGCCTAAACCAAGTTGAGGATAACTGAGGACTCTCAAATCCATTGATGAGTTAGGGGTTATCTATGCCAAGCATGTGAAGACTTCCCCCAGCACAACGAGCAGATCAGAACAATTTGTTCCAACGGTCATGAAGGTAGCTGAAGCAGATGCTTCTGAGTACTTGGAGCTTGGTTAGACATCAAAGATTCCAGAATCATCCACTGCATCCTGGGTCATCGCCAGTCATCTTGATAAAATGTATGTTCCCCTATATGACCTCCCCCCTCAATATATAGACTCACTTTCCATATTATTCAATTTAAAAGCATTTATCAAGTGCCTACTATGTTCAAGGCACAAGGTACAGAAGATATGAAAATAAAATAGGCCCTGTCTTCAAGAAGCTTATGTTCTACTGAGGAGATCCAACACATCCATAGATATTATAAGTAAATACAAAGCATACTCAAAATAAATCTGGACCTCATCAATGTAGGTGATACCTCCAACAATGCAGATCCCTACCCATTCATACTATGTTATTCTTGTTCATATCTCATCATGTTTGTTAAAGGAGATCTATCCAATCTGCTGGGGATTTTTCTCAAGTTCTGTTGACATCATGAAGATACTAATGGAGCCTGAAGACTAATTATGTTCACTCTGACCATGAACCCAAACCATTGTCTCTGGAATTTCTGGATAACATATTTCATAACACTTCTCCATAATTCCTTTTTAAAAAGGGTTGCAGCCTGCTCACACCTACCATGTGCCTCTCTTTTTCCCTTTGGGTGATGTTCAGCTTCAGTGTTTCATGGTTTACTGCCATGCAACATCACAAAAAGAATATTGGTGTTAAAAACGTGGTTGTTTGGTGAGGGTGATAGTTGGGAGGTCATTAGAAATGCACTGAAGATGATCAAGTATTTAATAAATATGAAATGTAAGCTTCTTATGAAAGACTCCTTCTATAAGAACTACTGAGAAGATTTCCAGGTCAAATGAGCAACAAGATGGAGAACTAGACATTTTCTCTTATCCCTATAACCTCTCAAATATCTCATTTACTAAAGATAAAGCAACAGCAGTTGTTCTTATGGTCTAAGATAACCAGAATCCAAAAGCTTAAAAAAAAAAAACAAGAAAACTCCAAAACCATGAATTGATGCTCACTGACCGTGAACTCAGTCAGCCCCTCTTACCCATCTCCCATGCTACTAATAGTGAGGCTGCACTAGTAGACCCAAGGACCCAACACAGTTTACAACAAAACCCACCAAATGACTGAGTCATTTCTTTACAGTTCTTTCCAGTGCCCTGGAAACCTCAGCTCCAAACTGTGGAAATTTTTTCAAGCTGTGACAGCCATGGTAGTGACATCCCTTCAGGAGCAAAAGCAGGCCACAATTCCATAGCTCTGAATTGCTGGTATTGGAGTAAACAGTATTGCAAAACTCTGAACTACCAGTCAGAGAACTGAGGAATAAAGGGAGAGTGGGAAAGGTAACCTGGACAGGATGTGTGTGCACGCTTTGTGTGTGTGTGTGTGTGTGTGTGTGTGTGTGCGCGCGCGCGCATGTATGTGAAGAATTATATAACCAAATAAAAAGCAGAAAAGAAAAAGGAACTAATAAGTGAAACTTCAAATGCAAAGGGATAACAAATGAAAGGATGATACTGAGAGTAAGAGGAGAAGATCCTGTGGGAACAAGGCTATTTTAAAAACAATTAAGATAAAGCAACTGAAGGAACATAGTACTATGTTTACAGCAGAAGAGGAAAATTATCATAATTTCAAAAATATGATATTAGATACAGATGGAAAATATAAACCTAACTTTCATAACTTTAAATATGAATAGATTAAATGATCCACTAAAATTAAAATGAGGAACAGATTGGATAAGGAAACACAATCCTACAATCTGTTGCTTACAAGAAACATGTTTAAAAAACCAAAGATATATGTAAAGTAAATCTGAGGGGATGGAAAAAATTCACCATTCATCAAGTGAATAAAAAAAAAAAAGGGCTACGGTCATGCTACCTGACAAAGAAAAAACAAACATTTAAAAAAATTTAAAGGGATGAACTAAAAAAAAGTATTAGATTGAAAGGAACCATAGACAACAAACCAATATCAGTAAACTTATATGCTCCAAAAGCCTTAGCATCCAGTTTCACAAAGTAAACATTATCTGAACTCCAAGAAAACGTACACAGTAACATAACAATGACAGAAGACTTCAACATCCATCTCCCGGCTTTGGGTAAGTTTAACAGAAAGATAAACCAAAGGAAAAATGTGGAACAAATCACTGAAGAAATGAGAGTTAAAAGACTTAAAGCATCTTCTAAATGGCACAGCAAAAGAACGTGCATACTTCTCATTATCACATGGATGTTTTACAAAAATTGACCACATACTACGGCACAGAGATATTGCAAATAAATGTAAAAGGGCACAAATAGTTAACATATCCTTTATAGACCATAACACAAATAAAACAGCAGTTGGTTCAGGGACTACAAATAAAAAAATACAGACCCAAATGGAGACTTAACAATGAAATTTAAAATAATGAGTGAATCAAAGAACAAATCATAGAAACAATTAATAACTGCAAATGAAAATCATAAAAAAATCAGAAAGCCAACAAATAAACACACCCAAAATTAGCATATATTAAAAATTATGGAAGAAATAGATAAATTGGAAACAAAACCCAATAGAAATGATAAGTAAAATTAAAAACTGATTTTTTAAAAAAGACTAATAAAATTGATAAACCTGAGCTAACTCAATTAAAAAGAAGGAAGCAGGAAAGCAAATCAATAAAATGGAGTAGTAAATGTTAAGGTGAAATCATAGCAAAACCAAAGGAAATGAAAAGAATAATCAGAATATTGTGCACACTTATATGCTATCAAAACTGAGAACACAAAAGAAATGGAAGACTATCTTTAAAAATACAAAGTACACAAACTATCAAAAGACCAGATAGATAACCTTAAATAATCCAACCTCACGAAAACAATTAGGTATTAAAGAACTACCAAAGGAAAAAACTCCCAGTTTTGATGGATTTACAGAAGAACACACACACACACACACACACACACACGTATATATGTATATGTACATGTATCTAAAGCTAATTGCTATTTGCCAATAGATAAATGGTAAAAGGATATCAATAAACAATTTTCAAAAGAAGAATTGTATTCACAACTGATAAAAGAATGCTCTAACCCTATAAGGGAAATGCAAATCAAAACAACCCTCAGGTTTTACCTTATACTCTGCAAACTGGCAAAGCTGACAAAAAATGACAATAGTTAATATTGGGGAGATTGTGGAATAATAGGCACAGTAATACATTGTTGGTAGAGCTGTGAAGTGGTATAACTATTTTGGAAAGCAATTTGGAACTATGCAAATAAAATAACTAAAATGTCTATATCCTTTGAACCAGAGACTTCCTTTCTGGGCTTATTATCCCAAGAAAGTCATTGATAAGAAGAAAGTCCCCATATACTCTAAAATATTGATAGAAGCACTTTTTGTAGCATTTCCAGAATTGGAAACAAAGTAGTTGCACATCAACTGCCAAATTGTGGT
This sequence comes from Phascolarctos cinereus, assembly GCF_003287225.1. Classification (NCBI taxonomy): domain Eukaryota; kingdom Metazoa; phylum Chordata; class Mammalia; order Diprotodontia; family Phascolarctidae; genus Phascolarctos; species Phascolarctos cinereus. Next base: position 188,444,107 of record NW_027555958.1, read on the forward strand.
ACATAAATGTAATAGAATTTTATTGTGCTACAAGAAGTGATGTGTGATGAATACAGAGGAACATGGAAGATCTAGATGATCTGATACCAAGTGAAGTAAGCCAAACCAAGAAAACAATATAAATGGAAAGAACTACAACATCAAAAGTCAAAAGCAAATGTAACCAAGTTACAAGGACCCAGCAAGACTCAAATGAAGAAGTAAGAGAGTACATTCCCAAGTCACTCTGTTCCTTCATGAAAGTGAGAAGTCCATAGGGGTTACATAATGTATATGTTTTCTGACTTTTTCAATGTATTGATTAGTTGTGCTGACTTTTTTTCCTCTCTAAAAATACTATTTGTTATATGAGATGGCTATCTAGGAGGAGCTGGGGGAAGGATACTTGGGAAAACTATAATGACGTAAGAAACAGAAGATGTCAACAAAAACTAATAAAAAAAAGAATTGAAAAAACTGGAAAACATTCTTATAGAAATTAGGCTTAGACCAATATTTTATACCACATTCCATAACAAATTAAAAATAGATATATGCAACATAAATATTAAAGATCATATTATAAAAATAGAAGAGAAGATTATATACCTTTCACAGCTATGAGTAGGAGATGAAATCTATGCCAAACAAGGGATAGAAGCAATTATGAAAGATTAGTTGATAATTTTGATTGAATGAAAACTTTACAGAAACAAAATGAATGAATCTAGGCTAAGAAGAGAGGCTGTGGCCTTAGGTGGAAAAAAATCTTTGTTTTAAATATTTCTGATAAGGGTTTGATATCCAAGATATATAAACAACCAACAGAAATACATATGACTGAAAGTCACTTTCCAATAGACAATTGGTGAAAGGATATGAACAAAGAGCTGTCTAAAAAAGAATTGAAACTATTAATAACTATATGAAAGAGACTGTCGGAGCAAGGGTTTGAGGTTTATCTGGGTCATGGCAGCTAAGGTGTTGATTGTGGAACAGAACATAGGGAGAGTTGGGGAACAGCAGGGAAAAGAAGCCAGCCCTTCCCTGCCTTCACCTATGTAGAGGGTGTTGAGTCCCCTATCACACCTATTACCGCAAGAGAAGGTTATCCCCAGGGAGTTCAAGGATGCCTCCATTGTCCATCTCTATAAAGGTAAAGGAAACAGATTTCCCTATGACAATCACAGGGGAGGTCTCTCTCTTAGTCATTGCTGGCAAGATTCTTGCCAGAGTCCTCCTTAATAGGCTGATCCTTCACGTATGAGATACTCATCTACCAGAGAGTTGGTGTGACTTCAGAAAGGGTCAAGGAATAGTCGACATGGTGTTTACTGCCCAACAACTGCAGGGGAAATGCCAGAAGCACAACAGAGGTCGGTATACAACATTTGTATATCTCACCAAGGCCTTTGACATATGTGACCCCAGTAACGTAATAGCATTTGCCCAACAGGTACAGAAGACTGATGGATTCATCAGAGCAAATGCTATCTATAAACTGATGGTCACAGCTGAACAAACTTGGCATTTGTGAGTACAAGCTAGAAAGGTGTTAGAGAAGGCTCATAAAGAAACTGAACTGCATCAAGCAACTTGTAATATGGTGAAAAAAATTTGTAAAAAGGAGAAATATGTTCATGGAAAGATTGGGGTAAATTGTCTATGTGATTTCCTTGATGCCTTCAAACTGCAAGACTTGTCCTGGACTCCATATGAGAGTACTATGAAACAAGATATTGAAATCAGCATCATGGACAAGCTTTTGAGTAAGAAGTTGGTCCTGCTCTACTGTATAGAACCTAAATTTATAGCGTCTCACTCAGTGATAGTGGACACTGTTGAATAGAACCTGGAACTAGCTGTTCTAGACTCCTTGACTTCCTCATTCCCTTCCTTGATGAGAATTTTGAGAATTGAAATATCAAGTACATGAATCATGAGTTCCTTGGAAGAAGAGCCTTGTGTGAGTTGAAAATATACTCATTGAGAATGTAAGGGCCTGATAGATGAGGATAATGTAACCAACACAATGGAAAATTAGACATTTTCTCCAATTCTTACAAACTCTCAAAATTTCTCAATATAAAAATTATGTACATGAGGAAAAGAATCTGTGGTTTTCCCCACAGGCCAAGATACCAAGAAATCTAATGAGATAACAACCTGATGAATTAATAATGAAGGGTAATCCCTCAGGAGCTCACTGAGTACCTCCTCCTCCACCAGTCTCCATGCTCAGGCAGAATGGAAAATGGCTATTAGGCAATTTCCTTGCTGCTCCTTCAATCTCTTCCAGGACTCTCTGACCATGCCATGCCCTCCCGTACCCTCCCCTCCCCTTGCCAATGTGTGGCCACAAGCAGCAGACCTCAAACTATGCCTCCTCCCAACCCTCTTGCAGAGAAGGTATAGGTAAGTAAAGGTATGCTCTGCTGGGAGTGGCAGCATGCTGCCCTACAGCATCACTTAACTAGAGAACTAAAGAACAGAGGAAACAGGGACAGGGTACCACCATGTGGGGGGGGGGAGGTACACTGGGCTTTAGGATTCTGCCCCACAAGAAGTCACTTGGGGCAGAAATGGAGGTTAATGAAAAGTAAATTCCTCAGAATAGGTGGAGGCTGAGGGTTTTGAGGGACACCGTTCTGGAGGATCTTCCATCAGAGGGAAAAGAGTCAGAAAGTGAGTAATCGAGAAATATAAGGGAAAAAAAGCCTGAAATTAATAAAGCTTTCAAGGTGAAGAGAACTCAATTAAAAACCTGGAGCACAAGCAAATAAATCAACAAGGAAGATATTGATAACAGAAGGGAAGATAGTCTCCAGATCATCTAAATGAATCCAAACATCTTTGAATAAATATTGCAAATGAAAAAAAAAACTGAATTAGCACTTGACGAGGCAAAAGAGCTTCTGGATTCCCAAGAGAGCACTTGGGACAATTAACAGCTTCAGGAAAGGTGCAGCCTACAAAATAAACCCATAAAAATCAACAGTATTTTCTCTTTTTCTTTAAAATTTTTTGTTTTTTATAAGGGATGACTCTCTGGGAAAGGGAGGGATACAGGGGGAAACCTACATGATATATAAATAAAAGATACCAACAAAAATCTATTTTTTAAAAATTGCAATTTTCCAAAGGCAATTCAGTCTGTTGTCTTCTTCCCATTCTAGTTTATGCCCAGTTCATTATATACTTACAGTGTTTCTATAAATAATATGTAGATTTAATAGTTTTATCATATGCAGCTTTAATTTTGAACAGCTTAAAATTGGACTAAGACTTTTAGAACACCTCTCGCATACTGATGGATAGGCTTTACAAGTCGTCCATTTAACTTATATCAGAATCTAGAGTCTAGACCAAGGGTAGGGAACCTGTGGCTTTGAGGCCACATGTAGCCTTCTAGGTCCTTGGGTGCAGCCTTTTGATTGAGTCCAAGTTTTACAGAACAAATCCTTTTATTAAGAGGATTTGTTCTGTGAAGTTTGGATTCAATCAAAGGGCCACACTTGAGAATATAGAGGACCATATGTGGCCTTGAGGTGACAGGGTCTCCACCCCAGCTCTGGACTGCAGGCATCCTTCATTCACTTGGATTTTTTTTCTGTGGACAGGTAGGCCAAATGCTTTTGTGAGACTATGGATTTCATTTAGGAGATCCTCTGACATTCTGGAGTTTAATGCAACCAGCACAATGTCATCCATAGACAGAAACACCCAGGGACCTCATCCTCTAGAGGAAATCCTTAAATATCCTTGAATGATTCATCAAGCTCTAATTTTTTTTTCCCTCCATTGTTTCTTGCTATATTGTGATATGATCCTACAGTGAAAAATTTCTGGTTTTGCAGTCAAAGGACATGGTTTTATATCCAACCTCTTTCACTTGCTACTTATGTGACCTTAGTATCAAGTTGCTTAAGTTCTTTGGGCCTCAGTTTTGTGATCTGTAAAACAAGGGGTTTGATGAGATGAAATCTAAGGCACTAAATCTATGATCTGATAGTCCTAAATTGGTGTTACCTTTTCCTGCCTTATCTCTCTACTTAGCAAGGAAATCATGTATTTGCCTCTAAAATGATTAACCACTAAATTCTTTAGGACTCCTTAGTATGATGATTGATTTACATCATGTAAACTCCTATGTGAAATTATTATAATTGGCATTCATAGACTTTCTTCCAGCCAGTTCCCATTTTTCAGCATTTAGAATTTGTTTAAATAAGTCATTCTGTAGTTCTTTTAATTCTCTGCCATCTATTTTTTCAATTCATTCTTTTTGTAGCTTTGTATTAATTTTGATCTTTGTTCGAACAAGTTTGACTATAACTGGCTCAGGAATTACTTCCAAGTCATTAATGAGTAATTTTCTGTATTTTCAAAACTACAGCAGAGAGCTAAGTGAGCAAAGATAAGGACACAGATATAAGAGAAGTTGTAAAGCTAGATGTGACAACTAATTCTTGACAACTAATTCAATATGAAGATGATGAGGATGAGTCAAGGATGATGCTGTGGTCTCAAACCTGGGGGACTGAAAGGATGGGTCGATTTTCAGGATATTAGGGAAGTTTAAAAAAGGTATGGATTTAGGGGAAAATATGAATTATGTCTTATGTATATTGACTTGGAGGTTCCTATGGGACACCCACTTGGAGATATCTAGTCAGCATTTGGTAATTTGGGATAGGAACTCAGGAGAGATATTCAAACTAGGTGTATATATTTCAGTGTCAACTACTTTAGGATAATTGAATCCATGGGAGCTGGTGAGCTCACCTTTGGAAAGTGTGTAGAAAGAGGAGACACTAGGGACCCAGAACAGAGCTTTGGGGAGCATCCACACTTAGTGGACTGGAGGCAGATACAGCTAAGAAAATTGAGGAGCCATTAGACAAGTAGAAAGAAAAGTGTTACAAAAGCCAAAAGAGAAAAGAGTATTCAGCAGAAGGTTCAGAATGTCACCCAGAATGAGGACTGAGAAAATAGTGATCGTCTTTTATGAGCTCTCTCTTCTTCCCTATTCCATACCTCAGTGCCCCTCTGTATCATTCCCCTTTCTTTGCCTTTGCTCTAATCTCTGAGTGGGAGAGTCCTTTATTTGTGACTTTGAATCTATCCTCTCCTGTCTCCTCCAAGATTATATTCTTTTGTCCACTTCCTCTCATTCTCTCATTTTCAGTATCTCCTGATTGAGTCCATCCCTGCCTAAAAATATAGCCAGTCCTCTCCCACCCTTAAGAGCCTTCCTTCTTGAGGCATACCCTCAAGTCATCGTATATATCCTCTATGTGTCAAAGTCTGAACTCCTAGGAAAAGTCATCTACCCTCCTTGTCTCTACATCTTCTCATTCCATTCATTTCTCAACCCTTTGAAAACTGGCTTCTGACTGTGCCATCCATTCACCTGAATCTGCTCTAACGTTACCAATAATCTTCAAATTGCTAAATTCAATGGCCTTTTGAAAATCTTCACTGGCCTTTATTGTTTCTAAGATAAAATTCCAACTTCTGAGCTAGGCATTTAGTACCCTTCACATTCTGGCTCCAATGTATCTTTCCATATTTATTTCATATTACTTCTCTTTGTGCATTGTGTCCTAGGCAAAAGTGGCCTGCTAGCTCCTATCTCCATGCCTTTCCTCACAAAATCCTTCATACCTCCTCAACTTCTGATACTCTCTTCTCCTTTCTCTGCACTCTAGGCTTACCAGTGTCCCCAGGGATCCTTATTTTCATTCAAGAAACAACTCAGGCGACACCTTCTCCTCAAACCCTCCCCACCAGGTGTGAGAGATCTTTCTCTGAGCTTAAATGTTCATTTTATCTTTCCAGTAGAATGAAGATACCATTACTGCAGCACTTATTGCACTGCCTTGATTACAATAAATTCCTAATAAATGTTTTAAATTGAGTTATCAGTCATCGAGATAATCAGAACTGTGGGGACTGATGCATAAGCCTGAGTTTCAGTGTAAACAATAAGACAAAACAACAACTTTATGATTCTATGGTAGTGAATCATCATGTGTAAGAATGGGATGAATCCTCAGAGACCATCTACTTCAATCTCCCTCTCTTCATATGAGGAAGCTGAGAGCCAAAGAGGATAATACATTTATTCAAAGTCATTTGGGTAGAGTACACAGCCTGGGGACCCCTCAATGGTCTCCTGTCTCAGCAACACCAAGGTTTAGGTTCTGTTAGGGGTAATTGTCTATTCCGAAACAAAATTCTAAGCCTCCACTGACATAATTTCTTTTACCAGACCAACCCAGGTTACACATGAATTCATGGCAAAAGGCATTTAATTAAAACAGATTTGCAAGGTAAATAACTAGGAAATGAACCAGGCATCAAATACTTAGAGCATGTACTTTCAAACAAATGCCACCTCTCCTCTTTCCTACCTTATCAGGTACTACTACCCTTAGCTACCTACTAAACCTCTGATAAGGGCAGCTAGGTGGTACAGTGGATAGAATTATCAGGTCTGGAATCAGGAAGATTCATCTTCCTGAGTTCAGATTTGGCCTCAGACACCTACTATGTGGTGCTGGGCAAGTCACTTAACCCTGTTTACCTCAGTTTCCTCATCTGTAAGAGGAGCTGGAGAAGGAAATAGCAAACTACTCTAGTATTTTTCTAAGAAAACCCCAATGGGATCATCAAGAGTCTGACATGACTGGAAAATGACTGAACAACTCTCTGGTCTCTTTAACACAGTGGGAGAGAGATACATCATTTCACTCATGAAAAGTAATAGGGATGAGTGTGCACATTTCAAATGCTAATGAGTTACTTCCCTTTCCATCTTACTGTAGCAGTGCAATATTGGATTCTTGGTACATACAATACCTGGGACTCTGGGCTATGATAGATGAGTTTTCATCTTATCTTGTTTGGATCCAAGCCACCATGCCCCTTCTAAACCATGCTGCCTGCACTCTGGCCTCTACCTCCTTTCATACTAGAACCTGGACTTTCACCTCTGGCATCCTGGGCACCGATAGATGAAATTTCATCTCATTTTGCTCAGAACCAGTCTCCTATGCTACTTCATGACCATTTCTAAATCATGCCAATAAGAATGTACCCTTGTCCCCTTTCCAATTCTAGGTCTCTGATTAAGTGTTGCTTCCCCTTATTATGACATAATTTCTTTGAGGGCAAGGATTGTCTTGTTTGCTTGTCTTTGTCTCTCTAATGTCAGACACATACTAAGCACTTAATTGCCCCCCCCCATTCATTCAATACTTACATAAACACTGAAACTTTGGATTATCTTGGATTATCCCAGCACAGCAACTGGATGAGAACTGAAACCTACTGGTGCCATCTTTCCGCCAAGTTTGAGCTTCCCACTTGACACAATCCCTCCATCCAGAAGAAAAGTTACTAATGTTACTCATGTCCTGGAGCATTCTCCAATTAAGTAGAAACTCACCTATCTGTCTCACTGCATGGGGGTGCTTCCTGAAACTGTGCACCTTCTCAGAGCAAAATATGACTAATAACCACCAATAGGAATTTGATCTATGCATTCCTGACTGATCAGAAGATGTGGATCATGGGTACACATCTAAGGTGGAAATAAAATGCCTTTTTAGCAGTCCCACAAAGTCCCCTGGTAGCCTTCATCTCAAGTAGGAGAGTATAATTCAAGTAGAGATATTGTTTCACATTTTAAGTGGTTGGTGGTACCTTATTCCTCTTTTTCTTCTCTCTCTAGTGGGTTGTTCCCCCAGACCATGCACACTGGATCCCTCTGAGGGGCAGCTGCTACAGTTACTCTCAAGATTCTCATGGTATGAGTAGATACTGTCTTGGTGCAGTAGCTGTTGAGCTTCTACCAGTGTACCTTGTTAACAAATCAACCAGCTGATTCAATTAACTCTTAATAAAGTAATTTACTCAAAAGGCAAAGCAGGAACAGTAATTACATTATATAACATTTCCCTATAAACCTGGGGTACCATCTCCCACCAATGCAGAAAGTATCCATGGGGTCAAGTGGGCTCAAACTGAAGGTACCAAGATAGTGAGAGAACACAGGTAGTTCAGGTAATTCACAACTCTGGAACAGTGTGCCTTAATGCTAATCTGGATGGGGGCAGCTGCTTTGCTCCTCTCTTTCTGAGCTGGGATGAACTTCTTTCCTGCTAGGGTAGTTCTGTGTTCTTTCAGAAAGGGCAAGATACCCTTACCCAGGGATCTGCAGAACTTGGCTTGCTTTTAGAGGTTTTCACATCCCAGGCAGCAGATAGCAAGGAAGAGAGATTCCAGCCAACTCATTCTTCTAGGTAGCAGTCCAAAAAAGTAGATTCTTTTCTTTCACTAGAATCTATGGTCCCTTCCTGATTCAGGGATGTGATCCCTTAGAGACCTCACTCTTATGACAACCAATAGCTTGCCAAATCTTCATTTCTACTGGCTAAGCAATAACCAGGCAACGTATATTTGTTCAATAATTACAGAACAGTTTGGGGGTTTATGTTTTCCCAGTCATTAATTCTAAAGTTTTCTTGTTAGCGATAGTCAAATGAACAGTTGGAAAACCTGGAACTTGGCCACTTGTTGCCCTGAAAAAATGTAGTGTTTCTGCAGACTCCTTTCTAGGTGTTTTTTTCTATATAAGCCACAATTTGCATAAAGGGCCTTTGCCCCTTTCAAGCAGCAAAAATGCCCAAATCTAAAAGGGGAACAAGTCAAGTCAGCCTTTGTTAAATGCAATAAGTACTTATTAAGCACCTACTAGGTGCCAGCCACTGTAATAAGCACTGGGGCTATAAAGAAAGGCAAAAACAATCCCTGCCCTCAAGGAATTCACAAGGTGAGGGTGAGACTACGGCAAATTCACAAACAAACAATAGACAGGATAAATTGGAGATATGCTCAGAGGAAAGGCACTAGGAGGGATAAGGAAAAACTTTTTGCCGAAGGTGCGATTTTAACTGAGACTTGATGGAAGCTAAGGAAGCCAAAGAGGTTGGGATAAGGGAAAAAGAACACTCTAGGTATAATGGGACAGCCATTGTGAATGCATTTTAGGAGACATAGTGTAATATGGGAAGGAAGATCAAGGAGGTCACTGTCTCTATATCAGACGTGGAGGCAAATAAGGTTCTAAGAAGACTGGAAAGGAAGGGGCCAGTTTATAAAGGATTTTAAAATCCGAAACAGAATATTTTATATCCTGAATCAGGGAGCCATTGAAGTTCATTAAGTTGTGTGTGTGTGTGTGTGTGTGTGTGTATGTGTGTGTGTGACATGGTTGGATCTAATTCTGAAAGATCACCTTGAAAACTGAGTGAAAGATGGACTTGAGGTTAAATGTGTCAGTATTTATCAATGCACATGGATCTTTTGTATTTTAAGCATTTCTTAAACAATAAATTGTTGTGTAGGAACAGCTAGGTGGTGCAATGGATAGAGCATCTGGATAGAGCACTAGCACTGGAGTCAATAGGATCTGAGTTCAAATGTGACCTTAGACACTTACTAGTCATGTGACCCTGGGCAAATCACTTAACCCCAATTGCCCCTCCCCCAAACAATAAATAGCTGTCTTCTATCTGATATCTGCCACTTTGTACATTAATTTTTTCTAGAAGAGATTGTAATAATTCCTTTTGGAGAGACCATTGACAGGAGCCAAACCTAAACTTTTGTCTTAGAGATTTTCCCTTGAGTACTACTCTGGGGTGGTGTTTAATGAGCCATAGAACACAAATAAAGCTTGGTCTTCTCTTCAGAGATCAAGGCTCTCCTGGGACTGAACCCACTCACTGTAAAAATCAGAGCTTTTGTGGGAAAGGGTCCTCTGAGCCACAGGTTGAACTGATTAAGAGGTGATGAGGGCTAAGGTAGGACTACTCCTGTGGGCTGGGTTAGGTAGAATGAAAATGGAGTTCAATGTGAACTGAGTCAGTTGACCTTGGAGGTTGGGGTGCTTAAAGGGGAAGGGAAGCAGAGAGGAGCACCCTGCATTCTAGATGAGAGCAATCGATGTTGGTATCTTCAGGAGAAAGATATCAGGGAGAACCAGAATATGAAAGTACTATGATAGAGAGTTCTAAAATGAAAGGATCAGTTAATAGATGAGGGGTGGGCAGAGGAAGATAGGAACTTGGAAGGGATGAGTCTGAAGAGAACGATAAAAATTCAAGAAGCAGCAAGGAAAGGGGTTTTGCTAAGGCAGGAATTGACTCCAAATCCTAGGTATCAGGGGAATAGGAGATAAGAATTTGCTAGTTATTGGACTGGGGATAGGAAGCAGGTCAAAGTTTGACTAGAACTTCCATAATATAGCCTACAATCCATCAATAATAATTTATTAAGTACCTTGCAGATATAAATACCAAAGAGAAATAGTCTAATTAGAATGTTGATGTCCAAAACAGAACTCATCCATCCCTCTCACTCATCCCCTTCTCCAATTCTCCTCTCTTTTAAACTTCACTATTACATTTAAGGGCACCACCATGCTTCCAGTCTCACAGGCCAGAAATCTTGGTGTCATCCCTGACTCCTCATTCCCACTCACCCCACATATCCAATCTGTTGCCAAATTTTGTCATTTCTACCTTTACGACATCTCTTAATATGTCCCTTTCTCATATCCTATTTCCTGTCTCTCTCTTCAATCCAAGCCATCTTCCCCTAAGATGCCACAGAAAATTTTCTAAATAAGTCTGTCCATGTCAACTTCTCGATAGATAATCTTAAATGGGTCCCTATTACCTTCAGGATCTAATATAAATTTTCATTGGTATTTAAAGCCCTTCATAGCCACCCCACCACCCCTTTCTGGTTTTATTATGTTTTAGTCCTCTCCCTGTACTCTGTGATCCAGCCACACTGGCTTGCTTACAATTCCTCGAACAGTATTCCTTGCCTTTGCAATGGCTGTCCTCCATTCTGGGAAGGCTTTGCCTCTTGACTTCCTGAAAGACTCAATTCAAGTTCTGCCTGCTACAGAGGCCTTTCTTATTCTCCCCTGATGCTCATCCCTTTTTTTTTCTGAGATTATTTTCCATTTATACTGTATATAATTTTTGTGTATCTAGTTATTTACATGTTTCCCCCATTAGAAAGTACCCTACTTCAGAGTAGAGACGGGTTTTTCTGCCTTTCTTTGTATACCCAGTCCAGGGCATATAGTAAGTATTTAATAAATAAATGCATGTTAACTTAGAAGTATGAAGGCCCAGTGCTGATGGAAGGAATTTAGAAACACATCTGTTTGGAGCACTGAGTTGGAGGAAGCTGATCTAGGAGACAGGCCTGTTAAGGGGGCAGGGTAGGTCAAGGCCCTGTGACAAGTAAGTAGCCCTGTTGGAAGAAAGGCTAGTAGTTAAAGTACAGGGATAAAGAGTAGTCAAAATAAAGGAATTTCCTCAGAGAAGAGTAGTCTAGTTCAGTTACATAATGAATCATAATGGAAAGTTTTCAGTGTCTGTTGCTATGAATGAATTGGGTTGATTTATCAAGAAAATATCTCTCTTGGCCTTTGGGAACTGACACATAAGAATGCTACTTATATAAACCTAAAGACTGAGGGACAGTCTTTGGACCACACTTCCTAATTCCTGTTGTTGTGGACTCTTTAGCAAAGCAAACTATGTATTTAGGAACCAATCTCCTAATTTGAGGCTAAAAATTGGCACTCAACCTCTAAGGTCCCTTTGAGCTCTAAATATATACTCAAACATTTTGGTACATTTTTCTTAGGGAGGGGGAGGAGACATACATCTCTTCTTCCTAGGTGGCCCTACAATAGGTAGGACAAGGGAAACTGCTCTTTAGAATACCCGGCAAAATTCTTGGGAGGGACTGGGATGGAGAGAGCCTAGACCTGTGATTTCAGTCGGGTAAGGAACTCCTGGTGTGGGACATCTGTCAAGCCACGGAGCCATATCAGCAACGTCTCTGCAACTTAGCCTATTAACAGAATGTCCTGGGACCCTTCAAAGTTAAGTTTATTGAACAGTCAGGAGGCCAGTGTAAGTCAGAAGCAGCACTTGAACCCGAGGCCTTCCGGAAGATTTCCTCGGGTCTAATTTTCAAGTTCAGTGAGAAGAGTAAGTAGTTCCTGTCTTTCAAACAACAGGGTTTTAAACGCCAGCTGCAGAAAATGAAGAAACAAGTCAGTATGATTTGTATATTTCTACCACAACTCTGCAACTGAAAACACACAACCCAACCCTTCCACTTTTCTCGGTGCAGGTGCAGATGGGTCCTCACAGTTTTCAGGAACTGTTACCAGGACAAGAATATAAAGGTTCTAATTACAGCAGCCCTCAGCCCTCACCACCTCTTGTTTACCCTATAGATAGATTTGCTTTTCGATTTTAAAGAGTTAAAGTAAACTGAGGGGCTTTTTCATTTGCAAATCCAGCCCCGGCAACTCCCGGGGAACTTCACCTGGATTTTCTAAAAGCACAAAACCAGGCGGAGGCGTTTCAGGGCCCAGGTCTCAGAGCCGCAAGAGCAAAGAATCAGTCATAAGTGGAAGCGCCTGAGGTTCTAAAGAGTGAGGGATTTGAGGTCGAAAGACGTAAGTTTGAACTCGGTCACTTGACCAGCTGTGTGATCTTGGGCAAATATCTTCTCGTGTGTGTGTGTGTGTGTGTGTGTGTGTGTGTGTGTGTGCGTGTGTGTGTGCGTGTGTGTGTGCGTGTGTGTGTGCGCGCGCGCGCTAAGTTCCCTTTCAGCTTCAACTTTTCTGATTTTGTAATTAGCAGTAAAAAAAATAATTACAGCTAGCATCTATATAGCGCTTTTGCAAAGCGCTTTACACGTTAGCTCACTTGTAACATTGGGAACTCAGTTCAGAGTGTTGAGAACACATTCTCCTCTGCTTAGGGGCAGACTTTGGAGATGGAGTGAGAGGGCTGATGAGCAGGGCTACCCATTGAATAATCATCCCCGCCCCACCCCACCTCAGCCTGCAGCTCTCTAGTTTCAGATTGCCAATGGCAGAGACGTACGTGGCACCTCCAGGTCAGCCCCTAGGCTGGAGTCAGGCAGCCCCTCTTCTCTTCCCGAGGGGAGACCGGCATCTATGTGAGGCCGAAAGGGAGCACCTTAAGATATCTTTGTGGGTGTCAGGCGCCAGGAGGGAGGTGCCTGGGGTCTAGGAGCAGGGAGGCGGCCACTAATTACGGTTTGCTACTCTCGTCCTACCTGCGCTTGGAGACCCTGGCTTCTTCCGAAAGGGCACTGCAAAGAGCGCATACAGTCTGGAAAGATAAGGTAGTTAGAGGGTGGGGAGCGGAAGAGGACTTTAACAAGGCTGTCAATAAATCGGAGGAGTAGGGGCTGGGAGGATAGGGGTGGAGTTATAATCGTTATAAGCGCATAGATGTAGAACTGGGGGAAAAAAGTCATCTAATTCAACTTTTCGTTTTACAGATGTAGAAACTGAGGCCCCAGGGAAGGGAAGTAATTTGCCTAATCACATAAGTAGCATCGGAGGCCTCTTTTGAACCTAAGTCCACTGGCTCAAAATCTCGAGTTCCATCTGTTGCACCAAGCTCGCTGGGCCCTAGCAGCGCCGTCAGGGATTTCTTAGGATTGTGGTCCCACCTGATTTCCTCCCAGAACTCCAAGGCAGTTTCTCCTGCAGCTTCCAAACGCACTTGGAGGATCAATTTTTAAAAAGAGAAAAGGGAAAAAAAACCCCAAAAACCTGTGCCTGCCCTATACAGTTTTTGTACCCGAAAGAGATGTTTGGAATTCATAATGGCTAGTGGAAGACTACGAAGCAGCTGTATCTGGGTGTTTTTTCGATTTCCCCCAAGCAGTGGTCCCCTGTTGTGACTAAGTAGGGATGGTTAGATTTTCTGAGCTCTTGGTGCCTTCCCAGCATGAAGATGGATTATTCTCTATTAATTTACCGGTAAAATAAGATGAAAATATTTTTCTAAAAATTAGGATTTCTTTCATATTGAGATAACTAGACTAGATGATAACTAGAGGTAGGGCAGAGAGCAGTAGCAAAAATAGCTCCTTGTTGGAAGTAGGAGTCATCTTACATTTGAACTTATTTGCAGGTGATTTGACTGTCATAACGGCTTACATTTCTAATTCTTTTTAAGAGGAAGAACTTATTGTATGCAAGGTCATCGGGATTTAATGATAAAAAACAAAACCAAACCAAAAAACCCCCCAAAACAACCAACCAGCTCCTGCTTTCAAAGACCTTACAGAGCATTTTAAGGTTTACAAAGTAACTTCTTCACGACTCTAAGATAAGCAGTAAGAGCATTAAAATTCCGATTTTACAAATGAAGATACTGAGGTTCAGAAATTAAGACTTGAATAGGGTCAGTATGTGGTGAATGGCTGACCCTAACTGAACCCAGCCAGGTCTTTACGCAGTTCAGCACTGCTACTACAAAGCTGTAACTTTCTTCTGAGAGAATAGTTGTAGAAACAAAACCAGTACTCAATCCTTTGAGCTACCACCACTGGTAGTGAATTACTGGTGGAGGTAGGGAGAGAAAGAAAGAGAGACACAGACACAAACACACAAGGCTGGACTGCTGATCTCATTGGCCAGTCAGTTAACAAGCATTTATTAATCTTTTACTATATGCCAGGCACTGTACTAAGTGCTGGGAACACAAATCAATCAGAAAGATAGCTTCTAAAAGAAGTGTGTGTGTGTGTGTGTGTGTGTGTGTGGTCCCCTATGACTGGAATGTTCTACTTCCTCATTTGTACTGCTTATTTTCTGGTTTCCTTTAAGCTCAAGTCCCACCTTTCCCAGTCTCCTTCACTACGTCAGCTGCTAATGCCTGTCCTTTCAGATTATCTTCCATCTATTCTATATAAATTTTATATGTACCTAATTATTTACATATTTGTTGTCTTCCCCATTATGTACCCCTTTGAGAGTGAAATGGGTGAGAGTTGCAGAGACAAAATTAAATTTGGTGTAAGGAAAACATTTTCCAATAATTGGAGTTATCCAAAATTGATCACCATGGGAGGTAGTGGGGTTTTCCTTACTGGGAGGGAATCTTTGAGTGGATGCTAGCTGATGATGTGTTAAAGGGCCATGGAGGGGATTCTCGTCCAGATGTGACTCCCAGATTCTAGGATTCCATTATAGCAGGCTTAGGGATTACATGGACTGGAAAAGACTAAGTCCAGAGCTCTTTCCAGTATGCTCTATAGCCATCATGAATATTTCAGGGTGTATGCATATAACTCATATATCACATGTATAAATCTGAGGTATATTATTTCATTTGAGCCAAGTTACATATTCACAGCCATAAACCATATGAAAGTTTTTAAAAGGAGAAGCTGTGGATGGGCTGGGGAAGTGTAAAACTCCCTCAACCTCACTAATATCTGCCCTTTTCTAGTTAGACATTTTTCAGATGCTAACACAGAGAAAACAATTATACGCCTTGAATTTAGTTTTGGTTAAGGGAATACAATGAGTGTTTAGGTCTACCTAGTGACTGGGAAAATGTTGAATATTTCAGCTGCAAATACTAATGGGTTGGGAGTTGGACAGTATGGACTGGTAAATAACTTTTCATCTTTTTCTTTGACAGGCTGGTAAAGAAGAGCAACTTGGAGGAAGTGTCACTGCTGAGATGCCTACCATTAATGCTATTATGATTATACAACTCTGTGTCCTTGTAGCTGCATTTCCAGCTCAATATTTACTTTCTCAGTGGTATGGAGCTGATTCTATTCAAAGCTTTCAATTAATAGAAAGGTGGTATTCTTTGTTTTCTTTTTATCACTAGACTTTCTTTTTCTTTAATACTTAGAAAAATACCCACCAATTTTCTAAGGAGATCTGTATACGTTATTTGTAGCCAACTCTCAAATCAACTTTACAAAAAGTTGTTTTGCAATTTACTTGGCAAGAAATACTTATAGGCTGCTATTATTCCCCTCTTGATCAGCCCACTGGCATTTATTTCCCCAATAAAATATCATTAACTTTCAAAATGAATGTGTATATTTTACAATGCATGCTCAGTGTTGTACACAATGTAGTACAGAGGTATCCCAAGATATCCCAAAAGATATCCCCCCCAAAAATGTAACTTACCAATGGTAATGTATCTTACCAAAGGAGAACTATGTCTTTCTGAAAGGGAAAATAACAGTTTGTATGTTCCAGGAATGTAACTTTTAGTGTTACATTTACTTTGGAGTATCATACTATATTTAACAGCCAAACATCTGACCTAAAATAGTATTCAGATGATCACAAAACCTTTTTTTGTAATTAAAAAATATTAATTATATAGTCTACCTTTGAATCATCCAGAAGTAGCCCTCAACAAAGCATAATTAGGCTAATAGTTTCATTGTTCATACCTGTTCCAAGCATGGATGGACTCAGGGTAATTTAGGTTTAATACTGGAACAAAATAAAACATTCATATATCATTAAACAATTAAAAGATATTTACTCAGCCATAGCAGAATGATATTTAATAAAGATGGGAACTGAGGATGCTTCAAGTTCATTCAGCTTAGCAAAGCTCCCTTGCCTCTAAATTACCCATTATGATCCACCAGTCAAACTTTGGAATGTCCCTGGAGTTTTTCATGGTTACTTTATACTCAGGTGATAAGGAAGTGATATCAACAGTTTGAACCTTTAGTCTTCTGAACTAACCAAGTTTTGAAGAAAGTCAAAGTATCTTTTAAGAAAAAACTAGGGTAACTCACATGGGGGAGAGTTTAGCATATTGTCCTTTGACCTAGAGATACTGTTGCTAGGCCTATACCCCAAAGAAATAAAAGAAAAATAAGGTCCTATATGTACAAAAATATTACAGTAGGCTATTTTGCAGTAGGAAAAACCTAAGGGGGTACTGATCAATTGAGGAGTCACTGATGAGAGAAATGATTACTTTTCTCTCATATTAATAACCAATTAATATTGGAGAGATCCATGGTTTTTTTCCCTTTCTATTTCCTCATTCAAAGCCCAGCCCTTGTGGAGGACATTACTGATAGATGAGATTGCCCAAATCCTCTGGGTACATGTTTCTTTCCCCACCCAACCAGAAGACCTAACAAAGAGAATCTAATCTAGGTGAATTCTGACCCATTGTGTTCTTCTCTGGCAAGACTGGGTGGATTTTGTCTAGATTGCTGAAATAGGGTGGTCTGGGTGTAGAGATTTCTTTGCCAAGAGTAACAGGATCAGAGTCATGTCCCCTAGCCCTTCATTAGAATAAACCCACCTCTCATTATAATATTCATTCTCTCATTAATTGTTAACCAATCAGAGTTGATTTCTGCCTGTCAGGAACACCCACCCTCCAAGGGTATGTAAGCATCAAGCAGGCCCCCATGATTTGTCTTTGGCTCCTGAAAGTGCCACTGACCACATTTTGTTATTTGTTTGCTAGCCATAATTAATAAAATGTTTGTTAATTACCCAGAAATTATTTCTCTGGGATTTTTCATAGGTCACACTGAACTAAATTATGGCATATGAATGTAATAGGATACCATTGTGTTATAAGAAATGATGTGAAATTATTTCAGAGAAAATTGGGAAGACTTTTGAACTGATTCAAAGTGAAGTGAGCAGAATCAGGAAAACAATTTATAATATAACATCAACATTGTAAAAACAAACAGTTTTGAAAGAGTTAAGAAATCTAATGCAATGGTCAACCATGATTCCAGAGGACTCATGATGACCACTATTCCTCGTTGGACATTACTATCTCTTTTCATAAAAGTTGCCAATGCTTAGTAATCAATCTATCAAGCAACATGAATACTCATCATTGAACTATGGACCAAGTACAGTTGAGCAGTGAGGCAGGATAAAGGAAACCTTGCCATTTTCTAGGCCATCTTGAGCTTGCTCTTCAATGTATGAATTCAATTTTTTTAAACAATATCATGGCCATATTCCACAATGTCATGTAATTGTGTTGCAATCCAACTATAAAAACACATTTCAAAGCCAAATGCAGATACACAAGACTTTTAAGTTCTTCTTTACTGTTGGAAGACAGGAATGGTATAGATGGAATTATGTAATTGTTTTGATCCTCATAGAAAGTAGGATACTCCACATAGAAAGCAGAGAACACTGAATTTCACAGATGCATCATTGGTTTAGTAGATGTGTATTTTACTTATAAATGATTTGGAAAATCATTCAGAAAAATCATCTTTCAAGTTACAATGCTTCTTTTCACATTAGCATAATAATAAAGTTAGATATAGGTTCCTTTACAGGCAAAAAAATTGTCTCCAAAGATATAACTAGGAGAAATGCAGGAAATATTTTTAAAAAGACAAAAGCTATAATTCTCTGATGAAACAAATATCCATAAATACCCAAGGCCTTACTTGGGGTAGGACAGGGCAGAGTTTAGTGAGTAGGGTGAATAAGCTGTATTCCTCCTTATACACATGAACACATTAGAGTTGTGTCATAATTCAGATTGTTCAAATGGCCCCTGCCTGTTGTCTTTGGAGAATGATATGCACATAACTTAGATTTTTTTTTCTAAAAATCATCTCTTATTAAGAGCACCTAATATTGCCTTCAAATATTCATGGCAAAATGATACAGCAGTATTTAACTTTTCAGATACCACTCCTGACTAAATCCTATTTTGCATATATCATTTCTGTACGTTATTTAAAAAATAAACTTGCAAACATAGCACATACTTAACACTTGCTTCATCTAACTGATTTCTAAGAAAGCAGTAGTCCACCATACCTTTTCAGGCTATTGTAGCAATAGGTTTCAATTTTAATAGTTTGTCTCAAAGTACTAGCTTCACAGTGTTCCTTGAAGAAATTAGCTATCTATCTGCACAGGTTTTACATATACCTGCGTATGTTCACCATATACTTGCTCATGTTTTAGGTCTGCTTAAGTTTTAAGAAAACTAATGTTATTAGTAATACAAAATCCATTATGAATATATGTTCAAAACTATAGCAAAGCATTTTAACTGACAAATAATTTGAAAAGCTTATCAATAATTTTTGTGTTTTTATCTTATGCTAGACATATCTTACCTAAATTTTGTATTTCTCCTGTGCACACAGAACTTTATTCAATTGAATGTCTCCTTCCAATGTTACTCCACTCACATTTCTATAGTTATATATTTTTTTTTATGTGCACTGTTCTCTTGGTTCTGCTCTCTTTACTTTTTAGGATTTTGTTTTTCCATATTTCTCATTTCAATAATGTATTTTTCTGTTACATAGATTTATTCAGTCATTCCTCAGTTGTTGGACATAAGCTTCCAGTTTTCAACATAGGTAACACAGTTGAAAATATTTTGTATAGATAATTAAAACTAAACATCTTTAGAGTACAATGGACAATTAGGTCAAAGGGTCTGATCAGTTTCATATAGTAATTCTTATTTTGTACTGTTAATTTGCTATCCAAAAGAAGTATACCAATTTTCAATTCTCATGACAATGTACCTGTTTCCCTATAGTTCCTCTAGGATTGTTTTGTCACTTTTAATTTTTAATTACTTTTGCCAATATAATGGCTAGGCAATGATATTGCCAAGTTGTTTTAATTTACATTTTCCTGACTATTTGTGATTGAATATATTTTTTTAATTTTTTATATATTTTTTGTTTTTGTTTTTAGGCAATTGGGGTTAAGTGACTTGCCCAGGGTCACACAGCTAGTAAGTGTCAAGTGTTTGGTCTGAGGCTGGATTTGAACTCAGGTCCTCCTGACTTCAGGGCCGGTCCTCTATCCACTGTTATTATTTACAACTTGTATCCCCCTCTTCCATAAACTATTCACATCCACTGTAGACAGGATATTTCTCTTATAAATAGATACCAATTCCTCATAGATTTTGAATGTTAGGATTTAATCTCTGGGAAAAACCCCTTTTAAACAAATATATCCATTTATTGAATTTTCTTTTCATGTTGGCTATGTATATTTGTTTTATAGATTCAAAAATATTTATACACTTATTTAAACATTTATGAAGAAATTACTGTGTGTAGGAAAGATAGAAAGTTTAGTTAAGGCTGTCTCTAACCTTATGGATGATATTTGTCCTAAATAACTTCTTCCCTCTGTTTGATAAAAGAGACATTTTTGAGACAAAATAGCACTCATTTTATTTGAACTCATGGACACCCCATATTTAACTTTGTTAACCCAAGAAACCATTAACTCCATAAAGCCTGCAAAAAGTTTTCTGTATGCCTACTTTTACAACTATATTCTAACTTAAAACAACATTTTTGTTTCAGGTTAATTGGCTACTGGAACAATTTTAGATGGTCATACCTGGGTCAGAATGCATGGACCAGATATTTAAAGTACCAGATGGTAAAGATGAGGTAGGGCATAATTATGCCAATAATCTTGTTCTGAGATAAAAATGAAAATAATTACAGAATATTATTTCAATCTGATGACTATCTTCCTCAAACATATACTTTCTTGAATGTTATGATTAAAAGACAATTATTTTGCCCAAGACAGGTGGTATGAGAATGTTGGGAAAATTCTTTTCTTGTATCTTCTCCATAGCTTTGAACATTCAACTACGTAGCATAGGCTTAATGTAGACTAATAGAAATGATATAGCATATTAAAAATAGAGACACTTATTCTTGATTAAGAAAGCAAATGAGATACAGTTTCATGGCATTTTGTAACTGTTAATGCACTTTCATATTCTACTTTCTATCATAACGATTATAAGTCTTCTCTTCTAGGCTGTAAGCTCCATATAGGTAGGAACCATGTCTCATCCATCTTTGTTCATACCATAGCTCCACCAGCACAGTGCTTTAAACATAGAAAAGTCTGAAATTCTTAAATTTGAATTATCACTATTTAGTTTAAAGACAGCTATGTTAGTGATACTGATAAAGGGTACGGCAAAAACCATTAACTCCTCTTTTCACAACTAGGGCAAAGCAGGTATCATTGTACAGGACACAATCTTTCTCTCCCTCTCTCCCTCTCTCCCCCTCTCCCCCTCTCCCCCTCTTCCCCTCTTCCTCTCTCCCTCTCTCCCCTCTCCCCCTCTTCCTCTCTCCCTCTCTCCCCCTCTCCCTCTCCCTCCCCCTCTCCCTCTCTCTGTTCCCCTCCCTCCCCCTCCCTCTCTCCCTCTCTTCCTCTCTCCCCCCATACCATAGGTCTTGAATTAAAATAATAGAATAGAATTGAGACCTTTGAGGAAAGCAACAGCACAAATTCTACAAGTTGAATGAGCATTCTGCCTGATCCCAGACATTGTGTTGGATAAGGGCAAAGAAGTCAGTCTATTCAACTAATTTGAATTTGAAATTTGAAAGCCTAAATTTGAAATCCTCACTCAGTAGTTAGAAGTATTGCCCATGAAAGTAGATCTTGCCCCATATTATAGTTGAGGGCAAAAAGAGGTTTGCTAATTGACAAAAAGAGAAAAGAGGAGAATTGGGTTCTAATTCTGAATGAACCCTTCTTTTCCTTTAAGCCTCAGTTTGGGTGCCATCTCTTCCTTTAAGGCCTTCCCTTACCTCTCTTCCTCTTATCCCCCAGATGAAAGTGTTTTTTACCCTTTCTCAGTTTCTCCTTGAAGCAGGGTTGGGGAACTTGCAGCCTCAAGGCCATGTGGCCCTCTAGGTCCTAAACTGCCCTTTGACTTAATCCAAACTTGAAATATCCTTATCCCTGGATCTGTATTTTTCCTTTGCCCCATGACACTGTCATAGTATTTAAAACTAAAAAAATTAGTAATCTAGTCCAAGGCTGGGAAATTCCTTCCAATTCTGAGATTTGGTGATTCTGTGATTTATGAGTGTGTACATTGTGTTTTCCATGTAGATTGTAAACTTCTTAAAGGTACACACTGTCATTTGTCATTTTTGTATCTCTAGTCCTTAGCCTTGCACAAGCAACAACAATAGGTACTTAATAAATATTGGTTGAACTGAATACCTAGTAAATAAAAAATAAAATTTTGGAAATAATATGCATTTGACTTTTTCCAAAATTTGTAGATCATATTTGTTAGCGTTAATTTACATAGATTGACATTGGCTTATCAATCAGCTGAATCAAGCAGTTCAAGTAACCATTCAGGGGCCTTAAACACCCTTTTTCACCAGTTATTCTGAAACTTAGTTTCTCATCAGCTATTCTGAAATGTAGTTGGAGGCTTAGCTGAAGAGAGGAATGTAAAAACGAGCCAAAGAAAGTCAAAGAATTTCAGAGATGGAAGAGAACCTTGAAGTTTATATAGTCCAATCTAACTTCAAAAGGAATTCTTCCTACATTCTCTCTGCAAAGTCTCTAGCAGAAGACCTCCAGTGAATGGGAACCTATTACCTCTTCAGTTAGTCACTCTACTTTTGAAGAGCTCTAATGATAGTGAAATCTTTCTGATTGTTAGGAAGCTAACATCTGCTTCAGACAGCTTTCACCCAGTACTATTAATTCTGCCCTCTGGGGCCATGAAAGGCAAAGAAAAAGAGAATGAAGTGTCAATAGGATAACAATATAAACTGACATCTTGAGATCAATCATTATGACCAAACAGTTCCCTGTGTCATACTTTGTGTTCTTAAATAGAGATTGCCTCCAAATCTTAGAGGCTGTACAACTAGTGTTAAAAGGAAAAATATGGATAACACTAAAAAATGATTATAAAAAATAGTTCCATGAAAATTATTACCTAAGTTAATGATTTCAAATAGATAAAAAAAAAACTTCACTGACCTCTTTAAACTTTATTATTTTGGTTTTGGTTTCGCCCTTTCACTTGCAACTCTTCCTATGGTATGCCATTTCCTTACCATCACTAAAGTAATATGAGGAATTGTGGGCTATATTCAGATATTATATTAGCCAGATTTTGGTTTATATTCATGTAATTTATACTATCTCAATTTGAATATTTTGATACTTCAGTTTCATTGGCACAGGTTGTCTTTTCACCCATACAGATAATAGCTTCTCCACAAATTAGCTGTTGATGGTATTTGATTATTGCTGTGGCTGAAAAACTCCTTACCCTGTCTCCATTTGGAATGCACTTCTAGGAATTTAGCTAGGCTGGGTGCTCAAACAATAGTCTTTTTCATTTCCTGGCTTGTATTGGAAAGCTTGTTAGCTTTACAAGACCAAACAGAACTTGAGCTCAATTACACAGCCTTTGAGAACACTGGGTTTGCAACTCCATGGCTTGATCATATCATATCAGAAAAGGGCCCCTTTAGTAGTGGCTTAAAAATACACACACACATACACACATACATATATGTGTATATGTTGTATAAAAGCAAAATGCACATATAGTATAAATATATATCTTTATATCTACTTTCTTAGGAAGGAGGTGTTTAGATGTTTTGGGACATGTCTGCTGGGTCAAAACAAAATGTGTTTGTCTATACACACATACATGTGCATGTATGTACATATGTGTATACACATTTTGTTTTGACAAAACTGGGACTATGTCTGCTGTGTCTATATACAAACTGTGTCTGTACACACACACATATATATACATATATACACACACATATATATGTGTGTATGTATACACACACACACACACACACATATACACACACACACACACACACACACACACACACACACACACACACATATACCCCTACCCCTCAAACATATCCCTTCCTGGTTTTGTCAAAACAAAATGTGTATCTGTATATATACATGTATGTCTGTATGTATATATGTGTGTTTATACAGACACATCCCAACAAACATCTAAACACCTCCTTCCTGGGAAAGCACATTTTCCTCAAAATAATTAAACAAAATTACTTAATTGTAACCACTTTCTCCTTCTGTCGTTTAGCGTGTTAAAAGGAAAGATATGTACTTTTAACAATTTGATACTGTCATCCATTCTGTTTGACTGGAGTTTTCTTGCCTTTTCTTGTCTTCTTCATCTACTACATTGTTTAGTCAATGTTGCTACTGTACTTTTGGCTCACTTTCTTCACTATGCACCACTCATTTAAGTCTTTGTACACCTCTGAATTCTTCATATTTATTGCTTCTTATGGAGCAGTAATACTCTATTACATTCACATACCACAATTTGTTCAGGGCAATCCTCATTTGTGGGGCACATTTAATTAACTTTTGGTGGTGAATTCTTTTTCAGGTGTCAGTCTATTTTTTAATAGTAAAAGTTCCATTTTAACTAATCAGAATTTGTATAAATATTGACTTACTCAATACCATTTTCCAGATAGTAGCCTTTAAGTTCTATAAAACAGCCAGGGAAATAGCAGCTGCTCGTGGTTTGTGTGTAAAGTAGAGGAAATGTTTTCTAAATACATGTAGCTCAAGCTAAAAATAAGAATTTGTTTCTACCTTCCTTCAGGTATCTCTTAGTTAATAGTATTTTTCTACTGGTTAGAAATGTTGTGGCTTTGGTATTCTAGCTGGGACAGTATCAATTAAAATTATGATTTTAAAAGGTTCTTGATCTTCAGAATTTTACAAGCTTCTTCTTATGTTCACATTGTTATTGTTCAGTCACTTTATTTGTGTCTGACTCTTCATGACCCCTTGTGGGGTTTTCTTGGTGAAGATACTGGAATGGTTTGCCACCTCCTTCTCTAGCTTATTTTATAGATGAGGAAACTGTGGCAAACAGGGTTAAGTGACTTGCCCAGGGTCACATAGCTGGTCAGTATTTGAGGCCAAATTTGAACTCAGGAAGATGAATCTTCCTCACTTCAGGACTGGCACTGTATCCATTGTGCCACCTAGCTGCCCTTATATTCACATGCCCTTCACTTATTAAGTGGAATTTCTAAAGAAACAGTATAATTGCCACAGGAGTTGTGATGGGACCTACAGTATATATATTCTGGCATTTTCTCCAGTGGAAATTAGGTTTTATGAATGGGTTCAAGGTTGCTGATTCTATGCACACCCTCAGGATGCCACAGTTCTGCCCTCCAACACTCTATTGCCCACATATCCTTCAAGCATTACTATAACTTCACTGCAGTTCCGCTCATCTCTGTCTGTCTGACTATTACTATATTCCTGCCTTCTCTCCAGTAGAGATATAGGAAGTTCTTTCAGTCTGTAAGCCTGTGTCATTCATCATGCTTCATTAATGGTATGCTTGCAGAGCTACTAAGTTTCTGAAATATTTGGAGTTTAATTTGGAAATTGAATAATGCGAATCACCATCAAGAAATGGTTCATGAAGTATCTTTTCCTTGTATAGACATAAGAGCTCCAAGCACTACAAGCAAACTTTTTAAAATTAGAATGGCCATTGAGGTGATCAGATTTCAGTATTTTCCTTAGATAATTTCATCTTAAAATTCTGCATTCAGCAATTGAATATCTGAACTTAATCTTGAAGCCTGAGATTAGTGCTGGGAATGATAAACTCTACAGTGGTAACAGAATAAGTCATTGAATATCCATGATGCATTTTATGTTGCTTTTCATGGTCTCTTTTAAATAAGCTAACTTTTACATCAATTGCATATTCATATCGGTTTGTTTGTACCCTTTTAATAAATGAGTCTACATCTTTTTCATTCCAGGAACTGGTACAATGAAGGTGAAGAATATATCCATGCTTACTTTGCAGGTATTGGGCCAGTCAGAAAATGGTCATTAAAAAAATTCTATATTTCCTCTCTCCATGATCAACAGGAAATTTAATGTATTTCAATCCTTACTGCAGTACAAAATGTTTGAACAGTTGGTGCTAAATTGTGCATGAACTGAAAATTTTTTTCACTTGATCACATTGTATTTACTTGGGCTGGGGTTATTTATTTTGGATTGTTGCCTCAATTTTTCTCATTGGGATTGTAATAGATATAATTCATCCATCAAAGCAAAACATATCTAAAAGCCATCTTTGCAAAATTCCAAAACTCATTACTGTGCACATTTTAAAAGCAGGTTTTAAAAAAAGAATACATGTAATGAAAACACTAATTTTTAAACAGCAGCCTAGTAAGTTAGCTGAATTTATCAGGATACAGATGCATATAATGACCACAACAAAAACTAAAATATGGCCTTTGAATGTAAAGGGTAGAATGGTTTGTGGTCAGGAATTTGTGGAATAGAGAATAATTAGCATGAATAGTGACATGGAACATATGAAGGATAATGTATATAGATTTCTAAAAATATTTTACATTTAGGATGTAATAATTTAAAGTTGTAACCACCTAGTAATAACTTTGTCTACTGAAAACATTTGAGTGAGCTATTTAATGAATTACTTTACATTGTCCCTTGACAGTACTATTCTTAATTTGAGACACTTTAGCTGGAATGTAGCAAAGCTTTCAATATATCTCTTGAAGTTATACTTTATAAACATGATGTTTCAGTATACTATGAGAATAGTTTCCCCTCCTTGGTCTACAAGTCCCTATAAACTCTGCAAATGACCTCCTTCTAGGTCTACAAACTCTGTTCCTGCCTTCTTGGATAAATAAGATCAGACCTCTAATAGGGAATAAAACCCACCTTTGAAAACTTCACCTCCTTCTACCATCATTAACAACCCTTTTGTTTTTCTTCTAAGTCAAATAGCTGTAGGGGAGGGAGAAGATGGTGAGGATAATAACAAAATTTGAGGATGAGACTTAGTTTTTTGAGATTAATTTTTAAAAAACAGTAACAATGGCAAACAAAAGCCTCATCAGAAAGGAAATAACCTGGGATGGGATAGCTAAGAGAGGGGATCAGGGATTTTTTTAGGAATAGGGAGAAAGGAGGTGGAGCCAAGGTAGCAGGGACTCTCTTGAGCCTCTCCAGTTTCCTTTCAAATACCTTTAAAATAATGCTTCTAAACAAATTCTGGAGCAGCAGAACCCACAAAATGGTGAGGTGAAACAAATTTTCAGCCCAAGACAATTTGGAAGGTCAGCAGGAAAGGTCTGCTGTACTTAGGTGAGAATGAAACACAGTTTAGTGTGGGCTACACCAGCACAGATCAGGCCCCAGCAAACCAGGAGGCAGCCTTGGGAGCAACTGAACCAGCAGCTGCAGCAGCTGCTTCCCGAGCTCTCAGCCCACATATGATAAGGGGGTTGGCCAACTGGTCAGCAGTTTCCAAGAATCCATTTGCTGGCACTGGGGGCATGACTTTGTTGTATTGCCTATACGTGGATCCAGCTTGCAGTCCTAGGTGGCAGTTGTGGGGCGAGGAGGAGCAGTAGCACACCAGAGCTTATGGCTACAGGGGGGTGGAGACTGTGGTCATATTTCTAGGGCCGAAAGGTGTGCTTGTGGTCACTCAAAGACGAGAGCACAGGCCAGCAGGGTAGTAAACACACATCTCCTTAATCATACCATCTTAGAAGAACTGAAAGTGTACAGACCCCCAGAACTAGCTCTGAAAACAGCTACACAAAAACCCTAAAGCTTGGGAAAGTGTGCCCTCTCACCCTGGAATCAGAGCCCCACTTTAGCATAGAGTTAAAAGTCAAGAAATAGGCTGGAAAAATGAGCAAACAACAGAAAAAATTCTGACTACAGACATTCCTTCCATATTTCAGGGGCTATCAGCTCAGTACTCCCGTGATCTGGAAAATACATGTAAATTTTTTTTTTTGCCCTCCTTTTGTGCTAGAGAAGACATCTGAATTTTTTCTTTTTGCATTTTTCTGTTATGGGATGTTTACAGTACCTTATTGTAAAATTTGGGTTAAATATTTGTCTCTATGTTGTCTGCTGGCCTTTGTGTGATTTCTGCAAAACTCCCCCAATTTTCCCATTTAATTTCTTATGGTGACCTGTGATACATTGAAATTGCAATGGGGAAAGTCATGTTGTGGAAGGGAGAACTGAATAGAGAGTTACCACGGTGACAAGGACGCTCAAAACATACCCATAAGAAGACATAAAGTCAAAACTGCTGCCTTCAAAGACATAAAAATATGAATTGGTCTTAGGCAATGGAGGAGCTCAAAAAGGATTATAAAAATCAAGAAGAGAGGTAGAGGAAAAATTGGGAAGAGAAATGAGAGTGATACAAGAAAGTAATGAAAAAGGAGTCAACAGCTTGGTAAAGGAGGGACAAAAAATATGGAAGAAAATAACACCTTAAAAAACAGAAAAGGCCAAATGGTAAAAGGGGGACAAAAATTCATTGAAGAAAAGAACTCCTCAAAAATTAGAATTGGGCAAGTGGAAGCTAATGAAACATCAAGAAACAAAACAAAATCAAAAGAGTAAAAAAATAGAAGAAAATGTGAAATATCTCACTGGAAAAACAATTGACCTGGAACACAGATCCAGGAGAGACACTTTAAGACTTCCTGAAAGCCATAATAAAAAAAAAAGCCTAGGCATCATCTTTCAAGAAATTATCAAAGAAAATTGCCCTGATATTCTAGAATTAGAGGAAAAAATAGAAATTGAAAGAATCCATTGATGACCTCCTGAAAGAGATCCCAAAATGAAACTCCCAGGAATATTATAGCCAAATTCCATACCTCCCAGATCAAGGAGAAAATACTGCAAGCAGCCAAAAAGAAACAATTCAAATATTGTGGAGCCACAATCAGGATAAAGAAGAGTTAGCAGCATTAAAAGATCAGAGGGTTTGGAATATGATATTCAGAAAGGCAAAGGAGCTAGGATTACAACTAAGAATCACCTACACAGCAAAAGAGTATAATCCTTCAGGGGAAAAAAATGGAAATTCAATGAAACAGAAGATTTTCAAGTATTCATCATGAAAAGGCCAGAGCTAAAAAGAAATTTTGACTTTCAAATACAAAACTCAAGAGAAGCATAAAAAGGTAAACAGGAAAGAGAAATCATAAGGGTTTCAATAAGGTTAAACTGCTTACATTCTAACATGGGAGAATATTTTTAACTCCTAAAAACTTTCTTACTAGGGCAGTTAGGAGGAGTATACATAGAGGGCACAGGTATGAGTTGAATATGATAGGATGATTATCTAAAAAAAAATTAGGGATGAGAAAAAGGAATGCACAGGGAGAAGGGGAAAGGGAGTGACCAAATGGGATAAATTATCTCACATAAAAGAGGCACAAGAGAACTTTTACAGTGGAAGGGAAGATGGAGGAGGGGGGTAGGAGTTAGTGAACCTTACTTTCAGAATTGACTCAAAGAGGGAGTAACATATACACTCAGTTGGATATAGACATCTGTCTTACTCTATAGGAAAGTAGGAGGGGAAGGGTATAAGAGAAGGGAGAGGATGATAGGAAGGTGGATTGGGTAGATAAAAGGCAGAAGCAAAACACTTTTTGAGGATGGACAGGGTGAAAGGAGAGAGAAGGATAAACAGGAGGGAGGGTGAAATAGGATGAAGGGAGATATACAGTAATCATAATTGTAAAAAAAATTTGAACTAAGTTTCTCTGATAAAGACTTCATTTTTCAACCATATAGACAATGGAGTCAAATTTATAAAAATAAGAGCTATTCTTCAATTGATAAATGGTCAAGGGATACGAACAGGCAATTTTCAGACAAAGTAATCAGAGCTATCTATAATTACACAAAAAAATGCTCTAAATCACTATTGATTAAAGAAACACAAATTAAAACAACTCTGAGCTACCACCCCACAGTATCAAATTGGCTAATATGACAGAAAAGGAAAAGAACTAACGATGGAGTGGATGTGGGAAAATTGAGACACTAATGCACTATTGGTGAAGTTGTCTACTGATTCAACCACTCTGTAGGGCAAGTTGGAACTATGCGCAAAGAGCTTTAAAGCTAATCGACCAAGGATTACCACTGCTATGTCTGTATCCAAAAGAGATTAAAAAAAAACAAAACAAACAACAACAACAAAAACAAAACAAAAAGGAAAAGCAGCTATATGCACAAAAAATATTTATAGCAGCTCCTTTAATGGTGTCAAGGAATTGGAAATGGAGAGGATGTCTATCAATTGGGGAACAGCTGAATAAGCTGTTGTATATGATTGTGATGGAATACTATTGTGCTATAAGAAATGATGAACAGGATGCTCTCAGAAAAACCTAGAAAGATTTACATAAACTGATGCAAAGTGAAATGAGCAGAATCAGGGGAACACTGTGTACAGTAATAACAATATTGCACAATGATCAACTATGAATGACTTAGCTATTCTCAGCAATTCAGTGATCTAAGACAATGCCAAAGGACTTTTGATGAAAAATGCTAGGCATCCAGAAAAAGAACTGATGGAATCTGAATGCAAATTGAAGCATACTTTTGATTTTTCTTGTTTGTTTTTTTTGGGGTGGGGGGGAGGTGGGTCTGTTTTCTTTCACAACATGACTAATGTGGAAATGTTTTGCAGGATTGCATATGTATAACCTATACCAAATTGCTTGCCTTCTCAATGAGGGGGAAAGGGTAAGGAAGGGAAGGAAGGAATTTTGAACTCAAAGTTTTTTTAAATGAATGTTAAAATTGTGTTTCATGTAATTGGGGACAAAATAAAGTATTAAATATATTTTCTAAAATAAAAAAGGAATGGGGAGATCTGGCGAGGAATATAGTAAGCTATGTCTGGAACCAGTTTTCTCATTCCTTGTTGAGTCATTTCAGTTGTGTCTGACTCTTTGTGGCCCCATTTTGAGGTTTTCTTGGTAAAGATACTGGAATGGTTTGCCATTTTCTTCTCCAGCTCATTTTACAGATGAAGAAAGTGAGACAGACAGAGTTGTGACTTGCTAAGTAGTCCATATATTTTTCTGGGCATTTACTAATTTCTTATGCTATTGTACCTCATCCCTTCACTTTTTTTTTTAAACTCAGGGATTAATTATTGTTTGTTGGTTGCTTAGACTAGCAACTTCTGTTATCAAGACTCTTCTATATATTAGTATTAGATATTAAGACATTTCAAATGAGTCAAATATTAACCTGATAATGGCTTAGTGGTGTAGATAGCTGAAGCTGCAGTCTGTCATTCATGCTTTACTTTTTCCCTTTCAGCATGGGTAGCTAAATTGTTCTTTTCAGTTTGGAGCCCATTAATTAGACTGCTTTTTGGTGATGGTAAATTCTTGACACATAATATATCTTGAAACTGCTGTACCACTCAAATATTTTCTTTGCTTAATATTTTTTATCATTGCTATGATAGAACCAACTCGAATTCGAAGTCCAAGGCCAGAATCTGTTCACTTTAAAGTGGGAATGGTGATAATGCACAAGCAACTTGGTTATTCAGGAGTAATTATTGGTTGGGATCTAGAAGCCAGAGCTCCAGAAGAGTGGCTAAAACAGAAATATCCTCCTGAGAAACAGGTTAGAAAACATCTAATTTTTAAAACAAGATAAGTGCAGAAATTCACTTGGATGGAAAGGCATTTTAATTTATCCAGGTGTGTAGAAATTAGTCATAAATGAGCTTAGCTTTAAAGAAGATCTAAATATGTCTAAATATTAGAAACTCACAGATTATTAGAGTTACAAGAGACTTTTAAAAAATAATCTTGTCTAACCCTTATATTTTACAGAGAAGATAAAGGCCAAGAGGAGGTTAATAAGTGAATGGGCCTTGAACGCAGATTTTCTGACTCCAAGTCCATGCTCTTTCCAATATAATTTATTATTCTTTGCAATTTTTTTTGAGTTACAATTATTTGTGAAAATATATAGCAGAGAGGCTATGTAGTATGTTGTAAACACCACCAACAAACACCACAAATCTGCTTTAGTACCAAATGAAACAGGTTATTTCTAAATCTTAGATAGCCACAGATTCATATTGTTTCTCTTGCCAATGAATGGAAGCAAAGCAATGACAAGTGATTTATGTTTTTAAGACATGCAATGGGGCAGCTAGGTGGTGCAATGGATAGAGCACTGGCCCTGGATTCAGGAGGACCTGAGTTCAAATCTGGCCTTAGACAGATAACACTTATTAGCTGTGTGAACCTGTGTGACTCTTACCTCCATTGCTTAGCCAAATAAACAAAAAACAAAAGACATGTGAAAAGTGGATAATTGCTTTTATTATTTCTATATCTTAGAGAAACTGTTTAAAGAATAAAACTTGAATAAACAGTTTTTGTGGATTTTTTTTGTGGTGTACCCTTTTAGACCATGAATTATAAAAAATAATTGTTATGGCTCAGTTGTTTCAGTGTGTCCAACTCTTTGTGACCCCATTTGGGGTTTTCTTGGCAAAAATAGTGGAGTATTTTGCTATTTCCTTCTTCATCTCATATTACAAATCAGGTAACTGAGGCAAGCAGTATCTGAGGCTAGATTTGAACTCACAAAGGTGAGTCTTCCTGATTCAAGGCCCAGCACTCTTATCCACTGTGCCATCTAGCATCCCATGATGAATAATCAGTCTTTATAATTAGGCCCTAAATTATTCAGAGTACAGCTGTAGCTTTTACTCAATGCCTCATCATGGTCTCACTTTCCTGACTTTTAGCACCTCTACCTCAGTGAAACTGTGGCTCAGGTTAAGAAATATAAACTTTTTGTTACATACTATCTTGAAATCTTAAAATCATTTAGTTTTGCTATAGAGGTATATCTAACTGACATTTTGGTGCTACAAACTAGGCCTTACTAAATCAAAAGTAACCTGGTGTAGAAAACTTAAATAATTTTTATAGTAGCAATGTTATTTATAGTAGTTATAGTTTTTATAGTTTATTATAGTATTTATAGTTATTTTATAGTAGCAATGTTATAGTATATTATTTTAATTTTAAAAATTATTTTAGTTTAGATGTCACTTTCCTAAAATTAGCAACATATTAATTTTCATACAAACTTATTACTTGTTTTTCCATTTCTCTCTTCACAGTATTTAAGAAAATCTCCTCATTATCGAATTCTTGTCCACAAGTCCAACAAAATTGGTATATGTACAGCCTATATTCCTGAGGAGAACCTAAAAGTTATTACAGGACATGAGGTAAAGTATCTTAAGTTGGAAGCTATTTCTTTCTCGAGGGTTTATTTATCAAAAAGTTAAAATAAGTATTGGTATGTATATATATACACACACAGAGACACACACACACACAGCAAACTGTGTAAATAGTGCAACTTTCAGCATGTAGCATTAAGTTCCAATAATAATAAACTGCATGTTTATGTGTCATGTTACTATAACAGCGCTTCATGCTATATTTTAGGTCTGTATTAAATCTCTCATTTTAAGAACTTTTCTGAAAAGAAAAGGAATGACAATTCCTCTGAAAAGAGGAATGACAATAGCATGCTGCTTACTGAAAGGTGAAAACAACAACAAAACCCTAGAAGGTTCATGCCTCCAGGGCTTCACCCTTTTTGAGAAACTATAGAGATTGACTTACCTTGAAACTCAATCTGGCTGGCTCACCTCTCCTTAGTGCCATGAAATCTTAGCACCTCTCCCTAATGAGACTCCATCAATGGCACAGATCATGAATTCATAGTTATTATATCACACCTGACAACTTTAAATGAGGATGACATGGAAATGTTCCATTTTTGTTCTTTAATTAATTTCTTCCTTTAGTCATCTTATCTATTGTGAAAAAAATTGTTTTGGAAAAAAGTATTCTCTAAAGTTGTGCTTATGAACTAACGCGGAAAATGATTTTTAGGTATTCCATCCCGACTTGAAAGTCTACTTCAGCAAGTACGATGGAGCCAAATACATTATGCAGCCATGGCTAAAACAAATCTATCCTCATGATTAAATCTATTTTAATCAATAACTGCATTTGTTGTACAGTCCCACATCTAAATTTTTCCTTTATCATGACAAATGGTTCTGAAATAAATAAATGAACTCTTTTTAAAAGTGATATCTATGTGTTATCTTTTTACATTGGTCAATTCTTATTCATGTTAATGAAGCAAACCAGTTTCCTCCATAATTAAACATAGCTCTTTTCCCTAGCAATGAGATAAGGGTAAAGAGCTAACATTTATATAGTGTTTTAAGGTTTGCAAAGCACTTTACATGTATAATCTCCATTGATCCTCATAACAATCTTGTGAGGTAGGTACTACTATTATTTCCATTTCATAGCTGAGGAACTTGAAGCTGAAAAAAGTGAGTGACTTGCTTGGGGCCACAGAGTGAGGGAGTATCTGAGGCAGGAGGTGAATGCGTCTTCATGATTCTGAAGTCCAGTATCCTATCTACTATATGACATAGCTGCCCCTAAATAAAGCTGTTTCAGTGCCAAGGAACAGTGGATTGTAGTAGTCCTGGACCAGGATGTATTCTAGCAGAGAACACTAGGATATACCTGAGTAGCAAGAACTGATTAAAAAAAAAGTAGGCAGGCAAATATGCCCCCCTTCCATATCTTCAGATAATCAATAATGCAGTGGAAAGGACACTATGCAGTTTTGTGTTACGAAATCTAAAACAAGCTCATGGATGAATGAATTTGAAAAAGTATTTACTTATTAAATACTTACAGTATTGCCATATACTGTACTAAAGCAAAGACAGCCCCTGATCTCAAGGAATTAATCTTCAAATGTAGTGGAGGAGGGAATACACACAAGGGACTGGTGGTTAGGGAGGGACACTGGTCCAGAATGTTAAGTAAGGCTGGTGAAGTGAATGAAGCAACCAAGGAGTAGAAGAAATGTGCCACTTGCAGGAACAGAGGCAGAGCTGACTAGATTACAGTTCTATAATTGGGGGAGATGGAGAAATATCTCTATTCTTTCTTTGCTTAGTCTTTTTTTTTATCATTGTCATTTTATACTTTCTTATACATACATGTATGTATGCATGTATGTATGAATGTATTTATATGCTGGAGCAAGGCTGCTGGTGAGACTGCCAAGATGATCTGGCTAAGGACAAGGGTGTAAAGTGAAGAATTGATGAAGTTTTCCTGAAATAATGGATCAAAGTGATAGGGTAACCAAAGTAAATGGCTCATAGAACAGTATCCTGCTTAGGATACTTTCATATCTAATGGTATTCAAGTTTATAGTACCAATGTTTTTATTTCTGGAAAAAGTTTTGTTGTGTGTTTCCTAGCATCCTTCTTTACCATCTCTTCTAAGGCAGCATTATCATTAATTACATTAATTCTGTCGATGAACTTTTATGTATATGTGTTATGGCAGTTGGGTGTGGAAAATGATCTGAAAGCTCTTTGATTCATATTCTTCCTTCCTCTTCAACCCACCAGCAATCAAACTTCCTTATTCTTATGGAGAGTTTTACTTTTCTGCCTCTAGGCTTCCCTAACTTTTGTCTTAGTTACAAAATGTAGCCATTTGCATCTTTATTCTGGTGACCTAGTCCTTAATCACATACATATTTATTTCTCAGGATAATTACTTTCTTCATTCAACAAATATCCATAGTATTGTAGAATGAGCACTGGAATAAGAATCAGGATACTTGACTTCTAATCTGGACTCTGGAGGCTCAAGCAAATCATAATCTTTTGGGGCCTTAGTTTCCTCAAAAAGAAAGTGACAAGGGTTGGCCTAGATGGTCTTCCATGGAGAAAATAAGTAGCACAAAACTGAAGAAGGGCCAAAGTTGTCCTGATTTTCAAAATAGAGACAAGAACAGAGTCTGGAAACCATAAGTTTCCTTAAATTCCTTTTTGTTGTCACTTCAGTCATGTCTGACTTGTTGTGACATCATTTGGGGTCTTCTTGGAAAAGATAATGGAGTGGTTTGCCATTTCCTTCTCCAGACTTAAATTCCTAGAAAAAGCCTAAAACGTTTTATTAAAGAAATGGTTAAACATCAAGAACAGGTCAGAGAATGCTGTAGATACAGTGTACCTAGGTCTAGGCAAAACTCTTAAGTATCTCATACAATTTTTGAGAAGATGGAGAAATGTAGACTAGACAATACTATCAGTAGTTGGATTTGGAACTGGTTGGATGACCAAAGTCAAAGAATTTAATGTCAGTCTGGTAGGAGGTCTTCAGTGGAATACCTTATGGATCTATGCTTGGACCTATGCTGTTTAATATAATTAACAAATTTGCAGATGACACAAAGCCAGGAGAGATATTAGGTGATAGACTCAAAATCCAAAAAGATCTTGTCAGTCTACAGTACTGGGTTGAATCTAATAAGATGAAACTCAGTAGGAATAAATATAAAACATCTTGCATTTGGTTTAAAAAATTTAACTTCAGAAGTAGAAGATGGGGATATCATGATTCAATAGGAATTGGTCTGAAAAAGGTCTGGGGTATGTATGTGGATTGTCAGCTTAACATGAGTCAGCAGAGTGATGAAGCTGTTAAAATGCTAATTCAAGCTCTGGCTACACTGAGAGAGATGCAGTTTCCAAGAATAAGGTGACAATCCTTCTGTACCACTGTTAAGAAGAACATTAATAAGCTGGAGAGTAAGTCAATAAGCATGTAAGTGCTTATTATATGCCCGACATTGTGTTACCATCTGGGGACACAAGAGCAGGCAAAAAAACTTCCCTTAATCTCAAGGATTATACATGCAAATGGGTCAGATAATATCCAAGTACCAGTACATAAAAGAAATATACAGATCTATCATAAGTAATTTGAAAGAGGGAGGAGTTAGGAACTAAGGAGACCAGGAAAGGCCTCCTGAAGCAGATAGATCTTGAGGTGAGAGAGGCAGAACATTCAATGAATAGGGGATAGCCAGTGAAAGATGGGATAAAATTCAGATCATTTATCAGATAAAGGAATATCAGAATTTATGAACCAGCACATGGCATACACGTGGGTGCTAGCAACTTCAAGGGTATGCTCATCTCTGTGTGTACTTAAGGTAGAAGAGAAATATCTTGGCAATTAAGTAGATTGAGGTAGGAAGTTACAGCATTTGAGAGAATCTTAATATATATAATGAAATTTCCTAGCATAAGGGCAGGAGTTGAGTGGGAAAGAAAGACTGTGAGTTAGGCATTGAACTTATTGAGAAAGAAAGAGTATCTTGGTGGTCTATAGGATGACAGTTATCAGAATCTGAGTTGGGTGATAAATTTGGACAGTGTGAACCTTAAAGAAGGAGACTGAAGTGGATCTGGAAGTGGCAAAGGGAAGCAAAAAGTATCTGGACTCTCTCCAAAAGAACAAGTTAAGGTGGCTTAGACAAAGTATAGTCAGTACTTGGTATCAAAGGAAGCAGTATTGTTGGGAAGAAGCCATGTCTCTTTGAGGGAGGGAAGATGGAAGAATGAGGAAGGAAGGTTTATGATGAACAGCTTTCTTCATTCAACAAATATCCATAGTATTGTAGAATGAGCACTGGAATAAGAATCAGGATACTTCACTTCTAATCTGGACTCTGGAGGCTCAAGCAAATCATAATCTTTTGGGGCCTTAGTTTCCTCAAAAAGAAAATGACAAGGGTTGGCCTAGATGGTCTACCAGACCAGTCTACCACAACCAGATAGTACACCAAATGGAAATGCATGAAATAAGACATGAAGAAGTGGACCAGGTGGAGCAGAAAAACTGACTCAGTTTATTTTTCTGAGGGTACAGGATATATAGAGAAAATCCATCCTAACTTCAAAGGGTCCTCCCTGTGAGACACTCCCGAAACATCTGCTAAGGATGTGATAACATACATTTCCTCCTTATCAGAGTTCCTAGATAGAGTTGTAAATTCCAAGGCTTTTTCCTGGCACCTGTATAGAGGAGTGAATATGTAAATCTAAGGTTCAAAGAGTGAGAAGGAATGTCTCAGGAACCTCCTAACAGGGAGAGATTGGAAAGCTGTGTTTCTTAATTATTGAGCCCTTTGGGTAAAAGCCTGGGCAAAGGTCAAACTCTGTCCTGTATCTTAAACCCATATCAGACTCTTAAGATCGGCCCTCTACAAACAGCAATGTGTTAATTATGGGGAAGGTATTTTGGAGGGCATAGTGGAAGGGATAGGTAGATTTGGAGTGGAAACTTGGGGTGGGGCTGGGGTTGAGATGGATAGGCATAAAGAAGTGGTGAATTAAGGATGGAGAATCGTTTTGGAAGAGGACATTTAGGATGCTGAAGGGCCTTGAGTACATGTCATATGAGAATCATTGGAAAGAAATGGGACTGTTTACCGAGAGAAAAAGACATGGTGCTAGGGCACAACAGTATCTGAAGGGTGTCATATGGAGACTGGATTTGTTCTTGCCAGAGAGGAAAACTAGGAGCAATGGATTAAATTTGCATACGGACAAATTTAGACTTGATGTTAGGAAAAATTTCCTAACAATTAGAGCTGTTCAGAAGGGGGAACAGACTACTTCAAAAGGTGTTGGGTTACCCCTTTCTGGAAGTCTTCAAATAGTGGCTGAATGACTGCTTGTCAGGTATTCTTTTTGGGTATGAATTGGACTAAAGGGGCCTTCCAACCAGGAATGTGATGATAAATGTTTAACAACTGGCTATATGAAAAAAAAGGATGAGTGACACACTTTTAAGTTTAAAATGCATTATTAACATTTTATCCATCACTTTCTTGAGTCTAAACAATAAACAAAACAACAAATTAAGCCCTGATTTGTAGCATTTGCTGATTTCCAAGGCGTAAATGCTCACTTTGAAAATTTTACAATTGGCTCTCATGAGCCAGTTTCTAGCTGACTCCAGGGGCACAAGCACACCCATTTCCAACTCTCAATTTCTGTGATTTCTGTGAATTCTACATTCCTTTCTAGCTTTAAATTTTATGTTTTCCAAAGAAGAAAGGAAAATGATGAAATGTGCATGCTTATTAAGTATTTCCTATGTGCAAAGCTTCATAACTAGACATTTTTGCAGCTAG
Source organism: Phascolarctos cinereus (assembly GCF_003287225.1). Taxonomy (NCBI): domain Eukaryota; kingdom Metazoa; phylum Chordata; class Mammalia; order Diprotodontia; family Phascolarctidae; genus Phascolarctos; species Phascolarctos cinereus. Next base: position 188,482,818 of record NW_027555958.1, read on the forward strand.
GGCAAAAGGCAGAAAAGATGCTCTCAGTTTGGAATAGAAAGTGGAGAGGGAGAGACAGAAACCTGAAACAATGGTGGGAGGAAGGCTGGGAAGAGCTCACACCTGTAGCTCATCTGGTAGTCTCCAATTCAACAAGCATTTATTTAGTTAACAACTATATGTTCAAGGCACTATACTAGATACACAGACAGAACCAAAAACATGTCCTAATCTCCAAGTGTACACACACTGTTAGGAAGGGGAAGAGGATATAACATGCCAAGAAATAAGTATATTCATAACACTTCTGATAATCTAAGGGACAGATAGGGGGGAATAGGAAAGGCTTCCCATAGAAGGTAGTACATCAGCTGAGACTTAAAAGAAACCAAGGGAGGAAAGAACACCCAGGAAGAGGGGATGGTCAGTAGTATCAAAAACTGCTGGATTTAAGAATGAAGCCTGAGAGAAGGCTTTTGGATTTAGCAAGAGATCCTCAATAACCTTAGAGAGAGTTTTAGTCATCAGTCAGATCTTAAGCCAGATTCAGAGTATGGAAAGCTTCTGTTTGGTGTGTGGCTGTGACAAGGAGAGATATAGGAAATACACACTGTATTTACAAACTAGGTGCTAAATAGCATACAAAACCTATTTATGATGGCAGATGTATGTTTGAGAAGTCCAACGTACCTCTCCAATTACTTGCCTTTCCCCTCTATCACCACCACCATTCTTAGCATACAGGTATGCCTTTAGTATCCATCTTTCTATGCTGTTGGTGGGGGAGGCTCAGCCCCAGGCAAGGGCTTGGATTCTTCAGAAAAGGGAGAAGCTAGTAGAAATATGAGCTTAGCCACTAATGGAGGCAGAGCTGATACATACCTAAATGTGGTCTGGCTTATACCTATGACTGTGACTATTGCTTCTCACCAGGGTACCCACTTTACCACAAGAAGGTTTAGGATTAAGCTTGTTGTCATAATTACTGGGTTTTCCATTTTCCATACCAGCCCTAGGCAGCTGGTATCATGGAGTGGCGGAATAGTCTCTTAAAGCAACAAATTTTCATCGTATCTCTGATTATCAGGATTGGGTATTAAATCTTTTTGTCTGACACATTAAGGCAAGTCTAATAAGGGGGAAGCACTCTTTATTCCATAAGTTTCTTGGACCTACCCTTCAAGATTTGACTGATCAGAATGGACTACTCTTGGATACAGTTCCAACTGATACTCTCCAGCACCCAGGTCTCAAGTTTTTTGCTCCCTCAAAAGGACTGGTGAAAACTTGGGAATATGGTGTAGATTCCCTCTAATTGGCAAGTTTCCCTTCCCTGAATGGTTTGGACAGCTCCTCAGAAAAAATCTGCAGTTAGTGAGAGGGGCTTTGCTTTTTAATCATAGAAATGTAAATTTGTTGTCATTATTATTATTTTTATAACTATGATAACCTGAAGTTAACTTGACAAAAAGGGATCCTTTGGCTTACTTAGTTGTTATTTTAAGACCTTCGATGAAACTGAGGGGAAGTCTTCATCCAATGTACATGGAGGAAGATGGTATGAGATGTTTTTAAAGGGGTCAAAATTTCGTGCTGTTAGAGAGGGGCAGGTTTTAGGTGGTAAGCCTGGGAACATTGTAGTTAGGGGTGAGTCCTAACATTAACTTAGACATCTAAGATATCCTAGGTATCACTTAGCCTAGCATAGGCTACATGTAAAAGACTTGTAATTTTTTAGCTATCTTAACTCAGATGGACCATCTCTGTGACGGGGACCAGGAATAATGTTGGACATATCACCTATTCAATGGACCTAATGTTCTTGGTGCTGTTCCTGGCCATCATGATTATTTCATCCCGGAAGACTTTAATGACATTATCTTTCTGTTTTTTAAAAAAGATTGTTTATGTTGTTTTATATATTTAAAAAAAATTAAGCTTGGTCTCTAGTTTTCAGAATTGCTATATTATTTTAATGGTGATTAAAGGTCCCCCAGAAAATTATTGGAACCTTGTCACCATGGCAGGTGGGATTTAGTGGGATTTTGGGATGGCTTCTGGGGCTCTTGTCACTGGTGTAGCCATAGCATATAACTCTGCCTTGGTTTACCTTTACCTGGTTCTTTGCAGGCCTTGTAGTTTGGTGGGAGAAAGGTTTAAGAAATGTTTCCTACAGCTTGAACTGCTAGCAGAATGCTTTCTTCAATTACAGATTTTGGAATGGGAGTTTTATTTTATATCCTTTTTCATTCTAGTATTATATGTTTTTAAACTTTAAATATGAAAATGATTTTAATTAGATTTTTATGGTTCATGAATGTCTAGTGCATTTTAAACAAGAAAAATCTTGATACACCCATAGGAAAGAACTGCTGGGTAGGGAGATTTATAGTCTGCTGAAGCCAGCTGGAATCTGTGGACAGAGAGAGAGACAAGTATATAGTTTTCCAGTCTTCCTTTACCTTCCCTGTGTGCAGGCATATAGCTCACAGCTGTGACTTTGGCTTGAAAGGGAAGTGTCCAGAGTGTTAAAACCAAAGTGGCCGGAGGAAATCCTTGTTTCTAACTCTCTTAGATCCTGGTAAAAGGATGGAGTATGGTACCCCTTGTGGAGTGTGGACCCACAGCTGTTAGTGCCATGACAGGCCAAAATTCTACTACTAGTTATGGTTCTGCAAAACACTATATAAAGAGCTGAGGAGATTCAAGAATAAGGCATTGTCTTTACTCTAAAAGAACTTACAATACAGTAAACTTTTTTCCTTTCTCCTCCAAATATATTTACCGAATTTTAGAGCTAAAATCACTACTTATCAGTCATTTATATAAAATACAAACTTCAAATAGTCTTATTTTGTTTTTTGTTTTCTTCTCTTATTTCATGCCAGCTCTTCCTTCAGTCTGCTCAGGATTGTTTTAAAACTTCCCTAATGTAGTATCATCCCCCAAATGCTGAAAAAAAACTTAAAAAGACTATTTTTGTAATGATCATTTGCCTATCATTTGCATCATCTCTCTCTATAACTGAAGCTTAGGGTGTACCTCTTCCAGGTAAATGCTCACTTACTCTATTCTGCAAGTCTGACTCCAACCTTACCTTCTACTCACTTCTGTAGTTGCTTTATTAGCCTAACTTTGGTTGATATTAAAAAAAAACTATAAGCTCCCTGAAGCAGTATTGTGTAACCCTTTAACATGAAACTTAAGGCCCAATAGTGCATGCCAATGTTCCACATTTTCAGTTTCACAAATTTCATCAATAAATTACTTTTACAAAATGAAGTTACTTAGTTTTTAACTGATATCCAGTTTTTTAAGTTCATTTAATATTTCACAAAGTATTTAGTTTTGGCAGTTTTGGATTGTAGTGCAGAAGCTGAAACCACATTTAAATGCAAAACTGTAATCATGTGATGAAGTGAAGCAGATTAATTTATAATACTGCACTAAAATTAATATTTAATGCACCCACTGAATATGGTGTAAGACTAAAAAAACCCAGTAAAAATTGAATAGAAAGTACTCTATACACATATCCATGAAAACCAAAGTCTAAAAGTTTTTTTTTAATTCAGGAAAACAGAAAACATACCTAATAATGCAAATTCTGTTCACATGGTCACAAAAAAGAAAAATGTAAAAAGAATGACATTAAAATGACAGAAGAATGTGGGGAACGTGGGAACTTGAAAGCAAAAACTGAAAATGAAGAACACAAAAGTTTAAGTATGCTGTGGGGTCCATTTTTTTAGTTGACAGATAAAATTTGGCATTCTATATAAAATATTAATCTTAGTATAAAAAAACTTTATAAAAATTATACAAATTTAATCACGGTTTTGGGCAATTAGATACAAAGACGAAAAAATTTGGTTATAAAGAATTTTAAATCATTTTTTTTTCTTTTCCTTTTTTTTTAACTTCAAAGTTTAAAAATACCCTGGAAGAAGCATATATTGTTGCACTTTGGATTTTCTGTTGTATACTTAGTGAACCTGCTAGGTCAGATAACTGCTGATTGTCTATTTGACCTTCCCATTCTTTCGTTTCCTCTTCTTTGATTAATAGAGGTTTTCCAAGTGACTGACCAACAAGCTGACATACTTCTTGAGCCTTTCGCCATGCATTCCCAACAGCACAAAGACAGACTTGGCGTCTTGGGAATAAAAAACACAATAATATTAATGAAAATTAACAAGCCATATAACAGAATTTTTTTTTAACAATTTGCTTAACTTACCTAAGATTTTCAATAGCTCCTGGTGTATGGTAAAACTGAGGAGGACTGATGATAACAGAACTATCTAGCTTTTCAACAAGAAGGTTACAAACATCCTGCATTTTTCCGAATTCAGTGAATGTAATGCAGACCTATAAATGAAAATGAATTAAAATTATCTTTTTTTGTGAACTACATTGTTTCAAATTTCTCTGAGTGTAAAGAAGAAAAGTAAAACACTAAGACATAAGTTTGGAGTAGAAAATAGTACAAAAGACAAATTATAATTTAGTAGTCAACTTGTATTGATTAAGCATCTATATGCCAGGCACTAAGCTAAGTGCTAGGGATACAAAGGCAAAACTCAGTCCCTGCTCTCAATGAGCTCAGTCTAATCAGGAAGATGACATTCAAACAAACAACTATATACAAAAAAGATATATACAGGATAAATTGGGGGCAGTCTTGGTGGGAAGGCACTAAGCAGTACTGTCTATTATCCTTTTAATATGAACTGGAAAAGGCTTATAGCAGTGTGTTTTGAAGAAACTCAGGGAAGCTAGGAAGTGGACATTAGGAGGGAAAGCATTCCAGGTATAGGGGTAGCCAGAGAAAATACTATTTTAGAAACAGGAAGAAGCCCAGTATCAGAAATGGTATCAATATAGTGGCAGAAAAAGGTTAAGGTGTAGGAAGACTAGAAAAGCAGTAGGGGACAGGTTATGAGTAGCTTTGAACACCAAATAGAATATTTTATATTTGATCTTGGAGGTGACAGGAGCCCTTGGAAAGAGTGTGTGTGTGTGTGTGTGTGTGTGTGTGTGTGTGTGTGTGTGTGTGACGCAGTTAGAACTGAACTTTATGAAGGTCCCTTTGAAAGCTGAGTGGAGGATGGATCAGAGTTGGGAAAGACTTGTGACAGGCAGACCAACCATCAGGAATAGTTTTGACAGCTTGCACAAAGGTGGTGCCAGTGTCAGAGAAAAGAAGAACATACTAAACACATACAACATATATTATGAAGGTAGAAATGACATGACCTGACAAATGATTGGGTAGGGGGGAGGGGAGTAAATGAAAGGAGTCAAGAATTGGACCTTGTGAGTCTAGGTGACTAGGAGAATGGTGGCGCCTGTGACAGTAATAGGGAAGTATGGAAGGGAGGGAAGGTTTTTAGGAATGATGAGTTAAATTCTGGACTTGGTAGGTGTTTAAGTTGTTTATGGGTCATCCAGTTTGAAATTTCTAATAGGCATTTGGAGATTTGAGACTGGAGATTGGGAGAAGTTTAGGGCTGGACAAATACATCTAAGAGTCACCTGCATAACATGATAACTGAAACCATGAGAACTGATGAAATTACTAAGTGAAATGATAAAGAGAGAAAGAGAATGGGGCCCAGGAAAAAACGGGGCCCATGGGGGACACCCACATGGACTCACTTATATCTATATTCTCTCTTTTAATAATGCCATTCAGATCTTGAATTATCACTTCTAGGCATATGTTTTTAAAATTTATATCACTACTTCTCTTCAGAGCTTCAGGTCCCATATTTTGGGTTTTTTTTTTTGGGAGGGAGGCATTTGGGGTTAAGTGACTTGCCTAGAGTCACACAGCTAGTAAGTGTTACGTGTCTGAGGCAGGATTTGAACTCAGGTCCTTCTGACTTCAGGGCCGGTGCTCTATCCACTGCGCCACCTAGCTGCCCCTCCCCATATTTCCAACATGCAAATTTCTACATGTGTCTCATATTTATATGTTTCATATTTCTAAGTGCTATTTAGATGTCAAATCAACACCTAAAACTCAACACATACAAAGCTGGATTAATCCCATTGCCCTCAAAAATTTCCCCTCCCCTTAACATCTCTGTATCTGTTGATAGCACAACCATCTTCTCATTCCCTCAGGCTCATTACCTTGGAGTAATATTCCCCCTCGTTCATCCTTTATAGCCAATCAGTTCCTAAGTCCTGTTCATTTTACTTCAGAAATCTTCCTTATATTTCCTTTTCTTTTGCTTCAACTACTCTAGGTCAGACCTCCATTACCTCAGATGTGGATTACTGTAAGGAGCCTTCTACCCAAGCTTTCTGTCTTGTCTTTCCCTATTCCAATCTGCCCATTATAACGTTTCAAAATTTTGCCAGGAATTGATGCCAACAGTTTAATTTAGCATCCACTACTCCCTCCCCCCTTTAAAAAATCAGTACACTTGTCCTTCTTTAGTCCTGAGGTACATTCCCACTTTTCCACAATCTTTCCTGATCCCTAAGAGTGACTCAGCAATCACACCTTACAAATTCTAATACCCTGGGATGTAGTTCAAGCCTTTTGATCTGAAATCACTGAGGAAAGCTAGGTGCTCACTTAATATTTCATCTATCTGAGATTTCAACTTTTTATTATATATTTTGTCCTAGTCTCTACCATACTAAAGATCATTCTCCTTGAAAGAGAAAACAGAAGCAAAAATTTAAGTTTTGCCTTCTCACTGCCATCTTTTGTCACTCACTGTCACAGCCACAGCTGCAATGAACAATGGTCCTATTCAGTTCTTGATTCTTCTCCTTTTCCAACATAGCTAGAAAAAATCCCTATAGCATTCATTACTAGTCTCAACTTATTATTAACTTTAACACCTGATACTTTTTAAGGACCATGTCACTCTTTTTGTATTCACCCTAAGTTTCCCGCCCTTCCCTCTTCTATACACAGCTTCCTCAAGTCTGAGCTGCTTGATGAATTCCTGGTATAACCACAGTTTCACCTTTTTTTTTTTCATTTCATTTCATTTCATTGTTTTTTTCAGTCTTTAGAATTTTATTCTTGGGAGCTTCCCATCCCTTCTGGGCTGATTTCCCCTGTAGAATTTGGTGCCATGTGATATTACCTGTATATTTTTTTCTACGCTATTTGAAATCTTGGGAGCAGGCCAGACTATGGTCAATTTCCTTTTCATTATCACAAATTCTAAGATTTGTCACAAGCCTCAAAATTTTCCAACCAGTTCCTCTTTGTTGGTCAAATTCAAAAGCCTTCCCTCCTAATTACTTTGCATTTGTTTTTTCTATGTTTTCTATGTTTTGTATTCACCTATTTGAGTATATGTTTATTTCTCTTTACTAGAATGTAAGTAACTTGAAGGTAAGGGACTATTTAATTTTTGTCATTGTACTCTCATTACATAGCACAGTTGCCTGGCACACAGTAGGGACTTAAAATTTTGCATTGCTCTAACACATATCTGGATAACTGAAGTTCCCCTATAACTACAATATCATACATTTATGCTAAGTTTGTGATCTATTTCCTTCTCCTGCATAGGTGGTCTGCTATTTTCCTGGGATTATTTCTGATTGCTATTGCTCCTTGCTCCAAGTGCTCTCTGACACATCTAGGTTCCTGGATTTTCTTAAGAGTACATACCTTCTTAACTGGGGAATGGCTGAACAAGTTGTGGGGTATATGAATGCAATGGAATACTATTGTGCTATACGAAATGATGATCAAGCAGAGTTCAGAAAAACCTGGAAAGATTTGTATGGACTGATGCCGAGTGAAATGAGCAGAACCAGGAGAACACTGTACACAGTAACAGCCACATTGTGCAATGACTAACGTTGACAGACTTAGCTCTTTTCAGCAAGGCAAGGATCTAAGACATCTCCAAAAGTCTCATGATAGAAAATGCTATCCACATCCAGAGAAAGAACTATGGAGTTTGAATGCAGATTGAAACATACTATTAGCTCTTTTTTTTTCTTCTGTTTTGTTTTATTTCTTCTTTCTTGTGGCTCCTCCTATGGGTTCTAATTCTTCTTTACAACATAACTAATGTAAAATGTTTAATAGGAATGTATACGTAGAGCCTATATAAGATTGCGTGACATCTTGGGGAGGGAGGTGGAGAAAATTTAATACTCAAAAGCTTATGGAAGTGAATGTTGAAAACTAAGAATAAATTAATATTGAAAGTTAAAAAAAAGAGTATATCTTCTTATACTCTAGGTTACTGCACTGCTTTCTTTATTATACTACTTTTGAGTAAGTCATAATCTTCAAGAGCCACATTCCATTCATAAGTCCGATTCCCCAAACTTGGAATTTACTTAGGAAAAAATGCTTCCTTGCATTTGGACCTCTACCTAGTACCTCTGCTTTATGCATCTGCATATACACTTCTGAAGCTATGAATTTTACTGCTGAATTTCTTCTTCTATGAAGAAAGCCTCATCTATTACTTAGCTCCAAATGTTCTGGAGTCCTTTTCTTTCTTATGATTGTTATAATCACCTACTCTTAGCCATTATCTGATATAAATTAGAATTCTCCTATGCCTCATCAGATACTTTTAAAAAAATACCTCTCCTATTCTTTTTTTTGTCTTAATTTCATTTTATTTGCATGTTAATGTCATATTTATTCATATACGATACGTTTTTGTTTCTTCAATTGCTTTTGGATACCCTTTTCTTTTTAGCAGTCTCCTCTTCTGGCTTAGGAATGATTTTTCCACCCCAGTAAGAAGCATCTCAATATGGCAAGGAAACTTACATATGGGTTGATTCAGTCATAAGCTCTGTAAGTATGCTTATGCATTTTGGTGAGCTGTTGATCTGGATACGCTCAATGACAAGACAATCTACATCCAAAACTTTCGGATTACTCAATGAAGTTTTAAGCCTGTACAGCAAAAATCAAATACTTTTTGAGGGCTAATGGCTGTGTGTCCAGCCCCACTCTTGAGTCTGGGCATACCTGACAAATCTATTACTTTATTCATAGAAAAGAACATGCTGTTCTTTTATGTGGCTGCTTTCATACGCTTGGTATACTTTTGGATATGCATGTCCTTGATAGTCTGGACAGTTTCAAAGAGTATTCCTGAAGTGGACTTGGAGGTTTTAATCCCTTGATTTTCTTGATTTTGTGGAATTATGGGGAATAAGAGAATACCTGAGGTACACAGAAAGAGGATATTTTTCTATTCTTTCAAGAAACAGTTCATTTTCCCTGACAATCTGATGTATTCCTTTTACCTCTTCTTTTAGTACAAAAACCAACTTGTACTTTGTGTACCACAGCTATTAAGTGAATTGGAAAAAAACCCCACAAACATTGTGTACTCTCTTCAGGGCATAAAATTCTCCATGCATCCCTTAAACAGCAAGCTTACGATGAATACCCAAATTTAATCCCTTGCTCTTTATTAGGCCAGTCATACCATCTAAATACTTTACTATTTATTTTATTTTTATGACTAACTACTACAAATGTGGCTTACTTTGGCTGCCTCCATTTCCTCATGACCATCCCCCACCCTGCACCTCCTTTTAATCTAAAATCTGGCTTTTATCTTTAACCTTTCACTGAAACTTTCTTTGGCCACTAGTAATCTGCTGAAACCCAATGGAATTTTCTTAGTTTTTATATTCCTTACCCTCCCAGAATTATTTGGCATTGGCAAGACTTACTTTTCTGCAAAAATTTCTCCATTTAGTAGAATTTAAACTCCCTCAGTACAGGAATTATATCTCTATCACCTAGCACAGCATCTGGCACATAGTAGGCATTTAATAAATATTTGTTGCATTAACTTGAATTCTGTGGAACTGCATTCATGGTTTTCCTTCTATTCAACCACTCTGTTTTCTTCTTCATCTACAGATACACTTTAAACTCTAATACTTGGTGCTCCATATTAATTTCCTTGGAGTATGCTTACCTTTAACGGCTTTAGTGACTAGATGCTGAACATAGGATTCTTAAACACATATTTTCAACCTTGACTTCTTACCCTGTTTGAAGCTCTCTGCCAATCTATGTTTATCACTTGCTTGGATATTTAGTTTAACTCACCTTCTCTAAGAAATTCTTCTTCACTAACTCCCCCTTCCTCAATTTCTCTAACTCTTCTACTCCTAAAAATATGCATATAATTTGACTTCCAAATGACTTTGCTGCTTTGAAACATTTTGCATGTGCCTATTTTATGAAACCAATAACAGAGCTGGGCACAAAAATTAAATGCCTTTTATCAAGTGACTAAGTATGGCTATATTGAAAAAACCTCACCATTTTGTCACCACATAGATTTGCTAAGCACTCCTACACCACTACATCATTTGGGAAAAAAAAAGTTTAACCTCTCACAAAACCTTCCCTAGAGCCAGGAAGGTGATAGTGTTTTGGATTTTAAAGGACTTCTTTGCATACAAAATAGAATAGGTTGAGAAGGCAATAAAGCAACTTAAGAGAATATACACTAATTACTAATAAAACTGAAAGGAATTGTATCTGCTGCATTAAGAATTATGAATTAACTCTAGGAGATGTCTTATGTGGGGAAAAAAATTCAACTGTTACCACTAATAAAAATTGTTAAATAAAACTTTTGCTTCCCCCCCCAACAAAAAATAACATACTGGAAAAAGATTAATGTAAGATCAGATGTAAGATTTCTAACAATCATTTACAATTTTAAAAATTCCACAGTCCCAGCTTTAAGGAATCTTAAAATCTGATGCCATTATCTTCTATTTATCATTATGGCAGTTCAAAATTTTCTTTTTATTAATTTTTATTTTTCACGGTTCAGGGCCATTCCTCCTTCAATGTGTGGTTAACTAAAAGCCTATTCCTGTTAATATTAACCTCACCTGACCAAAACCTGACTCATGGAATAATAGTGTTAAAGGGAAGACTTTTGACACTAATAAGACACAAATGAGAGGAAGAATGGAATGCAGCATCTCTAAAATCTCCTCCCTAAAATATTTTATTTGTAGAAGAATTTCCCTGATACCAAGTCTTCTTGACATGTAAATCTCCTCCTCTCAGTTATCCCATTGTGACTTCTTTAAAATGCAGCCTCGTAGTTTTGTAAGTGTGGGATTTTGCAAACTAAATGCTTAATCTACAACCTGATTTAGTTCACCTATAGAGTCAGTTTAACTAGGTTTGTTTCCTTAAGGAATATATGAGATTATGACTTTGCTTAACTAAATTGTTCAAATTTTTTGACACTGAAAGAAGCATGGGATTATGAATCTTTTTTTGATAACCTAAAAGAATGTATGAGATTGTAAAATGTAAAAGAATTATTTCTGTCACTGACGTAATTTTGTCTTTAAAAAGCCTTACTTGAATCCTAATCATTGTTCAAGGATTATTTTTTTTACTCCTCTGAACTTTCAGCATAATAAAACCTAGGTTTTTACCTCTATAATTTCTGTGTTGTGGTAGATATATTTTAGCTGCAGTTACCTACCACATGAATTCAAAAAGGAGATATTTTTCTCATAACGCAACCATCTTCCTTCTCTTTACTATCACTGATCCCAAAAATACACCTGTAAGGCTGTAATTAGGAGCAGGCCTTTGATTGTAATGCCATTTTAATAGGCAGTATTACAAGAACATGTAGAGTTGAAATGTTATTTGAAATATATATAATAATCATACCTATGGCCAGTTATCTCATTTGGTTAGGGTTTCATGCTGCCAACAGAAGTCAAAATCTCAAGTTTGATCTTGAATGATTAAATTACCACATATTGCAGAGGACAAGTTGGCACAGAACATAAGATCAAATTAAATTCTTCTGCAAAGAAATTAAATTATTTGGAGGAAGGGAATAACTTCTAAGCTGTTAAGAGATCTATGTTTAAACAGTTATAAATGCAAACTTAACTAGTTTCATTAAAAATAACTTAAAAAATATTTCCAGTGTCTGTCCTATATAGGAAGACCCCCTTCCTACTTTGGCCTTTTCTGTAGTGGCAGCCAGTAGTTAGTGGCAATCTCCCTCAACCCCCCTGGAAGCTTTTGCTTCAAGGGGCCCAGCATAAATTGAATTTAACTGGGGAGTCATTTAAAAACCCTAAATGGTCAATTTATATGCTATTATACCTGATAGCTTTTCTCTATTCTTTGGTCATCAACTACATCCTAGACCTGGGTCAGCTGTCTTGCAAATGTGTGCTACGCATGGATCACAACAAAATGCCTCAAAAAACATTCTGTACTCATTGCGAATCACCTATTGTCAGGTAAGAAAATGAAAAGGCATATATGATACAACTCTAAATTGCTTTTTAAAAACTTTAATAATCTCATACAGCGGGAAGAGACTTAAAAGAGGTCAACTGGTTCCATTTGAGACTATATAGATGAATGCTTAAACTAGCTAAGTCCATCCATTTGAGATTTTTAAGGCTCTCTAGTTATACAGACATATATAGCTATACAGACATCACTAGGATGCATACGGGATTATTATTTTTTAAATATAATCTTAATAGATGAAGGAGGCTGACCTAGGTGGTTAAGATAAAAACTTTCAAAATAACTTGATTCCTAGCTATATTCCCATGAAAAGTAAAACCAAAATCATACCTACACTCCTTTTCCCAAATTAAACATTCATGATGCTCTTGGTTACTATATGAAAAGACAGAGGCATGTGAAATCCCCAAGGCAGTTTGCAACAAAGAGAATAGTTTCTTCTCTTTAAATTCATTAGGAGCCCCCCAAATTACCATACTACTAAAAGATAGTTCATTCCCTTGAAACTAGTAGAATGACACCCAGTGTGAGAAACTGCTTTCTATCTGCAAAAAAAACATGAATCATTTTCATTACTGATTTTGCCTAAAAATGTGCAATGATCTGCCTTAATGAAGTTGGAAGAAGAAACCAAAAAGTAAAAAATCCAAATAATTATCTTTTTTAGAGATATACTCCACATGTTTTGAATTTGACAACTGTGGCTACCAAAGTCCTAATCAATCTTAAAAACTGTCAACTTTTTTTTTTAAATTCACTATATTTTCCCTCCACTATCACTGTGGTCAAAGATGCCACATATTGTAAGAGCAAGAAAAGCTGGGTTTTAGTATTGATTTAGTAGTTCTTGGGTAAGGTTTCTTGCTTTTTACATTTCCCCTTATCAGTATGATTTAAAGGCAGTGGGAATGGTTATTTTTGGAAATACAAAGTGTTGCTGGCAGCAGGGCTAGCAGTATAGTTGAGAGTGGGGGAATGTTGCTGTTTCTGCTGTTTTTCTTCAAATTCAGGCACCCTTCTAAACCTAAAGGGATCATGTAATTTAGTTATATATATGTTGTATCTACAAAGATAATGAATACTTATATTCCTTTTTTTTTTTCTTTTTAGGCAGTTGGGGTTAAGTGATTTGCCCAAGGTCACACAGCTAGTAAGTGTCAAGTGTTTGGTCTGAGGCCGCATTTGAACTCAGGTCCTCCTGACTTTAGGGCCGATGATCTATCCACTGCGCCACCTAGCTGCCCCCTGAACATTTATATTTCAAAATGACCAAAGGCATCCTTTCTGAACTTTCTATGCTAGGAGTTCTTATCCTTTTTTTTTTTGTATTATGGACCCCTTTAGCAGTTTGGTGAAACCTATGGACTTTTCTCAGAATAATGCTGTGAAATGCATAAAATAAAATACACAGGATTATAAGAAATAGCAATAATATTGAAACAGCTATTAAAATATAAAAACAACAACAACAAAAAACCCAACAAAACCAAGTTCACAGACCCCAGGCTGAAATGCTTGTTCTGTGCCTTGTACAGCTGCTGTTTTTCTCCAAATTTAGAGGACTACAAGTTTAAAATTTTACATGGCAGAAAGTAATTATTCATGAACAGACGGGGAAAAATCAATTTTTAAGGCCAGGTGCATAGGTCAATATAGGCTTCTTGATTTCCCCTTCCCCACATCTCAAAAAAAATCCACATCTTCATTCATTTTCTTCTCTTTTGTTTAAGTCTTCTGCTTAAGTTGAAGAGGATAACAGTCCATCTCCTTGCCAAGGTTATCTCTTCCACTTGTGCCTGTGATCTCCTCCCCTCTCCTCCAATCTCTTTTGAAAGCTTGCCCAATCATTTATTGCCTCTAGCTCCTATTGATATTCTTTCCTCGTTTCCTGGCAGTTCCTGTTTACTACAAACATGCTTAGACCTCTCCTAGCTTTAAAACAAAACAAAACAAAACAAAACAAAACAAAAGAAATTTCCCTTTAACTCTGTTACTCTCAAGCTACTCTCTTATACTTCTTCCCTCATTCATTACTAAACCTCTAAGTAAAAATTTCATAATTATCTTCTAATAGCCTTTTTTTAAAAAGTCTTTCATCCTTCTTAGCCTTCAAGCAGAATGTGACCACGAAGGCAGAATACTTACTGATCACTTGCAAAAATCTTGAAGGATGGCTTAAGACTTGACTGGGAAGAGGAGGAAGAAGGTTTTGGGAAATTTTGTAGAAAGAAGTTATGCTTTGAGTAGGGAATGAATAAAAGAATGACATGAATGAAGTCTTGGAGGACAGAAAAAGCATGAGGGATAGTGAAGAGACTGGACCAGAATATTTATGTAGGCAATCATTAAGAAAAACTGGAAAGGTAGGTTTTAGCTCCATTATGAAGGGCCTTGAATAACAGGGTAAAGAGTTTAAATTTCTTCACGCTGAAAAAACGATCAAATGAATCTCCACTGCCTACTGACATAATGAAATAAAGTCTGGGGAAGACAAATAAGGTATCATGTGAAGAATGGATTGGAGGGAGAAAGACTAGGCAGGAAAACTGATTAGGAGAGCACTGTTGATTTTAATGGCATAAAGTGCGAATAGAAAGAAAGGATCATGGATCTAGAATTGGAAAGGTTTTTGGATGTGATCTAGTATAAAACCTCCTAATTGTTCAAATGAGGAAATGGAGGCCCAGAGAAGTTACACAACTTGTTGAAGGTTGCACAGATATGAAGAAATCTAGGTCTTTAGATTCTAAAATACAATGTTCTTTTGATATATTGGAAATAGCACTGGTTCTTGCAGTCAGAGGATCTAAGTTCAAATGCTGCATCTAAAGGTTACTGTCTTGTCACTTAACCTCTGTATGCTCCAGTTTCCTTCTTTGAAAAATGAAAGGACAGGATTAGATGGCCTCTGAGGTCTCCTCCAGTTTCAAGTCTATGAGCTTGTAACCCTGCTTCTTCAAAGCACTCGTATAAACTAGGAGATC
This sequence comes from Phascolarctos cinereus, assembly GCF_003287225.1. NCBI lineage: Eukaryota > Metazoa > Chordata > Mammalia > Diprotodontia > Phascolarctidae > Phascolarctos > Phascolarctos cinereus. The sequence goes on from NW_027555958.1 coordinate 188,498,073, forward strand.
ATCCATATTCGTGAGCACCATGAAAAATCTTTGTGGTTTAAAAAATATTAAGTGTTAAGAGTAATATAGTATTTTAAATAACTGTCTTAGAATGTGTACTGATAAGGAAAGAATATTTCAATGCTGGGAAAAAGACAGTTCTCACATGAGAATCATCATATTAACCCTCAGTGATTCATGCTAGTGTCATGTCTTACAGCTTTTAAACAATCCATCTGTATTCTGAAAGCCTTGTCTCTCCTCTATCATTTATTTATTGTCTAATGTTGGACTTAATTCACTTAACCCTTCCAGAGTTCGATAACTTCCCGTGTAAAATGGGAACATCTGCACCTTATGTGCCTGTAGTTTAAGCACATCATTTCTTGAGATCTCTTCAATCTCTAAAATCTTTCATTTCTTGCTTGCAGAGTCAGGGTAATGTGTTTCCTGTGATCAGAGGGGCAACACAGACAATATACCAGTTTGTATATTAAATTAATATTATTCTTAGAGGATTAGAAGCTGTCACTAGTATTGTGTTTTAACTATGATTAGAAAATGTTTCTTGTTCATAAGGTCTTGGACATATAAATACATCAATGTGTCCTAAAAATGGAAGAAGTTCTGGGAACCAAAGTCTTAACACTAATTGAAAGTACTGAAAAGGTTTTCATTCTATTCTGCTTCTTTACTAAGATTATTTCTCTTAAGGGATTCCTAACTTACCATGGGACAATGAAATTATACTGTGAAATAAAAGAATATTGAAGAGTGCTCCAATCTTTCATAAACAACATAAGTTCTATCATTTATTTGAATGAAATAAATTTCTTTCTTGGTGTTTTCAGCTCCCTAGTAGAAAATGCTGCTACATAAATCATCAGGTGCCAATCAACTGCTCTCTCCAACCCCGTCCAACCTTTTTGATTTCACTTCAAAAAACTTTTCCCTCCAATAAATCTCATTAAATTTCCTTTAAATTCTTAAATATACCAAATCATAAATGACTTAGAGAAAAACGATCTTTTCTCAACACCATGCATAACTTTTCTCCTATATAAATTAGGTTTGAGGATAAAAATAAATGACAAAATTGTCCCCACAAAGTCATGCTGTTTTCAATTATTTGATGTGATAAATACATACCTCTGCTTCCATGTGATAAGCATTTTCTATTCTACTAAAATCCTTTGTCACAGTTATATTTTTTGCCTGAAACAGAAAGTAGAACAGTATAATTCTTAAAGCCAATAAAACAAACTAAAAGTTTAGCTATTGTATGCTATTCCTCTGAAACAAAATAGAAACCTGAACTTTGGATAACTTACTTAAAAAGCAGGAATGTAGGATATCAAAGGCCCAAAATAAGGAGGATATTCTGCTTAGTTTAAAAAAAATCACCTAAAAAGAGCAGAAGTCAAATATATTCATTCTTTTAAAAATGTACTGGAAAACTATTTCTTAATAACTGCCACTTTGACTTCACCACATAGACACATTAAAAAATTCAAGTGACATAGTGTATGCCTAAGGAATTTTATACAGTAAAAAATATTTAAATGCATTGAGATCTAGTTTTTAAGTAAGGTAAATATACAGGGAATCTTTTTATAGAACAGAAAAAAACACCCTTAGTTTCTTTTTTGCATTCCTTAATTTTTCATATATTATACTGTTCAAAGTATATATGGCATAATAGATGGTACAGTTTAGTAATATCCTCTAAAAATATCCTGATCCCTATTCTCTGGGAAACTGTACAGCTAAGGGAAGAGGGGAGAGAGACAGACAAATGCTAATATGTAATTATTAGCTTATATCTTCTCTTCTTCCTCTTTGCACCTCCCTAAGGTTTTCTGCTGCCCTTTTTTGACACTGCTCTACAACACTTCTACTAAATGAGCGCTACTGTTTCTTATATTTGCACTCGGTTTATTTATATAGTTTTTAAGTTGGAAGGGGTCTCTAATTCAAACTTCTTATTCATCAAAGCTGCCTCTAATATTCATTCTAAGCAGATTTCATCTATATAAAAATGTTAAGTAGATGGAAAGGAACTCTGTACATTGTGATCTACCCAAAATACTACAACCCTCCTTAAAGAGACCTTACTGCAGTTACATTTTTTATCTTTATCTTTTTAAATGGTTCTCACAGTGCCTGACAAAACAGTAGCTATTATCATACTTAATATTTTTTTTAAAGTACCTGAGATATAACCATCTCTACTCTTCTACAGCCTAACCAACCAACTGTACTGTCTGAAACCGGGACCAAAAATATTTACTTTATTTCCTACTACTTAATACATGTTTAGGAGAGGCTGTGTTTTTTTTTTTAACTGTCCTCTCCATGTGAGTTCTATCCTTTTGTTCATGTTATTAAGTTAATTAAATTAAGTTCCTCTTAGTGAATTTTCCTCCTATGCCCAATTTACTCCTATTTCAAATCTTACTAACCTTCAGTGTCTACTCAGATCTAACCCATAAGGCTTTCTTCCCTTACAGAACATTTATTTATCTATTTGGAAGACAAATATAGCAAATAGCTATATCAAAGGTTGTGAGGATCAAAAATTTAACTGATAAAGGAAATCCTTGGAAATAGCAGATTTGAAATGTGATGTTTCACTTTCTTTTCACCGTACACTCTGCAAAGCAATCTTGGGTTTTTTTTTTAATATTTCATACAGGACCAGATTTTGTTTTTACAATATTTTAATGCTATATTGAAATGTAGCTGTTTTCAGAATTCTGTATTTTCAGCTTGTTCCTTCTCACTTTCCAATGCCCTCCCTTCTTTAACTGCCTGCACTAGCACTTATTAGGCATTAAAAAAAAAAGCCACAGGCACACTTTTCGTTAGAAAGTAAGAAGCATAGGGCTACATAGGATAAGCTTATTTTGGCTATCATAGCAACTACTGTGCCTCTGTCACTTATTTTTGAAGGTTACTTGACTGGTGTGAAAGTTATTTTTTATGTAATTGCTTAAAGTTAACTATTAAGGAAACTTTCAGCTTCCTTAAATTGTTTAAAAATGACTTTTGGGCAGTATAGCTATGGGATAAAAGAGGTTTCTTTTCTCTATCTTTAACAGACTTTGAAAATTAATTACATATTAAATAATTTTTGTTGAATGAACAAAAACTTTAGCATAATATATTTATGGTATATTAACTGAAATACTGTATAAAAATCAATCTTATCTGAAAAACTCCCAATTCTTAATGGCTTTATATATTTAAGAACACTGCCATCTTGTGGCTTTGGGCAAAATTGTTAGAAAATAACATTTAGATTTTCTCCTATTTGATTAAACTGCATGCCTCAAATATATGATGGGGTGGAAATCTAGCATTTAAAAAATAATTTCATAGGAAGACTACTGGAAGTAATTTTAATGTCCATGACCCACTTACTAAGTGCTTTGGCTCATATGTCCTACTTAAAAGCATTTTTTCCTCTTTTTTATGACTGCAAGTTTTCAAGAGGAGTTATCCGTTTAATTTTTAATCAGAATATGCTTTAAGAAGATCAAAGAAGAGTTTTTTACTTCAGTTCTTGAGCCTGCTGTTCATATAATTTTCTCCTAGAAAAGTTATCATTTTAATCATGAGAGCCCCAGGAACAAATTTTTTTTTTTGTAACACCTTAAGAGATGTTTTACTTTTGATGTCTACCCACATAGCATATTTAAATGTCTTTTTTTCCACCTACTCTGCCTTCCAGTTTGTTAGGTAGACAATGGGGACTACACAATATAATAATAATGGTAAATAATCTGGAACTCTAATTTCAAATTAAAACCAAATAGCTACATCATCAACAAATATTCATTGAGGTCCTACTATGCACAGGCACTAAGAAAGACAATGGGGAATATAAAAGCATATAACATTAGATTTTTTACTTAGAAGGACTTCTCTTCCAGAGATACAGATAAAACACATACATAAAAAAGATAAGTAAAACTGCAAGGTACCATGTTCTAAATGTCAAATATGTGGTACAGACCATAAGTGTTCCAGGAGTTCACTGGTAGTATACGTTGTATCTTGTACTGAGATTACAGAACGACTGCTAATAAACAAATAAATAAGCAAAAGTAAATTCTGAAGCTGATCTACGAAAAGGGTACTAGACTAGTATCAGAAGACCTGGGTTCCATTCCCTCTAGACAAACATCTCTCCATCCATCTATCTATCTATCTATCTATCTATCTATCTATCTATCTATCTATCTAGTTCCTAGACCTCAGGTTAAGAATACCTATTTTATAGGATCACAGTTCTGGAGCAGGGAGACCCTTCTGGAGTCATCTAATTAATCTCTTCACTGCAGACTGGAAAAGTCATTTCACTTCCTTGAGTCCCTTTCCTTCTCTGTAATATGAAGGCAATATTTTTTACTATTTCCTTTACAGACTTTAGTAGTATTACTACTAGTACCATGAAAGTGATCACATAAATTAATATATGCAAAGTATTTTGTAACCATAAAGCACTACATAAATGAGTTATTTTTATTAGAAAACACTAACATTTTTCATCACAGATGATAAAATTAAAATGGATATATGACATGAATATTAAACATCCTACCACTAAACAATTAGAAGGCAATCAGATCATGTAACTTTTGCAGATATGGTTGGGGGTAAAATATTAACCAAACAAGCAAAAGAGGTAATTACAAAAAAGAAAACACATAATTTTGATTATGTTAAATTGAATAGATACTGCAGGAACCAAATTAATGCTGCTAAGATAGGAAGGCATTCAGTCTCTGCTAAGGATCTGATATTGGAAACATAGGCAACAGAAATATGTAAGACCAAAGGTCATCCCCTAGTAGGTAAGTGGTCAAAGGATGTGAACATAAAAAATAGTTCTCAAAAGAATTGAAAATTTTTAAACAGTTATATGAAAGAATGTTCCATATCATTAGTAATGAGACATGCAAATCAAAACAACTCTGAGATTTTACCTGATACCCAGCAAATTAGAAAAGAGGTTAAAAATTGGAAATGGTCAACATTGGTAGGGGAGAAGGTAAAAGGAAACAAGCATTTATATGGCATCAACTACTATATGCCAGTCACTGTATATCATGCTTTACAAATATTATTCTCATTTGATCCTCACAAACAACCGTGAGAAGTAGGTGATATTATTATCCTCATCTTACAGTGGAGGAAGCTGAAGCAAACAGAGGTTAAGTAACTTGCTCTGGGTTACATAGTTAGTTAAGTGTCTATGGTCGGATCTGAACTCATGTCTTCCTAATTTCAAACCCAACACTTTATCCACTGTGCCACCTAGTTACCTTTAATATTGGAAGGGTTGTGGAGAGACAGGTATACTAATTCACTGTTGGCGGAGCTGTGAATTGATTCAGCTGTACTCTATCAACCATTCTGGAAAGCAATTTGGAACTATTCAAAGAAAGTGACTAAAATATTCATATCTTTAACCTAGAGATCCCACTGTTGGCATATACCTGCCTTGCCCTCTCCTCCTCTACCTAGAAGGAGGTTAATAGTAAAAAGAAAGGCTTTCTATACACCACAATATTTATAGCAACAGTTGCTATATGTATATAATTCTGAAGCAACAAACTGCACTATAGCAAAGCATTGGTAACAAAGCAGATGCTAATCAAGTGGAAATTGCTAAACAAGTTGTAGTACATGAATGTAATGGAATATTACTGCGCTGGAAGAAACAGTAGGATGAATACAGAGAAGTTTGGGAAGACTTATATGAATTGATTCAAAGTGAAGTAAACAGAAAAAGTCAATCAAGCCAATCAAGAAGCACTTATTAAGTGATCATTATTGCCAACTGGGCAGCAAGGTCACACAGTGGATAGCTTACCAGGCTTGGAGTCAGAGATACTCATCTCTTCCTTAGTTCAAATCTGGCCTCATACACTTACTAGCTGCGTGACCCTGAGGAAATCACTTAACCCTTTGTGCCCCAGTTTCCTCATCTGTAAAATAAGCTGGAGAAGAAAAAGGCAAACTACTTCAGTATCTTTGCCAAGAAAACCTCCAATGGGGTCATGAAGACCTGGACTTGACAGAAAAAGACTAAACAAAAAAAATATGCCAGCTACAATGTTGAATGCTGAGGATATAAAGTAAGTAAGGCAAAAATCTAGTTCCTGCCCTCAAGGAGCTAGTATTCTAGACAATATATTCAATGACAGCAACATTGTAAATGCAAAGAACAACTACCACCAAACACAGAAAGCTAAATACTGTGAAATTAGGAGTTTGGCCCCAAATAAGAAATATGAAAAGGAACCTCTCTTTGATTTTGTGAAAAGCTGACATACCATAAATTTGGGATATTGCATACAATCAGACTTTTCCATGTGTTGGGGTACTGCATAAAAGCCAGATTTTTTCCCATATGCTGCTTGGTTTGGCTGAACTGTTTTTCCCCTCTTTTTTATTCTTTGTTAAAAGGGATTACTCTCCTGGACAGGAAGCAGGAAGGGATATCTGCTCTGGGAAATGTAGTTGACATAAAAACAAAAGATTACAATAAAAATTATTAGAAAAATAAATCAAGGAATGATTGTTACTGAAAGCAATTCCTGACTAAGTGAGAATGGCCAATTATGCCCTTCTACTGCTATGAAAACTGAAACTGCTCTTAGAGCCCCTGCCATTAATGTCATAGGAAACTACCATCATCAGAGTCCCCTTTACCACCTTTTCAATGGTGTCACTACCACTTAAGTCCCAATACTTACCAAATAAAAGTAATTTTCCCACTCCCAACCAAATAAAACCAAATTGATAACTGCCATTGCTGCTGATGGAAACCTTTGCTCCCAAGAATCATTATTATGGTTGTTATTAGAATTCCTTCTCCAAGTACTGAAAGAAATGTGTTTGATTCAGTTAAATAAAATACATATTTAATCTGAACTGGTTCCCAACTTCTAGTCTCTCCCTTTTATAATGCATACTTCACATAGCTGCCAAATTTATCTTCCTAAAGCACCAGGATGATCATGTCACTAACCTAAGAATCTTCAGTGGTTTTATCCTATTGCCTTTAGGATAAAATACAAATTCATAAATTATCATTTAAAGCCGTTGATGACATACTTCTTACCCTTTCCAGATTTATTTCAAATTATTTCCCTTATACACTCTAAAATTCCAGCCAAACTGTCCTACCAGCCTTTCCCCAAACTTCACACCTTCCTCAAACTTCATGCCTTTGTACAGGCATGCCTGAAACTTATTCCCTCCTTATATCCACCTCTCAGGATAGGTCCCTAGCTTTTTCCTCCCTAGTTGTTAGTGCTCGCACTTTACTTAAATTATCTTTTATTTACTTGACTCTTTTTAGGTTATGTCACCCAGGGGAATGAAAAGCTTCTTGGGGTGTATGTATATGTATACACACACATACACGCATGTACGTATGTATGTATGTATGTATGTATGTATGTATGTATGTATGTATGTATGGTGTGGTTCAGTTGTTTCTGACTCTTCATGGCCCCATTTGGGTTTTCTTTTTTCTTTAACATTTTTCCCTCCCCAAATACACGTAAAAACAATTTTTTACATTCGTTTTTCTAAAATTTTGATTTCTAAGTTCTCTCTCTCCTTTCCCTCCCCCTCTCATTGAGAAGGCAAGCAACTGGATATTGGTTATACATATTCAGTCATGTAAAACATATTTCCAGGTTAGTCACGTTGTGAAAGAAAACACAGACCAAAAAAACAAATAAAAAGCAAGAAAAATAAAGAACATAAAGAACAAGTATGCTTTAATCTGCATTCAGATTCTATCAGTTCTTTCTCAGGAGATGGATAGCAGTTTTCATCATAAGTCCTTCGGAATTGTCTTGTATTTCTGAGAACACTTAAGTCATTCACAATTGATCATTGTACAACATTGCTGTTACTTTGTACAATGCTCTCTTGGTTCTGCACATTCCACTCTACATCAATTCATATAAGTCTTTCCAGGTTTTTCTGAGAACATCCTGCTCATCATTTTTTTCACTTAAATAGTATTTTATTTTTTCCAACTACATATCAAGATAATTTTTAGCATTTATTTTTATAAGATTTTTGAGTTTCAAATTTTTTCTACCACCCTCCTGCCCCCCAAATGGTAAGCAATTTGATATCATATAAAACATTTCCATATTAGTCATAATTGTGAAGAAACAGATCACAAGGAAAAAAAACATGAAAAAGAATAAAGTATGTGAAAAAAAGTATGCTTCCCGAATTAAGAGTCCATCAGTTCCTTATCTGGATGTGGACAGCATTTTCCTTCATGAGTCCTTTGTACCTGTCTTGGATCACTGTATTGCTGAGAAGAGCTGAGTCATTCATAGTTAATCACACAATGTTGCTGATACTATGTACAGTGCTTTCCTGGTTCTGCTCATTTCACTTTGCACCATTTCATACAAGTATTTCCAGGTTCCTTTGAAATCTGTCTGTTCACCACTTACTGTACAATAGTATTTCACTACATTCACATATCACAGCTTGTTCAGCCATTCCCCAATTCATGGTCATTCCTTCAGATTCCACTATTTTGCCATTATGAAAAGGGCTGCTATAAATATTTTTGTACATGTGGATCCTTTTCACTTTTTTATGATCTCTTGGGATACAGACCTAGTAGTGGTATTGCTGGATCAAAGGCTATGTGCAGTTTGGTTGTCTTTGGGCATAGTTCCAAATTGCTCTCCAGAATGGTTGGATCAATTCACAACTCTACCAACAGTGCATTAGTGTCCCAATTTTCCCACACACTCTCCAACATTTATAATTTTACTTTTTCATCATATTATCCAATCTGATACGTATGAGGTGGTACCTCAGAGTTGTTTTAATTTGTATTTCTCCAATCAAAAGTGATTTAGAGCACTTCTTTGTATTCCTACAGGTAACTTTGATTTCTTCATCTGAAAACTGCCTGTTCATAGCCTTTGACCATTTATCAACTGGGGAATGGCTTGTATTCTTATAAATTTGACTCAGTTCTCTATATATTTTGAGAAATGAGGTCTTTATCTGAAACAATTGCTGTAAAAATTGTTTCCCAGCTTTCTGCTTTCCTTCTAATCCTGGGTGCATCGGTTTTGTTTGTGCAAAGCCTTTTAATTTAATATAATAAAAATTATCTATTTTATATTTTGTAATGCTCTCTCTCATTTGGTCATGAACCTATAACTCACTTAACTTCTCCTTTAAGAATCTGGATGCTATTCTACTTGATGCATATATGTTTAGTATTGATATTACTTCATTGTCTATGGTACCTTTTAGCAAGATGTAGTTTCCTTCCTTATCTCTTTTAATTAGGTCTATTTTTGCTTTTGCTTTGTCTGAGATCAGGATTGCTATCCCTGCTTTTTTTTTTTTTACTTCAGCTGAAGCATAATAGGTTCTGCTCTAGTCCCTTACCTTTACTCTGTGTGTGTCTCTTTGCTTCAAGTGTGTTTCTTTCTTTCTTTTTAGGCAATTAGGGTTAAGTGACTTGCCCAGGGTCACACAGCTAGTAAGTGTCAAGTGTTTGGTCTGAGGCCACATTTGAACTTAGGTCCTCCTGACTTCAGGGCCAATGTTCTATCCACTGTGCCACCCAGCTGCCCCTTTTAGGTATATTTCTTATAAACAACATATCGTAGGATTCTGGTTTTTGATCCATTCTTCTATCTGCTTCCATTTTATGGGAGAGTTCTTCTCATTCATGTTCACAGTTATTATTACTGTGCATTACCCTCTATCCTATTTTTCCTTCTGTCTATCCTCTCTCACCTTTCACTCTTTTCCTTCTTGACAGTATATTGCTTCTCTCTACTGCCTCCTCTGGTCTGCCCTCTCTTCTGTCATTTCCTACCTTCCCCCACACACCTTTTACTTACTCTCCTCTCCTACTTCCCTGTTGGATAAGATATATTTCTATATTCAATTGTATATTATTCCCTTTTTGAGCCAAAACTGATGAGAGTAAGGTTCAAGTGATGTCCATTGCTCATCCTCCTATGTGTCTTTCCAATGTAACAGGTTTTTCTTGCTTCTTTATGTGAAATAATTTACCCTATTCTACCTCTCCCTTCCTTCTGCACCCAATATACTCCTCTTACTCTTCCCTGTTTTTTCAAGTCATTCCTTCAAATTCACCATTTACTCATATCTCCTGTCTATTCCTTCTAGCTGTACTATTACTGGTACAGTTTTTAAGAATCACAAGCATCATATTCCCATGTAGGGATGTAAACAGTTCAGTTCCATGGAATCCCTTATGTTCTTGTTCCCCCTTTCCCCTTTTTAGGCGTCTCTTGGGTCTTGACATCGCAGATCATTTTTTTTGTTCAATTCTGATCTTCTTATGAAAGCCTGAAATCCTTCTATTTCATTGAATTACCATTTTTTGCCTTGAAGTATTTTTCTTAATTTAGCTGGGGAGGTGGTTCTTGGGTGTAGTCCTAGCTCCTTTGTCATCTGGAATATCATGTTCTATGAGTTCTGATCCTTTAATGTGGTACCTGCCAAGTCCTGTATAATCCTGAATGCAGCTCTCCAATATTTGAATTGTGTCTTTCTGGCCACCTGCAGCATTTTTTCCCTGACCTGATAATTCTGTAATTTGGCTATAATGTTCTTTGGAGTTTTTATTTTGGGATTTCTTTCCTGAGGTGATCAGTGGAGTCTTTCAATGCCTATTTTGCCTTCTGGTTCCAGGATATCAAGGCAGTTTTCCTTGATAATTTCTTGAAACATTCTAAGTCCTTTTGATTATGGCTTTCAGGTAGTCCAATGATTCTGACGTTGTCTCTCCTGGATCTCCTGTTTTTCCAATGAGGTACTCTACATTTTCTTCTATTTTCTTCATTCTTTTGAATTTGTTTTACTGATTCTTGATGTCTCATAAAGTCATTAGCTCCCACTTTGCCCAATTATAACTTTTTTTATGGTGCCAATTTTAAATAGATATTATTCTCCAGGACAAGAATTGCATTTCTACTTGCTTACAGTACCGATACCATGCAATGCTGTTCACTTCTCTCCCTCTACACACATTCAAGTATTCAGAATGCCCATATTTACACAGTAGCCTAAATGTTACTTTTAAACCACTACTGCTTTGGCTTCAAATTTGAGACTTCAATTTTTGGAAAGCTGTGTGGAATGCTCAGTTTGATTGACCTCTTCAATGGTGGATCCAGAAGAAGTACCTCCAAATGGGGCTGCTCCACTCCCTGGGGACCCACCAGGCATGATTCCTGGCATGCCCCCCGGCATGCCCCCCTGCACTCTGGTACAGCTTAGTAATGATGGAGTTGCAGACCTTCTCCAGTTCTTTCTGCTGATGCTCAAATTCTTCCTTCTTAGCAGTCTGGTTCTCTTCCAACCAGTTGATTATTTCATTACATTTGTCAAGGATCTTCTGTTTGTCTCCACCAATTTTGCCTTGCAATTTTTCATCCTGTATGGTAGCCTTTATGTTGAAAGCATGAAATTCAAGACAATTCTTGGAACAGACCTTGTCTCTCTGCTTCTCATCTTCAGCCTTGTATTTCTCAGCCTCCTAGACCATATACTCAATGTCTTCTTTGCTCAGATGATCTTTATCATTGGTGATGGTGATGTTGTTCTCCTTGCCTATGCTCTTATCCACAGCAGAAACACTAAGGATGCCATTTGCATTAATGTCAAATGTTACTTAAATCTGAGGAACACACCTGGGTGCTGGAGGGATTCCTATGGGCTCAAACTTGCCAAGCAGGTTGTTATCCTTTGTCATTGCTCTCTCACCTTCATAAACCTGAACAGGCACACCAGGCTGGTTGTCTGAATATATGGCGAAGGTCTGTGTCTGCTTGGTGGGGATGGTGGTATTACGTTTGATCAGAACTGTCATAACTCCACCAGCAGTTTCAATGCCAAGGGAAAGGGGAGTGACATCCAACAGCAACAAATTCTGGACATGTTAAGATTTATCTCCAGACAAAATGGCAGCCTGGACAACTGCACCATAGGCAACAGCCTCATCAGGACTGACATTCTTGTTGAGCTGCTTGCCACTGAAGAAGTCTTATGGAAACTTCTGGATTTTGGGAATGCAAGTCGAACCACCCACCAGGACAATGTCATGAATCTGTGATTTATCTAGCTTGGCATCTCTTTGGGCCTTTTCCCTAGGGCCACGGAAGATGTTAACATTCACCTCTTCAAAACAGGCTTGGGTGACTAATGTATAGAAGTTGATACCTTCAGAGAGTGAGTCAATCTCAATAGTGGCCTGGGTACTAGATGGGAGGGTATGCTTTGCATGTTCACAAATGGTATGCAGATGGCGAACAGCCCTCTTGTTCTCACTGATGGCCTTTTTTCCCCCTTTTGGTTAGATAGTCGTGGTTAAGTGACTTGCCCAGGGTCATACAGCTAGTAAGTCTCATGTGTCTGAGGCCAGATTTGAACTCAGGTCCTTCTGACTCTAAGGACAGAGCTCTATCCACTGCGCCACCTAGCTGTTCCAAATGATGTCCTTCTGACTAAGGACAGAGCTCTATCCACTGCGCCACCTAGCTCTTCCAAATGATGTCCTTCTTGAGCTTTTGCTTGAACTTGGCAATGAAATGGTTGACCATCCAGTTGTCAAAGTCCTCCCCATTGAAGTGAGTGTCCCAGCTATGGACTTGACCTCAAAGATGCTATCTTCAGTGGTAAGAATGGAGACATCAAAAGTATCACCTCCCAGGTCAAAGATCAAGACATTTCTCTTGGCACCAACCTTTTTGTCCAAGCCACAAGCAATAGCTGCAGCAACTGGCTCACTGATGATTCGGAGCACATTGAGACCAGCAATAGTTCCAGCATCTCTGGTGGCCTGACATTGGAAATCATTGAAATAGGCTGGTTCTGTGACCACAGCATTTGTGACAGTCTTCCCAAGGTAAGCTTCAGCAATTTCTTTCATCTTGGTCAAGACCACAGAAGATACTTCTGGATAGAAACTTTTGGTATGTCCTTTGTACTCCACTTGGACCTGCATCATTCACCACCATAAAAGGACAATGTTTCCTGTTTGACTGCACAATTGCATCATCAAATCTGCAATCAATCAGACGTTTGGCATCAAAAACTATGTTGGTGGCATTCATCGCAACTTGATCGTTGCAGCATCACTTCTGTGTTGGTGAAGGTGACATATCTTGGGGTGGTTCTGTTTCCTTGGTCATTAGCAATGATTTCCACTTTCCCTGTTGGAAGACACCCACTCAGGAGTAAGTGGTGCCACGATCAATGCCAACAGTGGGTCCCTTTGACATGGCTGCTGGGAAGTCAGGGGTTATAGCTGACCACTGTGGGGAAGAAAGGCTGCTGCTGTGCTGGGCAGATTTCAATTCTGACTTTAAGAAGTTGTTTTTCTCAGTTAGCTTTTGTACTTTTCCATTTGGCCAATTCTACTTTTTGTTTTCTTTTTCCAAGCTGGTGACTCTTTTTTCCATAATTCTCTTGTATCACTCTCATTTATTTTACCAATTTTTCTTCTATCTCTCTTATATGATTTTTAAGCTCCTTTTTGAACTCTTCCACAAGAGTTCATTCTGGGCTTGAGACCACTTCCCACTTTTCTTTGGGGCTTTGCCCATAGGTGTTTTGATATTGTTGTCTTCTTCTGAGTTTGTGTCTTGATCTTCCCAGTCACCATAATAACTTTCTATAGTCAGCTTCTTTGTTGCTGTTTTCTGTTCATCTTTTTTGGACTTTTTCCTTTCTTTTAAATTTGAGCTCTGCTCCTGGGGTGGAAGGGGCGCTGTTTCGGAATTCTTGTGCCAGGCGCTATAGGCCCTGGCTGTTTTCCTGGTGTTAACTGATGTTTCCCTGAAGCCCACAGGGGACCCTGGTGTCTGTTGCTGTGATGAGGGGGTGGGGTGTGGCTAGTGATCCTGGAGGCCATAAGGGTCTCTGGTGCTAAGGTGGGGGGACATTTCCTAGCATTAGTGTCTGGCATATGCTGAGGCCTGTGGGGGTGTTTCTGCATTTCCCTGGTGATACATTGAAGCACATGGTGATCTGGCCACTGGAGGGGGCCCATCCCTAGAGGCTGCCTGTTCACTTAGGCACCCAGAGTCTACCTGTTTGTTGTGGGTTATACTGAAGCACGTGACAGTTCTCAGAGGTGGAGTTTGCCTGTTCCCCTGGCTATGCTGAGGCATATGGGGGATGGAGGGATTTGTTTGGGACACTATTTTATGGTTGTTTGGAGGTGAATATGGGAGAATTACAGTGATTTACTGCTTACTCTACATGTTGGCTCCTAGAAGTATGTTTTGCCCTGATCATCATTTCTTATAGCTCAAGAATATTCCATCACCACTATATACAACAAATTGTTCAGTCATTACCCAACTGATGGACATCACCTCAATTTCCTACTCTTTGTCACCATAAACATAGCTGCTAGAAATATTTTTGTACATATAGGTCTTTTCCTTTTTGTTTTTATCTCTTTGGGATACAGACCTAATAGTGGTATTGCTTGGTCAAAGGGTATGCATGGTATTATAACCCTTTGGGAATAGTTCATTTGGGGTTTTCTTAGCAAAGATACTGGAGTAGTTTGCTATTTTCTTCTCCAGCTCATTTTACAGATGAGGAAACTGCGGCAGACAGGGTTAAGTGGCTTGCTCAGGGTCACACAGCTAGTAAGTGTCTGAGGCTAGATTTGAACTCAGGAAGAAGAGCACACCTGACTCCAGGCCCAGTACTCTATTCACTATACCATCTAGAGGTGTGTGTATGTGTGCATGCATGTCCTCAAGCACTTTTCTTCATTTCTGTAACAGCTGAGCGTAGCACAAAGCCTTGCATAAAGCAGGCATATAATATACGGTTGTAGAAAGAATGAATGAATTGAACTCTTACTATGTTCAACTCACTAAGTTAGCAGGTTTGAGGAAATAGAAATAAAATGACAGAGTCCCCACTACCAAGGAATTTACAATCTAATTAGCAGGCATAAATAATGCAGAAAATACACAAAAGGGGCAGGCACTATGAGGGACATTACCATAGTTGGAAGGCTCAGTTAAATTAGGTGTGAACAGTTAGAGAAACTTGCTCAGCCAACTATCATAGAAGAGTATTATTTCCTTCCTTTATTTGTGAGTAAGCAAAAGAATGTGAGAGTGTCTTGATTGGTAAGAGGTAGCATACAGTCTGGGGTCAAATCCCAGTTCTGATACTTACTACCTTTGTAAACTTGAATGAAGGGTATGTCATCTCACCCTCTCTGGGCCTCAGGTCCTCATCTGCAGAATGAGAGGGTTGGGCTAGATGGCCTCAGGAGCCCCTTTCAGCTTTAGATTTCTGATTCTATGTGAACTTTTTTGGGTCTCAGTTCTTTAATAAAAAAATGAGGGGGTTGGACCTGATATCTTTTAAGGTCCTTTCCAGCTTTTAAAACTATGATTCTAGTTAGTTTAAAACTCCCATGTCCACTATTAAAAAGCTGTAGGTCTTAACTCTAAGTTGTCAGGCTTTTGTTGTTCTATGGGCTGTGGTCTTCTTTAACACACAGGCCTTTATGTCCCTAGGTTAGGAGGTAATTAAATTGTTTGGTAGAAAAAGCCCTAAACTTTGAATTAGGAGACCTACATCCTCGTTTCAGCTCTGCTACTAGCTGTAAAACTATAAGCAACTTTTACTGATACCAGTTTCCTCATCTGGTAATATGACAGGGTTAGACTAAATGGTCTCTTAAGTCCTGTTCAGTTTTAAATTCTATAATCTGGTTTAAAATCTGTTAGGTCTGTGTCCTGAATGATGTACTCAAATACAATTGCAGTAAGTCACACTTTTACATATTTATTATTATAAGCTTTTCTACTAAATGTGCGGATTTATGTAAAAATACATTATTATTGTGAACCAAAGACCCTGGAGCTGCTGGCTTTTAAGTTTTTATTATATAGCTCTGTGTTTTATTTAAATACTGTTCATACTCAGTATCTAGCAAGATGATGCCCCAGCAGCCAGATGCTATTTATTTAGAACTGGGGGGAGGGAGGAAAGCATATACCAAATATACCAAATACCAATCTGTTTTGGACTTGTATCAATTGTAATAATGATGTTTTGGGACTACTCTTTTACATCTTCTTCTGAATGTCATGATAGCTGGAATCAGCCAAGATACTCAGCTAAAGAATCTTTTTTTTTTTAAACCTGAAGGCAGAGTGATAGTAAGTACCATAAGCTATGTTGAAAAGGGCATACATAAAGGTCAACAGAATTCTTTCCCCCGTAAGGACTTTAGTTCTGTTAAACATACTGTAACATTTTTCTGTCACAGAATGTGAAATGAGAATATGTTGTACATAGCTGCATTTGTAATGAAGTTGCCCTATACTTTTGTAACATTTGCTTTTAAGTGTCATTTGTAAAAATAGTCACAATCTAAGTGATTAAAGTTTAAAAGTGCCCCATGACTTTGAAAACCTTGTATGATCCATTCCAAAGTATAATTTAAATGACTTTTTGGATTATCTACTGCTTTGAATTATCCACATGACTGCTTTCCTTTATTAGAACAGATAACTGGGAGATTACTATTTCATTTTACTTGCCCTGAATATTGAATTTCAGTACAATTACAGCAGAATCAAGTGACTTCTTTTATATCCTAGCAGAAGATAACTCCTCATGATCTCAATATACATATTTATGCAAACACTGTATATACAGTGGTTTTTTAACATTTGAACCAGATTGTAACAGAGCTTATAGTTGTTAACCTTTTTTTTTGAGAAGTTATTTTCTTGGCTATTTTATAGGTTATTTTAACTTAACAATACTTAATACACATATAACGTGAAACCTTTTAAAAATTTGTTATCAACTTACTTTCTACAGTTATCTTTTGTACAAATATCAAATGACTAACATACAAATGCATTGGACTTCAAAATTCAATCTTTACTCATCATTGGTTTAAGCAGAGCTTTCCTAAAGCTCTGCAAATATCCAACATTGGATAGGAAATCTGAATAAGTATTGATGGCAGAAAGCAGTTATGAACTAGAAATCCATCTACTAACCAGGAATTCTTAACCATTTTTTGTGTGATGGACCTCTCTGGCAGTCTGATGAAGCCCATAAGTACATCTCAGAATAATGTTAAATTAATAAAACAAATATCTGCCTATTTATCAAGTTCTTAGACTCCAGGTTAAGTAGACTCTAATAAATGTCCAGTATTAGATCTAGGTAATAAGGAGATTTCAGAACAAGACATCAATAAAGACTTTAATCATTTTAGAAGATTCAGAATGGTATTATAGAGAGAGAGAGAGTTGTGGACTCAGGGTAAGGAAGACATGACTTCAAATTCTGCATCTGATATCAGCTGCATCAATCCTGGAAAAGTCAGGCCTCCAAATGCTTTTCTGCCTGACAGTAACATTTTATCTCTTTAGGAAGAGTGAATTAGCCATGATCTTCTATTTTAGAGGTGTGACCTACTTAAAAAAAACAAAATTAACTAAAACCTCTAATATGTGAAAATCAGAGACAGAGACAGAGAGATTGATAAATTACAGGTTGCATTAGAAAAAGGTTTTCCAGGTATATGTGTTGTACAGATTATTAAGTAACTGACCAAACCTGGGGGCCAGAGAAATTGTGTTTGCAAGCACTTCCAAGTGGAGACCAATCAAAACGAAGATTAAGCATCTTGAAAATTACAATGTAAGTCACTGGGGAAATATAATTGGGTAATAAAATTCAATTTGAAAAAGAAAAAGAAAAAAAGAACTCCTGCTATATAGGATCACTGGTCTAGAGTGTGAAGGTCCTCTCTGGAGTCAGCTAATTAATCTCCTCTCACTAGAGGAGGAAACCTAGATTCAGTGAAGGTTAAGTGATTTATGCAAGATAGCAAAGTGATTTGAACCAAGGTCCACTGCTCTTTCCAGTGCACTACACTGCTTGGCTTGACTTCTTTAAACTATTGTGGCTAAAAGTTAATTACTTATTTAGTACTGGGGGAAAAAAAAGTGGAGTATTTGGATAGTAAGGCAAAGGCTTGTCTTAAAAACAACATACAAGCAAATTCTGACTAGACTAGATTCTGCTTGAGAGGCACTGGGAATACCCAAGAGAAACCTGAAAACAGATATCGTCAATGTGGTTAAGGATAACCCTTGTTTCCCACTACCAAGGAGCATTCTTTTAATTTTTTTATTTCAGGAGGGCTGCGGGTAAGTGTTGGGACCCGTGATTTCCGACCGGTGGGGAACTCCAGGTATGGCAGCTCCCTCTACCGATGCAGACAGAGGCTGAATTAAATGCAAAAAGAGTTTTCGTATCAGCCCGCAACTTTTCGAAATTTAAACGCTCACCCTTTTACATGCTTAAAATTTAAAAGCGCAAATCAAAATTTTAAAATAAATCAAAGACAGCACCCCACCCCTTGAATTTATTTACATTTAGAGCAGAGGTTCTTAACTGGGGTGCATGAACACTAAAAAAAAAACAACCAATATTTGGGGAGGATAACTTTCGTTGTAACTGGTTTCCTTTGTAATCCTATGGATTTTATTTTCTGTACGATATGATTCATAGAGGGGAGTCAAAGGCGTCACCAGACTGGCACAGAGTCAGAAGCTCCCCCCAAGGAGTCTCTCAGCGCCCTCCCCCCGTCCGTCCCCATTGCCTGTCCTCCTCCCGCCATCACCTCCTCTCGGGGCCCGACGCTGCGGCCCCCCGGCCATCCTAAGGGCTCCTCTCACCTGGATGCCGGGTTTCTGCAGGCTCTGCACGATGTAGTCCAGGCGGCGGCCCACACTGTTCTTGGCCTCGGCGGCCGAGTTTTTGGTGCTGCTGACCTTCACCGTAACCAGCGCCCGGTCCGGGCCGCACATCTCCGCCGAGCCGCTCACGTGCACCTCGCGGGCCGGATTCTGGGCCGATGGCGGTGCCGAGGACGCGCAGAGGGGCAAGTGGCTGCGGAGGTTCGGCAGCATCTCCCCGGCGGCGCCACAGAAGCCATCCCGGCCCCTCTCACTTAGCGGCGCCAGCTCGGCGAACACCCGGGACCGGGTAGCCGGTGGCCAAGGCATGTAAGCTGACCTCAGGTCCCCATGGCGACCGCGGCCTACGGTGTCCTGGGAGGGAAAAGAGGACGCGATCGACCTCCGGCGCGAGTCCCGGGAGCTTTCCGCTGTCGCGCAGGGAATGATGGGAAGCCCTTTCTCTCTTCTAGGGAGCCAGCCCCGGCGAGCGCTTCCCGCGGCGCTTTCGCTGAATCTTGAGCAGCTGCAGGCGGGGGAGGGACTGTGCAGAACCCCGCTGACACGTTCCCCGTCATCCTCTATGCGTGGACCCTAGTGGGCCTCCTCCGGGGGAGCCTCTTCCGTGGCGTGCAGGCGTCCATCCCACTGTGGTGGCTCTGGGCCCTTGTCTATATAGTGCAATGGGCAGCGCGGGGCTTGGTGGACCTGGGCCACTTCACAGCCTTACCATTCTCTGGGCTCTTGCTTCCTTATTTTCATCTTAGAAAATGGGTTGGATTAGATGACCTCTGAAGTCTCTTCTGGACAGGAGTGTGTTAGTAAATGTTTAGCATTCAGGACACACATTTTAAAATTTAATCAGTGTTATTAACACTTTCTTAAGCAGACAATGGGAGCCTGGAAAGCCTGGTTAGAATTGTTTCTTGCATACCCCTGCTTCCATCTCTCGATCTGTGATCCACTCACCCTTTTACTTGAACTATTGTAATAACCTCCTCACGGGTCTTTATGTATCCAATCTCTTCTCCAATGCATCCTCCACAGACCTCCAAAAATGATAAAGGGACTAGGCCCAGGGGGTCACTCCCTTACTCAAGGAGCTTCAGTGGCTGCCTAGTACTTCTAAGATAAAATACAAACAGCCTTTGATGTGTAAAGCCCTTCATATGCTGGTTCTAATCCATTTTTCCAGACTGATTTTTACATCTTTTCCCTATTTGTTTCAACCAAACTAGGCTAATTGCTTCTCCCCTTTACATACATTCTATCCGTGGCTCACTTATCTCTTAGCCAATAATGTTTTCTCTCTTCACTTCTGACTTTTGGAATCTGTACTTCACTTCAAGGGTTAGCTCAAGTGCCAGCTCTTCCAAGAGGCCTTTCCTTATTCAGTTGTTAGTGTCCCACCCCCCAAATTTACTACATATTTATTTTGTGTACTTATTTCCCCCTCCCAAAAAGTTGCTACAAAAGCTTTACGTATATCATCTCATTTAAACTGTGCAACATTCTTTCATTTAAACCTTATAACAACTTTTTCAGGTGGATAATATGGGAATTTCCATTTTACAGATGAGGAAACCTAGGCTTTGAGAAATTAAGTGACTTATGCATGGTAACATAGCTAGTGACTGGGGTAGGATTTGAACTGTGGCCAAGTCTAGTACTCTATCCCCTATTTTATGCTGAC
This sequence comes from Phascolarctos cinereus, assembly GCF_003287225.1. Lineage (NCBI taxonomy): Eukaryota > Metazoa > Chordata > Mammalia > Diprotodontia > Phascolarctidae > Phascolarctos > Phascolarctos cinereus. The sequence goes on from NW_027555958.1 coordinate 188,518,545, forward strand.
TCATGTAATATAAGCTCTGTGAAGGCAGGGACTTTATATCTCTGTACTACTCAGGGCCTACTATAGTGCCTGACACATGGTGGATGCTTTATATGTTTGATACCTTAAACTGTATTGAATTAGTGGTAGAATTTGGAAGCTAGATTAGGGGTTGGTAGTTTACTAACATTTATATTTCTTAGATTGTATTTAAAAAGCTTAAATAATGCCTAAAAGTCCCATATTATTCCCTCTGACATATATACATATTAATCAACTAATAAGCATTTACTAAGTGGCAACTATAGTGCTAGGTACTAGGTATACAAAGAAAACAATAAGGAATCTTTCATTATCTCTGATCAGTATCTGATCAAGCTATAGATTCAGACCTTTAATGTGTTATGAATTCACAGTTTTAAATAAGCATCAACACTGGTCATAAATGACCAAAGAGTCACAGAGTGTATGCAACTGCTGTAACTCTAAAAATACCAAATTGCTCACACAGGTTATCACCACAGTTGACTCTGAAATAACAAAATAAAACTGAAGAGCCAATAGTGGTCATAAGCAAAAAGCTTTCTTTATTCCATTGGAGGGAGGAAAGTAGACACATGTACTGGGGCCCTCTCTAGTAGGGGACCCACTTTAATGTGTGCAAATCTCTGTCTATATACTATTGGCCCACAGTGAACTGTAGCCCTAACAATGTGGGGTAACAGCAACAATGAGACAAGTTTGATTCATAGTGGGGCTTTGTGACTGGAACATGGATACTGAAGGGACTTCTTTGAGGTTAGAGAATACCTGGTGCTGGTGTGAAACAATTCTGGGATTTTGCTGTGGCTGAGATCATCCAGAGGGTGAGCACAAAGGATTGCTGGTATGCCAAGCTCAGGGCATAGCTTTCTTGCTGTGCCTTAGCTCTGGAAAATAGGGTGACTCCTAACAGAGGAGTAAAAAGAGAGGGGTGGTCTTGGCTTGGGGATCCTGACATTAGTACAATCAAAATTCAGAAGAACCCAATAGAAACTCCTCCTACCAGGATCACTCCCTTCGAGGTCAGTCTTTAATGAACTATTTTCTGAGTATACTTGTGGCTAATAAAGAGAAATGGGGGAAGGATTTTCTTCCTCTCTACCTCAGGCTTATGGTTTAAAGGAAAGTGGGGAACACAAAAAGACTGGTTGGATGATTCTAGCCCTTCTTTGATCCTCATTCCAAATATGTGGGATGTCTAGCTCAAAGGCATGAAATGGGTGATGGAGTGTTATATTGGAAGAAGTGAGAAAAAGTCCAGTTTGGGTCAATCATAGATTGTGGGAGGACAGTAATGTCCACTGAGGCTGTGAATACAGTTTGGGGCCAAGTTTTGAAGGGCTCTTGTTCATAGTACAGTTGTCTACACACCTTTCTATATTCTCATTCTTCTTTCATACCACTACTAGAGGTGATGTGTAATAGACTACTAGATTCTGTGATATCACTGATCAACAGCTGTTTTTTTGAAACCTTTCAGCCCAGATAGAAAATTATTCCTAGATCTCTCTTGAAAAGGTCAGAAATCAGCAAGGTGGATTTCATTTGGTTACTCCTTTGGTACATCTCATTGCAATGAGAATACACTTATCCTTTTCTCCTTCCCCCTTCCACTGCCTTTCCCCTCAATATGCTTCTCCTTTAGCTGATCTTCCTATTTTTCAGGACCTTGAGAGTAATTAAAGTGAAATTCCTCTGGTTCCACTTCTGAGCTGGAGAAACAGTTCCCTGCTGACATTACTGCCACCATTTGCTTCTATCCTCCTATAAGCTTCTGTACAAGATTCATGAGTAATCAAGGTGTCCAAGTATCAAGTCCCAGATCATTGCTTGGAATATTCTGCCATTCCTCAAATAGGTTGGAGTTTACTTCAATAAATGCCAACAAACATCTCTCCTAGATATCCCAGAGGCATGGTTCTTAATTTTCTTTTTGAATCTATATAGTAAATGGGTGATTATCTAGTCCACATTTGTAGGTGAAGATAACTCTCTTTTGGTTATACTCTGCTGGCGGTCTTCTTGCATCAGTAAGCTGTGACTTCTGGCCCTATCTTTCTAAATGGATTAATTTTGTGTATGATTCCTTTTGTCAGCAGATTTTATGTAAGACTTTGTGTCTGGGAGATGTAATGTAAATTCCTGCTTTACTTCTATGAATCATGGTCTTGACTTTGTCTTGCTGCTGGACTTGAGTGACTCTGGAGGAGAGAGTGAGGCTAGTAACTTTGCACAGCTCTGCTTCACTTAAATCCAATTCACACGAAAGTCAAGTCACCCTTGGAATGTCATTGGTCCTTTTCAAGGGTGAAGGATGAACAATAACAACTATGGCCCATATCGAAGACAATGTTCCGGAACTGTTAAAGTTGGATTTTCCTGTTGTAAATCACGTTATCTAGATCTAATCCATTCCACAAATAGTTTTGCCCTTTCTAGCAGATGCTCATAATCTGCCTATTTATTTTTTCTCTCAGTGGTAATTAGTTTTTATGTTAGCTCCCTGTGGCATTGCAAACTTTTGCTCACTTATGCCATCCTGATCTAGTCTACATCCTTTTAAGGACCAGGTCTGTCAATTGATGCCAAAATTTGCTTGGCTTTTCCAGGTATTTTAAAATTTGTGTTCTTTTGGTGTTAATTTCTCTCTGTTGTAGACTATCCACATGTATGACAAATCAGGGCTTTTCCCTTTGGGGCTGAAAAATATTGAGGAACTTATTATACTTGCTTTGCATCTTAGCTGTCTAAAATTTTACTGTCTCATTTTTGCAAGCACTTCTGCTAAATTTTTTTTTCCTTCAGCATTTGAAATCTTTAGATTCCTTATAAATGCAGTATTTGTTACTTTAATGCTGTCCGGCAGGTTACTCTTTTAAAAAGTTTCTTTCTCAGATGCTTGCCAGTGCTATAGTAATTCAGTTGAATGACAGATCCAAATTTCCAGTAATTCTTCCCTAGGGGGACTTGGTTCTTTTCTGTTAGGATTCCTAACTTGGGCCTATGATTTCTTTTTGTCTCAAGAGATCATCACCATGCCAGATCATGTAGTATCTTTTTCAAACTTAAGCATTTTATTTCATTCACTGGCAAACTCCCTCTGCTTCCTATTGTTTCAGACTGACTAAATAAATCCTCCTATTTAGGGAGTTTTTGTGATCAGTTTCTAGTACTGTTCCTAGCTGTTATGTTAGGAATTTTTAAGTGATCACTACTTCTGGCACTTTAGAGTGTGGTCTCTCTTATTGTAATTGTTGGTGATCACTTCACATTTCCCTAAATCTCATAAATCTTTTTTCAATTTGGAAAAATAGGTGAAGAAGAAATCCTACCAAGTTCCTTTTATGACACAAATATGGTGCTGATATACCAGGAAAAGCAAAAACAGAGAAAGAAAACTACAGAACAATTTCCCTGATGAATATTGATGCAAAAATTTAAATAAAGGCCTAGCAAGGAGATTATAGTGATATATCACAAAGATTATACATTATGATCAGGTGGGCTTTATACCAAGAATGCAGAGCTGGTTTAATATTAGAAAAACCATCAGCATAAATGACTATAACAATAACAAAAACCAAGAAAAACCATACGATTATCTCAATAGATAAATGCTTTTGACAAAATATAACACTCATTCCTATTAAAAACACTAGAAAGAATAGGAATCATTGAAACTTTCCTTAAAATGATAAATAGTATCTATGTAAAACTTTCAGTAAGCATTATCTGTAATGAGGACAAGCTAGCAGCCTTCCCACTAAGTTCAGGGGTGAAGTAAGAATGCCCATTATCACCTCTATTATTCAATATTATACTAGAAATGCTAGCTATAGCAATAATAAAAGAAAAATGAATTGAAAGAATTAGAATAGGCAATGAGGAAACAAAACTCTCATTTTGCAGATAATATGATAGTATGCTTAGAGAAACTTAGAGAATCAACTTAAAAAGTAGCTAATTGCAGCTTCAGCAAAGTTTAGGATAGAAAATAAACCCACATACAACATGAGCATTTCTATATATTACCAACAAAGCCAAGCAGCAAGAAACAGAAAGAAAAATTACATTTTAAATAACTGTAGACAATATAAAATACATGGGCACCTATCTGCCAAGTCAAATACAGGAACTATGTGAACACAATTATGAAAAAAAAACTCAGCTGAAGAGGGAACTATCCTTTTGCTCAAAAATGTAGAAATATATAAAAATTATCTCAGGATGAGTATCTTCACTTACAACATTAACTCATGAAGTAAGCATGTGGGCATGGCAGAGATCCATAGCGTATTATTTGCTTGTATTGGCTCATAGCTGTGTACATTGGTAAAAATCCAGTGTATGGGTTTGAATTAACTCAGAATCCAATATTGAATTTAGCCACCAAGAGGTGCTCTACTCAAGCTATTTCTCTAGTTCTGTCCACGATACCTGCTTTTACAAGTTAGTCACTTTTTTTTTTAACAGCAAACTGGAAGTCCAAACAAGCTCAGAATGGTTTTCCTGCCCCAGAACTGTATTCTGCATCTCTCCCTCTGTTATAATGTAGTACATGAAGTGTTGATTAAATATTAAAATATGAAATCTACTATTCCTGGGGGAAATCTATTTCATTTTTGGTGCCTCTTTGAATTTTTTCCTTTGGACCCTGAGGAAAAAAAATATTCAAAGAGGGGAAAATGCAATTCAGCAAAGTCAACCAACATATCAATCCAGTCTGATAGAATATACAATATTCCATACCCCAGTTACCAATTCTGCAAAGAAGGAAGGAAGGTTCATTTTCTCAACTCTCTTTCAGAGCCAGGTTTGGTTGTAATAATTATATAGCATTTAGTTTCATTAAATCCCCCCCCCCCATCATTGTGTATTCATTGGGTATATATTTTTTCTGGCTCTGCTTATTCCACTCTGTATCAGTTCATATGTTTTCCCATTCTTCAATAAATGTTTCATATTGTTCACAAAATAGGATAAGGAATGAGGGATATATCTGGAAATGAAAATGACAAGAATAAAAGATAAAAAATGTCAAAAGTAACATAGTCCTAGCTCAATGATTTAATAACTGTGTGGCCATTGTCAAGTCGCTTAATCTTTCTAGGCTTCAGTTTCCTAATTTATAAAATGAGAGATTAAGACTTGATGATCTCTGTGTCATTTATACCTCTGCTTATGATCTTATAATCAGCTAAGCATAATAAGGATTGAAAAGCACTGAAGAAAAGACTGAGAGTCAAGTCAACCTGACCCTGGAGAATTTGGATGATAACATTTGTGATTAGTTATGCTATTCTCATTCTTTGAAATGTGAATTGACTGTTTTATCAAAAGGTAAGTACTATATAATTAATTTAAAATATCTCAGCTTAGTATTACTGCTGAATGTGCATCTTGCATGCTGAACTTGAAGGGAGCAGAGTTAGCATTTTTAATGGAAAGGTGACATGTCTATCATATATTGGAAACTTCAACTAGTTCCTTCAATTTTGAATGTTTCCAATTTTAATTAAGTACTTGAAAAATTATGGCTCCAAATGGAAGCAAATAAATGGAAAATGTGTTCTTAGAGAATCCTATTAGCTCTATTGCATAATGACTGAGTATGATATAAGGAGGTGGAGAGCTTAGAATTATTTACAGCATTTATGGAATATGGATTTGTATAAAATCTTTTCTTGTTGTCATAGACATCCACAGAAACTCCCCTAAGAGAAGCTAAAAATCAACCATATTTAATTTACTAATTATTTGCATTGTCATTCTTTAAGAGAATAGGCTCTTTCTAAAAGATCATTTTGTAATGAAAAGTGAATGGGGGCAAAATGGAGTAGCGGGAAAGAGTGCAAGGTGTATATTCTTACCCCCCAAAATGTAGTTTAATTTTGAAAATTTCAAAAAAGATGTTGAAGATAATTGAGAAGTTTGAAAGAAGGTTTAAACAAAACAGGAAGATTTCTTTATTTGAGAGAAGTCAGAAAAGGTGAAGAGTTATCCTCAAACAGTATGTTTCCTATCTTGCCTCAGGTTATAGTTACAGCTTTATGTCAGGGACAAAATATTTCTAGTTCATCATTATTTGATATCAAGGATTATTTTAAACTTGAACATGTACATTCACAGACCTAAGGGAACCTTAGATTTTTATTTTTTCTCTTGGTGTTTTCTTTTCTTGTGATCAATCTATATTACATAGATCCTTTCTCCACTGTGAGTCCATCATGACCACAGTAATTTTCTTTTCATGTTTCCAACCTACTTCTCTGTGTATCATAAAAATGTCCCTGATTGAGGCGGACATTTAAATCATAAAGACTCTCTACAACCAGTTTTCCTCAGCATTGGATCAAATAAAAATTTAAGAACTCTAAAGTGATTTTATAAGTCAATTCCTGGGAAAAAAAATCCATTCCCTGAAGCAGATCACAACCCTTCCACAAATTAAATATTTGAGTGTTGCTGTGCTCCCTTAAATTCCTCCTGGCAACTATTACGATGTCTTTCTATGTCTTTCTGAGCTGCTCTATTACCCTCTGTATGTGAATCCTTTCTTCCATAGTAGCATGTCCTAGAGTTTGGGGTCTGGTGGCATAACCTTCAAGAGCTGAGGATGATATCCACTCCATGATGAGGTATCAGAATTACATATATATATATATATATATATATATATATATATATATATATATATATATGTATATATGTATATATATGTATATATATGTATATACATATGTATATGTATATATATGTATATATGTATATATGTATATATATGTATATATGTATATGTATATATATGTACATATGTATATCTCAGAAATATGTTCACACACATATAAATATATGTATATACACACACATATATACATATATACACATCTGTATTTGTACACATACAATGTGTATGTATATATATATATAAATGAATGAAAAAGCATTTATTAAGCTCTTACTATGTGTAAGGCACTGTGCTAATTTTTGAGTATACAAATACAAAAAGACAGTCCCTGCCTTTAAGTATCTTAGATTAGGAGAATCTAACATGTATAGGGAAATGTTTGATCTAGGAGAAGTATTTTGTTTTGGGAAACCACAGAAATGGTGAGTGAAATGAAATAGCAATTGATTGATATGTCCTTTTCGTGAATGGTAGAGTTGCTATGCTCATTGTTCCCCAAGTAAGAAATGGAAAAGATTAAAGGGATTGCATGGTTGGTTCTAGGCCAAGCTAGGTATGGTGAACTCTTGCCATTCAGCAGGTCACCTTCCAAGATAGGACATAGAGGATTGAATTAGAGGCAGAGGGTAGAACAAATTAAATGCTAATGACAAATTAAATTTATTATTTTAATAATTTAAAAAGTAGTTTATTTTAAAAATGCTAGAAATTCATTTTTTTTTTGCTTCTTACAATTCAAAAACACATAAAAGAGCATTTCTTAAACTTGTCTTGGAATTTTCCTTTGAATTAAAATTCCATTTAGAAACTAAAAATTCACAAGCAGAAAACAACTAGAAGCTAAAAAATTCAGTCATACTTGGTTTGGCATTTGCCCAGGAGTAAGGTGGCATTCATTGACAGATTCTGGACCTGACTAAATCATCCTGGATGGTATTGGAGCACGGGGGAGAAGATATTAAATATATTTAATCCAGTTCTACAATTAAGGAGCATTTATTATAAACCTAATTATAGTTTGCTGTAATGTGGACACCAATAGAAATGAAAGATAGTCTGTACTCTTGACGAACTCACGTTCTGATTGGGGAGATGACACACCTAGGTGGTTTCAGTTCCAAGACAGATGGAAAGGCCCTGTCCATGGTCCTTAGGATACAGTGGCAAAGTAGATGGCTATACATCTCCTTTAATGTCATTTTTACTGATAAACTCACTGATTCTAAACTATTTAACAGTTCTAAGGACTTTGGGGGCAAGAAATTTCTTTTCTGGGTCTCTAAGGAGCTTGGTTGCTGAGAAGGCAGGGGCTTTAGCACCCATAGAAGCAGTTGTCATATTGCATCTGCTATATGGATCTCCGCAGCAGTTGCTTCCAGAGATTATGGTTGTGAGGACCAGGCTGAAAGCAGGACCATTGGCTTGGGAGTACTGCTATTCTTAGAGCTCTTGGGTTTACTTGCTTAATGATAGCAGTTGGCCAGTGGTTAGTTTTGGTATTAGCAAGGAAAGTGTATTCTTTCTCTAAAGGACTTGCTTCCCTCAATGATAGCTCAAGTGGGGACACAGGGCTGGTACTCCTCTCAAGGCTTTTGAGTTCAGGACCCCAGGCTGACTATATTGGTGTCTTGGGAGAAGTGGTGACTGAGTTAGTGGCAGTATTTTTACTCACTTGGCACATGTTGCCTCCTGTTTCTCCTTCAGGATGCCTTTCTCCTTAAGATAAACTGATTTTTGTTGCATTATGAGTGAATATTTGCCATAAAAAATTGACCACCCAAGGGAGAGAAGGACAAAAGGGAACCTGAGACCAATAGCCTTACACTTAACTACTAGCCCATATGAAGCTCCCTCACTGATTGCACAAAGAGAGGCTTCATAAATGAAATAAATTAACACATAGACTATGTTTGAGAATGCATGTGTCATTCTGCTCCTCTAGTCCAATCCCTCTCTGCCAAAAAAATGGAAGGTATCAATTTTTTCAGGTCATTGTTCATTACTTTGATCAGAGTCTTGAGGTCTTTCTAAGGTGCTTTCTTTCACATTATTATTATGTACTTTGTGTAAATTGTTCTCTTGGTTCTAATTTCTAGGCATTAGTTCATACAAGTCATCTCAAGTTCCTCTGAATCCATCATATTCGTAATTTCTTATGGCACATTAATATTCTAGATGATTCAGTGGATAGAGTGTTGGGCTTGGAGTCAGGAAGACCTGAGTTCAACTCTGGCCCCAAATACTTATCAGTTGTATGACCCTGAACAAATCTTAACTTCTGTTTGCTTCAGTTTCTGCAACTGTAGAATGGGAATATAATAGTACCTATCTCCCCAGGATCAAACAGGATAATATTTGTAAAGCACTTAGCTTGAAAATTGAAGTACATGGCACATAGTAGGCACTCAATAAATGCTCCTATTCTCCCCTTTCCTCTCCTCTTCCTTTTCCTTTCCCTTTTCTTATTCCCTTCTCCTTCCCCTTCCCCTCCCCCACCTCTTCCTCTCTCCCTTCCGCCCTCCATTTCCTTCCTTCCTTCCTAATTGATGGATACCTATTTTGTTTTGAGTTCTATGCTGCAACAAAAATAGTATTATAAAAATTTATCCATTACCCCTGTCCTTGACCTTCTTGGGGTATATAACCAATGGTAGAATTGAAAGGTGAAAATGTGTGTGTGAAGATTTTTTGAGTACAGCTTCAAATTGTTTTTTTGGTGGCTGAACTAATTCACAGGTCCACCAACCATGCATTAATTTGTCTGTCCTTCCATGACTATTGTATGCTTCTGTCATCTTTTCCCAATTTCTTTTTTTTTTTTTTAACTATTTCCTTTTTTTCTTTTTTTAGGCAATTGGGGTTAAGTGACTTGCCCAGGGTCACACAGCTAGTAAGTGTCAAGTGTTTTGGTCAGAGGCCGGATTTGAACTCAGGTTCTCCTGACTTCAGGGCCAGTGCTCTATCCACTGTGCCGCCTAGCTGCCCTATCTTTTCCCGATTTCACAAGTGTAAAGTAGAAGCTTAAATTGTTTTAGTGGGTATTTCTCTTATTAGTGATTTGTAGCATTTCTTCATTTAGAACTGTCTATTCATATCTTGAAGAATCCTTAGGAATTGCCCTTTTCTTACATAATTGTTTGAATTCTTTGTATATTAAGTGAGATTTTACTGCAGTAACAATTCATTTTGATGATTGTTAGGTCACTCTGTAGTATTTTATCAATTGTTTAGAAATGATACAGTCATTTCAGATAAAATTCTCCTTATAAAATGTGTGCACTTGGTTCTTATCAAGGATTTGAAAAGAAAGCATGAAGTAACTCATCAGCAGAAAGAAGTATAATGAGTTTATAATAAGCTCATTTGCTTTTGATCAAAATTTGTAAATTGAAGTACTCTTATTTAATATTCTTCAAATCAATATCAGGCTTTTAAGAAATCTTGGTTGGAATTTGTAAGTACATCAATTGTGCTCTGTACCCTCCAAAAGTCAGATCAGCATGATCAAAAAAAAAATGAATTTTTAATGGGTACTGATTTTAGAGGCTATTACCAAGTGAGCTGAACATGTTCACATCGGACATTGTTGTTAGTAAAACTACTGGCTATATATTCCCCTGAAGAAGAGGATTCCAGCTTTGTCAGGCTGCTCTTTCAATTACCTCCACCATCCATTGGAGAGAATTAGGATTTTCTTTGAAGGAGAAACCTGTAACTCTTTTAATGTCCCACTGGGCCTCAGCTTTAGTTTTCCAATGAGGTGCCATCTTTTTAAAAAATTAAACTTTTAAAAATTATTAAGCATTTTTATTATTTTTTCCCTGTCTCCCCATAAAAACCCAAAAGGAAAAAAAGCCTTTGTATCAAATATATACATATAGTTACACAAAACAAATTCTTATGTTGGCCACGTGTGTCTGTTTCTACATATATTTAGTCTATCATTCCTCTATCAGGAGGTAGATAGCATTCTTCATTACCTGTTGTCTAGAATTATAGTTGATCATTGTGTTGATCAGAATTCCTAAGTCTTTCAAAACTGTTTGCTTTTATCATGTTGTTCTTATAGCATACATTATTCTTCCAGTTCTGCTTACTTCACTTGGTATAAGTTCATACAGGTCTTCACAGGTTTCTCTGAAGCAGTCTTTCATAATTTCTTACAGGACAACAATGTTTCACTCCATTTGTATACCATAGTTTGTTAATTCCTCAATTGATGGGCAGGTGAGGAGCCATCTTTGGGGCTACTTACTATTTTATCCATCATCCAATGGGGATGGGAGTGTATATGGGGGGTGTCACTGGTTGTATTAAGCCTCTCTCTTGCAGTGTAGAGTGCATGGCTCTCTCAATCAGCTAAGCCAAAGGCTATGAAGGTTATCCTTGTACATGCTGTTCCAGAAATTAGGAGATACTCAGGCTAAGCCAATATCTACTCTTTGTAATACTAAAAAGTGTCCGAGGTGGAATTTGAACTTATTTCTTTTTCACTTCATGCTTCACTTCATGTTCATATGCTATACTATATTGCCTCTATGTTTTGTAGTTAGAAATTTGAGCTCTCAATTTTTTCACTTTTATAACTCTGGTAGACCACAAAGCTATAACTTGAATAGGCAGCTGGAGTTCCCTTTTTGTGGCAAATGCTATCCCTATGCTGCACCTCATGACTCCATTTTGAAGGTTAGAAAATTGATGCTCATAGATGGAAGTGACTTTTACCAATGGTTTCATATTCATTACATGTCAGGGATGAGATATGAACCCAAGTTTCTCTTGACTCTAAATTCAGGCTCTTTCTTCTATGCTGATTTCTGTGCCTTTGCAAACAATGAAACAATCCCTATTCAAAAGAGACAAAGCAACTTTACCTGTTCTCTTCCAGTTGGTGATTTTTTGTGCTTCCCTGAAGCTCCAAAGCCATGAGAAAACCTCAGGGGGACCCCTCCCCCAAGTAACATTCCAACCCTTTTCTTCTGCTGAACCATAGCCTCAAGCTGCCACCCGAGGATCCTATCCCAGGACCCCTTGCTCCCCTGCCAACCTCCATTGGTATGGGTTGGACTCTGAGTGACAACTCATTCCCTCTCCCAGCAAACTGAATACATGGTTGGAATGTCTTAGGAGCAGCCTTAGCCTGATCTCTTCTTCCTCCAATCTCCCTCTTTCTTCCTCCCTCCTCCCTTATTCTTCATTGTAATTTTCTCAAAGGAAAGAACTTAGAATTTTCAGCCCTTACAAATCAGTTGAAAAATGGCTCTAATCAGAGTGTCGTTTCTTGTAAGGTTAGGAGAAAGTGTGTTAGCATGTCCTGCAAGCCACTGTTCTCAGTGCTGCAATAATTATTCTTACCACAGTAACAATAATAATAATGTTTATCATCTATACATAATACTTTAATGTTTGCCACATACTTTATATGCATTATCTCATTTAGGCCTCTAAATAATTGTGGGAGGTAGGTACTAATGGTATTACTGCCCTAACTTTGTAGATTAGAAAATTGATGCTTATAGAGGTTGTGACCTGTCCATGGTTACACATTCATTACATGTCAGGGGTGGGATATGAACCCAGGTCTCTCTTGACTCTAAGTTCAGTGGTCCTTCTACCAAGCTCATCTCTGTACCTTTATAAAGAATGAAATAACCCCTACTCACAATACTCACTTCACCTGTTCTCTTCCAAATTAAGCTTCCTTTGGGTTCCCCGAAGCCTTAATGCCCTGGGAGAAGCTCAGGGGAATCCCAAAGTTCACTCTCTTCTGCCCCATCTACTACATAACCCATTCTATGCAAATAATAATGAAAATTATTGCAGCTTATGTGCTAATATTTGCTGTAGAGCCAGGGATTCTAAGTGGTCTTACTTGCTGAAATCATGTAAGAGACAGTGTGGTACAGTGGCAAGAACACTGCATCCAGAGTTAGGAAATCTGGGTTCTAGTGCTAGGTCTTTTGCTAACTAGCTGCACAATCTTGGACAAGTCACTCACTCTCACTTGGTTTTTAGTTTTCTCATTTATACAATGAAGGGATTGAATTAGATGATCTTTAAGGTCTCTTAGCACAAACTTCGATAGCTTCTTAAATGATAGACTTGGAAGTTTCTCTTCTACCCATTCAGGTTCAGGTATATTTTCTACTTTTTGATGTAATGGATGTATGTCTATCCCATATTCTTTTTGGCAATGACATCTCTCAGAAGCTAATATTTCTGTAGCACTTACTTTGTGCCTGACACTGTGGTAAGTGCTTTACAATTATTATCTGATTTAATTTTCAGAACAACCCTGGGAGATAGGTGCTAGTATTACCCCTATTTTATAGGAGAGTAAACTGAGGCAAACAGAAGTTAAGTGACTTGCCCAGGCTCAGGCAACTAGTAAGTGTCTGAGGCAGAATTTGACTTCCTGAATCAGGATTTCCTGAATCCAGCCCTGACACTCTGGCAATTGTGCACCTAGCTGCCTCCAGATCAGCAACTTTCAGTATGAAAAGAGGACAAAGTTCTCATGGTGGAATGAGGTTCAAGCTTTAATTAGGGTAGGTGAGCCAGTCAGAGAGATGGAGACAAGATGAGAGTTGGGATTTGGCCTTGAAATCTTGATTGGTTCTTACACAAGGAAGCAACAGTACTCACTATAAAGTTCCCTAGTTTTATGGCAAAGATAACAAAATTTTAATTGGTACAATGCTTTCCATAATGTCTTGTCTTTGGAGTTCTATACCTCTGCCAATTATACACACACACGCACATGCGCACACACACACGTGTATATACACACATATATTTTACATGTTTTATATATGTATATATGTATGTGTGTTTGTACACACACATATACATAGCATCATGATTGAAATCTGTGAATCAGAGAAATTGAGGCAAGAGCTCCAAGCATGATCAGTTTATTAGCATGGCTATCAATTTGTCAATAAAGTGGGTCTAAGACCACCTCAGTTGGTACAAGGACCTTGTTGTGAACTTACAGAGCATTTTTAGAGGCATAAATGAGGAGCATTAAAATGAGTAACATAAACAATAAATGATGAACATTGATCACAGACTGGGGAACATGATAGTGATTAACATGGGTGTTTATGCTTTTTGATTGGTTGGAGTATTATAAGAGTTTTCATTAACATCATGGAAATCTGTCTTGTGTAAGCATCCCTGACAAAAATAGAGAACCTTTACAGGAATAGGGAACCTTAACAGATTAAAAATACTCAAGGTAGGGGGAGGACCCAAGATGGTAGAGAAAAGGCAGCAACTTGCCTGAACTCTCCTCAAAATCCCTCCAAAAACCTTTAAATGAAGCCATAAAACAATTCCTGGAGCAGCAGAACCCACAAAAGGACAGAGTGAAATAATTTTCCAGCCAAAGACAACTTAGTAGGTGAGCAGGAAAGATCTGTTGCACCTGGTGAGAGTGAAGCACGCTATCCTTTCTCACTTTGAAGAATGTAAGTGAATTGACATTGTTTGCTATAGGCTACATACATGCATACAACATTCTTACATAGCTTTATTAATAAGTAAAGCATTCTTAGTATCTTGGGTAGTACAAATGTATTCTTCTTCTCCTAAGGAATCTGAATTAGCATTCATATTTAGAATCCCAAATGTGTAGAAAAGAACATATGTACTTCCATAAATCCTTTTGATTTGTCACTCTGAAGTGAACAATCTAAGGCCATCCACTTCTGAATTACCTGGAACAATGATGCTTTATCAGTTGTCTAGTATAAGTATGAATTGATCTTTCCATTCTTCTCCATATTAATAGATAGGATACGTTAGTTATGAAAATTAATGAACTATAATTCTCCATGAAACTAGAAGAGCTTCATCACTAGTTGTTTCTCCTCTCCCAAATTTTATCCATTGTATTAGTAGAAAACACATTAACATTCAATCATTGGATTTGGAAACTGTTAAGAAGTGCCAGCAAAATATTTTTTTTCCAGAAATTTTGAATGGGGAGTCTACTGTCTGTGCCAAAGTAATTTAAAAAAAATTCTTGATCAGGAAGAAAAACAACAAAATAATATTACAGTATAAAAAGAAATTAAAGTTTTGGAATCTTACTTATAAAGGTTATAGTAATATCACCAGTGTAGAAAGGGGTCCCCCTTCAAATTTTTCATGGGGCATAGGAATTCTTGGTCTGTTTTTTATCTGTAAGCAAGAGTTTACAATACTCTCCCTCAATATTAGTTTGGAATGTGAGGGGTTGATTATCTGACTCCTCCAGTATCTATTTTTAATCATTTCATGGGCCTAATAGGAAAGAAATCCGGGGGCATGGTGGTATGACTATAGGAAAAGAGAAAGTGATAAACCTCTAAACTGTAGCAAAATGTACACATGGGCAGAGATTTCTTTGGTCTCTATTCTCACATTTTAGTATGGGTTATGTCATGCAATCACTTAGGAACATTTATACTGAATGAATCTTTCTTTTATTTTCTCTTCTCAAACCTGTCAGAAGGTATCTCATTCCTTTCCTAATAATAACTTAATAGATAATAAGACTTAGAATCATGGATAAGAACCTTAATGTCTACCTTCTTAGCTACCCTAGGTAAATCAGGAAACAGTCCAGTCCAATATTCTCTTTCTCATTAATCAATTATTCTGCTCAAAGATCCAAAATATAAATTTGGAAGCAGAAGTAGCTGATTATACTTTACTCTCAACCAATTTCCATCAAATAATCTGAGCCTCAAAGCTAATTTGTTTGAGACTCTTCTCAATGGTGGAGATTGGTTACTTAGTGCTCAATTCCCATTTGTTTACCTCTGATCCAATATTTTAAGGACCTATCCCACATTCTAACAATTTAAAATTAAATGCATTATAAAAGATGTATGCATATTTGAGGGGGGCATTTTTAATTTAATGTTTTGGGCTGAAACAGTGAAATGCCTACATGAGGGGCAGAATTAGTGAGAATTTTAGAAAAGAGAGATCCTGGTTTCCTGGCTTCCATATTTGAGAGAGAAATAAGTCACATCTCTTCAGGTCCATGAAGAGAGAGAAAGACTCTGGAAAGAAGCCAAAATGATATTCACTTGATCCTCAAACAGGCATGGACCACTGAATAATCAATCTTTTTCAATGAGGAGAGTCTTATACAAGTGGGCTTTGAGGCTTGGGTTACAGCTAGACCCTTGAAAAGGAGGGAGCATCTTTAACATAATTCAGAAATGGATTTTTTTTCCCTACGGAAAAGTCAAAGCAAGGCAAGGCAAGAAACATTTATTAAATGCTTACTATATGCCAGGCATTCATTTTGCTAAGACCTGGGGAAACAAATATAAGTGCAGAGATAGTCCCTGCCCTGGGGGAAGATAACACACGAAAGGAAATTGAAAAGCAGAGGGGCAGAAGTTAATTCTTAACCGTTGGGAAGCTGAATCCTGGAAAGTCAGAAGCATGCTGAGAAGGGATGAAGATTGTCCTGTCTAGGCCCCTCCTCTAAATGCAGACCTCGGGAGGAAATTATTAATGGGACAAGGGCAGAAGTGTGTTCCAAAGTAAGAAGGCCATAGGGACAGATAAAATGTTCCAGGGTGAGTAGATCCCAGATGCTGAGCAAAGTTTCAAGGTAAGACTGCAGCTAGGTGTTGAAGTCTGGAAAATCAGAAGCACATCTAGGAGAGTAACAAAGTTCAGCCATATGGGAGCCATCCTCAAAATGAAGAGCCCAGGAGAAACTCACCAGAGAAAGGAAAATCTGGGAACCCATCTTCAGAGCTGTTATGTTACACTAATTTGGGGAATTGCTGCAGAATTGTTTCAATCTGTACATAGGTTTGTAAGCATGTAGCATCTCATTCTGCTATTAAGAATGATCTATATAGGAGTGGAGGCTGGCAAACAAAACAAAACAAAACAAAATAAGACTAAACAAAACACTTTTTAAACAAATGCATATAGCCAAACAACAAATTCCTATATTGGCCATCTCTAGAAACATGTCTTACTCTGCACATTTAGTCTATCAGCTCTCTGTCAGGGGGTAGGTAGCATTCTTCACCCTAGATTCTCTGGAACCACGGTTGGCCACTGAGGTGATCAAAATTCTCAAGTCTTTGTTTATTATTATAGTATTGTTACAAAATAAATTGTTTTGGTTTTGTTCATTGCAATCTGTATCACCTCATACAAGTCTCTTCACAGTTTCTCTGAAGTGACCCTTTCATTATTTATTGCAGTAAAATAGTATTTGATTGTAGTCATATACCATAATTTGTTCAACCATTCTCTAGTTTATCGACACTCCCTTAGTTTCCAGTTATTTGCTACCCTACAAAAGGCTGCTATAATATATATTTCTATATTATATAGAGCTGCAATATATACATTTTTTATATATAAGATTTTTTCCTCTTTCTTTGATCTCTTTGGAGTATATAGGCCTAGCAATGACATTTCTGAATCAAATAGTATTATAGTTTAGTAACTTTTAAGGTATAACTCCAAATTGCTTTCTAGAATGGCTGGACCAATTCACAGGTCTAACTATAGTATATCAATGTATCTGCTTTTCTGTAGCTCCTCCAACATTTGCCATTTTCTTCTCTTCCTCATTTTCAAATTGCTCAAAGTCAGTAAGCCTTCATTCTAGTTGCTGCAGTGATAATGATAACAACAGCAATAGCTATAATACCTGCTCTGTTCCAGGTAGTCTGCTAAGTGCTTTACTTATAACAAATGTTATCTCATTCTATCTTCATAACTCTTGGAGGTAAGTACTATTATTAGTCCCATTTTCTAGTTGACGAAACTGAGGTCGAAGTTAAATGAATTGCCCAGGGTCACACTGCTAGGAAATGTTGGAGGCTGGATCTGAACTCAAACCTTCCTGACCTCAGGCCCAACACTCTATTCATTGCGACAACTAGCTGACTCTAGGCAATGAATAGTCCTAATTTAATTTTCCAGGCCTTTAGCGCTATGCTGAGAAAAAAAAGTGCATCTAGTATTTCTTCTTCTGTGTACACTAACCTAACACCCTGCCATGAGTGAGTTGCTGTGCTTTATTCCCCCTGTGTTGGAAGTAGCAGCAGAAATTCAGAGCAGCTAACCAGGAATAATACTCCCAGGGAGACGCGTAGGGAGATGACAGTTTGAGATCTGGATGACCTGAGCGCTTGCTGCTTGACTTGATTCCTTGTTACTTATCTTGTGCTCTGTTTTATGTAAATAACCTCTGCTTTACTATGATGTTAATACATTTTATCCTGGGTTGCTCAGAGGAGAGTCAGTGGAAATGGGGAATCAAGCATTGTGTATTGAGATAGATTGTTGCCCCCTGAGTATCAAAGCCCTGGAAAGAATCAATATTAGAGAGCTTGGATGCCATATTTACATGGAGCTTTTGGTCCTTTATTGTTGGATCTAGCAATTAACCTTACAAGACCTCATAGAGTGTTTTAGAATTCATCATTTTCCCTCTACATGTGTAAAGCCTATTAATCATTACATTTCTGAAGAATTATCTAAGAGTACATTAAATCATAGGGGCAATTTATAAAACAGATTTCTTCCTGGACTAATAATAATAATAACTAGCATTTATATAGCTCTTTAAAGTTTTGCAAAGCCCTTAACATTATCTCATTTGATATTGTCATTATACGTTTTTCTATTTGAGCCCAAAACATTAAATTAAAAATTCCCTTCTCAGCGTGCATACAACTTTTATGATGCATTTAATTCTGTTTCACACAGAATACAGAATAGGCCCTTAACAATGCTGGATTGGATGTTAGCAAATGGAAAAAAGTTCCCCTCAGTTTACTAGATTAATTCAGTTTAGTGTCAAAGGCAAAGAAAACAGACTTTTCCTCACTGATGGTTTTTCTCTTTTAATTTGCATACAAGCTATGGCACATTTCACCTATATTGAATATGCATTGTATAAATTAGTATAAGTAATTATTTTTACAGCATTATTATAGTAATAACAATTTCAGGTATGAAATATTCTTTTCTGCAATGATTAAATGAGGTAGTCAGGGTTTTGCCTAACCAATTAAATATCAAAGTACTTATATTAAGAAGTCAAACACATGAAACCTAATAACAACGATAAAAATAAAATTACTGGTGAAATGCATTAGGGAAGAAATAGACGAAGTTGGAAAAGATTTAAGCAAAAAGTATATCTGAAAAATGGAAGTGTCCACAAGGGCAATCAGAGCATACTAGGTAGGGTAGGAGCCAGTTGCAGAATCTATGTCGATTACCAGCCTAACAGTGATTTGTTGTTGTTGTTATTGTTCAATCATTCATTCCTGTCTGACTTTTTGTGATCCCCATTTTCTTGGCAAAGATACTGGAGTGGTTTGCCATTTCCTTCTCCAGTGGGTTAAAAGCAAATAGGTTCAGTGACTTGCCCAGGGTCACACAGCTAATAAGTGTCTGAGGCTAAATTTGAACCTAGAAGATGAGTCTTCCTGACTCCAGGTCCAGAGCTCTATTCACTGTGCCACCTAGTAGACACTCAATTGTACCTGTTTCTTAAGGTATTATTTTCTGAGCAATGAAGACTCACTGACTGAATGTACTGGGTGAAAGAGGAATTAATCAGAGATGGCTATGAGGCTTTGAGTCCTTTTTTACTCAAAGTACAATCTGTGACTCAGGTTTGGATACTTTACACATTTTTAATTCACCCTCAGTTGTCTGTCCCCTCTGGTCTGGAGAGTGGAACACTAAACTCCCCAAACCTTCCTTTGTAGAGGGCTCACATCCTTCCTGGTAACTCCATACTTTATCAGCAATTCTGCTTGGCTTCTGCTCCATGGAACACCCTCACCCTGGATGTCCTCTGATTCCTGCCTCCTTCTCACTTCCCCTCCCCAAACTTTTCAGCTCTTTTTTGTGTGTTTTCTTCCCTCATTAGATTGTAAATTCCTTGAAGGTAGAGACTGTCTCTTTTTCTTATCTGTATCCCCAGCACTTAGCAAGGTGCCTCGTACATATTGGGTACTTAAATATTTATTGAATTGAATTTATTTTTGATGAAATAAGTATTTCTGGCACAAATTCTTTTATGCCTATACTTGGTCTGGCCCAGATAGAATTTTCTAATACATTTTAAGTGGCATTGCTTTTTTTTTTTTACGCATAGTCCACTTTGTCCTAAGGTGGTATAGTGCATATGCAATGGTTCAACTATTGTCAATGATAAGAAGAAATCACTAGAACTATCAGCAGATGTTTTTCACTTTGCATCTGTTTGATTTCCTCTTGGTTTTACCTATAAATTCTCCCAGGATAATCTGGCTTTGTTATGTCTTAGTCCAAGTCTTCTGCAATCTCATTTTCCACAAATCACTTATTATTTTGTGAGGTATAATTTTCTACCACTATCCCAAGTAATTTTTTTATGCTCCTTGGAGAATGCCATGAGACGCTTGAGAAAAGAATAGATTTGGTGGTGTAGTTAGTAGGATTTGAAGTTAGGAAGACTTGAGTTCAAATTCTTTCTCAGATACTAACTGTGTGTCCCTGAAAGAGTCACTTAAACTCTCTGGGCATTAGTTTCCTGAACTGTAAGATGAGGGAATTGGACTGGATGGTCTCTTTGGTCCCTTCTAACTCCCAGCTGCTGTGGAGAATGAGGTAAAGTGTCAGTTAGGAAGTAAAAGGATTATCTTACTGCCAGAGAGGGCCCAGTTGAGGGCCTGTGGACCTGGTTAGCAGAGTTTTGTGACAATAACAGATTCAAACTCAACAGTAGCAGATTTAAAGCCAATAGTTGTCAGGCATCTAACCCCTAATTCCCCATATATCATAAAAAAGGGCCTTTAAAAAATTTGAGCAGCTGGTTAATAAATCAAATCGGCATTTCTAAAAATACTTTTATTATATTAGCTCTCCAAATTGGTCACTAAAGTTGTTTATTTCTTTCTAAACTTTTCTTGTTGATAGCTTCAGAAGTCATGTCCACTTAGTCTACCTTCATGAAACCAGAGGTACTGTTATTAAGGGAAATAAGTATTCAATGAGTAATTACAATAATAAACAACTCACCTTTATATAGCATTTAGATAAAGTGCAGCTCCTCACAATTGTGTGAGACAGAGGCCACTTACTCAAAATCAAATCTAAATACTTAGATACCTTGAAAGCAGAAAGGAGTTTATTGCTTTCTCATGAGAAAGGGTACCACCCCTCATCATGGCACTAATGGCACAGGGCCAGGGGAGTACAAATTGGTTGCAGAAAGCAAGGTCTATTTATACCCTAACTTGAGCTCCACCTCCCCAACCCCCTTCCTCTTATCCCAGTGGCTAGGCTTCAGGGGGCACAATCCATTCACAGAAATCTACCCCAGCAACAGAGACAAGAAAAGGCGGAAGTTTTGAAATAAGTCAGCAGTTTAGGTTGGGGGTGGGGCTATTCTTTCTGCTACGTACTTAAAAACAGGGTCTGAGCAGGGGAGGGTTTTGAAAGCATGCTTTTAACAAGGTCAACAATACAAGAACTGTTAACAAGAATTATTGACCCTTTGAGGAGACTTCACTTTTGAGAGATCATCTCTCACACAGAGAACAAAGATTATATACAGTTTTGAGACCCTGCACCCCTTCCCTTTCCTACACTCCCCCTACTCCTGATTGGCCAGTAAATAAGGTGCACTATCTATTCTAAAGGATCTGCCTAGGAACAACAGAATTGTGCCTGCTTTGTCCAGAGTTTTAACAACTGCTTACAAAATCTGGATGCGAAAGGGGAAAGAGGTCAAGCAGAGTAGGATGTGCTGGGATGCCACCTGGGGCGAACTTGCAAAAACGTTTGATTTCAAGTTGTTTGTTTCCCCTGTTCCTTAACCCTTGAGTACACTTCATTCATCCCTCACACAATAACCATATGAAGTAGATGGTTTTAACAACAACAATCCCTGAAATGTCTATAGACCTTTAATGTTTGCAAAACACTTATATGCATTATGTCATATGAGACACAATAATATCATGGCATAGGCATGATAGCTTTTTCTTTTCTTTTTTTTTTTCCGGTGAGGCAATTGGGGTTAAGTGGCTTGCCCAAAGTCACACAGCTAGTGAATGTTATGTATCTGGGACCAAATTTGAATTCAGGTCCTTCTGACTCCAGGGCGGGTGTTCTATCCACTGAGCAACCTAGCTGTTCCCAAACAAGATAGCTTTTATTGCCATCATTTTACAGACAAGGAAACTGAAGCTCAGAGAGGTTAAGTGGCCCATTGTCACAATGCTATAAAGTATCAGAGCTAGAACTTGGTGATGTCCCAAGAATGACCCTCCCTTGGTACCTCTCGCTTGTGTTCTCTGATCCACTGCCCTTAGGGGTAAACTTCTTAGCCCAACCACTACTTGGACTTCAGTTACCTCTCTGTCCCAAGGTTCTGGCTGAGCTGGGCTAGGAAAACATGTAGTGTGCCTGTTGCTATACACTTAAGAAGTGTGTGTATACTTTTGCCCTATTATATTAGGGCCAATTTGAAAGTGAATGACTTAATTATTGGTCACATGATATGTTATTAAATAATTTTATTGCAATAAAAACCTTAATGTGCCCTGTGGTATTTAAAAGCCCCTTAATCATAAAGCTCCCCCAATTCATATGTTAATGAATCATAAGAAGCTGATTAAGTTTAAGTGTCCAGAGGCCATGTTATTGGAAGCAATTGTTTTTGGAATTCTTTATTAAAAAAAAACATTCTAAAGCAGAGGTTCTTAACCTGGGGTCTGTGAAATTAAAAAAAAAAGGCTTAGATAATTATATTTCAATATAATTGGTTTCCTTGGTAATCCTATGATTTTTATTTTGGCATACTGCCCCTGAAAGGCAAAGACACTTTGGAGGCCTGGTCAACACATATTTCTAGTTCACTTTTTGACTTGACTATCTAAGAATTAACTCATGACAAAACTAGCCATGTGGCCCTGGGCAAGTCACTTAACTCTACCTCCAGTTCTGCATTTGTAAAATGAACTGGAGAAGAAAACCTCAAGTAGGATCACAGAGAATGGGACAATGACTGAACAACAACAACAAAGAGCTGGGTTTGTAAAGCCAGATCTCTTGCCCCTCCCATGGTTTGGCTTTAGTCTTTCATTTGCAAGGTCATCATAGGATCATGATTTAGATAGGAAAGAAATTTCAGAGGCCATCTATTTCAAGCCTCTATATTTTACAGATGAGGAAATCAAGACCCATAGATTTTAGATAACATGAGCATAGATACATAGTTCCCAAAGTGTCAAAGACAGGATTTGAACCTAAGCATTCTTGAGTCCAAGTCATTGGATCATATATTTAGATCTTGATGAGACCATCGAGCTCCTTCATTTTATAGAAAATGAAACTAAGGCCAAGAGGTAAAATGGCTTACTCAGGGTCACACCACTAGGGTCAGAAGTAGAATCTAAATACACAGTCTCCTGATTTTAGGCCCAGCACTCTCCCCATTATCCCTTCTTCAAGAAGCCCACTGTTGAGGAAATCTCCCTGTAGGAAGCTGGTGACCTAAGGCTACAATTCAGGAATTCTTGAACTTTATTTTACTCCTGATATGAGCCTTAATGCTGGTACTATTCAGGAAATCTCTCTTCTCTCACTAGAAAGCTGAATTCCAGGATTATACTGCCTAGGGAATTAAATATCCCCCCTCCTCTGCTCAACAGCTTGGGATTCAGAAACATTGTCCTTATACTTCTCAGGCCTCGTTACAAGCATATACCACTGCCATTTACTTCTGCTGTAAAATTGCCATTAATGCTCCTGGGTGAAAGGAGGTAGATAAGTCCTTCCACCTGCCTGTGCTTTATAAAAGCTGGAAGAAGGTTTAAGGGGAATGTAAAGAGGCAGTCCTAGAGAGCCAGAGAGAGTGTGTGCACATCTACCTCACTAACTTTGACCATGGCACTGAATCAAATGTTCTTGATGCGGATACTGCTTACAATGGTACAGCTAGCAGCCCTTCCTTGGATGCCTATCCATATAAAAATATTCAGGGATTCCTTGAGAACCAATTATACTTACCAACATGCAGAGATGTTATTAGTTTACTAATTAAAATTATTAAGAGATAATTTAATGGTTTATTATATGTTCAGAGCACAATTCCATGGTACACAAAAACCAATGGGTCATGAGTAGCATTTTCAAAAACCTCATATAAAGCAAGGCAGGATGGACACAATTGAAATTTTTATAGAGTGCAGAAAGGGAAGGTAAAGATTTACACATCAAAGAATAGATAGAAAAAGGGAAGATCTATATCAGGTAAAATAATTAACTGATCAGCAAATACTAGGGGATTTAATTGGAATTTACAGACAGAGCAGGAACTAGCAAGATAGCAACAGGGCTAAAGTTGGTGTCTCAGCTTAACTAAATAGGGATAGTAAAGCTGAGCCAGAAATTCTTCTGTCACTGACCACTTAATTATATGAGTTGAAAGCTCCAGCTATAGATATCTTAAGGAAATGACAGTCATAAAGCTAATACAGAAAAATCATCTTAGCACACTATCCTCTTACCAATATCGTCCTTTAAATCCTCCACAGGTGGTCCACCCAATGTGATGGAGACCTTCCTCTATTTCTCTTGACATTATCTGGATAGCAATAGAGCATGCTGAATATCAATCATCTATAACTCTTGTTTTGCAAGTGACCCATCTTCCCTCTTGCCCCATATATCTGCTGATGTCCTTTATGCTGCTTCTCTAGCCTAATTCTTCATTAGCATTGTGTCCATGTCCTTTTGCCCTTTGTATGACCTTCAACTTTAATTCTTTGGAAGCCATGGAATTTTATGACTCATAGGGGAGTTTTTTCAGGATTCTGAATTTCTGGGGCTAATTGTTTCAACATGTTCAATATGCTGATCCATATGTTCATCCTAGAGAATATTTTAAGTAATACAAGTTTCCACTTCAGGGGGAAGTTCCTGTCAGTTTTAAGTTATTTATGATGGCAAGAAAAAACTCCATTTCCCAGAATGATATGGTCCAAAGATACATTGTAAAAAGCACCAAGCAGGGGTGACTGAGAACAACAAAGTTATTAAAGATTGAGGACAGCAAAGAGAAGTTGTTTTTGTTTTTTTGTTTTTCAGGACATAGGGAATAGCATCAGTGTCAGCTGTGGAGGCAGGGCCTGAGACTTTCTCAGTTAAGACAAGATCTACAACAGAGGAAGTGCATGCTACAGCTATTTCTAGGTAGGTGGTAGGGACTTTGACGTTGAGACTGGCAGGAAGTTTTCCTCGTAGTGGATCAAAGGGTGAGTTCCTGGACCAAGTATGGGTATTGCTGACAAAACAGAGCAAGTAGGAGAGAGACTCCAAGGGGAAGCCAGAGAAAGAAAAGTCTGTGTCTGTGAAGAGATATATACATGGTCTTCACTCAAGAAGTGCCAACTCCACTCACATCATGGGGACTTCCCTATTGGTGTTGTAAATGTATTCCTTGCTTCTAGTCTCAAGTACCAGTTGCATTACATCCTAGCCATTTTGTAATAAATAGATGTTTGAATGCTTTTTGGTTGCCTTGGTTGCTAGCAGATTAGTTGAATGGATACCCTAGAAGTGAGCCAAAATCAGATGTTCCCAGATTTATCTGGGTTGAAGTATGAGCTGTGATATTATTACTAAAAAGTCTTTAAGAATGAGCCCCCTCTATCTGTTTTCAATCTTTACAAGCTAGCTCTAGTAAAGTTGTTTAGTTGAGGAATAAGGGGTAGAGGAATAAGCATTAAATTTTAGAATATAAATATTACAACAAATTATAGATTCAGTGATGAATGAATGAATAAAGAATAAGGAAAATCATGTTGTTGATAAGAGAAACCACTATTTGAAGACCTACAAATTTGCAGAACTTGTAGGTAGGGAGCCTGAAGTCCAGAGAAATGACCAATCCAATGGAGTCACATAACTAATTAGCTACACTGAGGACTAGTACCCAGGCCTCTAAATTCCCATTTTGAGGGGATTTTTACTATACCACACCTATTTCTTTAAGATTCACATTTGAGAGGGGTATAGTAGAGACAGTCTGGATGATAGAAGTTCCAGGTTAGCTTCTTACACATACTATGAACTCCCAGGCACATCACTGAACTTCTCATGCTCTAGATAACCAGGACTGCTCTAGGCAACCAAATTACAAAGGAGTTGATGATCTTCACTGAGAAAGGAGGAAGACTTACTTTCATCAATAAATTCACATGTCCATTGGCAGAAAAAGATTCACATCTTTTAAAAATGTTTTATTTTTAATTTATTTTGTTAAATATTTCCCAATTACACATAAAAATTTTAACAATTATTTAAAAAAATTTTTTTGAATTCTAAATTCTTTCCCTTTTTATCACTCCTCTCCCCTACTTGAGAAGGCAAGCAATTTGATTTTGATTTTTCATGTGAGGTCAAACAAAACGTAGTCATGTTACAAAAAGAAAACACAAACAAAATAAAAGAAAGAAAAAAAATAAAAGTATGCTTCAATACATATTCAGAATTCATCAGTTCTCTCTCTGTTGATCATCCTTAGCATATTGCTGTTACTGTGTACAACGTTTTGGTTCTGCTCACTTCCCTTTGCATCAATTCATTTAAGTCTTCCCAGGTTTTTCTGAAACCATCTTGCTTATCATTTCTTTTTCTTTTTTCTTTTCTTTTTTTTTTTTAGTGAGGCAATTGGGTTTAAGTGACTTGCCCACAGTCACACAGCTAGGAAGTATTATGTGTCTGAGGCTGGATTTGAACTCAGGTCCTCCTGACTCCAGGGCCAGCGCTCTATCCACTGTGCCACCTAGCTGCCCCCTTATCATTTCTTATAGCACAACTGTATTCCATCACCATCACATACCACAACTTGTTCAGGCATTCCCCAAGTGATGGTTATCCTCTTAATTTCTAGTACTTTTGTACCACAAAAAGAGCTATTATAAATATTTTTGTACATATGGGTCATTTTCTCTTTTCTTTGATCTCTTTGGGATATGACCTAGTGGTAGTATTGCTGCGTGAAAGGGTATGCACAGTTTTATAGCCCTTCGGGCATAGTTGCAAGTTGTTCCACAGAATGGTTGGATTAGTTCACAGCCCAGAAGATTCATATCAAAGTATCAACTAGAAATCTCTGGATAATAATTGGCATTAAAATGAAGAAAATAGTCACTTGTGATAATTTTTGGTCAGAAGACACAGCTTTTCCAATAAAAGAATCTTGAATCTATAGATTCCAGGATTTCTATGTAGAGAATCTGTCACTCAAGATTCTAAAAAAACCCAACCAAATTCTATATGAGATATAGGTAGCTTTTACTAACAGCTTGGCTATATAAAAACTACTAATTAGTAACTACTAATTGAAGCTGCTGTCAGTGAAGGTGTATATCAATTATGTTGATTTACAATGAATTTTGTACTTTTTATGTTTTAATTGAGAAAAGTATTGGATGGATCTTGTGGCTAAATCCAACAGCTTTCTCCCTAGGAATGTCAGCTTTGTACACTTAAACTTCCATTTTCTACAATGAAAGATGTCAGGGACAGAAATTATTGCTTCTTCTCAATACCCTCTTTTCCCCACGTATTTTCAAGATGCACCTGGGTATGCATATTTTTTCAAAGCTAAAAATAGATGCTGTTTAAAGTTGAAGAGCTTTAAATGATGCAGACAAAATAGTATTGCTGAACATTAGAATATTTACACCTCAGAAGAGGAAT
Organism: Phascolarctos cinereus; assembly: GCF_003287225.1. NCBI lineage: Eukaryota > Metazoa > Chordata > Mammalia > Diprotodontia > Phascolarctidae > Phascolarctos > Phascolarctos cinereus. The sequence goes on from NW_027555958.1 coordinate 188,546,008, forward strand.
TTACAAATATAGTTCTTGATAAGATGTATGCAGAGCCTTGAAGAATATACATGATCTTCATACATAAGTTTCTATTTGCTCTAGAAGAAATGAACAATATGATATTTGTATTCACATCTTTATTGAAACCCATTCATACCAATGTGTTAGTTCTCCTCAGTATTTGCATTATTGAATCTTCCATTTCTAATTGTGGAATGAAAAGTTTGCATTCATAGGTTCTCAAAGTGGGTGGTACTCTGCCTTGGGGGTGCTGGAATGATCCAGGGGGAGGTAGTAGCCTTGGGTGCAGTTGGGGGGGTGTTGAATAAAAATAAGGGTTTATCTAACCTAATCCCAGGGGGATACTGAGTGATTTTTTTTTTTTGGGAAGGGGGCAGTAGTCCAAATAAATTTGGGAACCTATAAAGGGTATAAGGAGACTTTTCAGGAGTTCACCATATTCCCAGAATGTATTCCTTGGAAGACTAGTCTCAATAAACCATAATATTTTAGCACCAAATAAAATCCCCCTACTGGGAAGAGGTCGTCATGGGGGTAGACCACTCTACTTAGGCTATAAAAAGCTAGCTAGGGTGGAATTAAAAAGAGAGAGAAAGTGAGAAGGACATGATGGCAAAAGGAGGAGATGCTCACAATTCCCAAGTCTGCAGGCCTGGGAACTATGCCTGAAAAGGCATACAGATGTGAATTACAACCTGAGTCAAAGAATGGAAGCAAGTGGACCAGATATTTCAAGTGGGAGGTGCAGGCTGGCAGAGAAGAAAGTAGCTTGTGGTCTGTGGCTCCTGATGACTAGCACATACTGCCCTAGCCAGGAAGAGCAAAAGGGGAATTTAAGCTAACACATTTGTTATGAGTTAATTGTTGTGAGTGACTTACAGTCTGTTGCTTCTGCGGTATATAGAGATAAGATGTTTAGAGTAAGCAAATGGATTTTTAGGTTGGTTCTTCTGTAGCTGTAGGAGACACAATGGGTCCCAATCTGAAGGAGTTTTTTGCCTTCAGGGTTAGGGCTGTGAGGTGTTTGGAAATATTGTACTATATGATACATGTTTCTAATATTTATTGATCTTCACCATGTTGTTGCTAAATCTAATTAAATTTCTTGTTTAACATTAAACACACTTACACATCTTTGTGATAATGATGGAAAAGAATTAGGTGGTACTATGGAAATTAACGTCATATTAACAGAAAAAGGAATAGAATCAAATTCATCAAAGTACTCAGAATGGGCAAGGTGCCTCTCAAACTCTATGCCCCCTTCCTCCCCACCTTCCTCCTCTGCCCCCACCCCAGCTCTTGGTGTTCAGGCAATCCCAAACCTCATATCTCAGCTTTTTTTCCCTCAGCTAGGTAGTGCTATGGACAGAATTCTGGACCCGGATTGAGGAAGACCTAAGTTTAAATTCAACCTCAGGTGCTTACTAGCTGCACGACCTTGGGCAAGTCAATTAATTTTTGTTGGTCTCAGTTTCTGTGTCTGTAAAATAGATATAATAGCACCAATCTCCCAGGGTTGTTGTTATTCAGTCATGTGGGACTCTTTGTGACCCTCTGGACCATACTGTCCATGGGGTTTTCTTGGCAAAGATACTGGAGGAGTTTGCCATTTCCTTCTCCAGTAGACTCAGGCAGAGGTTAAGTGACTTGCCCAGGGTCACACAGCTAGTAAACATCTGAGGCTGGATTTGAACTCAGGTCCTTCTGACTCCAGGCCCAGTGCTCTGTTTACTGAGCCACCTAGCTGCCTCCAGGGTTGTTGTGAAGATCAAATGAGAATATTTGTAAAGTGCTTTGCAAACCTTAAAGCACTATATAAATGCCAGCTATTATTATTAGTCCAGAAACCCACTTTCCTTTTGAAGGTAGGTTTTCAGCGAGATGTTAGAGGTACACTGTTCTGATGCTCAAATTCAAACTCCCTCCAACACCTCCTCTCCCTCTAGATATTGTTGGGAGGAAAAGGTGACTCATGGGGTACCACAGCTAGACTGGATGTTGAAGCTCCCCCAGTTCTGATCTCTGTTCACAGTATGACTGCTGACTGCTCAGTTCTGTTCTGACTATGCCTTCTGCTGCTTTCAGGCCCCTGTATACATTTACTATTTGTTCCTGAGACTGGCTCAAGTGTAAAGGGTATGAGTTAACTATTAAAATATTATTTCAGGACAGCACTGGCAGGGCAAAAAACAGACTGGCTCCTTGCTAATCTTCATCTTGACCCTCTTTGTCTTTGCTTTTTGGAAATTGGTGTTATCCTGCCCAGTCTGATACTATGCTACTCATGTCCTTCTTCTGAGTGCCTTCCTAGTCAGGTAAGAACCCACCAGGTTTACCCCTTCCTCATTCCACATTCTTAGTTCCTCCTACATTCTGTGGCAACTCCACAGTGTATGGGGGAAGGGAGGAAGAGAACAGAAAGAGCAAGAAGTGTTTAGTCTTTCATAACAACACTAAACTTTACATACATTTCTAGCCCCTTCTCTACTCACCCTTCTCCAAGGGAGACCTTAATTCCTGCCAGGAGAGGAAGGAGAAGGTTGGGGCCAGAAGCTTGGCCACTCTATTCTCCTCAGAGAGAAGGGGCTAGAATAATATTTATTTGTTCCCCTAAATATTATTAGTTTAAAGGATATGGCTTCCAGGTTCAAGCTAACTTCTGACAACTGTTTCATTATTTGGGGGTGCAGTATGCGGAAGGAAGCAGGACTCAAATTTTATATACTAAGCTTGACTCCCTTTCTGCAAAATACTAGTTTCACAATGAATGTATATAGTTGGTAGCCAAGAAGTCCATTTATACAATTCCATAATAAGCAGAAATCAGAGAAGGTATACATAGGAGAAAATGTACCAGATAATGTAGAGTGAAGGAGCTTTCCTATTGGGAGTGAAGTAACTCAAGTCGATCAAGGGAGATCTCACCCAAGGGAAAGTTCATTGAAGTCTCTAGTTTAGCAAAATGGGGATAGGGACATGATGGAGACTGCTAGCTTATTTCATGTCAGCTTCTTCCCAGAGTCTTTCCCTTCAATAACTTGAAGTAGGAGTGGCATCTTCTATCCTTTCTCCTGAAGCTGCAAGCCAGAAGTGCCCAAAGTGCCTGCCAAATCTGAAGTCTGAGAAGACTCTTGAGCTTGAAGAGAGTAAACCTTGCCACTCTTCTCTCTCCCGCTCTCACCAACTCCACTCTACCCTTCACACAGGCTCAGGGTATTGATCTCCAACAATGAGGAGACAGCCCCATACCAATAGGCTTTGGGACTTGGGTTACATGATATCTAGCATTTATATAATGCTTTAAGGTCTGCAAATATCTCATTTTATCCTTACAACCCTGGCAGGTAGTATTATTTTAAGCCCCATTTTACATATAAGGCCACTGAGGAATAGAGAGGGTCACATAGCTAATAGTGTCTGAGGCTGGATTGAATTCGGAACTTCTGACTCCACATCCAGTGCCCTTTTGCATGTTGTGGCTGTTCAGTAGCTTTAGTTGTGTCTGACTCTTTGTGACCCCATTTGAGGTTTTCTCAGCAAAGATATTGGAGTGGTTTGCAGTTTCCTTTTCCAGTTCATTTTACAGGAGAGGAAACTGAGGCAAACAGGATTAAGTGACTTGCCCAGTATCACATAGCTAGTAAGTATCTGAGTCCAGATTTGAATACAGGTCTTCCTGATTTCATATACCCTTCTCTTGCACAAAGCAAAGGATAAATTGTAAAAAACTGTTCACTTCCAAAAGCACCAATGTGAAATTCCAGTATAATTTCACATAAATTATTTGTTGTTATAAAGAAGCAGCTTTGGCATAGCTTTATTTCCAATTTTCATTTTATTTTCATCTAATATCAAGCAACATCACCTCTCCTATTTTCTATCAAACATAAGTTGCTAGGCAACTGTTCTTTCTGAAGCAAAAGACTGTATTTGATCCTCATTATTTGTAGATTTTGCATTTGTGAATTTACTTACATGCTAAAATTTATTTGTAATCCCCAAATCAATACTCGTGTTTTTTTTTTTGTGGTCATTCAAGGACATACAAGGACATGCAGAAAGTGGTGAAAAATTCAAGTCTGCTGATGGGCATGTTCCCAGCTGAGGTCAAACAAGGCAATGCTCTGCCTTCTTGCTTCAGTTAACATACTGTAAACAAATATCCTTTTTGCTGTTTTTCATATTTGTGTCCTTTTTGTTGGTGATTTTGCTATTTAAAATGGCCTCCAAGTATAGTCCTGAGGTGCTGTTTGATGTTCCTAAGTACAAGAAGGCTGGGATGTCCCTGAGGGAGAAAATAGATATGTGAGATAAGCACCATTCAGGCATGAGTTATAGTGCTGTTGGCTATGGGTTTAATGTTAATGAATAAACAACATAGTCCATCCAGAAAAAGGAAGAGGAAATTTGTTGATCTGTACATGAGGCCATTCCAGAAAGTGCTAAAGTAAATGTTGTGACCAGAGACTCATTGGAATTTAATCCTGTATTTCTTCTAGGAGCAATGGTTCAGTATTCATTAATTCAGTATTTGCCATGACTTTATAGAACATAAGTACTGCAAATGACAAGAATTGACAATATTTACAAATACTTTGACAGTTATCAAACCCAGGGATCCAAATTCCAGCATTCTCTCCAAAGCAATTTGCCAAGTTGGAATTTCCCCCTTCAAAAACCTTGTAGAGAAGAATAACCTGTACTATGAGTTATTGTCAAATTAAACAAAAAAGAAAAAAAACCACAAAATAGCCATTTATGGCAACAAATGCTGTCAGAAATCAAATAACTTTCTACATTTCAGGAGTTTTGGGGGGTATTTTTTTGATCCAGACCTGTGGTTTCATAGGTTTGAGGACACCCTCTACTGTTGCAAGTTAGCAACAGGTGTCTAACTTTTAGTCTTAGAAAATTTCCTTGGGCACTGTAAGATTGTGACTTTCCCTTGTTCACACAGGTAGTATATTCCAGAAGAAGGACTTAAATCCATACATTCTGACTCTAGGGCTAACTATCTATTCTTTTCCACTGCTTCTCTCAAAATATCTAGTATTTATTTATAATACTGATCATAGTGCATTAGTAGCAAACAATATGGGTAGCATGGGATGGTGAATAGAGAGCTGGCCTTGGTATCAGAAAGACCTGAGTTCAAGTGCCACCTCTGATACCGATTAACTTTGTGACTTCTGGACCTTGGGCAAATTGTTTAACCTTTTAATGCTCTAGATCAATGGTGTCAAACTGAAAAAGAAATGGGACCACTAAACAGTACATAAGGATCCCTGTGGGCTGTATATTGATTTAGAAAAACACATATTAACATTATTTATGTTTTATTGTATTTTTGTTTGTTTCATTAAATATTTCCCAATTAATTTTAATCTGGTTCAGGCTGTACTTGAAGTGTTGTGGGCTGCATATGGCCCATGGACTACGTGTTAGACATTTATGAACTAAACAACTCTTTGAAGACTATAAGGTTCAGAGAAGGTACCAGTCTTCATTGATGGAGGGAGTTTTCTCCCTGAAAGTTTCCTATACTAAGTGAAATCATATTCTCAATAAAATGACTGATTAAAGTATAAGAGGATTGACCAGGGAAATTCTCACAGATCAGTTTGATGAGCATGCCTCTTCCCTTAGAGAGGAGTATAATCATATCTGTTGATACATTGCTAAAAGGACAATGATAATATCAGATTGATTTCCAGTGACTGGGGTTCTCCTGAGGTGATTGGCTGGTTGGTACTCTGGGGAAGATGAACTCTTTTTTGAGGAGCTTCTGCTCTTTGCTGGTTTATAAAAGGAAGAAACAGACTAATTTCTGTTCTTTCCCTCCTTCCCCACCCCTTCCACTTTTTATTCTGTTAAGAGGACAAACTGGGGAAGGTGGTAACGGGCATGAGAAATGCATATTTCTAATAATATTTGTGTGTGTGTGTGTGTGTGTGTGTGTGTGTGTGTGTGTGTGTGAGTGAGGCAATTGGGGTTAAGTGACTTGCCCAGAGTCACACAGCTAGTGAGTGTTATGTGTCTGAGGTTGGATTTGAACTCAGGCCTCCTGACTCCAGGGCTCTATCCACTTTGATACCTAGCTGCCCCTCAGAGTTACATTAATTTGCATTTCTTCAATTATCAGTGATTTGGAGCATTTTTTTCAAATTGTTGTTGATAGTCTGGTTTCTTCTTTTGAAAACTGCTGGTTCACATCCTTTGACCATTTATCTTTTGGGGAATGTTTCTCCTTCTTATAAATTTTAATGTATCTTGGATATAAGATCTTTTTTTTTTTTCTGAGGCAGTGAGGTGAAGTGTCTTGCCCAGGGTCACACAGCTAGTAAGTGTCATGTGTACGAGGCCAGATTTGAACTCAGGTCTTCCTGAATCCAGGGCTGGTGCTCTATCCCTTGAGCCATCTAGCTGCCCCTTGGATATAAGATCTTTATTAAGGAAATGCTATAAGATTTTTTTTTTCCTGTTTCAGTAAGGGAGATTTCTTGGGTAGCATCAGCCTTGAGGATTGCCTTGTGAGTAAACTCAAGTTTCAAAGTTTGGAGAGATGACATTCTAGGGAGAAAGGGTTTCCCAAGCAATATTTTTCTTGAAGAAAGAAGAGAATTGCCCTTTTGACTTTTGTAGCAAGAAACAATAGGGGACTTAAAGGCATGGCATAAATAAAGTCAAACTTGCCACCTCCCTTCCCTCTCTCCCCAAAGACTACAGTGAATTTTTCAGACATTTAAGGTCTCATAAGAAGAAGGTTTGCCTGACTAGGATCCCCAAAGTGTGTTTATCTTCCACTAAGAGTCCAAACCATATCCAGTACCATGAGACTATTAGGCACTGTACTGTATAGGACCGTTTGTGAGATGTAAGGATTTACTGCAGTGTGGAAATATTAGTCTACTGGTAAACCTGCTAGGTGGCATAGTGGATGAGAGTTCCAGGCATGAAGTCAAGAAAACTCATCTTTCTGAGTTCAAATCTGGCTTCAGACACTTACTAGTGTCACTTAATCCTGTTTGCCCCAGCTTCTCATCTGTAAAATGAGCTAGAGAAGGAAATGACAAACCACTCCATTATCTTTGCCAAGAAAAGCCCAAATGGGCTCACAAAGGGTTGGACATGACTGAAATGACTGAACAACAGCAACAACAAAAACTCAAGTTCAGTTTCTTGCAAGGTGAGTGATTGTGAATGCTTTATGTGTTTTCTCCATCTGCTTATAGGCTTCTGTAAGTCCCTTATGTCTTATGCATTTTCTGTGGGCACTGTCTTGTATCCAATATGCATTTGTTACTTTGAGTGAGAAGGTAGGGACACTCCTAGACACTCTTATTTGGAGAATTTCCCAGAGAAAATCTGCGTGAGGAGTCAAAGAGAGAGTATGAAATGTTTGGGTCAATCCCAGGATTGGACAGAGTTCATGTGAACCTGGGGATTGCAGATCCCTGGACCATAGAATATACACATAATGTTTAATAGTAGGATAGAAACAAAAACCAACCAAACAAAAATACGCTAACATATCTTGATATTTTATCCATATGACATTTTATCTAATTTTTTCCGTGATGATGTCCTCTGAATTCTGTAGTTTGAAGGTTGAACACCAGATGCCCAGAAGGAGAATATTCCCTGAACAATACTCTTCTTGGAAAAGAAAGAGGACTATAATTAGGAGGATTTGCAACCCTAGAACTAAAGCCATGCCAGGAGAGGCCAGGAGACCTTGACCTTGCAAATCTTTCATGATATTGCTGTGAGTTGCTTGAGTGGTGCAGTTTAAAGATAAGTGAGGAGTATTTGTTCATTGTAAAGTATTTTTATTTTCTAAGTCTAATGAATGTAATGGATTATTTGAGTGTTTTATGTTTCTTATATTCATTCATGTGCAGGGGTGCATTTGAGCCTTATTCATTTTCTGTTGTGGAGGAAATAAAAAAACTGCCCTATACATAATACCCATATAGTCACAATACTTGTATTGGAAGGGACCTTTTGTCTCGAAATAGGGGAAAATCCTAGACATGAGCCAGATCTAAGCCGTATTTTAGAGATTTCTCTGGAATTTTACTTTGATATGGAGGTATGACCAAAGAGAGAGATCCTGAATACTTTGGGTTTAAGGATTAAATCTGGCCAGTTTGAACTCCCAGTCCTTGGGATTGAGGGGGACATGAGACTGTGAGTGCCATAAAACTGAGAGAGATAGGCTCAATAGCTATGATCACTTCTTGCTCTGCCTATTACTCTGTGCTAATAGGACCCCTGAAATCATGGATCTAGATCTGGGAAGGACTTTAATTAGTCATCTAATCCAATTCTCTCATCTTACAGATGAGCAAGCAATCTTAGACAGGTAAATGATATCTGCCCAAGGGTCCTACAGCTAATAAGTGGCAGAATAGAGATTTAGACCAGGGTCCCTTGGTGTTTAAATCCAGACCACTTTACATTGTACCATGAGCTATTTTACTCTCCTTTCCCTCGTGTCCCTTGCTGATCAAGCTATCAATTAGCATTAAGCCAACTAGCAAAGATTTTAATTGATCTTTATTAGCTGTTATACAATGAAGTGTGATACTGATTGACAGCTCAACTAGCTAGAAAGAAGAGTCACAGGATGCTGGTGGAAGCTGGGCACTCTTCAATAAGGCAACTACAAAGGCAATAATAAAGCTCCTTGGTATTTACTACTGGTAGTACTAATGGTGTCTTAATGTTTCAGTGTGGTTATGCCCCTGCTTTACCATTTTAGGCAAATCTTCTGGCCACGTGGCTTCCCTCATTGAGTACTATAGGAAAGCACAGTAATATTATCCTCTGTTATCATTTACCGTCTGTTTGGTGGGGAGCAGAACCATTGATTAACAAGTCTGACCTTAAGAATAGATAAAGAACTTTGTTTTATGAGTTATTCTGAGCTTAGCTTGGATGCATTGATCAGATCATAGATCTAGCTAATTGGTTCTTTTGGGGAGGGAGGGAAAGGTGGAGAACTTAAGGAGATTGAAGACAAACTTCACTTAACTCACTTTTGCAAACTGCCTCAAACCCTGCTGAACATCAAACTTTAGCTTCGTCTCTTCTTATACAGGATGATCCTCCAGTTCTAAATTTGTGATAAGAATTATTTGTGATTTCATTCATGTAGAGAACTCCTTGTGAGGAAACTCTGTCTACTAATGCAGATCTACTCTTGTTTTGCAATTTATAATCTTAAAGAGTTATTTGGTGGCACTGAGAATCAAGTGACTTGCTTATGATCACACAGACATTATATGTCAAAGGCAGGACTTGAACTTAGGTCTTGCCAACTCTGAGGTATGCTTTGTATCTAAAATGCCATACTTCTCTATGTCTATATCTGTCAAAAATATGGAGATAGATCTAGACATAAATTTCTATGTCTATATTTAGGTATCAATGTCTAGATCTGTCTCCATGTTTTTAATGTAGTCATTAGGCACTTAGTATTCTGTTGTTTCTTTGATTCACTTAGGCTGCAGCTACTGTCTTAATACCTTGAGAAATCTATTTAGCCATTGCATATTGCCTTTTCTGCTAGTTAAGTATTTACGTCTTATGCTTGTTGGTGATTTTGTTTAATGCCTGGGCAAAGGTCACTTGAAAACTGAAAAATGATAGTTTATCATTTGTAACATTTTAATATTATATGTTACTTTCTTTTCCTTTTCATATTTATTGCTGAGGACTTTTAAAAAATACCTTCTGGAGCATATTTTCAGAGCAGAGCAAAACTTTTTGGCCATTCTTTATTTGAATATTGAGATTCAAATGTGGAACACTTGCCATAAGAGAGACAATATTCTATAGTGGATACAGGACCAACTCTGACTTTAGGGAGATCTTGTTCAATGTGTCATTGCGTCAAATTAAATACCTTCACCAACTCTTTAAGATCAAGTGAAAACTGGGGAGTTCCCGATTTAACATACATGGAATTTAAAGAAAAATTAAAATATTTTGAGTTGAGACTTTATTTTTAATTTTTTTTCCTTTTGATTAATTTATTTATTTTTAGTTTTCAACATTCACACCCTCATGATTTTGAGTTCCAAATTTTCTCCCTATCTCACCCTTTCCCCACCCCAAGATGGCATGCATTCTGAATACCTCTTCCCCTAATCTGCCCTCCCTTCTGTCATCCCCCCCTTCTCTTATCTCCTTCTTCTTCTATTTTCCTGTAGGGAGGGATAGATTTCTATACCCCATTGCCTGTATATGTTATTTCCCAGTTGCAGGTGAAAACAATTTTTAACATTTGTTTTTAAACTTTGGGTTCCAAATTTTCTACCTTCCTCCCTTCCTACCTACCCACCTTCATGAGAAGGCAAGCGACTCAATACAGGTTATACTTGTGTAGTCACGCAAAACACTTCCATAGTAGTCATGTTGTGGAAAACTAATTATATTTCCCTTCATCCTACCCCCCCCCCCGGTTATTCTATTCTCTCTTTTGACCCTGTCCCTCCTCAGAAGTGTTTCTGATTACCCCCTCCCCCATCTGCCCTCCCTCCTATCATTCCCCCCCTGGCCCCTCTCTTATCCCTTTCCCCCCTATTTTCCTGGAGGGTAAGATAGCTTTCCATGCCCAACTGAGTGTGTATGTTATTCCCTCCTTAAGCCAAATCTGATGAGAGTAAGATTCACTCATTCCCTCTCACTTTCCCCAACTTCCCCTCCACTGTAAAAGCCTTTTCTTGTCTGTTTTGTGTGATATCCCATTCTACCTCTCCCTTCTCCTTCTCCCAGTATAATCCTCTCTTAATAAGTAATTAAATACAATATATTTTTTATAAATTTATTATATTATATATCAAATATATCATATATATCTATAAATATAATAAAAATCCTTAATTTCATTCTCCAGATATTACCTATTCATCTTCAGCTTACCCTGTTCCATCTATCTATCTATCTATCTATCTATCTATCTATCTATCTATCTATCTATCTATCTAATTTTTTTCCCTCCAACTACCCTAATACTGATAAAGGTCTCAGGAGCTACAAATATCATCTTTCCACATAGCAATGTAAACAGTTCAACTTTAATAAGTCCCTTATGATTTCTCTTTCCTATTTACCTTTTCATGCTTCTCTTGAGTCTTGTATTTGAAAGCCAAATTTTCTATTCAGCTTTGGTCTTTTCATCAAGAATGCTTGAAAGTCCTCTATTTCACTGAATATGCATTTTTCCCCTTGAAGGTTTATACTCAGTTTTGCTGGGTAGGTGATTCTTAGTTACAATCCTATCTCCTTTGACCTCCAGAATATTATATTCCAAACCCTCCTGTCCCTTAATGTAGAAGCTGCTAAATCTTGTGTTATCCTGATTGTGTTTTCACAATACTTGAATTGTTTCTTTCTGGCTGCTTGCAATATTTTCTCTTTGACCTGGGAACTCTGGAATTTGGCTATAATATTCCTATGACTTTCCTTTGGGAATCTCTTTCAGAAGGTGATTGGTGGATTCTTTCCATTTTTATTTTGTCCTCTGGTTCTAGAGTATCAGAGCAGTTTTCCTTCATAATTTTTTTTTTTAGGCAATTGGGGTTAAGTGACTTACCCAGGGTCACACAGCTAGTAAGTGTCAAATGTTGGTTGAGGCTGGATTTGAACTCAGGTCCTCCTGATTTTAGGGTTGGTGCACCACCTAGCCGCCCCTGATAATTTCTTGAAAGATGATGTCTAGGCTCTTTTTTTGATCATGGCTTTCAGATAGTCCAATAATTTTTAAATTCTCTCTCTTGGGTCTATTTTCCAGGTCAGTTGTTTTTCCAATGAGATATTTCACATTGTCTTCTATTTTTTCATTCTTTTGGTTTTGTTTTACAATATCTTGATTTCTCATAAAGTTACTAGCTTCTATTTGCTCCATTCTAATTTTTAAGGAATTATTATCTTCAGGGAGCTTTCAGACTTCTTTTTCCATTTGGCCAATTCTGCTTTTGAAGGCATTCTTCTCCTCATTGGCTTTTTGGACCTCTTTTGCCATTTGGGTTAGGCTATTTTTTAAGGTGTTATTTTCTTCAGTATTTTTTTGGGTCTCCTTTAGCAAGCTGTTGAATAGTTTTTCATGATTTTCTTGCATCATTCATTTCTCTTCCCTGTTTTTCCTCTACTTTTCTTACTTGCTTCTCAAAATCATTTTTGAACTCTTCCATGGCCTGGGACTGATTCATATTTTTCTTGGAGGCTTGGGATGTAGGAGCTTTGACTTTATTGTCTTCTGGTTGTATGTTTTGATCTTCTTGTCACCAAAGAAAGATTCTGTGGTCTGACTTTTTTTTGCACAGTTTGCTCATGATCCCAGCCAATTACTTGAGTTTTAAATTCTTTGTTAAGGTAGGGGTCTGTTTCCAGTGTGGAGAATGTATTGTCCCAAGCTTTGGGGGTTTTGTGTAGTTGTTTTCAGAGATACTTCTAGGGCCCTGTAAATTTTCAGTTCCTCCAAGGTGGTATTGTCAAAGGTGAGGTGTTTACTCCTTTCCTGGCCTGTGCTCTGGTCTATTAGTGACCACAAGCAGTCTTTTCTGCCTTGAAACTGTGAGGAGATTTCCTCTCTATTGCCACCACAGGCTCCACCACGCCAGTGCTCCTCTCACCCCAGGACAGCCACCTAGAGCTGTGACTCAGATCCAAGCCCAGGCAAAGCAAGAGAATCCTGCTTCAGCACCAGCAAAGACATCCCTGCAATCCCCCTCTGATCAGCCACAGAATTCCCCCTCAGTCTGTGGGCAGGAAGCTTTGGAAGCAGCCACAGCCCCAGGGCGACGCCAGGACTGGGGCTAGGACCAAGTTTCTCTCTCACCGTGGTCACAGACTTTTCCTACTGACCTTTTAAGTTGTCTTTGGCGTTTGTGGGTGGAGAAGTTTGGAAACCACCATAGCTGCCCTTGATTCAGTCCCGCTCTAGGTTTGCGAGGCCTGGTCTTTGCCTGTGCACCCATGCTGAACTGTGTTTCTCTCCCAGCCTGGCACGAGATAGACCTTTCCCATCAACCATCCAGGTTGCCTTGGGCTGGAAATTTGTTTCATTCTGTCTTTTTGTGGGTTCTGCTGCTCTAGAATTTCTTTAGAGCCATTTTTTACAGATATTTGGAGGGGTTTGGGGGAGAGCTCAAGCAAGTCACTGCTTTTACTCTGCCACTTTGGCTGCGTCCCTCAGGACTTTAAAGAAAGTGAGCAGCAGAGAGTTGGGGTTGCAATAGGTAAGTCAAATCTTTCTGTCAGCACCATAACTAGGGTGGAGTTTTCACATCAGGGAGTTTCCCTGAAACTAAATAGTAGGTTGAGGTTCTTCCTTACCCTAGTAGATATAGGACTAACCACTTGAAGTCAGGAAGATTTGAGGTCAAATCCTCCTTCAAACATTTACTCCTGATGTGATCCTGGGAAAGTCACTTAACTTCTTTCAGCCTCAGTGTCTTCATCTGTAAAATAGGAATGATAACATCACCTACTTCACAATGTGGTTGTGAGGATCAAATGAGAAAACATAGGTAAAGCTCTTAAAGCACTATATAAATGCTAGCTATTGTTGTTGTTGTTACTCTTATTAAAAAGAGAACATCTAAATGAATACTAATAAAATCCCACAACCTTGGCCTTATGTTCTAATTTTGCTATTGTAGATATTATGAATATTGAAAATGATACAAGTTCAATCCATGACTAAATATTTATTAAGTGCCTTTTATATACTAGGCACTGTGCTAAGTGTTGAGGATACAAAAAAAAGGCAAGACAGTCTCTGCACTCAAGGAGCTCACAGTCTAATGGGGAGAAATTTTCCAAGCAAATGTACATAGAAAAATAGGAAATAACAGTGGCAAGGCACTGGAATTAAGAAGAGTTGTGGAAGACTTCCTGTAAATGATGGGATTTTAGTTGGGACTTAAAGGAAGCTAGGGTGGTCAGTAGGCAGAGCAGAGGAGAATATTCCAGGCATGGGAGACAGTCTGAGACAGTGGCAGAAAGACCACTGGCTCTGGTGTCAGAGGATCAGAGCAGTAGGAGAATGAACTCCATCTCCATTTCATAGCTGTGGAAACTGAAGCTAAGAGGAGTTAAGAGACCTTACCCATATCCAGGTGAAGCAGCTTACTTAAGTAATGCCATTTTGTAGGGTTTGACTAGAAAATGGTAAGGTTGAGTCCATAAACCACACTCCAAAGTCACTTTCATAACATTAAAACAAAAGACCATTTCCTCCTCCTTCCCCTCCCCCACCTAACTTAGGCTTTGAACACTGAAAGTACTTTATAAGTGGATGCTGAATGAATAATCACACCTTGTATTTCCAAGTCTGTTTAGCCAAAGGCCTTCAGTAGGGAGACTTCCCCCAAGGGATTAAGGAGGGCTGATGTCCCTAAAATCAACCCATTTCTGCGTCCTTGAAGCTTGAGTTCCTAATGTAATAGAGACCAGCTAAGAACAGAAATTGAAGAATAGTTTGTAGGTTGTTAGCCGAGGGCTGGATGTTGGGTATATTGTAGAGGGGATTCTTGCTTAGGTTCTGTATGGTCTCTAAATGACCACTGAAGTTCCTTCTAACTCTGAGATTATCAGGATACTGACATCTTAGGTAGGATGCTTAATTGGGATATGTCTGCCTTTGGAGGAATTCTATTTCATGGATCCATCTGAAGCCTTCAGAGAATGAGAGGAAGTAACTATATCTGCTCTCATGTTATTGTCACTAATCTCTTTGATGAAACCAGAGTTCCGTTCATGAAATTATATTTTTTGAAAATTGTGGCAAATTCTCCCTTTAGCATATCTTTTATCCTGATCTACATAAAAATGATACTCATTTGACTAAAATAAGGAAACACATGATGGGATAATGGAAATTAGGCAAAACAACGCATAGGCACTTGGAGTAATTTAGATAATATAAGATTCCAGATTCAGAGGTGGAAGAAACCTTGGAGATCGTCTATTCTTATTTCTTCATTTTATGGGTGAGGAAACTGAGGCTCAGAGCCAAGTTAACTGGGATTTTAATCCAGAAAGAGCACTGGTTCTGAAGTAAGAGAATACAGGTTCAAATCCTACTATTGATGCTTTCTATCTGAATGACCTTGGGTAAGTTACTTAATCACCTCAGTTGAATTTCCTCAGCTATTAAATAAAGGGTTGAATTAGATGGCTTTCTGAACATCTCTCAATTCTGTGTTTGTGCTGCTTTTACTTCAAAATGCCAAATTCTTTCTAGTGCACCACACTGCCTCCTAGTGGCAGAAAAAAGTTCTGAACACAGAGCTGAGCACTAGGTGGGGACTGATGTAAAATCTTCACAAAAGATGGAAAATGCATTATAATCATTTGGAATTAGGATTGCCAAAGACTAGAAAAAGGTGATCCTGGAATATATTTGGGAAAAAAGAATGCTTTTAAGTGTTTGACCTGGGTTTAAATCTTATCTCTGTTCCTTATTACCTGTTGTGACCTTGGGCAAATCACTTAACCTCTTGTGGCTTCAGTTCCTCATCTATAAAATGAGGAGTTAGATGAGGTGGCCTGCAAGGTCCCTAAATCTGTGGTCACATGACTACTGCCATGTGTTGCTTTGAGGTTTGCAAAGATCTGTTCATATATTTTTTCATTTGATCTTCACAATAACCTTGTGAAGTAAATAGGTATAATTATTCCCATTTTACAGATGAGGAGATTGAGCTTCAGAGAGGTTAAATAAGCTAGTAACTATGAGAAGCAAGATTTAAATCCAATTCTTCCTGAGTTCAAGGTCAATATAGTTTGTTGTCTGTAACGATAATGGCTCATGTTCTACTTTATATTCCACTTTATAAAGTGCTTTTCCTATAACCATCTTGGAGGCTATAAGTAGTCTTCCCATTTTACAAATGAGGAAATACAGGCCCAGAGAGGTTACATAGGTTATAAATGGTGGAGACCAGACTCAAACCCAAATCTTCTCAGGTTTTTAGACCCTAGGTTAAGAATCCCTGTGTACAGGGTAACTGTTTTTCTAGCTTTGGGAGATTCCAATTCCAAAATAGTTATACATTCTCTACTTCTTGAGCAGATTTCCAATGAGACCCAAGTGTTCAGTTCAGCTGTTTGTCTTTGTTCAGTTCAGCTGTTTGCTTTCTCCATTTTAGGCTTTGGACATTCCCCCCCCCCCCATTAGGAGGCTGTATAGCATTGTGGAAAGAATATGGCATTTAGAGCATGAGGGTCATCGATCTAGTACTGAAGGGGAACTTAGAGGCCATCTAGGCCCACAATTCATTTTACAGTTGAGAAAACTGAAGCCCAGATTAAATAACTTGTCACAGGACACACAGGTGGTAAACATTAGAGGCAGTGCTTTTCAAAGAGGCACACCTGCAATTTCCATTAATTTGCCACAAAACTTGGTGTCTATAGGTTAAAGAAATAGCTATCTTGGGGTGGGGAGGTGGGAAATAGCTGACTGCTTATAAGGAAAGCTTTTTGATGAACTCATAATTATTTAATACGATAGAATTCTATTTAACCTCTGTCAGATGTTCAAAATCCTTGATTAAAATAAATCAAGTTTCTGGGAAATAGGAATGTGTGTGGGAGGGAAGACAAGGTAAGGTAAGGTAAGGTAAGGTAAAGTAAGGTAAGGGTTTGCCTGGATGGGAGCGATAGAGTGTAAATTAAAACAGCTGCGATAGTAATAGCCTTTATATAACTGTGCCCTAAAAGGCAGGGG
Organism: Phascolarctos cinereus; assembly: GCF_003287225.1. NCBI lineage: Eukaryota > Metazoa > Chordata > Mammalia > Diprotodontia > Phascolarctidae > Phascolarctos > Phascolarctos cinereus. Next base: position 188,562,758 of record NW_027555958.1, read on the forward strand.
ATGGAGGGTAGAAAAAGCAGAGAAGAAAAGAAAGATTGCTGGAGGATGTTTTAGGAAGGAAAATTATCTTATCGTGGAAAGTTGCTCTAGAAAGGCTACTCTAGTAGAAAACAGGCTTCTGTGAAAAGAAAGGAGAGCTCCAAACAGAGACTGATTGCTTTAAGAATGGGATCATGTAATTGAGGCCATGTGGCTTTCAATAATTTAAATGCTGAGATTTTTTGGTGCTTGAGATCAGGGAGAGGGACTAGGCACAGACACTATCTGTTTTGGGGGACCCAGGCTTTTTGTTTGTGCCTTACTCCTCTTGTTTGGTAAGTAAATCCTGTTTTGTCATATGTTCTTAAAAATGAACGTTGTTGGAGTATTTCCCTTGACTTCTTAATCTTCCAGTTCTAGTTATTTCTGCCTGCTCTGCTATTCAACTATGTATGATGGAAAGAGTCCTGGATCTGGAGGTGGAGATGTTGAATTCAAATATCAGCTTTGCCTCTTAGCCCTCAAGTGACTGGGGTTGGTCCCTTTGTCTTTCTGGGCCATAGTTTCCTCAGCTGTAAGATGAGGTCCTGGTACCTCTAGGTGTCCTCCAAGGTCTCTTCCTGCTCTAATTTCGTAATCCTCTATACCTGTCACCTCTATCAGAAAGCTCTTCGAGGGAAAATTGTCTTAGTTTTGTATTTGTCTTCACAGTACCTGGCACTAGTAAGTCTTGAACAAATGCTTTTTCATTGCTTTCCTAAGATGAAAATAAATCTTTCTTCCTCCCTCTCCCACCCCCCTTTTTTTTTGATTCTTAGAATCTCCACTGGGAGATGCTTTTGGACTTAAGGCAGCCATGAGAGTGGAAGTTAAGATGAGGATCTTAGGAATTTATGTAGGTTACACAGATACATACGCAAACCATTTTTGGGGAGGGAGAGAAGGGGAAGGTGCTAGTAATGGGGCATGGGGATCAGGTTTGTGACATTTCAGCTCCATTTTTAAGGAAAATTGTGAAATGTGTATTTGTAAGCTAATAGTGCTTAAATCACCAGTCATGCCCTCGGAACTGTGCTGGAGACTATGAGGTATCTAACCCATGTTCTCAGGGGAGAATTGCACAAGTACAGAAATAAAATGCAGTGTGTGTATTGAATAGGTTCTTAATAGAGGCATTTGAGTGCTAAGGGTTCTTTTTTTTTTTTAATAGTGGCTTCTTTAACACAGTGATGTGAACATCAATTTAACTTTATATATAGACTACTGCAGCTTCTGATAAGAATATAAAATTGTGCCTGAAGCAAAAGGGTGGGAGCTATTGGCTCTAATAGGGATTCTTAACCTAGGGTCCAAGGAAAAAAAATTAAAAATCATTTTTGTTCATAAAAACTTCCCGGTTCTTAGGCAACTATGCTGTTATATCTGTGGTACTGAGTGACATATTCTGTTATCTTGTTTGTGTGGTTTTATTTATAATTGGTTTCCTTTGTAATCCTGTGTAACTTATTTTGTGCAATTAAAAATATTATTATGCGAAGGAATTAGCAGGTTTCACCAGACAATCACAGAGATCTATGACACCAAAAAAAAAAGTTTAATTTCTTGTTAACCTACTTTTCTGCTGCACCTACTCTTTCCCTTTACTCCAGGAAGCATTTCACTCTCCAGAATTTAGGGAAAGGGATTGCTTAAGGCCTTCTTAAAAAAGGACAAAGGAATTGGGGAACTCACTTGTGGAGGCTTAAGCCATGACATTGGAGAATTGCCTCTGAATTGGAGGCACACCTAAAGCGTGAGGGGGAGATGCATCCTTGATTATAGACCTAAGATGGCTGTAAGTTAGGATAATGATCTTCTGAATTAATATGGGTTACACATATACACAAGGTAACTTTTTTTGGGGAGGGGAAAGAGAAAGGCGCTGACAAATGGACATAGGAACCATAAAAGATTTAACTTTTCAATCAAATTTTCAAGGAAAAGAGAGATTCTAAAGAGGAAAAAAGGGGGCTAGACTGTGAAAAGGCAAAGATCACTGTTTGCCTTGCTATTTGGCTCCTACTTAAGCTATATGTATTTCAATACTAAATTGTGCTGATTATCCTTGGCCTTTTCCCCTCAGAAGAGGATGACCTCAGACCTTCAGGCTGTTCCCAGAGAGTTCAAGGACTAGCAACTTTTGGGAGTTCTGTCCTAATATGCAAATCATGGAAGTGAAGAAATGAGGGGTTAATTAGAGAAAAATCCCTTTTGGCTTTGAGAAAACAAAGGAAGTCTTGATGTGTGGATTTAGAATTTTTTTATGCCATCAAATCATCTTTAATTGTCCCTTGTGTCAACTTAAGCCTGACAAGTGATTTTTTTAAAAAAAAATGTTCTTGGGCAACTATGCTGTTATATTTTTATATCTGTGGAACTATCTGAGTGATATACTGTTATCTTGTTTATATGGTTTTATTGATACTGAAAGAAATATTTTTCTTTTCAATGTGGTCAATTAATCTTTAGCATTGTTGTTTAATGTAGTGTAGTTGAGTAGATGTTTTTTAAAAGAAATTCTAATAGATAACCTAACACTATGAATCCCTGGCATGCAGGACAATTGAGAGACAGATGGGTAGCACTTTATTATTCACTTCTCAATATTTTTTCTTGCTTTTAAATCCTTTTGACCAACTTAATGCTGCCCTCTCTTGGTTGATAACTAGAGGAGGCAAAAAGGCTGGAGTAAATTAATGAAGAAAGTTACCTTCTTCTTTGACTAAAAGAGAAGAGAATAATAACTATGATGGCTAGCATCTATATAGTGCTTACTATGTGCTGAGTGCTACAATTATTATCTCATTTAATCCTCACACAACTCTGGGACCTACATGTTAGTATCATCTCCATTTTTACAAATGAGGAAACTGAGGTTAAGTGTCTTGCCCAGGGTGTCACAGCCAGCAAATGTCTGAAGCTGGATTTAAACTTCCTGACTCTGTGACCAGTGCTTTATTCCACTGTGCTATCTGGCTTCCCATTTACCCCTTCACCCCAGCTAAATAAAGTGTGACTATCTTGTAAAGAGTGCTGGTGGTGGGGAGAGGTGTGCTATTTTCTTCCTACTTTCTAGAAGCAGTGTAGTATAGATAGAGGGGATGAGTCAGGAAGCTCTTTAATCTTTAAGCCTTGGTTCTTTCACATGGAAAATGGAACTAACAACATTACCTATACAACCTATCTTTTAGGATTTTGAGGGCCAAATGAAAATGTTTGCCAAACCTTTTGTGTAGACTGTAAGGCACTATATACTCACTAGTTAGTTAGAATTACTGCTAATGTAGAAATGAATTTAATATTCTTCTACCCAGGATTCTATCTCTTCTTCCTACCAAAGATTTGGTAGCAAACTGTGGTCTTCTATGAAAAGTTAATGAAAGTTTACCTGCTCTTTCTTCACATTTATCATCAAGGAAATCCTTACCATTCTTGTAAAGATGTTTATAAAAATGAGAAGATAAATAGCTGTTGACATTCTTTAATTCCCACCCTTATACTTTTTTTTTTGATAATACCACCCATAATTTCCATCTGCTCCTTCCTTTGATATCTTTAACTGATCCCTCAATACTTTTAAAATTGTGATTTCCATTATATAGTTCTTCCATTTATATTTGGTCTAATCTGACTGATGTACCTTTTTCCTCACATACTTAGTTGGGTACTTAATTGGTAAAATCCAAATGTAGTGGTTTTACTATTGTCACTTTGGAAAACCATAAAAACTTGGAAGATCTGTTCAATTCATCTTCTGGTTTCATTTGCAAATGTTGTCCAGTTGATCTGGTTTGGATGGATTTCATATTAATCTTAAGGCTTGTTTTCTCCTTATGGCTTCTATACTTCCTTTCTTCCCACACTTTTTTTTTTTGAGATCCTGCTCTTAGTCATCTGTAACAATGTTTAGGAAATGGACTTTTTAAACCTAAACCTTGCCAAGGTGAAGCAAATGTTTGCTGCTTACGTGGGTCTCTGGGTTGTTTTTGTTTTCATTTTTTTAGGCCTTTTAATTGTGGAGACCATTTTACTTGGACTTTTCAATTTGTTTTTGGAGTCTACTTTATTTAAATATGTGGTTGGAGCTATTCTAACTTCACAGCACATAATATCTTCCACTTATCCATGTCCTTTACTTCCTCTAGGAAACGACCTTATTTGTAATTATCTGCTTGGCAAAGCTTTGGCCCTCTTTCTTAGGAAAAAAGTCTTAAGCACATTGTGACTTATTCTTCTGGCAACCAGTACAGTGATATTTAATAAAATTTAAGTTGTATTTAATAAAAATTGAATTGCAGATATGGGTACTGGGTTTCTATGAACTCATTGACTCTTCTGAAATAACTTGCTTGTTGGCAAAAGAATTGTAGCCATAGTGAGTTTATCATATGTGGAAATACTTTCACATCTCTTCAGCCTCAGTTTCCTCACCTGTAGGATAGGGATGATAATAATAGCACCTACCTCCCAAGGCTGTTGAGAATAAATGAGATGATATCATGTACGGTACAATTTTTACAACTGAGTGTCTGTGGGATTATATGGTCAAAATATAAAGTATAATGCTTCAAATGATGGCTTGGGTCGTATGGTGGTTCTGAGTGAATATCATTGAAGTTTGTTTAGACCAGAGACATTACCACACACTGGAAAATCAATGTAAATATCAGCTAGTTGACATTTTTCTTTTAGAGTAAAATGTTGTGTGTGTTGATTACAAAGGCTCCCACTATTGGAAAACTGAAATTGCGTAATATCTGATTACTTGTGATGACAAGAATGAGGGAGGGAGAGAGGGTTCAGTGAAAAGGGGAGACTTGATTTCTTCACCAAGGTTCCTTCTAGCTCTTATATGCAGATTCTAAGATTTGTTGGTTATGAAGCAGAATTACAAATTCTGGTTAAAATATTAATATGAATTTAAAGTCTTAATTATTCTACTAATATCTCTGAAATAGATGTATTTAATATAGTGAAAGTGGATTCCATTATTTGGAATTTGATCTTTATATATTCAACTGTTCAATGTAATTTTGGAATTTGATCTTTATATATTCAACTGTTCAATGTAATTATGACTTATTTCCCTTTTTTGTAGCTAAGTAACAGAGGAAAATGATAGCAAGGGCCTAGTACTGAACTTAATGTTAAAAATCTAAGCTTACTACTAAAAGAAATGGAGTAGGTATGAGAAAATCAGATCTTTGTGCTCATTTATTTATTTATGGGGGAAGATATTTGTATGATATATGATTTTCTGTAGTTTTTTTTCCTGCTCAGTGTTGGTGTTGTGTAGTGACAAGAAAGAACATAAGATGGCAGTAGGTGATTACAAAATATTTTCCATCAGCTAGATTGATTCTAGCGAATCAACTACTGAATTGTAATAAATGTGTTTGACTAATCAATGGAAAATGAGATTGCTGAACTTCATACAGGTATTGTTTTTGCCCCCCCCTCCCCTTTTTTAAATACCTATAAATTTTGTCACCAAGTTTCTAAGGAGCATGTGGTTCTTTTCTTTATCCCCATCTTGTATATACATATGTTTATGTTTCTTGTATAATGGAATGTAAGCTCCTTGAGTGCAGGGACTGTTTTTACTTTTGTCTTATTTTCCCAGAATCTAGCATAGTGGCTCTGAAAGCTGTGGCTAAAAAAGCTCTCTCCCCAGAGGCTCAGAGAAGATGCCTTCTATCTTGGCATCTGCTGGCTTGGCTGAATAAAGGTGCTTTGCACTCTTACTTCTCCTATTACTGACCCCAACCAAGAACTTTGGATGAGTACTGACCCTCAGGGCCTAGGTTACATAACAATATCAATATATTAGAGCAAATAATAAAATACATTACAACACACATATATAAACCCAGATAATACTCTCCCAGCAATGCATTCAATATCCAAGGCACAGAAGGCAAACACATAGGAACTCAGTGGGGAAATGTAATAACTCTAGATTGCAAGCCTCAATTTACTGATTCATTGAGAAACATCTGTTCTACACAAAACTACTTTGCTTGTGGTTCAATAGTTGTTCTTCAACACCCGTTAGCTGGAGAACTTGTGTATAGTCTTTATTAGCTCTTTCAATTAACTATCGCTCTTAAAAGAGTATTTAGAAAATGTTAGCTCTTAATGTGAAAAGCCTTTCTCTTTAAGTCAGAGAATGTAAACCTCATCAAACTGGCTATTTATAGTCTAAGTAGCCCAGTCAGTTATTCACTCATTTGGTTGTTGCACTTTTCAGTCAGAATGGAACTCGCAGCAATACAGTTCCACCTATCACAATATAAAAACAATTGTGAAGCTTCCTCTGCTTTCTTGAGGCAGAGGTAGCAGAGAACACAAGTTTGTGAAAAGCATCTCCAACTCTAGGTGTCCAAAGTTGCCTTAGAGCAAGGGTCTTTCACCTTTGTGTGTGTCTGTGTGTCTGTCATGGACCTCTTTATCAGTCTGGTAAAGTCTACGAACCCTTTTTAGAATGGTTTTTATTTTTTTAAATTTAATGTATTTATTTTTAGTTTTCAACATTCACTTCCATAAGTTTTTGAGTTTTAAATTTTCTCCCCTTCCCATTTCTTCCCCCCCTCCACCCCAAGATGGTGTACAATCTGATATAGGCTCTCTATATACATTCATGTTAAGCATATTTTCTTATTAGTCATGATGTAAACAACGATTATAACTAATGGGAGGAACCACAAAAATGAAGCAATACAACAAAGGAAAAGGAGAGCAAATAGTATACTTTCATCTGCATTCAGACTCCATATTTCTTTCTCTGGGTGTGGATAGTAATTTCCACCATGAATCTTTTGGAGTTGTCTTAGAATTGGCTCTTTACAGAAAGAAGAATCTATCAAAGTTAGTCATCCCATAATGTGGCTGTTACTGTGTACTATGTGCTCCTGGTTCTGCTCATTTCACTCTGCATCAGTTCATGTAAATCTTTACAAGTTTTTTTGAAGTCTTCCTGCTCATCATTTCTTGTAGCACAATAGTATTCCATTATATTCATATACCACAACTTGTTCAGCCATTCTCCAGTTGATGGACATCCCCTCAATTTCCAATTCTTTGCTACCACAAAAAGAGCTGCTATAAATATTTTTGTACACATGGGTCCTTTTCTCATTTGTATGATCTCTTTGGGATACAGCCCTAGAAGTGGTATTGCTGGGTCAAAGGGTATGCACAATTTTATAGCCCTTTGGACATAGTTCCAAATTGCTCTCCAAAATGGTTGGATCATTTCACAACTCCATCAACGATGTATTATTGTTCCAATTTTCACATATCTTCTCCAACATTTATCACTGTCCTATTTTGTCATGTTAACTAATCTGATAGGTGTGATGTAGTACTCAGAGTATTTGGATTTGTATTTTTTTAATCAATAGTGATTTAGAACATTTTTCATATGACTATAGATAGCTTTAGTTTCTTCATCTGAGAACTGCCTGTTCATATCCTTTGACCATTTATCCATTGGGGAATGACTTGTATTCTTATAAATTTTATTCGGTTCTCTCTATATTTTCAAAATGAGGCCTTTATCAGAGACACTGGTTATAAAAAATTCTTTCCCAGTTTTCTGCTTCCCTCTTAATCTTGGATGCATTGGTTTTATTTATGCAAAACCTTTTCAATTTAATGTAATCAAAATTGTTCATTTTGCATTTCATAGTGTTCTCTATCTCTTGTTTGGTCATAAATTCTTCCCTTTTCCATAGATCTGAAAGGTAAATCATTCCTTGCTTAAAGAATAGTTTTTAAATGTATAAAATAAAATACATAGGATTACAAAGAAGATGAATTATATTGAAATAGTTTTCAATTTATTTAAAAAATCAAGTTCATAGATGGTTCAGAAAAGCAATAGCTGTCACTGAACTTCTTGACCAATGAACTTGGTTCTCTCTAACCAATCAGGAATAGGTAAGCGAAGCCTTTTATCATTGGAGGGCTTCTTTTGGTCATAGCTATGTTGAACACTGTTCTAGCACCCACTTTCCAGGCTGCCCCCCTGTTCCTTCAAGGCTTCTTTTTCAGAATCTTCTTTCTCCTCTGCTGTTGCTTACCTGATGCCTTTCTGCTCACTGACTGAAATGAATGTACTGACTCTGTTCACTGACTTGAATAAATGTACTGACTCTCATTTTTTACTTCAAGTCGAGTGTATTCACTTTTTACAAAATCACAACTCCTAAAGTCTCAAACTGAAGCTTCTTTAAAAATACTAAAGACTTATGATTTATCATTTTCTTAAGTTTTATGCTCTTTAATTATAAAACATGCATATAAAATTAGGGTAGAATACCCTAAATGCTTTGTAGGTCTGGAGTTTTCAATAAGGTAGCTTATGTTGTCTTTAGTGCCTTTGAAACTATTTCTTTATGCTCATATCTCTCTATTTTTTTCTTTCAGTCCTGTCCCCAAGCTGTGCTTTATTGACAAAGAGATTCAAGTCATCAAATCTATGGCAATGATCATTTTCTTTCCAAAACTGTCCAAAATTCTATCTGGTAATATTTTTCTGACACATCAATATTGTATATCAAAACATGGTTCTTCTGCTTGTATTAGATATAAAAATGCTCATCAATGATAACAATGATATCCCATATCATTTGACAATCAATATTTACTTCCTTTACACAAAATTCATTTTCTGTTCCTTTCATCATGAACTGCCCCTTAGAAAAAGGGCCTGAAAGAGGCAGAATATCTTGTATGAGGCATTTGACCAACAAGCATTTATTAAGCACCTACTATATTCCAGGCCCTTTGCTAAGTTCTGGGGATAGAAAATAAATGCAAAAGACAGTCCCTGTACACAGTCTAATGGTAGAGTCTAATGCTAATTCAGAACATGAGGACAAACCTGCACAATACTTTAAGCCATGTTTAGGGTAGTACAATACTTGATCCAGGACTTTGCAAAATTTCGCTAAATTTAATATATTTGTAGAAGCCTTTTTGGAAGTTTCTTAATATGGAAGGACAAAACACATCACAAAGTCAAGGAAGTAATTGTTCTTGCTGCCTCTGTAATACTGACTGAAATAATACATACCCACATCCTCCCCCAAACTGGCATTATATGACTTTGTCAGCAAATACTAATAGAAGACACATAGAAAACATCATTGAAGAGCTCAAACAAACAACTCCTCTCAGCCCAAATTATGTAGAACATATTATGTAGTTTGGGAAGGCTTGCTATGCAGGTAGGTAAAAGTACAGATGTTTCTAGTACATCTTGTATTTGTTAGATTCAGTAATATAATATAGGGATACCAGAGAAGATATATTCTTAATAGTGAATGACTCTTCAAATAAATATATTTTATGGGGGAAAAAACCTCTGCAAGAGCTTCCAAAATGGTAACTGTTTTACCTGGAATAAAAAAAAATTCTAGGATTAGTTTATAGAAAGGTCATTTATAGACAAGGCATTATAGTAAAAGAAATTGTAGGCAGAAGTACATAGCTCCAGGATGGCCTTACAAAACTAAGAACTTACAGTAGAATTTTTATAACACTTTGTAGTGAGATGGGTAGTGACCATGAACAACTTTCATGCCATGTAGAGGTTCATTGGTTATCTCATGGCAAAATACTCATAAAGAGATAGGGAATTCAAAGATTAGTTGTACGTCTTTCTTTTATTAAGATATGTTCCAAATTTGCTCTTCTGTGGTGGTGAGAGGCTGTCAGTGTGCTAATTAGCAAATGTTTTTTGGAGGAAAAAATAAGCACCCTAAATATTTTCCTTTCAAGGCAAAGGATGATATGATAAAGGAAAAAGTGACATTTTTTGGGGAAAAAACTTGTGATAGATATGTAAAGAAATATTTGGTAATGTTTCATTATTATTCTATTGGGTTATTGAAAGTGATGTAGGTATATCATATATAAAAATTCTCCTACCTTCCCATTTAAATTGGGAAATGGATTTTCTAACTTTAAAAAAAATTCTTGCAAAGTTTCAGTTCTAATATTTTTTAAAATGTAGAAATATACCACCTTCCAATTTGTTTGCAACAACCATTTCTATAAGATAGAAATTTACTAAATAAATTTCAAAAAAAAATTTTCAAGACTGGTAGATGAGATTTAAAATGACTATCATGATTCAGTAAGCGTGGGGAATAATGCATACATACACACATAAACATATGTTCAGCTCTGGCTATTGAAACTAAATATCAAAATCAATTGAGCCTAAGACTAGACTTTCAAATTCTTGTATCACAAAATGTTAGACTGAGATCTTAAATATAATGAAGCATATTTGATAACATTGTTCTCACTAAAAATATTATTTTAGTAAGAATGAGTTTTTCTACCATTAATAAAATTATTAAAAAAATTTCATTTTTCTCTAATCCTTTAATATTTCTATTATGTATAAATTTTATGAAATGTAAATTTATAGAGCACATACCTGTGTTTTGGGGGTATGTGATCAAGTTTTTTTTTCTGTTGGGAATACATGATCCAAAAGTTTGGAGACCTCTATCCTAGATGACCTGTAAGATTTTTTTTTCTCCCATTTAACAGGTTACCTCAGAAACATGTCTTCCTCCTAAGAAGTCCTATGCATAGCTGCCCAAACATATCCTGGCCTTGGATCACCTCCTATTTGGTTTCTTCAGCAAGGTAGCCATGTACCTGTATGATCTTCTGTCGAATCTTCACTCCTTGAAATTTGAATTGTAAATCATAGATGTCAGAAAATGACCAAAAATGAACTTCCTAATCAACTTATTCATATGGTAGACTCCTCAGAAATATCCTGAATAGGTTAAGAGAGGACTAGCACCACTGGTGAGAGGGCTCATGGAGCACTTTTCAGGGTTGCTCACCCACCTTTGGTGTTTACCTGTTACCCAACTCTTGCCTATGATTCCAAGAAACTGTAGTATGCACAGTGGTCACATGCTCGTAAACTCTCTCTGCAGACAGGCTAAGCCAGGTTGAGGGTAGCCCACAGGCTTTAAACCTATTGATGAATTAGGGGGATGCCTACCCCCAAACATGTGAAGGCTTCTCTCGGATGAGAACAGTTTGTCCCAATGGCTATGAAGACAGCTGAAGCAGGTTATGTAGAACACTTAAGTTTGGTCAGACATGGAAGATATCAAGGTCATCCACTGCATCCCAGGCCATTTCCAGTTTCCTGACTTTTGTCTTGTCGCTGGACTTTGATAACTCTAGAAGAGGGAGTGAAGCTGACATTTTGTGCAACTCTGCCTCACAAATCCAATTCATTTGAAAGTGAAGACATCCCTGTAATGTCATCGGTCTCCTTCAAAAGAGGAGGATGAACACCACCACCCTAAATGCTGTATTGCTTTTCTTTCTGCAGCATTTTAAGTACTTTGTCACCCAAAACTACCAAATATTTGTAATCTATAGTTGAAGGAGATTTTTTCTGGCTGAAAGTTGTGATTTTCGTTCATGCAGCTTTGTCCAGGATGTGGGCTACAATAAGCCTGTTATGTGCATCCCTCCTGGTATAGTCTCAGGAATTTTTGTCTGAGTAGAGGTGGCCATGGTCTGATCTGGACTGACACATCATGGTTTGAGAGCTGACTTGCCTTCTCTGCTAATGCCAAGGGAATCTGACTCTGTTTACCACTCTGTCTTACAGCCACAGTGAGGGAGGGAGGGATAATTTGCTACTTGGGACTAAATTTCACTCAACCTCCTATAGAAGAGAAGCCCACCCCCACTTTGAATAGCTAGAACATTTGAAAGTCGTAGGACATATTGCAGTCAAGCCTTGAAAAATCTGACCTATCCTTGGGGTCTGGGCACCATTTCCAGAATTCTTTTTGCTTATGGAGCTAAAGTAGAGCAAGGAGCACTGAGCATAACAAGCAGGACCAAAGGTGTTTGCACAAGTTTTTCTCCCTTAATTTTCTTTCATTGAGATAGAAAAACAAATAAAGCTTCATAGCTTGGTGGGAGATGTATGAAGAAATATAAATCTAACCTTTTTACAGTTTAATTTATGCTAAATGCTTCAACATTAATACTATGTTTGCCTGTGTTCAAAATAGCAGGACTCGAGCACTTTCCCCTCCAGTCTTAAAAGGATTAGGTTCAGTATTCGCCGACATCCTTGGGTTGGTGTGGGAGGGGGTGTCCGGTCTGTAGAATAGATAACAGGTAGAAAAAGTTGAGAACCAGGAACATTTGACTCATCCCTCTATTAAAGGCAGATGAAAACTGGAGGAGGAAGGTTTCTTCAGACAGTTCAAAGGAGAATGTAGCCTTTGGAAAACTGAAGACTCCGTTCTAGGAGAAAGTACAGAGCTGAGCAGAAGCTAGCTTCATTTGTTGTTGATCAGTGTTGTCTTATCAAGTGAATAAAAGATACTGGAACTCCTAAAACATAAAAGAAAAGTATAAATGTGGGTTTTTGAACAGTAGGATGCTGCAGCTTTGTGTTTGTAAGAAGTGGAGCTATCTAACAATCAAATATTTAAGTACCTACTATGTGCTGGTTATTTTGCACACCCCCCCCCCTTTTGTACTTGGGTTGTTAGCATTTTTCTCTACTTTGGTGAATTCACTTAAAGGTAAGTACTAACTTTTTATTTGTCATGAATATTTTGACACTAGTAAAGTCTCTTCCTGGGATTCTTAATGCTTCGCACAAAAAAATTGCTTCTCTGGGCTTGGTCTCATGGAGATGGCTTATTATACCCCTCACTTTTTTTGAGGGGAAATTCACCATACCCAGGTTTTTGGCTTTTTAGGTTCAGAAATACATGTTGGATTAGTTGGTATGAAGGAAACCCCACAGCCAAAGCCATAAAAATGGATTTATGAACGAGAATGCCAATTTATTAATTTATAGGGAGATAGTCTTGGAGAAGGAATTAGTCCCAGAAATTCCCATAGCATGCTTCTTCTGAGTTTTTCACTAAAAGGAACAAATAAGAGATGGCTAGGGGATCATGGAACAAAGGAGCTAAATGTTGATAAGGGATCCTTTTGTGATTTAGGCTTTAATCTTAGGAATATTCCTTTTTAAAGACCTGGGCCCTGCTGTTTAGAATAAGGGAGCCTTATCTGCTGATGAGTATTGGAGGTAAACTGACAAATTCTTAATCTCTAACTCTGGCCAATGTTTCTTATCCATTACCCAGACTTTCTGAGCTTATACATATTTGCCCTATCAAGTATCAATAGTTAATTGTTAACCCTTTCCCTGATTGTAACTTGTTACACACCAGTGACATTTTATTGACTTCTTCCTCACCATCTTGACCCTCAAAATAAACTATTTCCAAATCAATGTCGACAACCCTTTTGAGGCTCATTTCAGAGAAGAAAAACATCCTTGTCCAGATTGAGCACTATTGCCTATTTTCCCTCCAATCATTTAACTTTGCCAACATTTTAATTGCCCAGAACTATTTCCCACTGGGAAGCTAGACAAATCTTCTTGTTTGAAGGAGATGGGGTAGTGGGGAATCTTCCTATGAAGAAGGGTGGGCAGTCTAGCTGAAGCCAGGAGCTAAAAACAAATTCCACAACTTCATGATTAGTAGAACCATGCCAAGTGATGTGACTATAGGACTAGAGAAGTAGAAGTAAAAACTTAGGTGGACATGGAGATTATACCAATAGGCACCAATGGGAAGAAGGATCTACAGGAGCAGAATGAAGACAGACATCAATGTCCCTGAAGCATCGGAGGCATGTGTTATCCCTCCATATGTGTGCATTTACCTCATATGCTTCCAACCTGTGTGTCCCTCCACATTTGTCTGTATATGCCTCCTTGAGATACATTCCCTATGTGTCTGTTCTCATGGTGTTTTGATTTGCTGGAGAATGTACTCCCTGTTTGTGAGAAATGTCTTAGAGGTTCTTTTTTTTTTTTTTTAAAGTATCACTATCTCATTAAATACCTTTTACCTTGAATTAATTTTATGCTCTGTCTGATTAATAAAAAATAAGCACAACTATGAGGGCTAATGAGCTATTGTTTTGAGTGAATGATTACCCACCTCATACTTTAAACCTTTAAGCAATCTTGTTTGGGAATGGAATGATTTGTGGGTGGGAATGGTAGTCCTAGGAGCTACAAGTGGGGACAGACAGACATACACACATGCACCCCACCCCCCCACCCCAAGACCAGACTTTGAACGTGCTTAATTTTCCTAACATGGAGCCTGTTGTGTTTGGTAATACATGGATGGGGATAGCCTTTTTGATGGGCTAGCTCCATTTTTTTCTTTAAAGTGATGACACAGAGCTGGTGACTCTATTCCATCATCCTTCTGCTCTACTGCTAGCTGCTGTATCATCTCACCACTGGTTATCTTGGCTTAAGGTTGGGAAAGCTTGAATTCCAGGGCCCAGGATGTCTGGGACATGCATAGTCCTTGTCCCTTGAAGTAAGGGCCCAGTTCAAGACTTTGGGTCTTTCTGAACCATTCTGGGCTAGGGGCAAGAGTGCATCCTTTTGTTCCCCCACCAAACCCAAACTAGGGGAGAGAGAGGGAGAGGAAGAGGGAGAGGGAGAGGGGGGAGAGGAGGGGGGAGAGGGAGGGGGGGAGGGAGGGAGGGGGGGAGAGGGAGAAAAGAAAAAAGTCTTTGGCAGCTCCAAATCAAGTCCTTTCCTACCCTGGGCCTGGCTCAGCCAAAAGGAAAAGGCCCAGAGGGTCAAGTTGGGAAGAGAGAGCATGATCATCTGGGGAGAAACATGTTAGGGGTACCCACATCCATGGACAGCCTTGGGTCTTCCTTGAGTGAGGTGTAGTGCCTCTGATAGGGAAGTCACCCAACCTTTCTGCAACTCTCTTCTCGCTCTGTAGAGGAAGGGGCTTCAAGTTCTCTAAGGGTCATTGCTGTGATTCTGTAGGTGCACCTGCTGCCCTTAAGTGGGAGGAGGGGCCTGCCCCTTGCTACCCCATTTCCCAACTGCGTCTAGCTCGCCCTAATCTGGTCCCAGGGGAGGCTAGCATTTGAGATCAGTTTTGGTCCATACCATCTTAACAGCCTAGCCCTGGGAGGCCTAGGTCTTGTCCCCTTTGGGGAGCAGAACTCCACATGGAGGTCTAGACTCACCAGCAGGTTCTAGACCTGGCCTCTAACTGAAGAGGGCCTGAAAGTTCAGAGCAGCATCTCCAGTCAATGTTCCTGTTAACTAAATAATTTCATTATTTTTGTCTTGTACTAAGCCTTTTTGTTCATAACAAGGTTAAAAATTGTTTTATGACCTTAATATTAGGATAGCAAATTCCTGGTGCTTACTTTCCAAAATGTTGTATATATTAGGTTGTAAATAGCTTAGTTTGCACAAAATAAATTGATCCTGGGTTGCTGAGATTAGCAAAAATTACTTAGCCAAAGAATCCAATGTGGCAGTTCCATTTCAGAGAAAGAGTTTAAATTAAAATAGACACAATTGTCAACTATGTTAAAGATCTCACCTGCCCTTCCTAAACAGAGAGAATCAGAGTGAATTGTCCTGAAAGAAATTACATTCTAAACACATGTTTATTAGGTGTACAGTGGTTTACTATTTGACTGTTTTTGCTAACTAGATATTTCATGAAGACAGTCTAGTAACGAGTAAAAATCTCCAACCCAGAAGGCATCCTGACATATCATGTAGCCTCTGCACCAAAGCAAGACTATTATACCCAAACAATGTCTGTCACACAGTTGCTTATCAGTGTCCTACAGAAATTCCATGACCTTCCTCAGTCTGTTTTATGTCTTGCCATAAGAAAGATAGGTCTGGCATCCATGCAAAAGTTTAGAATGGGGGAATAGACAGGGTGGAAAGATTTCTCAGGAAACAATTGTAGCAGTTTAAGTTTATGGTAATAATTCTTAAGCATTTTAAAGTGTTTACTGTATGTAAAGATCGTAGTAACACATGTATATCATTTATAAATTAATAAATATATACACATTGGGGGTACATGTTCAAAATTATCTTTTACCTATTTTGCATCTACTTGTGTGTACATACTATCTTCCCTAATAGAAGCTAGACTCCTTAAAATCAGGGACTGCTTAATTTTTGTTTTTTATCCTTAGGCCCTAGCAGTGACCTCAGAGGTCTATGATTCTGTGATCTTGATTTATGGAAATAAATGCACTAGTGGAGAGAGTATTCATAAAGAGGAAATGCAGCAACCAAGCAACAAGAGCTTATTAAGCTTCTCTTATGTGCCAGACATTCCTAGGTACTGTGGATACAAAGACAAAGAATAAAACATCCTTTTTCTCAAGAAGCTTACATTTCCAAAAGAGGAAACAACAAGTACACATATAAGTAATGCAGAATAAATATACATAAATTTAAGGTAATTTTGGAGGGAGGGCACTAGTAGAAGGGAGATCAAGAAGACTTCCTATAGAAAGTAGTATTTGACCTGTGTATTAAAGGAAGATGTACCTATCAAAGTGGTATTGAAGACTTACTGAAACAGTATCAGCAATCTGTGGTATTAGGGCAGATGTTCTTATCTGTTCATTCTTATGGCTAATGAGTAGATAAAGGCTGGTACCCTACCTAGGGAGTAAAAAAAAAAATCAGACCAGGGCACTTTCTTTACTAATATCTCCTTTTGCTTGCTAATTCAGTTAACAGTTAAGTCTTTGGGGAATTGATAGAATTCTAGGATAGGACAAGGACCATTGCCTTCCCCACTGGACTATGACCTAATAGCTCACTTTCATACTCTAATAAGTCATAAGATGATTGTCTTCTAATTTAATTCACAGTGAGACCAATGGAGATTTGTTTCAAAAACTGAAAGAAAGCAGAATATAGTACTTAATATACAGTCTACCTCACTGAAACACAAGTGACTTTTTCCTTGTTAACAAGCTGGACTTAAGTGATTTTTAGATTTGCAGCAATGTTAAAATAAATGATTCATTTTCAGATAAGATGCTTTTTGGCTAGCTATAACTGTAAAATTTAGAAATATAACCAAATGCTTATATTCTTGGTCATATAAGTTTTCTAGTTTTCCTTTTTGCCAACCAAATTGAGACTTACTGGATCAATTTCAATCAGCTTTCATTCTCAGATAATTTTCTAGTTTATTTAGGAATTTTACATAAACAGTGGTTGGTATTCTAGGAAATGTAGCTCTGAGTAAGCTATAATGCTATTCATATCCATATGCATAAACAATTTACATCACAGTGTGAATAAGTCAGTAATGCAAACATTGTAGGAAAAGCTTAACTTAAACTCTCTCATATTTGTTTATTATTTGGGAATCTTCCTTGAGATTCAATGATTGAAAATGGCTTTGTAAATAATTTTTATCATAAGTTAAAGAATCAAATAAAAAATTGAAGTATCAAACAAAATAATTAAATCTGAAGTCTTTGCATGTGAAATATATATGTAAATATTACTGAAATAATGGCAATAACAATCTGTACAACTGAAGACAGAACTAGAGTGAAGGAGCAAAATGATAGACTAGAAAGGGGACAGTCTGGTGTAATGGATAGGACATTTATTTGGTAGTCATGAGACCTGAGTTTTAGTTCTAATTTCTCCCCAAATTTGCTAATCTCTATTAGACAAGTCACATACCTTTTTGTTCCTTAGCTTCTTCAATCATAAAGTAGGATGAGATGTCCTGAATCCATGTATCTTTTTCTTTTTCTTTCTTTTTCTTTTTTCTGGCTAGGCAATGGGGTTAAGTGACTTTCCCGGGGACACATAGCTAGTAAGTGTTATGTATCTGAGGCTGAATTTGATCTCGGTCCTCCTGAATCCAGGGCTGGTGCTCTATCCATTGTGCCACCTAGTTGCCCCTGTCCTGAATCTGTGTACAGAATATTACAAAACACAAGTAAAATAAAAGAAAGGCAAAGTTAAACCAGCTTTTTGTGGTTTGCAATCAACTACAAGAACAGAAGTGTATAATGAAAGAAGAGAGCATCTTTTCACTATATAGATTAAAGATTACAATAAAAAACTAATTTCTCTCACATCATCTATTCAGGCAAAAGCTTCAAGTTTATTTAAAGCAGTGGAAAATCGAGTAGATGGTGGAAGTGGATGAAGAATCTTTTACTTTACATTGCTTGGTTCAATTACTTGAAAAATTGAGTTCAATTGTATAATGTTAAAATTAGCAGAAACGTGGCCAGTGAGGACATAAAAACTAAATGTCCTTATATTTTGAAGAAAATAATCAAAGATGGAAGAGTCATTGATAAATTTTAATGTAGGTATAATTCAATGACTTAATTACTCTGGGAAAGGATGCCTTCTGGAACTTACATTTTAAGAACAAAAAAACCTCATCCTTAATTTAAAGTGTTTAAAAATTGCCTAATACCTTTATTGGGAGGTAAAGCAGAATTGAATTTTAAATTAAAATCAATGTTTTTGTTTTTATCTCTCTTGAAATCCTTGTGCCCTGAGAAGATACAACTAATAATCATTTTCAGTTCTTTGGTGGTCACATGAGAAAGAATAAGTAAGTAACACTGTTTTCAAAGACTGGTTTTCAAGGTACTTTAGCCCAGCTGTTGAGTAATATTGCAAAGGTAACAATATTGTGCTTAAAGCATTACTGATTGCTAGAAGAGGATTGGTTGAAGGGCCTAGAGATGTTTAGTCTGGAGAAGACTTAAGGGGTGCGTGATAGTTCTCTTTAAGTATTTGAAAGGGTGTCCGTTAGACGTAGGATTAGATCTATCTTGGCCCCAGAGGAGTGGTCAGATAGAAGGAGGAAAACTGGGAGAGAGTGGTTACCAAATAATTATTTTTTGTTCAGTTGTGTTTGATTCTTCATGACGCCATTAAGTGATGTGCCTAGGGTTGCACAGGTCAGTCTGTGTCAGAAATCAGACTTGAACCCAGGTCTTTCAGATTCTGAGGTTGGCTTAATACCCATTACACCATGCTGCCTCTCTATGGAGTTTTCTTGGCAAAGATACTAGAGTGGTTTGCCATTTCCTTCTCCAGCTCATTTTACATTTGAGGAACTGAGGCAAACAGGGTTAAGTGATTTGCCCAAGGTCACACAGCTTGTGTTTGAGGCTAGATTTAAATTCATCAAGAGAAGTCTTCCTAACTTCAGGCCCAGCACTCTATACACTGTACCACCTAGCTCCCCTAACAAAGAAGAAAACCAAATTACCAGTATCAGAAATGAAAAGGGTGAATTCACCACCGGTGAAGATGAAATTAAAGCAATTACTAGGAGTTATTTTACCCAATTATATACTAACAAATCTAACAATCTAAGTAAAATGGATGAATATTTATAAAAAATAAATTACCCAGATTAATTGAAGAGGAAATAGAATAGCCTTATCTTAGAAAAAAAAAAAGAAATTGAACAAGCCATCAGTGAGCTCTGTAAGAAAAAATCCCCAGAGCCCATTGGATTCACAAATGAATTCTACCAAACATTTAAAGAACAATTCAAATATTATATAAACTATTTGAAAAAATAGACAAAGAAGGAGTCCCATTACATTCCTTTTACAACACAAATATAGTGCTGATACTTAAACCAGGAAGAGTAGAAACAGAGGAAGTAGATTATAGACCAATTTCCCTAATGAATATTGCCACAAAAATTTTAAATAGAATACTAGCAAGGAGATTACAGCAATGTATCACAAAGATCATGTATCACAAAAACCAGGTGGGATTTATACCAGGAATGCAGGGTTGGTTCAATATTAGGAAAGCTATCAGCATAATTTACCATCTCAGTAATAAAACCCAACAAAAATCATATGATTATTTTAATAGATGCAGAAAAATGGACACATTACAAAACTCATTCCTATTAAAAACACTAGAAAGCATAGGAATCAATGGACCTTTCCTTTAATGATAAGTAGTAGCTATCTAAAACTATCAGGAAGCATTATCTATAATGTGGATAAGCTAAAAGTCTTCCCAGTAAGATCAGGGTGAAGCAAGGGTGTCTGTTATTGCAATATTATTCAATATTGTACTACAAATGCTAGCTATAACAATAATAGAAGAAAAAGAAATTAAAGGAATTAGAGAAGGCAAGGAGGAAACAAAACTGTCACTTTTTACAGATGACATCATGATATACTTAGAGAATCCACTGAACACCTACTTGAAATAATTAACTTCAACAATGTTGTAGGATATAAAATTTTATTGTTCAGTCAAAAAATAATTATGCCTCACTAAAATAGTTAAAAAGTAATTTATCATTCTTCATTTATATTCATTCTATATATCTTTTTGCCTCCATCATGGGGTTGATGTATATGTGGCACTGATGCACTTCATTGTGTTCTGCACTGGTAGTTTTCTCATGAGATTGCCATATCTGTGCCTGATTTTTAATTTGGATAATGCTAACTCATTGTCCACATCCAAGTTTCCTAAAGCATCCATAATCATTGCATTACTGTTACTTTATAGCTGTCTTGGGTCATATACTGGCACATTATTTGCTATTTTTCTATGACTGATTCAAAATCAAGAGTGTCTGTTCTCAAAAGGCCCAGTTACATCATTGATGGTGACAGGTTCTTTCAGTCTAGAACAGCTACAGTTAGTTAACGTGTTTTCTCTAATTTCATTTGTTTGAATTTTGATGATCTCTTCCAATTTTATTACTCTCACTAATGTGTTTAGAATAGCATTGTTGATAGTACTGGCCAAATAATGGTAACAGTAGTAAAAGTCATGGGGAGCCTTTCATTTGGTGCCCTGAATCTATGGCAGCACTTGTCTGGAGAGCCAAATCTCCTGGCTCCATTCAATGGAACATAATCTAACCCAGAGGTGAGGAGCTTGCAGCCTTGAGGCCACATGTGGCCCTCTAGTTCCTCAAGTGTGGCTGTTTGACAAACTTCACAGAATAATTCCCCTTAATGAAAGGATTTGTTCTGTGAAGTTTGGATTCAGTCAAAGGGCTGTGCTTGAGGACCTAAAGGGGATCACATGTGGCCTTGAGGCCTACAGGTTCCTCACCCCTGGTTTAACGTAATTGCTGATACTTTCATCAGGTAAGAACGCCTCTATTGAATCAATCAATCCAAGGCACCAATTATATGAACACACTCTTAATTTATAAGGAGTAAAAAACCATTGAATGAAATGAGGTGATAGTACACAGAAAGTGCATTACAATGAAGATTTTTTAAAATTTTGTAACGGGAGAGGAGGGTGGAATGGGGAGAATGCAGACCTGATAATAAAATAAAATTCAAATTAAGAAAAATTAAAAAAGGATTGATTGAAGAGTAGGTTATGCTCTGTGGGCTTACATAAAAATAGCAAGCTAATTTGGAATTGGACATTCTAGTGGTGGGTTATCTCAGAGCTAGAAGCAGTCAATCCTCTGTGAAATAATTGCCTGGGGGGAAAGGAATTGATAGGATATTTAAAGGTCAAAAGATGTTGGGATTTTCTATTGGTGATAGAGATTGACGCCCTGGAACCTCAGTGGCTAACAGCAGCATCTACATTGGGAACCAAGGAGAAACTAAGCACACAGCTCTAGGACTCTACAAGGAGCTCAAAAGAAATGTAAATTATACCTAAGCAGAAATTCATGAGTGTCCCATTAAGGGGAGAAATGGACCAGCAACAACCAAGAGCAATGAGTTATCCTTTGCCACATGTGTTCTCTGAGCTTTGGCACGCTTTCCCCTGGATTCTGTATATATTTGTGGGATAGTGTGTACCTGGTTTTGGGGGATGTTAATATGAAATGATTTCATTACACTACTTTGGTAAATACTAAAAATTAAGTCTGGCTGGCTAATTGATATTAACTTGCAATCAGTAGTAGAATTGCTGAGGTATTATGGTATTATGAATAATGGTATTAGAGAAACAATCCCCAACCCTTCAGGATAGGAAGGAAGAAGAAGCCAGGTACGTTTTGGGGGAATTCACTTGCCAGTGGCGGTGGAGGTCAGAATAGTGAGCCGTAGAGCCTGTGCTACACTAGAAACAATTACGCCTTTGTTCTCTGTGTCTCTGTGGCAGAAGCTACTGTTCAGCAGTATTCCCTAGTCTCACATGACTTGAAATTCTGACTGCTTCACAGTGTAAGTTCTTTCCCCCTTGAAATTCTGTTTTACAGGGCCTGCTCCCTCCCTCGTACTGCAGATAGGCCCAGTCATGATCTACCAAAATGTCTAAGTATCCATTTCTGTTGAAAATCAGTTAGGAACCTCAGAAACCTTAATTTAAAAATTTTTTAAAAAATTTCTGCTCTGAGGAATGTACTTATTTTGATCATTGACCTATATACCTACACAAAGGAATTTACTGCTTTGAACGTTGTTTTCATCCCTAGAAGAAGCCAAGGTCATTCATTTGATTTTTTAATAAGCCATCTCTTCTAGCATTAAGCTGGAAGGGACTCAAGAACATAATTTAATTTAAAATTAACCTTTAAAAACTATTGATTAAAGATGATTTTAATACCTATTGGCTATTGTGTTAAATAGAGTTTTATGGTTCTAGTCGTCAGTTAGAGATTTTATAACTCTAAAGCAAATCAAGCTCATTCAACTAAAATGCCCCTCTCCTCTATCCCCAACATTTGCATTAGCTTGTTTTAATGTAAAAATATACCTATGGTTTTGTGAGTGAGGAAGATATGTCCTTCCCTAACAGATGTTCTAGATTTTGCTAAAACTATGTTTCATTAATCTGAATATTGTTGAATAATGTGCTGCCACAAGCCTATATAGACACATGCAATGCAGAAGAGTGAACTAATGAAGAAATGAAACAAACATTTATTAAGCACCTACTATATGCCAGGCACTTTACGAACACTATCTCATTTGATCCTCACAATAACTATAAGAGGTAGGTACTTTTGTTAACCCCATTTTAGTTGAGGAAATGGAGGCAAATAGAGGTTAAATGACTTGCCCAGGGTCACACAGCTGATAAATGGCTGAGGCTGGATTTGAAGTCAGGTTTTATAACTCCAGAGACCTGCCTTCTAATGCCTGCTCTGCCCTGAGCTTGTCATGTGACCTTGGCTAAAGCAATTCCTTTCTTAGAGCCTCCCTTTCTTCTTCTGTAAAAGGGAGAATGATAATGCCTATTCTATCTAACTCATGACATAAAGGATACAAGTAAGTTTGAAATACTTAAATACTTCAAAAATCATAAATTTCTATGAAGATGTAAACACAGTTGTTAAATCAGTAGTAGACAAAATAATGCCATTAATTGCTAGGCAGGGATTCTTAACCTGAGGTTTGTGAACTTTTAAAAAAATTAGTTTTTTGAAAATTGTTTCAATATAATTGGCTTCCTTTGTAATCTTATATATTTTATTTTCTGTTTTAAAAAAATGTTCTCAGGTGAGGTCCATAGACTTTACCAGATTGTCAAAGACTGTCAAAAACACAAAATAGGTTAGGAACTCCTGTGACTAGATAGTGAAAAATGTTGAACTTCAAAATACTGTACTTAGGTATATTAAGCTAAGCATTTTAAGAACTCTCCTGGTGTAGTCATTATCTCCCATACAACTTTCCTAGTTGGAAGGGATTTTCTAAACTGGAAGTAATTATGAGATTTTTTTTTTTTTGGTAAGCATACATCAAAAAATGGGAAGCTGAGGGTGTCTAATGAGCACTGTGACAAGCTTCTCCAGAAGATTCCAGGCCACCAAGCTTTGGCAGACAACATAAAGGCCATTGCCCTATTAGTGTTGTTGGGAACAATTTGGAGTCAGTACCTATGCAGTTTGATCACCTCTGGATTCTCAAAGACTTGGCTTCAAGTCACAGACTCACAGAGTTTCATATTTGAAAGAGACCTCAGCATGGCTCAGCAGCCATTATAAGAATTTCCAATAGTTATCAATGATTTTGGCTCAGTACCCATAGACATTTTTAAAAAACTGAGAATTTCAGAAGTTAATTTGGGCCTGGTCATTCAGTGGTTCACCATGTTAAACGATCTAGATGGAGTAAGACATTTGTTTGGGATAGAAATAAATAGGTGATGAAAACAATATTGACTTCCTTAATAGAAACAAGGTCATTCTACTAACTCTCCTTTAATTATACTCCCCAGCTCTTCCCCTCAAAGGAAAGAAACAAGCTCTCCCGAAAGTCATAGGTTAGAAGGGCAAGATGCAGGCAAGATTATGCTGCAGGGGAAGTGTGTATGGAAACTTTAGGGTAGAATTGTTGACCTTTAAAGAGTGAATCCACCCTTCTCCCATCCTCCCCAGCTATTTACAACCCTATTTATCAGTTATCAAGGAAAATGATTTGTACCCTTACTCTTAGTCTGGTATCCTCTCAATATGCCACAAATATACATAGCTTCATTTCCTTCTCCAGCTTATTTCACAGATGAGGAAACTGAGGCCAATGTTTTCAAAATCATTTGTTAACTGACAACCAGAAGTTAGACTACATCGAAAGGCCCATTATCACCCACCAATAATACCCATTCTAAGAAAAACTGAGTGTTGCTCTTCTTGCAACAATGTGTCAAAGAATAAAAACTTCATTGCTGATTAATTATTGGCAGTCTGTTTCAGTGCATTTCAAATTTTAAAAGACCCTAATGATGATTTTTTTCGTGAAATGGATAATTTTAAAGATAATTCTTGTGTCTTGCACTAAATTTTAAAGTTATTTAAAAATATCATTTGTTGTGTTGGCAGTACAAATAAACCAGAGGAGAGAATGCTGATAATATCTTACATTTCATAGTACCCTGTTTTTGAAATCTCAGATACAATAATTTTCTCAAAATTAAAATAATCATCATTTTGTATTAAATATACAAAATACATCAAAATTGTAACCTGAGGAAAAAATAATCTAGTGAAACTCACATTTCAATTGTTGATACAAACTTATGACAATATTTTGATATCAAAACTTGGTATACACCTTGTTTTTTCTTCCCACTCTTATTTATAACAGTTTAAATACACACAAACACAAAAAAAAAATTAAACTATTCCTACATAAACTAACTAGCCTCTAATGTGATGTTTTGAGTAATAGAAGATAACAATCTATGCCATGTTAATGAACCAGCATATACACTTTGATAAACAGTTCAATCTGCCTCTTCTTTAAATTGGAGAATTTTAAAATTTAAGTTTATTATAGTTGTAGTAATAACATTAATTATTACAATATATTTTAGAAACAAATTTGATAAAATAGTGGGTTATTTAGTGAATTATTAAGAATTTAGAGTAAAGCACCCCCAGAATTTTAAGTAGCTAATGAGGGATGTGTTAGAAATTCTAGGGGCAGCTAGGTGGCACAGTAGATAGAGTACCAGCCCTGGATTCAGGAGGACCTGAGTTCAAATGTGACCTCAGACACTTGACACTTCCTGGCTGTGTGATCCTGGGCAAGTCACTTAACCCTGATTGCCTCACCAAAAAAAAAAAAAGCATTAACTTCTCAGAACATAGAGAGTATGCTAATAACAGAGATATTTAAATGGCAACACTCTAAAACTGCAATGTAATACATTTTCATGCCATAAAGCTGAAATGTACACAAGACGGTGAAAGAAAATCCTTAAATTCAGCAAAAATGTTTTGGTCTTTACTTCGGATCAGAAAACCAGTATATTATTGTCAATGATGTCCATATTTGTAGGATTTGACTGCAACTGAAAGCATAGCATTGGTAATCACACTGCATTGCTGTTATGAAGTACTATCTTGTAACAATGCATAATGTTCTTATCCACAAGTCATTGTTGTACACATTAGTGCGCATTTATATTATTAAATATATCATCCGTGATATTGTATTCAGTCAACAGTATATGTTGTACTTGAGATGACTTTGTTAACAATAAGGTCTATGAATACTCAATTGATTTCTTGAAAATGCGGGGCAAGTGGAAGTATTCCTCTGGAACATGTTGAGTGAATTAGGAACATTTTCTAGGCCTCTTTGCCATGTAGTCACTGGAACTCTTCCTTCTGTTGTTACTGTTCAGTTGTGTTTGACTCTTCATGCCTCCATTTGGGGTTTTCTTGGCAAAGATACTGGAGTAGCGTACCATTTCCTTTTCTAGCTCATTTTATTGATGAGGAAACTGAGGCAAACAGGGTTAAGTGACTTGCCCAGGGTCACACAGCTAGTAAGTGTCTGAGGCCAGATTTGGACTAATGACTCCATGCCTGACACTCTGGCCACTGCACCCACCTAGCTGCCCTTCTAACCCATGACAATTGGCTGATTCAGGCGTGTTTACATATTCCCATATTCCATATAAATAAGGTAACACCTGTTTGTGCAGATCATTCACAATTATTTTATTTTATTCTTCATTTTTATCTTAATTTTTTTTTGTGCCTATAATGAACTGGATCCTCCAAAAGTACAGGACTTTCTGAGTCTTGGGTCCAGGGCAAACCAGTTTGCCCAAATCTAAGGGCAGTTCTGCCAACCTCCTCTGGTTTTCTCCACAAAGATTTTCTCCTCTATTATCCCTATCGCATCTTTCAAATCTTCAGTGTTTCCTACCAACTGCCTCCTTCCCTTCTGCTTACAAACATGGTCATGTCTTTTTCCATCTTTAAAAAGTCTTCACTTGATTTTACCAACCCTGCTAGCTATTAGATACTCATAGAACATCTCAGTGTTAGCAATAGTATAGTTATTTAGTCATAGCAGGGGTAGGATATTCAGTAAAGATACAACATTGATTCAACTTTGTAGTTTCTTGCCTCTGTTTCCCAAGTTGGTCTGCTAATCAGAATCCTAAGGGAGGATACTCTTTGTCTTTTCATGACCTGCTTTCTGTACCTGTGCCACCAGGAAGCTACATTAAAGGCAGTACCTTTTTAGTCCTGGAACCTTTTAAATTTTAAGAATATTTCAATTCCTTTTAAGGAAAAAAAAAATCCCACCTAACCTTGACTTCCATAGAATATTTCCTCCCTCTCCATTAGATAGTAAGCTTCTTGAGGGCAGGGATTATTTTTTGCCTTTCTTTGCATCCCCAGGGCTTAGTACAGTGCTTGGCACATAGCAGGCAATTACTAAATGTTTGTTGACTGACTTTCCATAAACCCTAAAACAACAATTATTTCCCATCTTTTCCAATCTGCTAGATGTGAGGTGAAAGCCCAGAGTTGTTTCTTTTTGCGTTTCTCTTTTTATTAATGAGGAGCTCATCTCTTTTAAAAGATAATTAATTAAAACAACCATGGTAACTTTTTCTTTTATGGTGAATGCTGAAGATCCATTTCTCTCTATCCCCGTTTATTCTTCAAAGCCCAGAGTGAATGAATTGCATCTGATTAACACAGCCTCATTAGCACTGTTTTGAGAGGAATCAACCATAGATGAAAAATTCTAAGTTAGGGTTGACAGAATGTCCTTCAGCTGTCCTACTGTACTCATCTATTGTTAGTCATAGCTCAGTTCCCGAGTGATTTATAATAACCATGTAAATTAACCCTCAGGGATGAAAAAACTCACGTGGTAACAAACAAGAATTTTATGTAACCAGTTGTGATTGTCTGTAAAGTACCATTTGGAAGATAGTCAAATTGATCTATATTGTGACATTGGCTGAAGTCTAAACAGAAGCCCCAGGAGAGGGCTGGACCAAAGGAGTAATTGTGGGGTGAGGCGGGGAAAGTGGGGGTGAGCAAGAGAAGAGAACTTCAGGGTCTTAGAGAAGATTGATTCATATGCTTCCTTGCCATTAAAATTCTATGACTTCCTTGTGATTACAGAAATCTTTGAGCCTCTGTCTTCCCTTGTTTTATTTCAACTCAGCAGGTGTTTAACAACTGTGGACTCAGGTATACTGTTGCAAAGCGATTATGTCTTGGTCTTACTTCACTGATCCTGATGTAGGCTTTTCCTTCGTAGAATCTTTCATCAAATTAATTTTTCCCATGCTGTGACTCCCTCTTCACACCTCATTCTTCTGGAGATGGATTCATAGGATAACAGGATCATAGATCTAGAACTGGAAGACCTAGAAGCCTTCAACTCCAAATCCGTACATTTAAATGAGGGATTAAGGGCATCCCTTATTTTATAGATGAGAAAACTCAGGAGGCTCAGGAACCCTTCTATCCCAGTGAATTCTTATATCAAACATCATAATTCCATTCCAGAGCAGGGAGGTCACAGCAGGTAGGCTTGTCATTAGTTAAGTAAGGAAATGCTCAGACTGTTCATGTGATAGCAAATACACTGGTTGATTTGACTGATTCATTCAAATGGGGTCAGTTTGGGGGTAGGGATTAGTTTTTTTTTTTGGGGGGGGAGAGGGCACATGACTAACAAAACCTAATTGTTTTGCTATACTTTTCACCTGGTTATATTGACATCATATAGGCCTTATAGATCTTACTTATTTCTATGCAACACATAGTTTCTTTTCTCAGCAGAAACAAGTGATCTCATATGTTCTCCTCTGATTTCTCTTTCTGGGACTCTGATCAAAGGATCTCACTGACTGGCACAAAATCTTAATTTCTCTCCATTCAGTGACATGTTGTAATTCAGATTTGTTTCCCCTTTCCCATCATTTACAACCAAATCGAAAACCCTTTAATTAGGCACAAGAAGCCAATAGGTGTACATCTTGGTACCACTGCCAAAAAATGTAGTCCATTTTTGCTTATATTTGCTTTTCTTTCTATCCTCAGTGTTTAGTACGTTCCTACATAATCAGCAGATAATATGTCCTTTAGTGTACAGACTCTTATTCTTTCACCCTAGACAAGCTACATCAGATAATCAAGATGGTGACAATTTTGGACAACCTAAACAATGCTAGGCACATAGTAGATGTTTTGAAAAAAATGTCATTGTGAAATACACCATATATCTACTATGTGATTTTCCAATTTTTGGTGTCTAGTATAGACTGATGCATGTTAGATGTCTCTTGTACTTACCATTGTGATAATTCAATGGGACTGTGAGCTCATTATTGTGGACAGCTCCTCCAGTGGTATGAATTTTAATCCATACCTACTTTCTCATCTTTTTGTGACTTCCATAAATCCTCTCAATGGATCCATCTTATGTGCTGGGAACTTTCTTCTAGATCTTTTTATATGACATGGGTACTGATGGAACATAAGGACTTTATGTCTATTACTGTTTCTTCCTGAAAGAAGGCTTGGGCTATATTTCCTTTTCTGGCCGTGTGTGTGGTTTTTTTCTTTTTAAATTTGAGTTACCCTATTTCATCCAGGCTGGAAGTGCAAGGGCTACTCACAGGCCTGATCCTATCACAGGTTGGCAAACAAGTTTTAGTCTGCTCCATTTGTCTGATCCAGGCAAGCTTGCTCCTCCTTAGACAGCCTGGTAGCTCCCCATGCCTTACCATAGCAATATTAGGCTTAGTGTGAATGTCCAATCAATTTAACCTACTTCAGCTCAGAACTGCCAAGCTCAAGCAATCCAGTAACCTTAGTCTTCCTTAGCCAGGTTAATAGATGTGTGCCTGCCTGCCTCTTTTGAAATGGATTTTTATGAATACATCTTAGATCTGACCCAGTGTTTTAGCCTGTCAAGAAATTTTTGTATACTGACTCTGCCTTTCAGTACTATATCATCCTTAAGAAGTTTTTATTCTTTATGAGCACCAAAAGAGTTTTGACCTTGGTTTATAATAGCACAAAAGGTGACTGAAGATGAATGATGTTAAGTATTTAGTTAGCAACCAATTAACAAGCATTGATTAAGTACCAACTGTATTCTAGGTACCCTGATGGATACTGGGGATACAAAAACAAAATAAGTTGCCTGTGCCCTCAAGGAGCTAACATTCTAGAGAGAAAGTCAATTTGTATAGTGTGACAAGCTAGACAATGATAGAGGGAAGCCATTTTTACTTTTATTTTTATTTCTTCAGTGACCCCTTTCATTTCTATTTTTCCTTTTCTTTTTTCTGGGTGACTATCTTCCACATCTCTGCCAGACATTTCTACTATTATATTCTGTTATTGTGAAGCATTAATGCTACTAGGAAGGGAATGTGGGTCTGTAGCCCTAGACTTTAGGATCTGTACTCTGGAGGATCTGCATTCAAATCTCAGCTCTGACATTGCTTAGCTGTGTGACCTTGGCCTTCATCTTTCTAAGCCTCATTTTCTTTATCTGGAAAGCAAGGATGTTGAATTAGATGACCACTAAGGTCTCTCCTGGCTCTAAGTTTCTGTTCCTTAGATTGGAACACAAGTTGCCACTATAAAAATGAAAAACCCTATCATTTATGTAGTGGTTTAAGTTTTGTACTTTACAAATATGTCTCATTTGATAATAATAATTAACACTTATATAGCTCTTATTATGTGCCAGTTACTAGTTATGCAATGTACAAGTATTATCTCTTTTGGTCCTCATAACACCCTGGGAGGTAAGCGGTGGAAGATTGAGGTTAAGTGATTTTGTCAGGGCTATACATACCTGTGTCTGAAGTGTCTGAAAATGTCTGTATTTAAATCCTAGTCCAGCACCCTGTTAGCCATGCCACCTAGGTGCACAAAGACTTAGGAGGATAAATCATATAGGTGCATTTTTTTTTTAATGCACAAAAACATCAATTTCTGCTAAAATGTTTTTAGTTCTAGAGACTGGTGAGGTGGTCCAGTGGATAGAGCTTTGGCCCTGGAGCCAAGAGGACCTGAGTTCAAATCCAGCCTCAGACACTTACTGGCTGTCACTTCATTCCGGATTGCCTCAGTTCTTCATCTGTAAAATGATCTGAAGAAGGAAATGGCAAACCCCTCCAGTATCTTTGCAAAGAAAGCCTGTAGTAGGGTCATGAAGAGTTAGACATAACTGAAAGGACTTAACTACAACAACAATTTAATTCCAAGGTTTATCTTGGGTCAGTTTCCTCAGATGGGGAAGCAGTCAGTGGTTTAGTTATCTTGAGATTGAAGGCAATGATTTTTGAGAAATACCTGACAAGCTGCACCACAAAACATTCTGTTGACATTCATTTCATTATGTGTAATTTTTTAGTTTTTAAAAAATTAAATTTTAAATTAAATTTTAAAAATTTAATTATTTTTCTTTTAGTAGGAAGAAGGACTAGATTTGTGACTTCATCTCTGTAACAGACTTCCAGTAAAGAAACTTCCCCTTCCACGACAGTTATCTGTCACCTGTTCTATGCAGTCCTAGATTATTTGTGGGGGGAATGGGCGGTTCTAAGAAGTTAAATTACTTGCTGAAGGTCACAGAGGCAGTACGTATCAAATTTGGGACTCAAACCCAGGTCTCTATGACCCTAAGGCCATCTCTCTACATTCTATATCTTAGTTGTCTTTCAAAAGAAACATTTCTTCAGAGTTATTTAGTGTCTTCACTTGTAAGAGCTCAAAATGTTTTTCACATTCATTGTCTCATTTTATTTCATAATATCTCTTTCAGGTATATTGGGCAGGGCAGGTGTTATTAAATGAATAATATTCCACAGGAAAAATGTACTCTTTGGGGAATCTAGTTTGAAAGTATTTTTAAAAATTTAGCTCTGATATTTTTATTTTTTTACAAATTACATTTAAGCAGATCCTTGCTAAAAATTCTAAACATGATAAAGTTATTTGATGATCATGTAGAAAATGAAATGCTCAGTGTGGAGATATTTTATTTTTGTGATTTTATATACTACCTTACTTTTACAAATGATACAAGAGAACAGAATGGAAAAAAAATTAAAAAATCCGATTTGGTTTGTTTTATAATCATCAATGGAGTGATATGTGATTGTGCCTCTGAAAACCAGACAGTTGACTGTAGACTTTCATAAATCAGAACTGAAAAGCTTCAGAATCATGTCTTATAAAATACCAGATGGAACTGCTACAGAAAGAAATAAACATTCCTGTTTAGAAGATCAGTTGGAGGGGCAGCTAGGTGGTGCAGT
Source organism: Phascolarctos cinereus (assembly GCF_003287225.1). Lineage (NCBI taxonomy): Eukaryota > Metazoa > Chordata > Mammalia > Diprotodontia > Phascolarctidae > Phascolarctos > Phascolarctos cinereus. The sequence goes on from NW_027555958.1 coordinate 188,594,685, forward strand.
AGATAGAGCACTGGCCCTGAAGTCAGGAGAACCTGAGTTCAAATCCAGCCTCAGGCCAAATACTTGTCACTTACTAGCTGTGTGACCCTGGGCAAGTCATTAACCCCAATTGCCTAAAAAAAAATAAAAAAATAAAAAAAAAGATCAGTTGGAAAAAAATAGGGTAAGAAATTACAGAGAAGTCTAGTTAATTTATTCTGCTTATAGAATTTGCAATAATTCAGACTTCCTATGTAAAAAAATAAAGTTAAAAATAATTATTTCCTCTGTGAATTTTAAAGATTTTTTTTTCTTTACAAGTGGTGGGAATCCAGGTTAAAATCAGTAACTTGTTTAAGCCATAGCATTAACAAAGTGAGGTTTTCTTCATTGTGCTTTCTACTCAACTCTTGGTTCTAGAAATGGGGGAAAGAGTAGGAAGATGTGACTCAGGGCCTCTACATCTATCCAACTGAATTTGTCTTAATTACTTCTGTTATTTTCAGATCCCAATTTATGTTTATTTGAAGGCATATCCATGCTGTTTGCTCTAGTTGTCAGTGTTGCCAGTTATGATTTAGGTAGGGAGATGTCTCAGTGGACAGAATGCTGGATTTGGAGTCTGGAAGACCTGACTTCAAATATGACCTCAGGCATTTACTAGCCCTGTGGCCTTAGGCAAATAATTTAATCTCTGTCTACCTCAGTTTGCTCATTTGTAAAACTGAGATAATATGAGCACTTACCTTACAAGATTGTTGTGAGGAACAAATGGGATAACATCTGTAAAGTGCATTGAAAACCTTAAAGTGCTATGTAAATGCTAACTTACTATTATCGTAATTATAGTCATCATTGTTATTATTCTCCTACTTCTCGTAATAATAATATTGATAGCTAATGTTTATATAGCATCTACCTTGAGCTAGGCACTGTGCTCAATACTTTACAAATATTTTATCCTCACAACAACCTTGAGAGGTAGGTATACTTATTCTCCCTGTTTTACAGGCAAGGAAACAGAGGCAAACAGATCAAGTGACTTGTCCAAGGTCACGCAGCTAATATATATCTGATGTTGGATTTGTATTTAGGTCTTCCTGACCTTGCTCAGTACTCTAGTCACTGCACTTCCTATCTGCCCCTAAAGTTTTCTTGACATATGCTTTTGTTTGTACTTCCACAAATAACACCTAGTATGGTACTGCCAGAGGTAAGCAGGTGTTGCTCCCTACTTTCTGCTAACTCCTTTTCACCTTTCTTCCTCTTAAATACTTAATTTACATTTTACAACCCTAAATCTGTCAAATTTGCATTTTACAACCATAGGTCGTCTGTAGAGGACTACATATGCCTCACACTTCTGTTTCCAGCCTGGTGTTTACTTTTGCTAAAACTTTAAAAAGTACTGACTCTTTTTCTTTTTAACACTTCAAAACATATTTTGCACTCAACAAAACATGGTGAAGGACAGGCAGCTGCTTTATCTATAGTTTATAATTCATAGCAGAGGTTTTCAGGGAAGAGTTGTTCAGTACATTGTGAAACAGTCTATTGAGGTCATCACTGGAGAGCTATAAACTTGAGAATTTTTCTTTTCATACTGAGTTCAAGCCATCTTCTTTGTAATTTCCCCTTTGGCCTTAGTTTTCCCCCTCTGCAGAAACAGAAAACATCAGCTTCCTCTTCTAAATTCAAAAATTTTAAGGTGGTTATGAGGTTTTCCTTTACTCTTCTTAGAGGTAAATTTTCCTAGTTCCTTCAAGCCATATGGCATGCTTTCCAGACCTCTCATCAGACCCTCACCCTGTTTTTATCTTACTCTGCTTTGTTATTATTCCTCTTCAAATGTGGTACACAGAATTGAATAAAAGAGTCTATATGTTATCTGACCAGAAAAGAATAAAGCTATTATTTTCCATAATCTTGACATTATACTTTAAAAATATTTTTTCTAATCATGTGTAAAAATTTTTAACATTCATTAAAATTTTTTTTTGACTTCTGAATTTTTTCTCTTCCTTCTTCCCCTCCCCGCCATTGAGAAGGCAAGCAATTTGGTATAGGTTATATGTGTGCAGTCATGCTAAACATATTTTCATATTAGTCATATTGTGAAAGAACCATATCCCTCAAAAATAAAGAAAAAAATGCTTTGATATACTTTTAAACTTCATCAGTTCTTTCTCTGGAGGTAGATAACATTTTTCATCATGAATCCTTTGAAATTATCTTAGATCATTGTATTGCTGAGAATAACTAAGTCATTCACAGTTGGTCATTGTGCAGTATTGTTGTTACTGGTTCTGTTTACTTCACTTTGTATCAGTTCCAGGTTTTTCTGAAATCATCCTGCTTGTCATTACATATAGCACAATAGTATTCCATCATAACCATATACCACAACTTGTTCAGCCATTTGCCAATCGATGGACATCATCTCAATTTCCAATTCTTTACCGTCACAAAAAGAGCTACTATAAATATTTTTGTACATACATGTCTCTTTCCTTTTCTTTTTAATCTTGTTGGGATACAGACCTAGTAGTGGTATTGCTGGGTCAAAGGGTATGCACAGTTTTATATCATTCTGGGCATAGTTACAGATTTCTCTCAAGAATGGTTGGATCAGTTCACAACACCAGCACTGTATTAGTGTCCCAATTTTTCCACTTCCCGTCAAATGTTTGTCATTTTCCTTTACTGTTATATTAACCAATCTGATAGGTATGAGGTGGTAGCTTAAAGTTATTTTCATTTGCATTTCTCTAATCAAAAATGATTAAGAGCATTTTGTCATATGGCTATAGATATCTTCGATTTTTTCTTCTGAAAACTGCCTGTTCATATTTTTTGACCATTATGAATTGGGGAATGATTTATATTCTTATAAATTTGACCCAGTTCTCTACATATTTGAGAAATGAGGCCTTCATCAGAGAAACTTGCTGTAAAATTCCCTTCCTCTCTTCTCTCCCCCCCCCCCAGTTTGCTACTTTCTTCTAATATTGGCTGCATTGGTTTTGTTGGAGCAAAACCTTTTAAATTTAATATAATCAAAATTATCTCTTTTACATTTTGTAATCCTCTCTATCTTTTGTTTGGTCATAAATTTTTCCCTTATGGATAGATCTGGCAGGTAAACTACTCTGTACTCCTCTAATTTGCTTACAACATTACCCTTTATGTCAAAATCATGTATCCATTTTGACCTTGTCTTGGTATGAGGTAGTTAGTCTATACCAAATTTCTGTCAAGCTGCTTTTTAGTTTTCTTAGCAGTTTTTGTCAGATAGTGAATTCTTGTCCCCAAAACTTGGATCTTTTGGTCTATTAAACACTAGATTACTGTGATCATTTGCTACTGTGTATTGTGTATCTAATCTATAGCACTGATCTACCACTATTTCTTAGCCAGTACCAAATTGTTTTGATGATTATGGCATTATACTTCTATTAACACTCCCCGCCCCTTTTAAAAGCATCATCACCATGCTGCTAGCATATTGAGCTTGTGGTTAATTAAAACTCACAAATTTTTATTGCATGAACTTCAGCCCTGCCAGGGTTTTCCTGTCTTGTGCCTGTATGATTGTTTTTTTGAATTCATGTTGAGGTCTTTATTTTTTTCCTCTTATAGTTCATATTCTTGGTTTCAGTTACATATTAGGATAATATTGAATTTTAGTGTAAAATTATCTAATATATTGGCTATTCATTCTACGATTAGACAATTTATAAATTCAAATAGTATGATTTTTATGTCTTTATCCAAGTGACCTAAAACATTCTGAACAGTACAAGGAAAGGACAAAACACTGTAGCATGCCCATATGGACCACTCCCTAGGTAGTATAATTTAATGACAATTTTTTGATTATCCAACCAGCTGTGACTCTACCAAACATTGATGTAATTCCTACATATCAACTTATCTACAAGGAAGGCTTTGTCAGGAAGAGCCAGCAATTATATAATTCTTTAAGATTTGCAAAGTCCTTTACATACATAGTTTCATTTCAACCTCAAAATAAGCCTATGAAGTACTGAAGGTATTGTTATACTCACATAATATTAGGAGAAACTAGGGCTCAAAGAGATGAAGTGATGGTTTTGGTCAAAATTGGTTACATTTGAATACAGGTCTCTACTTACTCCATTGTACAAAACTACCTTACATACATGCATTTCTAAAATCCAGATGTTATGTCGAATGCATGTGTATCTTCATAAAACTAGAGATTCTATCATAGAAGGAAATGCTTATCACAATTGGTTCTTAGTAGATTAACTTTCGCTATTAATAATCGTTGTCTTTTCTAAGAGTTCACAAACTATTTCTTTAATCTTTCCCAGAAATTTGTTGTCTGTTACCAAAATCCAAAGTACATATTGAAAATAAGTGAAATGAGGAGCTCCAGAATGATTATGGAGTTCAAGATTGCAAAGAATTCAGCTCTTCAGTCACTTTCTCCATTCCTTCCTGTAGAGCATCTATTCTTGTAATTATTTTGCACAATTTTTTTGAAAATGTAAGATCAAGGAGCAGATTAGAGATAGAGTTAACTAGATATGTTAGAAAAAATGTCAGATTACCCTCACCCTGACAGATTGTTGTCAAAATATAGAACCTCATTTTTAGAGATTTTATAAGTGATAATAAACGAAAGATAAAACATCACGTATGAATATATCTAATTCACATCACACAAAATCATTTGCTCTTGAGAAAACAGAAAAATTTAAAAACAATAACAGAAAGGGGAAAGTCATCTTTTAAATCATTTATCCAACTAAACAAAGAATAATATAAAAATACTAATGTATGTATATGTATTTCTATAGCTATTTCTATTATAGCTCTCTATTTTCTATCTATTTCCATTTGAAAACTACCTTTAGTTTTGATTTCCAAGCATTTCTTCTGAAAAATTACCAAATTGGCTGGAATATTTGGTATACAAATCAAACCAGGAGCCAACCTCCAAGTAGTTCCTGAAGGAATATTAGGCTGAAACATTTGGTAAGAAATAGACAATTAAAATTAAGAAGTAAACAGATTTATAACCCTGAACTATTAAATCAATAGCATCGTGACCTGAAATAATTTCAAGGAATGAACAAATGGAGCTGGGTAGGAGAGTTATTATGAATATTACACAAGTTGAACAAAGTCTTGGGGATGTAATTTTGCTAGGCAGTGCTATCAAAAAGATGATGGAATGCCCTGACAAAATGATCTCACATAAATATTCCACAGGGCTAACAAAAAAGTAATGGGCAAAGATGTAAACTGTGCATATTCTTTGATCCAGCAATATCACTGCTAGGTTTATATCCCAAAGAGACAAAAAAGTAGGAAAAGGACCTATTTGTACACAAATATTTAGAGTAACTCTATTTGTGGTTGCTAAGAATTGGGAATTGAGGGGGTGCCCATTGATTGGGGAATAGATGAACAAATTGTGATGTATGACTGTGACAGAATATTATTGTGCTATAAGAAATGACAAGCAGGATGAATTAAAAAAAAACTGGAAAGACTTACATGAACTGATGCAAAATGAAATAAGCAGAACCTGGAGAACATTGTATATAGTAATAGCAATATTGTATGATAAAGAACTGTGGATGACAGCTATTTTTAGCTATACCATGATCTAAGACAATCCCAAAGGATTTAGGATGAAAGATGAGAAAGAACTGATGTTATCTGAATACAGATTGAAGCATATGTTTTAAAAGTTTTCTTCTCCCTCCCTCCCTCCCTCCCTCCCTCCTCTCCCTCCTCCTTCCTTCTTCTTTCCTTCCTTCCTTCTTCTTCTTCCTTCCTTCCTTCCTTCCTTCCTTCCTTCCTTCCTTCCTTCCTTCCTTCCTTCCTTCCTTCCTTGCCCTCTCTCTCTTTCTCTCTTGTTCTTCTACAAAATGACTAATATGGATTTTTACATGCCAAAAAATAGTAATGGGCAGGAGAGAATTTTCTTTGGGGGTAGAATATAGAATAAAAATCAAAGTGGCAGAAAGGTTGGCCATTTATATAATTAAAATAACAAAAAGGAAGGAACTTAATTCTTGGATTAAAGCTTATAGAAGTATTAAGCAATGTGGAGGGAGAATATATAAAATTTAAAGCTGTATTTCTGTCCAAGATGAGAAAGAAGAGTTAAACAATAAATATAAGAATAATACTTGGAATTAATTGAATTAAAATCTTGAAGCTAGGATTAGGCTTGTGAGTATGTTTTGGAATGAATGTCTATAAGTTTATAAAGACTGATGATTAAACTATGTCCAGGTTGCATGTGGGTAAAAGCCAGTAGCTCTATGTGTATGTCTATGGCGTTAATAACAAAAGAAAAGTAGATCTTACGTTTTACTGAAAAAAGAAAGATTATAACAGGATAATAGAGGAAAAACAAAATTTAACAACTGTAACTTTAATTGTTAATTGATTGAATTACCTTTTCAAAAGAGAATGAGTTAAATGTATTAAAAAAAGAGAAGGTACATATGAGGAAAAATATGCATCAGTTGACAGAAAATCAGCAATTGAAGTTATAATTTTAGCTGAAACTAATTTCAAATTAGAAAAAATCAATCATATTATGGCAACTTCATTATGATTAAAAGAATTATTGGTTGGAAACAGGATATGCCAGTGGATATGTGATCTCAATGATGTGGATATTACCAATGATGCAGATTATAGCCTATCTATATCTTTACATCCTTGTGGCTCTTGTCTAAGTGTTCATATTAATATATACTGTATCCAATTATATGTATATGATTTGCTATTCTGTGTGTTACTATTTGTTCAGTACCTATACAAAGGAGGGAAATAGGTTTTCTCAACTCTTCTCTGGAACCCAAAGTGATCATTATTATTTTACTACAGTCAAGTTACTTTTCTTTTTGTTGTTCTTACCATTTATATTGCTGTAACCCTTATTTATTTCCTGGGACTTGCTTATTTCACTATAAATCATCTAATTCTGTATTAGTTCATACAAATCTTTCAATGTGTCTCTTAATTTTGTATTCATACTTTTTAGAGTGTAAAAATATTGTTATATTTTGTACCACAATTTATTTAGCCTTTTCTTAATCATTAGGAGTTTCTTTGCTAATAAAAAAGGTGTTACTATGAATATTGGGGTGTATATGAGATCTTGCTTTCTATATTTTATGTCCCTGGGCTACATGCTAACTAGGGATATCTCTGGGTCTTAGGTCTTAGATAGGATGTCTTAGTCACTTTTTCTTTTTCTTTTTATTAGAATTCCAGATTGTTTTTCACAGTGGTGGAAGCAATGTACAGCTTCATCAAACATCCATTGATGTGTTTTCACAGCTCCTCCAACATTATTTTTCCCACCTTTTGTCATCTTTATCAATTTTTTGGATGTTGAGGGGAAATCTCAGATTTTTAGTATTGGTTATTTGGAGCAGTCTTTCATAGGGGTCGAATACTAATCCCTTGGGAGCAGTGGCTTTTGTTCTTACATCTTTATAAATATCCTAAATATCTTGTATATTACAGAGGAAGCACAGAATAGTGACTAAAGGGCCAGTCTCAAAATTGAAAAAAACTGGGTTCAAGGCTTACCTCTAGCACATATTAGTATATGTAATTTATTTAACCTCTCAGCTCCTCAAGCAATTTCCAAATATACATTACAGATAAGTTGCTGATGTGTTTTTCTAGAGGGGATTTACTTATGAGGAGTTCTATATCAATAAAATAAGAGGTTTGGATCAATATCTGATTTGGACCTGAGTAAGGCTAAATCAGAGTATCATCAATGCAAAGATTCCTTACCACAAGTTGATGGTTTTTTAATTAATGCAAGAGCTTTTCAATTTCATGTTATTGAAATTGCCTGTTTTGTCTTTTGTATTCTCCCCTAACCCACAGCTGTGAAAGACAACTCATTCTTTTAAATTTTTGTTTTTGTGTTGTGACCTTTCACATTGCAGTTAGATATCTATTTTTAGTTTGTTATGATATGGAGTGTAGAATGTCGGATTAAACCTAGTTTCTACTGAACTGATTTCCAGTTCTAGTCAAACAAAGCTCTTCCCCAATTACTTTATATTCTTACGGTTATTGGACTCTGTGTTATTGATTTAAGTTAATTTGACTTTTGTTTATCTGATTAATTCTGCTGATTTACTTTTCTATTTTTTAACCAGCAACAAATAGTTTTAATGATGATTATTCTGAAACATAATTTGAGCTCTGAATATGCTATTTCTCTTTAATTGTTACTTTTTAAATTTTCCCCTTGAGATTATAAGACTTTTTGTTATTCCAAATACATTTTTGTTAATTTTTTTAGCTATAAAGTAGCCCTTTAATAATGTTATTAGTATAACACTAAATCTATGTAGTGGCATGGTAGTAGATATCAGGTATGGGGTAGCTATTTAGCTATTTGTTTCTTTAACTATAAAAACATAATACAAAAAAGTCTTATAAACATGTGATAACAAAAATTTAAAACATAAACTATAGGTCATCACCTTTGTTATATTATCCCAGCTGGTAAAGATTCCCAGAAGACTTGTGGTATTTCCAAATGAATATTTCACATTCTATGAACAGAAGATTAAGATCCTTATCTTTTGGCCATCTAAGTATATATATCTCATCCTTTTGATGGTGATCATTCCCTCTGAGAAGGACATAGTTGTAGGAATTAGTGCTGTGAATGCACAAAGGTCTTTTTCCTCTATTATTTCCTTGAGGTATATGCTTAGTAGTTGTATTGCTAGGGCAAAGCATATGGTTTGGTTTTTTTTGTGTGTGTGGCAATTGAGGTTAAGTGACTTGCCTAGGGTCACACAGCTAGTAATTAGGGCAAAGCATATGTACCACTCAGTGACCTTTTGGGTATAACTCCAATTTGTTTTTCATAAAAGTTGGACCAATTCATAAATCCATTAGCAGTATATTTTTATACATGTCTTGCCATATCCCTTCTAACAAATGTCATTTTCCTTTTTTGGGGGGTGGAGAGTCTGCCAGTCTAATTGATATGAGGTGGAGCCTCAGAATTATTTTAATTTTCATTTCTCTTATTTGTGATTTAGAGCTTTTTTTATATGTTTGATAGCTTGTCCTTTTGAGGACTGTTCATATTGTTATTACTTATCTGTTAGTAATTGCCTCTTTTTTCTTATGTATTTATACCTATTCCCAATATATCTTGGATCTCAGAATCGTATCAGAGAAGTTTGCTGCAGAGATTTTTTTTCCTCAGGTAACTATTTGCCTTCTAAATTTGGCTGCATTAATTTTTGTTAGTGCAAAAGCTTTTTAATTTTATATAACTGCAAATCTCCTTTTTATCTCTTGTGATGCTCATCCACATATCTAAGGTTTTGCTGAGGCATGCTAATTTCACCTTTGTAACATCTCTTGAATATGCCTCCCATTCTCCTCAGACACTGCCACCACTCTAGTTCAGGTCTTATCACCTCACACCTTGATTATTGCAACAGTTATCCCTTCCACGTTGTGGGGCTTAGAGGCATGGTTGCCCTGTTATCTGGAAAATCCATGTAAAATCTTTTGATCCTCTATTTCTCCTACAAGACTGAATTATCATGGTATTAAAAGACAAAATGTGTTGATATTATGCAATACTATACAGATATTATGCATTCTGAGTTTTTAAACTCTTTCTGTATCATCTGTTGGCATTTGTGTGTCATCTGTAGCTTCCACAAAACACAAACTCCCCCAAAATTCACGTTTAATTTCTTATGCTGACCTGTGATATATTGAAACCCGGGATGTGGAAGCTATACTCAGCCAATGGGTAAGCCTGACTCAAGTCTCTCCCCATTCCAATCCATTCTCCATTAAACCGCTGAAGAGATTTTCCTAAAATGCAAGTTCCATCATGTCATCTCCTACTCAATAAACTCCAGTGATTTCCTTTTACTGCCAGGCACAAATACAAAATGCTCTGTTTGGCATTCAAAGCCCCTTATAATTTATCCCCTTCCTAGATTTCCAGTCTCCTTATATCTTACTTCCCTGTCATTTACTCTTCAGTCCAGTGACATTGGCCTTCTGGATGTTCCACAAACAAGACACTTCATCTCTTGGCTGTAGACATTTTCCCTGGCTGCCCCCATGCCTGGAATGCTCTCCCTCTTCCACTCTGCCTACTCATGTTACTGGCTTCCTTTAAGTCTTAATCAAAATCCTACCTTTTACTGCAACCACTCTTAATTCTAGTCCCTTCTTTTGGTTAATTATTTCCTATTATCCTGTATGTAGCTTGTTTTGTATATGTTTGTTTTTTCAGGATTTCTATTTTGGTGCTTAGTTGGGGTTTTAAAGTCTTGATTTTTTTCAGTTACATGTCAAATTAATTGTTTTGTTCTTTCTGTGTTTAGTTGAGGAAAATGTTTAACATGAATTTTCCCCTAAGGATAATTTTGACTGCATCTCAAAAGTTTTGGTAGGTTGTGTCATTGTTAACTTTAATGACATAATTGTTTCCATGATTTATTCTTTAGGATTAAGTTATTTAGTCATTATTTAAGTTGTAATCCTTTAAAATATTGTATTGATTATAATTTTGTTGTTTTGGTCAATAAAGTATGTATTTAATTTTTCTGCTTTGACATGTAACAATTTTATGTACTTGGTCAATTTTTCTAAAGGTGCCAAATATAGATAAGAAATATGTATATTTTTTCTATTCCCACTCAGCAATCACCAAAGATGTAGCATATGTAACTGTTCTGAAGTTCTATTAATGTCCTTAACTTCTATCTTGTTTATCTTTTTGCAAATTTCTCTGAGTATGATAGGGGTAAATTTAACTCCCTCCTACAGTGTTACTGTCTATTTCTCCTTGTAATTACATTAGAATTTTTTAAAAGTATTATGCCATTTGTGGTGTGGGTTATTAATATTGATGTACTAGCATTAGTGTTGATGTATTAGTATTGATGTTACATAACTGTCTATGTTATATTTAGGTATACTATACTTTCCCTACTGATTTCTCCTAAACACACCAGTTACTTTATTTGAAATCATAATTGCTACTCCTGCTATTTGAATTTACCTGAAGCCTAATACATTTTGCACCAGATTCACATTTTCACTCTCTGTGAATCTTCCGCTTGGCTCCCAGTACTTCAAATAGTTCATTTCTTGGCTCTGATTTCTGTGCAGTGAAACATAGTCACTGGTTCTATCTTCTGCTTACATTCTGACAGGCCAGGGCTAGGGCCAGGAACTGACTTTAGCTTCAATAACTGGAGCTTGAATTGGACTTCCCCCATCCTCCTTTTTTTTTCCTGTGAGCATCTGCATTAGAGTTTCCCATGGCTTTAGGTATGTTTACTGAAATTTGTACTGACTGTCTTGGCATCACTGTTCTCCTAGCCTCCCCTGGCTTCTTGCCATCTTTTAACACACTTATGGACAGGATGGAGAAGCTTATTTCTCTTTCCTTTCAGTTTTCTTTATTACTGCTCTCATGCTCTTTTTTTTTCTTTCTTTTTTTTTTAGGCAACTGGGGTTAAGTGACTTGCCCAGGGTCACACAGTTAGTATCAAGTGTTTGGTCTGAGGCTGGATTTGAACTCAGGTCCTCCTGACTTCAGGGCTGGTGCTCTATCCACTGAGTCACCTAGCTGCCCCTTCTCATGCTCTTTTAAGATATTTTTCTGGGTCATAAGCATGACAGCTGAGATCCTCTATGATCTTTCATGTACCATCTTAAGTGGAAGTTAAGGACTAGAACTTGTTTCCAATGAAATTATGCGTATTTCAACTACTATTCTTCTTTCATTGTAGCTACTCTTTATGTTACTGAGTTTGGTGGATAGGCACAGGAATTTTTTCTCCCTCACCCAATCCTTTGGATAATTAGACCATAACATTTGAATAGATCCATGAAATCTGATAAATACATTCATACCAGCCTTAGTTGGGTGTATTCTACCCCTGTCAAGGAGCTTGTCATTCTTCTATTTTAAGTGATGGCCCAGAAATCCAAATCCTAATCTCTGGTGGTATTTTGTTAGCTATATCATAATAGCCTTGTGAGGTAGGTACTACAAATATTTTCATCCACATTTTTCAGATGTGCAGATTGAGACTGGGAATTTAAGCTATTTGCACATGGTCACACTGCTAGTGAGGGTAAGAGGCTGGATTTAGACTTAGATGTCTCCTAATTCCAAGGTGACTCTCAATTTTCTAACACTATGCTAACCCCTATTTCTGTCAAACTCTACACTTCCTTGCTCTCTATGTGCTGTGCTCTTAAATTTTTATGCCTTTTTTAAAGGCTGTTCCTTATTTTTTGGAACAATCTCTTTTCTTATTTTCATGCATTGAGTTCCAACTCAAAGTTGAGGACCAACTCAAATGGCATTTCCTTCAGGAAGCTTTCATTGACTCTCCAGAGTGATAACATTCTTGTCCTTCAGAACTCACATAGTACTTTCCATCTCTCTAAAGTATATTCTACCCAAATGATCTGGTTTCTGCTGCTCATATGTGACATTTATCTCCTGTTGCACAGGTGATCCCTCATACCTGGAATATACTCCCCATATTTACTTGTTAGAATATCTAGTTTTCCTAAAGGTTTAGCTTAAGTGTTACCTCCTACATGGAATCTTTTGTGATACCCGCCCCAATAATTTACAAATTACTTTTTATTTACTTTGCTTATAGTTTGTGCTTACCTAATGCGTATGTGCTGTTTCCCCTTGTAGAATGTAAGCTCTCTCTGGGCATGGATATTTTGGTTTTTCTTTTTGTATACCCAGTATGTACCACTCAGTAAGCACTTGAAAAGTTTGTTGATTGTTTGACTCACGTAGTAATCTATATTGATATACTCTTCCAAAATTATAGGCTATTCGTGTCAGAGATCCTATTTAAACATCATATTCTGCACAGAGATGATTGTTACATTTTCAGCATGAGCATTTACATCTTGGCAATTGGCAAATGCTGCAAATAAGGGCTAGATTCTTGTCTAGACTTAAGAAAACAATGGGGAAAGTATTAATAAAAGGTGCAACTTAGTTATATATTTTTATTTTCAGAGTGCCAATTGTTAAACATTGAAAGCACATGGCTGGCTCTGCACCCAGACATATTCAAATGCTCTAATGGATCTGTGATCTCACCGAAGTGGGCATTTTCTCCAATGATGCAGATCACCATCCATCCATGCCTGCCCAACCTATGGGACTCTTGTTTACATCATCCTATAACGTTACCACGGGGGCTCCACCCAGTATGCCAGAGGCCTGCCTTGCTTTCTGTAAATGATACCTGTTGTAGGATTCAGTTTTATTGCTACTGCTACTTCTCTGGGGAGTTTTACTTAAGATGTATGAAAACTTTGCTTTTACCAGGAAATATTTTAGCAGCAATCTTATATACAAGTGCAAAAGCTTGACCTTCTTAGGGATGGATTGACAGCTTGCAAGACTGCTATCCCCATAAGACTCAAGAGAATTTGATTTCTCTGGTTTGTTACCTTCTTGACTTCTCCAGAAAGAATTTTTTTTAAATGAGGGCACAGTGGTATGGATTAAGCCAGAATTAAATTATCACTAAGAAAGCAGCAAATAGTTCGCAGAAACAACTTTGTTTTCCTTATTTAGCAGCTAGAGTCACAAATTGCTTCTTTGGAAGTTAGTGGTTAAGCCCTCTCCGTAGAGAAAGGTTACTGCTGGAGTGGCACAGGGGGACTTGTTAAAAGTGTTGCTGATCCAGTGATTAAAAAGTTATTTATAAGAGGGGCTGATCACATGTGTTTGCTTCTGTAGTCCGTGTTCCCAGCAACAAGGGATTTATAATGGAGTCTCCAGAGTTTCCAAATCAGCTCTGACAGCCAAACAATGATGAAGCCACAAGAGCATGGAAAAGTTGCCCACAACAATGCAACGATAGAGAAACTTCAAGGATAAAGTATCAGGTGTCCTCAGGGAGATGGAACTGAAACTTGGGATTTCTTGGGATTCAGATTGTCTATCTAATCCACTGTCTGTGAACTGCTGAATCCAGTGGACTTTTTTCAGTCCTTATCCTCCTTGCCTTCTTTGCAGTTTTGAAATTGACCAGTCCCTACTCAGTTTTTGTGATACTGCTGTAATACCAGTTTCCATGGCCTCTGCCACAGTGACAGTATATACTGTTATATATACTGTATACACACACACACACACACACACACACACACACACACACACACACGGTTATACTGTTACTCATCTTTAAGAGGCAATGTAATCTTGGAAGTTAGAATTTAACTGTCATTATGTTCTAGTCTAGTGGTTTTAAAGGTACAGGGGCTGGAGTATGATTGTTCAGGAAGTCTGCTAGGGGAAAAGAAAGGTTGGGATCAAGGTGCACAAATGAAGGAATTGACCTGGTTGAAAAGGATTGTATCTTCATCAGCAGTTGGAGGAAAGAATGGAGAATGTCATGGTTTTTGAGATTTGTAACAGGAGAAAGAAGGAGCTCACAGAAAATAGCCTCCATTTCTTCAGTAAAATAGGAAATAAGGATCTCAGTTAAGAATGCGGAGGTCAAGGGAGATGCTTTGGGAGGTTTGAAGAGAGAAGAGGTTTGAAATAGCTGCTGTGGGTAGTGTTAGAATCAGAGAGCATTAAAAGGATCACTCTGCTGAAGTGAGGACAGAATTGAGATTAGATAACTAATTTGTAACAGATTCAGTCATCTTGGTAGCGTCTATTCCTCAGCTGTTTTCAGAAGCACAGGATAAGAGTGGAGGAGACAAAATGGGTGGACATTGCAAAGAGTTAATTTAAGCTTGATATAAAGAACATTCTAACAACGAATACTCTGCCAAAGCATAATGGGAAGTGATGGGTTTTCCTTACTGGAGCTCTTTAATCAGAAGCTAGGTGACTATTTCCTAGTTACACTAGTGTCCCAGATCCAACTTTGAGTTTTTTTTGGTTCTGCAAAAAGTAAATTATTATCAAAGTCTTTAACAAGGTGGGGAAAAGGATTTGAAAAGATTATTTAGTCAGCTCCTCTCTATTTAGAGGGGATCATGAGCAGATCTCATGACTCCAACTACATAATTTAAATATGTTCATTTACTAATTTATCAATTTACTCAAAGGAAGAATTTTATTGAATTCCTCATCAATTGTTTTCAAAGAATTAAAGCTTTTATTGTTGGTAGTAGTGTGTACGTGTGTGTGTAGTCTTTGTAAAATCATATATATATTTTGTTTTTTAATTTCACTTTACTTCTGAGAATATCCCTCCTAATTCCCTTACCCAGTGAGCCATCTCTTATACCAAAAATAATAATAATAATAATAATAATAATAACAATAATAATAATAATAAAAATAAAAAAAGAGATGATGTATCAAGTATCTCTGGCCCCACTCTGTCACATCTTTTTCTCAGGCATGTAAGGGTAACCTGAGATATTTGGGGCATTTCCTTTCTAATGCCATTGGCTCAAGCTATTTTTGAAAACCATCTTCATGTTGAACTGTCTAAGGTTTCTCACCATCTTGACTTCCCTCCTCTGGAAACATTTTAATATACAAATGTCCTTTCTAAAATGTGGTGCCATAGTCTGGGCATAGACCTCTTCCTGGGAGACTGAAGCTGGTGGATAGCTAGAAGTCAGTTCTGAGTTGCAGTGGCTAAAGCTGATTGGGTGTCTTCATTAAGTTTGGCACAAATATGGTAAGCCCCTAGGAGGATGGGGCCACCAAACTGCCTAAGGAGGGGAAAAGTGGCCTACCTCAGAAATAGTGTAACAGGTCAAAGATCTCATATTCATAAGTATTGGCATCAGGCCTATGAGCGGCTACTGCACTTTCAGCCTGATCCAGATAAGGAGACACAGACTCATAAAATAAAATAATAAAACTTGGTACCCCAAACTGAAGATGCTATTCCAGATGTTCTGGCTACTGTGTCTTTTTTTATGCAGCCAAGTGTCACATCAGCTTTTTTTTTTTTGGCTGCCATATTATGTTGCTGAATGAGTTTGAGATTGTAGTCATGTGAAACCCCCAGATCTTTTCTACGTAAACTGTTTTCATGCTATACTACTTCCATCTTGTAATTTTAGAATTGACATTTTAATTTAAGTAGAGGAATTTGCATTTATCTGTTAAATTCTATCTTATTGAATTTGGCCTATAATTCTAGTCTGTTAAGATCTTTTAAGATCCTAAATTTATTATAGAATGTGTACTTATTCCTCCAAAATAATTATAACTCTGTAATATAGCTTGAGATCTGTTAATGCCAAATTTACATTCTAAATCCCCCATTATATCCCATTGTCTTTTTTTCTCTAAATAATTTTATAAATTTGACTAATTCTATATTAAGGGGAGAGTGTTATCTTTTGCCCATGTTATGTGGGTCCACATAGGTCATCAGTCTTCATCAGTGAGGAAAGTCTTATGCAAATAGATTTTGAGCTACAGGTTAAATATAAAATATAGCTGCAGTAATTTGATCAATTTAATACTACATTTGTAGATAATTTTTACTGTGTTGATATGGCTCAGACATGTATATTTAATATTTTTCTAATTCTTTAGGTCTTTCATTTCTTTGAGAAAGGTTTTGTAGTTGTGTTCATATAACTTCTATGTACATTTTAGTAAGTTGATCCCCAGATATTTAACACTTTTCATTGCTATTATAAATGAAATTTCTCTTCCTATTTCTTCCTCCTGGGTTTAAATCTTGGCTCTCTTCTTTTCTACCCATTGACTTTGAGCAAATCACTTAACATATCAAATTTTTTTTTTTTTAGGCAGTTGAGGTTAAGTGACTTGCCCAGAGTCATACAGCTAGTAAGTGTCAAGTGTTTGGTCTGAGGCTGGATTTGAACTCAGGTCCTCCTGACTTCAGGGCCAGTGCTCTATCCACTGCGCCACCTAGCTGCCCCTTATCAATTTCTTTAAATGTAAAATAAGAGAATTAGACTCAATGACACCTGAGATCCTTTTTTGTTCTATGGTCTATTACAGAAAAGCTGATGATTTTGTAAATTTATTTTGTATCCTTGTGTTTTGCTGAAGGTATTTTCTCAATTTTTATTTTATTTTATATTATTTTAAAGTAGCAATAAAGATTTCTTTTTCAACTGTGCTTATTTTATTTTTTTATTTTAATTTCTTTTTCTTCTCTTATTGACATAGCTGACATTTCTAGCAGTTTGTCAAATAAGAATGGAAATATGAGCAGCTTTTTCCTTTGATCTTATTGGGAAAGCTTCCGGAGTTTTAGCTTTCAGCTCTTAGTTTTAGATCAGTTGCAATTGATCTCTGTAGTCATCTGTTAATTGCCAAATCCAATGACCTTTCTCAATACTCATCCTTTATGACCTTTGTAGTATTTAGTGGGGTATATGGGGTGTTTAGGAGGACTAGCACCTCTGGTGTGAGTGCTTGCTAACTCTTTTTTCAGGGCTGCTCATCCATCTTTGGTGTCCACCTGATTCACCTGAGTCTCACTTGTGGCTTCAAGGAGCTTTAGCATGCACAGTGGCCTCATCCTGGTAAACCATTTTGACAGATGGGCTATATCAGGTTGAGGGTAACTGACAGGTATCAAACGTGTCAGTGAGTTAGGGGGATGTCTACCTAAAGCTCGTGAAGACTTTCCCTGGTGGAATAGCCATACGAGAATGATTTATTCCAATGGCCATAAGGTGGCAGAAGCAGGCACTGTGCAGTAGTTAGAGCTTGGCCAGGCATTGAAGATGCCAACGTCATCCACTGCATCCCAGGCTATCACAAGCTGTCTTGACTTTGTCCTGTCATTGGCCTTTGATGACTCAGGAAGAGAGAGTAAGGCTGACAACTTTGTACAACTCTGCTTCACTTAAAATACAATTCATGAGCAAGTCAAGACATTGCCAGTGATATTATTGGTACTTTTCAAAAACAAAGAAAAAAAGACAACAATATTTGACACTTCTGACTGTCTTCTTTTGGATACTTTATGCTCTTTGGGTTTTCATGACATTGATCTCTCTTGGTTCATAATCTTTACTAGATTATCATTTGCATCATGTCCCCTAACTGCAATTCAAGACTCTTTCCTTAATCCTCTACTTTTCTTTCCTTATACTCTGTTTCTGGGTGATTTCCTCAGTTTCATGGTTTTAGTTGCTGTTTCTACAGACCTTACTCCCTAAATATATAACTCTAGTTATATATTTTCCAGTTCCACATTGCCAATTGCCTGTTAGACATTTTGATATAGCTATCCTCTAGGTATCTAAAATTCAACATGTCTAAAATAAAACTCATCTTTCCCTCAAAATGTCTTATACTGGGCAGCTAGGTGGCAGAGTGGATGAAGTGCCAGGACTGGAGTCAGGAAGACTCATCTTCCTGAGTTCAAATCCGGCTTCAGATACTATCTGTGTGACTCTGCACAAGTCACTTAATCCTGTTTGCCTCAGTTTCTGCATCCATAAAATGAGATGCAGAGGGAAATGGCAAGCTACTCCAGTATCTTTGCCAAGAAAACCTCAAGTGGGATCATGAAGAGTCAGACATGACTGAAATGACTGAACAACAATATTAACAACAATGCCGAATTTCCCTTTTTCTGTTGAGGATGCCACTATCCTTTCAGTAATTCAGATTTGCAGCCTCAAAATCATCCTTAGCACCTTATTCTTCCTCACTCCTCTTATCTAATCACTTGTCAACACTTTTAAATTCCATTTCTACTTCTATCATATATCTCCTTTTTTTATTCACGTGGCCATCACCCCATTCAGGATTTCATTACTTCTCACTTGGACTGCTTCAATAGTCTTCTAATCGACTTCTCTGCCTTAAATGTCTCCCATCCCAAATTCTTCCACACACTTGCCAATCTGATTTTCCTAAAGCACAAATTTGACCATATCACTTCCATATTCAACAAACTCCCAAGGTTTCCCATTGCCTCTAGTTCAAATATGAGCTTCTTCATTAGACATTTATTTAAAAACTCTCATAACCTGGTTCTAATGTACCTTTCCACCCTTCACATGTTACTCTCCTTCATGAACTTTTCGTATTAACTAAGCTAGTCTTGTTTATTTTTTCTTTTCTTTTCTTTTTTATTAGGCAATTGGGGTTAAGTGACTTGCCAAGGGTCACACAGCTAGTAAGTGTCAAGAGTTTGGTCTGAGGTCGGATTTGAACTCAGGTCCTCCTGACTTCAGGGCTGGTGCTCTATCCACTGCGCCACCTAGCTGCCCCTAAGCTAGCCTTCTTGCTGTTCCTTATACATGATACTCCACTGCTTACTCCCCCAACTTTGACATTATGCTTGGAATATACTCCTTTCTTCTCTCTACCTCTACTACCTTGAAGGCCCAGCTAAAGTATCACCTCCCATATGAGGCCTTTTCTTATCATTCTAGATCCTAATTCCTCTCTTCTACAGTGTACCTGGATTTTATATATCTTTTGTAAATAAATTTTATGTATATCTCTTTCAATATCCATATATGTGTTAAGATGTCTGTATACATATACATACATACATACATATTTCTTGTTGTAAGCTCCTACAGGACATTTTATTTCATTGTGTTTCATAGTTGTCTTTATATTCTTAGCAAAAATAGGTGCACAGGAAATGTTTGTTGATTGGTTTGATGGATGCTTATGATCATAATAAGGAAAGGTACTTTTATTCTTATGCTTTAAAAATTAAACCTAGGCTTTTCTGTTTTATTGATACGATATAATTTTAGAAATTATCATAGTTAACAATATGTTTAATAAATTTCCTCAAATAGGTAGTATGATTTTTTTTTTTGCTAGGCAATGGGGTTAAGTGACCTGCCCAGGGTCACACAGCTAGTAAGTGCTATGTGTCTGAGTCTGGATTTGAACTCAGGTCCTCCTGAATCCAGGGCCAGGGCTCTATCCGCTGAGCCACCTAGCTGCCCCAGTAGTATGATTTAGTAGATGTAGTTGTAGGCTTGAGGTTGGCAGGACTTGGGTTCAAATTCTTCTCAGATGCTATGTGGACTTGGACAAGTTACTTAAGTTCTATGTGCCACACTCAACTCCATAGACTTACATATGTAGTCATACACAGGTTAGGACCTGCACTGGAGTGGGAATTTACCAGCCTGATGAAATAAAATCACAAATACTTTGGGTAGTCACGTAAATGTTCACCTAGAAGTCCTAATATAAAGTCAAATAATTATAATGAATAGCTATATATCTATTATCTGTTTGCCTATACATATATGTGACCATATACTTGTGAGAAAAATAGAATTGAATAGAATCTTTTATATACTGTATAAAAGAAGCTTAAGAAAGAAAAACATTAAAGAAATAGATAAGATTATTATTCTTTAGGAATCCCAACAGCTAAGATTCAATATGGAAAAAAAGAGAAATAAGCTATGGGCTCCATTCTTCAAAAATAAATACTTTTTTACAATCAGAAGGAAGGGGAAATAAGAAGTCAACATTTCTTGAAAATGAAGAACCAGAGGTACAGGTAACTGAAACAAAGAGTCGAGGGATAGAAATAGGAAGGAGGTTCATGAATCACATTCTGTCTAAGCTAAGCAAGAGAAGTACAACACAGCGTTGTAGAAACAAACTTATGATAAAACTAGCAGAAAATTGAACTAGAATAGGAAGATTAAGGGAAACATGAGTCTGAATGTAAAGTCTTGGACATGATTGCTTCTAGAAAAAATAAACCAAAGTTTTGGAAAGCCATACAAGTATTGTTTGTAGATAATTCTTTGAAGATTATGTTCATTATTGCAGGATATTTCCTTTATTTACAGTTAATTTTTCTTTGCTGTTTCATTTATTGTATTATCATCTTTCCTTTCCAAATATTGATGAAGCAGGGCAGCTAGGCAGCACAGTGGATAGAGCACCAGCCCTGGATTCAGGAGGACCTGAGTTCAAATCCGGCCTCAGACACATAACACTTATTAGCTGTGTGACCCGGGGCAAGTCACTTAACCCCATTGCTAGCCAAAAACAAACAAACAAACAAACCAATACAAAACAAAAACAAATATTGATGAGCAATTTTTGGTAAGTAGGAGAGGAGTTTCTTTATATGTTTTTATATGTAAACTTTCTCTTGCTGATCAATTGAAATATTTTCTCTTTGTATTTCTTTTTAATATTTTTGAGCATTTTCAAGAGAGTTAAACCTGTTGTTCCTTTCTGTTGGTGTCCTGTGGTTATCTGCACTTTACATTCAATACTTTGTAATTTTCTTTTATGATTTCTTTAAATATGATATTCAGGTTTTGGGAATCACTTTATTTTTCTGAAAGGCAGTTAATTCTTAGGATTTTTCATGCACTTTTCCTTCTAGATCTATATTTTCTCATGTAGGAACCTCATGTACTTTTCCAAACTTGTCTTATGAATTGACTCTAATATCTCTAGCTGAACTACTGTACTTTTGTGCTTTTTTTCTTATCCATTCTTACTACTTTGCAAAATTGTCCTAACTTCTGTTATAAATTATCAACTAAAAATGACATCCAATATTTAAGTATTTTGATTTTTTTTGTTTTATACTTAAGAAACACCAACAAATACAAATATTTCAAAACATAGTCAATTCTCAACTTTTTCAGGGGTAGCATTCCTAGGACATGGTGTGAAAATAAAAAAAATTCAAATGTTGATTCATGGAACCTATGGGAAATAGGAGATTAGGTTCCCATAACCACCAAAAACTGTAATCTTTCATTAGAATTTGTTGATAATACACTTTTCTGTATAATTTCTTTATAACAAAACCTTAATTCTAATAATACTAGTAACATGAAAATAATTTATAACACAGTAACCATGAAATAATTTATAAAATGCAGTACACAAAATAATATTGCTAATATGGTAATTTTTTCACTAGTAATTCACTAGAAATTTGTGACCTTTTGTACTAACATCTCAATAAAAAACATTGATTTCAGACAATATTAACTTTTTATAACACATGAAATCTATAGTACCATTAATACTGTATAGCAAATAAGATTCTTAAGACTAAAACATTTAAAAACTGAATCTTACCTTCCATGCTGTCCAATGGCAGTGTGAGGGTATTGTTACTATATACTATACTGCAAACCTCTCTACCTTGGCTGCCCTCTGAAAACCAAGGGAGAGGTTGCTGGGACTTGTTGCAAATGAAATCCACATTAAAAATAAACTAAGACAACAAAGTTTTGGGCATGATCAATTTATTAGCAAACCTAACAATTGCAAATAAATGTGATCCAAGGCTCTTTAGAAATCAAGGATGCCATCTCGGGGTTTACAGAGCATTGTTATAATCAACACTAAGGAACATAGCAAGTTTACATAATACTGAGTAACAGATATAATCAATCAAAACAGGGAAACTGAGTTTGGAATACAGAAGTTAAACAGAGAAGTTGTGGTTGGAAAGTCTGGTGGGACAAGGGGGTTGTTGCTGGAACAAAGAACCTTGTGATGAGAACATTCCAGTTTGCCTGGAATATCTTGGCCCTAAACCCCTTGTATCAACCTTGTGGTGGGCACATTTGAGAAATAGGGAACTCTGAATAAGGAACTATCAGCACTTGACAAGAGGAGTTGGGGATTTCAAAATGGGATTCACACCCACACCTCTGTTTCTCAATTGTCTTTAGCAAAGCATTCCTCTTAAATCATATGATTTCATATCACAGTAGGGCCCAGTTCACAAAATGAGGGAAAATCATGATTTAAAATAGAGTTAATTGATTTTAGATTTCACTGACTGTAGTTACTGCTGTTAGAAGATGCCAAGAGTGACAAGCTCTCAGCATCACCTTACAGCCCAAAGGACTTATGCTATGCTTTGGGAGGTATAATTGCAACACAAAGATTGAGTTTTAAAGGCAAACAATGAAAGCATGTAGTAAATGCATGGGGAGATTGTTACCCTACAATGGTAGGGTGAACAAGACCAGTGAAGTGCCTAATAGGATACCAGCTGTTCCATAAACTTGCATGTACCATGCCTCTCATTTTTTTCTCTACTGTGCATTACTGTCAATATGCATGGTTGCCAATGGGAAAGTTAAAATAAGGTTACTAATAAATTCACAGGAATGCTTGAAGTCACAAAAGTTAAAGTGTAAATGTTGAGGATTGACTGTACACAGAATAGAAAATATGATTATATAAGAAACTGCGAATTTCTGTTGTGGAGTTTTAGAAAAGTGTATATTAAATTTAATTTCTACCAGACTGCATTCCAGTTTTCTCAAGTAGTTTTTCTTGAATAGGGAGACTTTTCCCTAATAGTTATTGTCATTGAAATCAGTTCCTATTTCTTCCTTAACTCAACTCTCCTTCTTAAGTCCCTCTCTTCTCTCTTGATATTTATGCCTATTTCCCTATTAACTTTATATCATGAACTTAATATTTCTTTATCAAATTCTATCTGCGTAGGTGTGTATATGTGTATGTATGTGTATACTCTGCCTACCTTTGCCCACTTCAGATAAGAATGAGGTTAGTGAGAAGTCTGATTTCAGCTACCCCAAATTTCATGGTTATATATTCTTCTGGCAAAAATCATTTTAAAAAAATCTTACACTCGTCACTCTTCTTCCTCATTTCTTCTATGATATATTTGTTTCCCCTCTTTCCTCCCTTAAGTAAAACAGAACTAAATTTCATCTAGTGCCTGAATTTTTGTCTTTCTTTATTGATTTTGGGGCCTTTAAGATAGTGGAATTTTGAAGGATTATTGTTTTTTCTCCCCCTATTAGAAGGTAAGCACTTGATCATGATTCAGTACCGTCTAATTAATGAGATATAATTACCTTATTGCTTTTTTTCTTGTCTTCTATGTTTTAATTTCTTTTTTAATTAAATTTTTATTTTTTAGTAAGCAAAAATCTGCCTTTTCTCAATCTTATTTTCTCTACCCCTCACATTTGAAAAGGAAAGGAAAAGAAACCACCTGTTATATAGTCAAATAAAGTAAATTCCCCAACTGTCCATGCCCAAATATATATCCCAATCTATACTCTGAGTGCATCATCTCAGGATGATCATCAGGAGATGGGTAGCAGTTTCACCATGAGTTGTCTTGAAGCATTATTGGTCATTGCATTGATCAGCATTTAAAACTCTTTCAAAGTTATTTGATTTTCAATAATATAGTTATTATATAAATTATTCTGTGGATTTTGCTTACCTCATGCTGCCTCCCAGTTCATACAAGTGTTCTCATGTGTTTTGGAAACTATCCAATTCATAATTTCTTTTAGTCAATAGCAGTCCATCACATTAATACACCACAACTTGCTTAGCCATTCCTCAACTGATGGGTACCCACTCAGAATCCAGTTCTTGCCTCTGCAAAAAGGGCTGGTATATTATTGTACATATGGATTCTTTTCCTCTTTCTTTTATCTCTTTGAGGTATAGCATAATATTAGTATTTCTAAGTTGAAGGTATGCAATGTTTATTAACTTTTGGACTTAGTTTCATATTGATTGCCAGGATTTCTGGGCCAGTTCACAATTCCTCCAATAATGAAATCATGTACGAGTTTTCATTTGACAATCAACTTTGCCAATCTAATCGGTGTGAGGTGGAATTACAGAGTTGCTTAATTTTCATTTCTATGATTATTAGTGATTTAGAGCACTTTTCAGTATGGCTATTGATATATTAGGTTCCTTATTCTGAAATATGCCATTTATGTCTTTCTATCATTTATCAATTAAGGAATGGCCCTTATTATTTTAAATTTTAATCAGTTCCTTTTATGTCTTATAAATGAGACCTTTATTAGGAACTTGATGCAAAGATTTCCCCATTTATATGCTTTTCTTCTAATTTTAGCTGTTTTGGTTTTCTTTGCACGAACACTTTTATATTTAGTTACCAAAATTTCCCATTTTATGTCCTGTGATCCTATCTGTCTTTTCTTTGGTCATGAACTTTTACTCCATCCACAGATTTATTCCCTCCTTTCTCCTCTAATTTGTTTATGATATCTCTTTATATCTAAGTCATGTACCCATTTGCAGGTTACACTGGTATATGCTTTGGGATGTTGGTTTATACATAGTTTTTGCCAGACTACTTTCTAGTCTTTCCAACAGTTTCTGTTAAATATTGAGTGTTTATCTCAATGCCTGGAATCTTTGGTTCTAGCGTACATTAGACAATTTTATTCATTTGCTTCTGTAATAGGGTAGCTAATCTTTTCTATTGATCAATCTTTTTTTCTTATGTAGTATCAAATTGTCTTGGTGAGTAGCATAATTTTTACATCTGGTACTGGCAGGCCCCTTCCTTAATCACTTTTTTCATTATTTCTCTTGATAGTCTAAAAATCTTATACTTTCAGATGAATTTTGTTGTTCTTTTCTAAAAATTTTAGTTTTTCTCAATTACATGTAAGAAAAATTTTTAACATTTGTTTTATTTTTAAATTTGAGTTCCAAATTCTCTCCCTCTTTCCCCTAACCCATTCTTGAGAAGGCAAGCAATTTAATATAGATTATACATGTTCAGTAATGCAAAAATATATTTCTACATTAGCCATGTTATACAAGAACACAGAGACCAAAAAAACCTCTAAGAAAAATAAAGTAAAAAAATTGTTCCATTTTCATTCAGACTCCATCAG
Organism: Phascolarctos cinereus; assembly: GCF_003287225.1. Classification (NCBI taxonomy): domain Eukaryota; kingdom Metazoa; phylum Chordata; class Mammalia; order Diprotodontia; family Phascolarctidae; genus Phascolarctos; species Phascolarctos cinereus. The sequence continues at coordinate 188,620,353 of NW_027555958.1, forward strand.
TTATTTCTATGGAGGTAGATAGCATTTTTCATCATAAGTCCTTTGGAATTGTCTTGGATTATACAGTGCTGAGAATAGCTAAGTCATTCACAGTTGATCATTGTACAATATTGATATTATCATGTACAATCTTCTGCTGACTCTGCTCTCTTCACTTTGCATCAGTTTATACAGGTCTTCCCAGATTTTTTGAAACCATCCTGCTCATCATTTTTTTTTTGGTATTATAGAGTTTGGTTTTAAAGTATATTTATTTTATTTTAAAAATATATTATTTCTTTCAAATTACATGGAAAAACAATTTTTATCATTAAAATTTTCTGAGTTTTAAATTCTCTCCTTTCCTCCCCTCACATTGAGACAGCAAACAATTTGATATAGGCTGTACATGTGCATTACGCAAAACATATTTCTATATTAGTCGTATTATGAAAGAAAACACAAAAACCCAAGAAAAATAAAGTTAAAAAAATGCTTTAATCCACCTTCAGACCCCATCATATATTTCTTTGGAGGGGGATAGCATTTTTCATCATAAGTTCTTGGGAATTTTCTTGGATCATTGTATTGCTGAGAATGGCTAAGTCATTCAAGGTTGATCATCACACAATATTGCTGTTACTGTGTACAATATTCTGTTGGTTCTGCTCACTTCACTTTGCATCGGTTCATGTAAGTCTTTCGAGGTTTTTCATCATTTCTTATCGCACAATAAGTATTCTATCACAATCATATGCCGCAATTTGTTCAGCCATTCCCCAATTTATGGGCATCATTTTCATTTTCTGTCATATTAGCCAATCTGATAGGTGTGATGTGGTACCTCAGAATTGTTTTAATTTGAATTTCTCTTGTCAAGAGTGATTTATAACATTTTCCACATGACTATAGATAGTTTTGATTTCATTTTCTGAAAACTGCCTGTTCATTTGTTTTGACCATTTATCAATTGGGAATGATTTTTATTCTCATAAATTTGTCTCAGTACTTTATATATTTGAGAAATGAATTCTTTATCAAAGAAACTTACTATAAAAAATTTCTCCTAGTTTCCTGTTTTCCTTCTAATCTTGGCTACATTGGTTTTGTTGGAGCAAAATCTTCACTTTTGAATTGATTTGGTCCTAGGAATTTTTTAAGGTAGTTCATTGGGGTCTTGTTCAATTCTTTTTCTAAGATAGGATTATTTAAAGATTCTATTTCCTCTTCTCTTAATCTGGGCAATTTATTTTTGTGATTATTCATCCATTTCACTTTGTCAGATTTATTGGCATATAATTGGGCAAAATAGCTTCTAATCATTGCTATAATTTATCTTCAATGGGGTACATTTGCACTTTTCATTTTTGATACTGGTAATTTGGTTTTGTTCTTTTTAAAATCAAATTAACCAATGGTTTATGTATTTTATTGTTTTTTTTCCCATAAAACTAGTTCCTAGCTTATTTATTAATTCAATGGTTTTCTTACTTTCAATTTCATGTATCACTCCTTTGATTTTCAGGATTTCTAATTTGGTGTTTAATTGATGATTTAAAATTTGTTCTTTTTCTAGTTTTCTTGGTTGCATGCCCAATTGATTGATTCACTTTCCTCTAACTCATATATGTGTTTAGAGATAAAAATGTCCCCTAAATACTGCTTTAGTGGATCCCATAAATTTTGGTATGTTGTCTCATTGTTGCAATTGTTTTTAATGGAATCAGCTTCTATGATTTTTCTTTGACCCATTTCTTTATGATTAGATTATTTAATTTCTAATAATGTTTAATTTTTGTTTTCACAGACCTTTATTGAATGTTTTGTTCCATTATGGTATGAAATGGATACATTTAATATTTTTGCTTTTCTGCATTTGGTTGTGAGATTTTTATGCCCTAATACATGGTGAAATTTTTTTGAAAGTGCCATGCACAGCTGAAAAAAGCCCCATGACACTCCTTTCTATTCTGATTCAGTTTTCTCTGGAGGTTTATTATATTTAACTTTTCCAAAATTCTGTTCATCTCTTTAACATCTTTCTTGTTTACTTTATGGTTAGATTTTTCTAGTTCTGAGAGAAAAGTTGAGGGTCCTCCATTAGTATACTTTTGCCATCTATATCCTCATGTAATTCATTTAAGTTTTCCTTTAAGAATTTGCATGTTATACTATTTAGTGCACATGTTTCATGTTGATGTTACTTTTTTATGGTAACTTTTTAGCAAAATGTAGTTTCCCTGCTTATCTCCTTTAATTACATCTATTTTTGCTTTTGTTTTGTCTGAGAGCATGGTTGCTACTCTTGCTTTATTTTGTTTGTTTTTACTTCGCCTGAAGCATGAGATTCTGCTTCTCCCTCTTATTTTTATTTTTTTGTGTTTCTCTTTGTTTCAAGTGTGTTTTTTGTAAACAAAATATTGCTGTGATTCTGGTTTTTAATCCATTCTGCTATCCTTTTCTGTCTTATGGGTCACTTAATTTCTTTCACATTCATAGTTATGATTATTAACTGTATTTCTTTCCATCCTATTTTCCCCCTTTTACCCTTCTCTCTCTCTTTTTACCCTGTCCCTCCTCAGAAGTTTGGTTTGCTTCTGACCACTACCTCCCTTAATCCACCCTCCCTTCTAACAGCCCCCTTTCTGTTCCCTTATACTCTTACCCTGTAGAGTAAAATAGATTTCTACATCCCACTGAGTGTGCATGTTATACACTCCTTGAACTGCTTCTGATGAAAGTTCAAGCGTTTCCTTCCCATCTTTTCTTCCATCATAAAAGCTCTTCCTCTCATGCCTCTTTCATGTGATATACTTTTCCTTGTTCATCCTCACCCTTTTACCAGTTCATCCCTCTTTCTTGCCCCTTAGTTTTATTTTTTTGAAATCATCCCATTGTAGTCATGCCACACCCATGCCCTCTGTCTGACTTGTGTCTAACTCCCCCAATAATGATAAATTCTTTGGAGTTAAAATTATCATCTTACCATATAGGAATGTAAACATTTTAACTTTATTAATTCTTCATTACTTCTTTTTCATGTTTACCTTTTTATGCTTCTCTTGAGTCTTGTGTTTGAAAATCAGAATTTCTGTTCAGCTCTGCCCTTTTCAATCAGAAATGCTTGAAAGGCCTCTATGTCATTAAATATCCATTTTCCCCCTGAAATATTATACTCAGTTTTCTGGGCAGGTTATTCTTGATTATAAATCCTATGTCCTTTGCCTTTCAAAATATCATATTCTAAGCCCTCCAATCCTTTAAGCTGCTAAATCTCGTGTGATCCTGGCTGTGACTCCATGATATTTGAATGATTTCTTTCTGGCCACTTGCTATACTTTCTCCTTGACCTGAGAGCTCTGTAATTTGCCTATTATGTTCCTGAAAATACACCTTTCCTGCCAACCTCCTAAGTTGTTTTGGGCTGAAAAATTGTTTCACCTGTTCTTATGTTGGTTCTGTTGCTCCAGAATTCAGTTTAAGGTGTTATTTTATAATTGTTTGGTGGGGGGGAATTTGGGAGAGCTTGGCTGAGTGCTTCTTAACTCTGCCATCTTGGTTTCACCTCTGTCTCTCATAACTTTTTGTCCGGACTGTTAGTCTGCTTCAAGTCTTGTCACAATAAATCTGTGATTAATGGAAACTGAGGTTTTGTTGTTGTTAAGTTGCTTTTCAGCTATGTCTGACTTTCTGTGACCTCATTTGTGTTTTTCTTGGCAGAGATACTGAAGTGGTTTGTTGTTTTCTTCTTCAACTCATTTTACAGGTGAGGAACTATGTGAAAAGGGTTAAGTGATTTGCCCAGAGTCATGAATCACAATTACCAACAATAGAAATCAATGATCCCTCAGTGATCAAAGACCCACCCACACAATCAGAGCATCCTTTTATATAGTTTGATTATATAAGTTCATTACATAATGTCAATTGGTGCCAATTAAACTAAAATTGTGATTGATCCATAATTACCCTGACTTGCAACAGAGGTCTTTCAGAGTCCATGGTAATTCAGAGTTAATCAACACCTTTTAGAAAATCCCCAATCCTTGTACTAGAGAAATTCAGTGCTAGGAAAAACATCTCCTGACTAGGTTGCATCATCCTCCCTTCATCTTCTTTATCTCTTTCAAGAGGCAAGTTCACTCAGAGTTACATGAATAGTCTCCTATCAAGTATCATGCTATCAAGGCTTATATAAAATAGTTCTAAATCTAAGGCTTTAATTACAGTGGTTGCTGCTGTGATTAATAAAATTCTTAACTATTAAGCAATCAATAATCGATAAATTTCATTGCCTCACCCACTCTAATCTATCCTTCATGTAGCTACCAGAAATTTTTTTTAAATTGTAAAATGAATATGACAATAGCTACCCTGGCCCTCATTGCTTGGAAGGCCAAGTATGCTGCATTTTACCCCCTTTCCAAGGTTCTTTGTTATTCTTAAGATGTTTAGAGTGTTTGGGCTCTCAGCAAATGGCTCCAGCCATCACCAATAGTGCTCCTCCAAGTATGAGGGGATAATTCCCTATACCCCAGCTCCATTTATCCACTAATAGCTGGATCAAGTTTATAAAGAAATGTTTATTTCAAAAGGTATGATCACAAATATATGAATTTACTTATCAGTATTTGGGAGTCATAATTCTACCTTTTGTGATCTGGTCAGGGGAAAGAATTCATAGCTTGTATCTCTGGCCAAGGGAAGAGGTTTGTAGCTTACCTCACTTCTTATAAGGGTCAGTCCCAAGTTGCAAGTATACAACCTCCTTCAGGCTCAAATCCCAGGGACCCTGGCTTCCCTGCTTGGTTGGCTGGCTGCAATATTCTTCCTGCAATCCTGCCTCCAGGGTCACCATGGCTCAATCTCCTAGGTCCAGTGGGGATCATTTATTGCACTTGAAACTAAGAAGGACAAATGACACAGAACAGAAACAAATATCCATAGACCCATGTTTTGGAAATAGGGTAAAAGAATGGGAGAGCAGGAGGAAAGAAGTCCTTTCCCTGTCACTAGTTGAGGTCATGGTGGCACTATACCATGGGTGAACTGTGATCTTCACCTTCTGAATGTAGCAGTAAAGAAAGAGATAGGGAATGAAATGAAAAAGGGCATAGTTTGGTGTAGTTATAATGCACTCTTAATTTTCTTGTTTTGAGTAATAATACTCTTCTGGATTTTGTGTATCATTTGCCCCCTCTTCACTTCAGTATAACAAACCCAAATAATCCTCATCTGAGGGTAGTGAAAGGACTGGTAGAAGCAGGAGCAGTGGGAAAATTTGCTGAGGCAATGTTTAGCCTAATGTGAGGAAAGTGTCTGAACAATTAAAAATCTGCAAATGTGGAATGGGTCACCCTTGCAGGAAGTTACTCTCCTTCACTGAAAGTATTCACATGAAGTTTGGATGGCCACAAATTGTGGATGTTTTATATAGAAGCCAAGTTCAAGTACAGGTTAAACTGGAAGAATGATCTTTGGTGCCCTCCCAATTCTGGATTTCTGTGCTTATGTTTCTAAATTTGAAGGTAAAATGAAGAGGCCACCACTTTTCTGGAAGAAAATTATTTGAAAATAATGTTTCTGAATCATGACATCATCACTTATTGCAGACCTTGAAAAAATTTAGTTTCCTTGAACATAAAATGGTGCTAATAATACCTTTCCTTACTATTCCTGACTGCTATTGTGATCAAATATTGGATTGTGAAACCACTTAAAAACTGTATAGCAAAGTAGACATATAAAATGTTTTTGATACTTCACAGTAAGTTGTGGCATCCTGATTCAAATGCTTTATCTGTTTTCAAGTCAGATAATATTTTCTATCATTTCATGTAGTCAATTGTTCACTTAACAGTGGACATAAATTAATAAGAGGACCTTCAAATACATTATTTTCTAATAAATCCACTGTTTTTTCCCAGGAAAGTGGTGACCTCTTGATTTTAGGACTGAAATGGGTGTACATACTTTAAAAGGCATATTTTTATGATGCTCCGGTCCCTTTGAGAGCCAATATTTTAAAATTGGTAAGGTTGACATGGGCATATAAGCAAATATTTCAAGTCAGTAAACACATAAAGAGAAGTGATATATCAATATATGTGAAATATGTACATCAGATACATAAACACATATCAATGTCTGTATGTATGTATGTATATATGTATATATACACATATATATGTGTGTGTCTGTACATTCATATGAATATATGTGCACAGACATGTAATCATGGAAAACATTTTGGTATTAATCTGTTTGAGAAGTATTTCCAGGCTACGAGCTTCCTCAAAGCAGTCTTCATGTCCTTTTTCCTCAGGCTATAGATGACAGGGCTCAGGGTTGGAGGCACCACTGTATAGAATATGGACAACAATAGGTCCAGAACTGAGTTAGATTGCTGGGGAGGCGTTAGATACGTAATGCAAATGGTTGAGATAAAACAAACAAACAAACATGAAAGAGATGAGGTGGGGCAAGCAAGTGGAGAATGCTTTTGACCTACTTTCTTTGGTTGGAATCTTCATCACATTTGAGATGATGTGACCATAAGGAACTGTGATATAAGTAGAACAGAAAATTCCTAAACTAAAACACAAAACCATAGTGACATCAACTGCAAAGTGTGAATCAGAGTAGGAGATCCTGAGTAAGGAAGGGACATCACAGAAGAACTGGGTGGATCTCCTTGGAGCCACCCATACTCTGGAAACAGGGCCCCAAACAAATTTCCGGTAAGCCAAGAAGTAGCTGCCATCTTCATACAAGTTTCACTGTTCATAATGACTTCATAGTGCAGGGTCTGAAGATAGCCACATAGCAGTCATAGGATATTGCTGTGAGGAGAAAAAGCTCTGATTCAGCAAATAATGTCATTAAAAAGAGCTGTAATACTGTCCCCCCCCCAAAAAAAAAAGGAGATTGGAGTAGCTGTGACTCAGGGAGTTTGCAATTGATTTGGGGAATGTGATGGAAATAAGACAAAGATCTAAAAAGGATTCTTTAGAAAGAAGTACATAGCAGTGTGGAGTTTCCCATTGAGAAAGATGAGGGTGAAGATGAGCAGGTTTCCTGTCAGAGCCACCAGGTAGATCAGTAAGAAGAGAATGGCATGTAAGACCTGTAGCTCAAAGGTGTTAGAAAAGCCCATGAGGAAGAATCCTGTCGCCACAGTGAGATTGGCCATGTTCTAGGGGTGGAGTGTTTTCTCTACTGTCTGCATAGAGGAAAGAAACAGATGCCAAATGATGAGACTTTCATTGTTTTCAGGGTCAGATTCCCCTGGGTCAGGCCCACTTTGTGACCTAGAGCACATTTTTTAAATAAAGTGATGAAACTAGTTCTAATGATTTTAACCTAAGGTTCATGTACCTAAAAACATTTTGGTAAGTTCATTTCCATGTAATTTGTTTCTATTTTAATCTTATATACTTTATATATTTAAAGACATGATTCTTAGAAATGAGTCCATAGGCTTCACCAGACTTCCGAAACAAAAAAGGGCCAAGAACCCATGAAGCAGATGATTTTAAAGACTCTTTTATATTTTAGGTGATCTAGGAATTTTTGAACAAGATCCTTACCTTGAAAAAGTTGATAACAATAGCTGTATCTCTCAGTGGATGTTTTTCATTGTCCTGAAGTACTTTCATCATAAGACCTCTTTGAGGTAGACAATTCTAGTAGTATTATTGCCAATTTATACACGGCACACTGGAGCTCAGAAAAGTTATATGACTTTTTAGTGGTTATACAAGGAGTGTTAGAACCAAGATGCTAATCCAGGTTGCCTGATTCCAAGACTGTCTTGAAAGCTCCTCTAGGTTCCTTTGCTGAGGTATACCTTGATATGCTGTTCCTAGACAAATGATTGTCTTCCTAGTCTTCAAGACTGGCAGTAATATAGATCCTCCAGTAATTTTATATGATATCCACTGCTCTGGATTGGTTCACTTTCCACGAGATTTTGACACCATAATCACCCTCATAGATGAGAATTGTCAGGTAGATGAAAGTGTCACATATTAGACTTTCATAAGGCCCTGTTTAATTTCAAGCTTTCCCTTGGTTAGCACCAACCCAGACCAGCCATGTTGAAATGCAAATCTATCCTCAAATGGAAAAATAACTCCCAAAGCATTCTCTATTGAGTTTGGTCTCTTCTGCTTGTTTGTATAATGCAGCATGTAGAAAACCTCACTTTGGACTTTGATTCAACTTGTCCTAGTTAAAACAGTCTTGGAGCTTGCATCCAGACACTCACATCCTCTTGAATTATTTCCTGAGCTATACCTCTTGGAACCATTGTTCATGTTTACAAGGTCATATTTTTTAAATATAAAGGCCTTTTGGAATTCAAATATTGATTTCAAGATGTATAATTTCAATCAAAGTTCTTGTACTTTTACTCCTTCCCCCATGCATTATGCTTCTTAAGCTTACTCTTGATTTTTATTGGGATCTCCAGTTCTTGTACCACTCAACAATTTACCTGGCAATCATTCTTGATTTTATTTTACTTTCTTCCCTACCTAGTTGTGTGCCTATAGTTAGCCAATTTAATTGGAGATTTAACTCTCCTCTTGAATCACTTGCTGCTTGGTCTTACTGCAGATTATACCTTACCAAACTCCAACCCCTGGTTACTTTAGCCATCCACCTCTTATAATTTTACTCATGTACTGTTGGATGGAGCTGGACAAAGTCACAAAACTGGGTTCACTACTAACTTATGCCATATAATTACAACTGATCTTCCCTTTAGCCATTCAGTTCTTTTGTTCCTTTCATGTTGATTCTTTACCCCCCATTCCTTACCTTGGCTGTTCCCCATCTTATATATTTTCTCCTTATACCTCCTTATACTTTCCATCCCAAAACATTTGTACAAGTGAAGACTTCATATCATACTTCATTTAGAATACAGAGACCATTTTTGGTGAGCTACTTATTTCTTCTTTTCAAATCACAACTTTTTGTCATTCTTCCCCATTATCTCCTGCTTTATTCCAGTCTCTAATAATGATTTAAAGTGTCCCTGCTCCTGACAAAAGTGAAATCCTCTATGTATAACCTTGATTCTATCCCCTTTTTAAGGTTTTTCCTGTATTGTTAGCCTCTTCTTTTCCTCTAATATTCAGTCTTTCCCTACCAAACAGTCCTTTTCTGATGCCTAAAATTTTCCTTATTCTTAGAAACTCCCAAATAGGTCTTATAATTCCCCCAAAAGCTATCTTTCTATATTTCTCTTTTCTCAGGAGGAGTCCCAGAAAGATTCCTTCCATCCATCCATCCATCCATCCATCCGTCCGTCCGTCCGTCCGTCCATCTGTCTGTCTGTCTATCTATCTGTCTATTTGTCTATTTCCACTTCCTGTCCTTTCACTCTTTATAAACCCTCTAAAGTTGACATATGGCCTCATGAGTTAACTAAAACTATCCTTTCCAAAGTCACCAATAACTTTGTTAATGTGCAGATCTGATGACTTTGTCTCAAGACTTATTCTTTTCTTGACTTCTGTGCAGTATTTGACACTATTAAGCTCTCTCTTTTCCTTTATAGTATTTTATCTCTAGATTTTTGTTACTCTGCTCTCTCTTGGTTGTCCTAATACCTGTCTGACAACTAATTCTCAGTTTCTCTTGCTGGATCATCATCATCCCATTTTGCCTTCTAACTGGGTTTATGCCAAAGTTCTGTTTTAGGATTTTTTTCTATAACTCCCACGTGCTCTCCCTTAGTGACCTTATTATTTTGTGTCTTTGTTTATGTTCCCGGTGATGCTGAGTCCAACAGCTATATTTTCTGCCCTAGTCTTTCTTTTGAGATTTAGCATTGCATCATGTATTGGACATTTCAAAGCAGATGTCCTTTAGCTATCTCAAACTCAACATGTTTAAAACCCACCCCATTATTTCTGCCAGTCTCCAAAGACCCTCTTTCCAAAATTTCCTATTTCTTTGTGAGTACCATACTCCTTTCAGTCACTGGATTCATGACTTCAGTGCTATCCTCTTTACCTCACTCTTACTCCCTGTCCCCACATCCAATTAGTTTTCACTGTTTTCTATCACCACAATGTCTCCCACATTTTCCCCTTTCACTTCATTTATTCAGCCACCACTCTAGTTCAGACCACTGTCACTTCTTATCTAGAATATTGCAATATCATCCCAATTGGTGTCTCTGTGCTGTCTCTCCCCTCTTCAATCCATCCATCACAGATCTGCCAAATTAGTTTTCCTAAAACACAAAATTGAGCATGTCACTCTTCTACTCATTAAACCTCAGAGGGTTCACTAACCTCCTGGAATCAAATATAAATGCCTCTGTTTGGTTTTTAAATCCTTTCTGAAAGATGACCAGCTAGAGTATATGTTAATCTTCTCTACCTCAATTTTATCTTTGAATCCCTAGTACAGTAATTGACCCATACTTTAGTAAATGATTGTTGATTTTTTTTTTGTGGTTAGCCTTTCAGTGATCACTTAGTCTAAAAACCATCATTGGAAAGATCATTGTACTCCCAACTATAGCCTTAAATTGCCTGAAATGCTCAACTTCACTCTTTTTGTGCTTCCTGATTTTACCATTAAAGATGTAGTTTTGTTGGCTGGGCTCTCTCTTTTTTTGAAACACTTGCTTGAGATCAGGTACCGGAAAGAGTGGTTTGACCGAATGTTATGGAGAATAGATATGTAATTTTGGAACTGGCTCTGCCACAAAAAAAGTTAGTCATGAATGAGTAGGGTGATAATTGGGGGTGGGTGGAGAGGGGAGATTAAACTGAATGTTCACTAGGTAGCAAGGGAACAGCATGAGGGATTTGGGCTTTTAAAGGGTAGAAATGAGGGAGTTGGAAAACTTAGTAAAGAATATAAAGAAGTAAGTAGAAGCTTACTGAAAGCAAACTCCACATTCTCTTTAATTTTTGCCACATTTGGCTTCAATTTTCATAAAATTTCAGATAAAAGTTGTTACACTCTCAGCTTGTGTTAACATGGTTTTTAATATTTCTGGAAATTTAAGATGGGTTTTGTCATAGTTCTTTTCTAATCTTGGGCACAAAGTCACTGATGCATCTACATTTTGAATACAAAAAAGTTGAAATTTATACCTCTCATTCTGTTCACTTCAATCCATTGCTTGAGATAAGACTATCTCTTCTCCATTCAGGCACCTACAAGCTTATGTAGAGATGGAATAAGTGTTCAAAAGTGAAGGATATTCATATACCCAATGGTAAAATGTGCAGTTAACAAACACTTTTCATTTCCTTTCTTCTAATTTCTGGACCTAGTAGTATCTCACCATATTCTTACTTATTATGGCATACTGAGATGGGAAGCACTGATGTCTTCTTAGCTGTGCTTACAACTTTTCTAATTGAATTGTAGCATTTAAAGTGTTTTTAGGGAATCACGTTTCTTGTCTAGTTCAGTTCTTTCTTTGAGATTAATATATTTGCTGTATTCTTATATTATTTTATTTTCCTTCTGAAATTTAAGCTCTCTAAATTTGCTGCGATTCTTTGCAGATGATAGAGCTAGAGACCTGAGTGACCTGAGTGTTTTTAAGGCCCTATAGTCCCTGAACAGTTCAAATCCCAGAACATATAGCAAGCTTGTTATCATGGCCTTTGGGAATTGGGGGGAACTTGAGAACTCTTTGATACCTAGATCCTATGACTTATCTTGATAGCATCTTATATATCCCAGTAGCCACTGGATCACATTAAAATTTTTTTTATTCAGAAAAAAGTTTTATATAACACAAAGGAATATAAATTAATAGTCTACTCCTTCCCCAAATAACAAAACAACCCCAAAACAAAAGACATTCCTCTGAAACTCTTAGGAAAAGCAGCATACCTCATAACAACCATTATCTTTTATAATTTTCAATTTGTTATAAGAAGAGGTATCATTTAAAAATTTGGCACAAATGTTGTCTCTCTGTTTCTAGTGCCCAGCACAGTGCCTGACCCATACTAGGCATTTATTGAGATGTAAAAATACATGATGGAGTTTTTCACTTTTGAGGGAGAAAGGGGGAGAGAGGGAGAGAGGAAAAAGAGAGAGGGATAGGGAGGAGATACAGAGAGAGAGAGAGACAGACAAACAGAGGGAGAAGAGACAGAGGTAGCACATGTCTTAATACTTAAAGTCTCTTTATCACTATCATATCATGTCTCTGTGCTAGGTTTCTAATCATTTCCCTTAATTCATCATTCCTTTTCTCTTTATTTTTAGGTAATTTTTTCCATACGCTGCACACAATTGCAGTTACTACCTCCATTGATCTCCACTTAAATGCTCTTTACCATTCTTTTGTTTCTTGGATTTCCTCACATGAATATAACTTAAATTATAATCCTACCCCACCAAACTTCATCCTTTTTTTTTTTTTAGCTTTCCTGCTACTTTCACATAAAATAGTCCCATTGATGGTGATATGCAACTCATGGGTTTCATGACACAAAGAATCAGTGAAACATATGAGGTCAGGTTTGCTTTTTGCATCATGACCTCTAATTCTTCATTTGTTACCTAAATTTGGATATTTGTATGTGGACTTTTAAGATCATGAATTTTATTTCTTAATCCTTCCTTGGAATTTATCTTGTGGCCTTCTGGGTTTCTCAGCTGCTCTCCTTCCTTCATTTTAGCTATACTTTATGCCATTTATCTTGGTGGATGTGAATAAGAAATTTTCTTTTCCTCTCTTCCCCACCCAATGACAAGAGAAGCAATTATAATGTGAGTTCATGCAAGACATATTTCCATATTGGCCATGTTGCAAAACACAAACAAAATAAAACAATAAAAATGAAGAAAGTAAAAAAAAATATGCTTTAGTCTACATTTAGGGCTCATTAATTTTCTCTCTGGAAGTGGATAGCATTTTTCATGATAGGTCCTTTGGAATTGTCTTGCATAATTTTCTTGGTTAGATTAGTGAAATATTTCACAATGTATTTGCTATTACTATGTACAGTGTTTTCCTGGTTCTGCTCACTTCACTTTGCATGAGTTCATACATGTCTTCCCAGGTTTTTTCTGAAACCATCCTGCTAATAATTTCTTATAGCAAAATAGTATTCTATCACAATCATATCCCACAACTTGTCCAGCCCTTCCCTAATTGATGGGCATCCCCTTGATTTCCAATTCTTCCAATTCTTTGTCACCACAAACAACCGCTACACATTTTGTTTTGCACAAATAGTTCTTTTTTCCTTTTCTTGGATATCTTTGGGATACAGACCTAGTAGTGGTATTGCTAGAGCAAAGGGTATGCACAGTTTTATAACCCTTTGGATGTAGTTCCAAATTGTTCTCTAGAACAGTTGGACTAGTTCACAGCTTCACCAACAGGGCATTAATGTGTTCCAATTTTTCCACATTTCCTCTAGCATTTGTCATTTTTCTTTTTTGTCACATTAGCTAATCTGATAGGTATGAGGTGGATCTCAGAGTTTTTAAAATGTGCATTTCTCTAATCATTTCTCTAATGCTCTAGCATTTTTTTTTCATCTGACTCTTTGCTAGCTTTTATTTCATCTTCTGATAACTGCCTGTTGCTATCCTTTGGCCATTTATCAACTGGGAAATGGCTCATATTTTTTATTAATTTGGTTCAATTCCTTATACATTTGAGAAATGAGGGCTTTGCTAGATGAACTTGCTGTAAAAATCTCCACCCTACCCCAGTTTCTCATTTTCCTTTTAATTTTGGCTGTATTATTTTTGTTTGTGAAAAGATTTTTAATTTCATATAATCAGAATTATGCATTTCACTCTCCATAATCCTGTTTATTTCCTGTTTGGTCATAAAGTTTTCCCTCATCCATAGATCTGACAGGTACATTTTGTCATGTTTTCCTAATTTACTTGGGATGTCACCCTTTATGTCTAAATCATATATCTATTTTTTACTTTATCTTGGCATATGGTATGAGATGTTAGTCTGTGCCTAGATTCTGCCAAACTGTCTTCCAGTTTTTCTAGCAATTTTTGTCAGGTGATGAGTTCTTACCCTAAAAGTCTGGCTTTTTGGGTGTCTCAAATACTAGAGTACTATGGTCATTTACTACTGTGTGTGTCATACTTCATCTATTGCACTGATTCACTACTGTTTCCTAGCCAGTAACTGATTGTTTTGATTCTCACCCCCACTTAGTCCACCAATGGCGTTTTATCCATGTGAGCTACAGGCCAACCTCCTCCTCTGTGTCGCAAATCTCTCCAAACTCCTATATTATCTTGGGCTGGAAGAATGTCTCATTCTCACCTTTTGTCAGCTCTGCCACTCCAGAGTTCAATTTGAGCGTTATTTTAAAGTTGTCTAGAGGGGAATTTTCCCTACTCTAACATGTTGGCTTTGCCCCACAAAGTCCTAAATAAAATATAATCTAATCTCAACTGCAACCTCACTTCAATAGGAAATCCTTCCTCTTCGCTCTTGATTGTTTTTTCCTGTGTACTCTAGCTGCTCTAACATACCTCGTCTATCCTCCAGCTTCTCACAACACTCCCTCACTCTACCCTTTCAGAAGAGGACTTTGCCTCAGAATTCATGGAAAAACTCAAGACCATATGTTGAGAGTTCCTTTCTCATTTGATGTCCCTGTGACATTATCCCTGACTCTGTCTTTCTTCACTCCACTCTCTGATGAAGAGGTAAATTTGATTCCTTGCCAAAGCCAACTCCTCTACCTGTACCTTTGATCTCTTTCTTTCTCATCTTCTCCAGTGGATGACTCCCTCTTACATCATTCCCATAATTTTTTCCAACCTTCAATCTTTCCCTATCTACTTGTTCCTTCTTTGTGTCCTACAAACATGCTCATCTTCCTCATGCTTAAAAAATCTCACTAGCACCTATCATTCTTTGCTATTTATTATTCCCCCTTTCTCAGATATGGCTGTAAAATATATGGGTACAGATATTTTCCTTTCTAAAACACAATTTCATTAGAGTTTTAAAAAATTACAATAGCAATAATTCACTGTCTGAAATACAAATCTGTGATTTTAATCAATCAATCAACAAGTATTTTTTAAATTGCCTACTTTGTGCCAGGCATGGGAGACACAATGACAAAAACAAGAATAGTTTCTGCTCTCAAGGAACTTGAAATATAGTTGGGGGACACAGCATGTACATATATAGGCATATACAAAGTAGGTAAAAGGTGATTATTAAAGGAAAGTATTTGCAGCTGATGAGCATTAGGAAAGACTTTATGTAATAAGTGGCTTTAGATCTGAACCTTGAAGGAAACTTGGTACTTTGAGAGATAAAAGTGAGGAGAGGCAGCATTTCAGGCCCTGAGAAAGCTAGGCAAAAGTAGGAGATGCAGTGTTCATAAGGAACAGTGAAAAGGCCAATATGACTGGACCACAGTGTTTGTGGAGGGGAGTGATGTGTGGGTAGGGAATGTAGATTGGGGCCAGGTTGTGGATGGAATTAAATACCAGATGGAGAAGTTTATCTTTGAACCTGGGAGACTGGAAAGGTGGTAGTTCCTTTGACAGAATGAGGGAAGCTCAAAGATGTATTTTTGAGGAAACATAAGGAATTTAATTGTGGATGTATTAAATTTGATACATCTGGGAAATACAGTTTGAAATGTCTAGTAGACGGTAATTTGGGATGGGAGCTCAAGAAAGAGGGTAAGACTGGAAATGTAGAATTTGAGAATAATCTGCATGGAGATGATCATTAGAACAACATTGAGATGATAAAGTAAATAAGGAGAGAAGGAAAGGGAGGGAGGGGGGAGAAGATGGGAGGGTAGAAAACAAGGAGAAAAAAGGGTGGAAGGAAGTGGGAAGGATAGGGGTGGGTAAAAAGGAAGAAGAGAGGGTAAAGAGAAAAGACAGAACTTTGGGGGATATCAACAATTAAAGAGTGTTATGAGGAGGATGATCCATGAAGGATGCTGTTCATCTTATGGTGAATGGTCTCTATGTTTTCAATTTGAAATAAATATTAGTAATATAAATAAAAATAGCTATTTACATTTCACATAATATTTCATGGTTTACAGTAAACTTAACAAGCATTATCTCATTGATCTTCATAATAGTAATGCCAGCTTAATAGTGGAAGTATCATCATCTCCTTTTGGCAGACAAAAACACTGAAAGCCAGAGAGATTAAATAACTTGCCCAGTATTGCACAGCTAGTAAGCTATAGGTCCAGGAGGAAATCCAAGGTTTTTTTGACTTCCAGGTCATTACTCTTTTCTTTTATACTATGTTGTCACAGATATAATTTTTCTTGCTACTGAGAAAAATGGTTACTTTCTCATTATATTAATAACTAATTTAATATATGGGACCCAAAGATCCTCTTTTTGATGATTAACAACCAATTATTAGTAGGTTTGTTTTCTTCTCATTTTACTTCCTCATTCAAAGCCCAGTCCTTGTGAAGGACAGAGCTGACAATGAGATATTCTTCTCAATCGTGGGTGGGACCCTACCTAAGAGAATAGAAAAGAGAATCTAATTTAGGCAAATTCTGGCCTAAATTCAAGGATTTAAGTGGTCTGGGTGAAGATGGATCCCTTTGTCTAGATATCTGGAAACAACTGACTCTAATCAAGCCGTGTCCTCAGCAGAAGAAGCTGAAGACTTTGCCCACATCCACATGAATATGTTCAACCCCTCATTAATTTTAACCAATCTGAGTTGATTTCCACCCTCAGAGACAACCCCTTTTTCAAAAGTATTTAAACATTAAATGACCTCCATGAGGGGTTTTTGGTTATCTGGAGAGAGACCACTGACCATTAATTTATTGACTATTTTCTAGCCTAATTAATAAATTGATTATTATTTACCCAGAAACTCTGTTTCTTGGGCATTTCATTTGAGTCACTATAAATAAAAGTGACTTTAACTTCATCTGTCTTTTTTTTTGGAGGGTGTGTTTGTAGAATGAAAAACAATTATTTAATATCCTTTTTGGTATCCCAGCAATTAAATGAAATCTGGAACCTGGTCTTCCTCGTATTCTTATAATTTCATAAACATTTAAACTTTATAGAAAGTATTCTAACTATTGACAGCCTGTTGGGAGAGGAAGAAAAGCAACTAAATAGAGTTGCCAAGTTTCTTGTCCTAGAGGTGTCAGTGCATTATTTAAGTCATTTCATGTCTAATCTCTCTTTGGAGGGATAATGGAGACAAAGATAAGCAGGTTTGCAAAAACCACTCAAATTAAAAAGATTCATTAAAAAAATCTATTTATTTTTAGTTTTCAACATTCACTTCCATAAGATTTTGAGTTTTAAATTTTCTCCCCCTTCCCTTTCTTCTTCTCCCTCATCCTGAGATGGTGTACAATCTGATATAGGCTCTACATATGCATTCATGTTTAGCATATTTTCCCATTAGTCATAATCTAAAGAACAATTAGAACTAATGGGAGGAACCATGAGAATGAAGTAATAAAACAAAACAACAAAGGAAAAGGAGAGCAAATAGTATGCTTCCATCTGCATTCAGACTCCATATTTCTTTCTCTGGGTGTGGATAGCAATTTTTGTCATGAATCTTTTGTAGTTGTCTTAGATTTTTGTGTTGCTGTGAAGGGTCAAGTCTGTCAAAGTAAATCATCCCATAATATGGCTGTTACTGTGTACAATGTTCTTCTGGTTCTGATCATTTCACTCTGAATAAATTCATATGTCTTTCCAAGTTTTTTTTTTAAATTCTGCCTGCTCATCATTTCTTATAGCACAATAGTATTCCATTACATTCATGTACCACAACTTGTTCAGTCTTCCCCAATTGGTGGGTATCCCCTCAATTTACAATTCTTTTCCACCACAAAAAGTTTCTATAATGATTTTTATACATGTGGGTTTTTCCCCATTTTTATGATCTCTTTGAGATATAGACCTAGAATTGGTATTTCTGGGTCCCAAATTGCTCTCCAAAAAAGTTGGATCATTTCACAACTGTACCAACAATGTATTGGTGATCCAATTTTCCCATATCTTCTCCAACATTTATCATTTTCCTATTTTGTCATGTTAGCCATTCTGATAGGTGTGATGTGGTATTTCAGAGTCATTTTGATTTGCATTTCTCTAATCAATAGTGAGATTTTCTTTTGACTTTGGTTGTATAATAATAACTAGAAATTGTCAAATTTTGCTATTTCTACATCCACAACATTTCTTGAAACTGACCTCTCTTCTCTCTACTCACACAATAACCACTTTAATTTGGTATTACTGCCGTGGCCTCTTAATTGGTTTCTTACTCTCAAGTTTTTTTACTATTACAGTTCACCTTGTACATTGCTGCCAAATGGGTATGCTGGAGTCAGCTTGAACTGGCTAGGGGAGAGCAGAATGTTAAACTTTCAGCATGAGCATTTACATTTTAGAAATCATAATGATAAAAAAAGACACTACAAACCAGGGCTTGATTTAATTACTTTGTTGATTGTCCAGACTGAATAAAGTAATGGAGAAATTGTTAATAATGCAGATCAAATTTTAAAATGTGTCCAGCATACATTTTTTATTTTGTGGTGAGCCAGCTGCTAAACATTAATTATCACTCCCTTGCCTAAGTGAAGATCTGTTCATATCACTATCCTGCTCGTTATATTCTAGTGTCTTGTTATTGCCTCTAGGGAAAAAAAAAGATTTTTAAAGCCTTTCACAACTTGCCTCCAAACTATATTTCCAGCATCATTGTACATTACTCTACCTCCCACACTCTTTAATCCACCTACATTGGCCTTCCTTCTCTTCCTCAAATATGATACTTTAATCTCTTTGCCTTTGAACTGGTCATTCCCTTTGCCAAGAATGTATTTCTTCTTCACCTCTGCCTTGTAGAATCCTTCTCTTCATATATATAACACACACTCACACAATACATGTATAGATACATATATATACATGAAGAGTGTATGCAAGTGTATATATATATACATATACATACACACACATACTATATGTATGAAGAGTGTAGATAGCAAGTATATATATATATATATATATATGTACACACACATATACATATATGTATATACACACATACACACAAACACACATTTGTTGCATATCCTGCTTGGGTGTATGTTCTTTCAGAATAGGGATTGTTCCATTTGTTTTTTATATTTTTACCCCCAGTGCCAGGCATACAGTAGGTACTTAATATATGTGACTGATTAATATCCTGTTTAAAGCTCACAATTATCTTATCTTATTTGAGTCTTCTGTAACATAGATGCTATAGGGATTATTATCTCAATTTTACAGAAGAGGAAATTAAGGCTCAGAGAAGTTACATGCAGTAATATATGAGAAGCTAGAAATATGCATACATTGTTTTGAAATAGAGTGATAAAGCAATATAATTGGCTCCCCAAGGAGGGTGTGGAACCTCTATCCCTGAAGACCTTCAAGAAGAGAATAGACAACCTCATGTCCAGGATGTTAGGAATTTATTTGCCTGAATATAGGGAACTAGAGTAAATGATATTGTAAGATTGCTCCTAATTTTTGGAGTCTGTGATTTTTTTACAGTGTCCACTTGTTTGAAAGAGCCCTGTATAAACCAGGGCAGTTCTGAGTGCTATGGCTCACTATTTCTCCATCTCTAACAAGGACGAGGAAATCAATACAGTTCAGTTGTACTATGGGGAACTTAGATTAAATATAAGCTAAGGAAATTTGTGGCTCCCAGCAGTCTGACTTTGGGAAAAAGGTAGCATGTTGTATAGTAGTAGAAGGAAAGGCCTTCAAAACTAGGAGGATGTCATGGCATTCTGTCTGGTGCTGTATTTTTAGCCTATGATAAGCTCAATTTAAGAACAACTGCTCCAATAAAGCCCTTCATGGTGTGAACCTGTAGATGTGTCTATTTAGTTACTCTTTTTAAAAAATTGAATTTTCTCTTTTATTATAAATTTTATTATTGGCAAATGCAAGCATTGCAATACACAAAGAAAAAGACACATGGAACACCGTAAACTTTTGTTATATACATTTAAAAAATGTATTGAATTTAACAACATTGTTTTCTTTGTGTCTCCTCTTCTAATATCCATTTCAAATGATGATGAAGATGATGTTGATGATAGCTGCCTTATGTATAGAGTTTGAAGTTTGTAAACCTCAAAAACCTTTCTCATTTTTTCCAGAAAACCTTCATAAAAAGAAAAGTGACAGTCTTCTGCATAGGTGAGTCCTTATTGGTAATCAATTTATGCCTGTCTACTTTATTCAGTGTATCTAGTACTGTTAAGTGTTATAAGTGATGATAATAGATATAATTCGTTCAGATTTGTAGGGTTTTTTATTATTTACAAAGTTATACTGATTATCTCTTTTATCTACCTAGTGATTCTGTAAATACTTTTTATTGAGTATATGTTATCTCTTTTACAGAAATGGTAACTGAGATTCAGAGAAGATGTAGTGTAGTATGGAATAAATAACCTCAGTTCCTTATTTTTTCTTAAGGTTTTTAGGGCCCAACCTTCAAATCATTGAAAATGTATTTTCTATAGAAGTAAGTAATGCAAATTCTCCATTTCTTCTTTACAATGCAGAAATTTAAAAAAAATTCAAAACAATGACTAACCATAATGTAAAAGTATTAACTAATAATATAAAACCAACAATATAAAATCTTCTGTATCTTCTAATGTGCACAAATTGTGTGAGATGAGGCTATCAGAAACTAGAAAATATAGTAGTAGTGATTTCTGCAATCTTATTATGCTTTTGCTTCATTAAACCTCTGGGTAATTTTTATGCTTATTAAAAGAGCTAAGGATGTGAGAATTGAGCTCACTTTTTAAATCTACGTACACTCATCATAAGCACTGTATTACTGAGTAGTCCTACTGGCCAAACATAATTAGGCAGATTTTTAAAGGTGCTTTGAAAACTGAAAACATTTTGATAATTGATATGATACGATAATGATAGGTTATATAATGATCTGGAAGGCATTTATAAGGTCATTTAGTGTTCCCCAACCTTATTTTACAGATGAGGAAACTGAAAACAAGAGAAGTCAAGTAGTCTACCTAAAATTACATAGCTAATGACTGGACTAGGATGAAGACCTGAATTTACTGCTCCCATTTAAAGAATTTTATGCAATCACTGATTCATTTCTTTAAAACCTATTTATGGATTACTTACCATATGCACGGCAATGTATTCAACGCTTCAGACTCCTTAGCTTTTCTTTCACCTAATTACCTTTGAACCAGAATCTCCTACACAGTACATTCTCATTCTAAATCTAAGCATTGGCTCACGAAGATCCCCCCTCTGACTATCCAAATCCTAATCATCCTTTAATTCAAGGTCCAGTTCAAGTTTCATCTCTTCCCTGTGCCCTTCACTCTAAACATCTGCATGCAACAATCTCTTCCTTCTCTCACTGTTTTCAGTAGCATTGTGTAGTAGAAGGCATTTGAATTAAAAAAAAAATTTACACCCCCCCCCATACATGGATTTGTTAGAATTTGGAAAGGTCAATGAATGTCTATGAACTTCAATTTCCTCATCTACAAAATGGAGATAATTACCTCAAAAGATTATTGTGAAAAATCAGAATAGATAAAGTATTTCATAACCGTAATTTACTATGTAAATGGATTTCAGTATAAGATTCATTTGGGTGCTTAATTATCTTATTTTCCTCTGTTGTATAACTTTGTCTATGAGTGTGTTGTCTCCTCAAATATATCAGATTATCAGCTCTTAGACAAGAGAGATGTTCCTTGGTACTGCCCTTCCTCCTATACCTCTATTGCACCTATAAAAATACTATGCATATAGAATGCTCTCAAGATAGGCTTAATAAATAAATGTGGGAGATAAAAAGATGATATAAAATATAAGCTCTAAGGTGGCATTCTTAAAAGGACATCCTATGATCTAGAATAAAAAAAGTGTCAAAATACTTATTGAAATGACTTGAACTGAATCAAATGAAAGAGAGGGTGAATCTAGCTCATTATTCTTTTGACTTCTTTCCAATTCCAGTCTTTAGTTTACTGGGATGAAGAACCAATCTTTGGAAATAGAATTTATACTGATGGGAATCTCCAGCCTCCCAGAGCTACGCCTGTTTCTGTTAGTGTCCTTTCTGTGCATCTATATAATTGCTCTGGTGGGAAACTCTCTCATCTTCTTCACCATTTATACCAGCCAACAGCTTCACACACCCATGTACTTCCTTTTGGGCAACTTGTCTGTCATTGACCTCTTGTGTACGTCTACGATTGTGCCCAAGATGTTAGCCAACCTTTTTTCTCAGAGGGCTGCTATCTCATTTGCAGGATGCATGGCCCAGATGTATATGTTCACCTGGGCCTTAGTCTCAGAGGCTCTCCTTCTGGCCTTCATGTCATTCGACCGCTATGTTGCTATCTGCCATCCCCTCCATTACCCAATGGTCATGAGTAGTCGTGTCTGCATTGGAATGGCAGGAAGCATCTGGGCCATTGGTATAACCAATTCAGCAGTCCATACCAGCTTGGCAGTCCCCTTGTCCTTTTGTAACTCCCTTGTTATTGACCATTTCTTCTGTGAGCTGCCACCTATACTGAAGCTGTCGTGCTCTGACACCCATCTCAATGAAGCTCTAGCTTTCTGTGCAGATGTGATATTTGGGGTGGGGAGTTGTTCCCTTATCCTGGTTTCTTATGGCTATATTATTAGGACAATTCTGAGGATTCGCTCCTCTGAAGGCAAGAAGAAGGCCTTTTCTACCTGCTCGTCTCACCTTACTGTGGTCTCCCTCTATTATTCCACTGTAATTTATACCTACATCCGCCCAACCTCCAACCTATCTTTGGGAAGGGACAAAATCATCACTGCCCTCTACTCTGTCATCATCCCTATGTTCAACCCAATTATTTATTCCTTCAGGAACAGAGAAGTGAAAGGGGCTCTGTTGAAGCTGTTGGGAAAGACTTCACTTCTTTCCACAGACAGAATTTTATCATTTAGTCTAAAAAATCATCCATCTTAGCTCTGACTCAACACTTTTCCATTACTAGAGGTGTTGAAGCAGAGGCTAAATGGCCCATTTTCAAGGATTTAATAGAAGACATTCATGCTTCAGGTAGGAGTTGGATTAGCTATTGTCAAGTTCTAAGATTCTATAACTTTTGAAGTAGGTACTGGTCAGGACAAAGAAATGCATGTTTAGTGGTGGGATTTTGGGCAGCATTTCAGAGTTTGATAGAAATATTTGGTGGAGGGGGGCAGGAAACTTTCCTAAACTCATTAAATGGCATCATGTAGGCAGCCACTTCTCTTCCACACCCTCTGACTCATGAAATGATGATTATGTCTAATTTTATAATTATGTCAGTTAGGAATAGTGTTGTGACATGCTTGTCTTATCAATGAAGTGATTAGTATGTGTATAAATATATGTATATATATGCATAAATGCATATTTTTTGTTTAGATGGGGTAATCTATACAACATATCTTAGAACACAAAGGAAATTTCAGGTAAGCTGCAACACATACTGAGGCCAGGAACATTCCTTTTGATTCCTATCCCTTGGTTAGGAAGTGGTCATTGAACATTTGTTTGGAATGATGGATAGCATAATTATTTTATTGTTTTACATTATGGTGTCTAGCAGCATCTGGCACATAGCTAGTATCTATATCCTCTTATGTAGCTTGTCCTTAATAGTAGTAAAACTTATTGATTTAAATGTGTATCTATTTGGCTGACCAGAACAAAGAGGATAGGATCTGACCTCTTCTTACATCCTTGAGATCACAACATATGTTAGTTATTGACATAACATGAAGCCTGAGAAGAGTTGGGAACTCATCAAATATTTTTTTCCCATTAAACATATTTTCACATTAGTGATGTTGTAAGTAAGAATTAGAACTAATAGGAGGAACCACTAGAAAGAGGAAACAAAACACAACAGAAGAA
Organism: Phascolarctos cinereus; assembly: GCF_003287225.1. Taxonomy (NCBI): domain Eukaryota; kingdom Metazoa; phylum Chordata; class Mammalia; order Diprotodontia; family Phascolarctidae; genus Phascolarctos; species Phascolarctos cinereus. Next base: position 188,644,309 of record NW_027555958.1, read on the forward strand.
AAAAAAATAGCAAATAGTGTGCTTTGATCTGCATTCAAACTCCATAGTTCTTTCTTTGGATGTGGATAGCATTTTCCATCATGAGGCCTTTGGAGATGTCTTAGATCCTTGCATAGCGGAGAAGGGTTAAATCTATCAATATTAGTTATTGCACAAAGTGGCTGCTACTATGCACAACGTTCTCCTGGTTCTGCTCACTTCACATAGCATCAGACCATACAAGTCTTTCCAGGTTTTTCTGAAGTCAGAATAGTATTCCATTACATTCATATACCACAACTTGTTCAGCCATTCCCCAATTGATGGGCAAACTCTCAATTTCCAATTCTTTGCCACCACAAAAAGAACTGCTGTAAAAATTTTTGGACATGTGGGTCCTTTTCCTATTTGTATGATCTCTTTGGGATATAACCCTAGAGGTGCTATTGCTGAATCAAAGGGTATGCACATTTTTATAGCCCTTTGAGCACGGGGAACTGACCAAATATTAATGAGAAATATGATCTGGCTTAGGCAATGCTGCTGTTATGGACACTTTTTCTATTGGGAATATAATAGAGTTGAATAGCAAAGCAGGGTTTGTCACTCAATTTCAATTCAATCCCAAATAATGTGGAGTTCTCCCAATTAGACAAGCCTGCTGAACACATTAGCATTAAGAATCTTAGAGCCTGAAGGTGACTGTGTGTGTAATGGGACTTGAATACCCCTATATCTCCACCCCCATGCCCTATTAAATGATTAAAACCTTCTTGTCAGTAAGCTTATTTTTTCCTATTCCCTCTTCTCATATCCCAAGCCCCAACTTTTGCACAAATGCAGAACAAATTTGTTATTTGAACTGAGAGGAACAGCATTCCATACCCTTGGTCATTCTTAGTCATGCTGTCAGGCACGGAGAGAGGGAAGAAAAGGGAAGAGAGGTTGGCAGTAACTTCATATGCAGGCTTCCCCTAAATGGCCCAGCCAAGCCTGTTAGCAAAGGGTAGTCAGGGACATTGCAGAGGAATAAGAATGATGCTCTAGTCCAGGCGTTCTGTATGACAGACCATGGATAGGGACTGATGGCCAGAGGAAAGGGGATGTATTAATTTTTTTTACCTGTCATTCTAGCAGTGGTCAGCAACGTTTCTGAAATATTATCTACCAAGTCTTGCCTTATGGGAGTTAGGTGTTGGAGAAGGAAAGGAAGGCATGGCAGGGGTGGTTCTTTCTCATCACAATATGCCCATGTATATTATAATAATAATGATGATGATAGTGATAACAATAATAACTACCATTTATATAGCAATTTAGGGTTTGCAAAGCACCTTACACTGTTATCTCATTTGATCTTCACAACAGCATTGTGAGGTAGGTATTATTATTATTATCTCCATTTGACAGACAGGGGCAGCTAGTTGGTGCAGTGGATAGAGTGCTGAGTCTGGAGCCAGGAAGACGCATCTGCCTGAATTCAAATCTGGTCTCAGACATTTGGTAGATATGTAACCTTGGGCAAGTCACTTAACCCTGCTGCTTCTTCATCTGTAAAATGAGCTGGAGAAGGAAATGGCAAACCACTCCAGTATCTCTGCCACGAAAATCCAAGATGAGGTTGAGAAGAGTCAGACATGATTGAAATGACTGAATAACAACCATTTGACAAATGAGGAACCTGTCTCTGATGAAATTAAGTTACCTGAATATTAAGCACCTGAGGCAGGATTTGAATTCATGTTTTCCTGACTCCTTTCCAGCACTCCATCCACTATACCCAGCTGCCTCTTATTCAGAACCCATTTTTCCATTTCTAGCAAAACATCCTGCATGCCATGCAGTGACTTGCATTCACCTATTTTAGTGTTACAAATTGTCTCAGTTTACCTGCATTCACCATCTAATTCTTCGTTGTCTTTAGGATGATTCTAAAATAAAGAGTTGATTTGATAAACTCAGTCGTATGGTTTCTCTCTGTTTGGTCTTCAGTGTAACAACTTGCCTGTAACAGTTTTAGAGAACTTCCTGGGGCACAGAGACTTGCTAAGGGTTGCACAGCTAGTCTGTGTCAGAGATAGGATATGAACTCAGGTCTTCCTGATTTCTAGACCAATTTTCTGTTGTGCCATGCTATTAGTTATTTTAGTTACTATGTGAAAAATCAATCAAACAGGCAGTTTAACTCAATGAATAGATCAGGCTAACACACTCTGTTCTATGTGAGCAGAGAGTGATCTTTCAAAAAGGTGGAGTTAAGGGAACATCTTTTTGACTAGAGATAACAAGAATTCACAACAGGTTTAGGTGAGATTTGTGGCTAGTAATTTCTTATATTTGTATGATGTGTTGTAGTTACGAAGGATCTTCACATATATTAATTCATTTGAACTGCACAGTACCTCAATGGGGTTGCTAGGAAATATATTAATCCCCATTTTATAGGAGAGGATATAGAAACTCAGTAAATTCCAGTGACTTTACATCATCTTATAGCTAGTAACTGACAAAGACAGGACTAAAATCTAACTAGTTCTGTCTCTAAGTCCAAGGCTCTTTCTTCTACTTCAGTGAAAGCTCTACTCAGCAATTTGGGACAGCTTTTAAAATGTAGTATTTGTGAATAGTGTGAGGAAAGCATGTGGCAACCCCAAGAACTGATTAAGTTTTTGGAAATGAGGCAATGTGGAATAATTGATAGAATGTTAACTTTGGAATGAGGAAAATCTTGGTTTAAATTCTGTTTCAGGTATTTATTAGTTGTATGCCTGTTGGCAAGCCATTTAAACTCTTTGTGCCTCAGTTTCCTTATATAGGGAATAAGATGATTTGACAAGATGGTGGTGTCAAACTGAAATAGAAATGGATCCCTGCAGTCATGGATTGATTTAAAAAACCACACATTAATATTATCTATGTTGTATTATATTTTTATTAATTTTGTTAAAGATTTCTCAATTACATTTTAATCTGGTTATGGCCTGCACTTAGGAGTTTGCTACAGGTGGTAAGTTGGACACTTCTGAACTAGGATATTGTCCAAGTTCCCTTCCATTTCCAAATCAATGATCCTACGACACAATGACAAAGGTGAATTGGATGAGAAATGTTGTTAGAATACCTTCACTACTCTCCATAGAGAGGGTTCCATAACTCTCTGATGCAAAGTTTTGGTTGACTTGTCAAGGATTTCTGGGATCATGAAATTATGATTCACCAAACTTCCAAGCTTGATGAGAATATTCCCACCATTGCTCTAATCCCATAAATTCACCAAACAGTTTTTAAAATTTTTAGTTCCATTTTATGAGGTAGATTTCCTCCCTGGAAAGATTATCTATCTGTCTGTCTGTCTATCTACCTATCTATTTGTCATTTAACTACCTATCTTCCAGCTTGACTACGATGTCTTATGCAGAGCAGAAAAAAAATAGCCTTCTAGTTTAATTTCAGACTCCTATAAAATTTCTTTTTTTAAAAAGTATTTTATTTTTAATTTATGAAATAAAACAAGCATTTCTATAACATAGTATAATAAAAAAGATAACTGCACATGAAACTGCAAATCTGTTATGTACAGCTTGCTATTCCTTTTAAATATATAGTAAAGTTATCATGTAAATTTCTTTTTTTTCTTCCCTCCTACCATAGAGATGGCTACCGTTAGACACACACATACACATACATATATGTAAAATTATTCCATACATCTATTTTTCAGTTCTTTCTCTAGATGTAGGTAGCATCTTTCTTCTTATGTCCTTTATTTTTAATTTGTGTATTTATAATATTCAAAATGATGGTCACTCAAACAAAATAGAGTTTAATGTTACTGCCACTCAGAAAAGTGATCTTTCTGGAAAGGGAAAACATTAAGTCTGATGGCTACGCAGCTTGATCCTTGTTCTGAGTCCACATTTCACATGAATAAATATATCAGCTTCATCATGTTGCAGTCTTGGATACCAAAAATCATAGTAGATACATGTAAAACCCTAAACAAGGCCCACAGCTGCACTATTGTGAGAGAGATGGTGTGCTATTCCTCAAGCATTGGTAGGAAGAATTTAGAGGCTAAGATATCCTGGAGCCTGGGCACTGTACCTGTTTTAGGGGTAGGCACTTGGTTGCAAGTATAATTAATACTAATACTAATAATAGTAAGAGTAATACTAGCGAAAATTTGCATAGTTCCTTAAAGTTTCCAAAATGCTTTATACGCATTGTCTCATTTGATCCTTACACAGTGCTGTAAGGTGGGTGCTATTGTTATCCCATTTTATAGATGATGAAACAAGCTGAGAGAGGAAAAGTAAATTGTCCAAGACAACACAGATAATAACTATGTGAGTCAGTGTTACACAGAAGCCACCGACTATGCCTATTGTAAGGTGGGAGGCACTGGAGGTTTTGAACTCCAGCCTCCAACTTGTAGCAGGTTCACTCTTGATCTGGGCAGTCAGAAAGACAGGAATGGAGACATAATGAGGTGTTAAATAATTTATTCTATTCTAGTCTTCTTAAGTGGGTTGCTGATAATGGACCAACTCCCACAGCTTCCCCTAATTACTTTTCTTGCAGGGGCCAGCCAGAATATACAAAGTAGGAGCACAACTCCTACATATCCCCTAAACCTTGATTAGGGGCTGGTCAAGGCACACACAACTTTCCAGCTTGTGCATTCCCCCCTATGCCTCAATGGGGGACAGTTGAGGCAAGCATAGTATTACACTGTTACATTGCTCCCAAGCCTTGATGGGGGCAGGTCAAGGCATGCAGAACATTTAGCTAGCCTATTCTCAAAATCCCCACTTACTGACCAGTGCTCTTTTGATTTACAGAGAAATACACAAAGAAGGCAATTTGCCAGCAATAGCCTCACAAGTTTACATTAACTGTGACAATATCCTGATGACTTAGCACAATGCAAGTGTAGTGGGCTGTTCACAACTAGGCACAAATGTTTTATTATCTCATCTTTATATCTCACTGTGCAGTAACAGTAGAAATTGTTTACCATGTGAAATCCTGGGAACTAATAGATTGTTATGGCCATGAATCCTGGGACCTATTATCTAAAAAAGAATAACAAATCCACCCTACATACAGTCAGCGCTCAAATTTAGGTCTTCCAGACTCCAGGTCTAACACTCTAATTACTTTGTCTCTAATAGGATGATCTAAAGGAGTAGGAGACATATACATATATATGTACATATGTATGTATAGGTATAGCTAAAGATAGCTATAGAGACATAGATATAGATAGATATAGTGTTACTTCTAAGTTACATACCCAGGTGAAAATACCATGTTTTGGCCAATTGAGAGTGTCAGTGATGAGGGTAATTTGTTTTGATGTAAATGTGGAAATCTTGTTTGTTACTACCTATGTTGAGACCTCCCACTTGGCTGGCTCCCTCTATTGTTGTTAGACAATATTATTATCATTACCCTATTACTATATATTATGTGTGCGATATATAGTATATGTACATGTTATTATTGTTATATATAATATATGTTATAAATTATCATATATTATATATGTTATAGTATGTACTATATATTATATATCTTATATTAATACTATTATTACCTTATTACTTTAAGGTATTGTAGCTAGTAACTGTTCTAAATTAAAAACAAGTATTAGATAGAAGTAAAAGCAAGTGATTTCACAGATGTGCTAAGCTGTCCTCCTCCCTTATTGCAGATAGATTTGTTACACTTTACAATATCTAGTGTTGCACCATTGAACACAATCAAAATCTAACTAATATATGTATATATTTTAACTGCCCAGTGCTGTTAATAGCCTTCCACTGGAGAGTTCTATATTCAGCTGGGTGTTTTGTAGGTGTCTTTATGAGCAGAAGTACTGGATAAATATTGTGCTGTGTATGCCTCTCAGAGAATCAGTACTCTTTTATCATTCAGTTCCATTTCTCTTGCCAGGGTGACATTAACTTGGTGTCAAAAGATGTATGAATTTGCGAACCTGACCAATTAGAATTTAGCTCTGATCCTCCATCTATTGATTGGGAATCTCATTTTTTAAACTTGTTGCATTTCCATGAGGCATTGGGCTAGTGGAATTGGCTCTTCATAGATGCAGACATACATACTTTGATACTTTAATATTTACTTTTAGCAAAGAATTGCTAAGGAAATAAAAGGCATGTAAAAAGTAGAGAACAATGCATAATAAATGTATAAAACACCTGCCAAGTGACTATGCCTTTTCTTATCTCCTAACTTTTGGAAACCCCTCACACATAGAATTGATACAAACAATAACAATATTTTAGATTTTAGACCTACAGTTCTAGAAAATATATGGTTTGATTATTCCCTTGAACAGATAAAGTTGAGTAATAATTCAGTTCCCACAGAAAGTTTTCTTCACACTTCTTAGATAACAGCTCATGAAGTTCTAAGGCCAAAACTTTAGAGGAATTCTGGATGTGGGACACATGATAAAACAATTCACTTGGGGTCTGGGTAGACTCAGAAGACAGAAACTTTCCTCAGTCCTGGGTTTTCTGTCCCTGGAGGGAACCACCAATATTTTCTGCCCACAGGCAGCTCACTACTAATGGAACAGGGAGGATGGACCACATGGCCAGTCTTAGCAGATAGTTAAATGAAAGAAACATAGATTTTTTAAAGGACTCCATATAATTTTGCATCCTTTTGGAGTATGAATTGAAGAAGAAGAGTCTAGATGCAGGAAGACTAAGCAGCAGCATGTTTTAGTACTGCAGGTGAGAGGTGACAAGGGATTAAACTAGGGTAGTTACTTGTGAGGTGGGAAAGATGGGAAAGATCTTGAAGTAGAATCAACAAATTGTTCATATCCATTGACACAGATGTTCCTTGTCTAGGCATGTATTCTGTAGAGGCAAAAGATAGAAAGAAAGGTCACACATATACATGACAATAATTACAGCAGTGCTTTTTGTGGTAGCAAAGAATTCTAAAGCATGTATGTGTCCAGTTATGGAATGGTTAAAAAAATGTTGTGAATGAGTATAATAGACCATTACTACACCATAAGAAATTATGACTAGAAAGCATGAGACAGTCTATTAGGATGAGATGCAGAGTAAAGAAAGCAGAACCAGGAAAACTGTATTCAATTACATTAAATACAATTATTCAATCAGTATAAATTGAAATAAACAAAATTGAACTGAATACTATGTAATTATAATGAATACTCTTTGTCACCATGGAAGACCTGTAGAAAAAAAAATTGGCTTCTACATCCTCATTACATGGAATGAGCAAATACATAGAAACTGGATGGGCAACCCAAATGTAGGATTGATGAGGATGGGATCTAGACCCCAAAAAGGAAAAACCTTGGAGGTTATAATCCCATCAACTGGCCTTTCACTGTGGATGCACCTGATCTCCCAATTCTCTGTTATCCTTAACCTAGTTTAGCACTCCATTGTCTTACCTCCCTATGGCCCCAGGCCACTGCCCACCCTTAATCCTATCTAAGCTCCATTCTCCCTTGGCCACATGGTCCAGGTCCCTGCAGTTCTATTACCTTATAGACTACTTGGCCACTTCTAGATACTTACCATAGTCTTTTTGTATATAAGGTCTATCTTGTCTGCATTAAGATGCTCAGATTCTCATAATCTAGCCAATAGCTTACTAATGTTCAGACTCCTTAAGAGTCTTCCTGATATGACAGATGTTCTAATAAACCTTGTGTTTGACTGAAAGAAGGCTTGTGTTGAATTCTTTCTGGCAGAACCCATGCGTTGTGATTTTGGGGTCCAAGCACCTCTGAACCTCTAAATCTCAACAGGATGAGGAATTGTCTTTTTTCTCAACATAAAGACCTTTTGAAATCCCAAATATTGATTTTGAGAGCCATGCTTTCAAATAAATTTCTCTATTTTTAAAAACTAGAATGTCCATATTTTACTATGGCTTATTCTTCTTCAATTTCTTCTTGGTCTTCATCAGGAGCTTTAGTCCCTGCACCCCTTAGTATTTTCCCCAGCTATCAACCCTGCTTTGATTTAACTTTCTTTCAAATTGATAGCTTATGGTTAACCAACTCCATTCTTCCCTTTTCTTGAATCACTTACTGCCTTTCATATTGCAGATCATACCCACCTAACCCAACCCAAGATACTCCCACTCTCTACCTCCTCTTATCTTACTCTTGTGCTGCTGGAATAGTACTGGAAAAAGTTACAGAACTCTACTGACTAGATACACTATAAATTTATGTTTTATAATCTTAATTGGTCCCTCACTTCAGCAAAAGGCAGCTAGGTGGCACAGTGGATAGAGTGCAGGGCCTAAAGTCAGGAAGACTCATCTTCCTGAGTTCAAATCTGACCTCAGACACTTATAGCTATGTGACCCTGATCAAGTTGCTTAATCTTGTTTGCCTCAGTTCCTCATCTGTAAAGTGAGCTGGAGAAAGAAATGGCAAACCACTCCAGTATCTTTGCCAAGAAAGTCCCCACTGGGGTCACAAAGAGATAGACATGACATAAAAGACTAAAGAACAACTAACATAAATACAGTATCCTACTGGCATTATTCTATTTACATATGCATTTCATTTTCAAAAATACTTGTTTTGGTTAAGATACTGTGCTTTGTTAAATGCAACTAATGACGAAATGGTGATTATGTTCTGTAAAAGGGTTTGAATTTCACAATGCTTAACTATCTGCTCAGCCAACTCCTTCCCATTAACACCTCTACTCAAAGTCTAGAAATTCATTTAAATAATTTCTTAGCTAAAACTATCAAGAACATAATTGGTGAATTAGCTATATGTTCTTCCCATATGGGTAGCTTTTGCTTTAGCTACAAAATTTAGCTATGATACTTTAGCATGCCCTCATGTTTAGTTTTATAAAGTAGTGAGGCTTACTGCCAAGTTCCTATCATTTCTATTATTCTGAGTTGTAAGATAGAAAGCACGTTATATCCTAATATACATATTGTCTAAACTTAATTAGTGCATTTTAAACTTTTAATTGGCTATATTATTTGGAATCCTTTATCACTATTTCATCTTCATTGTGATTCATTTTGATGCTCAGATAATTTTAAATTTCACATTGTTATAGGCAATTGAAATTCAATTTAAGCATATAATATACAACAAAAGATTTTAAGATGCTCTGTAACATAATAAAATTTGAGTCTGATTTATGATCCTATATAATATCTCAAACATGCAAAAACTCTAGAATATTGTTTTAAAATTAACTCCAATTTCCCTCATGCCCTGCACATCAATGCTGAATTTACAGTTTTATTTATAGAAAACAAAATGGCTGTTTTTGCCAGCTTTACATAGAGTCTTGTGCATTATAATAATATTTACTGTTTTTAAGCCACCCTGTAGTAAAACAGGACAGCTTCAATTTTACCACAAGGAAAGGAAACACAAATATAAAGACAAATGTTGGCAGAGTTGAAGAGTACAAGAGGACTATTCCTTCTTGATATGGAACCCCTTCAAATGCTTGGCTGGACAGATAGACTTTTCAATCTGAGTATATGGATAACTAATATGTGGATGATTCATTTTGCCAGAAATTTGTTTGCAGGATCATAGAGCAACAATTTAGAGAGCAAATCTATGCCATTTAAAAAAATTTAATTAATCAACAATTACTTCCACATGCTTTTGAGTTTAAAATTTTTCTCCCCCTTCCTCCCCACCACCCTCCCCCAAGATGGCACACAATCTGATATAGGCCATATGTATACATTCTTATTAAACATATTGTCAGATTAATGATGTTGTAGGTAAAAATTAGAACCAACCACCAGAAAGAGGAAACAAAACACAACAGAAGAGGAAAAAAGAGCAAGTAGTATGCTTCAATCTACATTCAAATTCCATAATTTTTCTTTGGATGTGGATAGCATTTTCTATCTTGAGGCCTTTGGAGATGTCTTAGATCCTTGTATCTCTGGGAAAGGTTAAGTTTATCAATATTAGTCATTGCACAACATGGCTATTATTGTGTACAACATTCTCTTGGGTCTGCTCACTTCACTCAGCATCAGACCATGCAAGTCTTTTCAGGTTTTTGTGAAGTCAACCTGTTCATCATTTCTTAAAGCACAATAGTATTCCATTACATGCATATGCCACAACCTGCTCAGCCATTCCCCAATTGATGGGCATCCTCTCAATTTCTAATTCTTTGCCACCAAAAAAGAGCTGCTTTAAATATTTTTGTATGTTTGTCCTTTTCCCATTTGTACGATCTCTTTGGTATATAGCTCTAGATGTGCTATTGCTGGGTCAAAGGGTATACACATTTTGGTAGCCCTTTGGGCATAGTTCCAAATTGCTCTCGAAAATAGTTGGATCATTTCACAACTCCACCAACAATGCATTAGTGTTCCGATTTTCCCACATCTTCTCCAACATTTATCATTTTCCTGTTTTGTCATGTTGGCCAATCTGATAGGAGTGATGTGGTACCTCAGAGTTGTTTTGATTTGCATTTCTCCAATCAATAGTGATTTAGGCATTTTTTCATGTGATTATAGATGGCTTTAATTTCTTCATCTGAGAACTGCCTGTTTATATCCTTTGACCATTTATCAATTGGGGAATGACTTGTATTTTTATAAATTTGACTTAATTCTCTATATATTTTAGAAATGAGGCCCTTATCAGAGAGACTGATTGTAAAAATTCTTTCCCAATTTAATAATACCTTCCTTCTGACTTAGTTGCATTGGCTTTGTTTGTGAAAAAACTTTTCAATTTAATGTAATCAAAGTTATCCATTTTGCTTTTTGTAATGTTCTCTGTCTCCTGTTTGGTCATGAATTCTTCTATTCTCCATAGATCTGATAGGTAAACTACTCCTTGCTCTCCCAGTTTGCTTATAGTATCAGCCTTTATATCTAAATCATGAACCCATTTTGACTTTATTTTGGTATATGGTGTGAGATTTTGGTCTATGCCTAGTTTCTGCCATACCCTTTTCCAGTTTTCCCAGCAGTTTTTTTCAAAGAGTGGGTTCTTATCCCAGAAGCTGGGGTCTTTGGGTTTATCAAATAATACATTGCTGTAGTCATTGACCACTGTGTCTTGCATAATTAACCTGTTCCACTGATCTACCACTCTATTTCTTAGCCAATACCAAGCAGTTTTGATGATTGCTGTTTTATAATACAATTTAAGATCTGGAATTGCTAGGCCACCTTCCCCTGCATTTCTTTTCATTAGTTCCCTTGATATTCTGAAACTTTTGTTATTCCAAATGAATCTTGTTATTTTTTTTCAACTCTATAAAATAATTTTTGGTAGTTTGATTGGTATGGCACTGAATGAGTAAATTAGCTTAGGTAGAATTGTCATTTTTTTTATATTAGCTTGTCCTACCCATGAGCAACTGATGTTTTTCCATTTATTTAGATCTGATTTTATTTGTGTGAAAAGTGTTTTGTAATTGTGTTCATATAGTTCCTGGGTTTGTTTCAGGAGGTAGACTCCTAAATATTTTATAATGTCTACACTAAGTTTAAATGGAATTTCTCTTTTTATCTCTTGCTGTTGGGCTTTGTTGGTAATATATAGGAATGCTGATGATTTATGTGGGTTTATTCTATAGTCTGCAACTTTGTTAAAGTTGTTTATTATTTTAAGTAGTTTTTTGCTTGATTCTCTAGGATCCTTTAAGTATATCATCATGTCGTCTGCAAAGAGTGAAAGCTTTGTTTCTTCTTTGCCTGTTCTAATACCTTCAATTTCTTTTTCTTCTCTTATTGTTAAAGGTAAAGATTCCAGTACAATATTGAACATCAGTGGTGATAATGGACATCCTTGTTTCACCCCTGATCTTATTGGAAATGCTTCTAGCTTGTCCCCATTACATATAATGCTTGTTGAAGATGTTAGGTAGATGCTATTTATTATTTTAAGGAAGACTCCATTTATATCTATGCTCTCTAGTGTTTTGGATAGGAATGGGTGTTGTATTTGGTCAAAAGCTTTTTCTGCATCTATTGAGATGATCATGTGGTTTCTGTTAGTTTTGGTGTTGATATGCTCAATGATGCTGATAGTTTTCCTAATATTGAACCAGCCCTGCATTCCCGGTATAAATCCTACCTGGTCATAGAAATCTATGCCATTTTCATCCAGGTTTTTGATATGTGTTGTCTGGCTTCCTGGTTTTCACTTGGAGTATGTATTTTTTATAATCTGCATTGATTTGACTTCTGGCTACCTTGTTTTGAAGTTCACAAAGCCCTGAAGATTCAGGGCTTTCTGATTCTGATCAATTTCAGTATCACCATGGAAAAGTATCTTGTTGGTTGCTACTTCAATAAATACTGTTTTTTTGTTTTTAGTCATTTTAGTTGTGTCTGACTCAGGATACCATTTGGGGTTTTCTTGACAAAGATACAAAATGGTTTGCCATTTCCTTCCCATGCTCACGTTACAGATGAGGAAACTGAGGGTTAAGTGACTTGCCCAGGTTCACATCACTAGTAAGGACACTGAGGACAGATTTGAACTCAGGAAGATTATTATTCCTGACTTCAGGCCCAGCACTTTATCTGCTGTGTCACCTAGCTGTCTATACTCCTAATGTCTACTGGATTAGAATACCTAGCAGATCCTAGCAATACCTCTAGAGAAATGTATCACAATGTTACCACTTCATGTGTATAGGTATGGAAAGGCCCATGCAAATCCAAAGTCAGCCAACTTAATTAGTCATTTATCATCTATTAATAGATTTTGAGGTTTCAAGTGTCTGTGAGGAACTCTTCCTGAGTAACAAAAGGCAGTGCATTGTAAGATTTGGTACACATAACCTTTAATGAGTGAAGAATCCATATGCTGTTTAGGAGGGATAGAATCCCAGTATTTTTTGGGGTACATGGAAATGAAGTAAAAAATGAGGTAGAGTCTAGCTGCATGTTGCATAAGTGCATCTTGAAACCTGGCAATGTCATGATGATGACGTTCCTTCAAGAAGAAAATTTCTTGAATTGCACTACTTGGAATGTCCTCACTCTGTAATCTGATTTTCTTCATGACTGCCACCTGACCCACAGTTTTTTGTTGATTCTCGTATTTAGGTAACTATATACTATAGGTAACTTCTCCAATTTTCTCTATTTTTGTGTGTTTCAATATGCTGGAGACTCTGAGAAGTCCAAGGCCAAAGGGGCACAGGTGGCAGCAGAGGCAGTGGTGGCAGTAGCAGTGACAGCAGAAGAGTTTGCTCCACTTCAGTTCTAGGTACACCAACTGATGTCATCACTTTTGTGTTCCCTAATTGATTGGCACTCCCCTTAGATTTCCATTCTTTGTCACTTCAGAAAGTAGGATAAGTGTTTTTAAAGTTCCTTTGGTAGAGTTTGTTTTGTTCAGGACTAATCCCTAATTTCTCTCTTAATCTGTCTGTCTGTTTTTCTTTCTCTTTCTCTCTCCCTTGCTCCCTTCTATCCTCCCTCCCATTCCCTTCAGATTGAAATACCAGCTGCTCCCCCAACCCATCTTCTTGTCTACATGTTTATGCTGCTTGATTATAATTTTAATTAAGCTTTGTCTCTCTCTCCCTGCTCTTCATCCTTTTCTTCTTTACTTTTTCTATCTTTCTTTTCAGATGATAAGACACAAGGGGACTACTCCCAGGCCCTCTGTCTCATTAGAGTCCCTCTATGACTACTGGTTCATATAATAGGGATCAGATGGGACAAATTTATCATCACCCCATATTAGAATGTAGGCAATTCATCTTTATTTAGTCCTTCATAATTTTTCATTTGTGTTTCCACTTTTACATTGTTATTAACTTCTACATTTGAAATTCAGAGTATTTTCTACTTGGCTCTTGTCTTTTAATTAGGAATGCTTGGAAGTCTTCAATTTAAAAAAAGAAAAGTTCATTTCTCACTCCTTTATACTCTTGCCTCCCTTTTGGGATATCAAATTCCAAGTTATCCATTACATTATGGTTGTGGCTGCTAAATGATGTGTGATTCTGACAGTGAGTACACTGTACTTCAATTCTTTCATCGTGGATGCTTGAAGTATTTTTTTTTTTTTTGTTTTTGACCTTAAAACTCTGAATTTTGGTTGTAATGTTCCTGGGAATTTTCATTTTGGAGTTCCTGTGAGGAATAGGAGATTCTTTCTATTTCTACTTTGCCCTTAGTTCTAAGAGATCTGTGCATTTTTCTTTAATGATTTCTTGAAGTATTATGTTCCTTGTGTTTTTTTTTGTGGTATATCTTTCAAACAGTCTAATGATTCTTAATTGTTTTTCCCTCTCGATCTGTTTTCCAGGTCAGTTATTATCTACTATTAGATACTCTACGTGCTTTTCTTTTTGTCTTTTAGATTTTTGACTTTGTTTTAACATTTCTTATTTCATGGAGTCATTGAATAGAAATTTATCCACTCCAATTTTTAGGGAGTTTGTTGTTTTGGCAAGGTTTTGTACTTCCCTTGCCAACCTATTAATTCCTTTTCCAATTATTTCTTCCTTAACTCCCATTTTTTCCCCTCGAGGTGCTCTCTGACCATTTATAAAATTATTTCTAAAAATTTAATTATTGTGTAATTGTTTAAGAAATTCTAATCAAATATGTGCCCAAGCTGTGTTTTATCTTGAGTCTCTGCTTGTTAATATTTTGGAGTCATTATCTCTTCTGGATTTGTATCTTGAAAAATCCTGTAACCATAACAGCTTTTTCTAGAGGGATTCTTATTTGCTCATTTTTTTTCCAGCCTATTTTCTTTCTTTAAATGTTATGTTAGGGGTAGGCTATGTATACTTCTGGAGGGAAAGCTGATCCTGTTGTTGTTTTCTTGGGAATATTGAGTGTTGTGTTATTTAAGGCTCTCAGTTATGGGTCAGGCCTGGGGCCTGTGAGCTTTCTGTGTTCAAAAAGTGCTCTGATTCAAGGCAAAGTTTGACCATTATCCTGAGCACTGGTCAGAGCTCTGAAATTTCCTGATGAGGGTTTGGGTCTGAGCAGTAGTAAATTGCTGCTGGCCTCAGTTGCTGTCATTAAGCCAGAAAGTTCTACTGGCTTAGAGTGACAGAGCTATAGGATTCCCTGTAGCCTGGGGCTCCTGCCCCACTTATTCCACTACAAGCCTCATAGTGGACTAGAAACTGGAACTAAAACCCTGCTCTGTCCCTAGGATACCAGTTATACTGTGCTGCTTGCTTCTCAACTTTCTCCTTGCAGGGAATGCAGGCTAGGGCCTGTGACTATTCCTTATCCTTGGGTAGAGGTACTCAGTGAACCTGGATTTGTGACTGAGAACCAGGTAGGAGGCAACAAAGCTGCTGGTTGGTGCCTATTCCTGTAGCCTGCACAAAGTCATGATCTTATGAGTCTGGGACCTTGTATTGTTCTTGGACAAAGTCCCTGGACACTGGAATGCTCTATGGTGAGTGCTCTTGGCCAAACCCCTACCCCAGTGTCTATAGACCTGTCTGTCTCTCTGCGCTGACCTGAAATGGACAAATGACTCACTGTGATTTTTTTTTCTTGGATTTCCTCATCAAGACTTTATGTAGTGTATTTTCTATTATATTTGGATGAGTTTGGGCATGGAACTCACTGAACTTCTTCCTGCCACTCTGCCATCTTGCATCCACCTTCCCTACTATGAATTTAGACAACTCTGTAAAGCCAAGGAAAAGATACCACTCATTAGAGAAGTGAGAGAATTGTATCTATTATCTGTGACCTACTATGAGTTCTTTTGCTAGTCCTATTTTCAGTTCAAGAAAAAAAAAGCTACTTTACATCAGATATGCATGGTTACCTTCAGTGAATGCATGGAAACCGTGGCTCTCTTCAGCTACAGTTGTAGATATCTGAGCAAGAACTGTGATTTTGGAAGATAAATAGGTGGGAAAATTAATTCAAAGAGATATAATTATTATAATTTTTTTTGGTGAGGCAACTGGAGGTAAGTGACTTGTCCAGAGTCATGTAACTACTGAGTGTTATGTGTCTGAGGCTGGATTTGAATTCAGGTCCTCCTGGCTCCAGGGCAGTGCTCTCTCCCTTGTGCCACTTAGCTGCCCCAAAGAAACATAATTCTTGAAGAACTCTTTAAGATTGATCATAATTTACCTTAAGCCTGTTAGTTTCAAATGAAAATACAGATGATTTCTAGAGTCATATTTTTGTTCTCCTACATTGATGAAGGTGTATATTATTTTAACTTATTAGTTTTTAAAGGCTTATCTAGGGGTTCCTCAATGAATAATCATTATCTATAATGAGTGTTTTCTTCTCCTCTAATCAATAATCCAGTAATTTATTTTTCTTGTTATATTTGTGTAGCGAGAGTTTAAATAATAAAGATGATGATGAGAATCTTTCCTTTTCACCTGTGATGGCTTTTCTGAGAAAGGAGAAATTGAAGAACAACAAGGGAAATAATGCCACATTGGCTAGGAGGAAGAGAGGAAGCTTGGTATTTCAGAAACTTCAGGCTCCTTCCATTGTTCAAAGAGGATATAGAAGCAACAGGTTTGGCTATAGCTCACAAAGATGACCATTAAAATTCGGGTAGATTAGAAGGCAAGAGAAATGATGAGAATCAATCAGTTACTCAGGAAGCATTTATTGTGTACCTACTATGTGCAAGGAGAACTACTCAGTTGTGAGGATACAAGTGCAAGGAATGAGGCAACCCCTATCTCAAGAAGCTTGTGTTCTAAAGATAGTGATACCAAATTACAAAGGTCATTATATTGTGATAGAGTGCACCAGCAAACGAGGGATATTAGAAAAGGCTTCAGAAGATGTTGCTTGTTCTGTACCATGAAGAAAGAGAAGAGACTCTTTGAGGCACAGAGGTAAGGAAGGATTGCATTTAAAACATGTAGTATGTTCAGTGTAAAGGTGTGGAGAAAGGTGATGAAGTATCATCTGGGGAACAGAGTGAAGGTCAATTCAGCTGATCAAAGTGTATGGGATAAGGAGTAATGTTTAAAGAGGAAAGATTGGTGTGAGGCCAGTTCTTAAAGTGTTTTAAAAGCTGAATAAAGGAGTTTATATTTTATACTTGAGACTATAGGATGCTAGTAGAATTGATTGAGTTGGTTAGTGGCATGGTCAGATTTGCTCTTAGTATAATTATTTTTTCAGTAGTTCTCAGAATGTTCTGGAGTGATGAGATCTTAGTGAATCAGGGAGGCTTGGTAGGAGACTATTGCAGTAATCTGGCTAGAGGTGATGAAAGCCTGAATTAAGGTGATACCTGTGTGAATGGAGAGAAGGGATCAAACAGAGGGCAAGTTAGTGGAACTGATTATACAGACAGCCTACCTGAAGCAGGAAAGTACAGGGAAAGATAGGAGACTTCATGTGCCAGGGAAGTTAAAGTACCATCGCTATATCAATCAATGCTTCCTCTCAAACTTGGATAGAGACAGTCCTAGAATTTGAGCCCAATTATCCTGGAAATAGTATCACACTAGACCACCTCTGTTGCTAGCTTGGTCCCTACAGCTGCCATCCAGGTAATTACTATTGTGGATGGGAGAACCGGCAATTCTTTTTGCAGGTGTTTTTTCAGTAGCCATAGCTACCAACTATCTAGAAAAATAACATACTCTGCATTGTCAAATGAAATAGAAATGGTTTTATAAATGGAAATAACAGTTAAAAAGGATGTTTTATCACCTTATTGTTGCATTCTAAGGACCAGTAGGTTTTCATCTCTCTCGCACATGTATTCTATTATTGATTATCATCTCTTATTTGAAGATGAGCTCCTTGAGAAAAAGACTGTGACAGGAATAATATAAGGGAGCCTCTAGTTGCTTTTGATGAATTCAAGTTAACATGTGTTTTCAGGAAGTGATTTATCATTGGGAGTAAGAGAGGTTACTGATATTTAATGGCTGATCATTATTTATATTGCTATATGGTAAACAGCGCCATTAGGAAAGTGAAAGAAAAAAAAGTAATTCTCAACAAATCTTAGTGAAGTTCATTGAAGAATATATGGAGTCTCAAGATGACTAAATTTCAAATTGACAATGGGGGCTAAGAATACAGTTACTTTTATCCCCACTTTCTTTTGTCACTTTCAAGTGTGGGATGCATTTTAGTTTCAGCTTATGGAGTCACACAGCTAGTGAGTGTTATGTCACCAAGCTGCCCTGATATGACTATACTTTTAAAAAAAATAAGCAAATTATATCTTTTGTTTATCAATCTGTCTCTAATATTGATTATTATATAATATAAATTGTGTGTTCATATATAATTATATAATGTAAATTAATAAAATATTGCACAAAATGTTAAATATATGTTGTTTAGTCATTCAGTTGTGTCCAATTCTTCATATTCAAGTAGACATCTATGTATCTATCTATGAGCGCACTCGCACACACACACACACACACACACACACACACACACACACACACACAATAGGTGGTACTGTGGATGGAGTGCAGGGGTTGACGTCAGGAAGACCTGAGTTTAAATCTAGCATGAGATATTCCCTAGCTGTGTGACCTTGGCAAAGTCACATAACATTTCTTTGCCAATGGATTGGTGATCCACTAGAGAAGCACGGGCAAATCACTCCAATGTCTTTGGCAAGATAACTGCATAAACTGAGGTCCATTGGATCATGAAGAATTAAAAAAAACGGTATCAGACTGAAGACAAGGGGCACTTGCAAAACCAGCTATGGATTCAAAGAGTGGCCCAGTAATAACTACAATATCCAAAATATCAAAGTATGTATTTGAGAATAGAGGCAATAGATAAACCTTTGTCTCTTAATCAGTTAAAACACTAGAAAGACCAAGAGATGGGAAAGCTGGAGGAGATGAGGTAGATGGGAAAGTATTCTCCAGCCAGACAGTGATTTAAAATAAATAGATAATTAAATCTGTGTTACTGCTCTCCCTTGAATGGATACAAGAAAATTAGTAACTGAAGTCAGCTGATGGGGATCAGGTGCCCCTTTTCTTTAGTCTGATAACTTTTTTTTTTTTAGTAATGGGAAGCCTAGACAAGGAGTGTCATTAAAACAGTTCAGGAATGGTGCAAATAATATGAAAAATTTAATATAAAGACCCCTTTCTTACTTAAGTGACTTCTATAGGGATATATGTTCAGAGAAACTTTAAATACATATTTAAATATATGGACTTAGCTGAACATCTTAAAGTATGGTCTTGAATATATATTTACTTTCTTCCAAAGTGGACATAAAGCTACAGTCTCTGGGGTAACAAAATAATAGCAAAATTTAATAGTGAAAAGAATGTCTTTTCTGTATACAATGACAACATAAGGAAATCAAGTTACATTCTGCTGTTGTAAGAATCTTACTCTTTAAATGAGATTGTATACATTTAATGTGTCATAGATTTGTATGGTCAGAACACATGACTGACTTAGTTATTTGTGTATCATTTGTACTTTCGTGGTCCCAATATAACAATTCCAAACAACTTACATTTCAGTGTAGTGAAAGGGCTGGAAGAAGCAGGAGCAATGAGTAAAAATCACAGACAGAGCAATATTTGGCCTAATGTGAGGGAAGTGTCTGAACAAATAAAAACCTGCAAAAGTGGAATGGGTTGCTCTTGCATGAAGTTACTCTACCTCAATGAAAATACTCACATGATTTTTGGATGACCATGAATTGTGGATGTTTTATATGAATGTGAAGCTCAGGTAAGATTAGACTAGAGGAATGACCTATGATGTCCCTGAAAGAAAATTAGTTGAAAATAATGTATTTGAAGGTCCTCTCATCAATTCATATCAACTATTTACTTAACAACTGGCAACATGGATTAGTAGAAAACATTATCTGACTTGAGAATAGATGAAACACTTCAATGAGAATGCCATCACTTACTGTAGATCTTGAAAATGTTTATCACTAAATATAAAGTGGTGATAATAACACTTTTCCTAACTATCCCTGACTATTATTGTAGTGATCAAATATTGGATAGTAAAGCCATTTCAAAAAACCATAAAGCAAAATAGACACATAAAAACCTTTTGGTGCTTCACTGCAAGTTATGGTACCCTGAGTCAAATGCTTCATCTGTTTTCAAGTCAGATAATATTTTCTATCATTCTATGCAGCTACGTGTTAGGAAAACCGTTGACATAAATTGATCAGAGGAACTTTTAATACATTATTTTCAAATAAGTACCCTTTTTTCCCAGAAAACTAGTGGCCTTTTGATTTTAGGACCAGAATGGGTATATATACTTTAAAAATCATATTGTTATGATTATCCAGACCATCTTGGAGTCAACATTTTAAAGTTGGTAAGCTTGACATGATACAGTAGCAAGGAATTTAAGTCAATAAACACATATTGAAGTGATATATCAATATGTATGAAATATATGAATATATAAACATAAATGTGTATAAACATGAAATATATACATATGTGCATACCTGTATCTATGTAAATGTAAGTATATGTGCACAGGCATATGATCATGCAAAAGACTTTGGTATTCCCTGTGAGAAGTATTCCCAGGCTATGAGTTTCATCAAAGCAGTCTTCATGTTCTTGTTCCTCAGACTATAGATGACTGGGTTCATGGTTGGGGGCACCACAGTATAGAACATGGGCAACAACAAATCTAGAACTGAGTCAGATTCCTGGGGTGGCTTTAGATAAGCAATGGCACCTGTTGTGATAAAAACCATGAGAACTATGAGGTGGGGCAGGCAAGTAGAGAAGGCTTTTGACCTACCCTCTCTGGTTGGAATCTTCAGTACAGTTGAGAAGATGTGACTATAAGAGATTGTGATGTAAATAGAGCAGAAAATCCCTAAACCAAACCCAAAAGCCATAGTAACATCAACTGCAAGGTGTGTTTCAGAGCAGGAGATCCTGAGCAAGGGAGGGACATCACAGAAGAACTGGTGGATCTCCCTGGAGCCACAGAAGAACAAAGTGAATGTACTAGCTGAATACAAGGCCCCAAACAAACTTCCACTGAACCATGAAGCAGCTGCCATTTTCACATAAGCCCTTCTTGTCATGATGACTTCATAGTGCAGGGGCTGACAAATGGCCACATAGCGGTCGTAGGACATCACTGTGAGGAGAAAAAGCTCAGATGCTGTAAATAACATCATTAAAAAGAGCTGTGACACACACCCCAATAAAGAAATGGAGCAGCTGCGACTTAGAGAGTTTGCAATTGATTTGGGAACTGTGGTGGAAATAAGGCAGAGATCTAAAAAAGACAGGTTCTTTAGGAAGAAATACATAGGAGTATGGAGTTTCCCATCAAGAGAGATGACAGTGCAAATAAGTATATTACCCAGCAGAGCCACTAGGTAGATCAGCAAGAAGAGGATGGCATATAGGACCTGTAGCTCCCAGATGTTGGAAAAGCACATGAGAAGGAATCCTGTCACCACGGTGAGATTGGCCATGTTCTAGGGGTAGAGGATTTTTTCTATTGCCTGCATGGAGAAAAGAAACAGAGGCCAAATGATGAGAACATTTCGGGTAACTTTGGTTCAGGCTCATTGTGTGACCTTGTGTAAATGACAGTCCTTTTTGCCTTAATTTTCTTATTTTTTAAATGAAATGATGGAGCTAGTTCAAAGGATTTAAACCTGAAATTCATGGACCTAAGATATTTTTATAAATGTACTTCCCTGTACTTTGTTCCCATTTTAATCTTACATATTTTAATACCTTTTAGTGAAAATGATTCTCATAAATTTGTCCATGGTCTTTACCATATTGCAAAGGGACCTATGAAGCAAAAAAGGGCTAACAACCCCTGAAGTAGGTGATTTTTAAGGCTATTCTATGTCTCAGATTATCTAGGAATCTCTGAACAATACTCTTACCTTGAAAAAGTTGTTAATAATAGTTGCATCTCTCTCAGTGGAAAATTTTCGTTATCATGAAGTACTTTCATTATAAGACCTCCTTTTACGTAGAAAATTCTAATAGTGTTATTACCAATTTATGCACAAGAAACTGGAGCTCAGAAAAGTTAAGTGACTTCTCAGTCATTATGGAAGAAGTGTCAGAACCAAGATGTTAATCCAGGTTTCCTGCTTTTCAGGCTGTCCTGAAAGCTCCTCTAGGGTCCTTTGCTGAGGCATACCTTAATTTGTTCATAAACAAATTATTGTCTTCCAATCCTTTGAGACTGAAAGTTATATAGATTATCAAGTAATTTTAAATGATGTCCAGTGCCCTGGACTGGTTTACTATCCAAGACGTTTTGATACTATAATGAGCCCAATAGACTAGATATGTCATGCAGATGAATGTACTGTCCCAGATTAGACTCCCTCATGGCCTTTTCAATTTCAAGCTTTCCACTGGTGACCACCAACCCAGACCAGTCATGTGGAAATGCAAATCTGTCCTCATATGGAAAAATAACTCCCAAAGTATATTCTTCTGTTTTGGATCTCTTCTGGTTAGAAGAATATAGCGTATGGAAAAATTGCTCCTTCCACTCCCAAATACCACTTTAGATTTTGATGTGCTTTGCCCTAGTTAAAACACTCCTGGAACTCAAACAAATCCTTATATACTCACAAATTATTTCCCAAGCTATACCTCTTAGACCCATTATTTATGCCTATAAAGCCATATATAAGTAGACATTTGCATTTGAGCATGAGGCAAAGGAATTAAAAAGGATGGATCAACCATAGCATTTGACAAAACATTTATCAAGTGCTTGCTCTGTACCAGCCTCTATTCTAAGCCTGCATAGTTTAAAAATAGGAATCAGCCCTAGGCATCAAGATGTTTCCAGTCTATCAAGGAAACATGTAATATATGTAAGTGACTATAATTCAAAGTAGAATGTGATAAGTGCATGGGAGGAGAACAAAAAGCTCAGAGAGATGTGAGACAGAGAGCTTATTTCTGACTGGCAAAATCAAGGGACAGCTTCATGTTTAATGGAATTGGTAGGGAAGTTTTTAGAGTTTGGTAGCACTTCAAAAGGCATAAATATTGAGGTTGCAAGGGGAAATATTCCATGTATGTTATGAGCACAAACACAGAAACAGTGATGAGCAAGGCAAGGAAGAGGAAATGTCTCTTTTCTTCATATAAAGACCTTTTGGAATTCGAATATTGATTTCACAAGGTATAATTTCAATCAAAGCTCTTGTACTTTTACTAAAATGCCTATGTTTTCCCATGCATTATTCTTCTTAAGCCTATTCTTTATTTTTATTGGGACCTCCAGTTCTGACACCACTCAACAATTTGTTTGGCAATCTTGCTTAATCTGATTTTGCTTTCTTCCCTTTTTAATTTTGTCTCTATAATTAATCAGTTTAACTGGATATTCGTCTCTCCTCTTGAATCACTTGCTGCTTTGTCTTACTGAAGTTTACAACTTGCCAAACCCTAACCCATGGTTACTTTAGCCATCCACTTTTTTTAATTGTACTTATGTACTGCTGGATAGAACTGGCCAAAGTCACAAAACTCTACTGACTGGGTTCACTACCAATTAATGCCATATAATTGCAACTGGTCCTCACTTCTGCCAGGTAGTCCTTTGTTCCTGTTATGCTGATTCTCTTTTCCAATACTTACCTCGGCTGCTTCTAAACTTATCTTCTCCCCTTATATCTCGCATACCTTCCCTCCCAAACATTTGCAGAAGTGAAGACTTTATATGATACTTCATTTAGAAAATAGAGACCGTTATGGTTGAGAATTATTTCCCCCTTCTTTTCAACTCCAGACTAATTGATATTCTACCCCATTCTCTCCCGCTTTACTCTAGTCTCTGATGAAGATTTAAAGTAGCCCTGCTCCTGACAAGAGTAAAATCCTCTGTGAATATACCCTGGATTCCATCCTCTTTTTAAGGCTTTTCCTCTATTATCAGCCTCTTCTCTACCTCTAATATTCAATCTTTCCCTAAGTGCTCATTCCTTTTTGGGGTCTAAAATTTCCCTTGTCCTTAAAAACACCTAAATAGGCTCTATAATATTTCTATACTCAGTGAAAGTCTTAGAAAAATGCTATCCTTAGTTTTTATTTCCACTGTCTCTTCTTTCATTCTTATAAACTCCATATAATCTGCCTTATGACCTCATGAGTCAACTGAAATGATCATTTTCAACGTTAACAATAATTTATTAATGTGTATATCTGATAGATTTTTCTAAAAACTCACTCTTCTTGACTTCCGTGTAGTATTTGACTCTCTTGAGCACTCTCATTCTTTTACAGTGTTTCCTCTCTGGATTTTTGTTACCCTGCTCTCTCTTGTTTGTCCTAATATCTGACAACTAATTCTTAATTTCTCTTGCTGCATCATGACTGTCTCATCATGCCCTCTAATTAGGTTTCTGTCAAGGCTCTGTTTTAGGCTTTCTTTTATCTTTTCCTTTCATGTTGTCTCAGTGACTGTGTTATTTCACATGGGTTTGTTCATGTTCCTTATGATGATGAGTCCTATTGCTATATTTCCTGCCTTTCTTTTCTCTTAAGCTTTAGCATTGTGTCATGCATTGGACATTCCAAAGTGTATGTCCTTTAGCTATCTCAAACTCAGCATGTCCCAAATCCACCCATTATCTTCCCCATTTCCCACAGACCCCCTGGTTCTCAACTTCCTTATTTCTTCAAGAGTACTGTCATCCTTGCAGTCACCAGATTCATAGCTTCACTGCTCTCCTTTTCATGTCACTCTTAACCCCTGTCCCCATATTTAATCAGTTTTCACATAGTGTTCTTTCTACCACCACAATGTCTCCCGCATTTGTCCCTTTGCCTTCATTTACTCAGCTACCACTCTAGTTCTGACCTTTGTCTCACTTTGTAGAATAGTGCAGTATCTTCTAATTGGTATCCCAGTCCAAAGTCTCTCCCCTCTTCAATCCATCCATCACATTTCTGCCAAACTGGCTTTCCTAAAGCACAAAACTGAACATTCCACTTCTCCACTCATCAAACCCCAGAGGTCTCACTAATCCTCATACAATCAAATATAAACTCTTATTTTTGATTATTAAATGCTTTCTGAAAGAGGACCCAACCCTTATTTCCAGCCATGGTGCACATTAATCTTCTCTGCCTTAATCCAATCTAGTGTCCAGCTAACATAACCTTCTTGCCTTTCCTCATATTGTTGTTCAGTTGTTTCAATCATATTTGACTCTTCATGACCCCATTTGGGGTTTTCTTGGCAAAAATACTGGAGTGGTTTACCATGTACATCTCCAGCTCATTTTACAGATGAAGAACTGATGCAAATAGAGGTAAGTGACTTGCCCAGGGCCACAGAGATAGTAAATGTCTGAGACCATATTTGAACTCGCAAAGATGGTTCTTCCTTATTCCCCCCACAGTGCTCCATCCACTGTGACACCTAGCCTCCCTTCTTTCCTCGTATACAGCATTCCATCTACCATCTCTGTGCTTTTGTCCTGCCTATCCATAAGGCTGAAGTTAAGTACTGTTTTTCATCTGTCTTCTAATCCTTAGCCCCTAGTATGGTGATTGACCTGATTTAGGACCCTAGTAAATGCTTGCTGATTGATTTTTGTGGTTAGTCTTTCAGTGATCATATAGTCTATAAACCATAAGGTCCATTGTACCCCCAGCTTATGGCTTAAGATTGCCTAAAATGCTCAGCTTCTCTGTTTTGTGCTTCCTGAATTTTACCATTAAAGAGATAGTTTTGTTGGATGTGATTTTTTTTTTAAACTTAGTTCAGATCAGGTACTAGAAAGAATGTTTTCCTTGAATATTATAGAGAAAAGATATGTGATTTTGCAACTGGCTAAACCACAAAAAAAGTTAGTTCTGAGTGCACAGAATGATACATTGCATGCAGGGGAGACTAAATTGAATATTCACTAGGTAGCAAGGGAGCCATATGAGGGTCCTGGGTGCTAAAACTTAGTAAAGAATATAAAGATGTAGAAGTTTACCTAAAGCAATCTTTACATTCTCTCTAACTTTTGTCACACTTGGCTTGATTTTCATACCCAAGAATCTGTGTAAAATTGCAGATGGAAATTGTAACAACCTCTATCCCTTTGCTAACATAGTTTTTAATATTTCTGGACATTTAGCATTGTTTTTGTCACATTTTTTTCTAATCTTGAGTACAAAGTCACTGATGCATTTACATTTTGATAACAAAAAAGGTGGAAATTAAAACCTCTTATTCCATTCATTTCTTCAATCCATCGCTTGAGATAAGACTATTTGTTAGGCACCTACAGACTTATGTAGAGATGTAGTAAGCTTTCAAAAGTGAAGCATATTTATATACCTGATGGTGATGGGCAGTTGACAAAAACTTTTCATTTCCTTTCTTCTGATTTCTGGTCCTGGTAGGATCCCAATATATTTTCAGTCACAGTAAGTATACGGAGATGGGGAACACTGATGTTTTCCTAGCTATGCTTACCACTTTTATACCATAGCATTTAAAGTGTTTTTAGGGAATCATGTTTCTTAGTAGCTAGTTCTTTCTCTGAGGTTGATGTACTTGCTATAGTCTTAAGTCATTTTATTTTCCTTCTAAGATTCAAGCTCTATAAATTTGCTAGGATTCTCTGAGGATGATAGAACTAAAGCTCTCCTGAGAGTTTCTATAGTTATTCAGTGTTAAGGGCCCTACAGTCTCTGAGCTCAAATCAAAGCCTAGAACCTATAGCCAGCTTGTTAGTATGGCCACTGGGAAATGAGGGACACTTGAGGACTCTATGACACCTAGATCCTAAGACTTATCTTGATAACATCATAAACATCCCAGTAATCATCAGATAACATTTAGAAACTATTTTGAGATTCAAAAAAAGTTTCATATCCCACAAAGCAATATAAATCAATATACCATGCCTTCCCCCAAAACCAAACAAACCCAACAACAAAAGATATTCCTCTACAATTCTTAGAAAAAGGAGCATGCCTCATTGCAACCATTATCTTTTATAACTCTCCATTTGTTATAAGAAAGGGGGTTTCATTTGACAATCTGGCACAAATATCATCTCTCTGTTCCTAGCACCCAGCACAGTGCCTGATACATACTAAACATTTGAGACGTAAAAAGAAGTCACAAAAATATTCATGAGAGAGAGAAAAAAAAACTTTAAGAGATGTCTTAATGCTTAAAGTCTCCCCATCACTATGATATCATATCTCTGTGCCGGGTTTCTGATCATTTTCCTGAATTCCTCTTTTTTGTTCAGTCATGTCTGATTCTTCATGACCCCATGGATCAAAGAACCCCAGTCCCTTCTATCCTCCACTATCTCTTGAAGTCTGTCCAAGTTCATTTTCATTGTTTACATGATATCATCTATTTCATCCGCTGCACTCCCCTTTTCCTTTTGCCTTCAATTTTCCCTAACATCAGGGTCTTTTCCAATGAGTTCTGTCTTCTCATTATGTGGCCAAAGTGTTTAAACTTTAGCTTCAGTATTTGAATTTTTATTGAACTGCCTGAATTGATTTCTTTTAGTATTGACTGATTTGATCTCCTTGCTGTCTAAAAGACTCTCAAAAGTCTTCTCAAGCACCACAATTTGAAAGCATCAGTTTTGTGGTGCTCAGCTTTCCTTGTCCAACTCTCATAGCCATTCTTTGCTACTGGAAAAAAGCATAGCTTTGATTATATGGACCTTTGTTGGCAAGACGATATCTCTGCTTTTTAGTATGCTGTCTCAGTTTGCCAAAGTTTACCTTCCAAGGAGCAAGTATCTTTTAATTTCATGGCTTCAGTCACTGACTATAGTGATCTTTGAGCCCAAGAATATAAAATCTGACACTGCTACCATTTCTTTTCCCTCTATTTGCCAAGAAGTGATGAGACTAGTTGCCAAGACCTTGGCATTATTCCTTTCTATCTGTTTGGTAATAAACTCTTATTGATAAATCTGACAGATATGTTTTTCCATGTTCCCCTAATTTACTTATGATGTCACCTTTTATGTTTAAAGCATTTAAGCAATTTTGATCTTATCTTGGTATACAGTATGAAATATAGGTCTATCCTTAATTTCAGCCAAAGTGCTTTTTAGTTTTCCCAGGATTTTTTGTCAAATATTTGAGTTCTTACCCCCAAAGCTTGGATCTTTGGATTTACCAAACACTAGATTACTGTGGTCATTTACTTCTGTGTATTGTATACCTAATCCATTCCATCAATCCACCACTCTATTTCTTATCCAGTATTAGATTATTTGATGATTACTATTTTATAATATAGTTTGAAACCTGAAACTGTTAGATTGCCCTTCTTTATATTTTTTTCATTGATTCCCTTCTTATTTTTACCTTTTTGTTCTTCCAGATGAATTTTGTTACTATTTTTTTCTAGCTCTATAAAGTAAATCTTTGGTAGTTTGTCTGGTATGGCACTGGATAAATAAATCAATGTAGGTAGAATTGTTATTTTATTATTTTGTCTTTGCCTACTAATGAGCAATTAATATTTCTCCAGTTGTTTAGATCTGCTTTTATTTGTGTGAAAAGTGTTTTGTAATTGAGTTCTATGAACTAATCCCTGGGTTTGTCTTACTGGCAAACTCCTAAATATTTTATATTGTCTGCAGTTATTTTAAATGGAATTTCTCTTTCTATTTTTTGCCACTGAGATTTGTTGGTGATATATAGAAATGCTGATGATTTCTGTGGATTTATTTTATATCCTGTAACTTTGTTTCAGTTAGTTGTTTCAACTGTTTTTCAGTTGATTCTCTAGGGTTTCTGAGTATACCATCATATCATATACAAAGAGTGATAGTTCTGTTTCCTCGTTGCCTATTTTTATTCTTTCAATTTATTTTTCTTTTCTTATTACTATAGCTAACATTTCTAGTTCAATCTTGAGTAATGCTGGTGATAATAGACATCCTTACTGTACTCCTGTAAAGTATTGGGAAGGCTTCAAGATTATCCCCATTACATATAATACTTGCTTTTGGTTTGAGAGAGGCACTGCTTATGATTTTAAGAAAAGTTCCATCAATTCCTATGCTTTCTAGTGTTTTTAATAAGAATGAGTGTTGCATTTTATCAAAAGCTTTTTCTTCACATATTGAGATAATATGATTTTTGTCATTTTTGTTATTGATATGTTCAGTTATGCTGAGAGTTTCTAAAAATATTTAAAAATATTGAACCAGCCCTGGTATAAATCGCTCCTGGTTATGGCGTATTATCTTTATGATATATTACTCTAATCTCTTTGGTAGTATTTTATTTAAGAGATGGAAAAGTTGTGGTTCAGGGATTTTGCAACCAATTTGAACACAATGATAGAAATAAGACAGATGTCTAAAAAGGACAGGCTCTTTGGACAGAAGTATATGGAGTTATGGAGATGACCATCTAGCGAGATAAGGATGAAGATGATACGTTATCTGTCAGAGCTGCCAGGTATATCAATAGGAACAATGTGGCCTGCAAGGCCTGTGGTCCCCAGGTGTTGGAAAAGCCCATGAGGAAGAATCTTGTCATCACAGTGAGGTTGACCATACTCTGAGGGTTCTCTTCTCTGTCTGCAAAACTGAAAAATGTAGGTGTCAAATGATACGAAAAACAGTGTTGGATGTTAAAAGACCTTATTTTAAGTTCATTGCCTTACCTTGGGCAAAGTATGATTCTTTTGTCTACCTCAATTTTCTTATTTATTAATGAGGGAATTGGACCTAGGACCTGAGATATGAAAAAAATGAGTCATCTCTTGTTACAAACTTCAATGGTTTTTAAATCTCTCAAGGGATACAAGCAAAATGTGCAAATAATTACAATTCAAAATACCAAGGAATAAATGCATGAGATGAGAACAAACTGCTCAGATAAATGTATGAGGGTGAATTTCTGACTGGTATTATGAGGGATAACTTGCTTTAGGGAGAGGGCAAGGTAGTTTTTAGAGGATAGGTAGGTAGTATTTTAATGGGCAGGCAGAAATACTCCTGGAGACAATTTTATATACATGGTGTGCACAAATACACAGAAACTGAGATGGGCAAGACTTCCCCAACATAAAGATATTTTGAAATTCCAAATATTGATTTCAAGATTTCATACTTTCAAATAAATTCCTCTATTAAAAAAACACTAGAATACCCACATTTTACTATAGGTTATTCTTCTTTAATTTCTTCTTTGTCTTCACCAGTACCTTTAGTCCCTGTATCCCTCTGTACTTTCCTTGACCATCTGCTTTGACTTAACTTTCTTCCCTTTCCAACTGATACCCTATCATTCACAAAATCAACTCTGTACTTCTCTTTTCTTCAGTCACTTACTGCATTGTCAAATTGCAGATCGTACCCACAAAATCCAAACCTGGATTACTCCCAACATCTACCTCCTCCTGTCTTACTTATATGTTGCTGTAATAATTCTGGTCAAAATTATAAAACTCTACTGACTAGGTACACTACAAATTTATGTTTTATAATCTTAATTGGCATCTCACTTCAGCAAAGAGCAGCTAAGTAGTGCAGTGGATAGAATACTGGGCCAGAAATCAGGAATAATCATCTTCCTATGTTCAAATCTGACCTCAGACACTTACTAGCCATGTGAACATGGGCAAATCAATTAAGTCTGTTTGATTCAGTTCCCTCATCTGCAAAATGAGCTGGAGAAGGAAATGGCAAACCACTCTAGAATCTTTGTGAAGAATGTCCCAAAAGTAGTCATAAAGAAATTGACACAACATAAATGACTAAACAACAACTACCATAAATATGATATCATGCTGCATTATTCTATTTAAATATATATTTCATTTAAAAAAATATTTGTTTTGGTTAAAATGCTGTGCTTTGCTAAAAGTAACTAATGATGAGATGATGATTGTGTTCTGTAAGGGTTTGAATTTCACAATACTAAACTATATGCTCAGCCAACTCCTTTCCATTGTTAATACCTCTACTCAAAGCCTAGGAATTCATTTAAATAATTTCTTAGCTAAAATTCTCAACAAGATAGTTGGTGAATTAGCTACATGTTCTGCTCATATGGGTAGCCTTTTCTTTAGCTACAAAATTCAGTTACGATACTTTAGCATGGCCTCATGTTTAGTTTTGTAAAGCAGTGAGGCCTATTGCCAAGTTCCTATCATTTCTGTTATTCTGAGTTATAAAATAGAAAGCCATTGGATAGATGTGCATGTGTGCATGTTATATCCTAGTACAAAAATTGTCTAAACTTAATTAGCGCATTTTAGATTTTTAATTGGGTATATTATTTGTAATCCTTTATCCCTATTTCCTCTTCACCGTGTTTCATTTTGATGCTGAGATTATTTTAAATTTCACATTGTTATAGGCAACTGGAATTCAATTTAAACATATAATAAACAACAAAAAGTTTTTAGATACTTTGCCACATAATGACATTTGAGTCTAATTTATGTTCCTAAATAATATTTCAAATATGCAAAAACTCTAGAAGAATATTGTTTTAAAATTAGCTGTAATTTCTCTCAAGCCTGGTTCATCAATGCTGAATTTAGTTTTATTTGTAGAAATCAAAATGGCTGTATTGACAAGCTTTACACAGAGCCTTATTCATTATAATTATATTTATAGTTTTTAAGTTGTGCTGTAGTAAAACAGGACAGCTTCAATTTTACCACAAGAAAAGGAAACACAAATATAAAGACAAATGTTGGCAGAGTTGAATAGTATAAAAGGACTATTCATTCTTGATATGAAACCCCTTAAAATGCTTGTCTGGACCACTAGACTTTCTTAATTTGACTATCCAGGTAATTTATATATGGATGTTCAATATCATTTTGTCTGAAAATTGTTTGCAGGATCATAGACAAACATTTTAGAGGGCAAATCTATGCCATTTTCATCCAAGTGATGTCTGTATTCCTGGTTTCCAATTGGGGGATGTATTCTTACAATCTTGCATTGATTCAACTTCCTGCTGTGCTTCTTTGGGAGTTCACAAAGCCCTGAAGATTCTAAGGAACTGATCAATTTCACAATCACCATGGAAAAGTGGCTTTTTGCTTGCTAATTCAGTAAATAGTGTTATTGTTATTCAGTCATTTCAGTGCTGTCTTGATTCTTTGTGACCTCATTTTGGCAAAGATACTAGAGTGGTTTGCCATTTCATTCTCCAGCTCATTTTACAGATGAGGCAACTGAAGCAAACAGGGTTAAGTGTCTTACCCTGGATCACACAGCTAGTAAGTATCTGAGGCCAGATTTGAATTCAGGAAGATGAGTCTTCCTGACTTTAGGTCTGGCACTCTATCTGCTAGACCATCTAGCTTCCTGTACTACAAATGTCTACTGGATTAGAATATCTAGCAAACCCTAGCAATACTTCTGGTGATCTGTGCCAGTGTTTACCAGTGTTACCACTATATCTATCTATCTATCTATCTATCTATCTATCTATCTATCTATCTATCTATCTATCTATCTACCTATCTATCTATCTATCTATCTATCTATCTATCTATCTATCTGCCTATCTCTATCTCTATATCTATACATACATATACATATATATACACACACATACATATATATATATATGTGTGTGTGTGTATGTGTATCCTTATAAGTATTGCAAAGCCCCATGCAAGTCCAAAGTCACCTAGCTTAATTATTCTTTTATTATTTATTAACAGATTTTGGGTTTCAAATGTCTGTGAGGAACTCTTTATGAGTAACAAAAGACAATGTGTTACAAGATTTGGTATAAATAACTTTTAATGAGTGAAGAATCCATATGCTGGCTAGGAGGGATAGAATCCAGTGATTCTTTTAGATAAATGGAAAGGAACAAAAAATGAGGGACAGTCTAGCATCTCACATGAGTATATCTTGAAAGCTGGCAATGTTAGGGTGAAGTTCCTTCAACAACAAAATTTCTTTGAATTACACTGCTTGGAATGTCCTCCTCACTCTGTAATCTGATTTTCATCATGGCTGCCATCCTACCTCTAGTTTATGTAGACCCTTGTATATAGAACCATAGGTACCTTCTTCAGTTTTCTCTATTTTTGTGTGTTCCTCCATAGGTATTCAATATGCTGGAGACTCTGAGAAGTCCAAAGCCAAAGGGGCATAGATGGCAGGATAGGCAGTGGTGGCAGTAGCAATGACAGCAGGACAGTCTCCTGCACTTCAGTCCTAAGGATTCCAACTGATGTCAACACTTTTGTATTCCATACCTTGTTCAGTTATTCCTTAATTGATCCACACTCCCTCAGATTCCTATTTTTTGCTACCTCAAAAAATTCTGTAAATGCTTTTGCACATTCTTTGCTACAGTTTGTTTTGCTCAGGACTGATCCTTACTTTCTCTCTCAATCTGCTTTCTCTTAAATTCTGTCTTTCCTCTTCTCCTACCATTTCCCTGCTCAGAGAAATGCATTTCTATACTTAATATTCATTCTCTCTCTCTCTCTCTCTCTCTCTCTCTCTCTCTCTCTCTCTCTCTCTCTCTCTCTCTCTCTCTCTCTCTCTTACCTCCTGCCACCTCCTACTTTTCCATCTCCTGCCCATCTACTTCTCTTTTTTTCCCTCTCCTCTCTTTCCCTCTCATGTTGAAATACAGCTGCTCTCCCAAACCATTTTCTTATTTGTTTACATGTCTATGTACCTTGATTATAATTTTTCTTTGTTTCTCTGTCTCTCTCTCGCTCATTCTCCTTTTCTTCCCTGCTGTCTCCACCTTCTTTTAAAATGATCAGACATAAAAGAAACATTCCAGGCCCTCTGTCTCATTAGAGTCCCTCTATGAACACTGGTTCAGATAATGGGAATCAGTGGGGACATATTTATCATTTCCTCATATTAGGGTATAGGTAATTTATCCTTTTTAGTGCTTTATACTTTTCCATTTGTGTTTCCAATTTTACATTGTTATTAACTCCTGTATTTGAAATTTAGGTTTTCTATTGAGCTCTTGTCTTTTAGTATGAAATGTTTGGATTTCCTGATCAAGTTTTGATCTAGTACATCTTCTAGTTCTGTTTGAGTGAATTTTGGGGGAGAACTCACTGTACTTCTTCCTGCTACTGTGCTATCTTCTATCCACCTTCCCTATTTTGAATTTAAGAATTGTAGAAAGTCAAGGAAAAAATACCACTTATTAGAGATGTGAGAGAATTGTATCTATTGTCTGTGACCTACTATGAGTTCTTTTGCTAGTTCTATTTTCAATTCAACCAAAAAAAGGCTACCTGATATAAGATTTGCATGGTTACCTTGAGTGATTGTATGGGAACCACAGCTCTTTTCAACCACATTTGTAGATATCTGAGCACAAGCTGTGGTTTTAGTAGACAATTAGGTGGACAAATTAATCCAGAGATATAATTCCTGAAGAAATCTTTAAGATTGATCTAATTTCCCTTAAACTAATTAGCTGTTATTTTCAAATGAAAATGGCAATGATTTCTAGGGTCATACTTTATATCCTGTTACCTTGATGAAGGCATATTTTCTTGATGTATTGTTTTTTAAAACCTTCTGTAGGAGTTCTTCAGTGAATAATTATTATCCATATACAAATGCTTTCCTCTCCTCTAATCAATAATCTAACAATTATTTTTCTAGTTTTATTTGTGTAGTTAGAGTTTACATAATAAGAGGAATAATAAGAATTCTCATTTTTCACTCTGATGGCTTTCCTGAGAAAGAGGGAATTGAAGAATGACAAAGGAAATAATATCAAATTGGATAAGGGAGGAAGAGGAAATGTGGTATTTCAGAAACTTTAAGTTCCTGTTGTTCACAGAGGATATGGAAGCAACAGGTCTGGCTATAGCCCACAAAGAAGACCATTGAAATTCAGGTAGATTAGAAGGCAAGAGAAATACTAAGAATCAATCAATTACTCAGGGAGCAATTATTGTATACCTACTATGTGCCTAGAGAACCACTCAGTTGTAAGGATACGAGTACAAAGAATGAAGCAACCTCTACTCTCAAGAAGCTTGTGTTCTAAAGATAGTGACACCAAGTACTTGTATAAATCTGTGTAGTATAAATATAAAGAGAATATATATTAATACAAAAGTGTTTAAATACATGGTATGTTGTGATGGTGTGCACCAGCAGATGGGGGAAATTAGAAAAGGATTCATTCAGAAGATGTTGCTTGTTCTGTACCATAAAGAAAGAGAAGAGACTCTTTGAGGCACATAGGTAAGGAAGGATTGCATTTAAGACTTGTAGTATGTTCTATGTGAAGGCATGGAGAAAAGTGATGAAGTGTTGTATCTGGGGAACAGAGAGAAGTTCAATTCAGCTGATCAAAGCATGTAGGAGGAGGAGAAATGTTTAAAGAGACTGGGAATATTGGTGTGGGTCCAGATCTTAAAGCGCTTTAAAAACTAAATAGAGGAGTTTTTATTTTATCCTTGAGGCAATAGCAAATTAGTAGAGTTGACTGAGTTGGGCAGTAACATGGTCACGTTTTCCCTTAAGTAAAATTATTTTTTCAGTAGTGTATAGAATGTTTTGGAGTGATGAGATACTTGAGTCAGGGAGGCTTGGTAGGAGACTGTTGCAATAATCCAGGCTAGAGGTGATGAAAACCTGAACTAAGGTGACAGCTGTGTCAGTGGAGAGAAGAGCTCAAATCTGAGTGCTTTTGTAGAGGACAAAAACCAAATAAGCAGCAAAAAGTTGCTTGCTCACAACTGATTTAATAGACAGCCTACACAAAGCAGCAAAGTGCAGAAAACAATAGGAGACTTCATGTGCCACGCAAATCAGACTCCCACCCATCAGTATTTCCATTCAAACATGCATAGAGACATTTATGGACTTTCAGCCCAAACATCCTGGAAATAGAATCACCCTAGATTACCTCTGTTTCCAGCCAAGTCACTATAGCTGCCATCCAGGAATTTACCCTTGTGACTGGGAGACCTGGCAATTTTTTCTGCATTTTTTTTTAAACAGCCACAGCTATTGATGATCCAGAAAAAAGTCATCTGCATTGCCAAAAGGTAATATCAGAAATGGATATCATTTTGTCAATAGAAATACATTAAGATGTCTTACCACTTGTCTTATTGTTGTAACCATTTAGGACCACCTTTCTATCCCCCTTGCGTATAAATTCTATTATTTATTGTCTTCTCCTATTTGAAGATGAGTTCCTTAAGAGAAAAGACTGTTATGCGAATAGTATAAAGATGCCTCTAGTTGTCCTTAATGATTTCAAATTAACGTGTTTTTAGGCAGTGATTTACAATTGGGGGTAAGAGAGGTTACTGATATCTTATGGTCAATCACCATTTATATTGCTATATGGCAGGCAGGCAGGCAGGCAGGCAGCCAGGCAGCAGCCCCCTCAGGAGAAGGAAAGGGAGAGCCAATGCAACACTCAACAAATTCTAGAGAAGTTTATTGAAGAACATGTGGAGTCTCCAAATGATTGAGTCTCAGGTTGACAATGAGGGCTAACAATACAGTTGCTTTTGTCCCTACTCTCTTTGGGTACTTTCAGATGAACGACACATTCTTGGCTTATGGAGGAACCCCCTGGTCCCCACCAACTTCAGTTACCAATTTCAGTGTATTAGTTCAAGGGAGAGCAGTATCACAGATTTAATTGTCTATATATTTTAAACTACCGTCTGGCTTGAGAATTCTTTTCCATCTACCTCATCTCTTCCAGCTTTCCCATTTCTTGGTCTTTCTAGTGTTTTAACTGATTAAGGGAGAAGAATTTATTTACCATCTCTATTGTCAAATACATACTTTGGTTTTTTGAATATTGCAGTTGTTAGTGGGTCACTGTCTGAGTCCATGGCTGGTTTTGTAGGTGCCTCTTTTCTTCACTCTGGTAACTATTTCTTCTTTTACAATAGGAAACCTAGACAAGAAGTGCCATTAAAACAATTCAGGAAGGGTGCAGAATTGCCCTTCCTCCAAAACACTTCCAAATACTTGATTATATTTTTTAAAAGAAAGCAAATTACCCCTTTCTGTTTATTAATCTATTTCTGATGTTGAGTGCTACATAACATAAATTGTGTGTTCATATCTAATTATATAATGTAAATTAATTACATATTACACAAAATATACAAATATGTTGTTGTTTAGTCATTCAGTCATGCCCACCTCTTTGTGACCCTATGGACCTCTGTCCATGGGGTTTACCTTTTGGTGAAAATATTGGAATGATTTCGCCATTTTCTTCTCTGGTGGATCACCAACCCATATGCAAAATAGAGGTTAAGTGACTTGTCCAAGATAATATAACTAGAAAGTTTATGAGACTGGATTTGAACTCAGGTCTTCTTGACTTTGAGCCCAACACTCTATCCACTGCACAACCTAAATATAAATATACCTGTACCTATATGAGAATATATGAATATGAGGAACTTAGTATAAAGACCTCTTTCTAACTTAAGATGTCGTCTGAGTCACAGAAACTTTAAATAATCCATTTCCATTTTAAATATATGGACTTATCTGTACATCTTGAAATATGGTCTTGAATATCTATTTTTCTGTCATTGTGAACATAAAACTACAACCTCTGTGGCAAGAAACTAATGGTAAAAATAATGTATTTCCTGCATGTAAATTCAACATAGAGAAATCAAGTTACACACTGCTCTTGTCTTGTAGGAATCTTACTTTTAAAATGGGATTTTACACATTAAATGTATCATAGATTTTGTATGATCAGAACACATGACTTAGTTATTTGAGTATCATTTGTCCCTTCATTCCCCCAATATAACAAGCCCAAACAACCTACATTTCACTGTAATGAAAAGACTGGTGGAAGTAGGAACAGTGGGCTGAAATTGAAGAGAGACAATGCTTGGCCTAATGTAAGGAAAATGTCTGAACAATTAAAAACCTGCAAATGTGGAATGGGTTGCTTTTGCCTGAAGTTTTTCTGTCTCACTGAAAATAGTCACTTGAAGTTTGGATGACCGTGAATTGTGGTTGTTTTATATGGCTGTCAAGTTCAGATACAGGTTAGCCTTTGATGTCCCTCCCAATTCTGGATTTCTGTGATTATGTTCTAAATTTAAAGGTAATATCAATGGGCCACCACTTTTCTGAAAGAAAGTTTCTTAATTGAAAATAATGTATCTGAAGATCATCTCATCAATTTATGTCAACTGTTAACTTACCAGTTGGCTACATGAAATAGAAGAAAACATCTGACTTGAAAACAGATGAAACACTTGAATCAGAATACCATCACTAACTGTACATCTGGAAAAAGATTAGTTTCCTAAAATAGAAAATGGTGGCAATAATCCATTTTCTTACTATTTCTTACTGTTATTGGGGGATAAAATATTGGATTATGAAAATGCTTCAAGAAACCATAAAGCAAGAGAGACATGTTAGGTACTTTTGGTGCTTTACTGTAAGTTGTGGCATCCTGATTTAAATGCTTCATGTGTTTTCAAGTCAGATAATATTTTCTATTATTCTGTGCAAACAGCTGTTAAGTAAACATAAATTCATCAGGGGTCCTTCAAATACATTACTTTGAAATAAGTACCCCTTTTTTCAGAAAAGTGGTAGCCACTTGATTTTTGTACTGGAATGGGTATACATACTTTTAAGAGCATATTGTTATGCTCCAGGACCTCTGGGAATCAACATTTTATGATTGATGAGTTTGATACAGACATATGAGCAAGGAATTTAAGTCAGCAAGTACATGAAGAGAGCAAGTGATTTATCACTATATATGAAATTCATATATCTATACACACAGATATGTATACCTATGAAATATATATATACATGTATGCATGTATATATGTGTGTATACCTAAATATGACTACATATGTGTGAGCATGTAATCATGGAAAAGACTTTGGTATTAACCCCTTTAAGAAGTATTTCTAGGCTATGAATTTCATCAAGGCAGTCTTCATGTCCTTGTTCCTCAGACTATAGATGAGAGGGTTCATGGTTGGGGGCACCACTGTATAGAACATGGACAACAGCAGGTCCAGAACTGAATCAGATTCCTGGGGTGGCTTTAAATAAGCAATGACACCTGTTGTGATAAAAACCATGAGAACGATGAGGTGGGGCAGGCAAGTAGAGAAGGCTTTTGACCTACCCTCGCTGGTTGGAATCTTCAGGACAGTTGAGAAGATGTGACTGTAAGAGACTGTGATGTAAATAGAGCAGAAAACCTCTATACCAACCCCAATAGTCAAACTCACATCAGCTGCAAGGTATGAATCAGAGCAGGAGATCCTGAGTAAGGAAGGGACATCACAGAAGAACTGGTGAATCTCCTTGGAGCCACAGAAGGGCAAAGTGAATGTACTAGCTGAGTGCAGGGCCCCAAACAAACCTCCACTGAGCCAGGAAGCAGCTGCCCATCTTCATGCAAGCCCCTTTGGTCATGATGAGTTCATAGTGCAGGGGCTGACAAATGGCCACATAGCGATCATAGGACATCACTGTGAGGAGAAAAAGCTCTGATGCTGCAAATAACATCATTAAAAAGAGCTGTGACACACATCCCCAAAAGGAGATGGAGTAGCTGTGACTCAGGGAATTAGCAATTGATTTGGGGACTGTGATAGAAATAAAGCAGAGGTCCAAAAAGGACAAGTTCTTCAGGAAGAAGTACATAGGGGTATGGAATTTCCCATCAAGAGAAATGAGAGTGAAAATGAGTATGTTACCCATCAGAGCCACCAAGTAGATCAGCAAGAAGAGGATGGTATGTAAGACCTGTAGCTCCCAAGCATTGGAAAAACCCATGAGGAAGAATTCTATCTCCATGGTGAGATTGGCCATGTTTTATGGGTGGAGGTTCTCTCCACTGTCTGCATGGAGAAAAGAAACAGATGACAAATGATGGAACTCTTATTGTGTTCTATAGCTGCTTGTATTGGTTCAGGCTCACTGTCTGGCCTTATGTAAATCAGAGTCCATCTATCTACTTTAATTTTCTCATTTTTTAAATGAAATGATAGAAAGTACAGAGGATTTTAGCCTGAAAACACATTTTTTTTTGATAAATTCATTTCCATGTAGTTTCTTTCCATTGTAATCCTATTTATTTTTTACATTTAAAGACATGATTCTCAGAAAACATTCCCTTAGCTTCATCAGACTTCTGAAGGGGCCCATGTCACAAAAAGGCTAAGAACTCCTGAAACAGATTATATTTAAGGTTCTTCTATAGTTCAGATTATCTAGAGATTTATGATCAAGATCTCAACCTTTAAAAAGTTAATAACAGCTATATCTTTCGCAGTGAATGATTTTTATTATCATTAATTACTTTCAGGATAAGACCTCTTTGAAGTAAACAAGTCAAGTAGTATTATTACCATTTTCTACACAAGACACTGGACCTCAGAAAAGTCATGTGACTTTTCATTGATTGTACAAGGAGTGTCAGAACCAAGAAGTTAATCCAGGTTTCCTGATTCTAAAGCTGTCTTAAAAGCTCATCTAGGTTCCTTTCCTGAGGAATATGTTAACATGCTATTCATAAACAAATAATCAATGCCTTCCATTCTTCAGGACTGGCAGTCATATAGATTCTCTAATAATTTTAAATGATATAATTTCCCTGGATTGGTTTACTATCCAAGACGTTTTGACATCATAATCAGCCCTATAGACTAGAAATGTCATGCTGAGGAGGGCAGTGTTAAGTATTACACTTCCATATGGACTATTGTATTTCCAACTTTCTGTTGGCCACCACCAGTGCAGACCAGCCATCTTAAAATACAAATCTATCCTTAAATGGAAATATAATTTCCAAAACATTTCCTTCTGTGTTGGGTCTCTTCTGATGGTTTGTAGAGTACACCATGTAGAAAAAACTTCTTTCAATCAGAAACCTCACTTTAAATTTTGATTCACCTTATTCTAGTTAAAATATTCTTGGATCTAAGAAACTCATGTCCTCATTAATTATTTCCCAAGCTATACCTCTTGGAAGCATTATTTATGTCTACCAGGTCTTACATAAACAGAAATTAGGTCCTGGGGCAAGGGAATTACTAAGGATGGATCAACCACAGTATTTGACAAACACTTATCAAATTCTTCCTTTTAACAAGCCTCTATTCAAAACTTGGACAGTTTAAACAACATAAATTATCTCCAGTCACAGGCCTCAAAATGTTTCCAGTCTGTCAGAGTGATAAGAAATATATGCAAATAAGAATAATACAAACTAAAATGGGATAAATGTATAGGAATAGAACAAAGATCTCAGAGAGATATGAGACAGAAAGCTTATTTCTGACTGCAGAGATCAAGGGATGCTTTGTGGAGTTTGTAGGGAAGTTATTAGAGGTTAGGTAGGATTTCAAGTGACATAAATATTGAGATTTCAAGAGGAGATATTCCATGTATATTATGAGCATCAACAGAAGCAGTGATGAGCAGGACAAGGAAGAGGGATTGTCTGTTTTCTGAATATAAAGGCCTTTTGGAATTCAAATATTAATTTCAAGAGGTATAGTTTCAATCAAAGTTCTTATACTTTGACTAAAATGCCCATGTTTTCCCATGCATTATTCTTCTTAAGTCTATTCTTTATTTTTTATGGGACTTTTAGTTTCTGCACCACTCAACAATCTGCCTGGCAGTACTCTTGGTCTTTTTACTTTCTTCCATTACTAATTTTTGTCCCTATAGTTAACCATTTTAACTGGATATTTAACTCTCCTCTTGAATCACTTACTGCTGTCTTATTACAGATTGGACCTTGCCAAACCCCAACCCCTGGTTGCTTCAGCCATCTACCTCTTATAACTTTACTCATGTACTGTTGTATGGAGTTGGACAAAGTCACAAAACTCTGCTGACTGAGTTCATTACCAATTTATACCATATAAATGCAACTGGTCCTCATGTTAGCCAGATAGTCCTTTTATGTTGATTTTCTATCCCATTCCTTACCTTGGCTACTTCTAAACTTTTCCTTTTTCCTTATACCTCCCATACCTTCCCTCCCAAATATCTGTACAAGTAGAGACTTCATATTATACTTCATTAGAAAATAGAAACCATTAATAATGAGCCACTTATTTCCCTCTTCTTTAAAACTCATAACTGATATT
Organism: Phascolarctos cinereus; assembly: GCF_003287225.1. Lineage (NCBI taxonomy): Eukaryota > Metazoa > Chordata > Mammalia > Diprotodontia > Phascolarctidae > Phascolarctos > Phascolarctos cinereus. Next base: position 188,686,382 of record NW_027555958.1, read on the forward strand.
CTTACCCATTGCCTCCTGCTTTACTCCAGTCTCTGATGAAGATTCAAAATGGCCTTCCTCCTGACAAAAGTGAAATCCTCTATGTATACCCTTGATTCTGTCCCTTTTCTAAGTTTTCCCCTCTATTAGTAGCTTCTTCTCTATCTCTAGTATTCAGCTTTCCCTATCTCCTCCTTCCTTTTCTGCTACTTAAAATTTCCCTTATCTCTAAACCCCCAAAATAGTTTCTATAAACTAAAACAGTCTTTCTTTATAATTTTCTTTTCTCAGTAAAAGTCCTAGAAAAATTACACACATATATATTTATATATACATATAAATACATATATGTATATATGTCTATAGACATATATGTCTATAGACATATATGTCTATATGTCTATAGACATATATGTCTATAGACATATATGTATATATACATATATGTATATATATGTATATATATACACACACATAACACACACACATATATGTCTAAATAAAATCTCTATTGCCTTTCCTCTCACTCTTTATAAGCCTTTCACAGTTTAACATACGGCTTCATGAGTTAATTAAAGCTATCTTTTCCAAAGTCACCAACAATTTATTAATGTGCAGATTTTATGAATTTTTCTGAAGTTATTCTTGATTTCTGTGCAGTATCCAATACTGTTAAGCCCTGTCTCTGGATTTTTCTTATTCTACTCTCTCGGTTCTAATACCTATCTGACTACTAATTCTTAGTTTCTCTTTCTGGCTCGTCATTATCCCATCATGCCTTCTAACTGGGTTTATGCCAGGGTTCTGTTTTAGGCTTTCTTCTATCCTCTCTGTGTGTTCTCTCTTAGTGACCATACTATTTGCCATGGGTTTGTTCATGTTTCCTATGATGATGAGTCCAACTACTGTATTTCCTGCCCTAGTCTCTCTTTCTTGAGCTTTAGCATTGCATTATGAATCAAATGTTTCAAAATAGACATCCTTTAGTTATATTAAATTAAACATACTCCAAATCCACCTCATTATTTTCTCAATTCTGCAAAGCCCCTGGCTTCTGGAATTTATTATTTCTTCAATAATATTACTTTCCTTTCATTCACTAGATTCATAATTTCACTGTTCTGTTTCCACCTCAGTCTTTCTTACCTCCACATCCAATCAGTTTTCACATAGTATTCTTTCTATCACCATGTCTCCCACATTTGTCCCTTTCACTTCATTTATTCAACCACCACTCTGATTCAGACCCTTGTCACTTCTCATCTGGAGCATTGCAATATCATTCTGATTGGTGTCCCTATCCCAAGTCTCTCCCCCTTTTGATTCACCCATCATACATCTGCCAAACTAGTTTTTCCTAAAGCACAAAGTCAAGCATGTCACTCCCCTACTCATTAAAGCACAGAGGGCTTCACCACTCCACATAGAATAAAATATAAACTCTGTTTGGTTTTTAAATCCTTTTAAAAGAGGACCCAACCTTTAATTTCTAGCCATAGTGCAAGTTAATCTTCTTTACTTTAACTTAATCTAATGCCCAAATTGACCTTCTTGCCTTTCTTTGGAGGTGGCATTCCATCTCCTATCTCCGTGCCTTTGCCCTTTCTTTGAATCTCCAGCCCCTAGTACAGTGATTGACTCACATTAGAATCTTAATAAATATTTGTTGAGTGATTTTTAATGGTTAGCCTTTCAGTTGACACTTAGACCATAAACCACAAGGGGGCATTGGAAAGACCACTGTACCCCAAAACACAGCCTTAAATTACCTGAAATATTCAAGTTCTCTGTTTTGTGCTTCCTGTAATTTTATTGTTAAAGAGGTAGTTTTGTTGGATGGGTTCTTTTTTTTTTTTTTAAACAGTTTAGATCAGGCACTGGAAAGAGTGTTTTGACTGAATATTATAGAGAAAGGATATGGGATTTTGGAACTGGCTACATGACAAAGAAAGTTAGTCCTGAGTGGGCAGGGTGATGACTGAGAGAAGTTGAGCCTATAGTGAACACTCACTGGGTAGCAAGGGAGTAACATGATGGACCTGGGCTCATAAAGGGTAAAGAAGAGGGAGTACTAACTTAGTAAAGAATATAAAGAAGTAGGAGCTTATCTAAAGCAATCTTTACATTCTCTTTATTTTTTGCTACATTTGGCCTTGATTTTCATGCCTAAGAACCTGTTTAAAGTTGCAGATACAAGTTGTCAAAAACTCTCTGCTTGTGCTGACATAGTTTTTAATATTCCTGAACATTTAAGATTGGTTTTGTCCTAGTTTTTTCTATTCTTAGTCACAAAGTCACTGTTGCATCTTTATTTTGATATCAAAAAGTGGAAATTTATACCTCTTATTCCATTCACTTCTTCAATCCATTGCTTGAGATAAGACTATCTGTTCTCCATTCAGCATCTGTAGGCTTATGGAGAGATAGAGTACGCTTTCAAAAGTGAAGGATATTCATATACCCAGTGGTGACATGAGCAGTTAACAAAAACTTCTGTCTTCTGGTCCCAGTATGATCCCATCATATTCTCAGTCATGGTAAGTACATTGAGGTAAAAAGCATTGATGTCTGCTTAGCTATGCTTACCACTTTTCAACTTTGACTGTAACATTTAAAGTACCTTTAAGGAATCAAATTTCTTAGGATCTCATCCAGTTCTTTCCCCTAACTTGAAATATTTGCTATATTGTTACATCAACTTAGTTTCCTTCTGAGATTTAAGCTCTCTAATTTTGGTGGGATTCTCTGGGGATGACAGAACTGGAGATCTCCCAAGTGTTTCTATAGTCATTCAATGTTATGGGCCCTAGAGTCCCTGAATGACTCAGATTCCAGAACCTACAGCCAGCTTGTTAGCATGGCCTTTGGGAATCAGGGGGTCACTTGAGATGTCTAGATCCTATGATTTGTCTTGATAACATCATAAACATCCCAGTAACCATTGGATAACACTTAAAATTATTTTTTTAATTCAGAAAAAGTTTCATATCACACAATGAAATTTAAATTAATATACCACCCCTACCTCCAACAACAAACCCACCCAATAATAAAATATATTCCTCTCAACTCTTAGGAAAAGCAACATACCTCATAACAACCCTTAGCTTTTATAATTTTCCATTTGTTATGGAAACAGGGCCCATCATTTAATAATTTGGCACAAATGTTGTTTTCTCTTTCTTTCCAAAGCCCACACAGTGTGTGACATATAATAGGCATTTATTGAAGCATATAAAAAAAAAAAGCAGTCATGAAGTTATTCACTTTCCTGATTTTGAAAGGGGAGGGGAAGGGAGGGATGGAGAGAATGCTTTAGCTGATGTCTTAATACTTGGTCTCCCCATCACTATCATATCATGTCTCTGTGCCAGGTTTCTGATCATTTTCCTGAATTCATCATTGCTTTTTACTTTATGTTTAGGTCTTTTGTACCATATTTTGCATACATTTGTTGTTATTACCTCCTTCAATCTTCACTTTAATGCACTTCACCATTCCTGTTCTTACATTTCTAGGATTTCTCACATGAGTATAGCTTCTTAAATTATAATTCTACCTAGCCATACTCCATCTTTTTTTTAAAGCTGTCCTGATACTTTTAATTAAAATAGTCCCATTGATAGTGATATTCCAGCCATGAGTTTCATGACACAAAGATTCAGTGATACATATGAAGTCAAGTTTGATTTTTGAATCATGACCTCTAGTTCTTCTAGTTTGTTATCTAAATTCAGAATTTTATATAGACTTTTTAGCCCATTAATTATATTTGTGGTTCTTTCTTTGAACTTGTATTGTGATCTTCTAGGATTCTCAACCACTGTCCTTCATTTTAGCTATACTTTATACCATTTATCTTGGTGGATGTAAATAGGAAATGCTGTATCTTTAAATTTTTTGTTTTTCGTTTTTGCTTTTTGGTGAGGCAATCGAGGTTAAGTGACTTGCCCAAGGTCACACAGCTAGTAAGTGTAAGTGTCACGTGTCTGAGGCCAGATTTGAACTCAGGTCTTCCTGACTCCAAGGCTGGAGTTCTATCCACTGTGCCACCTAGCTGACCTTCTTTAAAAAAAAAATTTAAAGCCCCTTTGATCACTATACATATATGTATATCCGTACATATACGCTACATATATGTTCTTATGAACTCCTGTTAAGGTCACTTTTTTCCCTATACAGGAGCCATTTGTTTGTATTATGCCAACATCCAGATATCCAAACCTAATTTTCTTTCATCATCTTCTTAGGTAGCTTTTCATTATCCAAATTATTTTTTTTCCCCTTTCTGCATGGGGAAAACACCACCCATTTCCCTGTGTGCTCCATGACAGTGGTTTATAGGTTCCTTCTGATAACATTATTTGTATTCATGAGACATGAAGGTCTAAATTCTAAAATGAAATCTGTCTTTTAAAAATTTTCAGATACTTTAAAAATGGGAAAATAATTTCACTTTCCTTACAAATTATCAATATAATTTTCTAGACAAAACAAAGGAGTTTCAGAAAAGCATCTACTTCTGCTTCATTGACTATGCTAAAGCCCTTGACTATATGGATCACAACAAAATACTGGAGGAGTATCAGATCACCTCACTTGTCTCCTGAGGAACTTGTATGTGAGTCAAGAAGTAGCACTTACAACTAAACATGGAACAACTGATTGATTTAAGTTTGGGAAAGGAATATTACAAGGCTACATATTGTCACTTTGTTTACTTAACTTATCCACAGAGTACATCATGCAAAATTCTAGGCTGGATGACTAAAAAGCCAGAATTGAGGTTGCAAGGTGAAATGTCAACAATGTCAGATATGTAGATGTTACCACTTTGCATAAAGTGAAAAATTAAGAAGCCTTTTAATGAGGGTGGAAGAAGAGAGTTTAAAAGTAAGATTGAAGGTCCATACCAAAACATTAATGTCATGGTGACTGTTCCCATCCCTTCTTGGCAAATAGAGGAAGAAGTGGAAGCAGTGTCAGATTTTATATTCTTGGGCTCAAATATCACTGCAGATAGTGACTTCAGCCATGAAATTAAAAGGTGCTTGCTCCTTGGAAGGAAAGCTATGGAAAATCTTAACAGCATCTTAAAAAGCAGAGACTTCACCTTGCTCATGAAGATCCATATAGTTAAAGCTATGGTTTTTCTAGTAGAAATGCATGGCTGTGAGAGTTGGAGTGTAAGGAAAGCTGAGCACCACAGAATTCATACTTTTGAACTGTGGTACTGGAGAAGACTTTTGAGAGTCCTTTGGACAACAAGTAGATCAGATCAGTTAATACATAAAGAAATTAATTCAGACTATTCATTGTAATGACAAATATGTTAATTTATACTATTCATTGGAACAACAAATACTGAGCCTGGAGCTTAAATATTTTGGCCACATAATGAAAACATAAGACTCATTGGAAAAGACCCTGATGTTTACTCCTTTAGTGAATCTTTCCCAACAACAAACATTTTTGCTTTTGCTTTGTCTAAGATGATAATCGCTACCCCTGCCTATTTTGCCTCAACTGAAGCATAGGAGATTCTGCTCCAGCCCCTTATTTTAATTCTGTGTATGTTTCTCTTTTCCAGGTGTGTTTCTTCTAAACAACATATTATTGGATTCTTTTTAAAAAATCTGTTTTGCTGTCTGCTTCCATTTCATAATGAATTCATCTTATTCACATTCACAGTTATAATTAGCAACTGAATTTCTCTCCATCCTATTTTCTTTTGTTTATCTTTCTCTTTCTTCTTATCCTGTTCCTCTTTTAAAGTCTGTTTTGCTTCTTACTACTGCCTTCCTTTACCCACCCTCTCTTTTATCACTTCTATTTCCTTTCTCTTACTCCCTTCCCCTCCTACTTTCATGTTGAGTAAGATAAATTTCCATACCCAATTAAATATGTGTAGATGTGTATATTTTCCCCCTCTTTGAACCAAGAGAGTGAGGTTCAAGAATTTTCTGCCCCCTCAATTTCCCCCTCCACTTTAAAAGCTCTTCCTTTTGTGTCTCTTTTACTGAGATAAATTTTGCTCATTTTATCTCTTCCTTTCTCCTCCTCCCAGGCCATTGTGTTTTCTCTCCTATCCATTTTTTACATCATCCCAACACAATCAAGTCACTTCTGCCTCCTCTGTCCTTGTTGAATCCTTCTAACTTCCCTATAAATAAGAAGTTCATAGAAGTTTCATGTATCATCTTCCCATATAGAAATGTAAACAGTTTAACTTTATTGAGCTCCTTATGATTTCTCTTTCATGTTTACTTTTTTTATGCATCACTTGAGTCTTGTTTGAAAGTAAAATTTTCTATTCAGCTATAGTCTTTTCACCAGGAATATTTCAAAACCCTCTATTTCATTAACTATCCATTTTTCCCTTGAAGGATTTTATTCAGTTTTGCTGGGTACGTGATTCTTGGTTGTAACCGCAGTTCTCTTGCCTTCTGAAATATCATATTCCAAGCTTTCCATTCCTTTAACGTGAAAGTTACTAAGTCTTCTGTGATCCTAACTGTGACTCTATGATATTTGAATTGTTTCTTTCTGGCTGCTCGCAGTATTTTCTATCCTGACTGTGATTCCATGATATTTGAATTGTTTCTTTCTGGCTGCTTGTGGTATTTTCTCTTTGACCTGTAAGCTCTGAAATTTGGCTATCATATTTCTGGGAAGCTTCATTTTGGGCTGTCTCAGGTGGTGATCAGTGGATTTTTTAAATTTCTATTTTACCCTATGGTTCTAGGGTATTGGGGCAGTGCCCCTTTATAGTTTCTTGAAATATTATGTCTGTGCTCTTTCTTTGATCATGATTTCCAGGTAGTGCAATAATATTAAATTAACTCTCCTCAATCTATTTTCTGAGTCAGTTATTTTCTGATGAGTTCTCATTTTCTTCTATTTTTTTCATTCTTTTGACTTTGTTTTATTGTTTCTTGATATCTCATTGAGTCATTAGCTTGCAGCCACCCTATTCTAAGGAATTATTCTCATCAGTGAAGTTTGTACTACTTTTTCCATTTGACCTACTGTTTTCTAAGGTGTTTTCTTCAGTATTTCTGTGACTGCAGTGAGAGAGAAGCGTGGTCCCGGCCCCAGTCTCAGCACAGCTGTGGGGCAGCGGCTGCTTCTGGAGCTTGGCCCACAGATTGAGGGAGAATTGAGTGGCTGGTGAGAGGAGGATTGCAAGGATCTCTTTGCTGGTGCTGAGGCCAGATTTTCTTGCTCTGCCTATGGTTGGATCTGGGTCGCGGGTTCTGGGTGACCATTGTGGGATGAAGAGTAGTGCTGGGGTAGTGGAACTTTTGGTGGCAGTGCAGAAGGAGGCTGCCTCACAGTTCCAAGGCAGAAAAGAGTGTTTGTGGTCACTCATTAACCAGAGCACAGGCCAGGAAAGGAGTAAACACCTTGCCCTTGATCGTACCACCTTGGAAGAATGGAAAAATTTACAGGTCCCTGGAAATATCTCTGAAAACAGCTGCACAATACCACTGAAGCTTGGGACAGTACATTCTCCACACTGGAAGCAGACCCCCACCTTGACAAAGAGTTTATAACTCAAGTAATTAGCTGGGATCATGAGCAAACCTCACAAAAAAAAAGTCAGAGCATAGAATCTTTCTTTGGTAACAAAGAAGATCAAAATATATGACCAGAAGAAGACAACAAAGTCAAAGTTCCTACATCTAAAGCCTCCAAGGAATATATGAATTGGTCCCAGGCCATGGAAGAGCTCAAAAAGGATTTTGAGAAGCAAGTAAGAGAAGTAGAGGAAAAACTGTGAAGAGAAATGAGAGTGATGTAAGAAAATCATGAAAAACAAGTCAACAGCTTGCTAAAGGAGACCCCCCAAGATACTGAAGAAAATAAATGGTTATTATGGACTTACTATATACTGGATGCTGTGCTACATTCTAGGTCTACAAGTATTAAATGGCACAGTCTCTACTCAGAAGGAAGATAAGGGAGATACAAAATATGTGTATAAGTATAATGTTGATATTGTTTTTTATTCTTCATTTTCCAAAACGACCAATGATATCTCAGGTGATGACTTGCTCACAAACTGGATTTGTGAGGCAGAGTTTGCACAAATTCATCAGTTTCACTCTTTCTTCCAGAGTCATGGAAATTCAGTGGCAGGACAAAAGCCAAGGTGCCTGGTGTTGGCCTAGGACATAATGGATGACCTAGGCATTTTCAGTGTCTGACCAAGCTTGAAGCACACCACAGTGCCTGCTGCAGTCACCTTCATGGCTACTGGAACAAATTGTTCTCATCTGCCCATTCTGCTGGGGAAAGTTTTCACATGATTGAACAGCATAAATATAAAGGAAATAAATACAAATGTATACAAAATGGTTACATACCAGGTTGTTTGTGGTGGTAGACACTAGCATAGAGGGATCAGGAGAAACTTTATTTAGAAGATGGTACTTTGGGTGTGTCTAAAAGAAAGAGAAAGGTCTCTGAGACATAGATAAGAGGAGGGTACATTTAAGGTATGGGGTATGGCCACTACAAAGACAGTTCTATTGTATCATTAAAGTATGAGAAGGCTGATAATATCCAATAAGCCTAGAAAGATTTGTGGAATCTAGGTCTTTCATGAAGTGCTTCCAAAACTGAATGGAAGAGTTTACATTTTTGATCCATGAGGCAATAGGAAGCCATTAAAGTTTATTGAGTAGAGAATTACATGGTCATATTTCTGCACAAGTAAAATTTCTTTGGCAGTCCTGTGTAGGATGTCCTGGAGTGGTGAGACACTTGAGTTAGGGAGCCAGGTAGGAAGTTGTTATAGTAATCTAGGCCAAGGTAGTGAGGATCTGAACTAAAGTTATAGCTGTGTGGGTAGAGAGAAGGGTTTGGATTCAAGAGTTTTTGTGGAGGCAGAAGATTTAGCAATAGATTCTACAGGCAGCCTAACTGAGACAGAAAAGTGCTCTGAAAAAAAACAAGTATCTTCATGTGTCGGATAAGTCAAACTGCTACCCTGAAGACACGGATGGAGATAGTCCTAGACTTGAGCTCAAGAACCTTGGAAATTATATCAACCACTAAACCATCATCCCTGTTTCCAGCCTATTTTGTATGCTGCCCTTCACAGAATAACCCTTGTGGAGATAAGATGTGGCAACTGCTTCTGCAGAAGCTGTAGCACCTACTTCCTTAGGAGCCATAGCTACAGATAAAAAAAAAACCTTTGGCACAGCCAAAGGTATAATATTAGAAGTGAATATGCTTTTATCAGTGGAAATAACATTAAAGAAGACCCCTTACCATCTTTGCTCTTGTGCCCTAAGGACCACTGAGCCTTTTCTTTCCTTGTAGCTAAAGCCTCCTATTATGTGTTAGATTATGAGTTACTTGAGAAGAGGGGCTGTTTTGTTTTTCTATTTGCATTTCATTACTCAGAATAGTGCTTTGCACATAGTAAACACTTAACAAATGCTTCCCCCCATCACTGTAATTGAATGAAGATGAGGAACCTATGATATTGCTGTAGTTACCAACTTGAGAGACTGGAATGATAATGGTGATTTTGACAGAAACAGATAGTGAAGTGTGGAAGTGAAGATGGTTTGGAGGTTATGTTGAATTTGAGATATGTGCAATACATCCACTTTGGAAGGTCCAAAGGATCATTGCTGGTCTGGTATTGAAACTAAGTGGTGAAACTAGGATTTTTTTCCGTCTGTCTATATTCTTTCTATCTACCTATCTGTCTGTCTGTCTGTCTATCTATCTATCTACCTACCTACCTACCTTTTACCTATCTATTGATATTAGTATACATAAATGTATATATCTAGCTTCTATTGATCTAACTTCACGGTAGTTATATATCACTAAAAGTGAAAAAATAGCTTTCCATCATAACTCAGACTATCATAAATTTATGTAATATGATTCCATTTTCCTGATCATCTATGGAGAAGAATCTGTCTAAAGGTATTTACATAAAAGTTTTCTGCCATAATGTCTTTTCCTAAAAGTCAGCCCATGAGACATAGGATGCTGTCCAGAAGGGCATTTTGAAAATACAAAGTAAAACTATTAAAGTGATGATAAAAAAAAAGTGTGACTAGAAGATGAAGCATGAGTAGAAGCATGATGTAAGAGAATGAATATAAAAGGACCTCATTGCCTATCAAAATAGTGTCAGGAGTGCTAAAACTGAGAATAATCTGAGGCTTGCAAGGAAAGCTAAAGATGTTGGAAAGTTTTTGTTTGTTTTTTAAATCATATGGATAAAAAGACTAGGATCAAGAAAAGGAAAGGCCTACCACTTCACTTGGATAAGATTATGATAATGAACCATAGAGAGGAGGTGGGGCTGCCTTATTTTTATTTTACTCCTTTATTATTGGCCAAAGAGAATGAGTTTTTCACCAGAAAGGACAGATAAGGGTGGGGAACCTATAGCCTGAAGGGCACATGTGGCCTTCTACGTCCTCAAGTGTGGCCCTTTGACTGAATCCAGACTTTACTGAACACATCCCCTTAATAAAATGATTTGTTCTGTAAAACTTGGACTCAGTCAAAAAGTCACACCCAAGGACCTAGAAGGCCACATTTGGCCTCTTGTCCACAGGTTACCCACCCCAGAACAGAACAAAATGTGTAGTAGATTTGATACTCAAAGTAAATAAAGGAATACTGAGGGCAGTTAGCAACTGGCCCAGAGGAATAATATTTATGGGTGCTGAAGGAGGTGCACAGATGTACTTTTAGTGCCTTAGTCCACGATCTTTGAAATATCAGTTAGAAGAGGAGAGTTCTACCAGATTGGAGAAGGACAAATGTTTGCTTTATTATTTACTGAAAACATCCTTTTCTCCCTGGATGTTTACCTACTTGGCTTAGTTGAGGTTTCCCTAATTTCCTCATCTCTTATAGCAATTCACTTTGCACGTCTACATGTCAGAAGTAGTGTCCCTTGTATTCCACTTTCAAGAACCTCCCAGGAGAACTTACTAACCCCTTTGGAATGGTTATGTTGAGGAACTCACAGAATCAACAAATGGTACAACCAACTTGACAAAATCATAACAACATTCATTTGGAAAAACAAAAGTTCTGGAATAAAAAAAAATGAAATCATGAAGAGAGATAGGGATGAAGCTAGTAATAGCAATTCCAGATCACAAACTATATTACAAAGCAGCAAGTACCATAACCATCTAGTGTTCATTAAAAAATAAAGAGGTAGATCAGTGGAACAGACTAGAAAAGAGAGAGTTAGAAACAATGCAACTCAATAACCTAGTGTTTGATAAAGTGGAGAATACAAATTACCTAGGAAAGAACTTTTTTTTTTGATTAAAAAAAACCTACTGGGAAATGTGGAAAGTAGTCTGATAGGAAGTAGGCTTTGACCAACATCTTACACCATGTTCCACAATACATACTAAATAGATACATGACCTTAATATTAAAGATCATACTATACATAATTAGAAGAGAAGCAGATCACATACCAGGGTATGGGGTTTCATTGTGTTGAGAGTTTGTGAATCAGATGGTTAGTGGAGCCTTGCTCTTGGTAATATGTTGGACAGAGGCAGAGAGGGTGTTGAGTAAATTCAAGTTAGGTATTAGTTAATTGATTTTTAAACTTTCTTTTGATTTCTTTAGTGTCCTAAACCATGGAGATAGCTGGAGTTGCTTTAATTTGGTATGTAAAGAGGTGTGAAAGGTTCTAAGGATCAGAGATAATGTCTAGTCCTCCATTTCCATCTTGTCACTGAGGTGAGCCTGAAGTACCTTATGTAGAACACTTATTCTTTATCAAATTAGTGCGAGTCAATTGCAAAAGCCAAAATAGATAACTTTGATTACTTAAAACTGAAAAGCTTTTTTACAGATAAAATTAATGCATAGGATTAATAGGATAAGAAGGAAGCAGTTGAATGGGAAAAACATTTTTGAAATTTAAGTGGCCAAAGAATATGAGCAAATAATTCTTAAAAGAAGAACTGCAAGGTATTCACTACTACATGAAAAAACATTCCTAATAACTAATAATGAGAAATACAAATCAAAACAAACCTAAGGTTTCACCTTACACTATCCAAATTAGAAAAGATGGTAAAAAATGGCAATAGTCAAAGTTGGAGGGGTTGTGGAATGGTAGGCACACTAATATTTTATTGGTGGAGCTATGAAATTGTACAATCATTTTGGAAGGCAATTTGGAATTATACTAATAAAATGATTAAAATCTCCATATCTTTTGATGAAGTGATTCCATTACTGGAGTTATAGCCTCTGGAAGCAACTGATAAGAAAAAAAGGCCTAATGTACACCAAGATATTTATAACATCACTTTTTTGTGATAGCAAAGAATTGGAATCAAAGCAAAGGCTCATTGACTGGGATAAAGCTTAACAAATTTTTTAAAAAATTTATTTTATTAATTTATTTTGATTTATCAACAATCACTTCCATATGCTTTTGAGTTTAAAATTTTTCTCCCCCTTCCTCCTGACCACCCTCCCCAAGATGATGCACAATCTGATATAGGCTGTACATTTACATTCCTATTAAACATATTTTCACATTAGTGAAGTTGTAAGTAAAAATTAAAACCAATAGGAGGAACCTTCAGAAAGAGGAAACAAAGCTCAACAGAAAGGAAAAAAAGATAGTGATTCAACTTCAGTAGTTCTTTCTTTGGATGTTGATAGCATTTTCTATCACAGGGCCCTTGAGATGTCTTAAATCGTTGTATTGCTGAGAAGGGTTAAGTTTATCAATATTAGTCATTGTACAACATGGCTGTTATTGTATACAACGTTCTCTTGGTTCTGCTCACTTCACTCAGAGGATTATGGTCTTTAATCCATTCTGCCATCTGCTTCTGTTTTATGGGAGAATTCATCCCATTCACATTCACAGTTATGATTACTGTCTGTGTCTTTTTCTTCATCATTCCCCCCCATTTATGCTTTTCTTTCTCCTTTCTCCCCATCACTAGTGTTTTGCTTTTGACCACCTCCTTCTTTAGTCTCTCCTCTCTTCTATTATCCCTTTCCCTTTTCTTCCCCTTTACCCTTACTGCTTCTTCCTTCCCTTCTATCCCCCTCCCTTTTCTTTCCCCTTTTCCCTCCTACTGCCTATAGGGCAAGTTAGATTTCTATACCTAACTGATTATGTTTTCCCTTCTTGAGCCAAATCTGATGAGAATAAGGTTCAAACGATGCTCACCCCCTTCTTTCCCTCTGCTGTAATAGGATTTTCTGTCTTTTCCTGTAATGTAATTTACCCTTGTCTGCCTCCTCCTTTCTCAGTACATTTTCTAAGATCAGACTAATCCACTTACTTGGATCCATTTAACCCACTTGATTAGATTTTTTTTTATCATTACATCAAAGTCAACTAATATCCACCCCCTTTATGTATACTCCTTTAACATGGTGTAATAACAATACAGTTCTCAAGAGCTGCAAGTGTTATCTTCCCTTGTAGGGATGTAAACAGTCTGCTGTTATTAACAACAGTTTGTATCTTTCTGTCCCATTTACCTTTTTATGTCTTTCTTGAATGTTGTACTTGAAGATCAAATTTTTTGTTGAGCTCTGGTCTTTTTATCAGGAAGGTTTGGAAGTCCCCTATTTTGTTGAATATCTATCTCCTTCCTTGAAAAATCATGCTTATTTTTGCTGGGTAGTTGATCCTTGGTTGCAATCCAAGCTGCTTTGCCATTATGGAATATCATATTCCACGCCCTATGGTCTTTTAATGTAGAAGCTGCAAGGCCCTGTGTAATGCTGACTGTAGTTCCATGACATTTAAATTGTTTCTTTGTGGCGGCTTGCAGCACCTTCTCTTTCATCTGGTAATTTTGGAATTTTGCTATTATATTCCTTGGCATTGTCAATTTGGGATCTCTTTCAGGTGATGAGCAGTGTATTCTTTCTATGGTTATTTCCCCTTCTGGTTCTAGGACTTCCAAGCAGTTTTCCTTTATGATTTCCTGAAAGATACTGTCCAGGCTCTTTTTTCATCATGATTTTCAGGTAGTCCAATGATTTTTAAATTGTCTCTTCTGGATTGATTTTCCAGGTCGGTTGTTTTACTGATGAGGTATTTTACGTTTTCATCCATTTTTTCATTTTTTTGTTTCTGTTTGGCTGATTCTTGCTCTCACATAGAGTCATTAGTTTCCATTTGTCCAATTCTAGTTTTTAACAGATTGTTTTCTTCTGTTAGTTTTTGTACTTCCTTCTCCAATTGGCCAATTGTATTTTTAAGGGATTTGTTTTCTTCAGTGTACTTTTTTTTCCAGTTTGCCAATTGTGTTTTTTAGGGACTTGTTTTCTTCAGTGTACTTTTTTTCCAATTGGCCAATTGTATTTTTTAAGGACTCTTCTACCTCTCTCATTAGACTTTTAAAATCCTTCTTGAGCTCTTCTAAGAAGGCTTTTTGGGCTTCAGACCAGTTCATATTCCCTTTTGATGTTGCAGATGTGGGTTTGTTGACAATGTTGTCCTCTTCAGAATTTCTGTCTTGATCTTCACTCTTCTCATAATATGAATCTATGGTACATTTCTTTTTACTCATGGTTTCTTTATTCCCTGGCCTTTAAAGAGATTGAGCTCTCCTGCTGGGGAACAGAGGGCACTGACCCAAGCTTCTTGTGTTGGGAGCCTAGGTCTTGGTCACTGGCTTTGTGTGCTGGGGCCTCTTATGTTGGCAATTGGAGGCTGTATGGTTCTGGCAGCTTACCTTGTGTTGGGCTGGAATCAGCAAGGCTGCAACTTTAAGGCAATTCTAGGTTGCCTATTTTTCCTTTCCTTTAGCTTTCTTCAGCTCCTTTTAGATGGGTGCTGCAGGGTTTTTATCTGCCTGGGGCCCCTTGCAATGCTGCCTCCCTCGTTTCTGCTAATGCACTGGAGATTCCTTTGTGGTAGAGTGCTGAGGCACCTGGTGATTTTCTGAGCTGGTTTCTACCACTTCCCCTTCCCTCACTGAGGCACTTGGGAGTCCAGGTGTTGGTTTTTCTGCTCTACCACCTGGGCTTCAGGATCTCCTCCTGGTTGACAGTTGGAAGCTGTAGTGTTCTGACAGCTTACCTTGGTTTGGGTTGAAATCGGCAAGGCTGGGACTTTAGGAAGACTCTAGGTTGCTTTCTTCAGCTCCTTTCAGATGAACACTTCAAGGTGCTTATCTGCCTGGGGCCCTTTGTAATGCTGCTTCCCTTATTTTTGCTGAGGCACTGGGAGACCCGTTTGATGGGCTGCAGTACTGCTGTTCCCCGTCTTTCTTCTAGTTCAGCTGTTCCAGGTTTTTTTTTTTTCTGGGGTGATATTTTTTGTGTTTTCAGAGGTTGATAGGGGAGGGTGAGAGCTACTACCTTTTTAAGCCACCATCTTGGCTCCTGGAAGCAGAAGTCTAAAGCTTAACAAATTGTGTTACCTGAATGTATTTAATTATTACTATGCTGTAAGCAGTGATGAATGTGATAAATACAAAGAAACATGGAAAGATCTATGTGATCTGACAAAAAAAAGAGTAAGTATAACCAAGAAAACAATATATGCAATGATTACAAACAATATAACGATACAGAAAAAATTAAAAAAATTGTATTTAACAAAATCATCAATTTTGTTTATGTAATAGGGATGCAGTAGAACCTTTTCCAATAAATATGAGAGTAAAGCAAAAAGGTCTACTCTCTCCACTATTATTCAATGTAATCCTGGGAATACTAGCCACATCAACAAGACAGAAGCAAGAAATCCAAGCATATATATGCTTTGGTTTCTTAGTGTTCTAGAGAAACTTAGATCATGGAGATTGTCCTTCTCTCTCTCTCTTTCTCCCTTTCTCTGTCCCTCTCTCTGTGTCTCTTCTCCAATTTCCTCTCTCTCTCTCTCTCTCTCTCTCTCTCTCTCTCTCTCTCTCTCTCTCTCTCTCTCTTCTCTCTCTCTCTCTCTCTCTCTCTCTCTCCCTCTCTCTCTCTCTCTCTTCCTTCTTTCCCTGCTCTCCTCCTCCCCATGAAGTAACATTATTACAGAGGATATGGATATAAGTTGACAATTGACTTTGATGTTATGGTAAAAAATCTAATTAAGTGGTGAAAAGAGTTTGTACTGGGAGAAGAGGAAAGCAGGAGGCAGGCAAGGATAAATTAGATCATATGAAAAGGAACAAAAACCTAATACAGTAGAGGGAAAGAAGGGGAGGGAGATGAGCATTGTTAGAACCTTGCTGTCATCAGATTTTGATTCAAAAAAGAGAATAACATCATCAGTTAGGTATAGAAATCTAACTCACCCTATAGGAAGTAGGAGGTGAAAGGGAAAAGAAAAGAGAAGGATTGAATAG
This sequence comes from Phascolarctos cinereus, assembly GCF_003287225.1. NCBI lineage: Eukaryota > Metazoa > Chordata > Mammalia > Diprotodontia > Phascolarctidae > Phascolarctos > Phascolarctos cinereus. The sequence goes on from NW_027555958.1 coordinate 188,702,701, forward strand.
AAGGAGGGCAGACTGAAGGAGGCAGTGGTTGAAAATGAAACTACCAAGGAGGGAAAGGGAGAAAGGAGAGACAAAAGTAAAGTAGGGAAGTGGGGGGAATAGGATGGAGAGGAAGACACAGATAGCAATCATAACTGTGAATGTGAATGAGATGAACTCTCCCATAAAATGAAAACATATAGCAGAGTGGATTATGAATCATAATCCTATAATATGTTGTTTACAAGAAACACAGTTGAAACAGAGGGATACACACAGAGTAAAGGTAAAAGGTTGGAGCAGAATATATCATGCTTCAGCTCAACTAAAAATAGCAGGGGTAGCAATCCTTATCTCAGATAAAGCCAAAACAAAAATAGATCTAGTGAAAAGAGATAAGGAAAGAAACTACCTACTGCTAAAAGGTACCATAGATAATGAAGTAATATCATTACTAAACATATATGCACCAAATGGTATAGCATCCATATTCTTAAAGGAGAGGTTAAGGGAGATACAGGAAGAAACAGAGAGTAAAACTATACTAGTAGGGGACCTCAACCTCTCCCTTTCAGAACTAGATAAATCTAACCAGAAAATAAATAAGAAAGAAGTGAAGGGGATCAATAGAATTTTGGAAAGGTTAAATATAGTTGGCCTCTGGAGAAAACTGAATGGGGGCAGAAAGGCATATACATTTTTCTTGGCAGTACATGGCACCTACACAGAAATTGCCCATGTAATAGGGCATAAAAATTTCACAATCCAATGCAGAAAGGCAGATATATTAAATGCATCCTTTTCAGATCATGATGCAATAAAAATTACATGTAATAAAGGCGAATGTTGTGTGAGACACATACTCATGTGTTAATATTTCTCCGGTATTGAGTAAATACTTCAAACATGACTGAAACAAAGAAATATGAAAAGATACCATCAACCCATCTCCTTCATGGAGGTGGGAGGTCTACATATTGCACATGATTTTGGACTTTTTCAATTTGTTTATTAGTTATGCTGATTTTTTTCTACCTCTCTTCCCTCTGTCTCTGTCTCTGTTTCCCTGTTTCTCTCTGTCTCTCTCTTTCCAAAATACTATTTGTTGTGTGGGATGGTGCTCTGGAAGGGGAAGGAAAAGGGACAGCAGGTAATATTATGATGATTAAAAAATAAGGACATCAAAAACTTATTTTTACAGTCTTTCAAAGTTGTTTACAATGAATGCTATCTTCCTTGTATAAATTATTCTTGATCTAATAACTTTATTCTGCATCAGTCCATATTACCCAGGATTCTCTGAAATCCTCCCCCTGCATTTCTTATGGCATAATAATATTGTATTACATTCCTATATTATAATTTGTTCCCCAATCATTTAAGAAGCAATCTACAGTACCCTCTTAGATTATACTTGTTTTCTCTCTTCCTCCCTCCATTTCCATCTCCCTATCAGGATTAGGACATTTATTTCACTTGGAACTTTTTCTGATAATATCCTCCCTCATATCCTTCATTGCTTTTTACCCATGCTAATTCCTCTGTTGAGCTTACTATATTTCTATATGTAATTCTTTGCATGTATTCGAGCCTCTTTTTTCTGGCTCAGTTAAGAGTGAAGTTCACTTGATGCTTCTTGTGTAATTTCTTCATTCATATTTGTATATTCTTCTTACATATCCTATTTCTGAGAAGTGGAAGGTTCAATTACCTTCTTCCTTCTTTTGGTGCTGGTGTATTCCTTTGACCTTCTCTTTTCTATTACCTTGTAAAATCTTCAGAACAGAATCAATGCACCCTCTTTTTAAAAATTTAACTCTCACAAAACCATTTTGTATATATTAAGGTTCTAAAAGGACAGTTGTTTTTATTACTCTATGAGATTTTACAGCCCCTTTTAATTACTCAAGTAAATTTACCTTTTCTTGTTTCTCTTGACTCTTGTTTCATTTCAAAGTTTCTACTTAGCTTTGGTCTTTTCATCATATATGCTTAAAAATCTCTTCTCCATTGATTTTTTTTCTTTTGCAGTTACAAATATTTTTTCTTTCTAAGTTGGATTTTTGGTTATTATTGAGTTATAATTTTTTGTAGTGGTCTGTATCTTCTTACTTCTCTCCCCAGCTTTATTTCTTAAATTGGTGCTTGCGCCAGGACCATACTTTTTACTTTCCCTTTGGGTGAAGTTGTAAGCCTTTCTTGAGCTCAACCTACATCATCTGAGTTTCTATGTGGATCTCTACTTACAGAGGTCAGATTCCCCCAGATTTTGGAGGTTCAGAGTATTGAATCTTCAGGAACCTTTATGGCATATCAAGATAGAGTACTAGAGATTCTCAGGGACTAACAACATGGGCTGTTGTGGTCTGAGTGAGGCTGTGTAGGTAGGCAAAGTGCATCAATTACTCCTACTGTTAGTGTTTTAAGTTTCTGATCACCCTGGGGCTTTCTTGGAAGAGATTTCAACTGCAGTTGTCACTAAATACAAGATCTTATAAGTTAAAGTGTCTCTGGCAGACCTTTATTCCAGTTGTGGGATCCTGGCTTGTTTAACTTAGCTTGGTTCGCTTGGAAGACCCCCTTCCTATTGCCAGTGGGCTTCTGCATGTCTTTTTGTGCAGTTCTTTTGTGGAAAAAATAATTTACTGTTGGATTTCTTGATCATTATTTCATCTAGTACTATTTTTGCATTTTTGTTAGTGTAAGGTTGTGGGAGCTTGGCTGCCTGCTTTGGTTTAAGCACCCATCTTAGTTGGAAGTTGGATACTTCTGATATTTAAGTGTTCTGACCTCACAGTTTCTTAAACTAATCAAGCATTATGAATCCAATTCTCCTACCTTTCCCCCATCCATTGGGGGTATTCACAATCTATGCATCATCCTCACTAAAACTATTCCATCTTCAAAGTACTTAACTCTACAAGTCTTCTTTCCAACTATTGGCTCCAGTCCTTTCTTCTGTTTCTCTTTCTAAGCAAAAGCTAGTGATAGAACAGATCACTATTCACTGAATCCCTAATAGGCCACTTGAAGAGGTAAGAGAACATGGGAAATCTCTACTTAGGGTGTCAGTGAAGAGTCTGTGCCTGTCTATTTCTTACATGATGCCAACCAATCTTGTTCTGCTTATTCTATTAGATTGACTGGTTAGGCCAGAAGGTAAGGAAAATGTGGGGTTAGTGAATATGTTCCCTCAAATGAACTGTTACAAAATCGCTGTCAAGCTAGAGTCTGGCAGATTGAGTGATTTTTATTTCTGTTGCTCTTAAATTTCCTCTGTGTGGAATGATTTATTCCTATCAGTGGGTGTGTCCTATTTGCCCAAATCATCATATTTGGAATACTTTCCTGTTTAATCCATGAACTGTTGCTTAGAATTGGGACTTGGTCAGTATCACCTGCATCAAACAACCTGTGTCCATGCAGTGATCATGCATATGAATGTAAGACGTAGGGATAGACCTTCAAGAATCAAAGAATAGGAACTTTTCCTTATCCTCACTTTTTTATTATAAGGGATAGAAACCTGGTGTAAAACTTTGTTTCTTTTACTTAAATGTGGAGAGGGGGCCCATTTCAATTTCTTCTCTTCCTAGGAAGTACTGAATTCTTTGCCCAGCTATCTTAGGGAATAACCTCAGGCAAATAAATAACTTCTTTACCCCCCCCCTTTCCTTCCTCTAATACATTAAAAAAAGCCTGTGGGAGTTGAGATAAGGAAGCTCTAAGTTCAAAAGTTTTGCCTGCCTTAGCAAAGGGGACACCTGAATATCATATAGGTATAGACTATGGTCATGGACTTTCTGAGGTTTAAATTAGCATGCCAGGTATGGTTCTTCCCTTAGGAATAATTCGCTCATCTAAATAAAATATTGCGATTAGAGGAGATGAAAGTTCCAAGTAAGGGACAACAATAAGAAAATAAATACCCATTTTGCTTTAATTAAAAGAAAGACAAAGAATAAATAAAACACCAGGGCTCAGATACTTGCAAGGAAAATTTCAGTGTAATACACACACACACACACACACACACACACACACACGTAGGTATATACACATATATATGCATTTGAAATAATTTAACATTGTGTGATAGAAAAAGTTCAATTTTCAATTTAGCTCTGAAAGCCTTCCAGGGCTAAATTGGGATGCCCAGAGGAATTCAGAACAAAAATATTTTTTTTCTTTTCCAATGAGGAAAGAAAGGGTAAAGACCTGGAATAGATCAAAGAGAAAAGAAGTTAACTCATTATTTTAGGTTTTTTTTTTCTGATGTAGCAATGAGTGAGTGCTGGCAAAAGTGTTCTTGTTTCATCTTTTTTATCTATATGTGATAAAAGTTGTTCAGGGAGAAGAAAAAAGCAGCTCCTAATAAGATTGGAGTTAATTTAAAATGAAATGGGAGCTTTTTGTTAGGAAGTTTCTAAGCTTCCAGAGTGTCTGCTATTTGGGCTCAAGTGGAACATTAATTCAGTCTACTCTTCATTCTTTCCTCTTAATCTGGCCAGTTAAAAGAAAAAAAAATAAAATAAAGAAATAAAAAGAGTCTCTTACTCCCTAAATTTGTTGTAAGAACAAAATTCATGACTTCACAGGGACTCTAGGAATGATATTTTAAAAATGGACTGGTTTGTTGCAAATTAAAATGGGGTTGGCTTTCTATATTGAATTTCATGTTGAAGTGTCTCTGGAAGTGCTATATTGTGGATTATTAAATATATAGCTAAAGGATTTATTAAATACCTATGTTCCAGACAGTATGCTAATTAGAAATAGATATTTATAGCTAGCCTTTTTCTTTTAAAACATATTATTTACTTTAAACATTTTTTATTTTTAAATTTTGAGTTACAGATTCTCTTCCTCCCTTCTACCCCTCCTTCTCCTACTGAGAAGATAAGCAATATATCAATTACATATGTGAAATCATGTAAAACAGATTTCCATACTACTTTCACATACATGAAGATAGCCATATTACTTTCATTTTTTTTGATTTGTAGTTTATCAGTGTGTTGATGAAAATTCTATTTTTGAGACAAAAGTTTTGAAGAGGAGGCCCCTTAAGACATCTTAAAATTGTACATCTTACTATTCCTTCTAAATATACAACAAAGTTATCATGTAAATTTCTTTTTTTCTTCCCTCACTCTTCCCCAACCCTAGAGCTGGTAACCATTAGACACAAATAGGTGTGTGTTTGTGTGTATATATATATGTGTGTGTGTGTGTGAGAGTGTGTGTGTATGTGTGTATCTATACGTATATATGTATACATATATACATACATATATATATGTAAAATTATTTGCTACATATTTCTATTCATCAGTTCTTTCTCTGGATGCAGATAGCATCTTTCTTCATATGTCCTTTATAGTTAATTTGGGTATTTATAATAGTCAAAATAAGTTATTTGCTCAGAGTGTATATATTTTGACAATCATTTATTAACAACCTTTAAGAGACAGCATTTCCTAACTAATGACCTTGACATGGGCAAACCAGGAAAGAGTTCAAGTCATAAGCACAGAAAGGCCAAAACTGATTTCCTTTTCTTTCTTTTTAAATAAAGCAATCATACAGTTGTGGAAAAGGTCTTAATGTTAATCCCTGTGAGAAGTGTTTCCCATGTATTAGTTTCATCAGAGAAGTCTTGATATCGTTGTTCCTCAGGCTGTAGATGACAGGGTTCAGGGTTGGGGGCACCACTGTATAGACTATAGATAATGACAGATCTAGAACTGAGTAAGATTCCTGGTGTGGCTTTAGATAAGCAATGACACCTGTTGTGATAAAAACTATGAGAACTATGAGATGGGGCAAGCAAGTGGTGAAGGCTTTTGACTGACCCTCTGTGGTTGGAATCTTCAGCACAGTTGAGAATATGTGACCATAAGAGAAAGCTATGGAAATAAAGCAGAGAATCCCTAAAGTAATCCCAATAGACAAAGTCACATTTAATCCAATATGTATATCAGAGCAGGAGAGCCTAAGCAATGAAGGGACATCACAGAAGAACTGATAGATCTCTTTGGAGCCACAGAAAGGCAAAGTGAATGTACTACCTGAGTACAGAGCCCCTAACAAACCTCCAGTGAGCCAGGAAGCAGTTGCCATCTTCACACAAGTCCCTCTGGTCATGATGACTTCATAGTGCAGGGGCTGAGAGATGGCCACATAGCGGTCATAGGACATTATTGTGAGGAGAGAAAGCTCAGATGCTGCAAAGAAAATTACTAAAAATAACTGTAATACACACCCCATGAAAGAAATGGAATGGCTATGGCACAGGGAGTTTGTGATAGATTTAGGGAGTGTGGTAGAAATAAAGCAAAGATCTAAAAAGGACAGGTTCTTCAGGAAGAAGTACATGGGGGAGTGGAGATGCTCATCAAGAGAGATGAGGGTGAAAATGAGCAGGTTCATCACCAGAGCCACCAGGTACATCAGTAAGAAGAGCATGGCATATAAGACCCGCAGCTCCCAGGTATTGGAAAAGTCCATCAAGAGGAATCCTGTCACCATGGTGAGGTTGGTCATGCTCGAGGAGTTCTCTTGATTATCTGAACAGAAAAAAGAAGCATTTATCAACTGATGAGAAGACTCAGTATGCTGGATGTGAAGAGACTTTGGTTCAGGCCTATTCTGTGATTTTATAAAAATCACAGATCTTTGGTTATTTGCTAAATGAGAAGATGAAACTATATCAGAGAGTCTTAACCCTACATTCATGAATTAAAAAAAACATTTTGATAATTATATTTCCTTATGGGTGATTTCTTTGAAATCTATGTATTTTAATTTATATATTTAAATATACCATTCTGAGGAGGAAGTGGTAGGCTTCACCAGAAGCAGCCCGGGACACGACAGGTTAAGAATTCCTGAACTAAGTGATTTTTAAGGGCTCTTCTCCATTCCAAAGGCTCTGTGTTTCTAGGAATAGTATTCACAGTTTGAAAAAGATGCTAACAATGGCAATGTATCTCTAAAGTATATGAATTTTAAGAGTTAAGAACCCTGTGAGATAGATGGGTCAAGTAGCATCATGCAGTTTTGGACATAAGATGCCATATCTCAGGGAAGTTATGGGTTTTCTAGTGGTCATACAAGAATTGTCAGAACCTGATTGCTAACCCTGTGGTTCTGATTCCAAGGTTCAGTTGAAAGCTACTCCAGGTTCCTGTACTGAGGCAAACCTGAGCTTTCTCTTCATCAACAAATGACTTTCTTCCCATGCTTCAAAATGTTAATGATATAGATAGATTCTCACACAATTTGAAATGATGTCCACTGTCTAAGATGGTAACCCAACCAAGACACTGTTGTATTGACAGCCTTATTACCCCAGAATAATAAAATTGTTATGCAAATGAAGTCAGTGTCATGGATATGACACCAATATGGGCCATTTTAATTTTATATTCTCCCTTAATTAAATACAATGTCATCAATAACTCAGAACAGCCATATTGAACTGCAAATCCATTGTCAGCTGGAGAACTAATTCTCAAATCATATTTATTTGTGGTAAGTCTGTTCTATTCTCTTTGTATGATGAAGGCAGAAAGGGGAATGACTGCCCTCTGGAGTCTGATTCATCTTGTTTGAGTTAAAGTATCCATCCATCTCCTGGCTGCTGGGTGGAACAATGGAACAGTGAATGCCAGACCTATAGTTAGGAAGACCCGAGTCTAAATCCAGCTCAGACACTTACTAGCTGTGGGACTCTGGACAAATCACTTAACTTCAGCTTGCTTCAGTTTCCTCATTTGTAAAACAGGAATAATAACAACACCTACCTCCCAGGGTTGTTGTGAGGGTCAAGTGAAATAATAATTATGTCTCTTAGGACAGTACCAAGCTACATGATAATTGCTATATAAATGTTAGCTCTTATTATTCTACATCTTCCTAAACTCTTAAGGTAACATACAAATATGTGCCTGAAGGATCCTCTACTCTCATTAAAGATATACAGAACAAATCTGTACTTTGTACACAAGACAAAGGAATTACTGATAAGCATGTTTCACTAATACTTTTCAAGCTTTTATCAATTGTCTGCTTTATACAAACTGTGTTCTAGACCTGTATCAGTCATGCAGATCAACAGTGCCTAATTGTAGGCCTCAGGGAACTTCTGGACTGTTAGGGAGATGAGAAATATTTGCAAATAACTACAATACAAATTAGAATGAAATAAAGGAATAAGAATATAACAAAGGGTTCAGTGAGATGCAAGAGAGAGAGTTAACTTCTGGCAGACAGACCGAAAGATACACACATATACATGTGTATGTATATCTATATGTATATTTATTATATTACAGAACCTTATGTAGTATGGTGGGTTTTAAACAGTGGGCTGGATCTCTTCAGGCAGAAATATTTAGGTTTTTGAAGGAAATATTCCAAGTTTTTTGCTAGTAAATATACAGAAGCAGTAATGGAAAGGTCAAGTTTGGAAAGACGGAGTCTCTATTTCTCAACATAAAGACCTTTTAAAATCCTAAATATTGATTTTGAGGTGTAGTTGCAATTGAAATTTTGGTATTTCTACTAAAATTTCAAAGACTTACTCTCCCTAATCATGTTCTTTTTCTTCCTTGGGACCTCTAGTCCTCATATTCCTCAGTACTTTCCTTGGCAATCTCCCTGCTCTGACTTAACTTTCCTAATTGGGACACTATACTTATTTGGGACACTAAACTTAATCGATTTTGTCTCCTCTTGAATCACTTGCTTTCTTGTATAACTGCAGATCACATCTATTAAAATTAACTTGTAATTACTCTTGCATTCACCTTCTTTAATCCTATTTAGGTGCTATTGAATGCAGCTGATGAAAGGAAAAACTACTAAATGGGCCCATTGTGAATTTTGATTTTCTAATCTCTGCTAGGCAATTCTTTTTTAAATCACATTCTCCACTTTGTCTTTTCTCAAACTTATCTACTCTCTTTAAATTTCCCATATTCTTTTTTTTTTTTTTTGCTTTTGGGCAATTGGGGTTAAGTGACTTGCCCAGGGTCACGCAGCTAGTAAGTGTCAAGTGTTTGGTCTGAGGCAGGATTTGAACTCAGGTTCTCCTGACTTCAGGGCCAGTGCTCTATCCACTGCACCATCTAGCTGCCCCCCCATATTCTTTTTAATCAACATCTCTCATAAGTTAGGACTTCATTTCATACTTCAGTTAGATAATAGAGACTATACATGGTGAGATTTTTCTCTCCCCTTCTTTTTCAGTCATAATTCCTTAACATCCTCCATTCTCTCCTCCTTTAGTCCTTGATGATGATGTGAGGTAGGTTACAAGTTTCCAGACAAAGGTGAGACTTTACCCATACCATTGATCCTTTCCCATGCAGTCTTTATTTATTATCTTCATTCTTTTATCTCCTTCTGAATTTCCCTATCTACTGGTTCCTTCTCCCCTGCTTATAAACACACCTGCATTTTCCTCATTCTTAAAACAAGAACAACAATAACAAAAACCTCACTTCATTAGACCTTGCAATCTTTGAAGACAGGTTATCTTTCCATCTCTCTCTTCCCTCACTCAGCCCAAGTCTACTGTCTACACTTTTGGACTCCACTGCCTGTTCTCCCATACTTCCTAACTCTGCTATAATCTGCTACATGACTTCATCAGCCACTGGAAATGATCCTTTCCTGAGTCACTAACGAATTTGTTAATTGATAGATATGATTGCCTTTTCCCTAGCCTTACTCTTCATAGCTTCCATGCAGTATTTAAAACTGCTGGCCACCTCCTTTTCTTTGCTCTCTGAATTTTTCTGACCCTGCTCTCTTTTGGTTCTATTCTTATATATCTTATGACTCACTCTTAGTTTCTCTTGCTGATTCATTCTTACAACATGCAAAGTGTGGATAGATGCCAAAGTTTTGTTATAGGCTCCTGTATGCTTTTCCTGGATCCTCCTTGTAAACTTATCAGTTACATAGGTTTGTCTACTTCCTCTATGATGATCGGTCCTACATCTATACTTCCTGATCTTGCATGTTGTTGCATCATCATCTGCCTATTGGACATTTCAAAGTAGAAGTCCTATAGAAATTTCAAACTCAACATGTTCAAAAAAAGGAATTATCTCTACCAAGTCTTCTCACTCTCCTCTCCCCACCATCCTAAGAGTCCTCTGTTTCTGAAGTTCCTTACTTCCATCAAGTCCTATTCTTTCAGTCTTCCAGGTTCAGAGGTTTACTGATGTTCTTCTTACCTCACTCCCACCTACCACAGATGTCCAATAAGTTTCCACATCTTGTACTTTCTGTCTCCACATCTCATATTGTCTCTGTTCCTTTCATTTACTTAGCTACCACTTTAGTTCAGTCTCTGATTACCTATCACTAGACTCTTTCAATACCCTCTTAATTGTGGTCCCAATCTCAGTGGGAACAAGTATGTGTCCACTGCAACCTATTCTTCACATAGCTGCCAAACTGGCTTTTCTAAAGCAAAATCTGACTGTGGCCTTACCCCACTCATGCTCCCTAATACTTCCAGGATCAAATATAAACTGCTCTGTTTGGCAATCTTTGGTGAAACAGAATTCAAATGTTCTTCTCAGCCATATGTACTTCTTTCTTCTCTAGGCCCCCACAGTCCAGCCCCAAAATGCCTCCTTGCTGTTCCTTTTACATGGCATATTATTTCTCATCTCTGTAACTTTGCATTGTTGTTCCCCATTCCTGACATGAATTTTTTCCTGGGGTCAGTGTACCAGAATTCCTGTTTTTTCATGTCTTATCTAAAGTGCCCCATTCTACATGAGCTTTTACCTGTTTTAAACAACCTGTTGCCTTTTCCCTTGAAGTCTCCTTGCATCTGTTTGATATTCTTTTTAATATACTTATATACAGATATATTCTGCCTTTCTGAAATACTTTTTAAAATCTTTGAAGTCAAGGACTGTTTTCACTTTTGTCTTTGTAGCCCCAGAACAATGACTGACCTAAAGTAAGAGCTTATTGAATGCTTGTTGGTAGATTGGATTCAACCTTTAAGTGATTCCTTAGGTCATAGATTTTAAGGAGCATTGGAAAGGTCATGGTGCCTCATGATATAATTCCAAACTCTGTGAAATGCTTAACTTTACTGTTTTATACTACCTGAAATTTTATAATAAAAATAATTAAATTACATGTTTTGTTTTGTTTTTTGACACTGGGTTAAGATCAGGTGCCAGAATGAGTGTTTTACAGGAATGTTATTGAGAATGGATGTCTAATTTTGGAACTGGAATCAGCACAAAGAAAGTTAATAGGTTAGGTGGAAATTAGGATAGGGGAGCCAACTCTGGAGTCTGATCAGGTAGCAAGGGAGCAGCATGAGGGATTTGTATTATTAAAGGGTAGAGAAGAGAAAAAACCAAACTTTAGGAGGAAATGGAAGTAGGAAGATCTCTAAAGCAATCTCTACCTTTTCTTCAGTTTCTCCAACACTTTGCCCCCATTTTCATACCTGAGACCGTTTTTATAGTCACATGTGCAAGTTGTCAGAAACAAGCTTTACATTTACATTTCATACTTCAGATTGCTGGTGGCATAACTTTTTATAATCTTAGTCATAAAGATACTGATGCATATGCATTTATTTCATAAGAGAATGTGGAAGTTCATACCTTGCAATCCATTTATTTCTTCAATCCATTGCTTGAGAGTCAGACTATGAGATCACCATACATTATTCAATATGCTTATGTGGAGGTGGAGAATTTTTTCAAGAGTGAAGGTGATTCATATGCCCAAATATGACATGAAGAGGTAACAAAAATTTTTGCCGATTCTTCTTCTAATTCCTGGTCCCAGTATGACCCCATCATTTCCTAGCATCACTGCAAGTATACTGGGGTAGGATGCCTTAGTTTCTCCTTGTCTATAATTTAATACTTTTCTACTTTGACATTCGGTATCTATAAAGAATCAAGTTTCTTAGAACCCAGTAAGTATTTCCTCTGATGCTAAAATATTTGGCAGAAGCTGGCATCATTTTATTTTCCTTTAGGGATGCAAGCCCTCTCATTTTGGGCATCCTCTGAGGATCATAGAACAAGGGTTCTCCAGAGTGTTCCTACAGCCATTCAATGTCATTTGCCCCAAGTCCCTGAGTAGCGCAGGCATGAGAACTTACTGCTAGCTTATTAGTACAACCCCTGGGAGTTGAGTGACATTTTAAGACTTTATGATATCTTATGTCTCATGTTGCTAACCACATAAATATCCTTGTGTCCACTGGCTTAAATTTAAAGTTCATTTTTATTCCAAGCTCCACCTCCCCACCAAGATTCACATTCCACAGAGAATTATGAATCAATCGCTTTCCCTTGCCAAAAGAAAATTCCAACAACAAAAATGCATACCTTAGTAAGTGTTAGGAAAAGCTATACAGAAAACTGATTATTGCTGATACTACCTACATTCTTTTTTTTTTTAAAATTTTCATTTAAATTAAAAAAAAAAGAAGTACGATTTAATTTTGAAAAGTTGGCCATTTGTTGTCCTTGTATTCCCAGTGCCTGGCACATAGTAGGCATTTATTGAACATCGGTAGAAGTCATGAAGTTATTTACTTGATTGCTTTTGATACAGATCAAAATGTCTGCCTTAGCAGATGTCTTATTAAAGTCCTACACCACTGGCATATGAAGCTCCTGTGTCAGTTTTTTAATCAATTTCTTAAATTCCTCATTGCTTTTCTCTTTTTGTCTGGATTATTCATAGCAGATTCTGTTCATACAGAACATTTCCTCCACTGATCTTTCCCTAAATGCTCTAAACCATTTTTCTTCCTTCTAGGTCCTTGATTTCTGCACCTGAGTAGAGCTTCTTACTTGTTAAAGTTCTGTGCTCCATCTCTTTTATTTCTCTTCTTTTTCATCCTTTGAATGATACATTCCCCTTTCTAGTCATATTCCAATAATAGGAATCATGCCATAAAGCTTTAATTATCTATATGGAGTCAGTTTTCCACTTTGAATTATGACCTCTTGTTTGTTGATCTTGTTTGTTTCTTAAACTCTGGAGGAACTTATGTATAGATGCTTTACTCCATGAAAAAATTTTTTTATATCTTTCCTGGATCATGTATTATGGCCTTCTTAGGGTCTCAAGTACTATCCTTTCTTCATTTTAGTTATGCTCTATGGCATCTAGCTTGATGGATATGTTTTTTTAAAAAAATATTATTAATTTATTTTTTAACATTCATTTGAAAAAATTGAGGTCTGAATTCTTTCCCTTACTCCTACCCTTTCCCCACTCATAAGAGAGGTCAAGAAATGTAATAGGTGAAATAATACAAAACGGATGTCCATATTAGCCATGTTGCAAAAGCAAGAAAAATAAAGACCGTGAAAAAAATTATGCTTCATTCTGCACTCAGATTCTATCAATTTTTTCCTCTGGAGGTGGTTAGCATTTTTAAAAATAAATCCTTTGGAACTTTTTGGGATCATCGCATTGATCAGAATGGCTAAGTAATTCATAGTTAATCATTGTATAATATTGCTATTATGATGTACAATGTTCTCCTGGTTCTGTTCACTTCACCCTTCATGAATTCATTTAAGTCTTCCCAGGTTTTTCTAAAACCACCCTACTCATCATTTCTTTTTTCAATTTTATTTTTAATTTAGGAATAACATAAGCATTTCCATAACATAGTACAACAAAAAAGATGATTGTACATGAAAATGCAAATACGCACAACTTGCTATTCCTTTCAAATATACAACAAAATCATGTAAATTTCTTTTTCTTCCTTCTCATCTCTTATAGCATAATAATATTCCATATCAATCACATGCCATAACTTCTTCAGTCATTCCCCAATTTATGGGCGTTCCCTCAATTTCCAATTCTTTCCTATGTTGTGATTAAATTTTAATAAGAGGGTAAACTGAGATAGATCTTTGAACATGATAACACTTATTAGCAGAGGCATTCTACCCATCAATAAATGGGTCAATGTATTGCCTCCATTAATGCCAAAGATCCTGAGCAAGAGGACAGTTCCCATCATATAGGTTTTGGCAAATATAGAATAAAGAACAGAAAACAATAGATGATATCATGGAATTAAATGTAACGTAATTGGTTACAGAACTGAGGCATAGAGAACAACATGATTAGTTGGAAGTTTGGGGATAGCAATGACCCAACGTCTTCTTTCATGAAACTAAGAAGTGTTCATTATTTGAGTCCAGGTGTGAGATAGCAGCTCTGATGTTTGGACAGAAAACCAGACATCCTTGAAGGCTAGCTTGGTGGAATAAAGATATCAGGCCCAACTCACTTTCTGTTCACACACATTCCCCAAGTTTAGCAAAATTCCTCAAAGCAAGAAAGCTAGATTTTACACTTGACCCATTACAGGCCAGCTGAACTCTGAGTTTAAGTTCAGAGACAAAGAACTTAAATGACTTAAGCAGTTACGGGATGAAAATGGTTACAGGACAAAATCAATTAATTGTAAATAGGATCAATTAGAAAATGATACATGGTCAATCTTAATCTTCTCTGCCACCTCAAAAAGAGTTGCTACAAATGTTTGTTTGCATAGCAGTCTTTTTTGTTTTTCTTTGATCTCTTTGAGACATAGACCTAGTAGTGGTATTTCTGGATCAAAAGATATGCACAGTTTGATAGCTTTTGGGGTATAGTTCCAAATTGTTCTGTAGAATGATTGGATTAGTTTACAATGCCATCAACAATGCATTAGTGTCACCATTCTCCACATCCCCTCCTGCATTTGGTATTTTCCTTTTCTATCATGTTGGTAAATCTGATAGGCTTGAGGTGGTACTTCAGAGTTGTTAGAGCCTTTTTCATATGAGTGTGTATAGCTCTTCTGAAATTCAAATCCTTTGACCATTTATAAATTGGAGAATGACTTTCTTTTTATAAATTTGATTCAGTTCTCTATGTATTTGAGAAATGAAGCCTTTATCAGAGAAATTTGCTTTAAAATTTTCCCCCTCTAGTTTTCTGCTTTCCTTTTAATCTTGGCTCCATTAGTTTTGTTTGTGCAAAACTTTTTTTAATTTAATGTAATAAGAATTATTAATTTTACTTCCCATGGTCTCTCTTTCTCTTGATTGGTCATACGTTTTGGATATCCACGTGAAATTTTCTCCTTCCATCATACTTTTTAGTTTAAAGCCTTTTGATTAGTTAATTATGAACTTCAGTTAGGGTCACTGGAAAAAGAGAACCATTCCTTTATTTTATGTCAACATAAATCTTGTCCATATTCCTGTAAGGGGAACTTTTCTTCTTGCCTTGAGTGGAAAAGAAAAAGGTGATGTGAAACTGGACACTGTGAGAGAAGGGTACTGAACGATAATTTTATCTATTTTTGTTCTTCTATCCATCCCCAAGATGCTGATCTAGGGATAATTCTTTAGACTCAAACTGTTTTTGTTGTCACTGTTCCTTCAAGGGGAAGGCTAAGCCCAAGTTTATATCTGCAGGCTTTAATCATTCCTACCAACAGCTAGTTATGTAGACCATAAAAACTGTGAATAGTGAGTTAGCCTACTTAATGATTCAAGTCCTGTTTTTTAACAGACATTAATTGTGTGACCCGTGGAAAGTTACTTAAGCTCTCACCTCCCAAATTAATTTTCTAAGACTACATTGATATATTCCTCACTGGGAGTTACCTTCAGTCTAGGCCAAAGAAACAAAAGCCTATCCAGAGCTTTTTACTTAACACTTGTCTTCATGATATGACTTACCGTGGGAAATAAAATTGACTTTGAAACAGAAAGCATGTTTTCTAGTCATGACTTTAACTTTGTGTGCTTGAACAAGGCACTTAACATTTGGGAGATCCAATTTCCTTAATAGTAAAATAGCATTTCTTATAGTTAGTATAGGAATGATATATTAATTTGTTGAAGCTCTTTTAAAAATATAAAGGCCTATAGAAATGTACAATATTGGTATAATTTTGGTTACTTATGTAAATGTATATACTTTGAAAACAATTTATTAACAATCTATAGGTTATCTAAGAGACAAATTTTATAATTAAAGACCTTGACACAGACATGTAAGGAAAGAGTTCACTAGTAAGCATTTAACAGGAACCACTGAACTTTTTTCCTTTTTCATCTTCTTTTGTTCTTTCCTTCTTTTCTTTTTTTCTTACTTTCTTCCCAAAGCATGTGTGTGTAATAAATATATATAAAATACCTGGGCATACACATTGCAAAACAAACCCAGGAACTATATAAACAAAATTATAAAAAGCTTTTTTTTACAAATAAAATCAGACTTAAATAATTGGAGAAATGTTAATTGTTCATGAGTAGCCAGGGCCAATATAATAAAAATGACAATTTTATCCAAACTAATTTATATATTCAATGCAATCCCAATTCAATTACCAAAAATATTTTACTGAATTGGAAAATAAAATGAAAAAATTCATTTGGGAGAACAAAAAATCAAGAATACCAAATGAACTAAAAAAAATGTAAAGGAAGAAGGTTTAGCAGTATCAGATCTTAAATTATACTATAAGCAGTTATTATCAAAACTATTTGGTACTGGCTGAGAAATTGAAATGTAGATCAGTGGAACTGAGTAGACAAACAATGTGCAGCAGCAAATGAACATAGTAATCATAGTAAGCATAGTAAACATAGTATTTGCCAAGTGTAAAGACATGTTTTTGGGATAAAAATTCATCATTTGGTAAAAGTTGTTGAATAAACTGGAAAGCAGTCTGGCAGAAACTGGGCACAGACCAATATCTTATACCATGTACCAAGATGAGGTCAAAGTGGATACATGACATAGATATAAAGAGAGATGTTACATGAAAATTTGAAGAACATGGAACATGTTACTTATCGGACTTATGGGTAGATAAACATTTTACGAATAAATAAGAAACAGATCAGAGTGAGGTGAAAAATAGATAATTTTGATTACATTAAATTGTTTTTATACAAATAAACCAAATGTCACCAGTATCAGAAGGAAAGCAAAAAATTGGGAAAACACTTTTTATAGATAATTTCTTAGATAATGGCCTCATCTCAAATGTATAAAGAACTTTGTCAAATCTATAAGAATATTAATTACTCCCCAATTGACAAATGGTTAAAGATATCAACAGGCAGTTTTCTAATGAAGAAATCAAAATGATTTATAGTCATATAAAAAAAGCTCTAAATCATCATTGATTAAAGAAATGCAAATTAAAATAACCTTGAGATACCATTTTATCCCTATCAGATTGGCTAAAATGATTGAAGAGGAAAGTGACAGATGTTGGAGGGGATGTCAAAAAATTGGGACCCTAATTCACTGTTAGTGGCACTGTGAACTGATCCAACCATTTTGAAGAG
The DNA here is from genome assembly GCF_003287225.1 of Phascolarctos cinereus. Lineage (NCBI taxonomy): Eukaryota > Metazoa > Chordata > Mammalia > Diprotodontia > Phascolarctidae > Phascolarctos > Phascolarctos cinereus. Next base: position 188,720,073 of record NW_027555958.1, read on the forward strand.
CAAATTGGAAGTATGCCCAAAGAGCTATCAAACTGCCTATATCCTTTGACCCAGCAATACCACTACTAGATCTGTTTCCAATGATGATTAAATAAAAAGGAAAAAAATATGTTCTAAAATATTTATGGCAGCTCTCTTTGTGTTAGCAAAGAACTCGAAATTGCAGGCATGCCCTGTCAATTGGGGAATGACTGAGCAAGTTGTGGTATATGATCATGATGCAATACTACTGTGCCATAAGAAATGATTTTTAGAAAAACATGGATAGACTTGTATGAAATAATGAAGAGCAAAATGAGCAGAACCAAGAAAATATTGTGTATGGTAATAACAATATCATTTTAAGAACAACTTTGAATGAATAAGTAATTTTGATTATTATAAATACTCAAATTAACCACAAAGAATTTATAAAGAAAGATACTATGTGCATTCAGAGAAAGAACAGATAAATAGAAGTATGTATAGAATGATTTTGTACATGTGTATGTTGTGTGTGTATATGTGCGTGTGTGTGTGCATTTTTGTGTCTAATGGTAGCCATCTCCAGGGTGGGAGAGGCAAGAAAAAATAGGAAAGAAAAAGAAATTTACATGATAACCTTATATATTTAATAGGAATAGCAAGTTGTATGTTATTTCCTATGTTATAGAAGTGCTTGTTTTATTTCATTAATTAAAAATAAAATAAATAAAAATAACAGTTAAAAAAAAGCATGCATATAATCATGGAAAAGCTTTTGGTGTAAAACTCTCTGAAGAGTGTTTTCAGGCTATGAGCTTCTTTAGGGCAGTGTTCATATCCTTGTTCCTCAGGCAATAGATGACAGGGTTCAGGGTTGGGGGCACCACTATATAGAACACAGACAACAATAGATCCAGATTTGAGTCAGTGTCCAAAGGTAGGCTTAGATAAGATATGGCTACAGTCGTAATAAAAAGCATGAGAACAAAGAGGTGGGGTACGCAAGAAGAAAAGGCTTTTGACCTACCCTCTGCAGTTGGAATCTTCAGCACAGTTGAAAAAATGGGACCATAAGAGACAGTGATGAAAATACAACAGAGAATTGCTAAACTGAACCCAACACCTGTAGTGACGTCAAGTCCGATGTGTACATCAGAGCAAGAGATTCTGAGTAAGGAAGGGATGTCACAGAAGAACTGATGTATCTCATTGGAGCTACAGAAAGGCAAAATGAATGTACTAACCGTGTATAGGACCCCAAACAAACCTCCAGTGAGCCAGGAAGCAGCTGCCATCTTTACCCAAGCCTCCTTGTTCGTGATGACTTCATAGTTCAGGGGCTGGCAGATGGTCACATAATGGTCATAGGACATCATGATGGTGCAAAGAAAATAACTGAAAAAAGCTGTAATATACATTTCAACAGAGAGATGAAATAGCTGTGGCTCAGGGAATTTGCAGTGGATTTAGGGACTGTGGCAGAAATTAGACAAAAAACTGAAAAAGACAAGTTCTTCAGGAAAAAGTACAACGGGGAATGGAGGTGTTCCTGAAGAGAGATGAGGGTGAAGATGAGCAGGTTCCCTGTGAGAGCCACCAGGTAGATCAGCAAGAAGAGCATGGCATGTAAGACCCGAAGCTCCCAAATATTGGAAAAGCCCATGAGGAGAAATCCTGTCACCATGGTGAAGTTGGCCATGCTCCGAGAGTTCCCTTGACTGTCTGCACAGAGAAAAGAAGCAGCTATCAAATGATGAGAACAATCAGTGTGCTGAGTAGCATATCTTAGTTCAGGCCTACACTGTGACTTGTGTAAATCAGAGTCCCTTTGTCTACTTTGGCTTGGTCATTTGCTAAATGAGTAGATGAAACTATATCAAAATATCTTAACTTTAGGTCCATTAATTTAGATTTTAAAAAATTTTAATAATGACACTTAAACATAGATGATTTCTTTTGAAATCTATTTTATTTCATGCATTTAAAGATCTTATTCTGAAGATGGCTCCATTAGCTTTACCAGAAGGGGCTGAAGACACAAAAAAGGCTAAGAACTTCTTAACTAAATGATTTTAAGGGCTCTCTTACCTTCCAAAGGCTCTATGTTTCTTGGAACAGTATCCTTACCTTTAAAAACATGACAATAGTTGTAATACCTCTCTAAATTGTATGATTTTTAAGGATTTGAGCAATGTTTTATTACAAGTACCTTGTGAGGTAGAATTTTCAAATAGTGTTATTGCCATTTTCAACATAAGAGACTTAATACTCAGAGACGTATTGTGACTTTCTTGTGGTCATAGGAGAAATGTTAGAACTTGGATGCTAACATGGGCTTTTGATTCCAAGGCCAACTTGAAAGCTCCTCCAGGTTCCTATACTGAGGCAAACCTGGACTTTCTTTTCATGAACAAATAGCTTTCTTCCTATTCTATCAAGAATAAAGGTGATGTAGATTCTCTAACAATTTTAAATGATGTCCACTGCCCAGGATAGTTCACCCAACCAAGATTTGTCATATTGATAGCCTCATTACACCAAAGAAAGGCAGTGGATTTGACACCAACCTGGGCCATTTAATTTTATGCTCTCGCTTAGCAAAAGGGAGTTACTGTGCCACCAGTAACTCAGAACAGCCATCTTGATTTGCAAATCTGTTGTCAAGTGGAGAGCTAACTCCCAAACCACCTCTGTCTGTGGTGTCCTACCATCTTTGGTGGAATAACTATCCCTCTGGATTCTGAGTTGTCTTGCCTGAGTTAAAATACCCATGTATTTAGAGGAAGCTTAGTGGTGTAGTGGATAGACTGCCAGAACTGGAATCTAAAAGTCCTGAGTTTAAATCTGGGCTCAGATACTTACTAGCTGTGGGACCCTGGATAAATCATTTAATTTCTGCTTGTTTCAGTTGCCTCATCTGTAAAACAGGAATAATAATAATACCTACCTCCCAGGATGTTGTGAAGGTTAAATATGAGTAATAATAATGAAGCTCTTAGCAAAGAGCCTGGAACATAGTAAGCAGCTAAATAAATGTTAGCTATTATTGTTATTGTTATTTATCTCTAGAAACTCATGAATTACATCAAAAGGTATATCCAAAGGAACTACTGATCTCATGAAGGATATGCAGAAACCAATCTGTGCTTTATTACACAAACAAAAGGAATTACTGATAAGTGTGTTTTTGAAACACTTTTCAATGAAGTTTTATCAGTCATCTTCTGTGTATAAAAATTTCTTCTAGACCTGTCTAGTCTAAAAGAGGAACAATGTCCAGTCCTAGGCCTTTAGGCACTTCTAGTCTCTCAGGTGCCAAGAAAGATATCCAAAGAATTTCAATACAAATTGGAATGAAATAAATTCATAAGATCATAACAGAGTCCAGGGAGATGTGAGATTGAGAGTTTACTTCAGACAGGATCAGGGACAGCTTCATGCTATATGGAGCTTTGTATACACACATACATACATATGTATTTCTGTCTCCATTTCATGTGCTAATGTGGGTGGTTTGTGTAAGAAAGCACAAGGTTGTTTAGACAGTGGGTTGGATTTCTTCAGGCAGAAATATTTAGGTTGTTGAAGGAGATATTCCATGTTTAGTGGTAGGAGATACAGAGAAAGAGGAATGGATAGGAAGAGGGATTTTCTATTTTCTAACCTACAGGCTTTTAAAAATTTTAAGTATTGATTTTAAGAGGTTTACTTTCAATTGAAATTCTGGTATTCTTAGTAAATTGCCCAATTTTTGCATGCATCATTCCTCATAAACCTATTCTTTGTCTTCCCTGGTCCCACCAGTCCTTATATCCTTTAGTACTTTCCTTGGTAATCACCCCTATTCTGACCTTTCTTGCCTTTCTAATTGGGACCTTATATTTAACCAATTTCCTTTCCTTTTTATTCATTTTTTCCCTTGGCTAATTGAAGATTTCATCTAACAAAACCAATCTTGACTATTCCTACCATCTGCCTCCTCTGATCATACCTAGGTACTGTGGGATGGAACTGATGAAAGTTAAAATTGTTCTAACTGGGTCCACTACCAATTTTAGTTATCTGACCTAAACTGGTTCCTCACTTTAGCAAGGCAATCTCTTTTCCTTCTCAAATTTATTTTTGATTGCGCTTTCTACCATCTTTTCTCCCAAACTTATCTTCTTTCCTTGCTACAAAATAAATGAAGTCTTCATTCTTCGTTTAGGAAAAGAGGCCATCTTTGGTATGATGCTTCTTTTCTCCTTTTTCACTCATAGCTCCTTGATAGTATCCTTTATTCTTTCTTCCTTTACTCTTCTCTGATGAAAGTGAAGATGTCAGGAGGCCCTTCTTCTGACAAAGGTGAAACTATGATTTTCTTGAACATTTCCCCTCCTTATTAAAATGGCTCCATTTTTTCTCTCCCTCTACTTTTTCTTTATCTACTCTTTCCTTTCTGGCTTCCTAAACATATCTAAAATTTCCCCAACCTTAAAAGACCCTTATCAGATCTGACAATCCTTAACAAACTATCTTCCCATATATCCCTTCCCTTTCTCAAATTAAGTCCTAGAACTATTCTGTCTACACTTTGGACTCCACTGTTTATATGCTAACATTTCCTAAACCCTCTATGATCTGCTTTATGACCTCATTAGTCACTGAAACTATCTTTTCCTAAGTCACTAATAATTTGTTAATTGATAGATCTGATAGGCATTTCCTTAATCATCATTCTTGTTTACCTTTATGGAGTCCTTGAAACTATTTAATACTTTCTTCTCCTAGTCTTTCTTCTCTGGGTTTTCCTGACTATTCCCTCTCTTGGTTCTCTTTCCACCCATTTTGTGACTCACTGGTATTTTTTTCTTGCAAGGTCATCCTTACAATATATTTTTCTAATTGTGGGTTGATGCCAAGCTTTTGTTTGAAGTTCTCTTTTAAGCTCTCTGTATCCTCTGTCTTTGTGATCTTATCAGTTAACATGAGTTTGTTAATCTTCTCTATGATGACTAGTCCCACATTTGTACTTCTGACCTAGTTTTTTTCCTGAGCACCAATGCTGAACCATAAACCATTTGGACATTTGAAAATAGATATCCTATAGATAGCTCAAACTTAACATGTTCAAAGGGAAATCATTATCTCTATCACCTTCCCCCTCCCCATCCCCTATCCCAAAAGAGCTCTCTGCTTCTGAAGTTTCTTACTTCTATCAAGGTAGCATTCATTCTTTATATCACCCAGATTCAGAACATTACTGATATTCTTGTTCCCTCACTTTCACCTACAACAGAAATCCAATAAGTTTCCACATCTTGTGCCTTTTATCATCACATCTCTATCTACCATCCACATTGTCTCTATTCCTTCCATTTTGTCAGCTACCACCTAATTAGTCTCTGATTACCTAGCAGTAGACTCTTTAAATAACCTCTTAACAGGGGTCCCAGTCTTAGGTCTATCACAACTACAATCTATTCTTCACATAACTGCCAAACTGGCTTTTCTAAAGCAAAATGTGAGCGTGACATTACCCTACTCACCAGACTTCAAGGGCTCCCCAATACTTCCAGGATCAAATACAAACTGTTCTGTTTGGCAACGTTTGGTGAATCAGGACTCAAATTTTCTTCTCAGCCATGTTGCACATCACTCTTCTCTAGGCCCCCACAGTCAAGCCCCAAATGCCTTCTTACCCTTCCTCTTACATGGCATATCATATCCCCTCTCTGGGACATTGCACTGCTCTTCTCAATGCCTGGCATGCATTTCCTCCTCAGTTCAGTAGAGTAGAGTTCCCAATTTTTCAAGTCTTATCTAAAGTCCCCCATTGAGAACCTACTGCCAGCTTATTAGCACAATTGCTGGGGGTTTTTGTGACACTTCAGGATTTAATCCTGCTAGTAGACCTGTGACTCATTTTGAGAAAAACAAATATTCTGGTATCCATTCGATTAAATTTAAAATTCATTTTTCTTCTACCTCAAAGGCCCCCAAATTTATGTTCCATCTAGAATTGTGAATTAATTGCCCACCTCTGCCAAAACAAAATAATCCCCAATGCATAACCCTGTAAGCTCTTTCTCAATTTAACCATCTCCTTGCTTTTTCCTCTGAAATTGCCTGGTATCTGTTAGATATTGATTTTTATATATTTATATATGTATATCCTGCTCCCTGCCCCCCTAAAATAGCCTATAAGGTATTTGAAGGCAAGGATTGTTTTGAGTTTTGTCTTTGTATCCCTAGAACAATGATTGATCTAAAATAAGAACTTGAATAATACTTGTTGATTGATTGGAGTCAGCCTTTAAGTGATTTTTTTCAGTAAAAGGCCTTAAGGGGCATTGGAAAAGTTAGAGTGCCTCATCATATAATTCCAAACTTCCTGAAATGATTAATTTTACTGTTTTAGAGTACCTGAAATTTTCCTACCTCTTTAAAGATAGCTAAGTTGGATTGTGGTTTTTAATTTTTTTTTTTGCACTGGTTGAGATCAGGTGTCAGAATGAATATTTTGAAGGAATTGAGAAAGGCTGTATAACTTTGAAAGTGGAGACAGCATGAATAAAGTTAGTCCTAAGTGGGTAGAGTGATAATTGGGAGGAATGGAGCCAATTCTGAAGTCTGACCAGGTAGCAAGGGAGCAACATAAGGGATTTGTACTATTAGAGGGTAGAGAAGAGAAGGTGCTAAAATTTAGGAGAGAATAAATTGGAAGTGGGAAGATCTCTAAATCAGTCCTCTTCACCTTCTCTTCAGTTTCTCTTACACTTTGCCCTTATTTTGAAGCCTGAGACCTTGTTTACAATCACAATATAAGTTGTCATATTACTCTCTACATTTACTCATATGGTCTTTCATATTTCTTGTCATTTCAGATCGATGGCAGACTGACTTTTTATAATCTTAGTCATAAAGATACTGTTGCATATATAGTTTCACAAAAGAAAGTGAAAGTTCATACTTTGTAATCCATTTACTTCGTCAATCCATTGCATCAGACCATGAGATCTCCATACATTATCCAATATGATTATGTGGAGGTGGAATAATTCTTCAAAAGTGGAGGGGATTCATATACCCAGTTGTTACATGAAGAGGAAACAAAAAATTCTGCTGACCCTTTTTCTAATTTCTTGTCCCAGGATGACCCCACCATTTCCTAGACTCACTGCAAGTATATTGGAATACAAAACCTTTGTGTCTTCTTAGGTATGGTTAATACTTTTTTTTTTTTTACTTTGGTTGTAGCATTTAAAGCATCTGTAAACAATCAAGTTTCTTAGAACCCACTCAGTTCTTCTAATGTTGAAATACTTGCCAGATGCTTGCATCATTTTATTTTCCTTTAGGGATGCAAGACCTCTACTTTTTGGGCATCGTGGGAGGATGAAAGAGCTGGAGTTCTCTAGAGTGTTCCTACAGCCATTCTGTGTCATGGGCCCTAAGTCCCCAAGTAGCTCAGGCTCCTGAACCTACTGCCAGCTTATTTGTATGACTCCTGGTGACTGTGGAATATTTTAGGATTCAATAATCCCTAGATCCTAGGCCTCATGTTGATAAAGAACCATAAATATCCAAATATTCATTTGATTAAATTTAAAATTCATTTTATTCCCTGCCAAACCCCTCAAATTCAGGTTCCATGGAGAATTACTACTTATTTGCTCACTCTTGTAAAAGTGAAATAATCCCAGCAACAAAATGTGTTAGGAAAATTTACACACAAGAGTGATTATTACTGATACCATACATGATTGTTATTGTTTATAATTTTTAATTTGTCAAAAGAAAGGCATAGTTTTTTAACTTCGATTAGTTGACACATTTGTTGTTTTTGCATTCTCAGTGCCTGACAGATAGTACGCATTTATCATGTCATAGAAAGAAGTCATGATGTTATCCCTTCATTTCTTTTGATAGAGAGGGAAAGCTCTTACAGATGTTTTGCTAATTGAAGTCCTCTTATGAATACTACATGATGCATCTTCATCAGTTCCCTAAATTCCTTGTTACTTTTCTTTTTTTGCTAGATTATTCATAGCACACTTTTCACACAAAACACTTTCTCCATTATCTTTCCCTGGATGCTCTAAACTATTTTTCCTTCGGGGTCCTTGATTTTCTGACATGAGTATAACTGTTCCTCCATGTGCCAACCCTTTTATTCCTCCACTTTTTTTTCTTTGAATAATATATCTCTCTATCCATAGTCTGGTATTGGGATTTGTTCCATAAAATTTTAATTATATATATGAGGTCAAATTTTCCACTTTGAATCAAGACTTCTTGTTTGTTCACCTCGTTTGTTGTCTAATTTGTCTAATGATATAGACTTTCTCGCCCATAAATTTCTCTTTCTCTTTTTTCCCCTTGGACTTTGTGTTGTGGCCTTCCCACAATCTTTCTTCATTGATTCTTCTTATACTTTATGCCATTTGGCTCAGTAGATATTCATGTAAAATTCTTTCCTTTCATTATCTCCTTTAGATTAGTTTTTCTTTCAGCTGCTACCTGGAGTTGTTCATTGGCACAAGTGTGAAGGGCTGAAATCTATCTGGAACTATTCATATCGTTTTACTTCTCTTTCAACTTGATGGTTTTTTTTTTACTTTCTGAGAGGATTTCAAGCATAGGACTACTTAGTAGTAGTGCCATGAACGAATGAATCAAACGGTGAAACAAAAAGCAGTTATTCAGTCTTCATTGTGTGCCAGACACTGTCCTGATGCTGATAATTTAAATGCAAAAATGATAGATTCTCCATTCTTAAAGAACTTATATTCTAATAGAGGGAGATAACACATATAGTGGAATACTAGCTAAGAGAAATAGTTCTGCATTGAGTAGTCTTAGGGATAGGAGTTGCTTCATCAAGCAGCCAGTTGACATGAATGGCAAGTAGGGCTGGTGGCAACAATGTGGCTGAACTGGATGTTTAAGATAAATTGGATTTATAGAGATTATGTCATTTTGAATGTGCTTTCACATATATTATCACATACATTCTCATGTGACTGCTAGATGACAATACCTGATTTTGTAGTAGGCTGGTCCAGAGATCCAAAGTTCTTGAAAAAACACCAAACCAGGGCCTCCCCAGTGGGGCCTATTCTAGCTTTAACAGGGTCCTTAGCTGCTTCTGTCTGAGAAAAATTATTATTTTCTATTATATTAATAACCCATTATTAATTAGGATGAAAGGCTTTATATTTACTCATTCAGGGACCAGCCCTTGTAGATCAGTCAGCCAGTCTTTCAACGGCATGGCTGATGGAGGAGAATGCCTTAATTCTTGGGGTACATGCTCCTTGATCTTGGGCAGAACCCCACCCAATTAGGAGACCTTACTTCTGTTTGAAGTGCAAACACAGTCTTATCTAGAGGAAGTGTTGCCCTGAGGGAATAAGCCCATGTACTTGCACCCCTCCATTGGAGTTTAGGGTCGTGAAAGAGAAAACCAATGAGAGTGGTCTGGGTACAGGTGCATTCCTCTGTCCAGATTGCTGGAGGTGCTGAGTCTTATGATCTAGCTATGTTAGTAGCAGAAGCTGAAGACTTTTAGCCCACCCCCTCATTAATTGTTCACCAATCAGGGTTGATTTTCACCTGTCAGGGGCATCCCCTTTTCCAAAAGTATATTAAGGCTTACTGAGAGAAACCACTGATCATTAATTTATTGATTATTAGCTAGCCTAATTAAGAAATTGATTATTAATTACCCAGAAAATCAGTCTCAGACTTTTAAAATTTATCATGTCATAGTTATGTGACACTGGGGATGTCACTGGCTGTCTCTGTGCCTCTTTTTCCTTATCTGTAAAATGAGAGAATTGCCTTTGATGACCTCAGAGGTCCCTCCTATACTTATATATTCCCTTCTAGTTATTTATGAGTTGATTGGGGGGGAAATGTGCTTTAGCTGTCTTACCACAAAAAGCATCTCCAAACTTGTTCATCCTCATCAGGGAACTATTTTCCATGGGAACCACAGATCAGTCCTTATTCTTGCTCCCTACTCTTACTGTTCCCTGAGAAACTGTCTGCCAAGCCACCCTCCCTCTCAATTCACCCACAGTTGTCTGTTCTCTGAGACACAGTATTAGTCCTGACTTAAAAAAGCTAGATGTCCACAGATATGTTGAGGACAGAGAATGGAATGAAAAAGAACTGGGTGCTTGAGTAGCTCTAGAAGAGTCTAGGTTAGATTTCAATATCAACTCTCTCCTTTCCTCTGCTTTGTTATTCTCCAAAAGAAAGAGAAATGTATCATCAATAATTGTTTACTAATATGTATACAAACTGGGTATAAACATACGCCTCCTAAAATAAAGCATTGTCTCTCACACTCAGCATTGACCCAAAGGAATGCTAATGACTTATTTTGGAGGAGGATGTAAGAGATAATGGATGTCAGAAACAGTCTGAGGTTATTACCCATGAGAAAGACTCCCAAGCTTTTAGTAGTGACAGTGTTGTGGTTTTATTGCAGAAACAAATAAGCACATACACGATAATCAGAAATTCCCTCCTGACACAAAGAACCTGATTATACTTAAGGGATGTCACTTTCTTGGCTTGCCACTCCATCCAAATAATATGTAAGCTTCAATATCTCACTCTGCATACCATTCCTGATATGTAAGCATAGAGGCTTACAAAGCTGGAAACACAAGCAAGTTTATTTATCTGCCAGGGAAGATAAATGGTAGTGATATCATAGTTCATGGAAATTAATGACAACTAACAGTGAGCATAACTTCTTCTCAGTGGCCTATATTGACTCAGTCAGTATACTTCCTAGGCTTGAATTCTGGCTGGGCTTTGTTAGGCATTGTTTTTACATATTGATTCTCTGTTCCATGGATCCTCTGATGATTTGAAGTGTTGTTTTTCTTGGGACCTCCATTCTAGCAGCTTTCCATTTGTGATTCCTCTCACTATATATATTTTTCATCCTATGGGCCATTCATCACTGAACTTCAGCTTCTACCTGATAGCACTTCTTCCCTTTCACATGGCCATGTGTCTATCTGAGTGTCAGTTTGAAAAAATAATTCCAGATTGTCTACTTATGGAACTTTCTATTATCCCTTAATTCCAGCTCAGGCCTTACACTCTACACATCTTGCAGAGGTAAGGAACAACTTCCCCTTGCAAATAGGTCCTTCCCCAAATTCTGTGTTGGCTTCTGGTGATGTCACAGTTTTCTTCCTCTTACTTTCTTTCCCTGAGTAATGTGCCTCCTGCCTGAGTCAGCACTCTGTGTGAGTCCAGAGGCTTGGGAGAGCAATACATTCTTCCTCTCTGTCTCTCCACCCAGCATGATCCTCCTAGGTTGTTTGGAGGATTTATTCGGATTTCTGGGCTACCATCTAAAATACTTAGTGCAGGAGAGATAGGCAGGCAAGAATCAATCATTTGCTAAGTGTTTGCTATGTGCCAGTGTCTGTGCTAGGATACAAATTCAAGCAAAAAGAAAACATTCACTGCCCTCAAGGATCTTAAACATCTAAAAAAATCATTGGAGTGTAGGGATGGAATGAGGAAGTTCCAGTTGAGAAGACATCTGAGTCATAATGGCAAAGTCTGGAGAAAGTCAGATGCACAGCCAGGAAGGGAATGAAACATGGCCAATCTGATCCTGTCCTCAGAATGGAGGCTCCTCAAAGGAACTAAAAACCAGTGGTAGAATGGATTCATTGTCATGGAAGGGATGTTCCAGAATGAGAAGAACAAAAGTGTTGAGGAAAGTTCCAGGGTAAATAGGTGACTAAATTATGGTGGTAAAGTTTAGACAGAGTAGGAAACAGAGCTAAGAGGGATTCCTAATCCTTTTTGTGTGTGTCATGGACCATGTTGTCAGTATGAAGTGTATTGTTCTCTCCACAGAATAATATTTATAAATACATAAAATAAAATATACAGGATTATAAAAAACAATTTTACTGAAATGCTCTTATCAGATCTTTTTTAAATAAAATGACTTCAGAGTAAGAACCACTGATCTAGAGGAAAAAGAAGCTTATATCCTCTTCTCCCAATGCCTTCTATGCACAATGGATAGGAAAAAGTCTCAATTACATATGCATAAATACATGCCATTACACACACTGGTAGACAAAAAACTGCGTAGTCCCTCTCTCAAGCAGCCAGACAAGTAGAGGGGTCTTAAGCTATGTTCTATTAAGATCCTAGTAACAAAACAAAGCTAGAGGGGCAGTTAGGTGGCACAGTGAATAGAGCTCCAGCTTTGGAGTCAGGAGGACCTGAGTTCAAATCCAGCCTCAGACACATAACACTTACTAGCTGTGTGACCTTGGGCAAGTCACTTAACCCCAATCGCCTCACCAAAAAAGGCAAAAAACCCCCCAACAACAACAACAGCAAAAAAAAAAAAAGCTAGAGTGTGCTCCAAGATTAGCTGGTCAAATCCTTCATTTCTGGAGGCAGAAACTCAGCTGCAGAAAAAGGAAAGAACTTGTCTGAGTGAAAAGTGTGTGTGTGTGTGTATGTGTATGTGTATGTGTGTGTATGTGTGTGTTTGTTTGTGTGTATGTTGCCTATGTAAGTTATATAGTTATTCCTTCTACATCACAACTTTCCCCATCATGGTTTTAATATATCATGGGTCAGCATAAGAAATTAAATGGGAATATTTGGGGAGTTTTGTGGAAGTCACAGATTATACTCAAAAGCCAGTAGATGACACAGAGTCTATGACCAAATACCTAACCCAAATTTTACAATAAGGTACTATAAACACCCCGTAAAAGAAAAAGAAAAAAATCAAACTTCTTCTCTGGTATGAAGGGAGGGCCAAAAAATTTTACTTGGATTTTCCAGATTTTTTGGAGGGGGACAACAAACCACTAACCCCTGCTAATGTGGAAGGGATAACTGTATATATCCATATCCATATTGTCTAAAAGTGACTCACAGGAAGGCATGAATGGTTATGTTTAGATTAATGCCAATATTCTTTTAATGGAAACTTTGATTCCTGAGGAATCAAAGGGGAAAAGGGAGGGGGAAAAGGGAAAAAGACATGGCTGGAGCTGTGATAAAAACTATGAGAACAAAGAAATGGGGCACTCAAGCAGAGAAGACTTTAGACTAATTCTCTGTTTTTGGAATCTTTTCAGTTGAAAAAATGGGACCATATGAGATATTAATGGAAATGCAGTAAAAAATCACTAAACTGAACCCAATAGTTATAGTCACATCAAATGCAATGTATGTATCAGAGCAAGACGTTCTAAGCAGGAAATGCAAAACACAGAAGAACTGATGGATCTCCTTGGTGCTAAAAAAGGCAAAACTTATGAATTAACTGCTTTGGCCCCAAGCAAACCCCAGTGAGTCAGGGAGCAGCTTCCATCTTCACACAAGTCCCTGTTATCATGTCCACTTCAGGGATGTACAGATAACTGCATAGCAGTCAGAGGACATCATTGTGAAGAGAAAAAGCTCTGAGGATGCAAAGAAAATAACTAAAAGAGCTGTAATATACACTACAACAAAGACATGAAATAGCTTTGTTTCAGGGAGTTTGAAATAGATTTAAGAACTGTGGTAGAAATAAGGTATAGATCTAAAAAGGACTAGTTGTTTGGAAAGAAGTACATGAGGGTGTGGAGGTGCCCATCTAGAGAGATGAGGGTGAAGATGAGCAGTTTTCCCACCAGAGCCACCCAGTAGTGTTTGCTAGGCTGTCGTTTCTTAGAAATTTGGGCACTCTAATGGATCTGGGGTGTCCATGATATGGACAATCCTTCAAACATGCAAATCATAACACATCTATGCCTTTATCCAACATGACTCTGGTAAATGTCCTCTTGAAAATCCTCCAAAAGGGGTTCACTCAACATGCTACAGAAATAAAGTTCAGGAATATGGCAAGAAGAAAAAAAATTAATTTCTATTATATAATTGGGTAGGGAAAGTCTCAAATACATAATTAGGATACATTTCTCTGAAATTTTTAGAATTGACTTTGGCATAGTCTTATATAGGGGCAGGGAAATGATGAGATTACCTTGCTATCTTCCCCAACAACCTGCTGGTTCACACTTTGTAATGGTCAAAATAAGTTATTTGCTCAGAGTGTATAAATTTTGAAAATCATTTATTAACAATCTCTAAGAGACAGCATTCCCTAACTAATGACCTTGACATAGGCAAACCAGGAAAGAGTTCAAGTCATAAGCACAGAAAGGCCAAAACTGATTTCCTTTTCTTTCTTTTTCCAGTCATGGAAAAGATCTTAAAATTAATCCCTGTGAGAAGTGTTTCCCATCTATTAGTTTCATCAGAGAAGTCTTGATATCATTGTTCCTCAGGCTATAGATGACAGGGTTCAGGGTTGGGGGCACCACTGTATAGACTATAGATAATGACAGATCTAGAACTGAGTAAGGTTCCTGGTGTGGCTTTAGATAAGCAATGACACCTGTTGTGATAAAAACTATGAAAACTATGAGATGGGGCAAGCAAGTGGTGAAGGCTTTTGACTGACCCTCTGTGGTTGGAATCTTCAGCACAGTTGAGAATATGTGACCATAAGAGATAGCTATGGAAATAAAGCAGAGAATCCTTAAAGTAATCCCAATAGACAAAGTCACATTTAAAATATGTATATCAGAGCAGGAGAGCCTAAGCAATGAAGGGACATCACAGAAGAACTGATAGATCTCTTTGGAGCCACAGAAAGGCAAAGTGAATGTACTACCTGAGTACAGAGCCCCTAACAAACCTTCACTGAGCCAGGAAGCAGTTGCCATCTTCATATAAGTCCCTCTGGTCATGATGACTTCATAGTGCAGGGGCTGAGAGATGGCCACATAGCGTCATAGGACATTATTGTGAGGAGAGAAAGCTCAGATGCTGCAAAGAAAATTACTAAAAATAACTGTAATACACACCCCATGAAAGAAATGGAATGGCTATGGCACAGGGAGTTTGTGATAGATTTAGGGAGTGTGGTAGAAATAAAGCAAAGATCTAAAAAGGACAGGTTCTTCAGGAAGAAGTACATGGGGGAGTGGAGATGCTCATCAAGAGAGATGAGGGTGAAAATGAGCAGGTTCATCACCAGAGCCACCAGGTACATCAGTAAGAAGAGCATGGCATATAAGACCCGCAGCTCCCAGGTATTGGAAAAGTCCATCAAGAGGAATCCTGTCACCATGGTGAGGTTGGTCATGCTCGAGGAGTTCTCTTGATTGTCTGAACAGAAAAAAAGCATTTATCAACTGATGAGAAGACTCAGTATGCTGGATGTGAAGAGACTTTGGTTCAGGTCTATTCTGTGATTTTATAAAAATCACAGATCTTTGGTTATTTGCTAAATGAGAAGATGAAACTATATCAGAGAGTCTTAACCCTGCATTCATGAATTAAAAAAACATTTTGATAATTATATTTCCTTATGGGTGATTTCCTTTGTAATCTATGTATTTTAATTTATATATTTAAATATACTATTCTGAGGAGGAAGTGGTAGGCTTCACCAGAAGCAGCCCGGGACACGACAGGTTAAGAATTCCTGAACTAAGTGATTTTTAAGGGCTCTTCTCCATTCCAAAGGCTCTGTGTTTCTAGGAATAGTATTCACAGTTTGAAAAAGATGCTAACAATAGCAATGTATCTCTAAAGTAAATGAATTTTAAGAGTTATAGAGCACTTTTATCACAAGAACCCTGTGAGATAGATGGGTCAAGTAGCATCATGCAGTTTTGGACATAAGATGCCATATCTCAGGGAAGTTATGGGTTTTCTAGTGGTCATACAAGAATTGTCAGAACCTGATTGCTAACCCTGTGGTTCTGATTCCAAGGTTCAGTTGAAAGCTACTCCAGGTTCCTGTACTGAGGCAAACCTGAGCTTTCTCTTCATCAACAAATGACTTTCTTCCCATGCTTCAAAATGTTAATGATATAGATAGATTCTCACACAATTTGAAATGATGTCCACTGTCTAAGATAGTAACCCAACCAAGGTACTGTTGTATTGACAGCCTTATTATCCCAGAATAATAAAATTGTTATGCAAATGAAGTCAGTGTCATGGATATGACACCAACTTGGGCCATTTTAATTTTATATTATCCCTTAATCAAAGACTATGCCACCAGTAACTCAGAACAGCCATCTTGAAATGCAAATCCATTGTCAACTGGAGAACTAATTCCCAACTGGAGAACTAATTCCCAAATCATGTTTATTTGTGGTGAGTCTGTTCTATTTTCTTTGTATGATGAAGGCAGAATGGAAAATGACTGCCCCTTTGGAGTCTGATTCATCTTGTTTGAGTTAAAGTACCCATCCATCTCCAGGCAGTGGGGTGGAGCAATGGATAGAGTGCCAGACCTATAGTTATGAAGACCTGAGTCTAAATCCAGGCTCAGACACTTATTAGCTGTGGGTCTCTGGACAAATTATTTAATTTCTGCTTGCTTCAGTTTCCTGATTTGTAAAACAGAAATAATAATAACACTTACCTCCCAGGGTTGTTGTGAGGATCAAGTGAAATAGTAATTATAAGTCTCTTAAGATAGTACCAAGCACATGTCAATTGCTATATAAATGTTAGCTGTTAATATTATAAATCCTCATTAACTTATAAGTTAACATGCAAATATATGCCTGAAGGACCCTCTACTCTCATTAAAGATATACAGAAACAAACTTGTACTGTGCACACAAGACAATGGAATTACTGATAAGCATGTTTCACTGATACTTTTCAACAGTTTTATCAATTGTCTGCCCTATACAAAGCTCTGTTCTAGACCTGTATAGGGTATGTAGATCAACAGTGCCTAATCATAGGCCTCATGAACCTTCTGGACCGTTAGGGAGATGAGAAATATTTGCAAATAACTACAATACAAATTAGAATGAAATAAAGCATAAGAGCATAACAAAGGGTTTAGTGAGATGTGAGAGTGAGAATTAGCTTCTGGCAGACAGAAAGACACACACATATACATATGTATGTATATCTACATGCACATGTATGTATACTGTATTACAGAACCTTATGCAGTGAGGTGGGTTTTAAACAGTGGGCTGGATATCTTCAGGCAGGAATATTTAGATTTTTGAAGGAGATATTCCAAGTATGTTGCTAGTAAATACACAGAAGCAGAAATGGAAAGGTCAAGTTTGGAAAGACGGATTCTCTATTTCTCAACATAAAGACCTTTTAAAATCCTAAGTATTGACTTTAAGAGGTGTAGTTGCAATTGGAATTTTGGTATTTCTACTAAAATTTCAAAGCCTTCCTCTCCCTAATCATGTTCTTTGTCTTCCTTGGGACCTCCAGTCCTCATATTCCTCAGTACTTTCCTTGGCAATCTCCCTGCTCTGATTTAACTTTCCTAATTGGGACCCTGTGCTTATTGGGGACACTATACTTAATCGATTTGTCTTCTCTTGAATCACTTGCTTTCTTGAATAACTGCAGATCACATCCATTAAAATTAACTTGTGATTACTCCTGCATTCACCTTCTTTAATCCTATTTAGGTGCTATTGAATGCAGCTGATGAAAGTCAAAAACTACTAATTAGCCCCATGGCCAATTTTCATTATCTAATCTCAACAAGGCAATTCATTTTTTCCCCCTCAAATCATTTTTTAAAAAATCACATTCTTTACTTTGTCTTTTCCCAAACTTATCTACTCTCTTTAAATTTCCCCAATTCTTTTTAATTGACAACTCTTATAAGTTAGGACTTCATTTCATACTTCATTTAGAAAATAGAGACTATACTTGGTGAGATTCTTCTTTTCACCTTCTTTTTCAGTCATAATTCCGTAACATCCTCCATTCTCTCCTCCTTTAGTCCTTGATGATGATGTGAGGTGACAAATCTCCAGACAAAGGTCAGACTTTACCCATACCTTTGATCCTTTCCCATCCAGTCTTTATTATCTTCATTCTTTTCTCTCCTTCTGAATTTCCCTATCTACTGGTTCCTCCTCCCCTGCTTATAAATACACCTACGTTTTCCCCACTCTTAAAACAAAACAAAACAAAACAAAACACTTCATTAGACCTTACGATCTTTGAATACAAGTTATCTTTCCATCTCTCTCTTCCATAAGTCTAGAATAATGCTGCCTACACTTTTGGACTCCACTGACTGTCCTCTCACACTTCTAACTCTGCTATAATCTGCTACATGACCTCATCAGCCACTTAAAATGATCCTTTCCTGAGAAACGAATTAATTTGTTAAATGATAGATCTGATTGCCTTTTCTCTAGCCTTACTCTTCATAGCCTCCATGCAGTATTTAAAACTGCTGGCCACCTCCTCCTCTTAGCGCTCTGAATTTTTCTGACCTTGCCCTCTTTCGGTTCTGTTACTTTAAAAAAATTTTTTTTAAAGGCAATTGGGGTTAAGTGGCTTGCCCGGGGTCAGCTAGTAAGCTAGTAAGTGTCAAATGTTGGTCTGAGGCCCTATTGGAACTCAGATCCTCCTAACTGCAGGGCTGGTGCTCTATCTACTGTGCCACTTAGCTGCCCCTTTTGGTTCTATTCTTATGTATCTTATGACTCACTCTTAGTTTCTCCTGCTGATTCATTTTTACAACATGCAAAGTGTGGGTAGATGCCAAAGTTTTGTTATAAGCTCTCCTTTATGTTCTTCCTCAATCCTTATCAGTTCACATAGGTTCATCTAGTTTCTCTATAATGATGAGTCCTACATCTATATTTCCTGACCTAGTTTCTCTCCTGAGCACCAGTGTTGCATCATCAAATGCCTAATGGACATTTTCAAAGTGGAAGTCCTATAGAAATCTCGAACTCAACATGTTCAAAAAAAGGAATTATCTCTACTAAGTGTTCTCACTCTCCTCTCCCCACCATCCTAAAATAGCCCCCTGTTTCTGAAGTTCCTTACTTTTATCAAGTCCCTTTCTTTCAGTCATCCCGATTCAGAGCTTTACTGATATTCTTGTTACCTCACTCCCACCTACCACAGATGTCCAGTAAGTTTCCACATCTTGTGCTTTCTGTCTCCACATCTCACATTGTCTCTGTTCCTTTCATTTACTTAGCTACCACTTTAGTTCAGTCTCTGATTACCTATCACTAGACTCTTTCAGTACCCTCTTAATTGTAGTCCCAGTCTCAATGGGGACAGGTCTGTCCCCACTACAACCCATTCTTCAGATAGCTGCCAAACTGGCTCTTCTAAAGCAAAATCTGAGCATGGCCCTACTCCACTCATGTTCCCTAATGCTCCTGGGACCAAATATAAACTGCCCCATTCTACATGAATTCTTTTCTGTTTTAAACAATTCCTTGCTTTTCCCCTTGAAGTCCCCTTGCATCTGTTTGATATTCTTTTTAATATACTTATATACATATATATATATCTTGCCTTTCTGAAATAGTTTATATAATTTTTGAAGTCAAGGACTGTTTTCACTTTTGTCTTTGTAGCCCCAGAACAATGACTGACCAAAAGTCATTAATTTATGCTTATTGGTGGATTAAATTCAGCCTTTAGTTCATAGGTCATTCCTTAGGTCATAGGTTTTAAGGAACAGTGGCAAGGTAAATGCACCTCATGATATAATTCCAAACTCTATGAAATGCTTAACTTTGCTATTTTATATTACCGGAAATTATATGATGAAAAATAATTACATTAAATGCTCTTTTTTCTTTGATACTGGCTTGAGATCAGGTGCCAGAATGAATGTTTTGAAGGAATACTATTGAGAATGGATGTCTGATTCTGGAACTGGAATCAGCACAAAGAAAGTTAATGGGTAAGGTAGAAATTAGGAGAGGGGAGCCAACTCTGAAGTCTGACCAGGTAGCAATGGAGCAGCATGAGAGATTTGTACTATTAAAGGGTAGAGAAGAGAAAATACCAAAATTTAGGAGGAAATGGAAGTAGGAAGATCTCTAAAGCAATTTCTACCTTTCCTTCAATTTCTCCCACACTTTACCCTCATTTTCATACCTGAGACTATGTTTATAGTCACACATACAAGCTGTCAGAAACAACCTTTGCATTTACTCACATGGTCTTTCATATTTCTTTCACATTTCGGATCAGTAGTGGCATAACTTTTTATAATCATAGTCATAAAGATACTGATGCATATATATTTTTTCACAAGAGAATGTGGAAGTTCATACCTTGTAATCCATTTATTTCTTCAATCCATTGCTTGAGAGTCAGACTATGAGATCACCATACATTATTCAATATGCTTATGTGGAGGTGGAGAATTTTTTCAAAGTAAAGGTGATTCATATTCCCAATTATGACATGAAGAGGTAACAAAAATTTTTGCTGATTCTTCTTCTAATTCCTGGTCCCAGTATGACCCCATCATTTCCTAGCATCACTGCAAGTATACTGGGGTAGGATGCCTTAGTTTCTCCTTGTCTATGATTTGATACTTTTCTACTTTGACATTTGGTTATCTATAAAGAATCAAGTTTCTTAGAACCCAGTAAGTATTTCTTCTGATGCTAAAATATTTGGCAGAAGCTGGCATCATTTTATTTTCCTTTAGGGATGCAAGCCCTCTCATTTTGGGCATCCTCTGAGGATCATAGAACAAGGGTTCTCCAGAGTGTTCCTACAACCATTCAATGTCATTTGCCCCAAGTCCCTGAGTAGCGTAGGCATGAGAACTTACTGCTAGCTTATTAGTACAACCCCTGGGAGTTGAGTGACATTTTAAGACTTTATGATATCTTATGTCTCATGTTGCTAACCACATAAATATCCTTGTGTCCACTGGCTTAAATTTAAAGTTCATTTTTATTCCAAGCTCCACCTCCCCACCAAGATTCACATTCCACAGAGAATTATGAATCAATCGCTTTCCCTTGCCAAAAGAAAATTCCAACAACAAAAATGCATACCTTAGTAAGTGTTAGGAAAAGCTATACAGAAAACTGATTATTACTGGTACTACCTACAATCTTTTTTTAAAAAATTTTCATTTAAATTAAAAGAAAAAAAAAGAAAAGAAGTATGATTTAATTTTGAAAAGTTGGCCCATTTGTTGTCCTTGTATTCCCAGTGCCTGGCACATAGTAGGCATTTATTGAACATGGGGTAGAAGTCATGAAGTTATTTACTTGATTGCTTTTGATACAGATCAAAATGTCTGCCTTAGCAGATGTCTTATTAAAGTCCCTACACCACTGGCATATGAAGCTCCTGTGTCAGTTTTTTAATCAATTTCCTAAATTCCTCATTGCTTTTCTCTTTTTGTCTGGATTATTCATAGCAGATTCTGTTCATACAGAACATTTCCTCCACTGATCTTTCCCTAAATGCTCTAAACCATTCTTCTTCCTTCTAGGTCCTTGATTTCTGCACTTGAGTAGAGCTTCTTACTTGTTAAGGTTCTGTGCTCCATCTCTTTTATTTCTCTTCTTTTTCATCCTTTGAATGATACATTCCCCTTTCTAGTCATATTCCAATAATAGGAATCATGCCATAAAGCTTCAGTTATCTATATGGAGTCAGCTTTCCACTTTGAATTATGACCTCTTGTTTGTTGATCTTGTTTGTTGCTTAACTCTGGGGGAACTTATGCTTTACTCCATGAAAAAAAAATTTTCCCATGTCTTTCCTGGATCTTGTATTGTGGCCTTCTTAGGATCTCAAGTACTATCCTTCTTTCTTCATTTTAGTTATGCTCTATGGCATCTAGCTTCATGGATATATTTTTAAAAAAACTATTATTAATTTATTTAACAAGTTTTATTTAAAAGAAATGAGGTCTGAATTCTTTCCATTACTCCAGCCTTTTCTCACCCATTGGAGAGGGCAAGAAATGTAATAGGTGAAATCATGCAAAACAGATGTCTATATTAGCTATGTTGCAAAAGCAAGAAAAATAAAGACGTGAAAAAATTATGCTTCAATCTGCACTCAGAATCCATTAATTCTTTCTCTGGAGATGGTTAGCATTTTTCTTCATAAATTCTTTGGAATTGTCTGGGATCATTGCATTGATCAGAATGGCTAAGTCATTCACCGTTAATCATTGTATGATATTGCTGTTATGGTGTACAATGTTCTCCTGGTTCTGGTTACTTCACTCTGCATGAGGTCATGTAAGTCTTCCCAGGTTTTTCTAAAACCATCCTGCTCATCATTTCTTTTTTTCAATTTTATTTTTAATTTAGGAATAAAACAAGCATTTCCGTAACATAGTACAACAAAATAGATGATTGTACACAAAACTGCAAGTCCAATGCACAACTTGCTATTCCTTCCAAATATACAACAAAATCATGTAAATTTCTTTTTTTCTCTCCCCCCCACCTCTTACAACATAATAGTATTCCATAGCAATCACATACCATAACTTCTTCAGTCATTTCCCAATTTATGGGTATTCCCTCAATTTCCAATTCTTTGCCATGTTGTGATTGAATTTTAATAAGAGAGTAAACTGAGATAGATCTTTGAACACGACAACATTTATTAGCAGAGGCATTCTACCCATCAATAAATGGGTCAGTGTATTGCCTCTATTAATGCCAAAGATCCTGAGCAAGAGGACAGTTCCCATCATATAGGTTTTGGTGAGTACAGAATAAAAGAGAAGATGATATCATGGAATTAAGCACAACATAATTGGTTACAGAACTGAGGCAAAGGGAACAACATGATTGGTTGAAAGTTTAATAGTTAGAGGACAGCAATGATCCCACTTCTCTCATGAAACTAAGAAGTGCTCATTGTTTGAGTACAGGTGCAAGAAAGTAGCTCTGATGTTTGAACAGAAAACAGAGATCCCTGAAGGCTAGCTTGGTGGAGTAAAGATATCAGGCCCAATTCACTTTCTGTTCATACACATTCCCCAAGTTTAGCAAAATTCCTTGAAGCAAGAAAGCTAGATTTTAAACTTAACCCATTATAGGACAGCTGAACTCTGAGCTAAGTTCAGAGACAAAGAACTTAAATGACTTAAGCAGTTATGGGACAAAAGCTGTTACAGGACAAAATCAGTTAACTGTAAATAGGATCAATAAGAAAATGATACAGGGTCAATCTTAATCTCAGCCACCTCAAAAAGAGTTGCTACAAATGTTTGTGTACATAGAGGTATTTTTCCTTTTTCTTTGGTCTCTTTGAGATTTGGACCTAGTATTCCTGGGTCAAAAGATATGCATAGTTTGATAGCTCTTTGGGTATAGTTCCAAATTGTTTTCTACAGTGATTGGACTAGTTTACAATGTGCTAGTGTCACCATTCTCCACATCCCCTCCTGCATTTGGTATTTTCCTTTTTTATCATGTCAGTAAATCTGATAGGTGTGAGGTGGTACTTCAGCTTTGTTTTAATTTGCATTTCTGTGATCAGTAGTGATTTTGAGTCTTTTCATATGAGTATATATAGCTCTTCTGAAAACTGCCTATTCATATCCTTTGACTAGAAATTGGAGAATGACTCACATTTTATAAATTTGATTCAATTGTCTATCTATTTGAGAAATGAAGCCTTTATCAGAGAAACTTGCTTTAAAATTCCCCCCTCCAGTTTTCTGCTTTCTTTCTAATCTTGGCTGCATTAGTTTTGTTTGTGCAAAACTTGTTTTTAATTTAATGTAATCAAAATTATCCATTTTACTTCCCATGGTCCTATCTTTCTCTTGTTTGGTCATACTTTGTGGATATTCATGTGAAATTTTCTCTTTCCATCATACTTTTTGTTTTAAAGCCTTTTGATTAGTTAATTATGAACTTCTGTTAGGGTCACTAGAGTAAGACAGCCATTCCTTTTTTTTATGTCAGTATAAGTCTTGCCCATATTCCTCTAAAGGGAATTTTGCTTCTTGCCTTGAGGGGAAAAGGAAAAGGGGATATGAAACTGGGCACTCTTTTTTTTTTCTCTGAGATAGAAGGGTACTGAAGTAGAATTTTATCTATTTTTGTTCCTCTACCCACCCCCAAGATGCTGGTCTAGGGGAATAATTTTTTTCCCCAAATTTTATCCTATATGAAACATATCTCTACAGTTATATTGAGGAGGTTGACAATGTCCACGACCAAATGCACCTGTAAATTGGAATTCTGTTGCTGACTCATCCCCAGCCTCAGCCTTCTTGTCAGCACCAGGGGGAGCAGCACTTTGTCTATATGTGTCTCTGTCAGTTTCACCTCAAGTAAGCCTGGCAGGTCGCTCACCCTCCAGACCTTTGGGCCTTGGCCTTCCTGTCTCAGGACTACTTCTGTGGAGCATGGCAGGCACTATCTAGGGAGGCAGGTGAAGGTAATCTCAGAGGTACTGAATGCCCTTTTTGGTGAGGTACCAGTTGAAATGCCTCCGTGCAAACTGCTCTTAGCATAGCCATGAGACTTTAGAGACTGCATGGCCTTCATGACATGGAGATTGTGCACATTCTGGTCTGCCAGCTCAGGGTTCTTTGGTATGTGGAAATCCTTCTTGGCTACCATTACTCCCTCCTTAAAAGGGATGGCAATTCGGTTCTTCTTGGGCATCAACGTCTCCACGGCTGTGAGGGATGCTGCTCTACTGGGAATAATTCTTTAGATCGAAACTGTCTTTGTTGTCACTGTTCCTTAAAGGGAAAGGTCAAGCCATGTTTATATCTGCAGGCTTTAATCATTCCTACCAACAGCTAGTTATGTAGACCATAAAAACTGTGAATAGTGAGTTAGCCCACTTAATGATTCAAGTCCTGTTTTTAACAGACACTAATTGTGTGACCCTTGGCAAGTTACTTAAGCTCTCACCTCCCAAATTAGTTTTCTAAGACTACATTAATAGATTCCTCACTGGGAGTTACCTTGAGTTTGGGCCAAAGAAACAAAAGCCTATCCAGAGCTTTTTGCTTAACCCTTGTCTTCATGATATGATTTACTGGGGGAAAGAAAATTGTCTTTGAAACAGAAAACATGTTTTCTAGTCATGACTCTGACTTCGTGTGGTTGAGCAAGGCACTTAACCTTTGGGAGATCCAATTTCCTTAATAGTAAAATAGCATTTCTTATGATTAGTATAGGAATGAGATATTAAGTTGTTGAAGCCCTTCCAAAAATATAAAGGCCTATAGAAATGTACAATTTTGGTATAATTTTGGTTACTTATGTGAATGTATATACTTTGAAAACAATTTATTAACAATTCATAGGTCATGTAAGAGACAACATTTTATAGTTAATGACCTTGACATAGACATAAGGCTAGAGTTTGTCAGTAAGCATATAACAGAAACTACTGATCTTCCTTCCTTTTTTCTTTTTTCTTCTTTTTTTCCTTTCTTTTCTTTTCTTTTTTTCTTTCTTTCTTCCCAAAGCATGTGTGTGTATAGAACATGTTTGGAATACCTGGGCATACATATTCTAAAACAAACCCAGGAATCATATAAACAAAATTTTAAAAAGCTTTTTTACAAATAAAATCAGATTTAAATAATTAGAGAAATGGTAATTGTTCATGAGTAGGCAGGGCCAACATAATAAAAATGACAATTTTATCCAAAATAATTTATATATTCAATGCAATCCCAATTCAATTACCAAAGAATATTTTACTGAATTAGAAAACAAAATAACAAAATTCATTTGGAAGAACAAAAAACTCAAGAATATCAAAGGAACTAATAAAAATGTAAAGGAAGAGGGTTTAGCAGTATTAGATCTTAAACTATTCTATAAGCAGTTATTATCAAAACTATGTGATAACTGGCTAAGAAATTGAAAGGTATCAGTGGAACAGAGCAGACAATTTGCAGCAGCAAATGAACAAAGTAATCTTGTATTTGACAAATGTAAAGACATGGTTTTGGGATAAAAATTCATCATTTGGTAAAAATTGTTGAATAAACTGGAAAGCAGTGTGGCAGAAACTAGGCATAGACCAATATATCTTACACCATGTGCCAAGATAAGGTCAAAATGGACACGTGAAATAGATATAAAGAGAGATGTTATAAGAAAATTTGAAGAACATGAAACATACTGTTATCAGACATGGATAAAAGAATAATTTATAAATAAATAAGAAACAGATCAGAGTGAGGTGAAAAATAGATAATTTTGATTACATTCGATTAAGTTTTTGTACAAATAAACCAAATGTCATCAATATCAGAAGGAAAGCAGAAAATTGGTAAAACACTTTTTATACGTAGTTTCTCAGATAAAGGTCCCATCTCAAATATATAAAGAACTTTGTCAAATATATAAGAATATTAATCACTCCCTAATTTATTAATGGTTAAAGGATTTAAGCTATTTTCCAATGAAGAAATCAAAACAATTTATAGTCATATATAAAAAAAGCTCTAAATCATTATTGATTAAAGAAACACAAATTAAAACAACCTTGAGATTCCATTTTATCCGTATCAGATTGGCTAAAATGATTGAAGAGGAAAGTGACAAATGTTGGAGGGGATGTCAAAAAATTGGGACCATAATTCACTGTTAGTGGCACTGTGAACTGATCCAACCATTTTGAAGAGCAAACTGGAAATATGCCTGAAGAGTTATTAAACTGCCTATACCCTTTGACCCAGCAATACCACTACTAGGTGTGTTTCCAAAGGTGATTAAATAAAAAGGAAAAAAAATCTTTATTTTCTAAAATATTTATGTCAGCTATCTTTGTGGTGGCAAAGAAGTAGGAACTGCAGGGATGCCCTGTCAATTGGGGAATGACTGAACAAGTTATGGCATATGATCATGATGCTGCACTAGTGTACCATAAGAAATGATTTTAGAAAAACATGGATAGACTTGTATGAAATAATGAAGAGCAAAAATGAGGAGAACCAAGAGAATATTGTGTAGTAGTAACAGCAATATCATTTTAAGAACAACTTTGAATGAATAAGTAATTTTGATTATTATAAATACCTAAATTAACCACAAAGGATTTACAAAAAAGACACTATCTGCATTCAGAGAAAGAACAGATAAATAGAAGTATGTATAGAATGATTTTCCATATGTGTATGTGTGTGTGTGTATGTATGTATGTACTTGTGTGTGTATACACACACATACATATTTGCATCTAATGGTAGCCATCTCCAGGGTGGGAGAGGCAAGAAAAAATAGGAAAGAAACAAAAATTTACATGATAACTTTGTATATTTAAAAAGAATAGCAAGTACATAATAGATTTGCAGTTTTATGTGCAATGATCTTTTATTTTTGCTCTACTGTGTTATAGAAACACTTGTTTTATTTCATAAATTAAAAATAAAATAAATAAAAGTAAAAATAACTGTAAAAAAAGCATATACATAATCATGGAAAAGGCTTTGGGGTAAAATTCGCTGAAGAGTGTTTTCAGGCTATGAGCTTCTTTAGGGCAGTCTTCACATCCTTGTTCCTCAAGCAATAGATGACAGGGTTCAGGGTTGGGGGCACCACTATATAGAACACAGACAACAATAGATCCAGAATTGAGTCAGTGTCCAAAGGTGGGCTTAGATAAGACATGGCTGCAGTTGTAATAAAAAGCATGAGAACAAAGAGGTGAGGTAGGCAAGTAGAAAAGGCTTTTGACCTACCCTCTGCAGTTGGAATCTTCAGCACAGTTGAAAAAATGGGACCATAAGAGATAGTAATGGAGATGCAGCAGAGAATCCCTAAACTGAAGCCAATACCTATAGTGACGTCAAGTGCCACATGTACATCAGAGCAAGAGATTCTGAGTAAGGAAGGGACATCACAGAAGAACTGATGTATCTCATTGGAGCTACAGAAAGGCAAAATGAATGTGCTAACTGTGTATAGGACCCCAAACAAACCTCCAATGAGCCAGGAAGCAGCTGCCATCTTTACACAAGCCCCTTTGTTCATGATGACTTCATAGTTCAGGGGCTGGCAGATGGCCACATAACGGTCATAGGACATTACTGTTAGGAGAAAAAGCTCTGATGATGCAAAGAAAATAACTAAAAAAAGCTGTATTATACATTCCAACAGAGAGATGAAATAGCTGTGGCTCAGGGAATTTGCAATGGATTTAGGGACTGTGGCAGAAATTAGACAAAAATCTAAAAAGTACAAGTTCTTCAGGAAAAAGTACATGGGGGAGTGGAGGTGCATATCAAGAGAGATGAGGGTGAAGATGAGCAGGTTCCCTATGAGAGCCACCAGGTAGATCAGCAAGAAGAGCATGGCATGTAAGACCCGAAGCTCCCAAATATTGGAAAAGCCCATGAGGAGAAATCCTGTCACCATGGTGAAGTTGGCCATGCTCCGAGAGTTCTCTTGACTGTCTGCACAGAGAAAAGAAGCAGCTATCAAATGATGAGAACAATCAGTGTGCTGAGTAGCATATCTTAGTTCAGGCCTACACTGTGACCTTGTGTAAATCAGAGTCCCTTTGTCTACTTTGGCTTGGTCATTTGCTAAATGAGTAGATGAAACTATATCAAAATATATTAACTTTAGGTCCATTAATTTAGATTTAAAAACAAAATTTAATAATAACACTTAAAGAAGGTTTCTTTTGAAATCTCTTTTATTTTTTGTATTTAACGATCTTATTCTGAAGATGGCTCCATTAGCTTTACCAGAAGGGGCCCAAGACACAGAACAGGTTAAGAACTTCTTAACTAAATGATTTTAAGGGCTCTATTACCTTCTAAAGGACCTATGTTTTTAGGAATAATATCCTTACCTTTAAAAACAAGGGCAGCTAGGTGGGGCAGTGGATAGAGCACCTGCCCTGAAGTCAGGAGGACCTGAGTTCAAATCCAGCCTCAGATGAAACACTACACGCTTACTAGCTGCGTAACCCTGGGCAAGTCACTTAACCACAATTGCCTAAAAAGGAAAAAAAAAAGAACTTAAAAACTTGACAATAGTAGTACCTCTCTAAATTGTATGATTTTTAAGGATCTGAGCAACTTTTTATTCCAAGTACCTAGTGAGGTAGATTTTTCAAATAGTTTATTGCCATTTTGAACATAAGACACTTAATACTCTGAGAAGTATTGTGACTTTCTTGTGGTCATAGGAGAAACTTGGATGCTAACATGGGCTTCTGATTCCAACTTGAAAGCTCCTCCAGGTTCCTATACTGAGGCAAACCTGGACTTTCTTTTCATGAACAAATAGCTTTCTTCCTATTCTATCAAGAATAAAGGTGATGTAGATTCTCTAACAATTTTAAATGATGTCCACTGCCCAGGATAGTTCACCCAACCAAGATTTGTCATATTGATAGCCTCATTACACCAAAGAAAGGCAGTGGATTTGACACCAACCTGGGCCATTTAATTTTATGCTCTCGCTTAGCAAAAGGGAGTTACTGTGCCACCAGTAACTCAGAACAGCCATCTTGATTTGCAAATCTGTTGTCAAGTGGAGAGCTAACTCCCAAACCACCTCTGTCTGTGGTGTCCTACCATCTTTGGTGGAATAACTATCCCTCTGGATTCTGAGTTGTCTTGCCTGAGTTAAAATACCCATGTATTTAGAGGAAGCTTAGTGGTGTAGTGGATAGACTGCCAGAACTGGAATCTAAAAGTCCTGAGTTTAAATCTGGGCTCAGATACTTACTAGCTGTGGGACCCTGGATAAATCATTTAATTTCTGCTTGTTTCAGTTGCCTCATCTGTAAAACAGGAATAATAATACCTACCTCCCAGGATTGTTGTGAAGGTAAAATGAGATAATAATGATGAAGCTCTTAGCAAAGAGCCTGGAACATAGTAAGCAGCTAAATAAATGTTAGCTATTATTGTTATTGTTATTTATCTCTAGAAACTCATGAATTACATCAAAAGGTATATCCAAAGGAACTACTGATCTCATGAAGAATATGCAGAAACCAATCTGTGCTTTATTACACAAACAAAAGGAATTACTGATAAGTGTGTTTTTGAAACACTTTTCAATGAAGTTTTATCAGTCATCTTCTGTGTATAAAAATTTCTTCTAGACCTGTCTAGTCTAAAAGAGGAACAATGTCCAGTCCTAGGCCTTTAGGCACTTCTAGTCTCTCAGGTGCCAAGAAAGATATCCAAAGAATTTCAATACAAATTGGAATGAAATAAATTCTTAAGATCGTAACAGAGTCCAGGGAGATGTGAGATTGAGAGTTTACTTCAGACAGGATCAGGGACAGCTTCATGCTATATGGAGCTTTGTATACACACATACATACATATGTATTTCTGTCTCCATTTCATGTGCTAATGTGGGTGGTTTGTGTAAGAAAGCGCAAGGTTGTTTAGACAGTGGGTTGGATTTCTTCAGGCAGAAATATTTAGGTTGTTGAAGGAGATACTCCATATTTATTGGTAAGAGATACAGAGAAGGAGGAATGGACAGGAAGAGGGATTTTCTATTTTCTCAACCTATAGGCCTTTTAAAATCTGAAGTATTGATTTTAAAAGTGTACTTTTGACTGAAATTCTGATATTCTTAGTAAAATGCCCAATTTTTGCATGCATCATTCTTCATGAACCTATTCTTTGTCTTCCCTGGTCCTCCCAGTCCTTACATCCTTTACTACTTTCCTTAGCAGTCACCCCTATTGTGACCTTTCTTACCTTCCTAATTGTGACCTTACATTTAACCAATTTCCTCTTCTTTTTAACAGTTTTCTCCTTTGGCTAATAGATTACACCCAACAAAACCAAACTTGATTATTCCTACCATCCGCCTCCTCTGATCATTCCTAGGTCCTGTGGGATGGAACTGATGAAAGTTAAAATTGTTCTAACTGGGTCCACTACCAATTTTAGTTATCTTACCTAAACTGGTTCCTCACTTTAGCAAGTCAATCTCCTTTACTTCTCAAATTGATTTTTGATCACACTTTCCACCATCTCCTCAATTTATCTTCTTTCCTTGCAAAAAATAAGTGAAATGTTCATTTCACCCTTCATTTAGGAAAAGAGGCTATCTTTGGTGAGATGCCTCTTCTCTCCATTTTCACTCATAGTTCCTTGATATTATCCTCTATTCTTTCCCCCTT
Source organism: Phascolarctos cinereus (assembly GCF_003287225.1). NCBI lineage: Eukaryota > Metazoa > Chordata > Mammalia > Diprotodontia > Phascolarctidae > Phascolarctos > Phascolarctos cinereus. The sequence continues at coordinate 188,751,000 of NW_027555958.1, forward strand.
TACTCTTCTCTGATGAAGGTGAAGATGTCAGGAGGCCCTTCTTGTGACAAAGGTGAAACAATGATTCTCTTGAACATTTCCCCTCCTGACTACAATGACTCCATTTTCCCCCCCTCTATTTTTTCTCTATCAGTTCCTTCCCTGCTTCCTAAACATACCTAAAAATTTCCCAACCTTAAAAGACCCTCATCAGATCTGACAATCCTTAACAAACTATCTTCCCATATATCCCTTCCCTTTCTCAAATTAAGTCCTAGAACTATTTTGTCTACACTTTGGACTCCACTGTTTATATGCTAACATTTCCTAAACCCTCTATGATCTGCTTTATGACTTCATTAGTCACATGAAGCTATCTTTTCCTAAGTCGCTAATAGTTTATTAATTGATAGATCTGATGACATTTCCTCAGTCATCATTCTTCTTTATCCATGTGCAGTCCTTGAAACTATTTAATACTTTCTTCTCCTAGTCTTTCTTCTCTGAGTTTTCCTGACTATGCCCTCTCTTGGTTCTCTTTCCACCCATTTTGTGACTCACTGGTACTTTTCCTTGCTAGGTAATCCTCACAATATATTTTTCTAATTGTGGGTTGTTGCCAAGCTTTTGTTTGAAGCTCTCTTTTAAGCTCTCAGTATCCTCTATCTCTGTGATGTTATCAGTTAATACGAGTTTGTTAATCTTCTCTGTGATGACCAGTCCCACATTTATATTTCTGACCTAGTTTTTTTCCTGAGCACCAATGCTGAACCATAAACCGTTGGACATTTGAAAGTAGATATCCTATAGATAGCTCAAACTTAACATGTTCAAAAGAGAAATCATTATCGCTATCACTTTCACCTTCCCATCCATTATCCCAAAAGAGCCCTCTGCTTCTGAAGTTTCTGCTATCAAGGTAGCATTCATTCTTTATATCACCCAGATTCAGAACATTACTGATATTCTTGTTCCCTCACTTTCACCTACAACAGAAATCCAATAAGTTTCCACATCTTGTGCCTTTTATCATCACATCTCTATCTACCATCCACATTGTCTCTATTCCTTCCATTTTGTCAGCTACCACCTAATTAGTCTCTGATTACCTAGCAGTAGACTCTTTAAATAACCTCTTAACTGGGGTCCCAGTCTTAGGTCTATCCCAACTACAATCTATTCTTCACATAACTGCCAAACTGGCTTTTCTAAAGCAAAATGTGAGCGTGACATTACCCTACTCACCAGACTTCAAGGGCTCCCCAATACTTCCAGGATCAAATACAAACTGCTCTGTTTGGCAACGTTTGGTGAATCAGGACTCAAATTTTCTTCTCAGCCATGTTGCACATCACTCTTCTCTAGGCCCCCACAGTCAAGCCCCAAATGCCTTCTTACCCTTCCTCTTACATGGCATATCATATCCCCTCTCTGGGACATTGCACTGCTCTTCTCAATGCCTGGCATGCATTTCCTCCTCAGTTCAGTAGAGTAGAGTTCCCAATTTTTCAAGTCTTATCTAAAGTCCCCCATTGAGAACCTACTGCCAGCTTATTAGCACAATTGCTGGGGGTTTTTGTGACACTTCAGGATTTAATCCTGCTAGTAGACCTGTGACTCATTTTGAGAAAAACAAATATTCTGGTATCCATTCGATTAAATTTAAAATTCATTTTTCTTCTACCTCAAAGGCCCCCAAATTTATGTTCCATCTAGAATTGTGAATTAATTGCCCACCTCTGCCAAAACAGAATAATCCCCAATGCATAACCCTGTAAGCTCTTTCTCAATTTAACCATCTCCTTGCTTTTTCCTCTGAAATTGCCTGGTATCTGTTAGATATTGATTTTTATATATTTATATATGTATATCCTGCTCCCTTCCCCCTAAAATAGCCTATAAGGTATTTGAAGGCAAGGATTGTTTTGAGTTTTGTCTTTGTATCCCTAGAACAATGATTGATCTAAAATAAGAACTTGAATAATACTTGTTGATTGATTGGAGTCAGCCTTTAAGTGATTTTTTTCAGTAAAAGGCCTTAAGGGGCATTTGGAATAGTTAGAGTGCCCCATCATATAATCCCAAACTTCCTGAAATGATTAATTTTACTGTTTTAGAGTACCTGAAATTTTCCTACCTCTTTAAAGATAGCTAAGTTGGATTGTGGTTTTTAATTTTTTTTTTTTTTTTGCACTGGTTGAGATCAGGTGTCAGAATGAATATTTTGAAGGAATTGAGAAAGGCTGTATAACTTTGAAAGTGGAGACAGCATGAATAAAGTTAGTCCTAAGTGGGTAGAGTGATAAATGGGGGGAATGGAGCCAATTCTGAAGTCTGACCAGGTAGCAAGGGAGCAACATAAGGGATTTGTACTATTAGAGGGTAGAGAAGAGAAGGTGCTAAAATTTAGGAGAGAATAAATTGGAAGTGGGAAGATCTCTAAATCAGTCCTCTTCACCTTCTCTTCAATATTTCTTACACTTTGCCCTATTTTGAAGCCTGAGACCTTGTTTACAATCACAATATAAGTTGTCATATTACTCTCTACATTTACTCATATGGTCTTTCATATTTCTTGTCATTTCAGATCGATGGCAGACTGACTTTTTATAATCTTAGTCATAAAGATACTGTTGCATATATAGTTTCACAAGAGAAAATGGAAGTTCATACCTTGTAATCCATTTATTTCTTCAATCCATTGCTTAAGGGTCAGACCATGAGATCTCCATACATTATCCAATATGATTATGTGGAGGTGGAATAATTCTTCAAAATTGGAGGAGATTCATATACCCAATTGTTACACTAAGCGGAAACAAAAAATTCTGCTGACCCTTTCTCTAATTTCTTGTCCCAGTATGACCCCACCATTTCCTAGACTCACTATAAGTTTGCTGGAGTACATAGCCTTAGTGTCTTAGGTATGATTAATACTTTTTTTTTCCACTTTGGTTGTAGCATTTAAAGTATCTGTAAATAATCAAGTTTCTTAGAACCCACTCAGTTCTTCTGATGTTGAAATACTTGCCATACGCTTGCATCATTTTATTTTCCTTTAGGGGTGTAAGACCTGTACTTTTTGGGCATCCTCAGAGGATGAAAGAGCTGGAGTTCTCTAGAGTGTTCCTACAGCCATTCTGTGTCATGGGCCCTAAGTCCCCAAGTAGCTCAAGCTCCTGAACCTACTGCCAGCTTATTTGTATGACTCCTGGTGAGTGTGGAATATTTTAGGATTCAATCATCCCTAGATCCTAGGCCTCATGTTGATAAAAAACCATAAATATCCAAATGTTTATTTGATTAAATTTAAAATTCATTTTATTCCTTGCCAAACCCCTCAAATTCATGTTCCATGGAAAATTACTAATTAATTGCCCACTCCCATAAAAAGAAATAATCCCAGGAACAAAATGCATACCTTTGTAAGTGTTAGGAAAGTTTACAGAGAAGAATGATTGTTACTGATACCATACATATATTGTTATTGTTTATAATTTTTAATTTGTCAAAAGAAAGACATAGTTTTTTTTAACTTCAATTAGTTGACACATTTGTTGTCTTTGCATCCCCAGTTCCTGGTATATAGTACACACTTATCATGTCATAGAAAGGAGTCATGATATCATCAACTTCATTTCTTTTGACAGTCAGATGGAAAGCTCTTACAGATGTTTTACTAAATGAAATACCCTCATGAATACCATGTCATGCAGCTGTATCAATTCCCTAAACTCCTTGTTACTTTTCTTTTTGCTGGATTATTCATAGAACACTTTTCACACAAAATGCTTTTCTCCATTATCTTTCCCTATGTACTCTAAACTACTTTTCCCTTTGCATCCTTGATGTACTATTCCTTCATGTGCCAACCCTTTTATTCCTCTGCTTTTTTTTTAATTCTCTGAATAATGTTGCTCTCTATCTATATTCTTGTATTGGGATTTGTTCCATAAAATTTCAATTATATATATATGAAGCCAAATTTTCCACTTGAATTAAGACTATGCCACCAGTAACTCAGAACAGCCATTTTGAAATGCAAATTTATTGTCAACTGGAGAACTAACTCTCAAATAACCTCTGTTTCTTATGGTCTGTTTTACTACCTTTTTATGAAGAAGGAAGAATGGAGAATAACTCCCTTCTGGATTCTGATTAATCTTGCATAAGTAAAAATACCCATCTGTCTCCAGGCAGCTAAATGGTACAATGGATATGGGGGTATAATTTATAGAGTCCCAGGCCTGGAGTCAGAAAGATCTGAGTTCAAATTTGACCTCAGACCCTTACTAGCTGTGTGACCCTGGGTAATTCATTCAACATCTGTTTGCTTCAATTTCTCATCTGTAAAATGGGGATAATAATAGCACCTACTTCCCAGAATTGTTGTGAAGATCAAATGGGATAATACTTATAAAATGCTTAGCAGTTTAGCTTAGCTCATAGCAAGTGCTATATAAATGTTAGTCATTATTATTATCTATGCTCATATACTCACAAAATACATCAAAAGAAATTCATGAAAGACCCATTGCTCTCATTAAGGATATGCAGAAATAAACTTGTGCTTTAATAGAATGCATTATCTGTTTCCTCCATTCACAAATACTTGGATATTTTGGACATTGCAATTATTGAGGGTCACTGTGTGAGTCTATGACTGGCCTTGCAGGTAGCTGTTTTCTCTATACCCATAACTTTTTTTTTTGATAATGGGAAGTCTAGTAAAAAAATCGCTTTTAAAATAACAGGATTATAACTGAAAAATTAGATTAAACTTATAAAAAGAAAGCAACATTCCTATTTGTACTGTTATATAACATAATAGAAATTGTATATTCATATATAATTATATAATATAAATTAATAAAATATATTATTTGTAATAGTAGAAAGATATGTTATATTTATACACACTTGAAATTGGGCAATTTGATATAAATACCTCTATTTTAAAATCTCCTTTATGTAGGTGTATCATATGATTTATATAATATAAATTAATAAAATATATTATTTGTAATAGTAGAAAGATATGTTATATTTATACACACTTGAAATTGGGCAATTTGATATAAATACCTCTATTTTAAAATCTCCTTTATGTAGGTATATCCTCCCATGATTTTAAACACCTTTTGTTCACAGGGACTTAGCTGAATAACTTTAAGCATGCTTCTGCGTAGGTATCTACTTTCTGCCACTGTGGATATAGGGCTGCACTATCTATGGAGAAAAACAAGAATAAACTAGCAAGCAAAAGAATGTCTTTTCTAAATGTAGTTACAGCATACTGTTAATCATGTTATGAGGTGAGAACAGTTTTCTTGTTCAGTTCTTATTCTTACTCTCCAAAATAGGGTTCTACAATAAAATGTTTCTTAAATTCGTATGAGCATGTCACATATCTGACTTAATCACCGTATGACTGCATTTTGCCCCCAATATAAGAACAAATGAACCATATATCTCAGGGTAATGAAAGGATTATTAGAAAAAGGAGTGATGAGCAGACGTTACAGTTTGGTTCAATGTAAGGAAAACTAGAACTTTGCAAATGTGGAATGGGTTGTTTTTTGCATCAGCGTATTTTGCCTCACTGAAATTCCTCAAGTGAAAATTGGATGACCATTGATTGTGGATATTTTAGATGTAGTTCAAGTTCAAATGAAGGTTATTGACATCTATCTCAATATTGAGTTTCTGTGCTTTTGTTTTAAGTTTGAACGTAAAGTCAAGAGACCATAACCCTTTTGAAAAAAAAAGTATTTATTTGGAAATAACATATTTGACATTTCTTCTATTAATTTATGGGATTCATGGAATAATAGAAAAATTAATCTGACACAGTATTTGAGTTGACTCTTCTACTTATTGTAGAACTTGAAAAAGTTTGGTTTTCTTAATTATGAAATGGCAGTAATAATACCTTTCCTAACTTCTATTAGGATTATTGAGATCAAATATAGGAATGCAAAAATACTCTAACTATGGTAAAGCATGTAGCCATGTAAAGTGCCTTTGGCCACTTTTCCAGGTATATGTATTTCAAAAATTGTATTTATTAGTATGATCTGGATCCTCTGAAAGTCAGAATTTTAAATAGCAATACACTTTGGCATTTGATATCACATACACACATGTAGATAAGTATTAAAATATGTGTATAATAATAGAATATTTTATATTATATATGCGTATAAACCACATATATGTGTATATACACACCAACACATATAAAAATAATACACATTTGTGTGTGCGTGTGTGTAGCCCAGGCTTTTCTTGAGCATGCTTTGCTTCAGTGGAGCTCACTGTATCCTCCTACCATGCTGATTTGGTCACCTCCTTTGATTGGCTGCCTGAATCCTTAAAACTGGAGAGACTGAGCAGTTTGCTCTCTTTTCAGCTATACTCTTTCCCCATCTTTTCTGCTATGCTCACCTCCTTTGATTGGCTGCCTGAATCCTTAAAACTGGAGAGACTGAGCAGTTTGCTCTCTTTTCAGCTATACTCTTTCCCCATCTTTTCTGCTATGCTCTTTCAGCAACTTATCTGATGTGCCTAGTGTGGTATCCCCTCTCTTTTTCTCTCTGTTATATTCCAGCTCCTAGGAATGGGTCTGGGAGGTGTTTGTTTCTGTTCTGTGTTCTCCTCAGTTTCATGTGCTGGAGGCAATCCCCATAGATCAGGGAGTTTGAGCCTTGGTGACCTTGAAGCCAGGATTACAGGTGAGATAGTCTCACTAACCCTGTCAGCATGGAAACCTTGAGAATCCAGGGTACCAATACTTGAGCTTGAGGGTAGTTTTGGCCTTGGAAATGGGGTTGTGCTCTACGGGAAATGAGCTAAGTCATGAACCTAAAAAACCTCTCCTATTCCACAGAGATCGAAGTAGTGGTGAAGGTACAGGGGGATTATGCCTCCCATGTATTTAGGAATAAGTTTGTATATTTGTTAATTATATATTTGTAAACATATATTTGGAAGGAAATATTCCTTTGAAAAAGCTTCACTCTGTTATTTATATACATATATACATGCATACACACAAGAATCTATCTACTCTATTTTATGATCATTGGAGCAACTTGGTTTTTAATCCCTCTTAAAAGGGTTTCTTGTATATGAGCTTCTTCAGAGAAGTCTTTATATACTTGCTCATCAGGTTATAGACGACAGGGTTCAGAATTTGGGGCACTACTATATAGAACATAGGCAACAACAGATCTAGAACTGAGTCAGAGTCCCAAGTTGGCTTTAGATAAGTAATGACAGAGGTTATCATAAAAACCATGAAAATGAAGAGGTGAGGTAGACAAGTAGAGAAAGCTTTTGTTTTGAACCTCTGCAGTTGTAATCTGTAGCACAGTTGAGATGATGTGAAAATATTTGCCATGAAAATAAAGTATAATATTAAAAAATAGTTACAGTAGTCATGATCATATCAACTGCATTAAACACACACACACACACACACACACACACACACAAGATCCTGAGTAGAAGGGACATTACAAAAGAACTTGTGGATATCCTTTGAGCCATAGAAAAGCAAAGAGAATTTACAGTCCTTATGTAGCCCCAATCACAATTTCCCTGAACCAAGAATCAGCTGCCATTCTCACACATAGCTCTCATCATGAGGTCTTCATGTTCAGGGCTGGCAGATGGCCAAATAGTTGTCATATGACAATGATGTGAGGAGAAAATTTTTGATACTGAAAAGAAAATTACTAAAAGAAGCTATAATATACACCCTAAGAAAGAGATTGAGAAGCTATAGCAAAGATCTGAAAAGGACAGGTTGTTCAGGGAGAAGTACACGAGGGTATGGAGGTGTCCATCTATGGTGATGAAGGTGAAATTGAGCAGGCTCCCCTTCAAAGCCATCAGATTAATAAGAAGAACATGGCATGTAAAGCTTGAATCTCGAAGATGTTGAAAAAGTCCATGAAGAGGAATCTTGTTACTATGGTGAGGTGGGCCATGCTGGGGGGTTCTCTTAACTGTCTGTTCAGAGAAAAGAAACAGATGCCAAATGATCTAGCCAAGTGTGCTAGGTGTCAAGAGACCTTAAGTCAGGCCCACTGTATGAAATTGGGTAAATCAAAATCCCTCTGTCTCTTTCAGTTATCTCATTTGTCAAATGAAGGAGCTGATCTAGATCAGAGAATCTTAACATGAGTTTCACAAAGTTGTTAATAAATTTTTTGATGATTGCATTTTTGTATATTTGGTTTCCTTTGCAATCCTATGTATTTTTATGCACTTAATAAAGTGGTTGTGAGGAGTTCACAGGTTTTACCACGCTGCCCAAGGGGCTCATTACACAAAAAAATTTCAGATTTACTGAAGTAGATAATCTTTAAAGGATGTTCTAGATCTCAAAGGATCTGTGAATTTCTGAATAATATCATTACTTTGAAAACTATTATTATAATAGCAATATCTTTCAACCTTTCATGGATTATATCAATTATTCATTACAAGAATATGTGAGGTAGGAAGTTCAAGTAGAATGATTACAATTTTATAAAAAAAAGGTGCTGAGACTCAGAGAAATGTTACTTTCTAGTGGTTACACAAAGATATTAACCTTGGCTCCTAATTCCAAGGCTGACCTGAAACCTCCTCCAATGAACAAATGATTATCTTCCCATTCTTCAAGAATGGTAATTGCAAACTGGATTTGTGTTTTTGTTATTGTTATTCAGTGATTTCAGTCATATCTAACTCTTCCTGACCCCATTTAGGGTTTGCTTGGCGAAAATGCTGGAGTGACTTGCCATTTACTTCTTTAGCTCATTTTATAGATAAGGGGGAATATAAACAGCAATTGTTTCTGTTCTGGCCAGAAACTCTGAGGTTCTTCCACTCCATACTGATTCTTTTGTGAAGGCAAACTAGGCCATCTTTTGCCTTAATTCCCATCTAGGCTTTAATCACTGAATAGGTGTTGCCTCAGGCAAACTTAGATCTGAGAAAGCCAAGGCCACATTGCCTCTGGGGCCGTTGCCAGCCATCCTGACTTATGTCTTGCTACTGGATGCTGAAGATTCTGGAGGAGAGAGTGAGGCTGATGACTTTGCACAGCCCTGCTTCACTTAAATCCAATTCACTTGCAAGTCCACATCACTCTGTTGATATCATTGGTCCTCTTCAAGAACAAAGGACAAATGATAATAACAATAAATGAGGGACTAAGGCAAACAGAGTTAAGTGACTTGCCCAGAGTCACACAGCTAGTAAATGTCTGAGGCCAGATTCGAACCCAGGAAGATGAGTTTTCCTGATTTCAGGCCTTGCACTCTATCCTCTGTGCCACCTAGCTGCCCAGATGACTGTCATCAAGACAGTCCTTTTACTCCTCTCAGATTGATTTTCTACCTACTTTTCACGTTGGCTGTTCCCAATCTTTCTTTCTCTCCTTAACTTTCCACAGTATCCCTCCCACCACTTATTTGACTGAAGACTTAATTTCATTCTCCATTTAGAAAATACTAGTCACTCTTAATGAGCTACTTCTTTTCAACTTTTTTTTAAAGCTTATTATCTCCCATTCTCTGCTCCTTCATTCTGTTCTTTGCTTAAGAGGGAAGGTAGCATTTCTTTCAGGGCAGAGGCACAATCCAGGCAAGGGTGATGAGAACCTGGACTAAGGTGAACCTAAGAGCTTTACAAATAATAGCTAATAATAGAGCATCACTCCAGCTTCCAGCCCACCTCCTATAGTCACCCTTTAGGGAATAACTGGATGACTTGTTAAAATCTGATCTTACAACTGCAACTACTACCTCTTCATTAGCCTTAGCTATAGATGACTTAGCAAAGAAAGTCATCTGTGGTGTCAAATTATGTAATATCAGAAATGGATATGGTTTTATCATTGGAAATAGAATTAAAGCATACTTTGCCATCAGTTTGCTATCTCATCTTGAGGATTGCTGGGCATTCCAATTTTTCTTACAGCAAGTACCTTTATGATATGTTATAATCCCTTATTAGAAGATGAGCCCCTTGCGAGAAGGGATTTTGTAGGAGTGATATAAGGAATCCTCTATTTTCCTTTCATGAACTCAAGTTAACAACTATTTTTAGTCAGTGGCTAATAACCTGGGGTCAGAGAGGTTACCAGCGTCTCGTGTTTTATCACCATTATTCAAATTTATATGTATCAAACACAGAACAATACTAGGAAAGCAAAAAGATAGCTCAATGCAACATTCACACATCCTAGTGAAGTTAGGTGAAGAAGACTGGTATATGTGACTGGGTCTCAGATAAATAGTGAGAGTTAAAAATACTGTGAAGTCTTTCCCCACCTCAAACCCCACCTTGTATTCTTTCTGATAAGTGACATACTCTTGTTCAGGTGCATGAAGTATTTCACAGCAACTTTCTCCACCACAACTTCACTAATTCATCTTTATGGATCAATTCAAGGGAAGGCAGTATGTATTTGATTGTCCATTTCTGATCTTTTAATCTACCATTTGCTTTAATGATACTTTGCATTTTTCCCATCTTCCCCAAATTTCTGCTTTAATATTTCTAGTGTTTAACTTATCTGGTCATGAGACAAGGGCTTATCTATTGCCTTGTTTCTCAATTCCACCCTTTGATATTTTGTACATTGCCATTCTTAGAGGACCACTATGTCTATCCAATACTACTTCTATAGTTGACTGTTTTCCATAAATCCATCACTGTTTTTGTAACTGGAAGCCTAGTCAAGGAGTGTCATTACATCAGCTCAATAACGTAAGAAAATACAACTACAACAACAAAGATGTTACTAAACATTTATAAAGAAAGAATCTTATATCTATCTGGTTATCACTCTTTTACATCGTAGATAATATAATATTATTATATAAATTATAGATTCATACGTAATAATATTTACCATAAATTAACATAGTATTATGCATAATATAAGGAATAGATAATAGGCAGGTATGTATATACTGGAACATTGACAACCTAATACAAATAAATATAATTTTTCTTAGTTAAAATATGCCCCTCCCAAAGACACATATTTATTTGAGCACTTATTTCAACACCTGGACTCAGCTGAACAACATCAAGCATGGCCTGGCATGTATACTTTCTGCTAATATGTACATGAGGCTGTAATCTCTAGGAAACAAACTAGTGGAGCAGAAGAATGTTTTTTTTTCTTTTACCATTACATCACATAGACATCAAGTCACAGTGGTCGGGTTCGTTACTGTCTTACATTTAAATTGGGGTTCTGCATATCAAATGTATCTTAAATTTTTCTGATCATAAAAATCAACTGACTTGGTCATTCATCTGTGTATAATTTACACCCCAGTAGTAGAAACCCAAATGAACTACATCTTAAGGTAGTCGAAAGTCTGGTGAAATATAGGAGCAGTGGGCAGAAGTTGCACATAGCCAATGTTTGGTGAATGAAAGGAAAAAATCCCAACAATTAGAACTTTGCAAATGTGGAAATGTTGTTGGTTAGTCTATTAGTCATGTCTGACTCTTTATGACTCCATTTTTTTTAGTAAGATACTAGAGTGGTTTGTTATTTCCTTTTTCAGTTCATTTTATAGATGAGGAACTGAGGCAAATGGGGTTAAGTGACTTACCCAGGATCACACAGCTAACAAGTGTCTGAGGCTGGATTTGAACTCAGATACTCCTGACTACAGGCCCAGCACTCTATGCATTGTGTCATCTAGATGTCCCACAAATATGGAATGCATGAGGTTACTCTGCTTCACTGAAAGTCCTTATATAAAGTTTGAATGATCGTGAATTTTGGATATTTTAGATGTCTATGAAATTCCAGTACAGGTAAAATTAGATGACCTTTAATATCCCTCCCAATAGCAAATTTTTGTAATTTTATTTCATATTTAAAGATAAAATCAAGAGTCTACCGCTTTTTTTGGAAAGGAAAGCACTTTTTTGAAAATAGTATATTTGAAAGTTCTTCCATTAATTTATGTCTACTGTTTACTTAAGAATTGACCACATGGCATAATAGAAAAAGTAATCTGACTTAAGAACAGATTAAACATTGAGTCAGGACTCCACCATTTATTGATGATCTTGATAAAGTTTAGTTTCCTTAACTAAAAAATTACTCCTTTAAGTTATTGAAGAAATTTAATACTGAAATTAGAAAGTACTATGGACATATAATGTACTTTTGGTGGAGACTTTTAAAATGATGTTTATTAGTATACTGAAGGTACTATGGTAGTCAGCATTTTAAAACTCATGAGGCTGACATAAACACATAAGCAAGAAATTTAAGTCAATAAACACATGAAGAGTAGAACTGATATATATGTGAACACACATATACACACGTTATACACATATACTTATGTAAGCACACACATATGCATACCAACATATACATCATGAAAAAAGTATTAAGTGTCCTAAGAAATGTTTCTAGGCTATTAACTTTTTCGAAGAAGTTTTTATGTCATTATTCCTCAGGCTATAGATGGTGAGGATTAGGGTTAGAGTCGCCATTATATAGAACACAGACAACAATAGATCCAGAACTGAGTCAGAGTCCTAAGGTGGCTTTAGATAAGCCTTGATCCTGGTTGTAAGAAAAACCATGAGAACAATTAAGTGGGTGAAACAAGTGGAGAAGTTTTTTGATTGACTTCTGTGGTTGTCAAATTCAGCACAGTTGAGAAGATGTGATCATAATAAATTGCTATGGAAATACAACAGAATATTCCTAAACCAGTCACCATATCCATAGTCACAGCAACTGCAATCTATATATTGGAGCAAGAGATTCTGAATAAGGAAGAGACATCACAAAAGCAAAACAAAACAAAACAAAAAAGCTAGTGGATCTCTTTGGAGCCATGGAAGGGCAAAAGGAACATACTACCTGAGTACAAGGACCTCAAAAGACCTCCTGTGAGCCAGAATTCTGCCATGCGTATACAAACACCTCTGCTCATGGTGACTTCATATTGCAGGGGCTGGTAAATGGCCACATATTGATCATGAAATACCACTGTGAAGAGAATAATCTCTGATGTGCAAAGAAAATCACTAAAAAAAGGTTTAATATGCATCCCAAGAAAGAGATGGAACAGTTGCCAATGAGGGAGTTGGCAATGAATTTGAGGATAAGGACAGAAATAAGGCAAAGATCTAAAAAGGACAAGTTCTTCAGAAGAAGTACATGGGGGCGTGGAAGTGCCCATTGGGAGAGATGAGGGTGAAGATGATCAGGTTCCCCATCATAGGTAGATCAATAAAAAAGGCATGGTGTATAAGGCCTGTATCTCACAGGTGTTAGAAAAGCCCATGAGGAAGAATTCTGTCATTATGGTGAGGTTGGTCATGTCCTGGAGGATTCTCTTGAATGACTGACAGACAAAAGAAACATGAAAAATGATGAGAAGAACACTTGGTGTGCTGGGCATCAGAAAACCTCTTTTCAGGCTTGCTGTATGACCTTGGGCAAAGCACGATAGCTTTGTCAGTTTTAAAATGAGTGGCTGGTATTAGATGAATGGGCCTATCAGGTCTGTGAATTTGCTTTTTAGAAAAAAAATGTTTTATTGACTTTATTTTGTGTCATGGGCCCCTTTGGCTGCACTGAAGCCTGTGGGACCATTCTCAGAATAATGTTTTTAAATAAATGAAATGAAAAACATAAGATTACTATATATATACATATATATATACATATATATATATATATACATATATACATATATACACACATACATACATACATACATGTATACATACATACATACATACATATTTATATATATAAAATTTTATTTTTTCCAATTACATGTACAGAGAGTTTTCAACATTCATTTTTTTTGTGACGTTTTGAGTTCCAATTTTTTTCCCTTCCCCCTATCCATGACATCAAGCAATCTGGTATAGTTTATACATGTGCAATCATGGAAGCATATTTCCACATTAGTAATGTTGTGAAAAAATAAATAGAACAAAAGGGAAGAGTCACCAGAAAATAACAAGGAAGTGAAAATAGCATGCTTCAATCTGCATTCAGACTCCATAGTTCTTTCTCTGGATCTAAATGGATAGCATTTTCCATCATGAGTCTTTTGGAATTTTCTTGGATCATTGTATTGCTGAGAAGAGCTAAATCATTCATAGTTGATCACTGTACAATGCTGCTGTTACTATGTACAATATTCTCCTGGTTCTGCTCACTTCATTCCACATCAATTCACACAAGTCTTTCCAGGTTTTTCTGAAGTCTGCTTGCTCATCATTTCTTGTAGCACACTAATATTCCGTTACATTCATATGCCACAACTTGTTCAGCCATTCCCTCAATTCCAATTCTTTGCTACCATAAAAAGAATTGCTATAAATATTTTTGTACATGTGGGTCCTTTTCCCATTTGTGTGATCTCTTTGGGATACAGTCCTAGTAATGATATTGAAGTATCAAATGATATGCGCAGTTTGGTATATAATTATAAATTTAAAGACATCATTCTCAGAAATGGGCCTGGAGGATTTAACAGATTGCCAAAGTAGCCCATGATACAAAAAAGTTAAAAATCTCTAAACTAGATGGTTTTTGAGGGCTGGTTTACATTTCAAAGAATCTCTGTACATATGAGCAGTATCATCACCTTGAAAAAGATGGTAATTAAAGTTAAATCTCTTTACATATAAGATCTCTTTACAAGTTTAAGGATTAAGAAGCATATTAATCACAAGAACACTTTTAGCTAGATACTTCAAGTTGCATTATTACCATTTTATACCAAACATTACTGAGGTTCAGGGAAGTTATATGCTTTCCTGTGGTCACATCAGGGACCAGAATTTTGACCCCAATTCCTAGGCTGATGTGAAAGTCCAGATTCTTGTGCTGAGGCAAATCTGAACTTACTTTTTCATCAAAAAGTGGTTGTCTTTCCATTCTGAAAATACTGATAGTAACATGTATATTCTCTAGCAATTTTAAATGAATTCCACTGTTCAGAATGGATATTCAAATGAAGATATTTTGATACCATGATTAGTCCAGCAGAATAGAAATGTTATACAGATAAGGACAATGGAACAGATTTCATACTTACTTAACCCATTTAATTTAATATGTTCCTTTGACACAAAATTATCCCATTACTAATTCTAGAGCAGTTATCCTATGCAAATCTTTACTCAACTGGAGAACTTACTCAGGGGCCATGCCTATCCGTGGTAGATCTCTTCCACTATCTTAGTATAAAAAATGCAACTTGGGGAATAAACTTCCCACCCCCATTCTTATTTCTTTTACTGAGTTAAAATAACTGTCCTCATACTCATGAATTACATTCTAAGGTGTGGCTTCTAGACCCATTGCTTTCAGTTAGCCCATATAGAAAAAAGGCTTGTACATTTGGAATTGGACAAAGGAAAATTACAAAGAAGAATGGATCAATAATATTTATCAATAAACATTTATGAAGTGTCTATTCTGTGCAAATCTCTGCTGTTAACCCAGATAGTTTAAAAAAGATTAATCATCTCTAGTTAAAGGCCTCAAACTGCTTCAAATCTCCCAGGAGAATAAGAAATTAATGTAAATAATTATGATACAAAGTAGAGTGGAGAAATTTATTGGAGGAGAACAAAGAGTTTACTTCTAACTGGCAGGATCAAGAACAGCTTCATGTTGTATGGAGATTATAAGGTGCCTCATAGAGGGTAAGTAGGGTTTGATCAGGCAGAAATATGTGTGATTTTAAAAAATACACAGAACTACAGACTGCTATTATGATTCCTTTACATTTCTAAAAATTTCCACATTTTTGCATTCATTATTCTTCCTATATTTATTATTTTTTATTAGGGTCTCCAATTCCTTCACCCCTCATTATTTTCCCTGGAATTCTCTCCTATTCTGACAATATTTTCTCCTTCTCAATTGTGCCCCTATAGTTAACCAATTCCATTCAATACTTTTTTTGTGCTCTTGAATCACTTGCTTCTTTGTTTTATTGCAAAACACACATTGCCAACTTACAACTCTGGATTACTACTATGATCAGTCTCCTCTAATCATATTTATCTGTTGCTGAATAGAACTAGCCACCTTCACTAAACTATGCTGCCTGGGTCAATACTCATTTCAGTTATTTAGACTAAACTGGTCTCTCACTTCAGTAAGGCGGTACTTTTATTTCTCTTAAATTAATTCTCTGTCCCACTAACACACATGGGCTGCTCATATCCTTCTTTTCTCTCCTTACACCTTCCATACCATCCCTTCCACAATGTTCGTGGGTGAGACTTCATTTCACAGTTCACTTAGGAAACAGAGAACATTCTTGTTGCGCTACTTTCCCCCTTCTTTTCAACTCACAGTTCTCTGATATTATTCCCCCATTCTTTTCTCCTTTACTCTAGTCTCTGATGAAGAGGTGAGGTAGTTTTTCTTCTAAAAAAAAATGAAACTCTTTATGTGTTCCCTTGATCTCATCCTCTTCTAATAATATTGTTTCCATTATAATCTCTTCTCTCCCTCTATTCTTCCATCTTTCCCTTTCTACTAGTTTCTTCTTTGCTGTTTACAAAAATGCCTAAATTTTCCTCAGCCTTAAAAAACCCTTCATTAGATCCTATAATCTTCAGCAATCTATCCTTAAGTAGATCTCTTCCCTTTTTCAACCAAAGTCCTAAAAAAATACTGTCTATACTTTTCAATTCTGTTGCCTTTCCTCTCTTTCTAAATCCTCTATAATCTGATTTATGATTTTATCAGTCACCTGACATTACCCTTTCCAAAGTTACTAGTACTTTATTAATTAGCTGATCTCATGGTGTTTTCATACTCCTCATTCATCTTGACCTCTGTGCAGTATATGAAACTGGTTGCTATTTCCTCTGCCTATAGTCTTTCTTTTCTGTGTTTCTTTGATCCTGCTCTCTCTTGATTTTTCTGCTACAAATATGGTCACTCATTCTTAGTTTCTCTTGCAAATCATCATCACAACATGAACTCTAACAATGGGTTTATGCCAAAGTTCTGTTCTAGGTTCTCTTCTATTTTCTCCCTATCTGCTCTCTCTCTTGACAATTCACATGGGTTTATTTTTCTCCTTCTTAATGATGAATTAGCACATCTGTATTTCCTGCACCCCCCTCCTGATTTCCAGTATTACATCACTAACTGCCTATTGGACATTTCAAAGTGCATGTCTTAGAGATCTCATACTCAGCATAGCCAAAATATAAATAATTTTCCTCCCCCATAAAAACATACAAATAACATCTCTAAACTTTCTTATTTTTATCATAAGCATCACTACCATTTCAGTCATGCAAATTCACAACTTTAATGATATCCTTATTACCTCACTCTCACCCCATGTATCCAATCAATTACTACATCTTGTTCTTTCTGTTTTCCCAGCATCAGATGCTTATTGACTAATGGGCATTGATCTCTTTCTCTTCTCTCACTCTACCACAATTCTAGTTCACACCTTCATAAGCTACCACCTAAACTATTGTAGTAGCTTCCTAACTAGTGTCCCTTCTTCAAATCTCCCCTCTACAAAATATCATTCACACACCTGTCAAATTGTTTTTTTTTAAAGCACATATCTGACTATGTTGCTCCCTTATTTGATAAAGTCCAGGTGCTACTAATACTCCTAGGATCATATAATATTCTCTGTTTAGCATTTAAGTTCTTTCTGAAACATGACCCAGTCTTCTTTTTTTTTTTTTTGCAAACTACCTGACTACTTAAAATAACTAGACAGTATAAAGTAGGAATATTGCTGTGATTTAGGAAATGATGAGTTGGTGAATTTAGAAAAATATGGAAAGACTTGGATTTATCAAGAAAGATGTTATCCATCCTCAGAGAAACAGAAGACAAAGCAAATATAGTACAGTCTTACATTTGATGCTTATGAATGTACATGTCTCTATATAAGTATGATTATAGATATCTAACTATATATATGTGTATGTAAGTTATGCATATATGTGTGTATAGGTATATGTATACATGTGCATATATCTATACATCTCTCTCTCTCCTCTCTCTCTCAATTCATGCTTAATTTTAGCCTTCTTGGGGGAGAAGGGGGAAAGAAAGGGGGAAAAAACAACAAAGTAAAAAGTGCACAACACAGAACAACCAAAAAAAAAAAAGTACAAGAAGCAAAGAAAAGATGGACAGCTCTGGACATGGTATGTAGTATTTATTATATAGGCTGTCTTGAAATGGAAATTTATTGCTGTGTATTTTGAATCCACTCTTACGTTCTCCTGTGCACATGGTAATGCTTTTTTTTCTTTTCTTACTGTATATTTAGGTTTTAGTATTTAAGTTCAAAATAAATTAATAGGAAATTTATAAAAAACCTTTTCATATCTTTTGACCATTTATCAACTAGGGAATGGCTCTTATTTTTATAAATTTAGCTCAGTTTTCTATGTATTTGAGAAATGAGGACTTTTTTCAGAGAATCTTGTTGCAAATCCCCCTCTCCCCCAGCTTCCTGTTTTCCTTCTAATTTTGGCTGCATTAGTATTGTTTGGGCAAAAGCTTTTTGATTTCATATTATCAAATTTTTTTTTATTTCCCATAACCTTCTCTCTGTCTGGTTTGGTCATAAACCCATCTCTTATCCACATATCAGACAGGTACATTTCCCCATCTTCCCCTCATTTAGTTATGATACTACCATTTATTTCTAAATCATTTATCCATTTTGATCTTATACTTGGTATATGGTGTGAGATGTTGCACTATACTTAGTTTTTGCCAAGCTGCTTTCCAGTTTTCCAACCAATTTTTGTCAAATGTTGAGTTCTTACCCTAGGAGCTCTGATCTTTGGGTTTACCAAACACTAGATTACTCTGGTCATTTACTATTGTGTACTGTGTACCTAATTTATTCCACATATCTATCACTGTATTTCTTATGCGATGCAAGATTATTTGATGATTGCTGCTTTGTAGTATAATTTGTAGTATAGTTCAGTAACTGGAACTGCTAGGTCACCTTCTGTAACTTATCTTCCCCATTGATTCCCTTGATATTCTTGATATTTTTGTCTTTGAGATGAAATCTGTTACTATTTTTTTCTAGCTCTATAAAATAAGTTTTTGGTACTTGGTTGGTATGATATTGAATAAATAAACTTAGGTAGAATTGCCTTTTTATTATATTCTCTCAGCCTACCCATGAGCAATTAATATTTCTCTAATTGTTTAGATCAGTGTTTATGTGAAAAGTGTTTTGTAATTGTGTTCATATATTTCCTGGGTTTGTCTTGGCAGGCAGACTGACATGTGTTTTATATTGTGTACAGTTATTTTAAGTGTAATTTCTTTTTCTATCTCTTCTGGATGAACTCTGGTATTGTATAGAAATGACAATGATTTCTGTGTTTTATTTTATATCCAACTTAGTTAAAGTTGTTAATTGTTTCACCTAATATTTTGGTTCATTCTCTATGGAGTTCTCTAAGTACACTATCATATCAGCTGCAAAAATGATAGTTTTGCTTCCTCTTTGCCTATGTTATTCCTTTAATTTCTTTTTTTCCCTCTTATTGCTATAGCTAGCATTTTTAGTACAATATCGAATAACAGTGGTGATAAAAGATGTCTTTCCTTGACTCCTGCTCTCATTGGGAAGTTTTCAAGTTTATTCCCATTACAGATCATGTTTACTCTTGGTTTTAGATAGCTACTACTCATCATTTTAAGAAAGGTTCTATTGATTTCTATGGTTTCTAGTCTTTTTGGCAGGAATGGGGTTGTATTTTGTCAAAGGCTTTTTCTGTATCTATTGAGGTAATTATATGATTTTTGTTGCTATTGTTACTGATATAATCAATTATATCAATAGTTTTCCTAATATTGAACCAGCACTACATTCCTGGGATAAATTCCATTTGGTCATAATGTAGGATCTTTGTTATGATATATTGTATTAATCTCCTTTCTAGTGTCTTAGTTAAAATTTTTGCATTGATATTCATTAAGAAAATTGTTCCATAGTTTTCTTTCTCTGTTTTTGCTTCCCCTGGTTTAGGTATGAAAACTATATTTGTGTCATAAAAAGAATTTGGTAAAACTTCTTATTTTTTCCCCACATAGTTTGTATAGTACTGGGATTACTTGTTCCTTAATTGTAAAATTCATTTGTGAATCTAACTGGTCCTGGGAATTTCTTCTTAGGGAGCTCATTAATTGCTTGTTCAATTTCTTTTTCTAAGATAATGTTTTTAACTACCTATTTCCTCTTCTGTTAACCTGGGCATTTTATATTTTTGTAAATATTTATCTATTTTATTTAGATTGTCAGTTTGACTGGCATATAATTGGGCAAAATACTTTTAAATAATTGCTTGAATATCACCTTCACTGGTGTTTTATCCTCCCTTTTAATTTCTGATATGAGTAATTTGGTTTTTGTCTTTTTTAAAAGTAAATTTATTGTTGATTTATCTGTTTTATTGTTTTTTATTTTTGTTTTCTTAGGATTAAAACTATTTAATATTTTTACATGTAAGTTACATGTCAGAATAATTTCAACATTCATTTTAAAAACTTTGAGTTCCAAATTCTCTACCTTCTCCCCCCCCCCCCCCATTGAGGAGGCAAGCAATTTGATACGGGTTATATGTGTATAGTCATGCAAAGCACTTCCATAATAGTCATGTTGTGAAATACTAACTATATTTCTCTCCATTCTGTTCCCCTCCCCATTTATTCTGTTCTCTCTCTCCTTTGACCCTGTCCCTCCTCAAAAGTGTTTTGCTTCTGACTATCCCCTTCTCCGATCTGCCCTCCTTTTTATCACCCCCACCCATCTTTTTTTTAAATCCCTTTCCCCCATACTTTCCTGTAGGGTAAGATAGATTTCTATATCCAAATGAGTGTGTATGTTATTCCCTCTTTGAACCAACTCTTTTTTTTAAATTAATTTATTCACTTCCATAACCTTTTGAGTTTTAAATTTTTTCCCCTCACTTCCCACCTCCCTCCTCAAAATGTCACACAATCTGATATAGGCTATCTCTCTCTCTCTCTCTCTCTCTCTCTCTCTCTCTCTCTCTATATATTATATATATATATATATATATATATATATATATATATATATATTATATATATATATATATAATACACACCACACGCATACACACACATATATATACACACATAATATATACATAATATATACATACATATGCTGAGAAGGGTTAAGTCTATCAATATTACTCATTGCACAATGTGGCTGTTAATGTGTACAGTGTTCTCCTGGTTCTGCTCACTTCGTTCAGCATTAGACTATACAAGTCTTACCAGATTTTTCTGAAGTCTGCCTGCTCATCATTTCTTATAGCACAATAGTATTCCATTACATTCATATGCCACAATTGGTTCAGCCATTCCCCAACTGATGGACATCCTCTCAATTTCCAATTCTTTGCCACCACAAAAAGAGCTGCTATGAATATTTTTGTACATGTGGGTCCTTTTCCCATTTGTTATCTCTTTGGGATATAGCCCTAGAAGTGCTATTGCTGGATCAAAGGGTATGCACATTTTTAGCCCTTTGGGCATAGTTCCAAATTGTTCTCCAAAATGATTGGATCATTTCCCAACTCCACCAACAATGCATTAGTGTTCCAATTTTCCCACATCTTCTCCAACATTTATCATTTTCCTGTTTTGTCATGTTGGCCATTCTGAGAGGTGTGATGTGGTACCTCAGAGTTGTTTTGATTTGCATTTCTCTAACCAATAATGATTTAGAGCATTTTTTCATATGACTATAGATGGCTTTAATTTCTTCATCTGAGAACTGTCTGTTCATATCCTTTGACCATTTATCAATTGGGGAATGGCTTTGTTTTCTTATAAATTTGTCTTAATTCTCTATATATTTTAGAAATGAGGCCTTTATCAGAGACTGGTTGTAAAAATTCTTTCCCAATTTTCTACCTTCCTTCTAATCTTAGTTGCATTGGCTTTGTTTGTGCAAAAACTTTTCAATTTAATGTAATCAAAATTATCCATTTTGCTTTTCATAATGTTCTCTATCTCCTGTTTGGTCATGAATTCTTCTGTTCTCCATAGATCTGATAGGTAAACTATTCCTTGTTCTCCCAGTTTACTTATGGTATCAGCCTTTATATCTAAGTCATGAACCCATTTTGACTTTATTTTGGTATATGGTGTGAGATTTGGGTCTATGCCTAGTTTCTGCCATACTCTTTTCCAGTTTTCCCAGCAGTTTTTTTCAAAGAGTGGGTTCTTATCCCAGAAGCTGGGGTCTTTGGGTTTATCACATAATAGATTACTATAGTCATTGACTACTGTGTCTTGCATATTTAACCTATTCCACTGATCCACCTCTATTTCTTAGCCAGTACCAAGCAGTTTTGATGATTGCTGCTTTATAATACAATTTAAGATCTGGAATTGCTAGGCCACCTTCCCCTGCATTTCTTTTCATTAGTTCCTTTGATATTCTGGACCTTTTTTTTTTCCAAATGAATCTTGTTATTATTTTTTCTAACTCTATAAAATAATTTTTTGGTAGTTTGATTGGTATGGCACTGAATAAGTAAATTAGCTTAGGTAGGATTGTCATTTTTATTATATTAGCTCCTACCCATGTGCAACTGATGTTTTTCCAATTATTTAGATCTGATTTTTTTTGTGTGAAAATTGTTTTGTAATTGTGTTCATAGTTCCTGGGTTTGTTTTGGGAAGTAGAGTCCTAAATATTTTATAATGTTTGCAGTAAGTTTAAATGGATTTCTCTTTCTATCTCTTGCTGTTGGGCTTTGTTGGTAATATATAGAAATGCTGATGATTTATGTGGGTTTATTTTATAGCCTGCAACTTTGCTAAAGTTGTTTATTATTTCAAGTAGTTTTTTACTTGATTCTCTAGGATTCTCTAAGTATATCATCATGTCATCTGCAAACAGTGATAGCTTTGTTTCTTTGCCTATTCTAATGCCTTCAATTTCTTTTTCTTCTTTTGCTAAAGCTAAGTTTCCAGTACATATTGAATAACAGTGGTGATAATGGACATCCTTGTTTCACCCCGATCTTATTGGAAATGCTTCTAGCTGTCCCCATTACATATAATGCTTGCTGAAGGTTTTAGATAGATGCTATTTATTATTTTAAGGAAGACTCCATTTATACCTATGCTTTCTAGTGTTTTTAATAGGAATGGGTGTTGTATTTTCAAAAGCTTTTTCTGCATCTATTGAGATGATCATGTGGTTTCTGTTGGTTTTGGTGTTGATATGCTCAAATGCTGATAGTTTTCCTAATATTGAACCAACCCTGCATTCCTGGTATAAATCCTACCTGGTCATAGTGTATTATTCTTGTGATAAGTTGCTAATCTATTTGCTAATATTTTTTTAAAATTTTTGCATCTATATTCATTAGAGAAATTGGTCTATAATTTTTTTCTCTATTTTGACTCTTCCTTTGGTATCAACACCATATTTGTATCATAAAAAGAATTTGGTAAGACTCCTTCTTCACCTATTTTCCCAAATAGTCTATATAGTATTGGAATTAATTGTTCTTTAAATGGTTGACAGAATTCATGTAAATCCATCTGGCCCTGGAGATTTTTTTTTAGGGAGTTCATCAATGGCTTATTCAATTTCTTTTTCTGAGATGGGGTTATTGAACTATTTTACTTCCTGTTCTGTTAATCTGGGCAATTTATATTTTTGTAAATATGTATCCATTTCACTAAGATTGTCAAATTTGTTGGCATATAGTTGGGCAAAATAATTTCTAATTATTGTTTTAATTTCCTCTTCCTTGGTGGTAGAGTCACCTTTTTCATTGTCGATACTAGTTATTTGGTTTTCTTCTTTCTTTTTTAAAATTAAATTAGCCAAAGGTTTATCTATTTTATTGGTTTTTTCATAAAACCAGCTCTTAGTTTTATTTATTAGTTCAATAGTTTTCTTAATTTCAATTTTTTAATTTTTCCTTTGGTTTTCAATATTTCTAATTTGGTGTTTAGTTGAGGATTTTTAATTTGTTCTTTTTCTAGTTTTTTTAGTTGTATGCCCAATTCATTGAACTCCTCTTTTTCTATTTTATTTATGTAAGCATTTAGAGATATAAAACTTCCCCTAAGAACTGCTTTCACTGTCCCATAGTTTTGGTATGTTGTCTCATTATTGTCATTCTCTTGAATGAAATTATTGATTGTTTCTGTGATTTGTTGTTTGACCCAATCATTTTTTAGGATTAGATTATTTAGTTTCCAATTATTTTTTAGTCTATCTTTCCATGGCCCTTTATTACATATAATTTTTATTGCATCATGATCTGAAAAGGATGCATTTAATATTTCTGCCTTTCTGCATTGGATTGTGAGGTTTTTATGCCCTAGTACATGGTCAATTTTTGTGTATGTGCCATGTACTGACAGAAAAAAGTATATTCCTTTCTATCCCATTCAGTTTTCTCCAGAGGTCTATCATACCTAACTTTTCTAATGTTTATTCACCTCCTTAACTTCTTTCTTGTTTATTTTGTGGTTAGATTTATCTAGTGCAGAGAAGGGGAGGTTGAGGTCCCCCACTAGTATTGTTTTTCTTTCTATTTCTTCCTGTAACTCCCTGAACTTCTCCTCTAAGAATCTGGATGCTATACCATTTGGTGCATATATGTTTAGTAATGATATTACTTCATTGTCTGTGGTGCCTTTTAGCAGGATGTAGTTTCCTTCCTTATCTCTTTTGACAAGATTTATTTTTGCTTTTGCTTTGTCTGAGATCAGGATTGCTACCCCTGGTTTTTTTACTCCAGCTGAAGCATAATATATTGTGCTCTAGCCTTTTACCTTTACCCTGTATGTGTCACTCTTTTTCAAATGTGTTTCTTGTAAACAGCATATTGTAGGATTATGTTTTTTAATCCATTCTGCTATCTACTTTTGTTTTATGGGAGAGTTCATCCCATTCATATTCATAATTATGATTTCTATCTGTGTCTTTCTCTCCATTCTTTTCTTCCTCTGTTTATGCTTTACTTCCTCTTTTCTCCTTTTCCCCTTCACTAGTGTTTTGCTTTTGACTGCTGCCTCCTTCAGTCCCACCTCCCTTTTAATATCCCTTTCCCTTTACCCTTACTGCTTCTTCTTTCCCTTCTATCCCCCTTCCTTTTCCTTTCCCCTTTTCCCTCTTACTGCCTATAGAGCAAGTTAGATTTCTATACATAACTGATTCTGTTATTCCCTTCTTGGGTCAAATCTGATGAGAGTAAGGTTCAAACAATGCTCATCTCCATCCCTTATTTCCCTCTGCTGTAATAGGTTTTTGTGCCTTTTCCTGTAATGTAATTTACCCTTGTCTGCCTCCTTCCCTGTTCTCTCAGTACATTTTCTTTTGTACTGCTCCCCTTTCCCCAGGGCAAAAGGGGCCTTTCCTGTTAATCCCTCAAGATACCTGGGCTACTGTACTGCTGCATCCTGTCTTTCTTCTGGTTCAGCTTTTCCAGGGTTTTTCCTGGGGCAATATTTTCTGGGCTTTCAGAGGTTAGTCAGGGAGGGTAAGAATGACTTACTTCTTACTCTGCCATCTTGGCTCCCAGAAGCAGAATTCTCAAGAAATGATTAAGAGAATAAATTACTCAAGGAACATTTATTTTGGACCAAACCACATGGCAAAAGTTGGGGTCAGAAAGGTTACCAATCTTGAATATTCAGGCACTATTAATCCTGTTCTTATGTGACAACCATGCAGCCACATCAGAAAAGTGAAAGTATACCCCAATGCAACACTTATACATTCTAATGAAGAATATTAAGTTCAGATGACTGAGTTTTGAGTGAACTGTGAGAACTAAGAGCATAGTTAATTTTGTCCTTTTTGTGTATTTCCTATTGAAGAACACTTTCTTGTCAGTTCACATGGGAGTATCCCACAACAACTCCACCAACAATTAAGTAACCATTTCTGTGAATCAGTTCATAGGCAACAATATCATGGATTTAATTGTCCATTTGTAGTATTTTATACTACCATCTGACTTGATGATATTTTCTGATCTTTGCCCTATTTCCAACTTTTCCATCTTCTTTTGGATTTTCCAGTGTTTTAACTGGTCAAAAATGTTTATTACAACTCTTTTTTTTTTTTTGTGGTGACAAAAACCTAGAAACTAAAAGGATTTCCCTCAATGGAGGAATGCATGAACCAATTGTATTATATGGAGGTAATGCAAAGTATTGCACTGTAAAAAATGAGAAAATTGTCTTAGATCAGGATTGCTATTTCTACTTTTTTTCACTCAGCTGAAGCATAATATATTCTGTTTCAGCCTTTTACCTTTACTCTGTGTGTATCTGTACTTCAAATGTGTTTCTTGTAAGCAACATATTATAGGATTCTTGTTTTTAATCCACTCTGCTATCAGCTTCCATTTATGGGAAAGTTGATCCCATTCACATTCAGAGTTATGATTACTAATGGTATCTTTCTCTCCATTCTATTTTCCCACTGTTTATGCTTTTCTTTCTCCTTTCACCCTGCCCTCACCAATGTTTTGCTTCTGACTATCACCTTCCTCAATCTGCCTTCCCTTGTATCAGTCCCCTTCCTTTTCTTTCCCCTTTCTCCTACTACTTCCTCCCTCCCTTCTATACACTCTCTTGCTTTTCTTTCCCCTTTCTCCTCCCACTTACCTATAGGGTAAGGTAGATTTCTGTACTGAGATGAATGTGTATGTTCTTCCCTTTTTGAGCCAAATATGATGAGAGCAAAGTTCAAACAATGCTGACCTCCCCTTCTTTCCTTCTATTGTAACAGGTCTTTTGTGTCCATCCATATGATGTAATTTACCCTATTCTGCTTCCCCTTTCCCCTTTTCCCATTACAATTCTTTTTTCACCCCTTACTTAATTTTTTTATATCATCACATCAAAGACAACTTATGTCCACACCCACTGTCTATGTAAACCCCTTCTAACTTCATTAATAAAGATATAGCTCTCAAGAGTTATGAGTATCATTTTCCAGTATAGGGATGTAAACAGTTTAATCTTATTGAATAACATATTTTTTTCTTTCCTGTTTACATTTTTATGTTTCTCTCAAGTCTTGAATTTGAATATCGAATTTTCTATTCAGCTCTGTTTTTTCCATCAAGAGTGATTGAAAGTCCCCTGTTTCATTGAATGTCCATCTTTTCCCCTGAGAGATTAAACTCAATTTTGCTTGGTAGTTAATTCTTGGTTTGCCTTCCAGAATATTCTATTCCAAGCTTTCCAGTTCTTTAATGTAGAAGTTGCTAAATCTTCTGTAATCCCAACTATGGCTCCATGATATTTAAATTCTTTCTGGCTGCTTGCAGTATTTTCTCTTTGACCTGATAATTCTGGAATTTGGCTACAATATTGTTTGTAGTTTTCATTTTGGGATCTCTTTCAGGAGGTGATCAGTGGATTATTTCAATGTCTATTTTGTCCTCTGGTTGTAGGATATCAGGACAGTTTTCCTTAATAATTTTTGAAAGATGCTGTCCAGGCTCTTTTTTTTTTTTTGATCATGGCTTTTAGGTAATCCAATAATTCTTAAATTATCTTTACTGGATCTATTTTCCAGGTCAGTTGTTTTTCCAATGAGATATTTTATATTTTCTTCTATTTTTTCATTCTTTTGATTTTATTTGACTGATTCTTGATGTTTCATAGAAGCATTAGCTTCTATTTGTCAAATTCCAATTTTTAATTAATTGTTTTCTTCATTTAGTTTTTGTACCTCCTTTTCCATTTGGCCAATTCTACTTTTTAAGGAGTTGTTTTCTTCAGTCATTTTTTCCTTCTATTTGGACAATTGTATTTTTTAATAAATTGTTTTCTTCAGTCAATTTTTGTCCTTCATTTTCCAAGCCGTTGACTCTCTCTTGCATACCTCTCATTCCTTTTACCAGTTGTCATTCTGCTTCTCTTATTTGAATTTTAAAATCTTTATTGAGCTCTTCCAAGAAAGCTTTTTGGGCTTGTGACCAATTCATATTCCCCTTTAATATTTTGAATGTAGGTATATTGACAATATTGTCCTTTTCTGAGTTTGTGTTTTGATCTTCCCTGTCACCATAGTAATTTTCTATGGTCAAGGTTCTTTTTTGCTTCTTGGTCATTTTTTCCACCTATATTGTCCTTTTAAAGTTGAGCCCTCCTCCTGTGGCACAGGGGGCACCATCCCAAGCTTCTTGTGTAGGGGCACAAAGATCTGCTCCCTGGCTTTGTATGCTGGGCTCTTGAGTGTGGCAGCTTGCTCACTGTGTTGGGGTGGTGGGGCCAAGTCACACCTGTTGTTGCCTGGTTTCCAGAGCTGGCAAGTTGCCTTCTGTACTAAGGCCAGGGGCCTCACAGTTGTCCTGATATTCTACTGGCCTCCTGAGCCAGGTCCAAGAGGCCTTGGTAGCTGATCTGTTCTGTGCCTAAGAGCCTCCTGTTGGTTTATCTGGACATCATTTGTGCTGGGCTGTGCTCCCCTTTTACCCAAGGGGTAAGGCTTTGAAACAGACCTTTTCTGAAATCCTTATGTTACCTTCAGCTGGAAAATTGTTTCACTCCTTCTTTTTGTAGGTTCTGTTGCTCTAGAATCTGTTTAGATGCTTGATTTAATGTTGTTTCTGAGGGAAACTGGGGAAAGCTCAGGCAATTTCCTGGCTTCTCTCTGCCATCTTGGCTCTACCTTCTCTGCTTACTCTTTTTTTTTTTTGGTAGGCAATGGGGTTAAGTGACTTGCCTAGGGTCACACAGATAGCAAGTGTTAAGTGTTTGATCTGAGGCTGGATTTGAACTCAGATCCTCCTGACTCCAGGGACAATGCTTTATCTACTGCACCACATAGCTGCCCCTTTGCTTACTTTTAAAATTAAAAGAGGAATGTATTTTGTTGCTGCATTTGTTCTAATTTTTTTTTCTTTTGGGAGGAATTGAGGGGGAGTAATTCATCTTCATTTCTCTGGAATATGAACCCATTTTTTCTAAATTCAAAAATAATTTAAAAAATATAATCCAGTAGACCCTTAGATATTTATGTTTTAAAAATGAGTTATAGGATCTGGGGATCATAGTATCCTCTGTTTCTCCACCATTTGCATAATCCTGTTACTGTTTGCCTAGGCAGGACTAATAAGCAGACTGAATAGCTGGGACCTGAGCTGTTCAGGGACTTACGGCCAATGGCACTTAATGGTTACAGAATTCTCAGGAGAATTCTAGTTCCATCATCCTCAGAGGATCTAGCCAAAGTTAGAGGGTTTATATCTTTGAAGGAAAATGAAGAGATGCAAGCATCTGGCAAGTATTTCAGCATATCTGGAAGAGGTAACTGCTTTTTAAGAAACTTGATTTTTTACAGACACTTTAAATGTTATAGGCAAAAAGGAGAAGTGATAATCATAGCTATGCAGGTACCAGGGCTTCTTACCCTAGTACACCTGCACTGAGTTGGGATATGGTAGGGTCACTCAGGGAACCACAAAAATGAAGAAAGGAAAGCAGGATTTGTTTTTACCTCAGTGTGTTACCATTGGCATATGAATGCTTTCCTCATTTTAAAAATTATTCCACCTCTACATAAGCATATTGATCATTGGATGAATATCTTATAATCTGAAATTCAAGCAATGGATTAAAGAAGTGAATAGATGATAAGGTATGATTTTCCATTTTCTTCTGCATTTTATAAGGGAATAAATATCTATTCTTGCTGGATTTATTTACTTATTTTCTTTTCCAAAGCTAATTCATTCACATTTATCTGTAGGATATGTACTTGCCTTTTCTGAGTTAAAAATTATTTTAAATTTGACACAGGACACAGGAATACTTCTGTTTTCAACATGTCATAGGATCTTGGTATCAGAATCATCGAGTTCTTCCACACTCCTATTGAGGGGAAAGGCTAAGAAGATGGCTGTAGTTTTGGGAGTCGGAGCTATTCAGGGACTTAAGGCCCATGATACTGAATGGCTCTAGGAACACTCAAGGGACATCGAGTTTCATATTCTTCAGAGAATGCCATAAAAATTGGGATTGCATCTCTGAAGTAAAACGAACTGATGTAATCATCTGGCAAATATCTCAGTGTCTCTGGAAGAACTGACTATATTCTAAGAACCTGATTCTTTACTGATATTTTAAACACTACAGGTAATCATAGCTAAGTAGCTACACCAGTACACTCATAGTGAATCTAGGATTTGGTGGGGACACACTAAAGGAAGGAAAGAAAAAAATTGCCTCATTATGCCCTTAATGGTACCTGAATCTCCCCCACTTTTGAAAAAATTATTCTAATTCTACCTAAGCTTGTAGTGCCTAAATGTAAATCTAATTGTTTAAGCCTCCAATAATGGATTGAAGAATTGGACAGATTTCAAGGTATGAATTTCCATTTTCTGATATCAAAATACAGATGCATCAGCATCTTTGTAACTAAGATTAGAAAGAATTATGCCTTCATCAATCTGAAATGAAGTGGTATGTGTACCATGACAGCACATGCAGAGGTGTTTGTGACTGCTTTCTGTGTGGTTCTAAAAAATTCTTAGATATGAAAATCAGGGCTAATTGTGTGGGACATTAAAAAGAAGGTGAAGATTGCTTTAGGTAGCTTCCTATTTCCATTATATTCTCTCCTAAATTTTGGCATGCACATTTTCTCTTCTTTAGGATCTTAGTTCCATCATTGTGCTCCTTTGCTACCTAGATAGCATCCAGTTTTGCCTTCTCCCCTCCCAGTTACCACCTTATCTACTAAGAACTGCCCTTTCTTGTGTTGTCCCCAGATCATTCGTCTCATTCTGACACCAGATATCAGGGATGTCAAATAGCATACACTCAACAAAACTATTTATTTAATGGCAAAGTTTCAGGTGGCACAAAAGAGCAAAAGTAAGTATTTCAGTTAATTTGGGTCTATATTTAGGGGTACAATGACTTTTCCAACTTGCATAAATGCTTATGGCTTAAGTGTCACTGAAAGTATGATCCTAATTAATCAATCACCAAGTATTTACTAAGATCCTACTGTGGGTCCATTACTGTGCAGAGGCTGGGGATGCAAAGACAAAAGTCAAAATACTTCTTGACTTCAAAGACCTTAAAGTTTTGTGAAGGAAGATAGTATACACACATATAGATGTATAAAAATGAATATAAGATAGGTTGAAGGTGATTTCAGGGGGAAAGCATAAGAAATTGAGTGAATCAAAAAAGGGTCATGATACTTGAGCTGACCTTGAATACCTAGGGATTCTGAAACACTGAGGTGAGGAGGAAATGCATTCCAATGATGGAGAACAGGCAGTCTGCAGAAGCACAGAGATGGGAGATAAAATATCATGTATGAGAAAAGAACATTAATTTTGCTGGACAGACTTGGCATAAAAATAAAGGCTGCTCCCCCACCCCTTTAAAAAGAAGAAATAACTTAATGTTTTAGAAATAACTTAAATACTAAATATCTTGTTTAAGGAATAGCAAAGATCTATAGTTTATTGAGGTGGGGAATGACCTACTTAACTTTATGCTTTAGGAAAATGTTTGTCTGCTGTGTTAAGGATATTTCATGGAAGGGAGATACTTGATGCAGGAACAGCAATTAAGAGGCTAGCTCATTCTTTTCCTATGTTTCTTTCTATCCCATTTGCTTTTGTGTATAATTATTTTCATCTATTTCTTCTTCCTCTGACAATTTGGAAGGTTGTTGAGGCTAATGACTGGAAACCATTCATCTTTTTAAACAATCCAGTTCTAGAACTTGATAAATCTATCGATCCCTCTTTCTTTGTAATTTCTTAGTCCTGTCTTCAAGTGTGCAGATCTGTTTCCATATAGTCTTACTGAAAGCAGTGCATCCAGAAGCCATGCTTTGGGATGTAATTAATGAGTGTATGCATTTCAGGATTGCTGGTCTGGGTTAGGGGTGGCATGGTTTTTGGTCAAGGAAGAGCATGAAGCTAAATGGACCAACATTACCATTAGTATATCAATTCTAGTTTGCTGGTGTAATCATGGTGTTAAAATGGCAACGTTTTTGGTGTGGTATACATCCTTGGAAGTGGATGTTATTTAAAAATCACTGGAGAATTGATACTACTATTACTCTTGAAGATCTGGAAGATAATATTTTCCTTATGAACAGGAAGTTCAGATTTACCTTAGTACAGAAACTTATAGGAAGCCCATAAGCTTTAGAATCAGAAGATCTTGTTTAATATCCTGGTTCTGAAACTCCTTGTGCAACTAATGGAGAGTTGTAAAGCTTCTCTGAGCCTTAGTATTGTATTTATAAAGTGGTAGTAATGCTACTTGAAATACCTAACTCACAGTGTTCTTGTGATAATGAGCTTTTTAATTCTTAAAAATAACATATTTAGAGAGATACTATTATCATTATTATTGTTGATTTTTCAAGATGATGACACTCTGTAGATTCTCAGACACTTTTTATGTTGAACAGCCTTGGAATATCATCTAGTTCAGGATTTCTGAACTTTTTGTGGGCCATGGAACAGTGATGGACCCACAGTAGGATCTTAGTACACACTTGTTGTTTGATTGATTAGGATCATACTTTCAAAGACACTTAGGCCATTAAGTATTTATGTAAGTTGGAAAAGTCATTGTACCCCAAATATAGACCCAAATTAACTGAAATGCTTACTTTTGCTCTTTTATGCTGCCTGAAACTTTGCCATTAAATGAATAGTTTTGTTGGCAATCTGGTGAAGCCTATGGGCCTCATCTCATATTTGTGTTTTAAAATGTACAAAACATATAAGATTTCAAAGGAAACCAAATATAAGGAAATGTTATAAAATATATAACAAAATTGATCAACCTCGGGGTAAGACCTTATTATATATCTCCATCACTTCCTTTAACAAATGAGGAAACTGAGGTAGAACAAGGGATTGTGATTAACCCAAGGTGATACAGTGGACTGGAACTAAGGTTTCCTGATGCCAACAGAATGAATGTTCTTTTCATCATTTGTCGTCTGTTTATTTTCTTTGTGCCAACAGCTAAGAGAAGACATAGAGCATGGCCAACCTTACAATGATGACAGAATTCTTCCTTATGAACTTTTTTAACACTTGGCAGCTGCAGATCTTACATGCCATGTTCTTCTTGCTGATCTACCTGGTGGCTCTGATGGGGAATCTGCTTATCTTCACTCTCATCTCTCTAGATGAGCACCTCCACACTCCCATGTACTTCTTCCTTAAGAACCTGTCCCTTTTAGATCTCTGCTTCATTTCTGTTACTGTCCCCAAATCGATTGCAAACTCCTTAAGTCACAGCTCTTCCATCTCTTACTTGGGGTGTATATTACAGCTCTTTTTAGTGATTTTATTTTCAGGGTCAGAGATTTTTCTTCTCACAGCAATGTCCTATGACCGCTATGTGGCCATCTGTCAGCCCCTGCACTATGAAGTCATCATGACCAGAGAGGCTTGTATGAGGATGGCAGCTGTTTCCTGGCTTGCTGGAGGTGTGTTTGGTGTCATGTACTCAGCTACTACATTCTCCTTACCGTTCTGTGGCTCCAAGGAGATCCATCAGTTCTTTTGTGATGTCCCTTCCTTAGTCAAGATCTCATGCTCTGAGACACACATGGCAATTTATTTGACAATGGCTTTTGTACTTGGTTTAGGAATATTCTGCTGTATTTCCATAACTGTGTCTTATGGTCACACCTTCTCAACTGTACTGAAGATTCCAACTACAGAGGCTCGGGCAAAAGCCTTTTCCACTTGCCTGCCCCACCTCATTGTTCTCATGGTTTTTGCAACAAGTGCGATCATGGTTTATATAAAGCCACCTTCATACTCTGACTCAGTTGTGGATCTGTTATTATCTATGTTCTATGTAGTGGTGCCCCCAACCCTGAACCCTATCATCTATAGCTTGAGGAATAAGGACATCAAGACTTCTCTAAGGAAACTAATAGCTTGGAAACATTTTTTAAAGGGTTCAATGCCAAAGTCTTTTCTATGATCACATATATGCCTTTTAAGGAAAAAAAATGAAAGAAAATGAAATAATTTCTGCCCTTTATGTGTTTAATAATTTGAACTCCTACTTTTTCTGTCTGTATCAAAGTCATCAGTTGTGAAACGTTAACCCTTATAGGTCAGAAATGTACTAATTAAATAATTTTCAAAGTATATACACACATGTTAACAGAATTATAACTTGAATTTCTTTAGTCTTTTATAATTTTAAAGTGCTTTCATAACCTAAAATCTAATTCCTAAAATAACTATAAGGAGTTCTTAGTAAAATACTAATCACTACTATTTTACAATTTAGGAAACAGTCTCTGAGAGATTAAGACCCTTGTTCCATCTCACACAACTAATAAACATCAATCTTCATTCAAAACATAGGTTTTTTTGTATAAAAGTCAAATGATTTTCACATTTTATTATATCATAAGTGATTGTTTAAAATCTATGAATTGTTTCTTATCTCCATTGTCCAAATCTGTGATTTTGTTGATGTAGGTTAGTCCCAGTGAGAAAACTCTACAAAGCTAGTTGAGTGAGAGTTTAAGTAAATTGCTTAGTGTCACACAACTATTATGTGTTGGAATAGAACTTGAACAGATGGATTCCTCATTTGGTTAGTGCCTTGTTCCCTTAGAAATTGCAGATTTGTATCTAGGGACTCAGAAAATATACAAAACAGCCTTATGAGGACATTTTAAAGGTTGTTAAAGCTATTTTTTTGGCATTGAAATATGTATTTAAAGTTACTCCAAGTATTTGCTCACTCTGTATAAGAGATTTCATGGAAGGTGTACATATTTCTATTATTCTTATTAATAATACTGATAATAAAGACTAAGACCTAGAATTATGCTGTGACTCAAACTTTGCAAAGTGCTTGAATTATTTTTGCTCATTTGATCCTTATAACAATGCTGTGAAGTACATACAGTTATTGTCCCTATTATGTGCGTTGATGAAATAGGCTGAGAAAGGTTAAGCGTGTTACCCTTGGATGACACAGCAAGTTCACACTAGCTCATCTTGTTTAAATGTCTGAGGCAAGATCTGAACTCATCTGCTTGACTTCAAGTCTGATATTGTACATATGCTACACCACCTATCTCCCCTGACAAATATATATCATGTATCTATATCTATATCTATATCTATATCTATATCTATATCTATATCTATATCTATATCTATATCTATATCTATCTATATCTATATCTATATCTATATCTATATCTATATCTACATCTATATATCTATATATCCATATATACACACACACATATATACATGCATGTATATATAAATTCATACCTATATCTATATCAGGTACTTTGTGCAGTAGACATAAAGATTGCATAAAGATGAACTGAGTTCAAATCCATACTCAGATACCTTCTAGCTAAGTAACCCTGGTGGTCAAATCACTGAACAGCTGTCTGCCTCACTATCTTCAACTGTAAAGTGATGATAATAACACCACCTATCTCTCAGGGTTGTTTTGAGGATCAGAAGAGATAATATGTGTAAAGCATTTAATACAAGATCTCACACACAGTAGGTATTTAAAAATAAATATTTGTTTTCTTCTGTCCTGCCACTACAGAAATGTGTACATATATATGGGTGTATTTGCATGTAAGCATGTGTTTTGGGGAGGGGATCAGAGTCAATTGCTGAAAGACATGAAAAATGCTTGGATGTCACAGAAACTCTTTTGTAAACTTGTTTTTTTATTGTTCTAAAATTCAATTTTATTTTCAGTTCCAAATTCTCTGTCCCCCCACACCTTCCATTACTCATTGAGAAGGGAAGATATAAAATGTTACAAATACAAAGTCAAAACAAATTTCCACATTAACCATGTTCTGAAAGAAAAGCAAGAAAAAGAAAGAGAAAAATATGTATTTATCTGAACTCAGGTAACAGTTTTCATCATGAATTATTTGGAATTGTCATAGATCATTGTATTTATCACAGTAGCTGCCTTTCACAGTTGATTATTTTTCCAATATGCTCCCTTGAATACTGTGCTTGAATGTCAAATTTTCTATTTAACTCTCTTCTTTTCATAGGAATTCTTAAAAGTTTTCCGTTTCATTAAATATTCATCTTTCCCCCGTGTAGTATTATACTTTGTTTTTCTGGGTAGGTTTTTCTTGGTTGTAATCTTAGTTTCTTTGCCTTCTGGAGTAGCATATTTTTAGTCCTCCATTTCTTTATAATTGTGGGTGCCAAATCTTATGTGATCTTCACTATGATTCTATAGCATTTGAATTATTTCTTTCTGGAGATATTTTGTTAAATATTTTTGAACCTTTTTTCTCCCCAAGTATTTAATTATTTTGTTATAATTTTCTTGCATAGCTCTCATTTCTTTTTACAGTTTATCTCCAATTACTTTTATTTGGTTTTTAAATCTTTTTTTTCCCCTTTTAAATCTTTTTCCTGCAGTCTTTTAGGAATTTTTGTTGTGTTTGTGTCCAACCTTCATTTTTCTTTGAGACTTTGCTTATAGATGTTTTCAAGTCATTGATTTCTTCTATATTTGTGTCTTGAGATTTCCAATCAGCATAGTAGTTATTTTATGGTGAGATTCTTTTTTTGTTTGCTCATTTTCCCTATTTACTTTTTGACCTTGGATGCTATGTTAGTTCTGTGCTCTGCTCACTTTCAGATGTCTGGCCTGAGCTTCTCTCTTTTATGTCCTTCTACTGCTTTTACATTTCAGTCTGGGAAACTGAAAGTTTTTGGTGCTTCCAAAGTTGTGTGATGGGGATAGGTCTGTTCACTGCCTGAGCTCTGCAAATTCCTGACCTAGCTTTTAGTCTGTTGGCTTATGTGTGGTTGAGTTTCCATAGACTGCTGCCAGATACAGTTAAAATTAGCCTCCTGGAAGCTTCTGCATCTTTAGATCATTTAATCTGTTGGCTTCCATTTGAGTTTGGTCCCTTGCTTTGGTTTATTACACTGTAGGCTTGTGTCCAGGATAAAAGTGCCTCAGAGTCACATAGGTATGTTTCTGGAACTTATTCCTTGTGTCTTATACATGTAGGGACTTTGCTTCCTGATAATTTCATCTACTCCTCTCTACCCTAGAGCTGCTACCCCCAATTGTGTAAAGGGTGACAGAGCTGCTAGATAGTATAAGTTCTTGACCGTAATGCTAACACAGAGGGGCATAGGATCTCTTTTTGCACATGTGTTCAGTTGCCTTACCCTCCATGGGTTCTGGGATGCTCTCTGTTTTTTCTGCCAACACCCACAGAGTACTGCCACTTCCACTGGCTACCCTGCTGCTACTGCACTGCTCTCCTGGCCAACCCTAACCTCAATGTCCACAGACCTTTCTATTTATTTTTCTAAGTTGCTCTGTACTGGAAAAATATCACACTAATTTTTTTCTCCCTTGGCTTTCCCCATCAGAATTCTGTCTGGCATGCTTTCTAGGTCATTGTAGAGGAGGTTGTAGGTAATTGAGGCAAAAATGCTACCTTTCACTATATAATTTTGACTCTGCCTTCCAACCAGAAACTCAAGACTGGTCCCCTGATGCCCATGCCTGGGAAGTTGTGTTGAATATGATTAATTTCTGAGTCAGGAGAAGCCACCCTCTCTGTGGTCTCCAAAAGCAGTGAACCAAAAGGATCTATTTCCTTTAAAGGCCCTCTTTTTTTCCTTTGGTGAGACAATTAGGGTTAAATGACTTGTGCAGTCACACAGCTAGTGAGTGTTATGTATCTGAGGCCACATTTGAACTCAGATTTGCCTGACTTCAGGGTCAGTGCTCTATCCACTGCACCACCTAGCTGCCCCTCAAGTCTCTCTTTTTTAAAAATTTCTTTGTCATATTCTTCTGTCCCTTGAACTTGGGAGGGAAGTGACAAAGTGGTGGAGATTTCCTCTTGCCTCCTCTCCCTTGGTCACCCTCTAGGGACAATAGCAGATACAAGCTCATGCCAACAAGAACACGTGCTTGCTTAGAGTAACCTGAGTCCCTGGCAATGTTCTTCTGTTGCTTTCTTTCCATCCTGGGGCACAGGCTAGTGATCAGCAACCTTGAAAAATGAGTATTCCTGCCTAGGAGATAACCTTGTGATTCAAGAGCTCTAGAGTTCCAGAGTCAGGTGCTAGCCAGAGGGAGGAGAACACCTCTGAATAGAAGAAGACCATTTTATTTTTGTCTAATTAAAGAAAGCCCAAGTCATGCAAAAGCAATGCAAAATAGATCACATAAGACATTCAGATGTACAGGTCCAAAGTGAATCTAAAATATCTGTTCAGCAATAATCTCACAATGGGCCTTTATCTTTTGTGGAAGAGTGGAATTAATGCAATCTATTTGACATGATTTATATTTTCTCTACTGTAAGCACCTTTGACCTCTGTGATGTTGTAAGCATTTTCTTATATGTAAGGAAGTAAATAGCTATACTCTATCTGGTATGTTTATTGTATACTGAGTATCTTTTCAAGACAAACTCTATTGTCCATGTTTTGGGGAGGTGTACCTGTATTTTGTGTTAGTTGTTTCCTCAGAATTTTATTACAGAGTGAGGGGCATAAATCTAGAGGGATAGGAACCTATTTGGATATCCTCAGTATGAATCCTGGTCCATGTGAGTCCAAAAACCCACCTAAGAACTGCCACACCTTTGAAACAGTCATATCAACATTTTAAATAAATGAATAAATAGACACATGCTTTAATTACTGTATTGTGTAATGGTTAGATTACTGAAATTGGAGTCAGGGATACTGAAGTCCAAATCTTATCTCAGATACTTACTATCTTACCCAGGCAAATCATTGAACCTATTGAAGCCTGAATTACTAATTTCCAAATTGGAGGTAAGAGTATCTATGTCATAGAGTTATAGTGAGGATGAAATAAGGTAACATATGTAAAACATTTTTGAAACCTGGAAGTGCTGTATAAATACTAGTTAGATATTTGCTATTTTTAATATTTAATAATGTTCACATTTTATGTTTTATAATATGAAGCTATTATAAGGAACTTCATTTTCTTTTTAAAATATTATTTATTAATTTTTAACATTCTTTTCTTTTAAATTTTGAGTTCCAAATTCTCTCCCTCCTTCCACCCCTCCCCCACTCACTGAGAAGGCAAGCAATATATTGATTATACATGTAAAATTATGAAAAACATACTTCCATATTAGCCAAATTTTTTAAAAGCAAGAATAACAAAAAGTGATACAATTATACTTCAATTTGCACTTAGAGTTTTTCTCTGGAGGTGGATATCACTTTTTCATCATGAATCTTTTGGAATTCTCTTGTATTATTGTATTGATGAGAATGGCCAAATCTTTCACAGTTGATCATCATTACAATACTGCTGTTATTGTGCACAATGATCTCCCAGTTCTTCTCACTTCATTTTGCATCAGTTTGTATAGGTATCATAAAAGTATTTTCTGAAACCACTACCCTCATTTCCCAAAGCACAATAGTAGTTCATCACAATCATATGTCACAACTTGTTGAGCAATTGATAAGCATCCCCTTAATTTCAATTCTTTGCTAAAAAAGCTGCTATAAATATTTTTTGTACATATAAGTCCTTTTCCTTTTATCTCTTAGGGATACACAACTAGTAGTGGTATTTCTGAGTTAAAGGGTATACAGTTTTATAGCCCTTTAGGCATAGTTCCAAATTGTTCCCCCGCATGGTTGGATTAGTTCACCACTGCATCAGAATTTCTCTCATTCCCTCTAGCATTGTCATTTTTGATATGTGTGAGGTGGTACCTCAGAATTTTTAAATTTGTATTTCTCTAGTCAATAGTGGTTAAGAGAATTTTTTTTTTTTCATTTGAGTATAGATAGCTTTGATTTTGTTTTCTGGAAACTGCCTCTTTATATCCTTTGACCATTAATCAGTTGGGGAATGGCTCTTACTTTCATATATTTTACTCAGTTCTATACTCAGTATGTATCTGAAACTTGCTGTAAATTTTTTTGATATTACTTCATTGTCTATAGTACCATAGCTTTTTAGCAAAATGTACTTTCCCTTATCTCTTTTAATTAGGTCTATTTTTGCTTTTGTTTTGTCTAAGATCATTTGCTACCCCTGCTGTTTTTTTTCGCTTCAATTGAAGCATAATAGATTCTTATTTTAACTCTGTGTGTCTTTCTGTTTCTAGTGTATCTCTTGTAAATATCATATTGTTGAATTCTTATTTCTAATACATTCTGATAAGTTTCCATTTTATAGAGGAGCTCATCTCATTCACATTTGCAGTTATGATTATTGTGTATTTCTCTCCCTTCTGTCATCTTCTGTTTCTTTTTCTGTCTTCTTTATCCTGTCCCTCCTGAAAAGTCTGTTTTGCTTTTAAACACTGACTCTCTTAATCCGCCTTCCCTTTTATTATTTTCCCTTTCTCATATCACCTTCCCCTCCTACTTCCCTATTGAAGAAATTACATTTCTTATACATGACTGAATGTGTGTATGTATGTGTATGTATATATATATATACATATATATATATATAATGTATATATAATGTGTATATATGTGTATATATATATACATATATATATATATAATGTATATATAATGTATATATAATGTGTATATACAAAACCGTGTGTGTGTGTGTATGTATGTATATATTCTTCCTTCCTTCTTTGAATCTATTCTTATGCGTGTGAAGCTAAAACATTGCCTGTTACCCCAATACCCCAATGCCGCCAATTTCCCCTCTGTTATAAAAACTCTTTAAAATAAACTCTCTTTCTTATGTACTCTTTTTATATGAGAAAATTTCCGCAATTCTACCTCTCCCTACCCCTGTCTCCCAGTGCAACCCTTTCTCATCCTTTCATTTTTTTTTTGTTTTTGGAGATCATTCCAACACAATCAACTCATATCCATGCCCTTTGTCTCTGTAAACACATTTTAACTGCCCTAATAATGATAAAGTTCTTAGGAGTTACATGTATCTTCATTCTCTATAGTAGTGTAAATAGTTTGACTCCATCAAGTCTTTTATGAATACTCTCTCATGTTTACTTTTTTATACTTCTCTTGAGTCTTCTTTTTGAATGTCAAATTTTCTATTCAGCTCTGATCTTTTCATCAGAAATGCTTGAAAGACCTCTATTTCATTAAATAAATATCCATTTTTTTTCTACTGAAGGATTACACTCAATTTTGCTGGATAAGTTATTCTTGGTTGTAATCCTAGCTCCTCTGCCTTCAGGAATATCATATTCCAAGCCCTCTGCTCCTTTAACATGGAAGCCACTAAATCTTGTATGATCTTGACTGCGGCTCCACAACATTTGAATTATTTCCTTCTGGCTGCTTGAAATATATTCACTTTGACCTGAGAACTCTGGAATTTAGCTATATTTCTAGGAATTTTTGTTTTGAAATCTCTTTCAGGAGGTGATCAGTGGATTCTTTCAATTTCTGTTTTAACCTCTGGATCTAAGATATTGGGGGCAGCTCTTGATATTTTCTTGAAATATGGTAGGTATGTTCTTTCTTTGGTCTTGGCTTTCAGGTAGCCTAATAATTCTTAAATTATCTCTCTTCAATCCAATTTCCAGGTCAGCTATTTTTCCAATGAGATATTTTACATTTTTTTTTCTTTTTTCCATTCTATTGGTGATGTCTAGTTGTTTCTTGATGTCTCATATAGTCATTAGCTTCCATTTGCTCAATTTTAATTTTTAAGAATAACTTTCTTCACTGAAATTTTGTACCTACTTTTCCATCTGGCTAATTCTGTTTTCTAAAAAGAGATATTTTATTTTTTCCAAATTACATGTAAAAAAATTTTTAAGATTTAAAAATTTTTTGAGTCCCAAATTTTCTTCCTTTTTCTCCTCCCCACTCATTGAGAAAACATCCGATTTGATATAGGTTATACATGTGCTGTCATGCAAAACAGATTTCCATATTCGTCATGTTGTGAAAGAAAATACAGACCAAAAAACCCCAAGTAAAATAGAGAAAGTAAAAAAAAAATATGCTTCAATCTGTATTCAGTTTCCACCAGTTCTTTCTCTGGAGATAGATAACATTTTTCATCGTAAGTCTTTCAAAATTGTCTTGGATAATTGTATTGCTAAGAATAGTTATGTCATCCACAG
The DNA here is from genome assembly GCF_003287225.1 of Phascolarctos cinereus. NCBI lineage: Eukaryota > Metazoa > Chordata > Mammalia > Diprotodontia > Phascolarctidae > Phascolarctos > Phascolarctos cinereus. Next base: position 188,793,191 of record NW_027555958.1, read on the forward strand.
TTCATCATTGTACAGTACTGCTCTTACTGTGTACAATGTTTTCCTAGTTCTTCTCATCTTACTTTGCATTAGTTCATATTAGTCTTTCAAGGTTTTACTGAGAACATCCTGTTCCTCATTTCTTATAGTATAACAATATTAAATCACAATCATATACCAAACTTGTTCAGCATCTGGCACATATTTCAATACCAGAGGAAGAACTGACTTGTTTCCAAGAAACTTGATTCTTCACACATACTTTAGATGCTACAGCTGAAGTAGAAAGGTGGTAACCATAGCTATGCAGATACTAGTGCTTCCTATCTCAGTATACTTGCAGTGAGTCTAGGATATGGGGTCATATAGAGACTAGGAATCAGAAAAAAAGGAAAGTAGAATTTTCTTTCCTTATCACATCACCATGGTGTATATTACCTTTACCCACTTTTGAAAAATTATCCAAAAGTACATTTGACCCTGTATATAAAGATATTGGACTCTGAATGGAAATCTAATAGTGTGATTCTCAAGCAAAGGATTTAAGAAGTAAAGGAGATTATAAATTACAAATTCTTTTTTGATATCAAACTATAGATGCATAAATTTATTCATGACAAAGGTTATAAAAACATGTGTTACCATCAATCTGAAATGAACACAAGTATGAAGGGCAGTGTGAATGTGTGTACAGGGAGGAGGGAAAAGTTGTATATGTCATGGTATAAAAATAACTGGGTAAGAAAATCAGGGCCACATGTGTGCAAAATTGAAGAAAAGGTGACAATTGCTTTAGGTAACTTCCTACCTTATTTTATCCCCTGGTAAGGTTTAATAACACCTCTTTAAGATCCAGTTTCCTTCATGGTACTCTTTTGCTGCTTGGTCAGCATTTGGTATTGGCAGCTCTTCCCCTCTTTCAGTATTCCCAGTACCAAAAATCATACTTTTATCCTCCATGTAATTGTGTCAAAATACTAACGTAATCTCAACTAAGTGTTAAAAAAGCACATCTAACTAAACTCTCTGTTTAATGGCAAAATTGTGGGCATTGTCTTCTGCCTTGCTGCTGTACTCTAAGAATCATAGGACTTTTCTATATGAATTGCACCTGAAATTTTCTAGATGTGCTCCCCTCTGAGGATCCGAGCTCTCTGATAGCAGGAGCTTTCTTATTTTTGCATTTGTATTACCAGTTTTAGTGCAGTGCTTTGCACATAGAAAGCACATAATAAATGCTTCATTCATTCATTTAAATTATCAGATGCCTATCAAATATGTGTTAGTAACACCAATATGACAATTTGGAACTGTTGGGCTATCCACCCTAGTCAGTGAACATCATTCAAAAATGTTACAGAATCTGTGTCACTATTGGTACTGAAAAAAGGATAAGGTAACTTTGTTTATGAACATCAAATTGAGACAGCAACCTGGGAAACTTTCATGTCTTGGAATCAGGATACCAGGGGTGACATGACTTGTTTCATCAGTGGACAAATAAAATACTTTCTCTGAACTTTTGTATTATTTTTGGACAAGGCCGTTGGGATCAAGTAACATTCCCAGGGTCTCACAGCTCAGTTTGAAGTGTTTGAGACTGGATTTGTACCCAGGTCCTCCTAACTCTGGGGCCAGTGTTCTATCTACTGTGCTACCTAGGTACCCCAGTATTATTTTATGTAAAATGATGACAATGTCCTCTGTACTACCTATGACATAGGGTTCTTTTGATAAATAAGCTTTATAATTGTTAAAATTATACATTCATTGAGATATTGTTATTATATTTTTTCAAAGTGAGGATACTGTTCATAGATTTGCATAAACTTTCTAAGTTAGAAGAACTCTTATAGATCATACAATCCAAAACCTACCCCATTAAACAAATGAAATAAACAGGCAAATAGAGACTATTATTTACCCAAAGTCACAACATGAATGTACCTACTTTAAAAATCATCCTTATTAACATGCCATAGGCCCTTTAGGTGTCAGCTTTCTAAAATTGGTGATCTTGCCATGGACACATAAACAAAGAAATCAAATCAGTAAACACAGAAAGACAATAAAAACATCAATATGATCATGGAAAAGACTTTGGTATTAATTCTATAAGTGTTTAAGGGTTATAAGCTTCCTCAAAGAACTCTTTGTGTCCCTATTCCCTCAGGCTATAGATGATAGGATTCAGGGTTGGTGGCACCACTGAATAGAACATTGATAACAATAAAGTCAGAACTGATTCAGAGGCTAAGGTTGGATTTATATAAGATATGGCCACAGTCATGATGAAAACCATGAGAACAATGAGGTGGGGTAGACAAGTAGAGAAAGCTTTTGAGTGACCTTCTGTAGTGGGAATGTTCAGCACAGTTGAGAAGATGTGACCATAAGAGATAGCTGTGGAGATACAACAGAAAACCCCTAAGTTTATCCAAATGGCCATATTCACATCATCTGCATTGTGTGTCTCAGCACAGGAGATCCTGAGTAAGGAAGGCACATCACAGAAAAACTGATGGATCTCCTTGGGGCTGCAGAAGGGTAAAGAGAATGTACTAACTGAAGACATGGGTCTAAAAAAAATCCTCCAGTGAGCCAAGAAGAAGTTGCCATTCTCATTCAAAATCTTTTGTTCATCATAGTGCAAAGGTTGGCAGATGGCCACATAGCAGTCATAGGACATCACTGTGAGGAGAAAAATCTCTGATCCTGCCAATAAAATTACTAAAAGGACCTGTAACACACACCCAAAGAAAGAGATGGAACAACTTCTGCTTAGGGAATTTTCAATAGATTTTAGCACAGTGACAGAAATAAGGCAAACATCTAAAAAGGATAGATTTTTCAGGAAGAAGTACATGGGGGTGTTGAAATGGCCATCTAGAGTGATGAGTGTGAAGATGAGCAAGTTCCCTATCAGAGCCATTACGTAAATTAGCAAGAAGAACATGGCATGTAAGACCTGTAACTCCCAGATGTTAGAAAAGCCCATGAGGAAGAACTTTGTCACCTTGGTGAAGTTGGCTGTGCTCTGGAAGGGGGAGTTTGATAGATTATCTGTCCAGAGATAGGAAATAGATTCAGCATGATGAAAGCATTCAGTTTGTTGGGTTTCAGTAGTTATTTATTTTCTGTTATCTTCCTCAGTTTTTTTTTTTCATTTGTTAAATGATGGGGAATGGAACTAGACTGGAAGTTTTTACTGGGGTATATGAACTTAATTTTTTTTGACTAGGTAGAAATAAAATGAATTCATTTTTTGTTTTTTTATGAACTTAATTTAAAAAATAGTTTAATGACTATATTTCCACAATATTTTTTGGTAATTGTTTGTATTTTCTTTTACATGTTTAATGACCTGATTCTGAACACAGTCTCAGAGGTTTCATCTGCCTTTCAAAGGAATCTATGACACACAAAAAATTAGTAATCTTTGATCTGAGTAGTCTATAAGGTCTGAAGGACTTCTCTATGTATGAAAGAATCATTAGTGAATTTATTAATAGGATCCTTAAGTTGAAAAGGATGATAAAATAGAAATAGCTCTCTAACTGTAAGATTTTCAGGATTATAAACTCATTTATCACAGGAAACCTGTGTGGTAGGCAGATCAAATAGTATTATTGCCTTTTTACAGATATGATGCCATGGTTGAGAGAAGCTATGTGACTTTTCAGTGGTCACACAAAGAATGTCAGAATCCAGGTATTTAACCAGTAACTCTTGATTGCAAGGCTGACATGAAAGCTCCTTAATGTTTTTGTGTTGAGACAAATCTCAGTTTGCTGTTTATAAAAACGATAATTGTCTTCCCATTCTTCAATATTGATAGCGAAATAAATTTTCTAGCAATTTTAAGTGATTTCTACTGTCCAGGATGGGAATCCAATACAAGATATTTGCTTACATCATGATTAGCTTGACAGACTAGAATTGTCTTGCAAAGGAATCTGTTTGCATGTATTTCACATCATCTGTTCCACTTAATTTTGTTCTCTTCCTTGGTCATAGATTCTGCCACTACTAACATAAAGAGCGAGACTGAAAGGCAAATCCATTCCTTAATAGAGAACTAATTCCAAGAGCAGTAAAATCTGTTGTGGATCTATTCTACCATGTATGTTAGTGGAAGGTAGCACATTGGAATAACTTTCTCCCTTAGATTCTGATTCAATTTGTCTCAGTTCTCTCTCTCTCTCTCTCTCTCTCTCTCTCTCTCTCTCTCTCTCTCTCTCTCTATATATATATATAATATATATATATATATAATATATATATATATGTATATATATACACACACATATATATATATGTATATATGTATGTATGTATGTATGTATGTATGTATGTATATCCATGCTTCCTTAGGTTAGGGTGGGGAAGGAGGAGAAAAATTAAAGTAAAAAGCACATAGCAGAGAATAAAAGAAAGCCAACTGGGAAGCAAGGAAAAGCTGGGCAGCTTAAAAACAATGTAGTATTTGTTATATAGGTTTTCTTGAAAAAGGAATTTATTGTTTTATGCTAAATCCTGTTTTATGGTCTGCTGTGAAAAAAAAATGAAAAACAATTGTCAGTTGAAATATCTACTTATCTTTATACACTCATAAATTACATCTGAAGTCATAGATTCTGGACCTATCTCCTTATGAAAGGCCACAGAGAAACAAAACTATACAATTGGGTGTGGGGCAAAGATGTGACAAAGAAGAATAAATCAAAAATATACGTGAGCAAACATTCATCAGTTGTCAGCCCTGTGAAAACTTGTATTCTGAACCTAGATAGTTAAAAAAACGTGAATCATATCCAATTATGATAATCAAGAAGCTTCTATTCTTTGAGGGAGATAAGAAATGTATGTAAATAATTACAGTGTGAAGTAGAAAGGGATAAATGCCTAGGAGAACAAATTGCTCAGAGAGATGTGAGGGAGAGAATTTACTTTTTACAGGTAAGATGAAGGAGAGTTTTACGCATTTGGGAGGCTGTGGGGAAGTTCTGAGAAGGTAGGTAGGACTTTTACATGCAGAAAATTATGTTTAGGGCAGCACATATCTTTTGTGTTATTAAAACAAAACACATAGAAGCAGGGCTAGGAAGGACAACTTTGGGAAGAAATTTTATCAGTATAAAGGACTTTTAAAATTCTAACTATTGATTTCAAGGAGCTTAATTTCAATGAAAATTTCTGTATTTTAACAAGAATACCCACGTTTTCCTATTCCTTATTTTTATTAAACTTCTTCATTGTATTCATGAGGACTTCTAATAGCCCTCACATGTCAGCAATTTCTTTGGCAATTATCCCTAATCTGACTTTACTTTTCCCATTCTCAATTGTGAGCCACTTCACCAATTGAAATCAATACTTTTCTCTAGTCTGGAATCATTTGTTGCTTCATCAAACTGCAGATCACACTTTGCCAAACTGCAATCCCGGATTATTCCCACAAGTCACCTTTTCTAATTCTTCTTATTCACGGCTCAATGAAGCTGGATTTAGTAATGATATTTTACTAACTCCACTACAAAGTCCATCACAAAGTGATGATTAACATCTCCACTTGTCCTCACTTTCAGCAAAGCAACGACTTTACTCCTCTTAAATTGGTTCTCTTTCCTACTCTTTACTTGGGCTGCTTCCAATCTTCTGTTCTCTTTTTAAACTTCCTATACTCTACCTCTTAGCCTTCCTCACAGATGAAGGCCTCATCACACTTTGTTTAAATTTTGGAGGCCATTCTGATGAGCTACTTTTTTCCTCCTTTTCAATTCACAACTCACTGACATTATTTTACATTCCTCTTCCTTTACTGCAGGTTCTAATGAAGATATTATGATGGCTCTTCTAACAAAGGTTTCTTATCCCACTCAATCTGTCCCCTCCTGAAATTACTGTTCCCTCCTCTAATATTCAGTTTTCTCCTTTTATTGGTTCCTTCCATGCTGCCCACAAATTGACATCTTTAAATTTTCCCCAGCTTCAGAAAATCCTCTATTATAATCTCCAATATGCTATTCTTAATGTCTCTTTTCCCTTTCTCATCTAAAGTCCTAGAAAAATTCTGTGTTCTGTTAATTCAACTGCTTCTCCTTATTTTTCTAAACCCTCTACAATCTATTTAATGACTTGGTTAGTCATCTGAAATAACCTTTTCACAAGTCACTAATAATTATTAATTGAAAGTCCTTGTTTCAAGACTCATTCTTCTTGACTTCTATTCAGCATTTGATACTGTTGACTACTTTTTCCTCCAATATGGTCTTCTCTGTTTTTTCTTCCTTTACACTCTCTCTCTCTCTCTCTCTCTCTCTCTCTCTCTCTCTCTCTCTCTCTCTCTCTCTCTCTCTCTCCATCTCCATCTCCATCTCCATCTCCATCTCCATTCTACCTATTTGATCACTCATTCTTAATTTCCCTTGTTGGATCATTATCATTATAATACATTCTCTAACTATGAATATATGTCAAGGTACTATTCTATGCTTTCTTTTATCTTTTCCCTACATTTTCTTTCCTAACGAACTTATAAGTTCACATGGATTTGGTTATCCTCTTTCTCAGATGAGTCCCACATCTATATTTCCTGCCCTAGTTTCTCTCCCAATCCCCAGCACTGCAGCACTGTTTAGTGGATATTTTAAAGTGGATGTCAGAGGTAAAGATATTGGAAGTAAAGAGTAAAGATGTCAGAAACAATGTTTGACACTGAAGTCATTATCTTGTTAGATCTCCCAAATTCTGAACTTTCTTATTTCTCTTAAGAGCACTCCTATACTTTCAATGACCTAGATTCATAACTTCAATGATATTTTCTCCCCTCAATATCACTTACCCTCACATCAAATTGGTTTTTGTTCTTTCTATCACCAAGTGTCTCACATTAGTTGCCTTTGCTTCACTCAACCACTATTCTAGTTCAAAACCTTCTCACCTATCACTCTTATTATTGCAATGCACTTCTAATTGGTGTTCCTGCTTCAAGTCTGCCCCCTCTGCAATGTAACCTTCACAGATAGATTTATTTCTGATACCTTTACTTTTAGTCATGTTGAACACTAATCTTGTCTTTGCCATCAATATGCCTCCACATTAGACATTTTATTCTTCCTTATACATGGAATTTCATCTCCCATTTTTGTTTCTTTGAAGTATAAAAGCTAGGATATAATACTAGGAAATAGGAAGCTAATAGGAACCAAAAGAAAGTTTCACCTTCTCTTCCAATTTCCCATACTTTGATTCTCATACCTAAAAACATGTTTATACTCAAAAATACATGTCAACCATCCTTTGGTTATATTCAAATGCTCTTTCATACTTCTGGCCATTTCAGATTCCTTTGCCATAATTTTTTTTTCTAATTTTAGTCATGCAGACTCACATACATCTATATCTGGATATCAGAAAATGAAAATTCATACCTACTATTCTGTTCACCTCTTTAAGCCATTGTTTGAGGGTAAGACTATCACTTCTCCATTCAGGAAGCTACAGTATTATACATAACTGAAGTAATTTTTCAAAAGTAGAGGAGATTCAGACATTAGTGGTGATGTGATAATGTAACAAAAAAAATTCTGCTTACTTTTATTCTGATTCCTGTGCTCAGCATGACCTCACCAAATATAGACTAACTGCAGTGTATTAGTGATGACCACTTCACTTTGGCTGTAGCATTTAAAGTGTCTATAAGGAATCAAGTTTCTGAGAAACCAGTCGGTTCTTCTTCTGATGTTGAAACATTAGCCAGATACTTACATCATTTTATTTGCCTTTAGAGGTGCAAGCTCTTTAATTTAGTTGAGATTCTCTGAAGATAATAGAACTGGAGATCTCCCAAGTGTCCCTAAAACCATTCAATGTCACACGCCCTAAATCCTCGAATGGCTCAGACCATAAAATCTACAGCCAGCTTGTTAGTCTGGCCCTGGGGTAGAGGAGCACTTGAGGATCTGATCCCCAGATCCATGACTTATCCTGATAACAACATAAAGGTGCCAATGTCTATCAGATCACATTTAAGTTTGTCAGTCACTGCAAAATTTACCTGATGCCCATCCAGATTGGTTTTATATAAATACTGCCATATTTATTAGACTTCCCTCTACTCTCAATTTCTTACAACTCAGTATTATGGTAAAAAGTATTAAGTAACATTCATAGATCACAATCTGGTCATCCTCCAATCATTGGGCACTTATTTTTTCTACTATGTACAATGTTTTTATGATTAATTTTATTCACATAAGTCTTTTAAGAGTGAGGACTGTTTATATACTTTTCTTACTTGGTTGCTTTTAAAAATATTCAGGCCTATTCAAAAGTCCTGCAGAAGTCAATCAGTGTGCCTATTTCCCACAGGTGGAAGAAACATTGGCTATTATTATTATTAATTATTATTATTACCATCTTTCCAAATCCAAGAGGTGTAAGGTGACAGCTCAGTGTTGATTGACTTTGAATTTCCTTGGCTATTAGATATTTTGAAGATCTTTTTGAATGTTGATAGTTTGTTTTTACTTTTTTAACAGATGTTTTTGAAGCCCTTTGACAATTTGTTGAGTATATCTTGGTCACAAAGTTTCATGTAAATTCCCTCTAGAATGTGGATGTCAGAATTTTTTCAGAGGCATTTAATGAAAATATTTTTTTCAATTAAGCATCTTTTATTATTATTCTAGGTTTGCTAATTTAGTTTAAGAAGTTTTTGATCTAAAAATGGATTTTTTTTCTTGCATAATGTTCATTGTATCATAGCAGGTTAAGAAATCATTCCCTATTCACTGTTGTGAAAGAAATAAATTTCTCCTCTAATATATAACTAGGATTACTTTTCATATTTATACCATTTAGTATTTTGAAAATTTTGTCATATAGGCTTTAAATGCTCTAAACTCATTTTCTTCATAACTGTTATCAAGTTTTGCAGTAATTTTAATAGAATTACTTCAGTTATTTGCTTAGCAAAATGTGAATAGCGAAATAAGTGGTATACTATACCAAGGGAAATACGTTGATAAGGCATCATCAAATCTTCAATTGCATTATAAGCAGAAATTGTCAAAATTGTCTAGTATTGTATACAATATAGAAAAACTGAATCAGAATGTTAGAAAAGAAAGATATAAAAGAAAACACTGAATATATCATCTGTCCAATAAGCATAAAACACAAACTACTATGCAAATAACTTATTGATTAGTGGACAAGGGCTTGCATTTATAGTAAAACCATTAAATTCATTTTTCAATCGACTAAAATCTTTGTGATTTTTAGTACCCTCTGTCGTGGTTTATTTTACTTTTAATATTCCAAGAGTGGAAGGGGGCCTAACTGTACCAAAGACTATTTGGTATTTTTCTTTTTGTTTTGTGCATTGCTATGTCCCTTGCTATGGTGACATTGTTGTTTAGTTATTTTTCAGTCATGTCCTACTCTTTGTGACCCCATTTTGCAGTTTTCTTCAAAGAGACTGCAGTGGTTTGCTCCAGTATCTTCAAAGATACTAGAGTGGTTTGCTATTTTCATTTTTTTCCAGCTCATTTTACAGGTGAAGAAACTGAGGCAAAAAGGGTCAAGTGACTTACCCAAGATCATGCAGCTAGTAAGTATATTAAGCTTTATTTGAACTCAGGAAGTAGAGTGTTCCTGATCCCAAGCCCAGCACTCTATCCACTGTGCCACCTAGCTTCCTGTCTCTTGTTATGCCCTCCTCACCTTGAAAAATCTCTTACCAGATGACCATGGTACTGGTTATATTTTGCTCCATAATTATTTGGGTTGATATTCAGAAAATAGACTTGGACTACTAATGGGGCTAGACTCTAGGTTGGTAGATCCTACCAAAGCATAAAATCTTCTTGAATGACCCTTCAGAATTCACAGTCATCACTACGTTGAAACATTAGTATAGGAGATAAAGAAGTAAACTAAAAAATATGGAAATGAATCATAGACAATGGTCCAATATCCACATTACAAAATATGCCCCCAAATGTGACAAGAATAATATGAGAGACTTTATTTTCTTTTGATGAATTCAAGTTGCCAGATGATTTGTCAGTGGCTTATATTTGGTGTTAACCTTAGGTTAACACCCTCCTTGAGGGCAGAGATTGTCTTTTGCCTCTTTTTGTATCTCTGTGCTTAGCACAATACTCAGCACATAGTAGGTGCTTAATAAACAATTATTTATGGATTGATTGGGGTAATGAAAATTACCAGTCTTTTCTGATGACTGTTGAAGAGCACTATGCACTTCATGGCAGAGACACGATGGACTAATGTACAGATTAAGAAATGCATTCTTAGTTCCACTTCCAAGGAGCCAAGATGGCAGAGTAAAAAGGTAGTCGCTCTCACTCTCCCCTATCAACCTCTGAAAACCCAGAAAATATCACCCAAGAAAAAAACCCTGGAACAACTGAACTAGAAGGAAGATGGGAGCAGCAGTGCAGCAGCCCAGCAAATGGGTCTCCCAGTGTCTCCTCAAAAACAAGGGAAGCAGCACTACAAAGGGCTCCAGGCTGATAAGCACCCTACAGCATTCATCTGAAAGGAGCTGAAGAAAGCAACCTAAGTCTTCATAAAGTCCCAGCCTTGCTGATTCCAACCCAACACCAGGTAAGTTGTCAGAACCCCAGGAAGAGATCCTGAAGCCTAGTGTAGAGCAGGCAAACACCAACACCTGGATCTCCAAGGGCACTGTACCTCAAAGGAATCTCCCAGTGCATTAGCAGAAACGAGGGAGGCACCATTGCAAGGGGACCTAAGCAGATAAAAGCCCTGCAGCACCCATTTAAAAGGAGCTGAAGAAAGCTAAAGGAAAGGAAAAGCAGGCAACCTAGAATTGCCTGAAAGTTCCAGCCTTGCTGATTCCAGCCCAGCTGCTAAAACCCTACAGCCTCCAATTGCCAACATAAGAGGCCTCAGCACACAAAGCCAGTGACCAAGACCTAGGCTCCCAACACAAGAAGTGTGGGTCAGTGCCCTCTGTTCCCCAGCAGGAGAGCTTAATCTCTTTGAAGGCCAGGGAATAAAGAAACACCATGAGTAAAAAGAAATGTACCATAGATTCATATTATGAGAAGAGTGAAGATCAAGACAGAAATTCTGAAGAGGACAACATTGTTAACAAACCCACATCTGCAATGTCAAAAGGGAATATGAACTGGTCTGAAGCCCAAAAAGCCTTCTTAGAAGAGCTCAAGAAGGATTTTAAAAATCAAATGAGAGAGGTAGAAGAGTCCTTAAAAAATACAATTGGCCAATTGGAAAAAAAAGAACACTGAAGAAAACAAGTCCCTAAAAAACTCAATTGGCCAATTGAAGAAGGAAGTACAAAAACTAACAGAAGAAAACAATCTGTTAAAAACTAAAATTGGACAAATGGAAACTAATGTCTCTATGGGAGAGCAAGAATCAGTCAAACAGAAAAAAAAAATGAAAAAATAGATGAAAACGTAAAATACCTCATCAGTAAAACAACTGACCTAGAAAATCGATTCAGGAGAGACAATTTTAAAATTATTGGACTACCTGAAAATCATGCTGAAAAAAAACAGTATCTTTCAGGAAATCATAAAGGAAAACTGCCTGAAGTCCTAGAACCAGAAGGGAAAATAACCATAGAAAGAAATCACGCACCACCTGAAAGAGATCCCAAATTGACAATGCCAAGGAATATAATAGCAAAATTCCAAAATTACCAGATGAAAGAGAAGGTGCTGCAAGCAGCCAGAAAGAAACAATTTAAATATCATGGAACCACAGTCAGGATTACACAGGACCTTGCAGCTTCTACATTAAAAGACCAGGGCATGGAACATGATATTCCATAAGGCAAAGGAGCTTGGAATGCAGCCAAGGATCAATTACCCAGCAAAAATGAGCATCATTTTTCAAGGGAGGAGATGGATATTCAATGAAATAGGGACTTCCAAACTTTCCTGATAAAAAGAGCTCAACAAAAAATTTGATCTTCAAGTACAGACTCAAGAAGACATAAAAAGGTAAATGGGACAGAAAGATACAATATGTTGTTAATAAGGGCGTTTACACCCTACAAGGGAATATGACACTTGCAACCTTGAGAACTGTATTGTTATTACACCATGTTAAAGGAGTATACATAAAGAGGGTGGATATTAGTTGACTTTGATGTAATGATAAAAAAAATCTAATCAAGTGGGTTAAATGGATCCAAATAAGTGGATCAATCTGATCTTAGAAAATGTACTGAGAAAGGAGGAGGCAGACAAGGGTAAATTACATTACAGGAAAAGACACAAAATCCTATTACAGAGGGAAAGAAGGGGGGGGAGCATTGTTTGAACCTTACTCTCATCAGATTTGGCTCAAGAAGGGCATAACATAATCAGTTAGGTATAGAAATCTAACTTGCCCTATAGGCAGTAGGAGGGAAAAGGGGAAAGAAAAGGGGGGGGAAAGAAGGGAGGGAAGAAGCAGTAAGTAAAGGGGAAGAAAAGGGAAAGGGATAATAAAGAGGAGGGACTGAAGGAGGGGTGGTCAAAAGCAAAACACTAGTGAAGGGGGAAAGGAAAAGGAGAAAGAAAAGCATAAAGGGGGAAAAGGATGGAGAAAAAGACACAGATAGTAATCATAACTGTGAATGTGAATGGGATGAACTCTCCCATAAAACAGAAAGATTGCAGAATGGATTAAAAACCATAATCCTACAATATGTTGTTTACAGGAAACACATTTGAAAAAGAGTGACACATACAGGGTAAAGGTAAAAGGCTGGAGCAGAATATATTATGCTTCAGCTGAAGTAAAAAAAGCAGGGTAGCAATCCTGATCTCAGACAAAGCAAAAGCAAAAATAGATCTAATCAAAAGAGATAAGGAAGGAAACTACATCCTGCTAAAAGGCACCATAGACAATGAAGTAATATCATTACTAAACATATATGCACCAAATGGTATAGCATCCAAATTCTTAGAGAGAAGTTCAGGGAGTTACAGGAAGAAATAGACAGCAAAACTATACTAGTGGGGACCTGAACCTCCCCCTCTCTGCACTAGATAAATCTAACCACAAAATAAACAAGAAAAGTTAAGAGGTGAATAGAACATTAGAAAAAGTATGATAGGGAGAAAACTGAATGGGGATAGAAAGGAATATATTTTTCTCAGCAGTACATGGCACATACACAAAAATTGACCATGTACTAGGGCATAAAAACCTCACAATCCAATGCAGAAAGGCAGAAATATTAAATGCATCCTTTTCAGATCATGATGCAATAAAAATTATATGTAATAAAGGGCCATGGAAAGATAGACTAAAAAATAATTGGAAACTAAATAATCTAATCCTAAAAAAGATTGGGTCAAACAACAAATCATAGAGACAATCAATAATTTCATTAAAGAGAATGACAATAATGAGACAACATACCAAAACTTATGGGATGCAGAAAGCAGTTCTTAGGGGAAGTTTTATATCTCTAAATGCTTACATAAATAAAATAGAAAAAGAGGAGATTAATGAATTGGGCATACAACTAAAAAAACTAGAAAAAGAACAAATTAAAAATCCTCAACTAAACACAAATTAGAAATATTGAAAACCAAAGGAAAAATTAATAAAATTGAAATTAAGAAAACTATTGAACTAATAAATAAAACTAAGAGCTGGTTTTATGAAAAAACCAATAAAATAGATAAACCTTTGGTTAATTTAATTAAAAAAAGAAAGAAGAAAACCAAATTACTAGTATCAAGAATGAAAAGGGTGAAGCTACCACCAAGGAAGAGGAAATTAAAACAATAATTAGGAATTATTTTGCCCAACTATATGCCAACAAATTTGACAATCTTAGTGAAATGGATACATATTTACAAAAATATAAATTGCCCAGATTAACAGAAGAGGAAGTAAAATACTTAAATAACCCCATCTCAGAAAAAGAAATTGAACAAGCCATTGATGAACTCCCTAGGAAAAAATCTCCAGGGCCAGATGGATTTACATGCGAATTCTATCAAACATTTAAAGAACAATTAATTCCAATACTATATAGACTATTTGGGAAAATAGGTGAAGAAGGAGTCTTACCAAATTCTTTTTATGATACAAATATGGTGTTGATACCTAAACCAGGAAGAGTCAAAATAGAGAAAGAAAATTATAGACCAATTTCTCTAATGAATATAGATGCAAAAATTTTAAACAAAATACTAGCAAATAGATTGCAGCAACTTATCACAAGAATAATACACTATGACCAGGTAGGATTTATACCAGGAATGCAGGGTTGGTTCAATATTAGGAAAACTATCAGCATCATTGAGCATATCAACACCAAAACCAACAGAAACCACATGATCATCTCAATAGATGCAGAAAAAGCTTTTGAAAATACAACACCCATTCCTATTAAAAACACTAGAAAGCATAGGTATAAATGGAGTCTTCCTTAAAATAATAAATAGCATATCTAAAACCTTCAGCAAGCATTATATGTAATGGGGACAGGCTAGAAGCATTTCCAATAAGATCGGGGTGAAACAAGGATGTCCATTATCACCACTGTTATTCAATATTGTACTGGAAACTTAGCTTTAGCAAAGAGAAGAAAAAGAAATTGAAGGCATTAGAATAGGCAAAGAAGAAACAAAGCTATCACTCTTTGCAGATGACATGATGATATACTTAGAGAATCCTAGAGAATCAAGTAAAAAACTACTTGAAATAATAAACAACTTTAGCAAAGTTGCAGGCTATAAAATAAACCCACATAAATCATCAGCATTTCTATATATTACCAACAAAGCCCAACAGCAAGAGATAGAAAGAGAAATCCCATTTAAACTTACTGTAGACATTATAAAATATTTAGGAGTCTACCTCCGAAACAAACCCAGGAACTCTATGAACACAATTACAAAACACTTTTCACACAAATAAAATCAGATCTAAATAATTGGAAAAACATCAGTTGCTCATGGGTAGGCCGAGCTAATATAATAAAAATGACAATCCTACCTAAGCTAATTTACTTATTCAGTGCCATACCAATCAAACTACCAAAAATTATTTTATAGAGTTAGAAAAAATAATAACAAGATTCATTTGGAAAACAAAAGGTCCAGAATATCAAAGGAACTAATGAAAAGAAATGCAGGGGAAGGTGGCCTAGCAATTCCAGATCTTAAATTGTATTATAAAGCAGCAATCATCAAAACTGCTTGGTACTGGCTAAGAAATAGGGAGGTGGATCAGTGGAATAGGTTAAATATGCAAGACACAGTAGTCAATGACTATAGTAATCTATTATTTGATAAACCCAAAGACCCCAGCTTCTGGGATAAGAACCCACTCTTTGAAAAAAACTGCTGGGAAAACTGGAAAAGAGTATGGCAGAAACTAGGCATAGACCCAAATCTCACACCATACACCAAAACAAAGTCAAAATGGGTTCATGACTTAGATATAAAGGCTGATACTATAAGCAAACTGGGAGAACAAGGAATAGTTTACCTATCAAATCTATGGAGAACAGAAGAATTCATGACCAAACAGGAGATAGAGAACATTATGAAAAGCAAAATGGATAATTTTGATTACATTAAATTGAAAAGTTTTTGCACAAACAAAGCCAATGCAACTAAGATTAGAAGGAAGGTAGAAAATTGAGAAAGAATTTTTACAACCAGTTTCTCTGATAAGGGTCTCATTTGTAAAATATATAGAGAATTAAAACAAATTTATAAGAATACACGCCATTTCCCAATTGATAAATGGTCAAAAGATATGAACAGACAGTTCTCAGATGAAGAAATTAAAGCCATCTATAGTCATATGAAAAAATGCTCTAAATCGTTATTGATTAGAGAAATGCAAATCAAAACAACTCTGAGGTACCACATCCCACCTATCAGAATGGCCAACATGACAAAACAGGAAAATGATAAATGTTGGAGAAGATGTAAGAAAATTGGAACAGTAATGCATTGTTGGTGGAGTTGTGAAATGATCCAACCATTTTCGAGAACAATTTGGACCTATGCCCAAAGAGCTATAAAAATGTGCATACCCTTTGTTCCAGCAATAGCACTTCTAGGGCTAGAGATCATGCAGATGGGAAAGGGACCCAAGTGTATAAAAATATTCATAGCAGCTCTTTTTGTGGTGGCAAAGAATTGGAAATTGAGAGGATGCCCATTAATTGAGCAAGCTGTGGTATATGAATGTAATAGAATACTATTGTGCCAAAAGAAATGATGAACAGCTTGTATGGTCTGATGCTGAGTAAAGTGAGCAGAACCAAGAGAACTTTGTACGCAATAGCAGCCACATGTGTGATAACTAATATTGATAAACTGAACTCTTCTCAGCATTACAAGGATCTAAGACATCTCCAGAGGCCTTGTGATGGAAAATGCTATCCACATCCAAAGAAAGAACTATGGAAGTTGAATCGCTATCATTTTTTTTCTCTTCTGTTGAATTTTGTTTCCTCTTTCTGATTATTCCTCCTATTGGTTTTAATTTTTACTTACAACTTCACTAATGTGAAAATATGTTTAATAGGAATGTAAATGTATAGCCTATATCAGATTGTGCACCATCTTGGGTGGGGTGGTAGGGAGCAATGGGGAGAAAAATTTTAAACTCAAAAGCATATGGAAGTGATTGTTGACAAATCAAAATAAAGTAATAAAATTAAAAAAAAAAAAGAAATACATTCCTGGCCTTGACAAATGTGGGAATGTTTATGTTTTGCTTGATTATGCTTATATGATGTTATCCTTCCTTCCTTTGATAGAAGAAATCTTGACAATTGAAAACAAAGCAACAGTTTAAGAAAGAGAGTGACAGAAAGGATGAGAGAGATAAAAACAGAAAAAAGAATAGAGGATAAGAGAGTAGGCAAGAAGGAAAGACTGCTTCTCATAAATAAATGGTTGTCAGGACTGATACTTAAATAGATTCTCTATATTAAAATGATATCCACTGCATAGGATAGGTAACTCGCCCAAGATTCTGCTATTTTCACACTATGCTTGGCTCAACAGACCAAATTGTCATGCAATAAGGCCAGGGGCAGATATTTGGCACTCACCTGGCTGATTTAATTTGCTTTTTATTTGAAATTTTTATTTTCATTTTCTCATTTTTTCCCTCCTTCCACTGCCTCACCCTCTCATTAAGAAGGCAAGATATATGCTAAATACACACGCATACATGTATATGTAAAATGTATGTATGTATATATGTGTATATTTATATGTATGTGTATATTTGTATGTATGTGTGTGTGTATATATATGTGTATATATATATATATATACACATACATATATATATTTCCATGTTAACTATGTTTCAAGGAAAAAAGCAAGAAAAAATACAGAGAAAAATATACATCTATCTAAACTCAAAGTTCAGATTTTCTCTTTGGAAATGGGTATGATTTTTTATCATTAGTTCTTTGAAATTGTCATGGGTCATTGTATTACAGTAGCTGTGTTTCACAGCTGATTATTGTTACAATATTACTGTTACTGTGTACAATATTCTTCTAGTTCTATTCACTTCATTTTGTATCAGTTTATATGATCTTTCCTAGGTTTTTCTGAAACCATCTTTTTTTGTCATTTCTTATAGCACAATAGCATTTTGTCATAATCTTATACCACAACTTCTTCAACCTTTTTCTAATTGAGTACCCCTCAGTTTCCAAATCTTTGCCAACAAAAAAGCTCACGTATAGATAATTTTGTACATATGGGGCCTTTTACTTTGTTTTGATCTCTTTGGGTTACAGAACTAGTAGTCCTAGTGATGATTTAAAGAGTATGGGGGCAGCTAAGTGGTGTAGTAGATAGAGCACTGGCCCTGGAATCAGGAGAATCTGAGTTCAAATTTGGCCTCAGACACATAACACTCACTAGCTGTGCGACCCTGGGAAAGTCACTTAACTCTAATTGCCTCACAAAAAAAAACCCAACAACAACAAAAAAAAAATATGCCCTTTGGTCATAGTTCCAAATTATTCTCTAGAATGGTTGGATCAGTTCATAGGCCCATTAGCAATGCATTAGTTTATTTACTTTTCAGTATACTCTCCAGCATTTGTCATTTTCCTTTTCTGTCATGTTAGCCTATATAATGGGTAGGAGGTGGTAGCTCAAAGTTATTTTAATTTGCATTTGGTCTGATTTTATTTGAATGAGTGAATCAAAGCATTTATTAAGTACTTGTTATGTGCAAAGTACTATATTCTCCTCTGGGGATACAAATAGAAAAGTAAGACAATCTCTGCTCTCAATTTGATCACATTCTAATGGTGGAGACTACATATGAAAGATTTAAGCTACAAGTCAGAAGAAAATGTCTCATAGACCTTGGGATATAGTAGAAGAGCAGATGTTAATGCTTCCTCTTTAATGTCATTTCCATTGATAACAACACTTTATCACAATTTCTGATGTTGAACCATTTAAAATTACAAAGAACTTTGGTGACAATAACTTTATTTTCTGGGTCTTCAGTAGCTGTAGCTATAACACCTCTAGGAGCAGTTCTCAGGCTGCATCTGCCCAGTAGTTATTTCCCAGGATGACAGCTGAGGGTCCTGAGAAGAATCGCTGTTCCTAAGACTTTAGAGCTTATGGTCCTTGACTGTCTCCATCAGAGTCGGAGGGGACATGGTGGTCAAGATGATAGTGATTTGGCTTGTGTGGTACATGCTGTCTTCTGCTTCTTTTTCAGGGTGCTCCACTGCTTAAAGCAGCCTGGTTTGTCTGCCCTTTGAGTGACAGTTGGTGGGTATGGCTGAATCTTTCTCCATAGGAATTGTTTTCTCAGAATCTTACTGTAAGGGTTGGAATAAAAGCAGGATCTATGGACTTTGAAGTGCTACCACTCCTGAACCCATGTAACTGTTGGTGGCAGTTTGTCAGTAGTTGTTGTGTTGGGGATGAGGAAGGTAGTTCCCTTTCTACAATGACTTGTCCTCTCAATGATGGCTAAAAGGGGCTGGTAGAGAAGCAGATTTGGTGGTTTGTAGGGCATTGCTATTCCAAAGCTTCTTATGCTTAGGGTTCTGGGCTGTCACTATCATGGTCTGATGAGAGGTCATCAAGGACTATCTTGGTGGTGATGGTGATGGTGATGGGTTTTTGACTGGCATGACACATGTTGTTTCTTTTCTGTCCCTCAAGATGCCCTGCTGGTTTAGTCAATTGGCTTGCCTGCTCTTCATAGACATCTGTAGGCGTAGATTATCCCTCTTGAAATATAAATCCATTCTTAACTGGAAAACTATCTCTCAAGCATGCTCACATGTGATAGGTCTGTTTTGCCATGTTTGTATACAGTGATAGCATAGGGAATAATTACCCCTCTGGATTCTGATTTGTGATGTTTGAGTTCATATGTCCATCTTTCCTCATGTACTTATGAATTACTTATGAAGGCTTGCTATCTGGACCTACTGCTTTCAGTAAGAACATATGAAAAGATGATTTTTTGTTAGACATGTGACAAAGGCATTACAAAGATGAGTGGATCAAAAATATTTTTCAATAAACATCTGTCAAGTTCCCATTTTATGCAAACCAATATTTTAGACCTCTATCTTATTAAAAATAACTATAATGCCAAGCCACCAGCCTCAAGGAGCTTCTTGTTCAGAAGAACAAGAAAGGTATACAAATTATTACAAGTACAAATGAGAATGGGATAAAAACACTTGAGAACAAAAAAGTAAAAGAAATCTGAAAGGGGCAGCTTACTTCTAACAGGATCAGGGATCATTTCACACTTTATGGAGGGAATAAGACCAACTTTAGGGATAAATTATTCCAGCTGTGATAGGATCAAATCTGCAGAAGCAGAGATGGGCAAGACACATTTTAGAGAGAGAGAGAGAGAGAGATTGCCTATTTTCTCAATATGAAGGTTGTATGAAGTTCGAATACTTGATTTTACTCCATTGATTTCAAGAAGCATACAATAACATGGAATGTTTACATTTTTGCTAAAAATCATCACAATTTCCCATCCCTTACTCTTCCAAAATCTATTCTTTATTTTCTCTGGGAACTTTCTTTCCTTGCATCCCTCAGTACTTTCTGTGCTCTTATAAACCATAGAGGGTAGTTTCTTCTGATTCAGTGGCCAATCATATTCAATGAAACTTCTCAGTCATGGGGAACAAGGGACAAATCAGTAGTTACTATGTCATCCCAGCAATATTTATGTTTCTCAGTGACCCCTGAGCACCTTGAACTATATATGCAGAATACATATATCTGTGTATGTATATGGATATTGAAAGAAGTAAGGGGATTAGGACAGCAAGCGGTTAGTTGTGAGGATGAGTGAACCACACTTACTCTATCTTGTGACTCAATTCTGAAGCTAGTTTAGTTCCCTTTTGTTCAAGAATCTAGTTCAACTTTGATCTTGTGAGAAAACTTCATTCAATTGTAGTACTTAGGAGAAAACTTACTATATTGTTTAAACCTAGCATTGTATGGCTGGGAAGCTGGACTGCCTCTATATGCTATTTAGAGACTCTTAACTAAGGACCTAGGTAGGTTATGCTGACCAGAAACCCAGTCAGACCCAAAGATTGATGCAAGGAGTTTTCTTATGATTGTACATCTCAAGCAACCAATATGTATTATCTAAAAACTGGCCCCATACTGATCAATCAGTTATTGTTTTCTTTTTCTTTGATTGTTCACAGACATTGGGGGGCAGTGGAACACCTCATTTTTCTGAATTTAGGGAATTGCATCTGTTTCTTCTCTCCCTAATCGTTTCTCCAATTAGAAATAATATTACCTTATGTACTGTTTCCTTTTAATTAATTGGTTTTATTTGATTAATTGTTTTGAAGGTATAAAAATCTATCTCCCTTGTGTGCAGGGTCCAGCCCTAACTTGAAGAAGGGCCTGGTCCCGATTTGCTAGGCAATTGGCATGCATTGCTTAAAAATCTATATGCTTGAAGCTTGAACCTTTGTTTCTTCAGTCATTTAATCTTTCATTCCACAAAAATATGCATATACATATGTGTGCTTATACACAATAAATAAATGCATGTCTATTTCTTTATGAGCTAGCTATTACAAACACCCACACCTTACTTGAAAACTCCTGTACTGAGGGCACACACCTGCTGTAATTTTAAATATATGTGAACAAAGGGATTTAGCTTATCAGTCTTAAGAATGCCCTTGCAAAGATAACTTGTCTACTCACTGGTCATTTACACATAAGCCTGCAATCTTTAGAGGAACAAGGTAGTGATCAACAATTTTTTTTACCATGTTTAAAATTAGAGTGCAGAGAAATGAAGTTAGTTGTGGTATGACACAACATTTAATTTCATTCTTCAAAATGAAGTTCTATATATTAGTTTCATCTGGCAGTTATGTAAGCATAACTTGCCATTGACTTGAGTAGCTCATTTGATCCTAACTTTCTCTGATACCCTATGCTCCTCCAAATATGATAGGCCCATATGAACTACATTTTTGATACTTTTAGGCTTCATCCAGCTAATCAGTGGGCAGTGGCAGAGAGGAAGTTTTTGGTTCACCAAGAATTAAAATTATCCCAATGTGAAATGAGCTGCTTTGGGATATGGTTTATTTTTCATCACTGTATATCCTCCCATGAAAACTGTATAATGACTTTTTCTGGATGTTTTAGATAGAATGTTGGTTCAGGTACAGCCTGGATTAAATGTGATCTGATATCCCTGAATGTCTCTGGGTTTCTGATTCTGTTTTATATTTGGAAGTATAATAAAAAAAAACCTATTGTTTTCTTTATGAAAGGTACCTGTCATAAAGTAATGTATTTGAAAGTCCTCACATTAATAGTTTACTTTTGAGGCCATGCTATATAGAAGATGAAGCATGGGTCTCAAAATCAGGAAGATATGCATTCTAGTCCTATTTATTAGTTGTGTGGCTATGGTCAATCATTTAGGCTATCACTTCCCCCACTAACTTTCTAAAACTATATAGTTAGTGAGTTTCCTCTTTAGAAGTTTCCTATAACATTAAAATCATATATCTAGACCAAACAGCCCCCCCCTTTCTGCACCAAAGCTTTTTATTTAACAGTCATTTACATATTGGAAAATAATTATACCAGAAACAGAAAACTTGTGATTGAGTCAAGATTCTGACATTTATTATGTATGACCTTGAACAAGGAGCTTAGACATGTAGAAATGATGATAAAATAGCATTTATTTAACTATAATTTAACTTTAAAATAGTACTAATTATGTTTTATTAATTAACCTCTTACAGTTTTTATAGGGATCAGATGCTAGGTTTTGAAAGCACTTTAAAATTATAAAGCACCATAGAAATGTAAAATATAATTATAATTTGGCTCACTTACATGAGTATATATACTTTCAAAATCATTTATTGGTATACTTCTGGCCATCTAGGAGTCAATATTTCATATATAATGACTTTGACATGAGCACACAAGGAAACAACTGGTCAGTAAACACATAAAGATAGTATAGATTTCCTTCCTTCCTCTCTCCCTCCCTCCCTCCCTTCCTCCTTTCCTCCCTTCTTTCCTTCATTCTTTCCTGTTGATCATGGAAATGACTTTGTTATTAATCCCTCTGGAAAATGTTTCCAGGCTATTAGCTTCTTCACAGAAATCTTAATATCCTTATTCCTCAGGCTATAGATGACAGGGTTCAAGGTTGGGGGCACTACTATATAGAACATAGGCAACAACATATCTAGAACTGACGCAGAATCCCAAGGTGGCTTTAGATGATCCATGAACCCAGTTGTGATAAAAATCAGTAGAACTATGAGGTGGGGCAGGCAAGTGGAGAAGGCTTTTGACCTCCTCTCTGAGGTTGGAATTTTCAATACAGTTGAGAAGATATGACCATAAGATATTGCTATGGAAATAGAACAGAAAATTGCTAAGCTTATCCCAATGGCTACACTCACATCAACTGCAATGTATGTCTCAGAACAGGAGATCCTGAGTAAGGAAGAGACATCACAGAAGAACTGATGGATCTCATTGGAGCCACAGAATGGTAATGAAAATATATTAGCTGAGTACAGGGCCCCAAACAAACCTCCAGTAATCCAGGAGGCAGCTGCCATCCTTAAACAATTTCTTTTGTTCATGATGACTTCATAGTGCAGGGGCTGACAGATGGCCACATAGCGGTCATAAGACATTGCTGTGAGAAGAAGAAGCTCTGATCCTGAGCATAAAATCACTAAAAAGACCTGTAATACACACCCTAAAAAAGAAATGGAATGTCTGTGGCTCAGAAAATTTGTAATAGATTTGGGAACTATAGTAGAAATAAGGCAAAGATCTAAAAAGGACAAATTCTTCAGGAAGAAGTACATGGGGGTGTGGAGGTACCTATCTAGAGAAATTAGGGTGAAGATGAGTAGATTTCCCATCAGAGCCACCAAGTAGATCAGTAAGAACAGTATAGCATGTAAGACCTGCAACTCCCACGTTTTGGAAAAGCCCATGAGGAGGAATCCTCTCACCACTGTGAAGTTGGCCATATTTTGGGTCTTCTCATGACTTTCTGTTCAGGGAAAAGAACCATCTGTCAAATGATAAGAAGAATATTCATTGTATTAGATTCCAGGAGACCTTAGTTCAGGTCTTCTGTGTAGTCTTGGGCAATTCACAGCTCCGTCTACCTGTTTTCTCATTTGTCAAGTCAGAGCAGGCAATTCACAGCTCTGTCTACCTGTTTTCTCATTTGTCAAGTCAGAGCATTGATCTAGACCAAAGGCTGTTAATCTTAAGTCAATGAACATGTCTTTTTTATTTTTATAATTGTTTTTCCATATAGAAGGTTTAATTTTTAATCCTATGTACTTTATTTTATTTTTCTATAAGGAGCTTTTTTTTCAAAAAAGATTTCCCATTTTTATGAGTCCTATCAGAAAAAGTGACTTCTGACACACACACACACACACACACACACACACACACACACACACACACACACAAATTAAGAACCACTGAAGTAGACTATTTTAAGGGTTTTCCTACGTCCCAAAGCATTTGAGAACCTATGAACAAGATTCTCATCTTGAAAATAACAGTAATAATATCTCTTAAATGTATGATGTCCAGTGTTGTCAAGCACATCTAACACAAGATACCTGTGAAATAGGCTTCTTCAGTAGTCTTTTTTACCATTTTATTCAGAAGATACTCTGGAAATTATGCTATTCAAGGATTCCAGGAAGTTATATCATTTTCCAGTGTTCATGAAAGAAGTCTTAGAACCATGCTGACTAAGCTGGACTCCTGATTCCAAGTCTCAGCTGAAAGTTTCTCCAGGTTCTGAGGCAAACATAAACTTGCTTTTCATATACAAATGATTGTCTTATTATTCTTCAAGCCTAAAAGTAATATATATTCTCTAGCAATTTTAAATTATATTCACTGTTCAGAATGCGTATGCCACTCAAGACATTTTGACATCATAATTATGCCAACAGCTCGGAATTTTTATGCAAATGAAGACAGAGGCAAGGATTTGACATCCACTTAACTCTTTTAATTTTATGCTCTTCTTTGGCTAAAAAATATACCACCTTGAAAAGCAAATCCATTTCCAACTAGAGAACTCACTGCCAAAGCCCCTTCATAGATATGTAGATATGTTCCACATTTTATATAGAATGCAACGCAAGAGATAACTGCTCTTTTGGATTCTGATTCACCTTGCCTGATTTAAAATACCCATCTTTCCCCATACACTCATGAATTACACCTTAATCTATGCATTCTGGACCCACTGCTCCTTATAAGGTGATACAGAAATTGATCCATTTATTTGGACATAGGACAAAGGAATTACAAAGTAGGATGCGTCAATGATACTTTATACCAAACTTTTATCAACATCTGCTCTGTGCAATCCTCTATTTTAGACCTGGATAGTTAAAAAGATGAATATTTTCCAGTCATAGGCCTCCAAAAGCTTCCAGTCTTTCAGGGAATCAAAAAAGATATGCAAATAATTGCAATCCAAAGTAGAAAGGGATAATTGTAAGGGAGGATAAAAAATAGCGGAGAGATATATGAGAGGGAGAGCTTAATTCTGCTAGGCAGGATCGGAGATGATTTCATATTTTTGGTGACAGTAAGAAAGCTTTCAGAGAGTGGGTAAGATTTCAATAAACAGAAATACTGGGGTTGGTGAGGGAGATATTCCATATATGTTATAGACAAAGACACAGAATCAGGGACAGGCAGGACAAATTTGAGAAGAATTGTCTAATTTTTCAATATAGAGGAATTTTGACATGCCAGATATTGATTTCAAGAGGCATATTTTAATATTATCTCTCATTTCTCCTCCTTTACTCCAGTCTCTGATAAAGTCATGGAATCATCCTTCTCCCCCCAAAAGTGAAATCTTTATTTGTACCCTGGGTCCCATTCTCTCCTGACCTTATGGCCTCTTTTATAACTTCTCTTCAACTAATATACCATCTACTAGGATAGTCTTTTCTGAAGTATCCTTCTTTTTGACTCCTGTGCAGTATTTGACACTCTTAAACACTTTCTCCTATATTATCTCTTGGGATTTTTCTGACTCTGCTCTCTCTTTGTTTTCCTGTCAATCCAATTATTCATTGTTAGTGTCTCTTAGTGTATCATCACCATCGTCATCATCTCATAAAGTTGTCTAACTGTGGGCATATTCCAAGGTTTTGTTCTAGGCTCTCTTCTATAATCTCCATAAATGATCTCTCTTAGTACCTTTATTGGTTCTTGTGGATTTATTTATCATCTCTTTGATGATAAGTCTCATATCTACATGTCTTACCCTTGTTTCTCTCCTAAGCCCCAGAACCATATTACTAACTGCCTATTTGATATAAGGTGGCTGTCCTATAAATATCTCAAACTCAGCAGGTCTAAAACAAAAGTCATTATTTCTATTCACCAATAGTGTTTCTTTTTTGAATTTTATTATTTCTTTCAGGGCCCTACTATCCTTTTAGTTACTCAAATTTACACCTTCGTTATAGCTTTGTCATCTCACTCCTGTCCCACAATCCAGTCAGTTTCCACATCTTGTTTTTCTATCTCTACAGTACCTCTTGTATCAGCACCCTCTCTTCACTAAGTCTCCTCTGTACATTAGAGACTTGTTATCTATCTCAGGGGTAGGGAACATGTGGCCTTCTATGTCCTTTTTTGCAGGCTTTTCACTGAGTCCAAGTTTTACAGAACAAATCCTTTTATTAAGGGGATTTGTTCTGTGAAGTTTGGATTCAGTCAAAGGGCCATACTTGAGCACCTAGAGGCTAGATGTGGCCTTGAGGCCACAGGTTCCTCAGCCCTGATGGACTATTGCAGTAGCCTTTTAATTGATGCTTCTGCCTGAAGTCTGCTTCTTCTTCAAGCCATCCTTTACACAGCCGTCAAACTGGTTTTCCTAAAACACAAATCTGAGCATGTCACTTTCATACTAAATAAACTCAAGGGTATCTCTAATACATGGCATTCCATTTCCCATCTATGTGCCTTTCCTCTGCCTGTTCCCTCTGCGTGCAATGCATTTTCCCCTGATCAAAGTGTCTCAGAATCCCTAGGTATTCAAGATATTAGCGCAAATATTATCGTCTATATGAGGTCTCTCCTGATTCACTCAATTTCTTACACTGACCCCTGAAGTCAACTTGCATCTATTTTATACTTATTTTTATATATTGTTATTCACACATATAACTACAGATACATACACTCATATATTCATATATATATATTATATGTAATATGTTATATATATTATATATAATATGTTATATATATATATATATTATATACATATTTATGTTTGCATGTATATAAGCACACATATCCTATTTTCCTCAAGCAGACTCTAAAATCTTTGAAGGCAAGGATGATTTTCACTTTTGCCTTTCTGTCACCAACACAGTGTGTGATCCATAGTAGGATCTTAATAAATGCTTATTGATTCACAGACTGTGGTCACTCTTTCAGTAATCACTTTGGCTGTAAGCTTAAAGGTAGCATTGGAAAGGTCATTGCAATCTAAAACAAAGCCTAAACTCTCTGAAACATTGAAGTTTCCTGTTTTATGCTGCCTGAAAATTTACCATTAAAGATGTTGTTTTGTTGGATAAAATCTCTTTAACACTTGATTTGGATCAGATACCAGCATATTATTTAGGAACTAGGGACCGTACATGAAAGGAAGTTCTCAGTGGGTAGGGTGGTAACCAGGAGGAGAGAAACCAGCACTCCATGCAGACTAAGTAATAAGGGAGCATAATGAGAGAAATGAATTTCCAAAAAGTAGAAAAATAGAAGGGGACAAACCTCTCTAAAATGGCAGCAGGATACCACCTGAATCAATCTTCATCTTCTCTTTAATTTTCTCCACTTTGACTTTGATTTTCATACCCAGGGACCTATTTACTGCATTAGCCAAAAGTCATCAAAAACACCTTCTGAATGTGCTCATATAGTCTGTCATACCCCTGGTCATTTCATATTGATAATAGCACTTTTTGTTTTCCTAATCTTTCTCATAAAGATATTGAAACTATATATATATATATATATATATATATATATTATATACACACACATATATACACATACACACACATACATATATATACACGTGTATATATATATATATATATATATATATATATATATATATATACATCTTTGGTACTATAAAGTACAAATTCATACCTTTTAATTTGAATACTTGGTCAATCGATTGCTTGAAGGTCAGAAATAAGATTTCCATTAAGGATTCAATACATTTATGCAAATGTACAATACTTTTTCAAAATCATAAAAGATTCATATACTTAATGGACATAAGGTGCAAACAATTCTTATTTCATTTCTTCTGATTCTGGGTCCCCACATGAGCCTACCATAAGCTAAATTCACTGCAATTGTACTGGGACAGGAAACACTGGTGTCAATATAGCTACAAATATTACTTCCCCACTTTGGCTAAAGCATTTAAAAGGCGTGTAAAGAATCACATTTCTTAGAACACAATTCTTCTTCAGATATAAAATATTTTCCAGATTCTTATATCATTTCATTTTCCTTCAGAGATGTCAGCCCCCTATTTTTTTTATGTGTGATATTCTCTGAGGATGATAAAACTGGAGTTCTCTTGAGTGTTCCTAAAGCCATTCAGTGCCATGGGCCCTAAGTCCCTGAATGGCTCAGGCCCCAGAACCTACAGTCAGCTTGTTAGATCTCCACTGAGGATTTGGGTGGGTACAGAGGGCTCTATGATCTCTAAATCCTATGATTCATCTTGAAAACACTACCATTTACTTTTGACAGAGATAAAATACTCTAGAAGTCTGAATAATTAAAGTTCCCACATCACTACCATATCATGTTTCTGTGCTAGGTTTAAGATCAATTTCCTGAATTTTTCATTGCTTTTATCTTTATGTCTATGCCATTTGTAGCATATTCTGTTCAAGTAATTACTGCTAGTACCTCTATTGGTCTTCATCCAAATCCTCTTGACCATTTTTCTCCCTTCTGGTTCTTGGATTTACTCACATGAGTATAGCTTTCTAATTTAAGGAGCTTCCAAACTGTTAGGGGGACAAAAATAATGTGCAAATTATTATAGTACGAACTAGAATGGAATAAACTCATTGGAAGAGAACAAAGCTGTCAGAGATGTGTGTGTGTGTGTGTGTGTGTGTGTGTGTGTGTGTGAGAGAGAGAGAGAGAGAGAGAAGAGAGAGAGAGAGAGAGAGAGAGAGAAGAGAGAGAGAGAGAGAGAGAGAGAGAGAGAGAGAGAGAAGAGAGAGAGAGAGAGAGAAAGCGCTTGTGATAGGTAAAATTTGGGTTTATTTTATAGCCTAAAACTTTGCTAAAGTTGTTTGTTATTTCAGGTAGTTTTTTACTTTATTCTCTAGGATTCTCTAAGTATATCCCCATATCTTTGTTTCTTCTTTGACTATTCTAACACCTTCAATTTCTTTTTCTTCTCTTATTGCTAAAGCTAAAGTTTCTAGTACCATATTGAACAACAGTGGTGACAATGGACATTTTTGTTTCACCCTTGATCTTATTGGAAATGCTTCTAGCTTGTCACCATTACATATGGTACTTGCTGAAGGTTTTAGGTAGATGGTACTTATCATTTTAAGGAAGACTCCAGTTATTCCTATGCTCTCTAGTGTTTTTAATAGGAATGGGTGTTGTATTTTGTCAAAAGCTTTTTGGTGTTGATATGATCAATTATGCTGATAGTTTACCTAATATTGAACCAGCCCTGTATTCTTGGTATAAATCCTACCTGGTCATATTGTAATATTCTTGTGATAAGTTGCTGTAATCTATTTACTAACATTTTATTTAGAATTTTTGCATCTATATTCATTAAGGAAATTGGTCTATAATTTTATTTCTCTGTTTTGACTCTTCCTGGTTTAGGTATCAACACCATATTTGTATCATAAAAAAAAATTGGTAAGACTCCTTCACCTATTTCCCCAAATAGTTTATATAGTATTGGAATTAATTTTTCTTTAAATGTTTGATAGAATTCACTTGTAAATCCATCTGACCCTGGAGATTTTTTCATAGGGAGTTCATTGATGGCTTGTTCAATTTCTTTTTCTGAGATAGGGTTATTTAAGTATTTTATTTCCACTTCTGTTAATTTAGAAAATTTGTATTTTTGTAAATATTTATCCATTTCACACAAGCATACAGTTGGGCAAAATAGTTCCTAATTATTGTTTTAATTTCCTCTTCATTGGTGGTGGATTCACCCTTTTCATTTTTGATGCTGATAATTTGGTTTTCTTCTTTTTCAAATAAAATTAGCTAAAGGTTTATCTATTTTATTGTTTTTTTCATAAAACCAGCTCTTAGTTTTATTTTTCAGTTCAATAGGTTTCTTAATTTCAGTTTTATTAATCTCTCCTTTAGTTTTCAATATTTCTAATTTGGTTTTTAATTGAGGAGTATTAATTTGTTCTTTTTCTTGTTTTTTTAGTTGCATGCCCAATTCACTGATCACCTCTTTCTCTATTTTATTCACATAAGCATTTAGAGATATAAATCTTCCTCTAAGAACTGCTTTCACTGAATCCCATATGTTTTGGTATGTTGTCTCATTATTGTCATTCCCTTGAATGAAGTTATTAATTGTTTCTATGATTTGTTGTTTGACCCATTCATTCTTTAGGATTAGATTATTTAGTTTCCAATTAATTTTAGTCTATCTTTCCATGGCCCTTTATTACATATAATTTTTATTGCATCATGATATGAAAAGGATACATTTAATATTTCTGCCTTTCTGCACTGGATTGTGAGGCTTTTATACCCTAGTACTTGTTCAATTTTTGTGTATGTGCCATGTACCAATGAGAAAAAACTATATTCCTTTCTATTCTCATTCAGTTTCTCCAGAGGTCTACCATATCTAACTTTTCTAAAATTCTATTCACCTCCTTAACATCTTTCTTGTTTATTTTGTGGTTAGGTTCATGTAGTTCAGAGAGGGGGAGGTTGAGGTCCCCCACTAGTATAGTTTTGCTGTCAATGTATTCCTGTAACTCCCTGAATTTCTCCTCTAAGAATTTGGATGCTATACCACTCAGTGCATATGTGTTTAGTAATGATATTATTTCATTTGTCTGAGATCAAGATTACTGCCCCTGCTTTTTTTATTTTTACTTCAGCTGAAGCATAATATATTTTACTCCAGCTTTTTCCTTTACCCTGTGTGTGTCTCTTTGTTTCAAATGTGTTTCTTGTAAACAACATATTATAGGATTATGGTTTTTAATCCATTCTGCTGTCTGCTTCCATTTTATGGGAGACTTCA
Organism: Phascolarctos cinereus; assembly: GCF_003287225.1. Taxonomy (NCBI): domain Eukaryota; kingdom Metazoa; phylum Chordata; class Mammalia; order Diprotodontia; family Phascolarctidae; genus Phascolarctos; species Phascolarctos cinereus. Next base: position 188,824,085 of record NW_027555958.1, read on the forward strand.
TCCCATTCCCATTCACAGTCCCAATTATTATCTGTCTTTCTCTCCATTCTATTCCCCCTGCTTATGCTTTTCTCTCTTTTTCCCCTTTCCCTCCTCACTAGAGTTTTGCTTTTGACCACCACCTCCCTCAGTCCTGCCTCCCTTATTGTCACCTCCTTCAGTCCCCTCTCCCTTCCATTAGCCACCTCCCTTTTCTTCCCCTTTACCCTTAACACTTCTATCCTCCATTATATTCCCCTCACTTTCCTTTCTGCTTTTTTCTCCTACTGCCTATCAGGCAAATTAGATTTCTATACCTAACTGATTATGTTATTCCTTCTTTGAGTCAAATCCAATGAGAATAAAGTTCAAACAATGCTTATCTCCCTCCCTTCTTTCCCTTTAGTGTAATAGGTTTTTGTGCCTTTTCATATAATATAATTTACCCTTGACTGTCTCCTCCTTTCATTTTCTCCAGGTACAATCCCTTAATTAGATCCAATTTTTCTACTTACTTTGATCCATTTAACCCACTTAGTAGGATTTTTTTTTATCATTCAATCAAAGTCAACTTATATCCACCCCCTCTGTCTATGTATACCCTATAAATGGTGTAATGACAATACAGTTTTCAAGAATTATGAGTGTCATCTTCCCTTGTAGGGATGTAAACAGTTTGCCCTTATTAATAACATGTTGGGTTTTTTTTCCTGTCCTGTTTACCTTTCTATGTCTCTCTTGAGTCTTGCATTTGAAGACCAAATTTTCTGTTGAGCTCTGGTCTTTTAATCAGGAAGGTTTGGAAGTCCCCTATTTCATTAAATGTCCATCTCCTCCACTTAAAGACTGTGCTAATTTTCACTGGGTAGTTGATCCTCCATTATAATCTAAGCCTCTTTGCCTTATGAAATATCATATTCCATACCCTATGATCTTTTAATGTAGAAGCTACAAGGTCCTGTGTAATCCTGACTGTGATTCCATGATATTTAAATTGTTTCTTTCTGGCTGCTTGCAGTATTTTCTCTTTGACCTGGTAATACTAGAATTTGGCTACAATATTCTTCAATATTTTCAATTTGGGATCCCTTTCAGGAGGTGATCGATGGATTCTTTCTATGGATATTTTGCCCTCTTGTTCTAGGACATCAGGGTAATTTTACTTGATAATTTCCTGAAAGATGCTGTCCAGGCTCTTTTTTCATTGTGATTTTCAAGTAGGCCAATAATTTTTAAGTTCTCTCCTGGATCTATTTTCTAGGTCAGTTGTTTTACCAATGAGGTATTTTATATTTTCATCTATTTTTTTTTATTCTTTTGTTTCTGTTTGACTGATTCTTGCTCTCTCATACAGTCATTAGCTTTCATTTGCCCAATTCTAATTTTTAACAAATTGTTCTCTTATATTAGATTTTGTACCTCCTTTTCCATTTGGCAAATTTTGCTTTTTAAGGAGTTGTTTTCTTCAGTTTACTTTTTTTCCATTTGGCCAATTGTGTTTTTTTAAGAGTTGTTTTCTACAGCTAACTTTCATCCTTCCTTTTCCAAGGTATTGACTTTAACTTGTATACCTCTCATTTCTTTTCCCAATTTTTCTTCTACCTCTCTTATTTGACTTTTTAAATCCTCCTTGAGCACTGCTAAGAAGGCTTTTTGGGCTTCAGACCACTTCATATTTCTTTTTGAGGTTTTGGATGTGGGTTTGCTGACAATGTTGTCCTCTTCAGAATTTCTGTCTTGATCTTCACTGTCTACATAATAAGAGTCTATGGTCATTGTATATTTCTTTTTGCTCATGGTATTTGCTTATTTTCTAGTCTTTAAAAAAATTGCTGAGAGCAGGGGGCACTGACCTAAGCTGCTTGTGCTGGGAGCCCAGGGCCTAGTCACTGGTTTTATGTGCTGGGGCCTCAGATGCTGGCGTTTGGAGGCTGTAGGGTTCTGGCAGCTTACCTGGTGGTGGGCTGGAATCAGCAACACTGGAATGGTAGGATTGGGTAGGCTGGCCCCTGGAGAATGGGAGATGTCCCAGCAAGCTAACAGAAAGCCCCACCTCAGCATACTAGGGGGAAATCCTGAACCCCAGGTGGTGGAGCAGGCAAGCACCAACACCAGGACCCACAAGAGTCTCAGTACAGGTAGGGGAACCAGTGGAAACTGACTCAGAAAACCACCACATGCCACAGCATTCTCTGGCAGCCAAGTTTCCCAGTGCCTAAGCAAAACTCTGGGAAGCACATCTCCAAGACGGAAAGCTCAAGGTGGAGAAACATCCTGCAGCAATGAAACATTCATCTTCAAAGAGCCAAAGAAAGGAGCAAAAGGCCGGGGTGAGCAGGCATGCTCCAGGGGCCAGACTTTCCACCCTTACCCCTAGAGATCCAGTGTTGCTGACTCTTGTGGGTACTGGTGTTGGTGCTTGCCTGAATGGGAACCCAGCTGTCCAGTTCCAGTTGCTCAACTCAGATCATCCCGTCCTCTCCTGTGCTCTCCTCTCCTGTCCTCTTTCCTGCCCTGTTTTGTCCTCCCTTATTACCTGAGAGTGTTCTGCCCAAAGGAAGGTAAATTTTGATGGCCAAAAGCTACCTAGTTAACTTGGGGTTTACTGGCAAGCAGTGCATAGCAGTTTTGCAATTTCATTTGCAATCACCTTTTTTTATTATGCTGTTATAGAAATGCTTATTTTTTCCATAAATTAAAAATAAAACAGAAAAGAACAACTGTAAATGACCAAGTTATTCTGAGTATTATTCTGTGAAAGAAGGTAACTTTGCCTAGGGAAATAAGGAGGGATTCAGGGACTGGAGGTCCTGGGGAAGAAAAATAACAGATTTAGGAAATATAAGGCATAAGGAAATATTGGCATTTTAATAAATGCCATTTACAGACAATTTATTTTGAAAGTGAACCCTTTGCAGTCACCAAAGAGAAGGCAATTAAATGGGAAATAAAGAAGAGAGAAGGGAATAAACCTTTATTTGACAATTACTATGTACCTGCAACTGTGCGAAATGCTTTACTGATATCTTATTTGATACATACAAAAACCCTTCAATGCAGGTTCTGCTATTCCCATTTAATAATTGAGGAAAGTAAGGCAAGCAGTACCCCCCTTTACTCAACTCCCTCCCTTCCTACTTCCCTGTAGAGTAAGATAGAGTTCCATACCCAACTGACTGTGTATGTTATTCCCTCTTTGAGCCAGTTCTGATGAGAGTAAGGTTCAAAAGATCCCACTGCCCACCCTCTGATATTCCCTCCACTTTAGTAGGTCTTTCATGTCTCTTCATGTGACATAATTTGCCCATTTTACCTCTTCCTTCATTTTGCTCCCAGTACAATCCTCTTTTTCACCTCTTAATTTTTATTTTGAAATTGTCTTCTAATTGCATCCTCTGTCTCTGTATACTCCTAACTGCAGTAACTGTGATACAGTTTCTTAAGAATAAGAAGTATCATTTTCCCATGTAAAGATGCAAACCATTTAGCTTTATTGAATTCCTTGTTTTCTCTTTCTTTTTTTTTTTTCCTTTTTCTGCTTCTGTAGAATCTTGAAATTGGAAATTGAATTTTTTATTCCACTGTGGTTTTTTTTTATCAGAAAAACTCGGAAGCCCTCCATTTCATTGAATGGCAATTTTTTCACTTTGAGGTATTATGCTTCAAGTTTCAGTTTTGTTGGGCAGATAATTGTTGTTTGTAGTCCCAGCTCCTTTTCCTTCTGTAATATCATATTCCTTGCCCTACAGTCTTTAATTTTGAAGTTGCCAAATCCTATGTAATCCTGTTTGTGGCTCCCTACTGTTTGAATTGTTTCTTTCTGGCTGCTTGCAATATTTTTTCTTCAACATGGGAGTTTTGGAATTGGGCCATAATGTTCCTTAGAGTTTTATTTTGGGATCTCTTTCTGGAGGCCATTGGCAGATTCTTTCAATGTCTATTTGTACCCTTTGATTCTAGGATATCAGCACAGTTTTCTTTGATAATTTCTTGAAATATGATGTCCAGTTTTTTTTTTATTATGGATTTCAGGTAACTGCATAATTCTTAAATTATCTCTCCTAGATCTATTTTCCAAGTCAGTTGTTTTCCAATCAGATATTTCACATTGTCTTCAATTTTTTAATTCTTTTGATTTTGTTTGATTGATTCTTGATGTCTCCTACAGTCATTAGCTTCTACTTGCCCAATTCTGATTTTTAAGGAATTATTTTCTTTCAGTTAATTTTTGTACTCCTTTCCATTTGGGCAATTCTACTTTCTAAGGAGCTATTTTTTTCCCTAAGCTGTTGACTCTTCTCATGATTCTCTTGCATCACTCTCGTTTCTTTTCCCTATTTTTCTTCTACCTCTCTTTTTGATTTTTGAACATTTTTGGAGCTCTTCTAGGAGTTCTCTTTGGGCTTGAGACCAATTCACATTTTTCTTTGAGGTTTTATATATAGATGTCTTGACAGTGTTGTCTTCTCTTGAGTTTGTATGTTGATCTTACCTCTATCCATAATATCTTTTGATGGTTAGATTCTTTTTTCTTTTTGCTCATCTTTTCCATCCCATTTTCTTATTTTTAAAATTTAACTCTGTGCCTGGGGTGGATGGGTAACGTCCCAAGCTTCTTGTGCCAGGGGCTGCAGGCCCTGGCCGCTTGTTTGGTGCTATGCTGGTACTGCCCTGAGGCCTGTGGGGGGACCATTGTGCTATGATGGGACTCCCTGGGACAGGTAGTTTGCCTAGTGCTGCTCTGTGGTGGGTGGTGCTGGATGTTGCTGAGTGGTGCTATGTGTATCTGGCAGCATACCTGGGATTGTACTGAAACTTACAGATGGCCTGATGTTGGGGTCCTGTGCTGGGGTACATGCAGGATTTGGGGGCCTGGTACTGGTGTCTGGTTGTTCACCTGGTGCTGTGCTAAAGCACATATTTGACCCTTATTCTGCTCTTTGGTTCCCCTGGTTTTGCAGGGGGGGGGTGGCTGGTGCCACATGATTCTGCAGGGCTCTGGCTTGGTGGTTCACTTGGTGTTGTACTGATGCCCATTCAGGTGAGGGAAGGGGAGACGGTGGTTCTATGCTAGGGCTGCATGGGAGGGGTGCTAGCCACTTGCTGCTGCTGCAAAGGAACTATGAGGCCTCAGTCACTGACATGCACTGGGGCTCAAGGCCTCCTGCTGGCTAGCTGAACATTGAGCACACTCTTCTTTTACTGGTGTGAGATACATCTTTTGTGCTTACCTTCTAACTTGTCTTTGGCTAGAAAATTGTTTCACCCCATTTTTTTGTTGGTTCTACTGTTCCAGAATTCATTTTAGTGTGCTATTTTATGCTTGTTTGGAGTTGAATATGAAAGGGTTCAGATGATTTCTTGCTTACTTTGTCATCTTGGCTCCCAGAAGTCCCACATTAGACCTATATGACATTCTCAATTCAAATAATTTTATCTTGTTTAAAATCTATACAGAAGAACACACTTTCAAGAACTTTAAACACAGATTTTAATAGAGGTAATAAGTTATGCAACTTTATTTATGGCCTTGCAAAGAGGTCTTATCAAATTTCTGCCTCTGTGGTAACAAGGCTACAGTGTCCAGGAAAACAATTTGGCAGGCAAAAATAATATATTTTTCATGTTCATATTTAGTATATCTAAGTTACACAGTAGCATAGACCAGCTTTTTTTGTTACTTTTAAAAATGGGCTTTTGTACCATATATTTACATGATTAGAATACATGCCTGACTCGTCTCTCATTTATATGTCATCTGCTCCCCTATTCCCCTAGTGAAAGAAGCCCAAATGAGACAAATCTCTGCAACTGGTGGAAACAGACCAGTGTCTTGGAAAATGTTTCCAAGAAATGATTTTTGGCATATATATGTATAGACATACATATAGATGCACACATGTATACACATATAAATATATATGCACATATACAAACATGACACAATATGTATATATGTATATCTAGATATAGTACACATACATATATGTATATACAAGTATATATTTTCCATATGTACATATACAGACATACCTTCGATATATTCTGTCATCATGTAGGTAGACTTCTGGTTCAGGAAGATTGAGGAATTGTATTTTAAGATGCAAATTGGATTAGATATGCTACTATGATTATTTTAGATATGCAAGCAAAATAAAATATATCACTTTATAAAAATTGATTTATTTTTAAATAATATGTTTGAAAGTCTTCACATTAATTTACATTAGCTATTTTTTTTACAGTTCTGTTCATGGTATAAGATTAAAAAGAAATTAGACTTAGAAAACAAAGATGCATATGAGTTAAGACTCCTCCACTTTCAGGAGAGCTTAGTCAAATCACTTTGCTTCTCTGAGATTCACTTTCCTTAATCATAAAATGATTTGAATAATACCTTTCATAACTACAATTTAGACTTATTGTTGAGATCAAATATAATAATGTGAAAATTAACAACAATCAGTAAGCATTTGTTAAGTGCTTACAATGTGCTAAGCACTTGAAAAACTGTAAAGCATTATAGAAATATAAAGTATTATTACAATTTTGCTCACTTATGAGAGTGTATATTATTTGGAAAATCGTATCTCTTAGTATGTTCCTGACCCTTGAAGTCTGGATTTCAAAACTTATGTTCTAGAGTCAGATATACAAGTGAAAATATTTTTTTAGTCAATAATCACATAAAAAGCAGAAATGATTTATTAAAAAGCAAATATACAATCATGGAAAAGACTTTTTCATTAATTCCAGTAATGAGTATTTCCAGGATATAAGTTTTCTCTAAGCAGCCTTCATGTCCTTGTTCCTCAGGCTATAAATGACAGGGTTCAGGATTGGGGGCACCACTGTATAGAACATGGACAACCATAGATCCAGAACTGAGTCAGAATCCAAAGTTGGCTTGAAATAAGTCATGGCCCCAGTTATGATAACAACCATGAAAACAACGAGATGAGGCAGGCTAGTGGAGAAGGCTTTTGACCAACCTTTTTTCACTGGAATCTTCAGTACAGTTGAGAAGGTGTGAGTATAAGAGATGACGCTAGAAATGAAGCAGAAAATCCCTAACACCAATGCAATAGCAACACTCACATAAACTATGATGTGTTCTTTAGAGCAGGAGATTCTAAGTAAAGAAGGGACAATATAATGCCCCAACCACACCTCCACTGAACCAGGAAGCCACTGCCATCCTCAAACAACATCCTTTGATCATGATGTTTTCATAGTGCACAGGCTGGCTATATAGTGATCACAAGACAACACTGTGAGGAGTGAAATTTCTGATCCTGCAAATAAAACCACTGAAAAGAACTGCAATACACACCCATAGTAAGAGATGGAGCAGCTGTGACTCAGAGAGTTTGTAATGGATTTGGGGTCAGTGACAGAAATAAGGCAGATGTCTAAAATGGACAGGTTCTTCAGGAAGAAGTACATGGGAGTGTGGAGGTGCCTATTGAGAGAGATGAGGGTGAAGATGAGTAGGTTCCCCAACAGAGCCATCAGATAGATGAACAAGAAGAGCATGGCTTGTAAGACTTGTAGTTCTCAGTTTCTGGAAAAGCCCATGAGGAGGAATTCTGTAACTATGGTGAAATTACCCATGTTCAGAGATGTTTTCTCAATGATCTGTTGGGAAAAAAGGAGGTTCCAAATGATAAGAGGATTACACAATGATCTGGGTTTCAGAAGATCTGAATTGTAGTTCTGAATTTCTTATTTTCTAACCTCAAGAAATTCATATCTCTTTGCCAATCTCAATTTTCTCATTTGTAAAAATGAGAGCATTGGATGAGATAATTTTAAGTGTTTTTGTAATTCTTAAAATATATGCAGAACTCAGAATAGGATTCTGAACTGGAAAAATAAAATATCAAAATTATATCTTGAGATATTTATCCTTTTATGGTATACATAGCATATTCCTGACAACAAATCTTGGAAGTATATAGTTTGAATTATTAATCCCAATTATAGATAGGTTATCAGAGCTCAGAACAGGTGATTTTTTCCACTGTTCCCAGATCGGTATCAAAGCCTAAAATAGATGCCCTGATTTCAAGGCCACTTTAATAACTTATGTAGCCTCCTTCCAAACTTGACACAAATCTTGACTTCTTCACTGAAACATTTCTGTCTTTCCCAGCTTCAAAACTGATAAGGAAGGAATTTCTTTAGATGTTTTTCATAAGTCCAATGACCCATAATGACAAAATGTTTAGGCTGTGACTAGAACTGTTATTCAAATGAAGACAAGGGCACAGGTTTAAACTCTACACAGTCTATTTGTTTTGTTTCTCTCTTTTGGCCACCGGCAATCCCATTTTTATTCTAGACTATCCTCTTGGCATGCAAATCAACTACCAAATAGAAAAGTAACTTCCTAAATGTTACCTTTAGTGGTTGAACTGTTCTATCATTTTTTTTAATACAAGAGGAAGTATGGTAATTAATTCACTTTTCCTGTGTTGAAATATACTTAATAATCTAGGATGAGATAAATATATAGTATATGTAAAAAAGGAAAGCTGTGAGAGGGTATACTACCAAATTCTATTCTGGGTGCTCTTATATTTTCTTTAACATATACTGTTACTTGTTGGCTTAATCAGCTTTCATAGGTTTAATTTTTATCCCTTTTCCTATGTTTCTCACATCTTTATAGACTCTCCTGATATCTATCCCAAGATCCCAAATTTTATCACCAACTGACCATTGGTTATTTTAAATAGGATGTCTCATAGGCATTTCAAATTCACTATTTCTGAAATGGAACTCATTATTTTCTACCTCCAACTCCTGATACCCAGTCTTTTTCTCAACCTCCCATATTTCTGTCAAGGGTACAACCATCCTTCCAGTCACCCTGGTTCACAATTTCAGCTTAAATACCATTCCACAATACAGTCTGTTGCCCAGTCTTGCTTTTCCTATTTCAACATTTCTCACAATCATTTCCTTCATTCCACTCTTATAGCCATTATTTAGTTCAGGCCCTCATCCCCTCTTGTAGACAGTATTGTAATAATGTTCTAATTAGTATACATGCCTTGCCTCTCCCTACTCCAATATATTTCCTACAGAAGTTCAAAAGTAATTTTGTTAACATACAAGTATGATCATGTCACACATCCTTTACCTCCCAGCTACTCAATAAATTCCACTGGCTCCCTATTACCTCTAGGATCAAATATAACTTTTTTTGTTTAATATTTAAAGCTCATGATGTGGACCCATCCTATATTTCCAGTCTTATAAAACATTAATTTTCTTGGTGTATTCTATACTCCAGTCAAACTTTTTGCTATCCTTCACACACAAAACTCTAACTCCCAAATATTTAAATGCATGGCTTTCTATTGTCTGTTCCCTAAGCCTAAAATACACTACCTGCTTCTCTCTCCTCTTGAAATCACTGGTTTCCTTTAAGACCTAGCTCATGTCACTTTCTGTATAAAACCTCTTCTCAACTCCTAGTTACCAGTATTATACTTCCCTCCCCTGGATAATCTGCACTTGTTTTATATGTCTGTAGAGGCCTTGCACTGACGAGTCTGAGGGTGTAGGCCAGGACGGGTTTTACCTGTTGTATGTTCTCTGTCTGAGGGCTGCCCAAGACAGAATGTAGGCTCTCCAATCTCCCCTTGCTCTGTCTCTCTCTCTCTCTTAAGAACATAAGGACCTTGAAAGATATCAGGGAAGCAAAGAGACATTTCAGGGGGGAACTCCCCGTAGTTACCACTCTCATGAGAAAAAAGTTGTTGATACTTTGCCTTTGCTACTCGTGGTGCTGTTCCCATGAGTGAGGTATAAAAACCCTAGCCCTCAGATGAATAAATGGAACCAGTTCTGGACCTGTTACCCACCTGACCCATGTGTATTTCTTTCTCTTTTCATACTCACCGGCATTTAAACACAGTCACGGATGCAGGCATCTGTGACATATGTGTTTATCAATGTTTATCAAGATATAGGTATTAATATCTATATCAATATTTGGAGTATTCTATCTCTACACACACACACATATGTATGTAAGTATATATGTGTATATATAGGTATAGATATAGCTATATCTTACAGGTATATCCATAAGATATAGTTTTATATACATATCTATATCTACACACTTACAAACATACACACATATATGGGCATCTGGTTGGCACAGTGGGTAGAGTGTTGGGTCTAGAGTCAGGAAGACTCATTTTCCTGAGCTCAAATCTTGTCTCACATACTTACTAGCTGTGTGACTCTGGGCAAATCATTTAACCTTGTTTGACTTAGTTTCCTGATCTATAAAATGAGCTGGAGAAAGAAATGGCAAACCACTCCAGTATCTTTGCCAAAAAAACCCTAAGTGGGATCATGAAGAGTCAGACATATAAACTAGTACTTGAGTCATACTAAGAATATGAAATATATACCTATTCTTCAGGGTCAGACTGTTGTGTGTAATTTAGGAAATTTGTTTTAGGGTATAATAGCTCATCTTTTTGATCAAAAATATATTTCCAATGCTGCCTGCAATTCTTCAAATCATTCTTTGAGATGTTGTAATTAATTTAAAAAACATTTTGAATAACATGCATGCTCTGTTTTAGAATCCAAATGTAACATGAAATTTATTATAAGCAGTGAGGACTCACTTTGAGTTAATTCAGTCAGATAGGCTTCTTCTAAGGCTTAGTTGATATGAGCTGAAACAATTAGAATTTTGATGGGAAAGATAAAACAACAGTTTTATAATCTTGGATCACAACATAAAGAGGGCAGAAAGAATCCCCAAATGGTAATCTTTAGCAGAGACTGGGATAGCATATGGTAACTACAATAATAGAATGATATGAAAGCAGGCTCCCAGAGCGAAGGGGGAAAAGATAGAGGTGGAGAAAATAATTTTTGTTAGATAATACCTAAAACAATTTTCATCTCTTTAGTTTTGCCTGTGGCCAGCATTTATTTTCACAAATAAGTACCTATTTGCACATGATACTTAACACTATATGCATTGTATGTAAATAATATATTAGGTGTCTGAATGAAAAGGGCATAAATATTGGCCCTTCTTAATATACTCACAATTGTCTTTCATGCTTAACATTTTATCAAAACTATGGTAAACATTTTGATCTAATCTTGCTCAAGGAAGCATCTCTATTTTGATATCAGAAAGTAGAAATTCATACCTTATGATTAGTTAAATTCTTCAAGACATTGGTGGAAAATAAAATTATGATATCTCCATCCTGAAAGCAGCAATTTTTGTTGGGGTGGGGATGTTTGACAAATGATAGAGGAAGTTTGTATATCCCTTAGTGAACTGAAGAGGTAACACAGAATTATGCTTTCCTTTCCACCAGTTCCTGGGCCCAATATTAACCCAAACATATGGAGACTTACTGTGGTAGCACTGGAGTGAAAGACTCAGGTCTATTTAGCTATGGGAATCATTTCACCATTTATTCTGGTATTTAAATTTTCTGTAAATGATCATGCATTGTCCTCTATCATGGATGTTAAAATTCTTGTCATATGGTTGCATCATTCACTCTTGTAGGATTCTCTGAATAGGAATGACCTGGAGTCTGGTTAAATGTTTCTAAAGCCCTTTAGCAACATTTTCCCCAAGTCCCTGAATAGTTCAGACCCCAGAACCCTCAGCTGGTTTATTGGCACTGCCACAGGGAATATCAGTAGAGGATTTATCATGCTAACAAGAGAAATAAACTAATGTTCATCTGATGCCAATTTTTTTTCTGTAAATAGTATTTTATTTTTCTCACAATTACATATCAAGAAAATTTTTAGCATTCAGTTTTACAAGAGTATGAGTTCCAAATTTTTTTGCCTCCCTTCTCTCCCTTGTCCTCTTCTGAAAACGGTAGGCAATTTGATGTAGTTTGTATATATGCTATCATGTAAAACATGTCCATATTCATCACAGCTGTGGAAGAAGAACAAATCAAAAGGGAAAAAAATGAGAAAATATAGTCAGTGAAAAAAATTATGCTTTGATCTGCATTCAGATTCTATTAGTTCTTTATCTGGATATGGATAGCATGTTCCTTCATGAGTCCTTTTTATTTGTCTGGTATCATTGTGTTGCTGAGAAAAACTGAGTCATTTATAGTTGATCATCACATGATGTTGCTGATACTATGTATAGTGTTTTCCTTGTTCTGCTCATTTCATATCAGTTTGTAAAAGTTCAGGTTTATCTGAAATCTGCCTGTTCATCATTTGTTGTTGAACAATAGTATTCCACTATATTCATATGCCATAGCTTGTTCAGCTGTTACCCAATAGATGGAAAGTCCCCCAGTTTCAAATATTTTGCCACCATGAATAGGGCAGCTATAAATATTTTTCTCATATAGGTCCTTTCCCCTCTTTTATGATCTCTTTGGATATAGACCTAGTAGTTGCAATGTTTAATTTTGCCAGGTTAGTGACTCTTCATTGTAGCCCTCCCTCCTTTGCCCTCTGGAATATCATGATATTTGCCTCCTCCACCACATTGAAATTCAGTATCTTCTGCTGGTTTGCTAAGCTAGGGCTTGCTGCTCTTATACTTCCTGTCCTAGAACGTGCTACCCTTTCTGGGACCTTTCTTGCCAATCCTCCAAGTCTCTTTTGGTAAAAGACTGCTCTACCCCATCTTTCTGCTGGTTCTGTTGTTCCAGGATTTGTTCTGGGATACTATTTTATGTTTGTTTGTTGGTGAATATGGGAGAGCTACAGTGATTTGCTACTTACTCTCCCATTTTGGCTCCTGGAAGTCTCAATTTTTATTATTTTATTATTTATTATTGTTTTTAAGTGAGAAAAGGCTTTATAGTGATAATTTTTGTTTTGACAGCAGAAAAATATAAACAAACACAAACCATCAAGAAAGTGTATTTCTTTTTCTAACAAAAATTTTTCCACAAGATTTTGAGTTCCAAATTTTCTCCCCATTTCTCTGTTCTCCCCACCCCAAGATGGCATACATTCTTAATACTCCTTCCTCTAATCTGTCCTCCCTTCTATCACCCTTCCCCCTTCTCTTATCCCCTTTCCTTCTATTTTCCTGTAGGCTAGGATAGATTTCTATACCCCATTGCATATATATCTTATTTCCCAGTTTCATGTAAAAACATTTGTAACATTTGTATTTAAAACTTTGAGTCACTGCTTTAACTCTGTTATCTTGACTCTTCCCAAAAGTATATTTCCTTGTAAAAAAACTAAAAAGAGCACTTAAAGCTGCTATAAACAATATCCACAACATTTCACTCTTGCAGTTCTTACTTGTTTAAAGAAAAAAGATGTATCTTAATTTTAATATATTGGTACAAAGTTTGGTTATTGTTTTGATGGGTATTTAAAAATATTACCCTTATTTAAATAATTGAAATCACTATACATATTGTTATTCAGGTCTTGATTTCTTCCTATACATATATCTTTGAATTTTATTTAGCTATCAGTCTTCATGGTACAATGTTTTAGAACATACATCATGCTTTAAAATTTAAATATTACAATTTATTCACTTTTTCAGTCTTGTCACAAGAAGCTTTTTGTGAATCACCTTCTATGTGCCAAGTGCTGTCATAGGTACTTGAACTACAAATACAAGAATGGAGTGGTCCCTGTTCTCAAGGAATGAGCATTCTATATGTGTCTCCTTATAGGGGATGTTACATATTCTTACACACACATACATGAATGCACACATACACACACACAAACACACACACTCAAAAAATAAAAACAAGATAATTTGGGGTGAGGTACCAGCAGCTATGGGCAATCAAGAAGGGCACTGAGGGGCAGGAGGAGGTTTAGTTGAACTTTAATAAAAGCTAGGGATTCTTAGAGGCAGAAATAAAGAGGAAATTAATTCTAGACTTTGATATAGCCTGTTAAAGGGCATGGAGTTAGAGATGGGATGTCAAATGTAAGGAAGAACAAGAGTTAAAGTTTGGCTTTATTTAAAAGACAACAAAGCACTCTACTATCTACCACTCTACCATTAAATAATACATTTTTATTGAGGTCTTTTGCTTTTTATAGGTGCCTGACCCCTTCCCTGAGAGTCATCTTTTATTGCAATAATTTTTTTAAGAAATCAGTAAAACTGATCGATACATCAAAAAAAATCTAAAAATGTGTGATATTCCATACCTATGGACACAAAGGACTGGGATTTTTCTATCTTTTACATTCCTCCCTTAATTTGATGAGGGTAAGATAATGTCTTAGTTCTCAAAATGTACATTTCTATGGTTACTAGTGATTTTGAACTTAATTTTTTTTGTTATATATTTCTTCTTTTTAAATCTGTTGGATAATAATAATAATAATAATAATAATGATAAAAATTCAGTAATAATCTTAAAACCTACATTCATAAGTTTTGGAAAATTACCTGTTGGGAAATGGATCTTAATCCTCTTGTTTTTTTTCAATTCCATATAGTGTTTGATTATCATAAATGTGTAAATATGTTTCAATATAAGTCATTTTTATTTTGTATTTTTTTCTTCTTGTTTCAGTTGTATTGCTTTAACTTGTTTTTAGAAATATTGTTATAATGTAAACAGATTACCTTAAGGTGTATTTTTAAATCTGTTGTACCAGCATGGCCCGACTATGAATATAGAAAAAAACTGAAATAATCCCTGCTCTTGAAGAGCTTACAGTTATTGATGGAGGCATTTATTTACAAGTATATACAGAATTAAGGCAAAATAAAGAGTCGTTAAATATAAGGCATTATTCTTTGGTTGTAACTCATGGACTATTTCAGTGTCTGAAGAATTAAAATAAAGTGTCATCCAAAAGGAAAATGAGAGGTACATGGGCAGTATAAGTAGGCTGCAACATATATAAATGAAGAACTTCAATGAAGAATTTTAGTGAAAGATGTTATTGCAGAGATTTGTACCAGGGAACAGCCTCTTGAATTTTTAGATAAATGCTTTTGATAATATTCAAAGAAGACTGTATCTTTTCTAATCTTATAATAGTTCCTTCAATATTGTTTAAAGACTATATTTTATTAAATTATTTCTCTGCATTTGTTTGTTGATAAAATTTTAATAGATGAGGTCATTAATGTGATTTATTATATTAATAACTTTCTAATGTTGAATCATCCCTTTAAGCATTATTGATCTAAATCCTACTTAGCCATATATTTGTAGTGAACTATATTTTTGTATTTGTTGCTAAAGTTTTTTTTGCTAATTTTTGCTTAATATTTCTGCATCATTGTTCAGTAAAATTACTGGTCCCTCCTATTATCTTTTCTTGATTAGGACATTAGGACAATAACTGTCTCAAAGAAAGACTTGGGTAGTATACCTGTTTATTTTGAAAAGTCTAGGCAATATAGAAGTATTTGTTTTTTTCAATGTTTGACAGACTTTGCACACAAGTATTTCAAATCCAGGTGATTTTTATTTGAGTGCACTTATGGATTACTTAATTTCTTTGAGATTTAAGTCAGTCCTTTATCTTTTCTTTAACTTGGTAATTTTCTATTTTGGTACATGTTAGTGAATTTCACACATTTTTTATTTTTGTCATATCATTATACCACTAGGTATAACAATGATAATTATTTTGTAATAATTATTTTCTTTATTCACTGTGAATTCTCCTTAGTCTTAATTTTGATAATTTCTTTTCCTCTGTCTTTTTAAAGTATAAATTAATTTTATTGGTCTTTTGGAAAAAAGATTCCAGCTTTTTTCTTTGTTTTTAAAATTTATCTTAACTTTGATTTTTGTCCTTGCTTTGGGCTTATTTTGTAATTGTATGCTAAAATTTTTGTTCTTGTAACTTTCCCTTTCTAAAATAAATGTTCAGTAATATCCATTTTTCTCCATCATTTGGTTTTGCTATATCTTATGAATTATGTTACACCACTGTTTTAAATCCTTTAGTAGATCTAGTTAATCACTAATTTAGGCATTCCCTCCAATGATGCAAATTATAACCAACTCAAGCATTTTTATTACGTGCAACTAGTTTGTATCCTATGATAAATCCTCCAGAGCATGTCTGTCCAATGTACTATGGGCCTTCCCATAGGTCTCAACATTATATTAATACCGAGAAGATGGTGGACTACCTCTTGATGTTCACATCACTGCTTAGGTTGTCCTCTTTCAATTCTGGTCTACATAATCCTTCCCTGACAATATGTTGCTGCAGCCTATTCAAATACACCACAGAACTCTCTATTGCCCTTTTTGTTACCACCAGTGTTTTGTGAGCTAGTAATTTGCAGCCATATAGAAGCACCACATAAAGTGATATTGGAAAGGTAAGCAAGTTTCAGGGAGAAGCTTGGGGTTGTTAATATCACTGGACAGTTTCCAAAAGACAGTCCAGCTTAATCTTTGTCAAGATTGACTTTATATTTAGTAAGATCACCAACAACTCTGGTCAGTGGAAAGTCACATTATAGATATTGCTTTTCATTCAAGAACTTACACTTCTTGTTTTGGAATCTCAGAATTAATTTAGACTCTTTTTTTTTTTGTTTAACACAATAATGATCACCAATATTAAATTACATCAAGCCTCCTTATAACCTGGTAACCCACTACAAATGTTCAATTATTCAGCACATTTCATCTTCATTCCCAGATGTTCCATACAGTTGTTAGTTCCTAGAAATATCTTCACTTGGACACTCTGGAATAGGTCTCATTTTCAATGCAGTGCTAAAGCAGGCTTCTCCTAGATATATAAGTATATCTGGTTCCAAGTCGCTTGCAGTGATTCCTAGGTAATTTTAGTAAAATCTACCAATAACAAGACAATTTAGTACAACCTCCTAAATTTTCTTTTCAGTAACTACTTAGTGTGGTGAAAACTAACTCAAACCATATGGATCTAACTCTATTAGCAACAAAGGTATAAGATGAAGAATAAATTAGGAACTCATAATTCACCTTTGGAACTTTAGAGAATTTAAGTTTTTCCACACCACTTGCTGTTTCTATCTTGACTTGAACCCTGTATCTGATAGGAACAATTCCATCAATAGGCTCAAGGAAGAACCTTTAAAAAGTATTCATGAGGGCCTGACTTGTCAAATAAGCCATTATGATCATACAGGGACTTTAAAATGGGGGGAAAAGACTTAAAATTCTTTAACATTATAGTTGTGATATTATGTGTAAATCCTTAATCCAATTTGGAGAACTTATTACTAAACATACTCTAGGCCTGTATACCTGAAAAGAAATATTTGGAAGCCAATCATATCTATATCTATATACCTATTTCTATCTGTACCTCTAATAAGACAAAAATGTAATGTAAAAGTAGTGAACTTTGAGAAAGTAATAGGATCACAGTTTTCTCAAAGAATGAGGATATATCTAACTTCATATGTCTATGTCTATATGACTGTCTTAGAGAAATGGCGTGATCCTGTTGCTTTCTCAAAGTTCCCTACTCCATTTAATTAGAAAACTTTTACATTGCATCTTTGTCTTATTCTTTCGCTTTGAACATATTATTCACATATCACCCTGAAAGAATGAGATACTTCAAAGACCTAATCTTATACAATAATATATAACCACTAGCAGGAGTATAGCAAGTCCAAGAACTCATTTACCTAGTTGCTTAGGATATGGAATAGACTACAAATTCAGATTAAAATAGTAAGATTTTTACCACTTACATCTTATTGTAGTAACTCAGATGTCTCAGTATTAATCTATTGAATAATAAATTTAGTATTGCAACAACAAAATTTTTATAGTTTGTCTACCGTCCTTACAGAAATCTGCTATAAAAGCAAAAGAAGGGATATAGTTATAACAATATCATGACTGTCTCTTCAAGGGCACTGATTACTCTCTTAACTCTTCCTGGGCCCTGGCCTAGGCCACCAGTAACACAGATTAGCCATTTTGAAATGCAAATCCATTCTCAAACAGAAAACTAATTCCCAAAGTACATCCAGCTTTGGAAGGTCTGTGTCTACCACATTTGTATGCAGAAGGCAATATAGGGAATAACTGACTCTAGAGCTTCTAATTCATTTGCCTGATCTCTACTCATACACTCATAAACTATATCACAAAGCATTCCTGAAGGACCCACTTCTTCTCAGTAAGACTCTGTAGATGCAGACCTCTGTATTCAGACATGGAACAAAGGAATTAGAAAGACTAGGTCCAAAACAGTTTTCACAAACATTGTTCAAGCCTGTACAAGCCTCTCTTCTGCAGCTGGATAGTTAAAAATTAGTCTTCTTCACTCACTGGATTCAAGGATTTTCCAAGGCTGATACTGTAAGCAAATCAAGAGAGCAAGGAGTAGTTTACCTATTAGATTTATGGAGAACAGAAGAGTTTTTTATTATCTTGAGCTGACTTTCAAGCTCACTCCTTAAATCACCTGTTTTCAATCTTCTCTCTTTCAACTTCCCACATACTTTTATCATCATCATTGTAAAAGATTTCATATAATTTTTTACTTTTCCTTCCACCAACTTTAAGGTTGAAGACCCTATTTCAAACTTCATTTAGAAAATGTAAGTGAGATTAGAGACAACTGAGCTGAATTCTCTAAACATTCCCTTTTAAAAGGAGAAAGACAAATGCTGGAAGGGATTTGGAAAAATTGGGACACTAATGAACTGTTGGTGGGGTTGTAAAGTGTTCCAACCATTGTGGAGAACAATATGGAGCTATATCCAAAGTACTTCAAAAACCTTTGGTCCAGAAATACCCATACTAGGTCTGTACCCCAACAAGATCAAAGAGAAAGGAAAAGGACCTATTGTAAAAAAATATTTATAGCAGTTCTTTTCGTGGTGGCAAAGAAAAGGAAATTGAAGGTATGTCCATCAATTAAGGAATGGTTGAATAGGTTGTGTTATATAATTGTGATGAAATACTACTCTGTTATAAGAAATATGAGCAGGATAGTTTCAGAAAAACCAGGTAAGAGTTATATAAACTGATCTAAAGGAAATGAACAGAACCAGGAAAATATTTTACACAGTAATAACCATATTGTAAAGATGATTAATTGTGAAAAACTTAGGTACTGTAAGGAAGACAATGATTCAAGACAATTCTAAAGACCTAGGATGAAAAATGCAATCCACCTCAGAGAGAGAACTGATGAATTCTGAATGCAGATTAAAGGATACTTTTTTTAGTTTCTTTCTTTTTCTTTTTTATTTTTAAGTGTCTTTTTTTTTCCAATATGACTAACGTAATCTAGTTTAGTGGACATGTGCAGGAAATTTTATTCCTCCATTATTTCATTGAATTTAAAGCCCATTTCTTTATAATTGAAGGAGGCAAAGCAAATTCAAGTGAAAATGTGTTTTGTATGTCTTCATATGTTTAATTTATAGCATACTGCTTGCCTTCTCAATGGGTAGGGGAGGAATATGATGGAAGAGGAGAATTTGGAACTCAAAATTGAAAAAAAGAAGAATGTTAATTTTTACATGTAATTGTAAAATATTTCATTAAATATATAAAAATAGATTAAAAAGAAAATTCTTGCTGTTATGATCTCCAGTGAACATTAGCTAAATGTTCTTAAACATTCTTGTTCCTTGTGTTTGCTGGATTTCCTTTCATGAATTTTGTTGTCATTTAGTTGCTTTTCAGTCATGTCTGACACTTTCTGACCCCTTTTGAAGTTTTTCCAGTAATGATACAGGAGTGGTTTGCCATTTCCTTTTCCATGTTGTTTTACAGATGAGAAAAATAAAGCAAATACAGGTAAGTGACTTGTCCAGGGTCACATAGCTAATAAATGTCTGAGCACTTATTTGAACTCAGGAAGAGGAGTTTTCCTGATGCCACACCTGTTGTTCTACCCACTGTGCTGCATCCCTGCTCCTCTCTCAAGAATATAGTTTCTTAATTATAATGCTACCTCTCCATTCTCTTCCTCTCCACTTCTCCATCCTGGTTCTTTTGAAAAAAAAGTATCTATATTTATAACAATGCTTCAGTCATGGTTTTTATTCCAGAAAGCTTCAGAGACAGAAATGAGGTCAAATTTTAGCACTACAGCCAGGGCATCTTGGTAAATGTTTAACACCTGGCTTTCCAGAATATAAATGTAAATTCAACATACTTTTTCTATTATATTCTTAAATTAGACAATCAATAAAACTATAAATCACATCCTGACTTTTAGTTTTGTTGCTTTCCAAGGTCTAAATGCTGACATTGAAAATGTAACAACTGGTTCCCACAGTCAATTGTAGGCTGATTTAAGTAAATTATTCTCTCTAATTTATCTTGATTTTCCCTTAAACTCTGGACATTTGAGTATAGACTTGTTATCCCATTAATTTTGTTCCTGATTCTTTTCTGAGACTTTGTCTCATGGCCTTAACAGTGGTGTAAGAGTGGTGATTAAACTATATTTTTCATTTCTTTTAACTGTATTCTATGTAATCTAGATTGGTGGGCATGTATAGGACATTTTCCTCCAATACTTCACTGAGTTTAAAGCCTATTTCTTTATAATTGAAGGAGGCAAAGCAAATTCATTGTAACTCATTATTATCGTCCCTCTATTCCAGGCCAGGAATCATTCCTATGTATTATATCCTCATCTAGAAATTGAAAAACTATTCTCCTTGTTTTTCAGTCATGACTCTCTGGACTCTTCATGACCTCATTTTGGGGATTTTCTTTGTAAATATACTAGAGTAGTTTTCCATATCCTTCAGCTCATTTTATAGATGAAGAGAGCTAAGACAAACAGGGTTAAGTGACTTGCCCAGTGTCACGCAGCTACTAACTTTCTGAGGCCTATTTTGAACTTGTAAAGATGAGTCTACTTGATTCATAGCCAAGTTCTCTGTCCATTGCACTACCTAGCTGCCTTGTTACCATTTTCTAATTTGGTCACTATGCCATCTTTATTTCTAGCCAACTACCATGAATAGGTAGATAGGCAAAAGAGCACTGGGAATGGCAGCATCCTACCCTTTGCCCCAGACAAATATTTCTTTCTTCCTTAGCCATACGCGTCATCTTCCAGGGAGGCAGCTCTAGTGGTAAAGGGGAAAGCAATCCCCATCAACTATTACCCACAGAGTGGGAAAGCTGAAGCATGTTACACTAAGGGAAATATATTAGTCAGGTGGAGCCAAGATGGTGGAGTAAAAGCAGTGACTTGCTTGAGCTCTCCCCCATACTCCTCCAAATACCTGTAAAAAATGGCTCTAAACAAATCCTAGAGCAGCAGAACCCACAAAAAGACAGAGTGAAACAAATTTCCAGCCTAAGACAACCTAGATGGCTGATTAGAAAGGTCTATCATGCCAGCTTGGGAGAGAAAAGCAGTTCAGCATGGATGTGCAGGCAAAACGGGCCTCCGCAAACCTGGAGCAGGCCTCAGATGACTGAATCACAGGCAGTTGTGGTGGTTTCCAGATTTTTCAACCCACAGATGCCAAAGAAAACTTAGAAGGTCAGTGGGAAAAGTCTATGACTGCAGTGACAGAGAAGGTAGGTCTTAGCCTCAGACCCCACATGGCCACAGGGCAGCGGCTACTTCCAGAGCTTCCTGCCCACAGACTGAGGGGGAATCAAATGGCTGATCAGAGGGGTATTGCATGGATCTCTTTGCTGGTGGTGAGGCAGGATTCTCTTGCTTTGCCTGTGCTTGAATCTGAGTCATAGTTCTGGGTGGTGATCCTGGGGCAAGGAGGAGTGCTGGCGTGGTGGAGCTTATGGTGGCAGTACAGAGAGAATCCTCCTCACAGTTCCAAGGCAGAAAAAAATGCTTGTGGTCACTCATAGACCAGAGCATAGGCCAGAAAAGGAGTAAACACCTAGCCCTTGATCATACCTCCTTGGAAGAACTGAAAACTTACAGGTCCCTAGAAGTATCTCTGAAAACAGCTGCACAAAATCCCCAAAGCTTGGGGCAGTACATTCTCCACACTGGAAGCAGATCTGTTTAAAAAGAGTTTAACAAAGAATTTAAAACTCAAGTAATTGGCTGGGATCATGAGCAAACTGTGCAAAAAAAGTCAGACCATAGAAACTTTCTTTGGTGAGAAAGAAGATCAACACATACAACCAGAAGAAGAGAAGAAAGTCAAAGCTCCTATATCCAAAGCCTCCAAGAAAAATATGAATCAGCCCCAGTTCATGGAAGGGCTCAAAAATGTTTTTGAGAAGCAAGTAAAAGAAATAGAGAAAAAACTTGGAAGAGAAATGAGAGTGATGCAAGAAAATCACAAAAAAAACGTAGTCAATAGCTTGCTAAAGGACACTAAAAAATATACTGAAGAAAATAACACTTTAAAAAATAGCGTAACCCAAATGGCAAAAGACATCCAAAAAACACAATGAGGAGAAAAATGCCTTAAAAAGCAGAATTGGCCAAATGGAAAAGGAAGTCCAAAAGTTTACTTAAGAAAGTACTTCCTTAAAAATTAGAATGGAGCAAATGGAAGCTAGTGGCTTTATGAGAAATCAAGACACTGTAAAACAAAACCAAAAGAATGGAAAAATAGAAAACAATGTAAAATATCTCATTGGAAAAACAACTGACCTGGAAAATAGATCCAGGAGAGAGAATTTAAAAATTATTGGACTATTTGAAAGTCTTGATAAAAAAAAAGAGCCTAGACATCATCTTTCAAGAAATTATCAAGGAAAACTGCTCTGATATTGTAGAACCAGAGGGTAAAATAGAAATTGAAAGAATCCACTGATCACCTCCTGAAAGAGATCCCCAAAGGAAAATTCTTAGGAATATTGTAGCCAAATTCCAGAGTTCCTAGGTCAAGGAGAAAATATTGCAAGTAGCCAGAAAGGAACAATTCAAGTATTGTGGAAATACAATGAGGATACAGAATATTTATCAGCTTCTACCTTAAGGAACAGGCAGGCTTAGGAAATGATATTCCAAAGGGCAAAGGAGATAGGATTACAGCCAAGAATCATCTACCCAGCAAATCAAAATGAATGTTCAGTGAAATAGAGGACTTTCAAGCATTCTTGATGAAAAGACCAGAGCAGAATAGAACGTTTGACTTTCAAATACAAGATTCAAGAGAAACATAAAGAGGTAAACAGGAAAGAGAAATCATACAGGACTTATTAAAGTTGAACTCTTTACATTCCTACATGGAAAGATGATATCTGTAGCTCATGAAACCTTTGTCAGTATTAGGGTATTTGGAGGGAAAAAATTATATGTACATGTATACGTGTGTGTGTGTGTGTGTATACACACACACACACACACATATATATATATACACAAACATATATTTATAGATAGAGGGCACAGGAGGAGTTCAAGATGAATGGGTGATATCTGGAGAATAAATTAAGGGGTGAGAGAGGATTATTCTGGGAGAAGGAGAAAGGGAGAGGTAGAATTGGGTAAATTACCTCATATAAAACAGACAAAAAAAGGTTTTTACAATGGAAGGGAAGTGGGGGAAGGTGAGAGGAAAGGAATGAATATTATTCTCATCAGATTTGGCTTAAGGAGGGAATAACATACACACTCAGTTGGGCATGGAAAGCTATCTTAGCCTACAGGAAAATAGGTGGAAAGGTGATAAGAGGGGGGATGATGGAGGGGAGGTCAGATTGGGTAATCAGAAGCAAATTCTTCTGAGGAGGGATAGGGTCAAAAGAGGGAATAGAATCAATGGGGGGCAGGATAGGATGAAGGGGAATATAGTTAGTTTTCCACAGCAAGAGTACTATGGAAGTGTTTTGTATGACTACACAAGTATAACCTGTAAAAAAAAAAGAAATATATCAGGCATCAAGTTCTAGGTAAATCAAACTACCATGATCTTGGCCTTCAGCTTTAGTAGGATTCTGAATAAGACAACCAATGACCCTGATGCAAGAGCCTTGGGAACAGCAGTTTTTCCAATCAATCAGTCCTGCTTCCAGATGAGCTCCTGCAGCCACCATTGGGGGGAAAGTAATCATGAGGCCAACCTTCATCATTGCCATCAACAATTACTGATCAAACTTCCACCAACAGGCAACTGGTCTTAAGAACCCAGAGAATGACAAGAACTCCCAGACCACAGATCTTGCTTCTAAGCCAAGCTCTCACAATCATCTTCTGGGGATGTGTTTCCTGTGAAGAAGGGGCCAGGTATTTTCACCAACAGCCAATCAACTGCCACCCATTGGGCAGGCAAGGAAGCCTAGCTGAAACAGTGAGGCACTTTGAAAAAGGGATAGTAGGCAGTGTGAACCAGACACATCAAACTATTCTCATCACCTCAATGACCATCATCTCCCCTCAGACTCTGAGAGATTAAAACCAGGGCTCTGAACACAAAAACTTTGGAAATAGCAATGCTTACTCATCATTTACTTTAGCCATTATCCTGGGAAGCAACTCCTATGGGGATACAGCCTGGGAACTGATACTTCACATGCTACAGCCACAGTTACTGAAGACTGAGAAAAGAAAGTTCTTACCACCAGTGTCTTCGGCACTATCAAATGGTTCAACATCAGTAAGTGATATATTTTTATCAGTGGAAATGACAGCAAAGAGGAGGTATTACATTTGCTGTGCAATTGCGCCCTGACTAGCATGGGACCCTTTTTTATTGACTTGCAGTTGAGACCTTAAATATTTTCTGGCTTCCTCATTTGAATTTAAGCTCCTTCAGATCAGAAAAAGAAAACTATAGAACCATTTTCATAATGAATATTCATGTAAAAAATTTAAATAAATTATTAGCAAAGAGACTCAGTTTTTTATTACAAAGATCATACATTATCACAAGGTAAGATTTATACCAGGAATGCAAAGCTGATTCAGTATTAGATAATCTATAAGCATAATGGAACCATGATAGCAATAAATGATACAGTTTTTATTAACAGATACAGAAAAAGCTTTTAACAAAATAGAATATCCATTTGTGTCAACAATAGAAAACAAAGGAATGAATGGAAATTTCCTAATAATGGTAAGAAGTATCAATGCAAAACCGAGAGCAGGTATTATCTGTAATAAGAATAATATAGATGGATTCCTAATAAGATCTGGATTAAAGTACCTATGTCCATTATCACCAATACTATTCAATATTGTAATAGAAGTACTTGTTTATAGCAAGAAAATAAGAAAAATTAATTAAAAGAAATAATAGGAAAGAAGAAATGAAATTCTCCGTCTTTGCAGATTATGTGATGGCACACTTGGAGAACTCTGGAGAATCAATTAGATTAGTTGAAACAACTAACAACTTTATCAAAGTTGCAGGATGTGAAATAAAATAAACTCACAGAAATCATCATCAGTAGCATATATTACTAACAAAACATCAGGAAAATATAGAAAGAGAAATTCTGCTAAAATAACTGCAAACTGTATAAAATGGATTGGAGTCTACCTGCCAAGAAGCATAGGAACTATATGAACACAATTAAAAAATACTTTTCACAGAAGTAAAGACAGTTCTAAACAATTTCAGAAATGTTAATGTCCATTGGTAGGCCAAGCTAATATAATAAAAACGACAACACCACCTATATAATTTATTTATTTATTCACTTATTCATGCATTCATTCATTCATTCATTTCTTTCTTTCTTCCATGTACAATCTATCAAACAAATTGTTTTATGGAGCTAAAAAATAACAAAATTGATTTGGGGGAAC
This sequence comes from Phascolarctos cinereus, assembly GCF_003287225.1. Taxonomy (NCBI): domain Eukaryota; kingdom Metazoa; phylum Chordata; class Mammalia; order Diprotodontia; family Phascolarctidae; genus Phascolarctos; species Phascolarctos cinereus. The sequence continues at coordinate 188,849,744 of NW_027555958.1, forward strand.
AAATAATTCAGAATATCAAGGAGATCATTTTTTAAAAAAAGTGATAGAATGTGGCTTAGCAGTACCAGATTTCAATCTATATTTTATCTTGATAATCATTAAAGCAATTTGGCATTAGATAAGAAATAGAGTTGTTGATCAAAAGAATAGATAAGGCATGCAATATATAGAAGCAAATGAGCATAGCAACCTGGTGTTTGATAAACTCAAAGATCCCTATTATTGGGATCAGAACACACCATTAATGAAAATTGCTGAGATATCTGGCAAAAATTTGACATAGACATAAGTAAGCTCAAAATGAGTACATAATTTAGACATAAAGTGTGGTATCATAAACACATTACAATGACATAGAAAATTGCTTTTCAGATCTATAGATAAAGGAGTGTTTGTGACCAAACAGGAGATAGAGAGAATCATGGGAGTTAAAGTGGCTAATTTTGATCACACGAAATTAGTTTTTGCATAAACAAAACCAATGCAACAAAAAATTGGAAGGAAAGCAGGAAACTAGGAAAAAAAATTACAAGTTTCTCTGATAAAGGTCTCATTTCTCAAATATATTGGGAACAAACCATATTTATAAAAACAAGAGCCATTCCCCAAATGGTAAATGGTCAAAGATTAAGAATGTTCATTTTTTAACACAAAATGCCAAAGCTGTTAATCATAATAATAAAAATGCTATTAGTCACTAATAATTATATAATGGTAAATTAAAACAACTTTGAGGTAACACTTTACATCTCTCAGATTAGGTATTGTATTTTGTCAAAAGCTTTTTTTTTACATCTATTGAGATGATCATATAATTTCTGTTAGTTTTGTTATTGATATGGTCAATTATGCTGATAGTTTTCCTAATATTGAACAAGCTCTGCATTCCTTGTATAAATCCCACCTGTTCCTAGTGTATTATCCTGGTGATAAGTTACTGTAATCTCTTTGCTAACATTTTATTTAAAACTTTCCTATCAATATTCATCATGAAAATTGTCTATAATTTTCTTTCTCTGTGTAGGCTTTTCCTGGTTTAGGTATCAGCTCCATATTTGTATCATAAAATGAATTTGATAGGATTCCCTTCTTCACCTATTTTCTCAAATAATTTACATAGTATTGGAATTAATTGTTCTTTAAATATTTGGTAGAATTCACTTTTAAATCCATTTGGCCCTGGAGATTTTTTTCTTAGGGTTGATGGTTTTCTTAGGTTGATGGCTTGTTCAATTTCTTTTTGTAAAATGGGGTTATTTAGGAATTTTTCTTTCTACTTTTGTTAATCTGAGTAATTTATATTTTTCATAAATATTCAACAATTTTGCTCAGATTGTCTGATTCATTGGCATATAAGCGAGCAAATTATTTCCTAAGCATTGCTTTAACTTTCTCTTCATTTTTTATAGTAGAAATTTGGTTTTCTTTCTTTTTAAAAATCACATTAACAAGGGTAGCTAGGTGGTACAGTGGATAGATCACTGGCCCTGGAGTCAGGACGACCTGAGTTCAAATTTGGCCTCAGACACTTGACACTTACTAGCTGTGTGACCCTGGGCAAGTCACTTAACTCCATTGCCTAGAACCGACCCCCCCAAAAGAATCACATTAACCAATGATTTATCTCTCTTATTTTTTTAATCAATACAGTTCCTAATTTTTTTTTATTAGCCAGTAGTTTTATTTCAATTTTATTAGTCTCATCTTAGGTTTCAGGATTTCTAATTTGGTGCTTAACTGAGGATTTTTAATTTGTTCTTTCTTTTAGTTGCATGCCCAATTCATTGATCTCTATTTTATTGATGTAAGAATTTAGAGACATAAATTATCCCCTAAGTACTGCTTTGTCTACATCACATAACTTTTGACATGTTGTTTCATTGTTATCGTTCTCTTTAATGAAATTATTGATTGTTTCTATGATTTGTTCTTTGACCCATTTATTCTTTAGGATTAGATTATTTAGTTTCCAATGAATTTTAATCAATCTTTCCACTTCCCTTTGTTGAATGTAATTTTTATTGCATTATGACTTGTAAAGAACGCATTTAATATTTTTGCCATTCTACAATTTGTTTTGAAGTTTTATGCCATATGACATGGTCAGTTTGTGTGTAGGTGTCATGTACTGATAAGAAAAAGGTATATTCTTTCTACCTACACTTAATTTTCACCAGAGGTCTGTCATATCTATCTTTTCTAAAATTCTAGGAACTTCCCTAACTTCTTTCTTGTTTATTTTGTACTTTGATTTATCTAGTTCTGAGAGTTGAAATTTGAGGTCCTCCACTATTATAGTTTTACTGTCTATTTCCTCCTACAACTCACTTAACTTTAGGAATTTGTATGTTATGGCACTTGAGGCATATATGTTTAGTATTGATTTTACTTCATTGTCTATGGTACCTTTTAGGAAGATGTAGTTTTCTTCCTTATCTCTTTTAGTTAGAACTATTTTTGATTTTGCTTTGTCTGAGATCATGATCGTTATCTCTGCTTTGTAAAAAACAAAACAAAACAAAAACATTCGGCTGAAGCATAATAGAATGTTTCACAGGCCCTTATCTGTGCTTTCTGTATATCTCCCTGCTTCAAGTATGTTTCTTGAAACATATTATAGTATTCTACTTTTTAAACCACTATGCAATCCACTTCTGCTTTATGTGAGAGTTCATCCCATTTACATTCACAGTTATGATTGTTAATTGTGTATTTCCCTCCATTCTATTTTCTGCATTTATCATTTTTGTCCCCTTTTGTCTTTTCCCTTCTTACCAGTATTTTGTCTCTGACCACTGCTTCCCCAATCTGCCCCACTTTGGTTAATCCCCTCACTTTTATGCAACTCCCTCTCCTCCTACTTCCCTGTGGTAAGAAAGAGTTCTATACCCAGCTGGTGGTATATGTCATTCCCTCTTTGAGCCAATTCTGATGAGTGTAAGGTTCAAGCAATCCCCGCTCCCCACCCTCAGATATATCCCTCCACTATAGTAGGTCTTTTATATCTCTTCATGTGAGATAATTTGCCCATTCTATCTCTCACTTCATTCTGCTCCCAGTATATTTGTCTTTTTCACTCCTTAATTTTTTGTATCAACTCCTTCAAGTTGCCTTATACCTGTACCCTCTATATCTGTATGCTCCTTCTAACTGCACTAATGGTGATATAGTGCTTAAGAATAACAAGCATTATTTTCCCATGTAAAGATGCAAACAGTTTAGCTTTATTGAATTCCTTACTGTTTTCTCTTTCCTTTTTAGTTTTTTATGCTTCTTTTGAATCTTGAAATTTGAAATGTATTTAGCTATGGTATTTTCCTTAGGAAAACTCAGAAGCCTTTCATTTAATTGAATGACCATTTTCCCCCCTGAAGGATTATACTCACTTTTGTCAGGTAGGTAATTCTTATTTGTAGTTGTAGCTCCTTTGCCTTCAGGAATATCACATTCCTTGTCCTATAATCATTTTATGTTGAAGTTGCCAAATCCTATGTAATCCTGATTATGGCTCCCTGGTATTTGAATTTTTTCTTTCCGGCTGCTTGCAATAGTTTTTCCTCAACCTGGGAGTTTTGGAATTGGGCTATATTGTTCCTGAGAGTTTTTATTTTAGGAACTCTTTCTGGAGGCCATTGGTGAATTATTTTAATATCTATTTTATCCTCTGCTTCTAGGATATCAGTACAGTTTTCTTTGATAATTGCTTGAATATGATGTCCAGATTTTTTTTTTGTCATGGATTTCAGGTAACCCAATAATTCTTAAATTCTCTCTCCTAGATCTATTTTCCAGGTCACTTGTTTTTCCAATGTGATATTTCACATTTTCTTCTATTGTTTTATTCTTTTGATTTTGTTTGATTGATTCTTGATGTTTCATATAGTTATTAGCTTCTACTTGTCCAATTCTAATTTTTAAGGAGCTATTTTCTTTAGTTAGCTTTTGTATCTCTCCTTCCATTTGGCAAATTCTACTTTCTAAGGAGCTGTTTTCTTTTTCTAAGCTGTTGACTCTATTTTCATGATTCTCTTGTATCACTCTCATTTCTTTTTCCAATTTTACTTCTACTACTCTTATTTGATTTGTAGACTCTTTTTTGAGCTCTTCCAGGAATTCTCTCTGGGCTTGAGACCAATTCACACTTTTCTTTGAGGTTTTATATGTAGGTGTCTTGACAGTGTTGTCCTTTTTTGAGTTTGTGTCTTGTTCTTCCCTTTCTCCGTAATAACTTTCTATGGTTATATTCTCTATTGGTTTTTGCTCATCTTTCCCAGTGTAATTTGTTACTTTCAACATTCAAATTTTCTCTTGGGGTAGAAGGGAAAATGTCCCAAGCTTCTTGTATCAGGGGCTGCAGGTCCTGCCTGCTTGTTTGGTACTGTGCTGGTGCTGCCTAGAGGCCTTTGAGAGACCATGTGCTATGCTGGGGCTGCTGAGACTGGCAGCTTGCCAAGTACTGCTCTGTGGGGGAGATGGTGGTTGCTGGTGCTACATGGTTCCAAGGATGTCTGGCAGCTTACCTGCTGTTGTGTGGAGACTTGCAGATGGCCTGGTTTTGGGGTCCTGTGCTGAGTCATGTGTGGGCATGGGGGGCTGGTACAGGCATCTGATTGCTCACTTAGGGCTGTGCTAAAGCATATAGCAGATCATCACTCTGCTCTGAGGCTCACCTGGTATTACAATGAGGTGAAGGTGAGGTGGCGGGTGCCAGACGGTGCTACAGGGGTTTGAATTGGAAAGGGAGAGAGTGATTTTGTGCTGGGGCTTCATGGGAGGAGGATAGCCACTTGCCTGCTGCTGCAAAGGGGCTGTGGGGCCTCAGTCACTGACCTATACTGGGCCTCGGGGCCTTCTGCTAGCTTGCTGGACACTGAGCATGTTCTTTTACTCGAGTTAGATATACCTTTTCTGCCGACCTTCCAAGTTGTCTTGGGCTAGAAAATTGTTTCACCCCATCTTTTGTTGGTTCTGATGATCCAGAATTCATTTTAGGGTGCTGTTTTATAGTTGTTTGGAGTTGAATATGGAAGAGTTCAGGTGATTTCCTGCTTACTCTGCCATCTTGGCTCCCAGAAGTCCCATATCAAACTTATATGGCATTCTCAATATAAATACCATTAACTTACTTCAAATCTATACAGAAAAGCAGGAACTTTAAAAACAAATTTTAAGTAATTAGTTGAACAACTTTATTTATGACCTTGCAAAGAGGTCTTATCAGTTTTCTGCCTCTGTGATAACAAGGCTACATTCTCCAGGAAAACAACTTGGTAGGCAAAAATAATATATTTTTCAGGTGTATGTTTAGCATATTGACATTACACAGTAGAGTAGACTAACATTTTTTCTTACTTTTAAAAATTGGGTTTCAAATCATATTGCTACATAATTGGAACACACACCTGACTTGTCTCTCATTTGTATGTTATCTGCTCCCCTAATCCTGCAATACAAGAAGGCCAAATGAGCTACATTTCAGGAACAGGTGGAAACTGATCAGTGTCTTGGTAGATGTTTCCAAGAAATAATTTTTGGGCATGTAGAATTTTACACATTCATACATATATACACATATACATATATATACACACAAATATATAACACACATGTATATCTATATCTATATCTATATCTATATCTATATCTATATATCTATGTATCTAGGTATAGTACACAAACACACATACATATACACAAATATATTCTGTTGTTGTCATGTAGGTAGACTTCTGGTACAAGAAGAACAAACAATTGTATATTAGATGAAATGCAAAATGAGAATTGGACTAGATGGCCCTAACATCTTCCCCAGTATTACTTTTCTATACTTCTGTGATTATGTTTTAGATATACAAGCAAAATAAACCACTTTATAGAAATAGACTTAAAATAATGACTTAATTAACTTAAATTGACTTAAAATTAAATTTACTTAAAATAACATTTGAAAGTCTTCACATTAATTTATATTAAATATGTATTTGACAATTTTCTGTGTGGTATAAGATAAAAAGAAATTGGAATTAGAAAAAATATGCATATGAGTTGAGACTCCCCAATTTCAGATGAGCTTAGTCAAATCACTTTGCTTCTCTGAGATTCACTTTTCTTAACTACAAAATGACACAAATAACCTTTCATAACCAGAATTTAGGGTTATTGTTGAGATCAAATATATGAATGTGAAAATTAACAACAAACAGCAATAATTTATTAAGAGGTTACAATGTGTCTGACGCTATGTTATACACTTGAAAAACTTTAAAGCATTACAGAAATACGAAGTATTATGACAGTTTTGCTCACTTATGAGAGTGTATGTTCTTTGCAAAATCATATCTCTTAGTATGTCCCTGACCCTTGAAGTCTAGATTTCAAAATGCATGTTCTAGGGTCAGATATATAAATGAAAATGATTTTTCAATCAATAAGCACATAAAAGGTAGAACTGGTTTATTAAAAAGCAATATATAATCAAGAAAAAGACTTTTTCATTAAACCTTCTTATGAATATTTCCAAGTTATAAATTTCCTCAAAGCAGCCTTCATGTCCTTGTTCCTCAGGCTATAGATGACAGGGTTTAGGGTTGGGGGCACCACTGTATAGAACATAGACAACAATAGATCCAGAACTGAGTCAGAGTCCAAAGGTGGCTTGAAATAAGCCATGGCCCCAGTTATGATAAAAACCATGAAAACAATGAGATGAGGCAGGCTAGTGGAGAAAGCTTTTGACTGACCTTTTGTTGCTGGAATCTTCAGCACAGTTGTGAAGATGTGACCATAAGAGATAATGATAGAAATACAGCAGAAAATCCCTAAGCCTAACCCAATAGCAATACTCACATAAACTGCGATGTGTTTTTCAGAGCAGGAGATCCTGAGTAAAGAAGGGACATCACAGAAGAACTGATGGATCTCTTTGGGGCCACAGAAGGGTAAAGAGAATGTAGTAGCTGAGTACATGGCCCCAACCACACCTCCACTGAACCAGGAAGCCACTGCCATCCTCACACAGGATCCTTTGGTCATGATGGTTTCATAATGCAGGGGCAGGCAGATGGCTATATAGCGGTCATAAGGCATCACTGTAAGGAGAGAAATCTCTGATCCTGCAAATAAAATCACTAAGAAGAGCTGTAATACACACCCCAAGTAAGAGATGGAGCAGCTGTGGCTCAGGGAGTTGGCAATGGATTTAGGGACAGTGATGGAAATAAGGCAGAAGTCTAAAAAGGACAGGTTCTTCAGGAAGAAGTACATGGGAGTGTGGAGGTGCCCATTGAGAGAGATGAGGGTGAAAATGAGCAGGTTCCCCATCAGAGCCATCATGTAGATCAACAGGAAAAGCATGGCATGTAAGATCTGCACTTCCTGGTTACTGGAAAAGCCCATAAGGAGGAATTCTGTAACTATAGTGAGATTACTCATCTTATGAGACATTCTCTTAACTATCTGTTGAGAAAAAAGAGGTCTCAAATGATAAGAAGATTACACAATAATCTGTTTTTCAGGAGATCTGAATTCTAGTTCTGGCTTTCCCATTTTATAACCTTAAACAATTCACTATCTCTCTGTCAATCTCAGTTTTCTTATTTGTAAAATGAGGGCATTGGATGAGATGAGTTTAAAGGTTTTTGTAATTCTCAAAGTATAAGTAAAACTCAGAATAGAAATATGAACTGGAAAAAGAAAATGTCAAAATCATCTTTATATTTATCATTTTAGATGTACATACCATATACCTGCAGCAACTCCATGAAGTAGATAGCTTGAGTTATTATTCTCAATCTATTGGTAGGTTATTGGGGCTCATAGCAGAGTGATTTTTTCCAGTCTTCCCATATCCTGTGTCAGAGCCTGAAATAGATGTCCTGATTTCAAGGCTACTTTAATAGTTTATCTAGCTTTCTTTCAAACTTGAGGCAAATCTTTATATACTCATCATAGAAGCATATCTGTTTTTCCCAGTCTCAGAACTGATAGGGATGGAATTTCTTTAGAAGTTTTTCATAAGTCCAATGACCAATTATGGCAAAATGTTTATCCCAAGAATAGAATTGTCATTCAAATGAGACCAAGGGTTCAGATTTGAACTCAACACAGTCTGTTTTATTTCTCTTTCTTAACCACAGACAATGTCATTTTTATTCTAGACTACTCTTCTTGCCCTGAATATCAACTATGGAAAAGAAAACTAAATTCCTAAACATTACCAACAGTGGGTGGGTCTGTTCTATCATATTTTTTGTGCAGGAGGGAGTATGGTAACTAATTCATTTTCTTGTATTGAAATACACTTAATAATCTAGGATGAGATAAATGTATAGTATATGTAAAAAAGGAAAACTGTGAGAGGTTATATTGCCAAATTTTGTTCTGGGTCCCCTTATATTTTCTTTTGTAATAACATCTCTTTTTGCTCCTGTCACCTATTATGGGTTTAATTTTTATCCCTTTGCCTATGATTCCCACATCAATATATGCACTTCTAATATCTGTCCCAAGATCCCATCTTATATCACTAACTGACCATTGGTTATTTTAAAAAAGGTGTCTCACAGGCATTTCAAAGTCACCATTTCTAAAATAGAGCTCATTATCTTCTACCTCTAACCCCTGACACCTAGCCTTTTTCTCAACTTCCCATATTTCTGTCAAGTGCATAACCATCGTTCCAGTCACCCTGGTTCACAATTTCAGCTTAAATACCATTCCACAATACAGTCTGTTGCCCAATCTTGCTTTTCCTATTTCAACATTTCTCACATTCATCCCCTTCTTTTCACTCATAGCCACTATTTATCCCTTGTTGTAGGGAGTATTGTAATAGCCTTATAATTGCTATTCATACCTTGTTTCTCCCTACTCTAATGTATTTCCCACATAGGTTCAACAATAATTTTGTTAATGTACAAGTATTAAAATGTCACAAATCCTTTGCCCCCCAGCTACTCAATAAATCCCACTGGCTCCCTATTACCTGTAGGATCAAATATAACCTCTTTTGTGTGACTTTTAAAACTCATGTCCTGGATTCATCCTGTGTTTTCAGTCTTATAAAACATTAATTTTCTTGGTATATTCTATATTCCAGTCAAACTTTTTGCTCTTCCTCACATACAAAACTGTATCTCCCAAAGGTTTAAACATATGCCTTTCTATTGTCTGTTCCCTAATCCTAGAATACACTACCTGCTTCTCTCTCCTCTTGAAATCCTTGGTTTCCTTTAAAACCTAGCTCATGTCACTTTCTGTATAAAACCTCTTCTTTGCCTCCTAGTTACCAGTGTTATATTTTCCCTCCTGGATAATCTGCACTTGTTTTATATGTTTACCAGTATTGATCAAGATATAGGCATTGATCTCTATATCAATTTATTGTCTATTTTCTCGCTACACATGTAAGTGTATATATGTATGTGCATAGAAATAGATATATCTATCTTATAGGTATGTCTATAAGATATAGCTATATAGACTTATCTATACACACACACACACACACACACACACACACACACACACACATATATGGGCAATTAGGTGGCACAGTGAATAGAGTGTTGGGCCTAGAGTCAGGAAGACTCATCTTGAGTTCAAATCTGGTCTCAGATACTTACTAGTTCTGTGACCCTGGGCAAACCATTTACACTGTTTGCCTTGGTTTCCTCATCTACAAAATAATCTGGGGAAGGAAATGGCCAACCACTCCCGTATCTTTGCCAAGGAAACACTAAATGGAGTCATGAATAGTCAGACATACCACCTAGTACATGAGTTATACTAAGAATATAAAATATATACCTGTTCTCCAGGGTCAGACTTTTGTGTATAATTTAGGAGATCTGTTTTAAGGCATAATAGCCTATCTTCATGATCAAAAATATATTTCCAACACTGCCTACAATTCTTCACATCACTCTTTAAAATTTTATCATTAATTTTTTAACCTTTTGAACAATATGAACTCTGTGTTTTAGAATGCAAATGTAACATGAAATTTATTACAAGCAGTGAGGACTCTCTTTGAGTTAATTCAGTGAGATATGTTACTTCTAATGCTTAGTTGATATCAGCTGGGAGAATTAGAATTTTGATGGGAAAGATAAGAGAATATGATCTTGGATCACAACATAAAAGAGCAGGGAGGTCTTTAGCAAAGACAGGGGTAGCATATGGTAACTACAATAATAGAACAACATGAAAGTAGTGTCCAAAAGGGAAGGGGGAAAAGTTAGCAAAGGAAATAATTATTGTTAAATAATATATAAATCAATTTTCATCTCTTCAGTTTTGCTTATGGCCAGCACTTATTTTCATAAACAAGTACCTATTTGCACATGAAGTTAGTACTTAATACTCCATGTATTGCATATAAATAACATGACAAAAAACCAGAACGAGAACAGCATATTAGCCCCTCTTAATATACTCACACTGTCTTTCGTGCTTCACATTTTATCAAAATTATGGAAAAACATTTTGATCTTGCTCATGGAAGCATATGTGTTTTGATATCAGAAAGTAGAAATTCATACCTTATAATTCAATTCTTCAAGCCATTGGCAGAAAGTGAAATTATGAGATTTCCGTCATGAGAGCAAGAAGTTTATGTTGGGGTGGGGATTTTCGCAAATGGTGGAGGATGTTCATGTATTTCTTGGTGACCTGAAGAGGTAACAGAGAATTATGTTTTCCTTTCCACCAGTTCCTGGGTCCAATATTAACTTAAACTTATGGAGACTTACTGCAGTAGCACTGGGGTGAAAGACTTAAGTCTGCTTAGCTATGGGAATCATTTTACCATTTGGATTCTGGTATTTAAATTTTCTATAAATGATCATGCACTGTCCTCTATCATGGGTGTTGAAATTCTTGTCATATGGTTGCATCATTCACTCTTGTAGGATTCTCTGAATAGGAATGACCTGGGGTCTGGGTAAATGTTTCTAAAGCCCGTTAGCAACATTTTCCCCAAGTCCCTGAATAGCTCAGACCCCAGAACCCTCGGCTGATTTATTAGCACTGCCACATGGGGCATGTAACTAGAGGACTTACCATGCTAACAAGAGAAGCAACCTAGTGTCCATCTGATGCCAAATTTTTGCTGTAAATAGTATTTTATTTTTCCCACAATTACATATCAAGAAAATTTCTAGCATCCAGTTTTACAAGATTTTGAGTTCCAAATTTTTCTCCATTCCTTTCACCACTTCTCTCCCTTCTTCTGAAAATGGTAGGCAGTTTGACATAGTTTATACATATGGTATCATGTAAAACATTTCCATATTTATCACAGTTGTGGAAGAAGAACTGATCAAAATGAAAAAATGAGAAAGAATAAAGTGACAAATATGCTTTGACCTTCATTCAGAGTACATCAGTTCTTTGTCTGGATATGGATAGCATTTTACTTCATTAGTCCTTTGTACTTGTCTTATATCATTGTGTTGCTGAGAAAAGCTGAGTCATCTATAGTTGATCATCACATGATGCTGTTGATACTACATACAACATTTTTCTATTTCTGCTCATTTCACATCAGTTTGTAAAAGTCCAGGTGTTTCTGAAATCTGCCTATTCATCATTTCTTATTGAATAATAATATTCCACTACATTCATATGCCACAGCTTGTTCAGCCATTCCCCAATTGATGGGTAGCCCCACAGTTTCCAATATTTTGCCACCATGAATTGGGCTGCTATTTCACATGTAGATCCTTTCCCCCTTTTTTATGATCTCTTTGGGATATGGACCTGGTAATGGTAATGCTTAATTGTGCTGGGTAAGTGATTCTTGATTGCATTCCTGGCTCCTTTAACCTCTGGAATATTATGTTCCATGACCTCTGATCCTTTAATGTTGCCACTGCCAAGTACTGCGGGATCCTAATCATGACTCACCAATAATTTGAATTGTTTCTTTCTGGCCACTTGTAGTACTTTCCCCCCCTGACCTGAGAGTTCTGAAATTCAGCCATAATATTTCTTGGGGTTTTTGTTTTGGATCTCTTTCCTGAGGTGATTGGAGGATTCTTTCATACCCTATTTTGCCCTCTGGTTCCAGTCCATCAGAGCAGTTTTCCTTGATAATTTCTTGAAAGATGTTTTCCAGGTTCTCCTTTTGATTATGGCTTTCAGGTAGTCCAATGATTTTGATATTGTCTCTCCTGGATCTATTTTCAAGGTCAGTTGTTTTTCCCATGAGATGTTTTACATTTTCTTCCATGTTTTCATTCTTTTGAATTTGTTTGATTGATTCATGATGTCTCATGGAATTATTGCCTCTGGAATATCATGTTCCAAGCCCTCTGAATCATTAATTTAGAAGCTGTGAAATCTTGTGTAATCCTCATTGTGTCTCCAAGACACTTGAATTGTTTCTTTCTGGCTGCTTGTCATATTTTCTCTTTGACTTGGGAGTTCTGGAATTTGGCTATAATATTCTTGGCAGTTTTCTAAGCTGTTGACTCTTTTTCATAATTCTCTTGCATCACTCTCATTTCTTTTCCAATTACTTTCTTCTAACTCTCATTTGATTTTTAAGTTCCTTTTAGAGCACTTCTATGAATTCATTCTTGGATTGAAGCCACTTTCCATTTTTCTTTGAGGCTTTGGCCATAGGCATTTTGACATTGCTGTCCTCTTCTGAGTTTGTGTTAGTCTGAAGGAAGTTAGGTAGTACAGTGCTGAGCCTGGAGTCAGGAATACCCGAGTTTAAATCCAGCCTCAGAAACTTACTAGCTCTGCAACCTTGGATGAATCGCTTAACCTCTGTTTGCTTTACTTTCCTCAACATTAAATAGTAATAATACAACCTACCTTGAAGGGTTTTTATGCAGATTAAATAAGATAATATCTGTAAAGCATTTAACACAGTTTCTGGCACACAGTAATTGTTAAACAAAGGTTTATTCCCTTTTCTTTTCTTCAGTCCCCAAGTAAATGACTTCCTTCTGTTGATTGCAAGAGGATTACTTTTAATATAAAGTGTCTGTAAATGCCATTTATTAAAATGCCAATATTTTCCCAAGCCTTGTACATCCTAGTTCTATTATTTGTCTTCCCCAGGATCTCCAGTCCCTGAACTCCTACTTATTTTTTTAGGCAAAAGGCAATTTATGTTTTCTCTTCACTTCAAAATTGCAACCATGGAGTTAACCAATTCATCTTTATACTTTACCATTTTCAAATCACATCTCATCCACAATCTTGAATTACTACCGCCATCCATCTCCTTTAATCCTATTATTGTGCTTGTGAATGGACCTACCCAAAGTCACACAATTATACTGACTCAGCCCATTACAAATTCATATTATGTAACTTCAACTTGTACTTCACTTCAGCAAGATAACCTTTTTATTATGTTGAGCTGACTTTCAAGCCTATTCCTCAAATTAGCTGTTTTCAATCTCTTCTCTCCTTCAACCTCCCACACAATCTTATCACCTTCATAGTAAAAAACTTCCTCATATAATTTTGTACTTTCTTTTCAAGCACCCTTAAAGTTGAAGACCCTACTTCAATCTTCATTTAGAAAATAGAAATGAGGTTAGAAACAACTGAGCTGAATTCTCTCAACATTCCCTTCCAAAAGTAAAAGGACAAATACTGGAAAGGATGTGAAAAAATTGACATACTAATACACTGTTGGTGGAGTTGTGAACTATTCCAATGATTCTGGAGAACAATTTGGAGCCAAACCCAAAGGGCTTTAAAACTCTTTGGCCTAGAAATACCAGTACTAGGACTATACTCCAATGAGATCAAAGAGAAAGATAAAGGACCTATTGCACAAAAATGTTTATAGCAGTTCTTTTTGTGGTGGCAAAGAAAAGGAACTTGAGGGGATGCCCATGAATTGTGAATGCAGATTGAAGAATATTTTTTAACTTCCTTTCTTCTTTTTTTTAATATGTATTTTCTTTTGCTCACAGCTAATGTGAAAATGTGTTTTGCATGTCTTCATATATATAATTGATATCATATTGCTTGCCTTCACAGGGGTTAGGGGATGAATAAGAGGGAGGAGGAGAATTTGGAGCTCAAAATTTAAAAAAAGAATGTTAATATTCTACATGTAGTTGCAAAATATTTAATGAAAATAGAAAAATAAAATTCTTGCTGTTATGATCTCTATTGACCTTTAGCTAAATGTTCCTAAACATTCTTGTTACTTGTGCTTCTTGGATTTCCTCTCTTGAATTTTGTTGGTGTTTAGTTGTTTTTCAGTCATATCGGACACTTTGTCACCCCTTTTGAGGTTATCCTGGTAATGATATTGGAATAGTTTGCCATTTCCTTTTCATATTGTTTTTACAGATGAGGAAAATGAAGTAAATAAACTTAAATGAGTTGCCTAGGGTCACATAACTAATAAGTGTCTGAGCCTAGATTTGAACTAAGGAAGAGTATTTTTTTATGCCAAGCCTGGCACTCTACCCACTGTCTCACCTACCTACTCCTCTCTCATGAATATTACTTCTTAATTATACTGCTGCCTCTCCATTCTTCTGTTCCTCACTTCTCTATCCTGGTTCTTTTGGGAAAAAAAGGTATTTTCATTTATAACAATGTTTCAGTCATAGTTTTCATTCCAGAAAGCTTTAGAGATAGTTATGAAGTCAAATTTTAGACTTACAGTTAGGGCATCTTGGTAAATGTTTAATACCTGGCTCTCCAGAAAATAAATGCATGTGCAACACACTTATAAATTTAATTTACATTATTAACATTTCCCCTATTATATTATTAAATCTAGATAATCAATAAAGCCATAAATTAAGTCCTACTTCTAGTTTTGTTGCTTTCCAAAGTATAAATGCTCACACTGAATATGTAACAACCAGGTCCCATAGGCAATTGTAGGCTGGTTCAAGTACATTATTGCTTCATCTTGCTTTTACCTTAAATTCTAGACTTGTTTATAGACTTCTTATCCCATGAATTTTATTCCCAATTCTTTTCTGAGATATTGTCTTATGGCCTTAACAGGTGTGTAAGAGTGGGGATTAAACTGTATTTTTAATTTCTTTTAGCTTTTCTCTATGGAGTCTAGATTGGTGGACTTGTGTAGGAAATTTTCTTCCTCCATTATTTCACTGAGTTTAAAGTACATTTCTTTACAATTGAAAGAGGCAAAACAAATCCATTTTTATTCATTATTATTGTCGTTCCATTCCTATCCAGGAACCATTGCTGTGTATCATGTCATCATCCAGATGTCTAAAAACTATTCTCCATGTTGTTCAGTCATAACTCTCTGGACTCTTTGTGACCCCATTTTTGGGGATTTTCTTTTCAAGTATAATGGAGTGGTTTTCCATAACCTTCTTCAGTTCATTTTTTACAGATGAGGAAATGAGGTAAACAGGGTTAAGTGACTTGCCCAGTGTCACATAGATAATAAGTGTTTGAGAGCATATTTGAACTTGTGAAGATGAGTCTTCTTGATTCCTAGCCAAATGCTCTATCCATTGCATCACCTAGCTGCCTTGTTACTATCTGTCACAATCTTCTAATTTATTTCTTTTTTTAAATTTCTTTTGTTTATTTTTAGTTTTCAACATTCACTTTCATAAGATTTTGAGTTCTAAATTTTTTCCCTTCTCTTCCCTCCCCAAGGTGGCATGCAATCTGATATAGGCTATACATGACAATCATACAAATATATTTCCACATTAGTCATGTTATGAAAGAAGAATCAGAACAAAAGGGAAAAAACATGAGAAAGAAAAAGGGAAAATAGTATGCTTTGATCTGCATTCAGACTCCATAGTTCTTTTTCTAGATGTGGATAGCATTTTTCATCATGAATCTTTTGGAGTTGTCTTAGATCCTTTTACTGCTGAGAGGAGCTAAGTCTATCAAAGCTGTTCATTGTACAATGTTACTGTTACAGTGTACGACGTTCTCCTGGTTCTGCTCACTTCACTCAGCATCAGTTCATGTAAGTCTTTCCAGGTTTTCCTGAGATTTGACTGCTCATCATTTCTCTTTCTCTGTCTCTCTGTCTCTTTTTCTTTTTGTGAGGCAATTGGGGTTAAGTGACTTGCCCAGAGTCACACAGCTGGTGAGGGTTATGTGTCCGAGGCCTGTGCTCTTTGTTTCTGGCCAGCTACCATGAACTGGTAGATAGGCACAAGAGCACTGGGAGTGGCAGCATCCTACCCTTTTCCCCACAAAAATATTTCCTTCTTCCTTAGCCATATCAATCATCATCCAGGGAAGCAGCTCTAGTGATGAAGGGGAAAGCCATCCACATCAACTATTACCCACAGAGTGGGAAAGCCAAATTAGCTAAAGCAGAAGTTTACCCTAAGGGAAATACATTCAGCATCAAGTGCGAGGTAAGTCAAACTATCGCTATGATGTTGGTCCTCAACTTTAGTAGGATGCTTATCAAGACAAGCAATGATGCTGGCTCAAGGACCTTGGAAATAGCACTGTCCCCCAAACCCCCATATCTGCTTCCAGACCAGTCCCTGCAGACACCACTGGGGGAAAGGTCATCATGAGGGAAACTTTCCTCATTACCATCAACAACTACTGATCAACTACCATTAGCAGGCAGCTGGTATTAAGAACCCAGAGAATTGCAGGAACTACTAGACCACAGATCCTGTTTCTAACCAAATTCCCACCGCCATCTTCCGGGGGTGTGTTTCTTGTGAAGAAGGGGCCAGTTATTTTCACCAAGCCAATAAACTGCCACCCATCGGGCAGGCAAAGAAGCTGAAACAGTGAAGCACTTTGAAAAAGGGATAGTAGGCAGTGCGAAGCAGACAGATCAAACTATTCTCACCACCTCAATGGCCATCATCTCCCCTCAAACTCTGAGAGATTAAAACCAAGGCTCTGAACACAAAGACCTTATAAATAGCAATGCTTGCCCATCATTTACCTCAGGCATTATCCTGAGAAGCAACCCTATGGGAATTGATCCTTCACATGCTACAGTTTCAGCTAATGAAGACTCAGGAAAGAAAGTTCTTGCCACCAATGTCATTGGCACTATCAAATGGTTCAACAGCAGTAATTGATACTAGTAACAGTCATATATCACAAAGATCATACATTATGATCAGGTGGGATTTATTCCAGGAATGCAAAGCTGATTCAGTATTAGAAATACTATAAGCATAATTGTCCATTATGGTAATAAATCATGCAATTTTACCAATAGATGCAGAAAAACTTTTGACAAAATAAAATATCCATTTCCATTAACAATAGAAAACAAAGAAATAAATGGAGATTTCCTAAATATGCTAAGTAGTGTCTACCTCAAACCAAGAGCAAGTACTATCAGTAATAAAGATATTTCATTAGCCTTCCCAATAAGATATGAAGTAAAGTAACAATGTCCATTGTCACCAATCTTATTAAATATTGTAATAGAAATGCTAGTTTATAACAAGAAAACGAGAAAAAGAAATCGAAGGAAAAATAGGCAAGGAAGAAACAAAATTATCAGACTTTGCAGATGATGTGATGGCATACAGAACTCTGGATAATCAATTAAATTAGTTGAAACAATTAGCAACTTTATTAAAATTGAAAGATGTAAAATAAAATGAACCCAGAGAAAGCATTAGCGTTACTATATATCACCAATAAAACAGTAGGAAGAGATAGAACCAAAAAAATCCATTACGATAACTACAAACTGTATAAAATGGATTGGAGTCTATCTGCCAAGAAACACAGGAATGACATGAATGCAATTTTAAAAATACTTTCCACAGAATTAAAGACATCTAAATAATTGGAAAAATATAAATGCCCATGTGTAGGTCAAGCCAATATAATAAAAATGACAACACTGCCTAAATTAATTTACTTGTTCCATGCTCAATCTATCAAACTACCAAACAAATTATTTTATAGAGTTAAGAAAAATACTAACAAAATTGATTTGGAAGAATAAAAAATCTTGACTATCAAGGGAATCAATTAAAAAAAAGTGAAGGAAAGTGATCTAGCAGTACCAGATTTCAATCCATATTACAAGGTAGTAATTATTAAAGTAATCTGATATTAGATAAGAAATAGAGTTGTTGATCAGTAGAATAGATTAGGCATGCAATATACAGAAGTAAATGAGCATAGTAACCTAGTGTTTGATAAACCCAAAGATCCCAGTTGTTGGGGTCAGAACTCACCCTTTGATGAAAATTGCTGGGAAGTCTGGCAAAAACATAAATACATTTCTCACCGTCTATTAATATAAGCTCAAAAAATGAGTACATAATTTAGACATAAAGTGTGATATAAACAAATTATGGCAGCATAGAAAAATTACTTTTTTGATCTACAGATAAAGAAGTGTTCATGACCAAATAGGAGATCAAGAGGATCATGGGAGTTAAAATGGCTAATTTTGGTTGCCTGATATTAAAGTTTTTGCACAAACAAAACCAATGCAGCAAAACATAGGAGGAAATCAGGAAACTGGGGAAAATTTATGGGAAGTTTCTCTGATAAAGGTGCCACATTCCCCAAGTTATAAATGCTCAAAGATTATGAATGGGAAATTTTCAAAAGAAAAAGTCACCATACTAAGAATGCTGTTAATCATTAATAATTATATAAAGGCAAATTAAAACAACTTTGAGGTAACACTTCATATCTCTCAGACTGGCTATGGTATTTTGTCAAAAAGCTTTTTCTACATTTATTGAGATAATCAGATGATTTCTGTTAGTTCTGTTATTGATATGTTCAATTATGCTGACAGTTTTCCTAATATTGAACCAGCCTTGCATTCCCAGTATAAATCTCACCTGGTCCTAGTGTGTTATCCTGATGATAAATTGCTGTAATCTTTTTGCTAACATTTCATTTAAAAAATTCCCATCAATATCCATTATGAAAATTGGTCTATAATTTTCTTTTGCTCTTTTAGGATCTTCCTGGTTTAGGGATCAACACCATATTTGTGTCATAAAAAAATTCAAAATTGTTCTTTAAATATTTGGTAGAATTCACTTGTAAATCCATCCGGCCCTGGAGGGTTTTCTTAGGGAGTTCATTGATGACTTGTTCAATATCTTTTTCTAAAGTAGGGTTATGTAAGAATTTTTATTTCCTCTTCTGTTAATCTGAATAATTTATATTTTCATAAATATTCATCAATTTTGCTAAGATTCTCTGATTTGTTTGCATAAAATTGAGCAAATAATTCACTAATGATTATTTTAATTTTCTCTTCATTGGTGGTGAATTCACTCTTCATTTTTGATAACTGGAAATTTGGTTTTCTTCTTTCTTAAATCATATTTGTTAATGGTTTATATCTTATTATTTCCCCCCATAAAACCATCCCCTAGTTTTGTTTATTAGCTCAATAGTTTGCTTTCAATTTTATTACTCTCACCTTTGGTTTTCAGAATTTCTAATTTGGTCCTTAATTGGGGATTTTAAATTTGTTCCTTTCCTAGACTTTTTAGTTGCATACACAATGCATCGATCTGTTCTTTCTCTATTTTACTGATGTAAGAATTTAGAGATATAAAACTTTCCCAAAGAACTGCTTTGGCTACATCCCATAAATTTTGGTATGTTCTTTCATTTTTGTCATTCTCTTTAATGAAACTGTTGATTGTTTCTATGATTTGTTCTTTGACCCATTTATTCTTTAGGATTAGATTATTTAGTTTCCAATGAATTTTTAATCAATCTTTCTACTTACCTTTGTTGAATGTAATTTTTATTGGATTATGATCTCTAAAGGACTCATTTAATATTTCTACCATTCTACAATTGATTTTGAAGTTTTATGCCCTAATGTCATGGTCAATTTTTATATAGGTGCTATGTATTTCTGAGAAAAAAGTTATATTCTATCTATCCCCACTTAATTTCTCCAGAGGTTTGTTATGTATACCTTTTCTAAAATTCTATTTGCTTCCTTAATTTCTTTATTTTGTGCTTGGATTTATCTAGGTTTGAGAGGAGAAAGTTGAGGTCCTACACTACAAAATTTTGCTGTTTATTTCCTCCTGTTATTCACTTCCCTTCTTTAAGAATTTGTATGCTGTGGGCTGTTTGAAAATAAAGTGTGCCATATATAAAGTCAGCAATATTTTAAGATGATCAGCTGTGAAAGACTTAGCTATTCTTGCAATAGAATTATCCAAGACAACTCTGAAGGACTTAAGATGAAAAATGTTATCCATCCCCAGTGAAAGAACTGATGGTGTCTAGATATAGATTGAAGCATACTTTTTTAAACTTTATTTTTCTTGAGATGTTTTTTGTCTATGTTTTCTTACACAATATGACTATTATGGATGTGTTTTGCATGACTACACATGTATAACCTATATCGAATTGTTTGCCTTCTCAATGAAGTCGTGAGGTGGGGAAGGAGGAAGGAAGAGAATTTGGAACTCAAAGTTTTAAAACAAATGTTCAAAATTATTTTTATGTGTAACTGGGGAAAATAAATTATATATAAAAAAGAATTTGTATGCTATGCCATTTGATGCATATTTGTTTGTATTGATTTTACTTATTGTTCCATGGTACTGGTTAATATGATGTAGTTTTCTTTCTTATCTCTTTTAATTAGATCTATTTTTGATTTTGCTTTGTCTGAAATCATGATTGCTACCCTTGCTTTTCTAAAAAATAATTCATCTGAAGCATAATAAAATCTTTTTTTTTCAGGCTATTGGGGTTAAGTGACTTGCCCAGGGTCACACAGCTAGTATGTGTCAAATGTTTGGTCTGAGGCCAGATTTGAACTCAGGTACTCCTGACTTTAGGGCTGGTGCTCTATCCACTGCGCCACCTAGCTGCCCTCATAAGAAAATCTTTTCAAAGCCTTTACCTTTACTTTGTGTGTATCCCTCTGCTTGAAGTGTGTGTCTTGTAAACAACATGTTGTAGAATTCTGTTTTTTAATCCACTCGCTATCCAGTTCTGCTTTATGGGAGAGTTCATCCCATTCACATTCACAGTTATGATTACCAACTGTGTATTTCACTCCATTGTATTCTCCCCCACCCCCATTTATCCTCTTCTTCCCCTTTCATCTTTTACCTCCTCATCAGTGTTTTGCCTCTGACCACTGCCTTCCCAATCTGCCCTCCCTTCTGTCAGTCTCTTTCTTTACACAGCTCGCTCCCCTCCTACTTCCTTGTAGGGTAAGATCGAGTACTATACCCAAATGATTGTGTATGCCATTCCTTCTTTGAGCCAATTCTGATGAGAGTAAGGTTCAAGAGACCCCACTGCCCACCTTCCCATGTTCCCCTCCACCTTAGTAAGTGTTTCACGTTTCTTTGTGTGAGATAATTTGCCCCTTTTATCTGACCTTTCCTTCTGCTCCCAGTATAATCCTCTTTTTCACTCCTTAATTTTTTTATATCATCCCCTTGAAGTTGCCTTATACCTTCATCCTCTGTCTCTGCATACACCTAACCACTAATGGTGATACAATTTTTAGGAATAACAAGTATCATCTTCCCATGTAAAGATTCAAACAGTTTTGATTTATTGAATTCTTTATTGTTTTCTCTTTCCTTTTTTACCTTTTTATGCTTCTTTTGAAACTTGAAATTGGAAATTGAATTTTTTTTTTAAATTTAGCTCTCATCTTTTAATCAGAAAAACTCAAAAACTTTCCATTTCACTGAATTACCATTTTTCACCCTTGAAGGAGTATGCTCAGCTTTGTTTGTGGTTGCAGCTCCTTTGCCTTCTGGAACATCACATTCCTTGCCCCACAATCCTTTAATGTTGAATTTGCCAAATCCTATGTAATCTTGATTGTGGCTCCCCAGTATTTGAATTCTTTCTTTCTGGGTGCTTGAAATATTTTCTCCTCAACCTGGGGGTTTTGGAATTAGTCAATAATGTTTCTGAGAGTTTTTATTTTTGGATGTCTTTATAGAGGCCATTGGTGGATTCTTTCAATGTCTACTTTACCCTCTGATTCTAAGATATTGGCACAATTTTCTTTGATAATTTCTTAAATGATCTCTCCTGGATCTATTTTCCAGTTCAGTTGCTTTTGCAATGAAATATTTCACATTGTCTTCAATTTTTTAATCTTTTGATTTTGTTTGATTGATTCTTGATGTCTCATAGAGTCATTAGCTTCCATTTGCCCAAATCTAATTTTTAAGGAGTTATTTTCTTCAGTTAGCTTTTGTACCTCCTTTTCCATTTGACCAAATCTACTTTCTAGGAAGATGTTTTCTTTTTCTAAGCTGTTGACTCTTTTTTCCTTATTTTCTTGCATCCCTCTCATTTCTTTTCCCAATTTTTCTTCTATATCTCTTATTTGATGTTTTAGACTTTTTTGAGCTCTTCTAGGAATTCTCTCTGGGTTTGAGACCACATTTTTCTTTGAGATTTTGTATATAAATGTTTTGACAGCATTATTCTCTTTTGAGTTTGTATCTTAATCTTCTCTTTCTACATAATAACTTTCTATGGTTCGATTCTTTTTTTTTTTCCTTTTTGCTTATCTTTTCCAGCCTATTTTGTTTCTTTTAAAATTCAACTCTGCTCCTGGGTGGAAGGGGTAATGTCCTAAGCATCTTGTGTCGGGGGCTGCAGGCTTTGCCTGTTTGTTTGGCTCTGCTGGTGCTGCCTTGAAGCCTGTGGGGCACCACCGTGTTGTTGTGGGGCTGTCTGGCACTGGCAGCTTGCCCAGCAGTGCTGCCTTGAGGGACATGGGTGACTGGTGCTGCATGGTTCCAAGGGTGTCTGGCAGCTCACCTGTTGTTTTGTTTAGGATCAGAGATGGCCTGGTTTTGGGTTCTCGTGCTGAGGCATACACAAGGGGGTGGGGGGAACTGGTACTGGTGTATGGTTGTTCACATGGTGCTGTACTAAACCTTACAGCAAACCCTCATTCTGCTCTGTGGCTCCCCAGGTGTTGCAATGACATGAAGGTGGGCAGTGGCTGGTGCCACCCAGTGCTGCAGGGGTTTGGCTTGTTGGTTCACTTGGTATTGTGCTGATAACCATTTGGGTCGGGGGGAAGAGAGAGAGTGTTTCTGTGCTGGGGCAGCATGGGAGGGGGACCTAGCCATTTGCCTGCTGCTGCAAAGGGGCTATGGGGCCTTAGTCACTGACCTGCACTGGTGCTCAGGGCCTCTTGTTGGCTTGCTGAGAGAAGGTCTGCTGCTGGCTTTCTGGGTCACTGAGTACACTCTTCTTTTACTGGAGTGAGATGGATCTTTCCTGCTGATCTTCCAAATTGTCTTGGGCTAGAAAATTCTTTCACCCCATCTTTTTGTTGGTTCTGCTGTTCCAGAATTCATTATAGTGTGCTATTTTATAGTTTTTTAGAGTTGAATATGAAAAAGTTCAGGTGATTTCTTGCTTACTCTGTCATCTTGGCTCCAGAAGTCCCATATCAGACCTATATGGCATTCTCAGTACAAATACCTTTATCTTACTTAAAATCTATATAGAAGATGACACTTCTAGGAACTTTAAACACAGATTTTGAGAAAGACAATTTATAATTTTCTTGTGTATATTTAGCATGCATAAGTTACACAGCAGAGTAGACCAATATTTTTCCTTACTTTTTAAAATGTACTTTCATGTCATGTAGCAATATCGTTAGAACACACACCTGACTTGTATGTTATCTGCTCCCTTAATCTCCCAATTAAACAAGCCCAAATGAGCTACATCTCAGGAACAGGTGAAAACTGACCAGTGTCTTGTTAGATGTTTCCAAGAAATAATTTTTGGGCGTAAAGATATATACACATGCACACACATATATACACACATACATATACACACAAACATATAGCACATATAACAGTACACATACATACATACATATATAAAAGTATATATGATTATAAATACTTATACACACATATACATACACATATATTGTGTCATTATGTAGGTAGACTTCTTGTTCAGGTAGGATTAGCAATTGTGTTTTAAATGAAATTCAAGATAGGAATTGGATTAGATGGCTCCTGACATCTCTCCAAGTACTACTTTTCTTTGGTTCTATGATTATATTTTAGATATGCAAGCAAAACAAAATATACCACTTTATAGAAACTGACTTATGTTAAAATGATATGTTTGCAGGTCTTCACAATAATTTACATTAACTACGTATTTGACAATTTTCTGCATGGTATAAGATAAAAAGAAATTCACCTTTGAAAACAAAGATGCGCATGAGCTAGGACTTGCCCACTTTTAGGAGAGCTTAGTCAAATCACTTTGCTTCTTTGAGATTCACTTTCCTTAACCATAAAATGATATGAATAACACCTTTCATAACTACATTTTAGGGTTGTTGTTGAGATCAAATATATGAATGTGAAAAGTAACAACAATTAGCAATCATTTATTAAGAGGTTACAATGTGCTAGACATTTGTTAAGCTCTTGAAAAACTTTAAAGCATTATAGAAATATAAAGTATTATAATTTTGCTCACTTATATAAGCATGTGTACTTTGGAAAAACATATCTCTCAGTATGTCCCTGAACCTTGAAGTCTAGATTTCAAAATGTATGTTCTAGAATAAGATATATAAGTGAAAATATTTTTTTTTAGTCAATAAACACATAAAAGGCAGAGCTGATTTGTTAAAAAGCAAATATACAATCAAGAAAAAGACTTTTTCATTAATCCTTCTTATGAGTATTTCCAAGTTATAAACTTCCTCAAAGCAGCCTTCATGTCCTTGTTCCTCAGGCTATAGATGACAGGGTTCAGAGTTGGGGGTACCATTGTATAGAACATAGAAAACATTAGATCCAGAACTGAGTCAGAGTCCAAAGGTGTCTTGAAATAAGCCATGGCCCCAGTTATGATAAAAACCATGAAAACAATGAGATGAGGCAGGCTAGTGGAGAAGGCTTTTGGCCAACCTTTTGTTGCTGGAATCTTCAGCACAGTTGTGAAGATGTGACCATAAGAGATAATGATAGAAATACAGCAGAAAATCACTAAGCCCAACCCAATAGCAATACTCACATAAACTGCGATGTGTTTTTCAGAGCAGGAGATCCTGAGTAAAGAAGGGACATCACAGAAGAACTGATGGATCTCTTTGGGGCCACAGAAGGGTAAAGAGAATGTAGTAGCTGAGTACATGGCCCCAACCACACCTCCACTGAACCAGGAAGCCACTGCCATCCTCACACAGGATCCTTTGGTCATGATGGTTTCATAATGCAGGGGCAGGCAGATGGCTATATAGCGGTCATAAGACATCACTGTGAGGAGGGAAATCTCTGATCCTGCAAATAAAATCACTAAGAAGAGCTGTAATACACACCCCAAGTAAGAGATGGAGCAGCTGTGGCTCAGGGAGTTGGCAATGGATTTGGGAACAGTGACAGAAATAAGGCAGATGTCTAAAAAGGACAGGTTCTTCAGGAAGAAGTACATGGGAGTGTGGAGGTGCCCATCAAGAGAGATGAGGATGAAGATGAGCAGGTTCCCCATCAGAGCCATCATGTAGATCAACAGGAAAAGCATGGCATGTAAGACCTGCAGTTCCCAATTTTTGGAAAAGTCCATGAGGAGGAATTCTGTAATTATGGTGAGATTACCCATGTTCTGAGATATTTTCTTAACTCTCTGTTGGGAAAAAAGGAGGTCCCAAATAAGAAGATCACACAATAATCCGGATTTCAGGATATCTGAATTCTGGCTTTCCCACTTTGTAACCTCAAATAATTCACTATCTATCTGTCAATCTCAGTTTTCTCATTTGTAAAATGAGGGCATTGGGTAAGGTTTTGTAATTCTCAAAATATATGTAGAACTCAGAGTAGGTTTCTGAACTGGAAAAAGAAAGTATCAAAATCATACCTTACTATATTTATCATTTTATGGTGTACATAGCATATGCCTGACAACAACCTTGTGAAGTAGGTAGTTGAATTATCATTACCAATTATAGATAAGTTACTGGTGCTCAGAGTAAAGTGTTTTTTTCCACTGTTCCCATATCTGGTGTCAGAGCTTGAAATAGATGCCTCATTTGAAGACCACTTTATTAGCTTATCTAACTCCTTCCAAACTTGAGGCAAATCTTTATTTCTTCTTCATAGAAGCATATCTGTATTTCACAGTCTCAAAACCAATAGGGATGGAATTTCTTAAGTTTTTCATAAGTCCAATGACCCATAATGAGAAAAGGTTTAGCCCAAGACTAGAATTGTCATTCAAATGGAGCCAAGGGGACAGATTTGAACTCTACACAGTCTGTTTGATTTATTTCTATTTCTTGACCATAGACAATGCCATTTTTATTCTAGAATCCCCTAATTGTCATGCAAATCAACTATCAAATGGAAAAGTAATTTCCTAAACATTACCTCTAGTGGTGGATCTGTTTTATCACTTTTTTTTGATGCAGGAAGGACTTGGGTTTATAATTAACTTTTCCCTTGTTGAAATATACTGAACCACCTAGGATGAGATAAATGTTTATTAGATGTAAAAAAAGAGAGTTGCGAGAGTATACACTGCCAAATTCTATTCTGGGTCCTCTTATATTTTCTTTTAAATATGCTATCACTTGTCAGCCTCATAAGCTCTTATGAGTTTAATGTTTATCCCTTCTCCCATTTTCCCCACAAGTATATATGCACTCCTAATAGCTGTACCAACATCCCATCTTATATCACTAACTGACCATTGGTTATTTTAAAAGAGGTGTCTCACAGGCATTTCAAACTCACCATTTCTAAAATAGAGCTCATTATCTTCTACCTCCAACCCTTGATACATAGCCTTTTTCTCAACCTCCCATATTTCTGTCAAGTCTACAACCATTCTTCCAGTCACCCTGGTTCACAATTTCAGCTTAAATACCATTCCACGCTAGAGTTTGTTGCCCAATTTTGTTTTTCCTATTTTACCATTTCTCACGTTCATCCCTTCTTTCCACTTTCATAAACATTATTTAATTCAGGCCCCTATCCCCTCTCATAGGGAGTATCGTAATAGCCTTAGAATTGTTATTCATGCCTTGTCTCTCTCTACTCCAATATATTTCCCACATACTTTCAAAAGAGATTTTGTTAATGTACAAGTATGATGATGCCACACACCCTTTGCCTCCCAACTACTCAATAAATCCCACTGGCTCCCTATTACCTCTGGGATCAAATATTAACACTTCTGTTTGACATTTAAAGCTCATTTCCTAGATTCACCCTACATTTCCAGTATCATAAAACGTTAATTTTCTTGGTGTATTCTGTACTCTAGTCAAACTTTTTGCTATTTCTCATGCACAAACTCTATCTCCCAAATGTTTAAATGTTTGCCTTTCTGTTGCCTGTCCCCTAATCCTAGAATACCCTACCTGCTTCTGTCTCATCTTGAAATCCCTCATTTTCCTTGAGACCTAGCTCATATCACTTTCTGTATAAAACTTCTTCTCCATCCCCTCATTGCCAGTATTATACTTCCCTCTTCTTGATAATCTGCCCTGGTTTTATATGTGTTTATCAGTATTGGTCATGATATAGGCAATGATATCTATATTAATATTTTGTCTATTCTCTCTTTATATATATTTTTAATTATGTATATGTAAGCATATATATGTGTGTGTATAGACATAGATATAGCTATATCTAATAGATATATATATATATATAGTCATATAGATATTTCTATAAGATATATCTATATATCTACTCAGATACACACATTTGGGCATCTAGGTGGCACAGTAGGTAGAGTGTTGGGCCTAGAGTCAAGAAAACTTGTTTTCCTGAGTTCAAATCTAGTCTCAGATACTTACTAGCTGTGTGACCCTAGGCAAGTCATTTAACCCTGTTTGTCTTGGTTTCCTCATCTGTAAAATGAGGTCGAAAAGAAAATGGCAAACCACTTCAGTATCTTCACGAGGAAAACCCTACATGGGGTCATGAATAGTCAGACATACCCCCTAGTACATGAATCATACTATGAATGCTATATATATGTATATATGTACTTGTTCTCTAGGGTCAGATTTTTGTGTATAATTTAGGAGATCTGTTTTAAGTCACAATAGCTTTATCTTCCCAATCAAAAATATATTTCCAACACTGCCCGCAGTTCTTTACATCACTCTTCAAATTTTGTCATTACTTTTTTAACCATTTGAATAACATTCATGCTGTGTTTTAGAATCCATATGTAATAAAATTTATTATCGGTAGTGAAGACCCACTTTGAGTTGATTCAATCAGAAAGGCCTCTTCAAATGCTTAGTTGAGCTGAGACAATTAGAATTTTGATGGGATAAGAGAACAGTTATATGATCTTAGATCACAACATAAAGAGGGCAGCAAGAACCCCCAAATAATGACCTTTAGCAAAGACTGGGGTAGCGTATGGTGACTACAGTAACAGATGATATGAAAGTAGGCTAACAAGGAGAAGGTGAAAAAGATAGTAAAAGGTAGAGGTGGAGAAATAATTGTTCTTAGAGAATACCTACAATTTTCATCTCTTCAACTTTGCCTATGGCCAGCTCTTATTTCCATAAACAAGTACCTATTTGCACAGGAAGTTAGTATTTAACACTATATGCATTGCAAGTTAATAACATGTTAGATATTTGAATGAAAAGAGCACAAATATTAGCCCCTCTTCATGTATTCACACTATCTTTCATACTTAACATTTTATCAAAATTATGGAGGTACATTTACATCTTATCTTGCTCACTGAATCATCTGTATTTTGATATCAGAAAATAGAAATTCATACCTTATAATTAGTTTAATTTTTCAAGCCATTGGTAGAAAGTGAATTTATGAGATCTCCATCCTGAGAGCAGCAAATTTATATTTGGGTGGGGACCTTTTTCACAAATGTTGGAGGACCCTTGGTTGCCTGAAGAGATAACAGAGAATTTTGCTTTTCTTTCCTTCAGTTTCTAGGCCCAATATTAACCCAAACATATGGAGACTTATTGCAGTAGCACTGAGGTGAAAGACTCAGGTCTGCTCAGCTATGGGAATCATTTCACCATTTGTTCTGGTATTTAAATTTTCTTTAAATGATCATGCACTATCTTCTATCATGCATGTTGAAATTCATATCACATGGTTGCAGCGTTTGCTCTTGTGGTATTCTCTGAGAATGAATGACCTGGAGTCTTATTAAATGTTTCTGAAACCCTTTAGCAACATTTTCCTTGAGTCCCTGAGTAGCTCAGACCCCAGAGCTCTCAGCTGCCTTATTAGGCCTGTCCATGGGGGATGTCATTAGAGGACTTACCATGCTAAGAAGAGAAATACCCTAGTGTCCATCTGATGCCAATATTTTTTGCTTTAAATAGTATTTTATTTTTCCCACAATTATGTATCAAGAAAATTTTTAGCATACATTTTTACAAGATTTTGAGTTCCAAATATTTCTCCTTCCCTTCCTGCCCTCCCCTCTTCTGAAAATGGTAGGCAGTTTGATATAGTTTATGCATATGCTATCATGTAAAACATATTTCCATGTTCATCACAGTTGTAGAAGAAGAATAAATCAAAAGAAGAAAAACCATGAGAAAGAATAAAGTAAGAGGAAAAAAATATGTTCTGATCTGTATTAAGAGTCCATCAGTTCTTTATCTAGATATGGATAGTATTTCCCTTCATGATTCCTTTGTATTGTCTTGTATCATTGTGTTGCTGAGAAAAGCTGAGTCATTCACAGTTGATCATCACATGATGATAATGATACTATGTACAGTGATTTTTTTGGTTCTTCTCATTTCACTTTGCATTAGTTTGTAAAAGCCCAGGTGTTTCTGGAATCTACCTGTTCATCATTTCTTATTGAGCAATAGTATTCCACTACTTCATATGCCACAGCTCATTCAACCATTCCCCAATTGATGGGCATCTCCTCAATTTCCAATATTTTGCCACCATGAATAGGATGGGTATAAATATTTTTTCAATGTAGATAATTTACCCTTTTTATTATCTCTTTGGGATATAGACTTAGTTATGGTAATGCTTACTTTTGCATGGTAAGTGATTCTTATTTGTATTCCTAGCTTTTGCCCTCTGGAATATCATGTTCCATGACCTCTGATTCTTTAATTTTATGGCTGCCAACTCCTGTGGGTCCTGATTGTGACTCTCTGATATCTGAATTATTTCTTTCTGTCCACTTGCAATATTTTTTCCTTAACCTGATAGTTCTGAAAACTGTCTATAATGTTCCCTAGGGTTTTGATTTTGGGATCTCTTTCCTGAGGTGATTGGAGAATCCTTCCAGTGCCCATTTTAACCTCTACTTCCAGAATATCATTGTAGTTTTCCTTGATATTTTGTTGAAAGATACTCTCCAGGTCCTCCTTTCGATTGTCATTTTCAGGTAGCCCAATGATTCTGACATCACCTCTCCTGGACCTATTTTCCAGGTCAATTGTTTTTCCCATGAGGTATTTTACATTTTCTTTCATTTGTTTATTATTTAAATTTTTTTTTATTAATTTATTTTGATTTATCAACAATAACTTCCATATGCTTTTGAGTTTAAAATTTTTCTCCCTCTTTCTCCCCATCACCCTCCCAAAAACATTGCACAATCTGATACAGGCTATACATTTACATTCCTATTAAATATATTTTCACATTAGTGAAGTTGTAAGTAAAAGTTAAAACCAATAGGAGGAATAATCAGAAAGAGGAAACAAAACTCAGCAGAAGAGAAAAAACAAGATAGTGATCAACTTCCATAGTTCTTTCTTTGGATGTGGATAGCATTTTCCATATTCACAGTTATGATTACTATCTGTGTCTTTTTCTCCATCCTTTCCCCCCCTCTGTTTATGCTTTTCTTTATCCTTTCTCCTTTCCCCCCCACTAGTGTTTTGCTTTTGACCACCACCTCCTTCAATATCTCCTCCCTTCTATTATCCTTTTCCCTTTTCTTCCCCTTTACCCTTACTGCTTCTCCCCTCCCATCTATTCCCCCTCCCTTTTCTTTCCCCTTTTCCCTCCTACTGCCTATAGGGCATGTTAGATTTCTATACCTAACTGATTATGTTATTCCATTCTTGAGCCAAATCTGATGAGAGTAAGGTTCAAACAAACCTCACCCCCCTCCCTTCTTTCCCTCTGGCTGCAATAGATTTTGTGTCTTTTCCTGTGATGTAATTTATCCTTGTCTTTTAAAAAAAATTTAGGCAATTGGGGTTAAATGACTTGCTCAGGGTCACACAGCTGGTAAGTGTCAAGTGTTTGATCTGAGGCCAGATTTGAACTCAGGTACTCCTGACTTCAGGGCTGGTGCTCTATCTACTGTGTCACCTAGCTGCCCCTTATCCTTGTCTTCCTCCTCCTTTTGTCAGTACATTTTCTAAAATCAGAATAATCCACTTACTTGGATCCACTTAACCCACTTGATTAGATTTTTTTATCATTACATCAAAGTCAACTAATATCCACCCCCTTTATGTATAGTCCTTTAACATGGTGTAATAACAATACAGTTCTCAAGAGTTGCAAGTGTCATTTTCCCTTGTAGGGATGTAAGCAGTCTGCCCTTATTAACAACATATTGTATCTTTCTGTCACATTTACCTTTTTATGTCTCTCTTGAAACTTGTACTTGAAGATCAATTTTTTTTGTTGAGCTATGGTCTTTTTATTACGAAGGTTTGGAAGTCCCCTATTTGTTGAATATCCATCTACTCTCTTGAAAAATCATGCTCATTTTTGCAGAGTAGTTAATCCTTGGCTGCAATCCCAGCTCCTTTGCCTTATGGAATATGATGTTCCATGCCCTTTGATCTTTTAATGTAGAAGGGGCAAGATCCTGTGTAATCCTGACTGTAGTTCCATGATATTTAAATTGTTTCTTTCTGGCTGCTTGCAGCACCTTCTCTTTCATCTGGTAATTTTGGAATTTTGCTATTATATTCCTTGGCATTGTCAATTTGGGATCTCTTTCAGGTGGTGAGCAGTGTATTCTTTCTGTGGTTATTTTACCTTCTGGTTCTGGGACTTCCAGGCAGTTTTCCTTTATGATTTCCTGAAAGATACTGTCCAGGCTCTTTTTTTCATCATGATTTTCAGGTAGTCCAATAATTTTTAAATTGTTTCTTCTGGATCGATTTTCTAGGTCAGTTGTTTTACTGATAAGGTATTTTATGTTTTCATCTATTTTTTATTTTTTTTGTTTCTGTTTGATTCTTGTTCTCTCATAGAGTCATTAGTTTCCATTTGTCCAACTCTAGCTTTTAACAGATTGTTTTCTTCTGTTAGTTTTTGTACTTCCTTCTCCAATTGGCCAATTGTATTTTTAAGGGATTTGTTTTCTTCAGTGTATTTTTTTTTCCAGTTTGCCAATTGTGTTTTTTAGGGACTTGTTTTCTTTAGTGTACTTTTTTTCCAATTGGCCAATTGTATTTTTAAAGGACTCTTTTACCTCTCTCATCAGACTTTAAAAATCCTTCTTGAGCTCTTCTAAGAAGGCTTTTTGGGCTTCAGAAAAGTTCATATTCCCTTTTGATGTTGCAGATGTGAGTTTGTTGACAATGGTGTCCTCTTCAGAATTTCTGTCTTGATCGTCACTCTTCTCATAATATGAATCTATGGTACATTTCTTTTTACTCATGGTTTCTTTATTCCCTGGCCTTTAAAGAGATTAGCTCTCCTGCTGGGGAACAGAGGGCACTGACCCAAGCTTCTTGTGTTGGGAGCCTAGGTCTTGGTCCCTGGCTTTGAGTGCTGGGGCCTCTTATGTTGGCAATTGGAGGCTGTATGGTTCTGGCAGCTTACCTGTGTTGGGCTGGAATCAGCAAGGCTGGGACTTTGGGAAGACTCTAGGTTGCTTTCTTCAGCTCCTTTCAGATGAATGCTGCAGGGTGCTTATCTACCTGGGGTGCTTTGTAGTGCTGCTTCCCTTATTTTTGCTGAGGCACTGGGAGAGTCGTTTGCTGGGCTGCTGTACTGCTGTTCCCCATCTTTCTTCCAGTTCAGCTGTTCCATCTTTTTTTTTTCTTGGGGTGATATTTTGTGTGTTTTCAGAGGTTGATAGGGGAGGATGAGAGCTACTCCTTTTTACTCTGCCATCTTGGCTCCCGAAGTGGAAGAGCCAGTATTTTGAATTTGTTTATTGATTCATGATGTCTCATAAAGTCATTGCCCTCTGCAATATATTCCAAGCCCTTCAATCTATTAATATAGAAGGTACTAAATCTTGTGTTATCATGATTGTGGGTCCATGATACTTTAATTGTTTCTTTCTGGCTGCTTGTCATATTTTCTCCTTGACTTGGGAGCTCTGGAATTTGGCTATAATATTCCTGGCAGATTTCCAAACTGTTGACTCTTTTTTCATAATTTTCTTGAATCACTCTCATTTCTTTTCCCATTTTTTCTTCTACCTCTCTTACATGATGTTTAAGTTCCTTTTTGAGTTTTTCCATGAGTTCACTCTGGATATAAGACCACTTTTCATTTTTCTTTTGAGTTTTGCCCATAGGTGTTTTGACATTGTTGCCCTCTTCTCAGGTCATGTCCTAGTCTTCCCTATTGACATAATAACTTTCCATGGTCAGATTATTTTTTGTTGTTGTGTTTTTGCTCATGTTTTTTGGCCTCTTTCTTTTCTTTTAAATTTTATTTCTGCTCCCAGGGTGGAAGGGGCTCTGTCTTGGGCTTCTTATGCCAGTGGGTACAGGCCCTGGCTATTTATCTGGTGTTTCACTGAAGTTGCTCTGAGGCCCACGGGGGACCCTTGTGTCAGATGCTATGTTTCTGTACTGAAGTATGAGGAGGTCCAGCAACTGGAGAATGCCCAACCACCCTGGGGTGTGATGAAGCACATGGTAGTTCTCAGAGCTGGAGTATGCTGGTTCCCATTGCTAAGCTGAGGCATATGGGGGATCCTGGTGTTGGTGTTTGCCTTCTCTACCACACTAGGGCTAAGTATCTCCCATTGATTTTCTGAGGTAGGGCTTGCCCTGGAATGTGCTCCGCTTTTACCCAAGTGAGATGGACCTTTTTTGCCAATCCTCCAAGTCTCTTGTGCTAAAAGACTGCTCTACCTCATCTTTCTGCTGGCTCTGCTATTTCAGGACTTGTACAGGGGCACTATTTTATGGTTTGGAGGTGAATATAGAAAAGCTACAATGATTTGCTGCTTAGTCTTCCATTTTGGCTCCTGGACATCCCACTTTTCATTGTTTTTAAGTGAGAAAAGACTTTATATTGATAATTTTTGTTTTGACACTAGATAAATATAAACAAACACAAACTATCAAGAAAATGCATTTCTTTGTAAAAGTTTTACAAAGAGAATAGAAAACTGCTATTGATAATATGTACAATATTTCACTCAAGCCTGTTCGTAACCTGGTAACCCAGTACCAATGTTTAATTATTTTGCATTGTCATCTTCAGTCCTAGATGTTTTTCAATTGTCTGCTTCTAGAAACATTTTGTTTTGGACATTCTGGAATATGTCTCATTTTCAAGACAGTGCTAAAGTGAGCTCCTCCTAGAAGAAATAAGTATATCTGGTTCCAAATTACTTGTAGTGATTCCTAGGTAATTCTAGTAAAATCTGCCAGTAACAAGACTCAAAACAATTTAGTACAACCTCCTAAATTTACTTTTCAGTAACTAGTTTATGTGGTGAAAACAAACTCAAACCTTATGATCTAAACCTATTAGCAACAGAAGTATAAGAAGAATAATGTGTTAGAACTGCGTAATTTACCTGAAACTTCAGAGAATTTCAGTTTTTACAGACCGCTTGCTATTTCTGTCTTGACTTGAACCCTGTATCTCATAGGGACAATGCCATCAAATAGGCTAAAGAAAAACCTTAAAAGAAAGTATCCATGCAGGCCTGACTTGAAAATAAGCCCTTTTCTCTTTTAATATTATTAGACAGGGACTGCAAAATAGAAAAAAAAGACTTAACAGGCTTTAACATTATAAATGTAATTTTATGTGTAAATCCTTAATGAAATTTGGAGAAGTCATTACTAAAACATACTCAAGGCCTATATAACCCAAAAGAAACATTTAGAAGCCAATCATATCTATATCTATATATCTATTTCTACCTCTACCACTAATAAAATAAAAATGTAACGTAAATGTTTTCTAATTAAATGGAGTAGTCAACTTTGATATAGCAATACGATGACAGTTCTCAAAGAAAAAGGATTTATCTATTTTTATGTATCCATATCTATATGAATATTTTAGAGAAAATGACATGATCCTCAAAGTTCACTACTCCATTTAATTAGAAAACTTTTACATTGAATATTTGTCTTATTATTCCCCTTTGAGGATATTTTTCACATATCACCCTAAAAGAATTAGGTACTTCAAAGACCTAATCTTACAAAAGAACGTATAACTACTAGCAAGAGGATAGGAAGGCCAAGAATTCATTACCTAGTTGCTTAGGATATGGAATTGACTACCAACTCAGATTAAAATAATAAGATTTTTCACACTTAGATCCTATTGTAGCAACTCAGATGTCTCAGTATTAATCCATTAATTGATTTAGTATTGCAACAAAATTTTTTTTACTTTGTCTACTCTGTTTATAGAAATCTGCTATAAAAGCAAAAGGAGGGATATAGTTATAACAATGTCAAGACTGTCTCTTCAAGGAAAGAGATTGACTTGACATAAGCTATAACAGCTGAAAAACTCCCTTGACTCTGATTCCAAGTCATATTTGATAGCTAATCATGTAGCAAAATTCCACATTATTCACAGGGCATCTAAAGCCAGGCTCATAATTAACCAGGTGGGAAACTTTTCTGAAAGGGGGAAAAAAAGTACAGTAGAGGTTATTGAAATCACTGGTCAATTTCCCAAAGACAATCTAGCTTGATTTTTGATTTATCTGCTAAGATTATCAGCAAAGTTGATAATCTCTCTCTCTCTCTCTCTCTCTCTCTCTCTCTCTCTCTCTCTCTCTGTACCTGACTGCAACTTGCCTCTCCAACCTTACTATACATTACTCCCCGGGATGCCCTGTAGATCTACTCACATTGATATTCTTTGTGTTCCTCACACACAGTACTCCATCTCCTATTTGCATATTTATACTGGCTGTCCTCCATGGTTGGAATGTGATCTTTTCTCACTTCTGACTCTTAGAATCCTTGGTTTCCTTCAAAGTTTAGCTTATGCTTCCTCCTATGTGAGACATTTTATGATCACTCCAGCTGCTAGTACTTCTTCCCCATATATCTTTAGTTTTTTAAAAAAAGTTTTTGTTATATATTTATATACACACTTTATTTCTTATTAAAATATAAGCTCTTTGAGAACAAGGACTATTTCAATTTTGTTTTTGTAACTCTAGGATATAGGCAAGTTTTTGACACAAAGTAGATACTTTATTAAGCTAGCTGATTAATTCTGCTGATTTTTTAAAAATTTATTTAGTATTTTATTTTTCCCCACTTAAATGTAAAACAATTTTAACATTTATTTTTGAAACTTTGAGTTCCAAATTCTATCCTTTCCTTCCCACTTCACCTCTCCCATTGAGAAAGCAAGCAATTTGATATGTTATGCATGTGTAGTCATGCAAAATATTTCCATACTAGTAATGTTGTGAAAGAAAATGTAGAACAACAACAACAACAACAACAACAACAACAAAAAACCCTCAAGAAAAATAAAGTAAAAAATGCTTCAATCTGTATTCAGATACCATGAATTCTTTCTTTGGGGATGGATAGCATTTTTCATCATAAGTTCTTCAGAGTTGTCTTGGATCATTGTATTGCTGAGACCAGCTAAGTCGTTCATCTTCCTACAATATTGCTGTTACTTAGTTCACAACACATTTCAATTTGCACAGTCTCATGTAAGTCTTTCCAGGTTTTTCTGAGTGTCCTCTTCTCATTTTTTATAGCACAATAGTATTCCATCATAATCACATAGAAAAATTTGTCCAGCCATTCCCAGTTAATGGACATCCCCTCAATTTCTAATTATTTCCCACCAGAAGAGAACTATTATAAATATTTTTGTGCATATAAGTCATTTTCCTTTTTGTTTTTATCTCTTTTGGAATACAGACCCAGTAACGGTATTGCTAAGTTAAAGGGTGTGAATGTTTTTATAGACCTTTGGCTTGGTTCCAAATTGCTTTACAGAATGGTTGGATCAGTTCACAACTCCACCAGCAGTGAATTAATGTTTCATTTTTCCCACATCCCCTCCAACATTTGTCATTTATCTTTTCTGTCCTATTAGCCAACATAATAAGTATGAGGTAATACCTCAGAATTGTTTTTATTTGCATTTAACCAATCAGTAGTGAATTAGAGCATTTTATATGACTATAGATAGCTTTGATTACTTCATCTGAAAACTCTTCGTATCTTTTGATCATTTATCAGTTGTGGAATGGCTTTTATTTTTATAAATTCAACTCAGTTCTCTACATATTTGAGAAATAATGCCCTTGCCTGAGAAGCTTGCTTCAAAATTTTTTTTCACAGTTACTATTGCTAACTGTAATTTCCCTGCAATTCTATTCCCTCTATTCTATTCTCTCTCTCCTTTCATACTGTCCCTCCTCAAAAGTGTTTTGTTTCTGACTACCCTCTCCTCCAATCTGCCCTCTCTTCTATCATCTCCTCTTTTGCTATCCCCTTCATCTCCTACTTTCCTGTAGGGTAAGATAGATTTCTCTACCCAGCTGAGTTTGTAAGTTATTCCCTCTTTGAGCCAGTGCTGATGAGAGTAAGGTTCACTCACTAACTCTCATTGGCCCCCTCTTTCCCTCTACTGTAAAAGCTTTGTCTTTCCTCTTTTATGTGAGACAATTTATCCCATTCTACCTTTCCCTTTCTCCCAGTAATTCCTCTGTCATGCATTAATGTAATTTTTAAAGATATCATTTCTTCATATTAAACTCATACTTGTGCCCTCTGTCTATATGTACTCCTTCTAACTGCTCTAGTAATAAGAGTTCTTATGAGTTAGAAGTATCATCTCCCCATATAGAAATGTAAACAGTTTAACATAATTAAGTCCTTCATAATTTCTCTTTCCTGTTACCTTTTTGCTCTCTTGAGTCTTAAATTTAAAAGTAAAAATTTCGAGTTAGCTCTGGTCTTTTCATCAAGAATGTTTGAACGTCCTCTATTTCATTGAATATCCATTTTTCCCCTGAAGAATTATACTCGGTTTTTCTGGGTAGGTGATTCTTGGTTTTAATCCTAGCTCCTTTGACCTCCAAACTATCATATTCCAAGCTCTCTGATTCTTTAATGTAGAAGCTGCTAAATCTTGCATTATCAAGACTGTAGCTCCATGATACTTGGATTGTTTTTTTTTTTCTGGCTATTTTCTCCTTGACCTGGGAACTCTGGAATTTGGCTATAATATTCCTGGGAGATTTAATTTTGTGATCTCTTTTAGGAGGTAATTGGTGGATTCTTTCAATTTCTATTTTACTGTCTGGTTCTAGAATATCATAGCAGTTTTCCTTGATAATTTCTTCAAAGATGATATCCAGGCTCTTTTTTTTTTTAATCATAGTTTTCAGATAGTCCAAGAATTTTAAATTATCTCTCCTTCATCTGTTTTCCAGGTCACTTGCTTTTCCAATTAAATATTTCACATTGTCTTCTAATTTTTCATTCTTTTGCTTTGTTCTATTGTTTCTTGATTTCTCATCAAGTTATTAGCTTACATTTGCTCAATTCTAATTTTTAAGGAATCCTTTTCTTCAGTGAACTTTTGTACTTCATTTTCCATTTGACCAATTCTACTTTTTTTAAAAAATTTTATTAATTTAGTTTGATTTATCAACAATCACTTCCATATGCTTTTGAGTTGAAAATTTTTCTCCCCTTTCTTCCCCCCCACCCTCCCCAAGACGGTGCACAATCTGATATAGGCTTTACATTTACATTTCTATTAAACATATTTTCACATTAGTGAAGTTGTAAGTAAAAATTAAAACCAATAGGAGGAACCATCAGAAAGATGAAACAAAACTCAACAGAAGGTAAAAATAAGTGATAGCGATTCGGCTTCCGTAGTTCTTTCTTTGGATGTGAACAGCATTATCCATCCCAAGGCCTCTGGAGATGTCTTAGATCCTGACAAGGGTTAAGTTTAACAATATTAGTCATTGCATAATGTGGCTGTTATTGTGTAAGAAGTCCTCTTGGTTCTGCTCACTTCACTCAGCATCAGACCATATAAGTCTTTGCAGATTTTTCTGAAGTCAGCCTATTCATCATTTCTTATAGCACAATAGCGTTCCATTATATTCATATACCATAACTTGCTCAGCCATTCCACAATTGATGGACATTATCTCAATTTCCAATTCTTTGCCACCACAAAAAGAGCTGCTATGAATATTTTTGTACATGTGGGTCCTTTTCCCATTTGTTTGATCTCTTTGGGATACAGCCCGAGAAGTGGTATTGCTGGATCAAAGGGTGTGCACATTTTTGTAGCCCTTTGGGCGTAGTTCCAAATTCTTCTCCAAAATGGTTGGATCATTTCACAACTCCACCAACAATGTATTAGTGTTCCAATTTTCCCACGTCTTCTCCAACATTTATCGTTTTCTTGTTTTGTCATGTTGTCCAATCTGATAGGTGTGATGTGGTACCTCAGAGTTGTTTTGATTTGCATTTCTCTAATCAATACCAATTTAGAGCATTTTTTAATATGACTACAGATGGCTTTAATTTCTTCATCTGAGAACTGTCTGTTCATATCCTTTGACCATTTATCAATTGGGGAATGGCTTGTGTTCTTATAAATTTGTCTTAATTCTCTATATATTTTAGAAATGAGGCCTTTATCAGAGAGACTGGTTGTAAAATTCTTTCCCAATTTTCTACCTTCCTTCTAATCTTAGTTGCATTGGCTTTGTTTTGTGCAAAACCTTTTCAATTTAATGTGAACAAAATTGTCCATTTTGCTTTTCATAATGTTCTCTATCTCCTGTTTGGTCTTGAAGTCTTCTGTTCTCCATAGATCTGATAGGTAAACTATTCCTTGTTCTTCCAGCTTACTTTTGGTATCAGCCTTTATATCTAAGTCATGAACCCATTTTGACTTTATTTTGGCATATGGTGTGAGATTTGGGTCTGTGCCTAGTTTCTGCCATACTCTTTTCCAGTTTTCCCAGTAGTTTTTTCAAAGAGTGGGTTCTTATCCCAGAAGCTGGGGTCTTTAGGTTTATCAAATAATAAATTACTATAGTCATTGATTACTGTGTTTTGCATCTTTAACATATTCCCCTGATCCATCTCCCTATTTCTCAGCCAGTACCAAGCAGTTTTGATGATTGCTGCTTTATAATACAATTTACAATTTATAATACAATTGGCTCAATGTTAGGAAAACTATCAGCATAATTGAGCATATCAACACCAAAACCAACAGAAACCACATGATCATCTCAATAGATGCAGAAAAAGCTTTTGATAAAATACAACACCCATTCCTATTAAAAACACTAGAAGACATAGATATAGATGGAGTCTTCCTTAAAATAATAAATAGCATCTATCTAAATCCTTCAGCAAGCATTATATGCAATGGGGACAAGCGAGAAGCATTTCCAATAATATTGGGGATGAAACAAGGATGTCCATTATCACCACTGTTATTCAGTATGGTACTGGAAACGTTAGCTTAGGAATGAGAGAAGAAAAAGAAATTGAAGGCATTAGAATAAGCAAAGAAGGAGCAAAGCTCCTTGCAGATGACATAATGATATACTTAGAGAATCCTAGAGAATCACGTAAAAAACTACTTGAAATAATAAACAACTTTAGCAAAGTTGCAGGCTATAAAATAAACCCACATAAATCATCAGCATTTCCATATATTACCAGCAAAGCCCAACAGCAAGAGATAGAAAGAGAAATCCCATTTAAACTTACTGTAGACATTATAAAATATTTAGGAGTCTACCTCCTGAAACAAAACCAGGAACTATATGAACACAATTACAAAACACTTTTCACACAAATAAAATCAGATCTAAATAAATGGAAAAACATCAGTTGCTCATGGGTAGGACAAGCTAATATAATAAAAATGACAATTCTACCTAAGCTAATTTACTCATTCAGTGCCATACCAATCAAACTACCAAAAATTATTTTATAGAGTTAGAAAAAATAATAACAAGATTCATTTGGAAAAACAAAAGGTCCAGAGTATCAAAGGAACTAATGAAAAGAAATGCAGGGGAAGGTGGGCTAGCAATTCCAATTCTACTTTTTAGAGATTTTTTTCCTTCAGTGAATTTTTGAGCTTCTTTTTTCATTTGTCCAATTCTGTTTTTATTTTTTCCATACATTCTTCTACTCATTGGCTTTTTTGACCTCTTTTACCATTTGGCCTGGTCTGTTTTTAAGGTGTTATTTCTTCAGCATTTTTTTGTGTGTCTTCTTTAGTAAACTGTTGACTTATTTTTCATGCATGGCTCTCATGTCTCTTCCCAGTTTTTCCTCTACTTCTCTTACATGCTTTTCTAAATCCTTTTTGAGCTCTTCGATGGTCTAAAACCAATTCATATTTTTCCTGGAAGATTTGGATATAGGAGCTTTGAATTTGTTATCTTCTGAGTGTGTGTTTTGATCTTCCCTGTAATCATAGTAACTGTCTATGGTGAGAATATTTTCTCTTGTTTCCTTGTTTTCCCAGCTTATTTCTTGACTATTAACTCTTTGTTAAAGCAAAGCTCTGATTCCAAGGTGGAGGGCCCACTGTCCCAAGTTTGAAAGGTTTTGTGCAGCTGCTTTCAGAGATATTTCTAGGGACCAGTAAGTTTTTAGTTCTTCCAACGTGGTATGATCTGAGAGGTCTGTTTACCACTCTCCTTGCCTGTGTTCTGGTGTGTGATCAACCCAAAGCCCTCTTTACTGCCCTGGAACTGTGATGAGGATTCCTACTCCATAAGCCCCACTGTACACTATAGTATTCCTCCTCACCCTGGGACTGCCACCCAAGACTGTGACCTGGATCTAAGAATGGGCAAAACAACAAAGTCCTGTGTCATTGCTCACAAAGAGACCCCTGTAATCTCCTTCTGACCAGTTGTTTGATCCCCTTACTATCTGTAGGCAGAGAGTTCTGGAAGCAGCTTCTGCTGCTGCTGCTGCTGATGATGATTCAGTGGCTCCTAAGGCCTGCTCCTGGTTTACTGCAGCCTGTACTACACTGCACTCCACTCTCACCCATGTGAGATAATCCTTTCCTGCTTACCTTCTAATTTGTCTTTGGCTGGAAAATTATTTCACCTGTCCTTTTTTGGGTTCTACTTTTCTAGGAATTGTTTTATGGCATTACTTAAAGGTGTTCAGAGGAGTTTTGGGAAAAGTTCAGATGAGTTGCTGTTTTTTCTCTGTTGTCTTGGCTCTGCTCCCAATTCTGGTAATTCAGTAGTTTTATAACCATATCAAAAAAAAGAGCTAAGTACAATCTAGGATGATTTGTTCTCAATGAAGCTCTATTGGTCTTTTGCAATTACTTCTTTCTCTTCTAGATGTTTATGAATCAACTGATTAATGATGTGCTCCCAAGTTTTCTGAAGAATCAAAGCCAATCTCTCTTATAATTTGCAGATTATTTCCTCTTCTCCCTTTGGAAAATTGGGACATCATGTTTTTTTTCTCCAGCCCTGTATTACTTCTTCCATTATCTTTAATTTTTCAAATATTGTTCACAATACCTAAGAACTCACATCTTCCAGTTATTTCAGTAATCAAGGATGCATTTCATCTGGGTCAAATGACTTGAATTCATCAAAGTTATCTAGGTACTCTCTTACTAATTCATTACTTACCTTGGGTATTGACTTCCAGCTGGCCATTTTGTTCTGTCATTTCAAGAGGTCTTTCTTCTTTTGTGAGAAAAAAAGATAGAAGATATGAATTGAGCAGCTTTTTCTATTTTCCATAGTCAACTTTCATCATATTATTCACCCCTTTAGACCTTCTTTGATGTCTCAAATAGTTACCTTCCCCCAAACTTTATGTCAATCTTAGTTTTTCTCACTAGTCAGCTCATTCTGAATGTTATCATTCCTGACACTATTTTTTATCAGGTTTATGCCTATTCTTTTTTTATCCTCTGCTTCTTGGTCTGATACTTGTTTCATATTCTGCACATACATATATTATTTTAAAATATAAGTCGGGTATTGAGTCATTTGTGCATCCACATTGTTCTCTTTAGGTAACTCTTGTTTCTCCTCATTCACATTGCTTCCCTTTGTGTCATCAGAATTTCATTCTTGGAAGTTTCTTTTCACTTCAGAGCTGACACCACTTATAGAATTTTAGTCTCTAAGATCCTACCTCTACTTACTCTAAATCAAAGTTATCAATGTGAGGGTCATGAATTTGTTACTTTTAAATACTTTAAATTTATTTCAATGCATTTATTTTCATTTGCAATCTTAAGCATTATCCTCTCTGGTGTCATAAACTCTGGGCAGAAGTTTTTATTATTATTTCTTTTCTTTTTTTGGTTAGACAATGGGATTAAGTGTCTTGCCCAGGGTCACACAGCTAGTAAGTGTTATGTGCCAGTCTGAGGTCAGATTTGAACTCAGGTCCTCCTGAATCCAGGGCTGGTACTCTATCCACTGTGCCACCTAGCTGCCCCCAGAAGTTTTTACTTCCTACTAT
Source organism: Phascolarctos cinereus (assembly GCF_003287225.1). Classification (NCBI taxonomy): domain Eukaryota; kingdom Metazoa; phylum Chordata; class Mammalia; order Diprotodontia; family Phascolarctidae; genus Phascolarctos; species Phascolarctos cinereus. Next base: position 188,893,395 of record NW_027555958.1, read on the forward strand.
TGTTTCCATCTTTTCTACCCTAGCAATTTCATCTTTTTTACTAAGGAGAAGCAGATCCAGTATATAGCTTCCTTTTATTTCTTCCCTTATTGTTTTAAAAATGTATTTTATTTAACTCATTAAATATTTCCCAATTTCATATAAAATTTTTAATTTTTTTTAAACTTTTAAGTTTCAAATTTTGTCCCTACCTCCTACCCCTTTCAATCCTTTGAGAAGGCAAGCAATATGATATTGATTTTACATGTGAAGTCATGCAAGATATATTTCCATGTTAGCCATGTTGCAAATGAAAATATACCCACAAAACCAAGAAAAAGAAAGAAAGTTAAAAAAAAGCACTTTAATCCACATTCAGAGTTTGTTAGTTCTTTCTCTGGAGGTGGATAGAATTTTTTTCTGTCATGAATCCTTTGGAATTGTCTTGGATCATTTTCTTGATCAGAGTAGCTAACTCTTTCACAGTTGATAATTCTTACACTATTGCTCTTACCATGTATAATATTCTTCTGGTTCTTCTCACTTCACTTTGTGTCAGTTCATATAAGACTTCCAAGATTTTTATGAAACCATGATGTTTGTTCTTTCTTATAGAACAATAGTATTCTGCCAGAATCATATACCACCACTTGTGTAATCATTCTCTAATTGATGGACATTCTCTAAATTTCCTGTACTTTGCCACTATAAAAAGAGATATATGGATATTTTTGTACAAATAGATCTTTCCCCATTTACTTTTATCTCTTTGGGTTACAGACCAATTAGTTGTATTTCTGGATTGAAGGGTATACACAGTTTGATTGCCTTTTGAGCATAGCTCCAAACATTTCCCAGAATGGCTGGGCCAGTTCACAGCTCCACCAATAGTATATTCATGTCCCAATGTTGCCACATGGCCTCCAGCATTTATCTTTTTTCCTTTTCTATCATTTTAGCCAATCTGATAGGTGTGAGGTGGTATTTCAGAGTTGTTTTACTTTGCATTTCTTTAATCATTAATGATTTAGAGTATTTTTTCATGTGACTATTGATTTCTTCTTCTGAAAAGTGATTATTTATATCATTTGGCTATTTATTAACTGGAGAATGACTCCAGAACTCATTCTGGGCATAGACTAGAATGCTTAGACATAATATATATATACACACACACACACACACACACACATATACATATATATAATATAGTATAATATATAAAATTATATATCTATATCCATCTATCTATCTATCTATCTATCTATCTATCTATCTATCTATCTATCAGCATAGAAAACTAGGCATAGACCAAAATCTCACACCATATACCAAAATAAAATCAAAATGTGGTTCATGATTTAGATAGAAAGACTGATGCTATATGCAAACTGGGAGAGTAAGGAATAATTTACCCATCAGATTTATGGAAAATTGAAGAATTTAGGACCAAACAGGAGATAGAGAACATTATGAAATTCAAAATGGATAATTTTTATTACATTAAAGTGAAAAGTTTTTGCACAAACTATGCCAATGCAACCAAGATTAGGAGGGAAGCAGAAATCTGTGAATTTTTACAAGTGTCTCTGATAAAGGCCTCATTTCTAAAATATATGGAGAACTAAGTCAAATTTATAAGAATATAAATCATTCCACAATTTATAAATGGTCAAAGCATATGAACAGGCAGTTCTCAGATGAAGAAATTAAAGTCATCTATAACCATATGAAAAAATGCTCTAAATCACTATTGATTAGAGAAATGCAAATCAAAACAACTCTGAGGTACCACATCACACCTATCAGATTGGCCAATGTGACAAAACAAGTGAATGATAAATATTGGAGAAGATGTGGGAAAATTGTAAAAATAATGCATTGTTGGTGGAGTTGTGAATTGATCCAACCATTCTGGAGAGCAATTTGGAACTATGCCCAAAGAGCTATAAAAATGTGCATACCCTTTGACCCAGCAATACCACTTCTAGGGCTATATTCCAAAGAGATCATACAAATTGGAAAAAGACCCACATATACAAAAATATTTATAGCAGCTCTTTTTGTGTTGGCCAAGAAGTGGAAATTGAGGGGATGTACATCGATTAGGGAATGGCTGAACAAGTTGTGGTATATGAATGTAATGGAATACTATTGTGCTATAAGAAATGATAAGCAAGCAGAGTTCAGAAAAACCTGGAAAGATTTGTATGGTCTGATGCGGAGTGAGGTAAGCAGAACCAGGAGAATGTTGTACACAGTAACAGCCACACTGTGCGATGACTAACTTTGATAGAGTTAGCCCTTCTCAGCAATACAAGGATGTGAGACATCTCCAAAAGTCTTATGATGGAAAATGCTATCCATACCCAGAGAAAGAACTGTGGAGTTTGAATGCAGATCAAAGCATACTGTTTGCCATTTTGTTTCTTTTGTTTTCTCTTTCTTGTGGTTCCTCCTATTGGTTCTAATTCTTCCTTACAACATCACTAATGTGAGAATGTTTAATAGGAATGTATATATATCCTATGTCAGATTGCACACTATCTTGGGTAGGGAGGTGGGGAGGAAGGAGGAGAAAAATTAAAAACTCAAAACCTTATGGAAAGGATTGCTGATAAATTAAAATAAATTAATAAAAAGTTAAAAAACAAATGTTGACTGATAGATGATTGACATTGATATAGAAATAAAGGTTCAAACAAGTCACTTGCAAACCATATCTCCTGGCAACAAGTAAGCAAAGCAGCATAGAAAGCTGTTGTAAGTTATTTTTTCTTGAAAGATAGGTAATGTACATTAACATGTATGTTATCATTCATTACTTTTTAATTTATTTATTTATTTTTAGTTTTCAACATTCCCTTTCATAATCTTTTGAATTTTAAATTTTCTCCCCCTCTATCCCCCCTCCATCCCCACGATGACATACAATCTGATATAGGCTCTACATATATATATATTCCTATTAAATATATTTTCACATTAGTCATGTTGTAAAGAAGAATTAGAATCAATAGCAGGAACCACAAGAAAGAATGAGACAAAACAAAACAAAACAGAAGGGGAAAAAAGAGCAAATAGTATGCTTCAATCTGCATTCAGACTCCATAGTTCTTTCTCTGGATGTGGATAGCACTTTCCAGCATGAGATTTTTGGAGATATCTTAGGTCCTTGCATTGTTGAGAAGAGCTAATTCTATCAAAGTTAATCATCCCACAATGTGGCTGTTACTGTGTACAGCATTCTCCTGGTTCTGCTCACTTCACTCAGCCATCACTCTATACAAGTCTTTCCAGGTTTTTCTGAAATCCACTTGCTCATCTTTTCTTATCGCACAATAGTATTCCATTACATTCATATTCCATTACATTCATATTCCATTACATTCATATATCCATATACATTCATGTCCAGGCATTTGCTGATCAATGGGCATCCCCTCAATTTCTAATTCTTTGCCACCACAGAAAGAGGTGCTATAAATATTTTTTCGTATATCAGGGTCCTTTTCCCCATTTTTTATGATTTCTTTGGGATACAGACCTAGAAGTGGTATTGCTGGGTCAAAGGGTATGCACAATTTTATATCCCTTTAAGCATAGTTCCAAATTGTTCTACAGAATGGTTGGATCATTTCACAACTCCACCAATAATGCATTAATCTTCCAATTTTCCCACATCTTCTCCAACATTTGTCATTTTTCCTGTTTTGTCATGTTAACCCATCTGATAGAAGTGACGTGGTACTTCAGAGTTGTTTTCATTTACATTTCTCTAATCAAGCATGTTTTAGAGCATTTTTTCATATGACTATAGATAGCTTTAATTTCTTCCTTTGAAAACTGCCTGTTCATATCCTTTGACCATTTATCAATTGGGGAATGACTTGTATTCTTATAAATTCAACTCAATTCTCTATATGTTTTAGAAATGAGGCCCTTATCAGAGATACTGGTTGTAAAAATTCTTTCCCAGTTTTCTGTTTCCCTCCTAATCTTGTTTGCATGGGCTTTGTGCAAAAAACAAAAAACAAAATTTAATTTAATATAATCAAAATTATCCATTTTGCATTTCATAATATTCTCTATCTCTTGTTTGGTCACAAATTCTTTTGTTATCCATAAATCTGACAGGTAAACTATTCTTTGCTTTCTCAGTTTACTTATAGTATGAGCCTTTACATCTAAGTTGTATACCCATTTTGACTTTATTTTGGTATATGGTATAAGATTTTAGTCTATGCCTAGTTTCTGCCATACTAGTTTCCAGTTTTCCCTGTAGTTTTTGTCAAATAGTGAGTTCTTTTCCCAGAAGCTGCGGTCATCCATTACCTTTTATGTAACTTTTATTGCTTTTTAATGATGTTTTCACTTAAAACACTGCAGGCATAATATATACTGTTTTTCTGGTGTCTGCTTTCTTCCCTTTGTATCATTTCATTTGAGTCTTCCCATATTTGTTGGACTATATAGTTAACTCTTCTTATGATGCAGCAATATAGTAAGACAGTATTCCTTAATATGAAAAAGATACAATTTGTCTACTATTTCCCAACCGTTGGGCACAAAGTTTGTTTTCATTTTTTTCTATCACCAATGAGGAAGGTGTGATTGTGTTTTTTTGATAGATCTTGGTCCCTTGAGGAACCAGTTACATTCTAGGTTGTCATCTTCTCTTAAGTTATTTTATCTACTTATATCACCAGTTTTACTCTCCTAAGTCTTAGCTATGAATCACTCCACCCATCTACTGTCTGTTGTGCTGTTAGAAGAAGGTGGAGAACATCATGAAACTCTATCAACTGGCTCCTGCAAATTTAAACTGCAAATTTATGTTGCATGATCTCAACAGAGCCTGCAGAGCTAATCATTACATCTCCCTAATAGATCTCTATCCCAATTGCCACATTAGCTCTTTCAATCCTTTTCATCTTTTCCTTAAACCTTCCATTGCTAACATTTTCTTCTCACAGGACATACCCTTTAAGACCTCCAGGTCCACATGTGCACTGACTCCTTGTGGACCTGCCATTATGCCAAAGAATTATGCTCCCTTAGAAAGAGAGCACAATTTGGTGGAAAGAATATTGGCGTTGTGGTCAGAAGAGCTGAGTTCAAATCCTGATTCTGTCACTTAGTATACATGTGATCACAGGCAAGTCATTTAACTTTTCTGATCTTTAGTTCATCCATAACAGGAAGAGGTTGGACTGGATGGTCTCTGAATTCCTTCCAGTTCTAATCCTGTGATCCTATGATTTGCCTTTTTAAATTTATATTCACTTTGAGTCTTCTCATCCAATCTAAACATCTATAGTTTTTTTCAACTGATCCTCATATGACATGGACTGAAAGCCTTTTACCATGATTGTTTGTCTTCTCTGGATACTTAAAGTTATAAATGTCCTTTCTAAACTATGATGATCTCTGCTAAAATGATACTCCTTCAACTGTCACATAAGGAAGAAGGTACATTTTCTTTTCACCACTTTAGGACCAAACTTTTTCATTGTAATTATAAAACATTTAATTTCACTTTATTGTTCTTTTGGTTTGCATTAGAGTAATAATTTTGTTTACTGCTTTCCTGTGTCAAAAAATACTCTACTGTTCTTCCTTTTCCCTTTCAATAATTATTTATAACATTTGAACCAATTTCTAAATTTCCATTTAGACTCTTACCTTTTTTTTCTTGTTAATTTTTTGGTTAGTTTTGTCTAGCTCTAAAAGAATGTATGAGGTCCACTACTATCAAGGTTTTACTGTCTATTTCTCTCTGTAACTTATTAGCTTCTCTTATAAGTATTTTGATGCTATAATTTTCAATATAGCATTCCTATCAAAAAAAACCTGAGATGAATAGAATAACTGAACCTCAAACATAAGACTCAAGAGATATATAAAAGAGTAAATGTGAAAGATACATCATGAAAGACTGAAAATTTAACTGCTCGTATTCTCATGTGGACAGATAGTACATGTAACTCTTAAGAAGTTTATCATTATCAGGGCAGTTAAAAGAAGTCTATATAGACAGAAATCATAGATGTGACTTGATTATGTTGTAATGATCTCAAAAAATGGAGAAGTGAGAAAAAGGAATGCACTGGGAGAAGGAGAGAGAAGAATAGGAGGAATTATCTCACATAAAAGAGGCTTGCAATGAAGAAATTTTAGAGTATAGGAAGAAACGATGGTCTGGGAACTCTTGAATCTCATTCTCATATGAACTGATTCAAAGAGATAACATACACACACTTAGTTGGGTATAAAATCTATCTTATTCAATGTGAAAGTATGGGGGGAGGGGATGAAATAAAAAGGAGGGTGATAAGAGGGAGGCTGTAGTCAGAAGCAAAAAAGACTCTGAGGAGGGGCAGGGTTAAAAAAAGAAAAGGATAAACAGAAGAAAATGGGATGGAGGGATACACACATAAATCATAACTGGGAACATGAATGGAATTAACTCAACCATGAAGTAGAAGCAGATAGCAGAATGGATTAGAAACCAGAACCCAAGAATATGTTGTTTACAAGGAACTCACTTGAAACAGAAAGACCCACAGAGTTAAAGTAATGAGCTGGAGCAGAATCTATTATGCTTCAGCTAAAGTAAAAAAGGAGGGGTAACAATTATTACCTCAGACAAAGAAAAAACAAAAATAGACTTAATTAAAAGACATTCAGGGAAACTACATCAAGAAACAATAAAACAAAGTCAAAAGAATAAAAAAATGGAAGAAAATATGAAATATTTGAGCAGAAAAGCATCTGAACTTGAAAATAGATCAAGGAGATATAATTTAAGCATTATTGGACTGCTTGAAAGTCATAATCAAAGGAAAAACCTAGACACCATATTTTAAGAAATTGTAAAATAAACTGTCTCAGTATCTTAGAAGAGGGGAAATAGAAATTCAAAGAATCCAGCAATCACCTCATTAAAGAGATCCCAAAATGAAAACCACCATGAATATTGTAGCCAAAATCCCGAACTCCCAGATCAAGTACAGAATACTTCAAGTAGCCAGAAAGAAAACACATAAATATAATGGCATAGTCAGGATCACACAGGATTTAGCAGATAAAAGAGTTAAAAGAGTTAAAAGAGCAGAAGAAATAGAACAATATGATGATATACAAAGAAAATTCTATAGTAGCAACAAAAGATTTAGTTGCAAATATTTAACAACTTCAGAAAAATTGCTAGATTCAAACTAGACATTAAATTACCAACAAAACCAAGCAAGAAGTAATAGAAAGTGCAATTCCATATAAATGAATGGAATACAGTGTAAAATACCTAGAGATCTACTTGCCAACGCACTCAGGAAATATATAAAAATAATTACAAAACATTTTTCACATAGAAACCTAAATTAAAGAAATATTCATTACTTACAAGTAGGCTGAGCCACTACAATTCAAGTGATAATTCTACCAAAATTAATTTACTTACTCAGTGGCATATCAATCAAATTGCTAAAGAATTATTTTATAGAGCTAGAAAAAAATCAAAACAAAATTCATCTGGAAGAACAAAAGATCAAGAATATTAAGGGAATCAATGAACAAAAGGTGAAGGAAGTTGACCTAGCAATACAAGATTTCAAATGACATTACAAAGTAGCAATAATCAAAACAGTATGGCATTGGTTAAGAAATAGAGTGATGGATCAATGGAATCGATTAGATACACTGGAGGCAGTAATAAATGGCCATAGTAATTTACTGTTTGATGAACCCAAAGATCTAAATTTTAGGTAAGAACTCACCATTTGACAAAAATTGTTGGGAAAACTGGAAAGCGGTCTGGGAGAAACTAAATATTGACTAACTCTTCACACCACATAGAAGATAAGGTCAAAATGGGTATATGATTATTCAGAAAAGGTGATATCCTAAGAAAATTAGGGGAGCATGGAAAATTTTACTTGCCACAGATATGAATAAGGGGAAGTTTTATGACTAAATAAGAATTAGCAAGCATCATGGGAAGAAAAATGGATAATTTTGATTGCATGAAATTAACAATTTTTACGGAAACAAAACTAATGTAGCAAAAATTAGGAGGAAACTGGGAAACAAGGAAAAAATGCAGCATGTTTGCTTGATAAAGAAATTATTTCTCAAATATATAGAGAACAGAGATGAATTTGTAAAAAAAAAATGCGAACCATTCCCCAATTGATAATGAGTCAAAGTATATGAACAGGCAGCTTTCAGAATAATAAATCAAAGCTATCAATAGTCATATAAAATGCCTTAATTCACTATTGATAATAAAAATGCAAATTAAAACAACCAAAGTACCATTTCACACCTATCAAATTGTCTAAAATGATAGAAAAGGAAAAGGACAAATGCTGGAGGAGATTTGGAAAAACTGGTAAATTGATGTATTGTTGGTGGAGTTGTGAACTGATCCAACCATTCTGGAGAATAATTTGGAATTATGTCCAAAGGGCTTTAAAACTGCACATGCCCTTTGATCCTATAACAGTGCTATTAGGTTTGTATCTCTAAAAGATCAAAGAAAATGGAAAAGGATCTATTTGTACAAAAATATTTATAGCATCTCTTTTTGTGGTGGCAAATTATAGGAAACTGAGGGGATGTCCGTCAATTAGGGAATGACTAAGCAAGTTGTGGTATATGATTGTAATGGATTACCATTGTTTCCTAAAAAATAATGAGCAGGTAGATTTCAGAAAAACTTGGAAAGACTTACATGAACTAATGCTTAGTGAAGTGAGCAGAACCAGGAGAATATTGTACATAGTAAGAACAATATTGTAAGGAAGATCAACTGTGAGAGACTTAGCTACTCTGATCTCTAAGACAATGATCCAAGAAAATGAATTCCAAAGGATTCATGATGAAAAATCTGTCTGCCTTCAGAGGAAGAACTGATGAACTCTGAGTGCTGATTGATACATACTTTTAAAAACTTTATTTTTCTTGTTTTCATGGGTTTGTTTTCTTTTGCAGCATGGCTAATGTAGAATTATGTTTTGTATGACTTCATGTGTATGATTAATATATTGCTTGCCTTCTCAACGGATGGGAGAGGGGTTAGAAGAAAGGAGAAATTTGCAACTCAAAATTTAAAAAGGAATGTTATAATAAAGTATATTTTACAAAAATTAAAAAAGAAAATAAGTGAAAGAGGGCCATTAGGAGAGGTGACAATGTGTTGGGGGAAATGGTAAAGTATATATGCGCACACATATGTATATATATGTATAAATATGCACATATACATATATATTTACACACATATATGTATATAAAATATATGATAATCTACCTAAGGAAGATTATATGATGATATGATATAATATCATAGATAGATAGGTGAATGGATGTGTGTATCTGTATGCATATATGTGTATGATCTTTGAAAAACCTTTGCAATTAATCCCTCTGAAAAGTGCTTCTAGGCTATGAGCTTCTTCATGGAAGGCTTCATGTCCTTGTTTCTCAGGCTGTAAATAACAGGGTTCAGGGTTGGTGGCACCATAGTATACAACACAGACAACAATAGATCCACAATTGTATCAGAGTCCAAAGGTGGTTTTAGATAAGCCATGGCTCCAGTTGTCACAAAGACTGTAAGAATGATGAGATGGGGCAGACAAGTGGAGAAGGCTTTTGACTGACCCTCTGTGGTTGGAATCTTTATCACAGCTGAGAAGATTTGGCTATAAGAGACAGCTATAAAGATACAGCAGAGAATTACTAAAACACTCCCAATAGCTATAGTCACATCAACTGCAACGTATGTCTTAGAGCAGGCAATCCTGAATAAGGAATTGACATCACAGAAGAATTGGCAGATCTCTTTGGAGCCACAGAAAGGCAAGGAGAATGTGCTAACTGCATACATTAGACCAATTATACCTCCAGTAAGCCAGGAAGCAACTGCCATCTTCATGCAAGACTCATATTTCATTATCATTTCATAGTGCAAGGGCTGGCAGATGGCCACATAGCGGTCATAGAACATAGCTGTGAGGATAAAAACCTCTGATGCTGCAAATAAAATCCCTAAAAAGACCTGTGTTGCACATCCTAAGTAAGAAATAGAGTAACTATGGCTGAGAGAATTTGCTATAGATTTGGGGACAGTAACAGTAATGAAACAAAGATCTAAAAAGGATAGGTTCTTCAGGAAGAAGTACATGGGGGTGTGAAGGTGCACATCCACAGAGATGAGGATAAAGATGAGCATGTTCCCCATCAGTGCCACCAAGTAGATCAGTAAGAAGAGCATGATATGTAAAACCTGTAGCTCCCAGGTATTTGAAAAGCTCATGAGCAGGAATCCTGTGATCATGGTGAGGTTGGCCATACTCTGTTAGGTTCACTTGAATGTCTGCATAAAGAAAAGTAATAGATGTCAATGGATGAGGAGAATACTTATTGTGTTGAATGTAAAGACACCTGAGTTCTAGTTCTGAATTTCCCAATGTGTGAGCTTGGGCAAATCACACTCTCTGTCAGCCTTAGTGTTTTTCATTTGTTAAATAGGGAGATTGGACTTTTATCTTTGTTTTCTTCAAATTCCCAAGGAGCATATGAGTCTCTGAATAAAATTCTCACATTGAAAAAGATTATAATAAAACAGTGTCTTGACAAATGTAGGTTTATTGTTTTTTTTTTGGGGGGGCTAGGCGATGAGGTTAAGTGATTTGCCTAGGGTCACACAGCCACATGTAGGTTTTAAAAGATTATAACACTAATTCATCATGGGAGCTTTCAGGTGAAGATGGCAAGATGGTGAAGGAAGAAATAATCAAAATTATGGTAGTTAATAATAGCTATCATTTAAATAACTCTTTGAGGTTTGCAAAATGATTCATAAATACTGTATTATTTTATCCTAACAACAACCCTGGGAGGTAGGTGGTATTATTACACCCATTTTAACAAATGCAGAAACTTAGATAGATAGAGCTTAAGAGAAGACTTGCTCAGGATAACAGATAATAATTTCCCGAGTGTGGCTTTGAACTCAAGTCTTCCTGACTCCCAGTCTGGCATTTTGTAAACTGTGCCACCATGACAGTAGCATTCACATAGTGTTTTAATGCTTTCAAAGCACTCTATGCATATTTAATTTTATCTTTACAACAATCTTGGGAAGTAGTTACTATTCTTACCCACATTTTAAGGTATAGAAACTGAATAAGACAGCATAAGTGACTTGGTTGGAATAACACACAGAAGATGTGTCTGAGTTCACATTTGAACTCTGCTCTTCCTAACTGCTCATCAAGGGCTCTGTCCTTTGGATTTCTGAGCTAAAAGTAGTTCAAGTGGCATTATGACCATTTTTAAAGATAATTTAACCAGGATCAGATAAATTATGTGATTTTTGGAGGCAGAATCAAGAGCATGGAGAGTGAGCAATAACCCGGCTGAGCCCTCTCAACATTCCCCTCCAAAGAACTTTAAAACAACCCCTCAAATTAAATTCTGAAGTGGCAGAGTCAGTGAAAAGTCAGAGAGAAACATTTTTCCAGAGTAAGACAATTCAGGAGGTTAGCAGGAGAGGTCCATGACACAGGGATGCAGGGGTGGGAGTTGGCCTGAAACATGGCAGGAGCACCAGCAATGGGACCTGGGGGCAGGAGCAGCAGCAGCAACAACAACAACAGCAGCAAAAGCTTTGGGAGCTTTCAGCCCAGACACAGTAAAGGGATTGAACAATTAGTCAGAAAGTGATTACCAAGGACCCTTTGCTGGCACTGGGTACAGCTGGCTCTGATTAGTAACTCTATTGCCCAAGGCAGTTCTGAGTTGCAGTTCTAGGGTGGAGGTCACAAGGGAATGGGGGCTCTGACCTCAGATATGAGGCAGAAAGGAGTAAGTAATACTTCTGGCTACAGGAGAACAGGGGCCTTGGTCATAGTTTCAGGGCCAAGCTAGCTCTTGCAGCTGCAGGGCACCAAGGACACTTCTGAATAAAGACAAAAGCACAGACCAGGAGAGCATGACCATTGTTCTCCCCAGATCAAGCCACCTTGGATGCACTGAAAACTTTAAGACCCCCAGAATTAGCTCTGAAAACAGTGTCATAAAAAGCCTGGAGCTTGGGAAAGTCTTCTCTAACCCCAGGTGAACAGAGACCAATTGTATTTAAGATCAAGTTCAAAGTCAAGAAAGAGGCTAGAAAAAAAGAGTAAACAATAAAAAGTTGACCATAAAATGTTATTTCAGTGGCAGGGAAGATCAAGACAAACTCAGAAGAAAACATCTTGAAAACCCCTGAAACCAAAACTTCAAAGAAAAATACAAATTGAACCCATGCTCATCAAGAATTCCTGGAAGACTTAAAGAAAGAGATGAGTGGTAGAGGAAAAATTGGGAAAAGAAATGACAGTGATGCAATGAAAATGAAAAGATAATTAACAACTTGGTAAAATAGGCACAAAAAGCATCAGTGAAAGTAGCATCTTCAAAAACAAAATTGACCTAATGGAAATAGAGGGACAAGAATTCGCTGAAGAAAAGAACTTAAAATGCACAATTGACTAAATGGAAAAAGACTTACAAAAGCTCACTAAAGAAAATAACTCCTTAAAAATTAGAATTATCAAGTAGAAGCTAATGACACCATGAGACATCGAGAAACAATAAAACGAAGTCAAAAGAATGAAAAAAGAAGAAAATGTGAAATATCTCATTGGAAACAGAACTGACCTGGAAAATACATGAAGGAGAGATAGTTTAAGAATTATTGGACTACAGAAAGCAGTACTTTAAATAAAAAGAATCTAGATGTAAAATTTTAAGAAATTATAAAGGTAAACTGCCTAATTTCTTAGAGGCAGAGAACCTGTAGCCTTGAGGCCCAGCATCTGCCCAACATGGCATGCCCTCAGTAGAGAAGGTGCTGTGCTTTATAAGCAAAGCAGAATTGAAGTAGCACAAAAGACATGTGAGATGTGCAAATTTAGAGAATCCACCCCAAATGCTTATATGGACTATTTGTGCTGACCTGTGGTAGAGCATTCTGAGCTCTATTGGTCTGATCAGCCACAATCAGACATACTGTAACTTGATTCTAACATATTGATGTCATTTTGGTCCTCTTCAAAAATGAAGGACCACAACAATTTCCTGAACATTTTGCACATCTTTTCCCTGCTCTTCACTCACTCAAACACAACCCTATTTCATATTCTTATCGCCTATCATTCCTAGATTGTTATTACAGTAACTTCTTAATTGATGTCCCTGACTCATATCTCTCCTCTATTCTTCACACAGCTTCCAAAAGATTTTTCCTAAAGCACAAACATGAGTACATCACTCCCCTACTTGATAAACTGCAGGGCTTTGCCAATACTTCCAATCTCAAATATAAACTTCTGTTTTGAAAATAGTTTACAATATTTATTTTAATTTTTTCCTGTTTTTAATACATTTTTATTTATTTTTACTTTTCAACATTCACTTCCATAAGATTTCTAGTTCCAAATTTCCTCCCCATCTCTCCCCTTCCCCACCCCAACATGGTCTGTAAGTTGATATAGGTTCGACGTATAGATTCATATTAAACCTATTTTCACATTAGTCATGTTGTAAAGAAGAATTAGTACCAATGGGAAAAAAATCACAAGAAAGAAGAAACAAAAAAAGAGAAAGCAAATAATACACTTTGATCTGCATTCAGACTCCATAGTTCTTTCTCTAGATGTGGACAGCATTTTCCATCAAGAGTCTTTTGGAGCTGTCTGAGATCCTTGTATTGCTGATAAGAGATAAGTCTAACAAAGTTAGTCATTGCACAATGTGCCTGTTATTGTGTACAATGTTCTTCTGGTTCTGCTTACTTTGCTCAGCAGCAGATCATTTAAGTCTTTCCAGGTTTTTCTGAAGTCCACCTACTCATCATTTCTTATAGCACAATAGTATTCCATTACATTCATATACCACGGATTACAATGTTTATTACCAGGGAGATTGCATAGCTCTCTCCTGCAAGACACACAACCCAGATAAATTGGCCTTTTTGTTTTTCCCATCTTTGTGCCTCTGTTTCTCCTTGTTTCCCCTGTCTGGAATGTATTTCTTTCTCACCAAAGTATCTCAGAATCACTAGTTCTTCAAATCTCAACTCAATTGTCACCTACTACATAAGATTTTTTTTTTGATTTGCTCAAATTATTGGACTTTCCTATGAAATCATCTTCCATCTATTGTGTATTCTTTTTTCATATATCTATATATGCAAATTATATATTCTTCAACTCAATTGTAAGGTCTGTGAAGGATTATATTCAGGTTTATTTGTTTGCTTTATATCTCCTAAACATGTTATAGTGTTTGACCCACTGTAGGAGCTTAATAAAAGTTTCTTGACTGATTTAATGATTAGGCTTTCAGAAATTATTCAGGTTGAAAGTTCTAAGAGGCTTTGGGAATATCATTATGTCCCAGAACATAGCTCCAAAATGCCTGAAGTGTTTAACTACACTGTTCTATGCTGCTTTGAAATTTTAACATCAAGAATAAAGTTTATTTAGCTATGCTTTTTTTAAATACTTAGTTGAAATAACATGTGGGAGTTAATGTCTTGATGGAATGTATAAAAAAAGGATGTCTGATTTTGAAACTGGGGACACCATAAAGAAAGTTGGTTATGATTGAGTAAGGTGGTAATTGAGGGGAGAAGAGTCAGCATTGAGTTCTGACTGGTAACAAGAGAGCATATGAGGCATTTGGGCTCTGAAAGACTAAAGAAAAGAGGGTCCCCAATCTTTAGGAGATAATCTAATAAATGTAATTACTTACCTAAAGGAACCTTCACTTTCTCTTCAAATTTCCCTCCAGCTGATTTTCTACTTCAGGACCTACTGTGAGTCACAGATTTAAGTTGTTACAAACACCCTCTGCATGTGTTCACATTGTCTTTTATATTTCTGGTCACCTCAGATAGATGGTAACAAAATTTTTTCTTAACTACACATTGATGCAATTATAGCATGATATCAGAAAACAGAAGTTCGTACCTTTTAATCTTTTTATGTCTTCAATCCATTGCTTAAGTATTGGACTATCAGTTCTCCAATGATGCGTTTACAGGGTTTTGTGAATATGGAATAATTTTTGAAAAGTAGAGGAGATTCATATACCCAGTGGTGACATGAAAATGCAAAAAAAAATGTGCTTTTGCATCTTTTAATTCTAGGTTCTAGTATAATTCTGCCATATCCTGACTCACTGTGAGTACACTGAGGTAGAAAACCCTGGTGTCTACTTAGCTCTGATTATAACTTCTCCACTTTGCAGTATTTAAAGTGTTAGGAAAAATAAAGTTAGTTAAAATCCAGTCACTTCTTCTAGAGATACTGAAATATTTGCCAAATTTTACATCATTTCACTTTTCTTGAGAGTTGCAAGTTCTCTAATTTATGTGGGATTCTCTGAGGACAATAGAATGGGAATTCTCCTGAGTATTACTATAACCATTGTGTCATGACTCCTAAATCCCTGAACAACTCAGGCCCAAGAATGAAGAGCCAGCATATCAGCTTTTCTCCTGGGAAGGGAGCAGGAAAGAGACTTAAGGATTCTGATCCCCCAATCCTATGACTCATCCTGCTAACTACATAAATTTCCAACTGTCCATTGGATCACCTTTACAATTATCTTTAATTCACAGAATGAAAGGTCATATTCCACAGAGGAATATAAATTAATGTGCTACCCTTCCCCAAATCTTGAACCAAACTAATGAATAAGTGTATTATATTCTCCTGAAACTCTTAGAAAAAGCACAACAGGTGATTCCCTCCACTCTTTCATTTATTAAAAGAAAGGGAGTATACTTTATGTATAACAAGCTGGCAAAAAAATGTCTTTATATTCCTAGTGCCCAGCATAGTGCCTGATTTGACATCTATGGAAGCATAGGAAAAAGTCAGACTTTATTCACTTCACTGCTTTTGATAGACATATCGACATTAGCATATGTCTTGCTAATTGAAGACTCCCTTCCCCCTAAAATCCCCAAGCACTCATTACTGTAGCCTTTCTTTGTGCCAGCTTTGTGATCAATTTATTCAATTTCTCATTACTTTTCTCATTTTGTTTAGGTCACTTGTAGCATACTGTTAAAAAAAAATTCTTGCTGCAATGATCTCCATAGATCTTTAGTCAAACACTACAATATTTCCCCCTCCTATTTCCTTGATTTCCTTTCTTGAATATAGCTTCTTAATGCAACCTGATCATTATCCTCCACCTACTTTCAATCCTGTTCATTTTTTTTTGGCTAGGCAATGGGGTTGAGTAACTTGCCCAGGGTCACACAGCCAGTAAGTGTCAAGTGTCTAAGGATGGATTTGAACACAGCTCCTCCTGATTCCAGGGCCAATGCTTTATCCACTGCACCTCCCACCTGCCCCCATCCTGCTCTTTTTTAAAAAATTTCCCCATCCATAGCAATGTTCTAGTCATACATTTTGTGCTACAAAGCTTCAGAGATATATATTTGCTCAAATTTTATGCCTATAGTCCAGGTGTGCTGGCAAATATTTAAAATTGACTTCCTGGAGAATAAATATACATGTAGCACACTTTTAAGTGAACATTAACATTTTCTCTATCAAATTCTTAAGTTGAGATAATCAACAACTTATAAATCAAGTCCTGATTTGTAGTTTTGCTGATTTCCAAGATATAAATTGTTATGCTGAAAATTTAATAACTGACTCCAATGAACTATTGTAAGCTGGCTCCAACAATACCCTCCTTCTATTGCATCTGTTCTCCCCTACACTTTGAGCATTCGTGTGTAGCCTTGTTATTCTTTTCCTGGACTTTTCTTGAGATTTTAGTCAGCGTTTGGGTAGGAGTTCAACTGCTATCCTCCTTCAGTGAATTTATTCATACTTAGTGGAATTTATCTCAGTGGACATGGATTGGAAATTTTTTCTCCTTCATTATCCCATTCAATTTAAAGGCTCTGTGTTTATATTTGCAAGATATAAAGCATATCTTTATCAACTTTTTTTTATCTTCACTCTATTCCTAGCCAGGAACCATTCTTATATATTATGTAATCATGCAGAAATATAACCCCAATCTCTGTTACCATCTTATTTGTTCATTTATGCCCTCTCTCTTTCTGACCAACTACCACTAATTGCCAGATAAGTATAAAAGCTGTGGGTATGGTAGCACTTCCTAAATTACATTTCTTTCTTCCAGTCTAGTTCTCACTATTGAACTCCAGTGGAGTTGGGGCAAGCCATTCCTACCAACTTCTACATACAAAGTTTTAAATCCAGGCTACTTGAACCAATAGAATACCATGAGGGAGAGACAAGAGACAGCAAATGCTAGGCAAGTCTAGCTCCCACATAGTGTTGGCCGCCATCTTTACTAGGATCCTGATTGAGATAGCCAATGGCCCTGAATCTAAGAGCCTTGGGAATAGCAGTGTCACACAAGCCATTGGACATGCTTCCAGACCAGCCCTTACAGCCACTATTGATGGAAAAATCACTGGGGAGCCCACCATCCTCCCCATCACCAAATAGCTCACAATATATTGATAACAACAGGTAAATAGACAGAAGAGCCTCGGGAATGCAGCAACTCCCAGACCACAGATTTTACTTCTAGCCCAGATCCTGCAGTCATATTTTTGAAGTGGGTTCCTGTGGCAAAAGGGCCAAAAGTTTCTGTCAACTGCCAGCTATCACCTATAGGGCTGGCAAATCAACTTAGCTAAAATATCAAGTCTCTTTGAGTAGGGTGTGTAAACCAGTTAGGTCAAACCATACCCACCACCACATTGACCATTATCTCCTCTCAGATCCTATGGATTATGAATCTTGGGAATAGTAGTCATTTCAGCACAGTAACTTTAACCATTATCCTGGGAAACAACCCCTTTGAAGATGCAGCCTGGGAACTTCTCCTTAAAATGCTATAGCCTCAGCTGCTGAAGACTCAGAAAAGAAAGTTCTTGCCACTTATGTCATCGGCACTTCTAAATGGTTTGATATCAGAAACTGCTATCATTTTATCAGTGGATGTGACTTTAAAGGGAAGGCACTAATATCAGTTTTGCTGCTGCACCCTAAAATCTGTAGGATCTTTTAGTCTGACCTACAGTAGAAACCTTTCATATGTGTCTTCCTCATTAGAATGTGAGCTCTTTAATTTTCTATTTTATCTATTGCTTAACAAAGCTTTGTGCTTAGTAAGCACGTAATAAATGCTTCATTTACTCATTAATTCATTTACACATTGAATAGTTCCTTTTTGCTTAGAGACAACACCACTTCTTCCCCTATGAGCTTCAAAGTTTCAATATTTTGTAATGAATGGCAAGGCTTTTAACTTTCTTCTGGTGATTTTATTTATGTCCATGTGAATGAAAAGAAATAGACAGTATTCACCCACTTTAAGTCTTGGGAAGCTTTTATATGTCTTTAAGCATATACACTAAGAAGAAAATAGTCTATCTTTTGTTGGTACCAGGTCAACAAATAGCTGGCTCAGTACCTTTTAGCGTGATCATAAATATACCAACCACCTCTACTGTTTTCATTCTTCTTCTGATTCTTATTAGGATCCCTGATAACTTGGAGTATAGAGAGAAAGTCTTTGATCTTCTCTTCTAAGAGTGTATGTCCTAAATGGATTACAGTTGCAGCTAGCAGCATTACAGGTTAAATGTATTATGGATACTGTTAGGAATGAGAAACTCATAAGTATTCTTGTTAAGTCAAGAATGATGTGAGCTAACAGCCATCTCTCTTTTGGTTGAACATTTATATATCTTGCTCCTTTGGCCACATATGCCTCCATATATCCTGAATGTTTCAACTAACTCCCTCTTTAAGCAATTTCAGTAAGACACATAAACAACTTGAGAATCAAGCCTCTCATTGGACTTCAATGCATATACACTGCTTGCTTGCTGTCTTAGCAATGTACTAACTGTGAGGGGCTCCTGTAAGTAAGTCCCCTGATAAAATTTGGCTTAATCACCCTGACTTTGTGTGCCTCTTTCTTCTGAATTCCTGTATCACAGGCAGCTAGTCTGAAAAATTGGTTTAATTAGTAGAATTTCTAGTAAATGGACAGAGGAAGGGAGGAAAGTACTGGGGAGATCCCTGGATGGCTGTCCACAGGAATGTGGGTCCCAATGGCTTAATTAATAGATTCAGGTGGGTCACCTAGAGAGTGGGGGGAAGTCCTAAAGAAGCTACAAGTGTTGAGTTAACTGAGATATATTTGTATGCTGGTGGCAATTAGACTAGGGTAGCAATAGTTAATTGTAGTAATAATAAATTGCTTTGTGCAGTGTCACTGAGCAATAGTTAGCTGTTGAAGCTCAAGTGTATAAACTGGAAAAAACTTCTAGGGCTAGGATGAGATATGTGAACTGCTGCCTCCCAGTTAATGAAGGATATGGTTGAAAAGACTGAAAGAGGAGAAAAACACATACTGTATTATATTATATGAGGGCTTGAGGACATCAAATACCAAAAGTTAAGATTGGAGCAGTTGTTAACAGCAAAGAATTGGGACCTGGAGACATGGCCACAGAGGAAATGGAATCAGGTAAGGAGTGGGAGGTAACATCTGAATTTAAGGGAGAGATAGAATATGTGGACCCTTTCCGATTATACCAACTTAGAACAGTATTAGATAGCCGGATAAAGCAGAAGTATATGAGGAATGAAAATAGTCCACCTCCCCCAACACAAAATATTATGAGCCACAGAGGTTATGCAAGAGGAGTGTTAATGAATTTAGTAGCTAGATTCCTTTTTTTAAAAATTTTAATTGATTTTGAATTATCAACAATCACTTCCATAAGATTTTAAGTTTAAAATTTTTCTCCCCCTCCTTCCCTTCCTTCCTCCCCAAGGTGGTACACAATCTGATATAGGCTATACATATACATTCCTATTAAACATATTTCCACATTAGTGATGTTGTAAGAATTAGAACTAATAGGAGGAACCACCAGAAAGAGGAAACAAGGCACAATGGAAGTAAAAATAGCAAATAGTGTGCTTTGATCTGCATTCAGACTCCATAGTTCTTTCTTTGGATGTGGATATCATTTTCCATCATGAGGCCTTTGGAGATGTCTTAGATCCTTGAATTGCTGAGAAGAACTAACTCTACCAATATTAGTCATCACACAAAGTAGCTGTTACTTTGTACAACATTATTCTGGTTTGGCTCACTTCACTCAGCACCAGACCATACTTGTCTTTCCAGGTTTTTCTGAAGTCAGCGTGTTCATCATTCTTATAGCACAATAGTATTCCATTACATTCATATGCCACAACTTGTTCAGCTATTCCCAAATTGATGGGCATCCTCTCAATTTCCAATCCTTTGCCATCACAAAAAAGCTGCTATAAATATTTTTGTACATGTGGGTTCTTTTCCCATTTGTAGAGCTCTCTGGGATATAGCCCTAGAAGTGGTATTGCTGGGTCAAAGGGTATGAACATTTTCATAGCCCTTTGGACGTAGTTCCAAATTGCTCTCCAGAATGGTTGGATCATTACACAACTCAACCAATACTGCATTAGTGTTACAATTTTCCCACATCTTCTCCAACATTTATCATTTTCCTGTTTTGTCATGTTGGCCAATCTGATAGGTGTGATGAGGTACCTCAGGGTTGTTTTGATTTGCATTTCTCCAATCAATAGTGATTTAGAGCATTTTTTCATATGACTATAGATGGCTTTAATTTCTTCATCTGAAAACTGCCTGTTCATACCTTTTGAGCATTTATCAATTGGGGAATGACATGTGTTCTTATAAATTTGCCTTAATTGTCTATATATTTTAGAAATAAGGCTCTCATCAGAGACTCTGGTTGTAAAAATTCTTTCCCAATTTTCTACTTTCCTTCTAATCTTAGTTGCATTGGCTTTCTTTGTGCAAAAACCTTTCAATTTAATGTTAAATTATCCATTTTGCATTTCATATTGTTCTCTATCTCTTGTTTGGTTATGAATTCTTCTGTTCTCCATAAATCTGATATGTAAACTATTCATTGCTCTCCCAGTTTCCTTATACTATCAGCTTTTATATCTAAATCAAGAACCCATTTTAATTTTGTTTTGATATATGGTGTGAGATTTTGGTGTATGCCTAGTTAATGCCATACTCTTTTCCAGTTTTCCCAGCAGTTTTTGTCAGAATGAGTTCTTATCCCAGAAGCTGGGATCTTGGGGTTTATCAAACAGTAGATTACTACAGTCACTGACTATTATGCCTAGCATACCTAAACTGTTCCATTGATCCACCTCTCCATTTCTTGGCCAGTACCAAGTGGTTTTGATGATTACTGCTTTATAATACAATTTAAGGTCTGGAACAGCTAGGCTACTTCCCCTGCATTTCTTTTCATTAGTTCCTTTGACATTCTGGACTTTTGGTTTTCCAAATGAATCTTATTATTTTTTCTAACTCTATAAAATAATTTCTTGGTAGTTTGATGGGTATGGCAATGAATAAGTAAGTTAGCTTAGGTAGGGCTGTCATTTTTGTTATATTAGCTCGGCCTACCCATGAGCAACTGATGTTTTTCCAATTATTTAGATCTGACTTTATTTGTGTGAAAAGTATTTTGTAATTAGATTCATATAGTTCTGGGTTTGTCTTGGTAGGTAGACTTTAAATATTTTATAATGTCTACAGTAACTTAAATGGAATTTCTCTTTCTATTTCTCATTGTTGGGCTTTGTTGGCAATATATAGAAATGCTGATGATTATGTGGATTTATTTTATAGCCTGCAACTTTGCTAAAGTTGTTTATTATTTCAAGTAGTTGTTAACTGATTCTCTAGGATTCTCTAAGTATATCATCATATCATCTGCAAAGAGTGATAGCTTTGTTTCTTCTTAACTACTCTAATCCCTTCAATTTCTTTTTCTTCTCTTATTCCAAAAGCTAAGGTTTCCAGTATAATATTGAACAACAGTGGTGATAATGGACATCCTTGTTTCACCCCTGATCTTATTGGAAATGGTTCCAGCTTGTCCCCATTACATATGATGCTTGCTGAAGGTTTTAGGTAGATGCTATTTATTATTTTAAGGAAGACTCCATTTATTCCTATGCTCTCTAGTGTTTTTAATAGGAATGGGTGTTGTATTTTATCAAAAGCTTTTTCTGCATCTATTGAAATAATCATGTGGTTTCTGTTAGTTTTGGTGTTGATATGCTCAATTATGCTAATAGTTTTCCTAATATTGAACCAGCCCTGTATTCCTGGTATAAATCCTACCTGGTAATAATGTATTATTCCTATGATAAGTTGCTGTAATCTATTTGCTAGTATTTTGTTTAAAATTTTTGCATCTATATTCATTAGAGAAATTGGTCTATAATTTTCTTTCTCTGTTTTGACTCTTCCTGGTTTAGGTATCAGCACCATATTTGTATCATAAAAAAAATTTGCTAAGACTCCTTCTTCACCTATTTTCCCTAATAGTCTATATAATATTGGAATTAATTGTTCTTTAAATGTTAGACAGAATTCGCTTGTAAATCCATCTGGGCCTGGAGATTTTTTCCTAGGAAGTTCATCAATGGCTTGTTCAGTTTCTTATTCTGAGATGGGGTTATTTAAGTATTTTGCTTCCTTTCTGTTAATCTGGCAATTCATATTTTTGTAAATTTGTATACATTTCACTAAGATTGTGAAATTTATTGCCATACACTTGGGCAAAATAGTTCCTAATTATTGTTTTAATTTCCTCTTCCTTGGTGTTGGCCTCACCCTTTTCATTTTTGATACTGGTAATTTAGTTTTCTTCTTACTTTTTTTAAATTAACTTAACCAAAGATTTATCTATTTTATTGTTTTTTTTCCTAAAAAAACAGCTCTTAGTTTTGTTTATTAGTTCAATTGTTTTTTTAATTTCAATTTTATTAATTTTTTCCTTTGGCTTTCAATATTCTAATTTGGTGTTTAATTGGTGATTTTTAATTTGGTCTTTTTCTAGTTTTTTTAGTTGTATGCTAAATTCGTCGATCTCTTCTTTTTCTATTTTATTCATGTAAGCATTTAGAGATATAAAACTTCCCCTAAGAACTGCCTTCACTGGGTCCCATAAGTTTTGATATGTTGTCTCATCATTGTCATTCTCTTGAATGAAGTTATTGATTGTTTCTATGATTTGTTGTTTGACCCAACCATTTTTAGGGTTAGATTATTTAGTTTCCAATTATTTTTAGTCTGCCTTTCCATGGCCCTTTAATACACATAAGTTTTATAGCATCATGATCTGGAAAGGATGAATTTAATATTTCTGCTTTTCTGCATTGGACTGTGAAGTTTTTATGCCCTAGTACATGGTCAATTTTTGTGTATGTGCCATGTACCGATGAGAAAAAAGCATATTCCTTTCTATCCCCATTCAGTTTTCTCCAGAGGTCTATCATACCTAACTTTTCTAATGTTCTATTCACCTCCTTAACTTCTTTCTTGTTTATTTTGTGGTTGAACTTATCTAGTGCTGGGAGGGGGAGGTTGAGGTCCCCCACTAGTATAGTTTTGCTGTCAATTTCTTCCTGTAATCCCTGAACTTCTCCTCTAAGAATCTGGATGCTATACCATTTGGTGCATATATGTTTAGCAATGATATTACTTCACTGTCTATGGTGCCTTTTAGCAGGATGTAGTTTCCTTCCTTATCTCTTTTGATAATATCTATTTTTGTTTTTGCTTTGTCTGAGATAAGGATTGCTCCCCCCCCTTTTTTTTAACTTCAGTTGAAGCATAATATATTCTGCTCCAGCCTTTTACGTTTACCCTGTATGTGTCATTCTTTTTCAAATGTGTTTCCTATAAACAACATATTGTACTATTATGGTTTTTAATCCATTCTGCTATCTGTTTGCGTTTTATGGGAGAGTTCATCCCATTTACATTCACAGTTATGATTACTGTCTATGTCTTCCTGTCCATCCTTCTCCCCCATTTATGCTTTTCTTTAGCCTTTCTCCTTTTCCTTCCTCACTAGTGTTTTGCTTTTGACCACTGCCTCCCTCAGTCCTACCTCCGTTTTATTAATCTCTTCTCTTTTCTTCCCCTTTACCCTTACTCCTTCTTCCCTGCCTTCAATCCCCCTTTCCTTTTCTTTCCCCTTTTCCCTCCTACTGCCTATGGGGCAAGTTAGATTTCTATACCTAACTGATTATGTTATTCCCTTCTTGAGCCAAATCTGATGAGAATAAGGTTCAGGCAATACTCATCTCCCTCCCTTCTTTCCCTCTGCTGTAGTAAGTTTTTGTGCCTTTTCTTATAATATAATTTACCTTTGTCTGCTTCCTCCTTTCCTTTTCTCTCAGTACATTTTCTTAGATTATATTCATCCACTTTCTTGGATCCATTTAACCTACTTGATTAGATTTTTTTTTTATCATTACATCAAATACAACTTATATACACCTACTTTACGTATACTCCCTTTAACATGGTGTAATAACAATACAGTTTTCAAGAGTTACAAGTGTCATCTTCCCTTATAGGGATAGAAATAGTTTGCCCTTATTAACAACACGTTGGGTCATTCTGTCCCATTTACCTTTTTATGTCTCTCTTAAGTCTTATATTTGAAGATCAAATTTTCTGTTGAGCTTTGGTCTTTTTATCAGGAACATTTGGAAGTCTCCTATTTTGTTGAACATCCATGTCTTCACCTGAAAAAATCATGCTTATTTTTCCCAGGTAGTTTGATTCTTGGGTGTAATCCAAGTTCCTTTGCCTTATGGAATATAGTATTCTATGCCCCCTAATCTTTTAATGTAAAAGCTGCAAGGTCCTGTGCAATCCTGACTGTGGTTCCATGATATTTAAATTGTTTCTTTCTGGCTGCTTGCAGTATATTCTCTTTGACCTGGTAAGTTTGGAATTTGGCTACTACATTCCTTGGCATTTTTAATTTGGGATCTCCTCCAGGAGGTGATCGGTAGATTCTTTCTATGGCTATTTTTACTCTCTGATTCTAGGACCTCGGGGAAGTTTTCATTTATGATTTCTTGAATGATACTGTCAAGGCTCTTTTTTCATTGTGATTTTCAGGTAGACCAATAATTTTTAAATTGTCTCTCCTGGACTGATTTTCTAGGTCATTTGTTTTAATAATGAGGTATTTTATGTTTTCATCTATGTATTCATTCTTTTGTTTTTGTTTGACTGATTCTTGCTCTCTCATAGAGTCATTAGCTTCCATTTGCCCAATCCTAATTTTTTTAACAAATTGTTTTCTTCTATTAGATTTTGTACCTCCTTCCCCATTTGGCCAATTGTATTTTTTAGGGACTTGTTTTCTTCAGTGTACTTTTTTCTAGTTGGCCAGTTGTATTTTTTAGGGACTTGTTTTCTTTAGTGTACTTTTTTGTATTTGCCCAATTGTATTTTTGCAGGACTTGTTTTCTACAGTTAATTTTCTCCTTCTTTTTCCAAGCTATTGACTCTCTTGCATACCTCTCATTTCTTTTCCCATTTTTTCTTCTGCCTGTTTCATTTGATTTTTAAAATCCTTCTTGAGCTCTTCTAAGAAGGCTTTTTGGCCTTCAGACCAGTTCATACTTCCTTTTGAGGTTCCAGATGTGGGTTTGTTGACAATCTTGTCCTCTTCAGAATTTCTGCCTTGATCTTCACTGTTCTCATAATATGAATCTGTGGTATATTTCTTTTTGCTCATGGTGTTTGCTTATTTCATGGCCTTTAAAGAGATTGAGCACTGACCCAAGCTTCTTGTGTTGGGAGCTTAGGGCCTAGTCACTGGCTTTGTGTGCTGGGGGGCCTCCAATGTTGGCAATTGGAGGCTATAGTGTTCTGGCAGCTTACCTGGTGTTGGGCTGGAATCAGCAACACTGGAACTCTAGGGGTAGTAGGGGGTAGTACTGGGTAGTCTGGCCCCTGGAGGTTGCCTGCTTTTCCTTTCCTTTTGTTTTCTTCAGCTCTTTTCAGATGGATGTTGCAGGATGTTTATCTGCCTGGGGCCCCTTGGAGAGCTTCACAGAGTCTTGCTGAATCACTGGGATGCTGCTGTAGAATGCCAAGGCACCTGGCAGTTTTCTGAGCTGGTTTCCACTGGTTCCCCTACCTTTACTGAAGCACCAGGGTTCCTGGTGTTGGCATATGCCTGCTCCATCCCCTAGGTTTCAGGATCTCCTACTGCTATGCTGAGGTGGGGCTTTCTACTAGCTTGCTGGGACACCTCTCATTCTGTATTGCTTCCCTTTCCCCCCAGGGAAAAAGGGGCCTTTCACATTAATCCCTCAAGCTACCTGGACTCCTGTACTGCTGCATCCCATCTTTCTTCTTGTTCAGCTGTTCCAGGGTTTTTCTTGAGGTGATATTTTCTGGGCTTTCAGAGGTTAAGGGAGGGTAAGAGTGACTTATTTCTTACCCTGCCATCTTGGCTCCTGGAATCCAGTAGCCAGATTCTATTAGCAACTGTTGGAGTCCATTCCTGGGTAGATGATTTGGTTATAGAATAGTGTAGCAGATAAAATTAGGTTATTTGAAAAGATGAATAGTGTCACCACACACACAGCCTTATGACAGAGATTGCATTGCACAAGAAAAATTCAATGGAAACACTCTATATTAGAATGGGTTATTACTGCCTCTAGGGATCCTCAGCCATACCTTACTGATAAGCCAGTAGAATGGGCTCCTTGGAGAAGTGTGGCAGAATCCCAGGTTTATATTAGGGAGATGACCAAGCAATTCATTTTATATTCCCCTAAATATCATGGTCCTGATGTAGAACCTTTTACAGCTGGAATGAGGAGCATACTCTTAAAGTTATCTCTTGCTCATTGGAAGGGACCCGTATTGGCTGTTTTAGCTCCCCTCATATAGGGCATCAGCCTTTGACTTAGAAAAAATGTTGGCTGATTTGACCAAAATCCAACATCTAAACCTCATCAGAGTAAGACCCATGCAAGACGAGAAAAATAATTCAGTAGCAAACAGACCAAAGAAGATCAAATAGACCAAATGTGGCTTGATTTGATATAGATTGGGGTATTATGAGAAAAAATAGACAATAACCTAATATAACGTTATTTAAGAAAAGGAAGATGCTGAAACTCCATCAGCAATATACAAAATAGACTCTAACAGACACCCTTGAAGAAATTAAGGCCACACACATGAGGATGGGGACAAATATCTATACCCATCCCTTGATGTCTGGAAGCCACTTGAACCTAAAACAGACTAGGGGTGGGATTAAGAACTCCTAGAATAGAGACTTCTGCTTCTGGGAGCCAAGATGGCAGAGTGAAAAGGTAGTCGCTCTCATTCTCCCCTATCAACCTCTGAAAACCCAGAAAATATCACCCCAGAAGAAATATCCTGGAACACCTGAACTAGAAGAAAGACGAGGAGCAGCAGTGCAACAGCCCAGGAAACAGGTCTCCCAGTACTTCAGTAAAAATAAGGGAGGCAGAACTATAAGGGGCCCCAGGCTGATAAGTACCCTGAAGCATTCATCTCAAAGGAGGTGAAGAAAACAACCTAAAGGCTTCCTAAAGCCCTGGCCTTGCTGGTTCCAACCCAACACCAGGTGAGTTGTCAGAGCCCTGCAGCCTCCAATTGTGAAGAAATCCTGAAGCCCAGGTGGTAGAACTGGCAAACACCAACACCTGCACCTCTGAGTGCCTCAGTGAGGGCAGGGGGAACCGGTGGAAACCAGCTCAGAAAACCACCAGGTGTCTTGGCACTCTACCACAAAGAAATCTCCTGGTGCATTAGAAGAAAGGAGGGAGACAACACTGCAGGGGGCCCCAGGCAGATAAACACCCTGCAGCACCCATCTAAAATGAGTTGAAGAAAGTTAAAGGAAAGGAGAAGCAGGCAACCTAGAATTGCCTGAAAGTTCCAGCCTTGTTGATTCCAGCCCAACACGAGGTAAGCTGCCAGAAACCTACAGCCTCCAATTGCCAGCATAGGAAGCCCCAGCACACAAAGCCAGTGACCAAGACCTAGGCTCCCAACACAAGAAGCGGGTCAGTACCCTCTGTTCCCCAGCAGGAGACTCAATCTCTTTAAAGGCCAGGGAATAAAGAAACACC
The DNA here is from genome assembly GCF_003287225.1 of Phascolarctos cinereus. Classification (NCBI taxonomy): domain Eukaryota; kingdom Metazoa; phylum Chordata; class Mammalia; order Diprotodontia; family Phascolarctidae; genus Phascolarctos; species Phascolarctos cinereus. The sequence continues at coordinate 188,921,486 of NW_027555958.1, forward strand.
ATGAGTAAAAGAAACGTACCATAGATTCATATTATGAGAAGAGTGAAGATCAAGACAGAAATTCGGAAGAGGACAACATTGTCAACAAACCCACATCTGCAACAACAAAGGGAATATGAACTTTTCTGAAGCCAAAAAAGCCTTCTTAGAAGAGCTCAAGAAGGATTTTAATAGTCAAATGAGAGAGGTAGAAGAGTCCTCAAAAATACAATTGGCCAATTGGAAAAAAAACAAGAAGAAAACAAGTCCTAAAAACACAATTGGCCAGTTGAAGAAGGACAAAAACTAACAGAAGAAAACAATCTGTTAAAAACTAGAATTGGACAAATGGAAACTAATGTCTCTATGAGAGAGCAAGAATCAGTCAACAGAAACAAAAAAATGAAAAAAAGATGAAAATAAAATCTCATCAGTGAAAATCGACTCAGGAGAGACAATTTTGGACTACCTGAAAATCATGATGAAAAAAGAGCCTGGACAGTATCTTTCAGGAAATCATAAAGGAAAACTGCCGAAGTCCTAGAACCAGAAGGGAAAATAACCATAGAAAGAATCCACCGATCACCACCTGAAAGAGATCCAAATTGACAAGCCAAGGAATATAATAGCAAAATTCCAAAATTACCAGATGAAAGAGAAGGTGCTGCAAGCAGCCAGAAAGAAACATTTAAATATCATGGAACCACAGTCAGGATTACACAGGACCTTGCAGCTTCTTAAAAGACGGGGCATGGAACATGATTATAAGGCAAAGGAGCTTGGAATGCAGCCAAGGATCAATTACCCAGCAAAAATGAGCATCATTTTTCAAGGGAGGAGGTGGATATTCAATGAAATAGGAGACTTCCAAACTTTCCTGATAAAAAGACCAGAGCTCAACAAAAAATTTGATCTTCAAGTACAGGACTCAAGAAGGACTTAAAAAGGTAAATGGGACAGAAAGATACAATATGTTGTTAATAAGGGGGGCTGTTTAAACCCTACAAGGGAATATGAACTTGCAACCCTTGAGAACTGTATTGTTATTAACATTGTTAAAGGAGTATACATAAAGAGGGTGGATATTAGTTGACTTTGATGTAATGATAAAAAAAATCTAATCAAGTGGGTTAAATGGATCCAAATAAGTGGATCAATCTGATCTTAGAAAATGTACTGAGAAAGGAGGAGGCAGACAAGGGTAAATTACATTACAGGAAAAGACACAAAATCCTATTAGCAGAGGGAAAGGGGGGGGAGCATTGTTTGAACCTTACTCTCATCAGATTTGGCTCAAGAAGGGCATAATATAATCAGGTATAGAAATCTAACTTGCCCTATAGGCAGTAGGAGGGAAAAGGGGAAAGAAAGGGAGGGGGAAAGAAAAGGAGGGGGGGAAGAAAAGGGAGGGAAGCAGCAGTAAGGGGAAGAAAAGGGAAAGGGATAATAAAAGGGGGAGGGACTGAAGGAGGCTGGTCAAAAGCAAAACACTAGTGAAGGGGGAAAGGAAAAAGGAGAAAGAAAAGCATAAAGGGGGAAAAAAGGATGAGAAAAAGACACAGATAGTAATCATAACTGTGAATGTGAATGGGATGAACTCTCCCATAAAACGAAACGGATTGCAGAATGGATTAAAAACCATAATCCTACAATATGTTGTTTACAGGAAACACATTTGAAAAAGAGTGACACATACAGGGTAAAGGTAAAAGGCTGGAGCAGAATATATTATGCGTCAGCTGAAGTAAAAAAAGCAGGGGTAGCAATCCTGATCTCAGACAAAGCAAAAGCAAAAATAGATCTAATCAAAAGAGATAAGGAAGGAAACTACATCCTGCTAAAAGGCACCATAGACAATGAAGTAATATCATTACTAAACATATATGCACCAAATGGTATAGCATCCAAATTCTTACAGGAGAAGTTCAGGGAGTTACAGGAAGAAATAGACAGCAAAACTATACTAGTGGGGGACCTGAACCTCCCCCTCTCGCACTAGATAAGTCTAACCACAAAATAAACAAGAAAGAAGTTAAGGAGGTGAATAGAACATTAGAAAAGTTAGGTATGATAGACCTCTGGAGAAAACTGAATGGGGATAGAAAGGAATATACTTTTTTCTCAGTACATGGCACATACACAAAAATTGACCATGTACTAGGGCATAAAAACCTCACAATCCAATGCAGAAAGGCAGAAATATTAAATGCATCCTTTTCAGATCATGATGCAAAAAATTATATGTAATAAAGGGCCATGGAAAGATAGACTAAAAAATAATTGGAAACTAAATAATCTAATCCTAAAAAATGATTGGGTCAAACAACAAATCATAGAAACAATCAATAATTTCATTCAAGAGAATGACAATAATGAGACAACATACCAAAACCTATGGGATGCAGAAAGCAGTTCTTAGGGGAAGTTTTATATCTCTAAATGCTTACATAAATAAAATAGAAAAAGAGGAGATTAATGAATTGGGCATACAACAAAAAACTAGAAAAAGAACAAATTAAAAATCCTCAACTAAACACCAAATTAGAAATATTGAAAACCAAAGGAAAAATTAATAAAATTGAAATTAAGAAAACTATTGAACTAATAAATAAAACTAAGAGCTGGTTTTATGAAAAAACAATAAAATAGAACCTTTGGTTAATTTAATTAAAAAAAGAAAGAAGAAAACCAAATTACTAGTATCAAGAATGAAAAGGGCAAGCTACCACCAAGGAAGAGGAAATTAAAACAATAATTAGGAATTATTTTGCCCAACTATATGCCAACAAATTTGACAATCTTAGTGAAATGGATACATATTTACAAAAATATAAATTGCCCAGATTAAGAAGAGGAAGTAAAATACTTAAATAACCCCATCTCAGAAAAAGAAATTGAACAAGCCATTGATGAACTCCCTAGGAAAAAATCTCCAGGGCCAGATGGATTTACATGCGAATTCTATAAAACATTTAAAGAACAATTAATTCCAATACTATATAGACTATTTGGGAAAATAGGTGAAGAAGGAGTCTTACCAAATTCTTTTTATGATACAAATATGGTGTTGATACCTAAACCAGGAAGAGTCAAAATAGAGAAAGAAAATTATAGACCAATTTCTCTAATGAATATAGATGCAAAAATTTTAAACAAAATACTAGCAATAGATTGCAGCAACTTATCACAAGAATAATACACTATGACCAGGTAGGATTTATACCAGGAATGCAGGGTTGGTTCAATATTAGGAAAACTATCAGCATCATTGAGCATATCACAAAACCAACAGAAACCACATGATCATCTCAATAGATGCAGAAAAAGCTTTTGATAAAATACAACACCCATTCCTATTAAAAACACTAGAAAGCATAGGTATAAATGGAGTCTTCCTTAAAATAATAAATAGCATTATCTAAAACCTTCAGCAAGCATTATATGTAATGGGGACAGGCTAGAAGCATTTCCAATAAGATCGGGTGAAACAAGGATGTCCATTATCACCACTGTTATTCAATATTGTACTGGAAACCTTAGCTTTAGCAATAAGAGAAGAAAAAGAAATTGAAGGCATTAGAATAGGCAAAGAAGAAACAAAGCTATCACTCTTTGCAGATGACATGATGATATACTTAGAGAATCCTAGAGAATCAAGTAAAAAACTACTTGAAATAATAAACAACTTTAGCAAAGTTGCAGGCTATAAAATAAACCCACATAAATCATCAGCATTTCTATATATTACCAACAAAGCCCAACAGCAAGAGATAGAAAGAGAAATCCCATTTAAACTTACTGTAGACATTATAAAATATTTAGGAGTCTACCTCCGAAACAAACCCAGGAACTCTATGAACACAATTACAAAACACTTTTCACACAAATAAAATCAGATCTAAATAATTGGAAAAACATCAGTTGCTCATGGGTAGGCCGAGCTAATATAATAAAAATGACAGCCCTACCTAAGCTAACTTACTTATTCAGTGCCATACCAATCAAACTACCAAGAAATTATTTTATAGAGTTAGGAAAAATAATAAGATTCGTTTGGAAAAACAAAAGTCCAGAATATCAAAGGAACTAATGAAAAGAAATGCAGAGGAAGGTGGCCTAGCAATTCCAGATCTTAAATTCTATTATAAAGCAGCAATCATCAAAACCACTTGGTACTGGCTAAGAAATAGGGAAATGGATCAGCGGAATAACTTAAATGTGTCAATGACTATGGTAATCTATTATTTGATAAACCCAAAGACCTCAGCTTCTGGGATAAGAACCCACTCTTTGAAAAAAACTGATGGGCAGAAACTGGGAAGGAAAACTAGGCACTAGCATAGTCCCGAATCTCACACCATATACCAAAATAAAGTCAAAATGGGTTCATGACTTAGATATAAAGGCTGATACCATAGGTTAACTGGGAGAACAAGGAATAGTTTACCTATCAGATCTATGGAGAACATAAGAATTCATGACCAAACAGGAGATAGAGAACATTACAAAAAGCAAAATGGATAATTTTGATTACATTAAATGCAACTAAGATTAGAAGGAAAGTAGAAAATTGGGAAAGAATTTTTACAAGCAGTCTCTCTGATAAAGGCCTCATTTCTAAAATACATAGAGGATTAATACAAATTTATAAGAACACAAGCCATTCCCCAATTGATAAATGGTCAAAGGATATGAACAGACAGTTCTCAGATGAAGAAATTAAAGCCATCTATAGTCATATGAAAAAATGCTCTAAATTGGTATTGATTAGAGAAATGCAAATCAAAACAACTCTGAGGTATCACATCACACCTATCAGATTGGCCAACATGACAAAACAGGAAAATGATAAATGTTGGAGAAGATGTGGGAAAATTGGAATACTAATACATTTTTGGTGGAGCTGTGAAATGATCCAACCATTTTGGAGAACGATTTGGAATTATGCCCAAAGGGCTACAAAAATGTGCATACCCTTTGACCCAGCAATACCACTTCTAGGGCTATATCCCAAAGAGATCAAACAAATGGGAAAAGGACCCACATGTACAAAAATATTTATAGTAGCTCTTTTTGTGGTCATAAAGTGTTGGAAATTGCGAGGATGCCCATCAGTTGGGGAATGGCTGAGCAAGTTGTGGTATATGAATGTAATGGAATACTATTGTGCTCTAAGAAATGATGAGCAGGCAACTTCAGAAAAACCTGGAAAGACTTATATGGTCTGATGCTGAGTGAAGTGAGCAGAACCAAGAGGACTTTGTACCCAATAGCAGCCACTTTATGAGATGCGTAATATTGTTAAACTGAACCCTTCTTAGCATTGCAAGGATCTAAGACATTTCCAGAGACCTCGGGATGGAAAATGTTGTCCACATCCAAAGAAAGAACTATGGAATTCGAATCGCTATCACTTATTTTTACCTTCTGTTGAGTTTCATTTTATATTTCTGATGGTTCCTCCTTTTGTTTTTAATTTTTACTTACAACTTCACTAATCTGAAAATATGCTTAATGGGTATGTAAATGTAAAGCCTATATCAGATTGTGTGCCGTCTTGGGGGGGGAAGAAGGGGGAGAAAAATTTTCAACTCAAAAGCATATGGAAGTGATTGTTGATAAATCAAAATAAATTAATAAAATTTAAAAAAACCCTCTAGAATAAGGCAGAGTGAAGGAAAGTAGTGGCTCTATGTAGAAGTAAGTCATTGGTTATAGCACAATAAAGAATCCTTGCCCTAGTAGACATTGAGGCTGAATACAACCTTATTCATGGAAATCCACATATGTTCCTTTGTCCCCTGGTTTCTTGGTTTACATTTTTGATTGTGGATGTAATGTAATACCAGCAAAGAGAGCTAAACTTGTGTTATAAAACATACAATGACATATTATATGAGACCTATCTAATGCTTTTTTTTTGGAGTATTCTTTAGATAGAAGAATCAAAGGGACATTTTGTGCTTACATGGGATGGGCAGCATTGGAGTTTGAAGGCCCTACCCTAGGGATATATATGCAGCCCAACCACATGCCATGGTTTGGTCATCTATGATCTGGATATCATTTCAGCCTCTGACAGCATCCACTGTGGACATCATATTGACAATAATATCATAACATCTGATGATTTGCCTTTAGCACAGTAACATTTTGACCAGCTTCGTGATATTCTCTTCCAAAGGGAATGAGCAATAAACCTCACCAAAGTGTAAGGACTGAGACATACCATGAAATTCCTAGGTGTGGTATGGTCAATTATAACACAGGTTGTGGGTGAGGCTATAGTTAAAATTAAAACTTTCCTCTACCAGGATTTTATCCATCATCTTGCTGAGTGTTTATATCTGCTATATGACTTGGCTCAGTGGAGTTTTCTGGCCTCTAGTCCTTGAAGTGCTGAACCATTACTTATTGCACCCTTTTTGCTCACTGAATGTTCAATTTGTCAACCTGTCTATTGCATTGTTTTTGGCATATAACCTGATCCATTTGGGGACATGAGAACTAGTATATAGACTGGGTGCAGTGTGTGGCACATAATCCATCAATAATTTCTGGATCTGCATATCTCTGTCTGTCCATAGTTTTGGAGGAACATGCTGATGATTTGAAATACCAAGAGGTGATGACTATTGTAACTAATAGATTTTTGTTATTGAAACTAAGACTATGCAATGTGCTTTAACTAATATTCTATTATACTTGCCATTTTATGCTCTTCCCTTATTCTATGCATTTGCTTATACATTTGGTGCACTGTATGTTTGCAGTTTCCAAATTTTAGGGAAACCAAAGCCCTTAAACCCCTATTACATCTTCCCTTCATAAATTACTAAATGCATTGCAGAAGAGGTGGGAACAAAGATTTCATGGGCCAACCATGAAGGGGTGGATTGTGTGTTAAATAGATCATTGTTTCAATTTGAAGTTGGAAGTAAGATATCTGTAAGTATTTTCACTAATTCAGGAATGATGTGTAGATAGTAAATAACTCCAAGATGTTTGAACTTTGACGCACCTTGTTATTTGGGCCACAGGTGCCTCTGCATATCCTGAACATTTTGACATACTCCCTTCTCAAACGGTTTCAGTAAAACACATAAATAGCTTAAGAACCAAGTCCTTGCATGGACTTCTATTCCCTGCTTGCTTGGGGTTCATTGCAATATGCTAAGTACAAGGCATCACTCCAAGTAAATTCCTAATAAAGCTTGTACTAATTGCCCTAGCTTTGCCACTTTCCTTGGAATTCCTTTGTAACAAATGCCTATTCGCAACAGAAAGATACCAGCCTATATTTACAATGTACATAGGAGCCATATGTGGCAAAAGTACAAACATTTTTCAAGTCACTGAAAAATTTGGCCTGCTGTTCATTGTGATTGATTTTATACACGTATTCCTATATTTATTTGATTTCTCTGTTCTCTTCATTCCTAATAGCTCAGTACTAGAGCAATTAAATAACATTCATGTTGCAAAATGTATACAGTTATTCTCTCATCATTAAGCATATAGTTTCTTTTGAACCAGCTTTACTTATGGTGCTAATTTTTTTTTGTACTTTATTAATGCTACTAATGGAAAGAGGAATCACTATGGCAAAGGACAAGACCAACTTAATAACTTTTTTCGTATAGTTTCAAGTTGCTTTCTAAAATGACCTTGGTAATCTAAACCCACATAAGCAGTGAATATGTGTCTACTTTCTCACAGGCTCTTTACTATTTTGTTCTTTATTATCTCTTGCCACCTCTGAGAGGCATAAGTTAACAGTTGAGAGTTGACTGGATTTTGCTTTCTCAGGTTACTAGAGATTCTGAAGATTTTAGATGATTATTGATAGTCTGAATTTCTTAAAAATATTTTTCAATTCTTTTAATAATTTATAAAATGCTTCCCAATCATGAAGATTTATGTCAATTGTATCTAAATTTTAGAGGTCAGACTTTATCAGGAAAGTTTGATGCAAATATTTTCTCCATTGCATATATTTTATTCTTGTTCTAGCTATATTCATTTAGTTTGTGGAAAAAGCTTCATTTGTGCTAAATAAAATTGTTTTTGTTATGTACTATTATTCATATTATTGCTTGTTGAAAAAAATCTTTCCCAACCTTCTAATTCTTCTAAAATATATCATACTTTTAATATTTAGATCATTATTTCTGGAAATCTGGTGGCATTCATTAGATGAAAAGAGTCTAAATTCATTTTTTACAAAATTGTTATCTGGTTTTCATAGAAATTTTTACTGAATTGAGTTGCTTCCTCTTCAACATGGACAGTGAATTGGATCTCCTCCATGGAGTGGCAAGAATACATCTTGTTTGATCATAAACCCTTCACTTATTCATATATTTGACAGGTACAGTTTTCTACACTTCTATGATATACTTATAATATTATGCTTTTTTATCTAAATCATTTTTTCCATTTTGACCTTATCTTGGCATATGGTGTGAGGTGTTGGTCTATGCCTAAATTGTGCTGAATTGATTTTCAGTATTCCTAGCAATTTGGGTTAAATGTTGAGTTCTTATCCCAAAAGCTTGGAAATTTGTGTTTATCAAACACTAGATTGCTATGGTCATTTATTACTGTGTATAATGTATCTAATCTATTCTGTGGAGCCACCACTCTATTTCTTAGCCAGTACCAGATTGTTTTGATGATTACCACTTCACAGAATAGTGTGAAATCTTGAACTGCTAGGCTGCCTTCCTTAATGTTTTTTCTTCATTTATTCCATTGACATTCTTGACCTTTTGTTTTTTCATATGCATTTTCTTACAGTTTTTTTCCAGTTCTATAAAACAATTCTTTGGTAGCACTGAATAAGTAAATTAACTTAGGTAATATTTTAAGTTTTATTATATTGGCTTGGCCATGAGCAATTAACATTTCTCCAATTGTTTAGATATGTCTTTATTTGTGTGAAGAATGTTTTGTTGTAGTGTTCACATAATACCTGGGTTTATATTGGCAGGTAGACTCCGAAGTACTTTATATTGTCAAGCAGTGCTTTAAATTGAATGTCTCTTTCTAACTCTTCTTAATGGGTTTTGTTGGCAGCATATTGAAATGTAGATGGTTTATATGGGTTTATTTTATATTCTTCAAATTTGCTGGTTATTAACTGTTTCCATTAGTTTTTTAGTGTATTCTCTGAATATGTCATCATATCATATGCACAGAAAGATCTTTGGGGGCAACTAGGTGGTACAGTAGATAGAGCACTGGTCCTGGAATCAGGAAGGACCTGAGTTCAAATCTGCCCTCAGATACTTATGTGATCCAGGGCAAGTCACTTAACCCCAATTGCTTCACAAAAAAAGAGGGATGCTTTTGTTATTTCATTCCCTCAATTTATTTTTCTCGTCTTATTACTATAGCTTATCAGGGAATTGAGGGTATTAAGACAATAAGTGGTTAATTGTTGGAATTGAGATAAACACACTGACAATCCTGTGATACAGTTCTCTAGCTAGCTCAGTTCCCTTTCTATTCAGTTATGGGTCTAGTTCAAATTCTGTCTTGTGAGAAAACTTTAATCAATTGCAGTAATTGAAAAAAAAATATTGTATTTTTTGAACCTGGTCCTGCATGATTGGAAAGCTGGACCATCTCTACCTGCTGTTCAAAGATTCTTAACTAAAGACCTAGGTCATGCTGACTAGAAATCCACTCAGACCCGAAGACTGATGCAAGGAGTTCTCTCACAATCATACAACCCATGGAACCCTTATGCCTTATCTGAAAATTGACCCCATACTAATCAATCAGTTACTGTTTTTATGTTTGATTTTTCACAGATACTTGAGAGGAGTGGGACATCTCTTTTTCTGAATTCAGTGAATTGCACCTGTTTACACTCTCCCTCCCAACTTGGAAAGTCCCTAATCTTTCCTTGAATTAGAAATCAGATTTCTAGTTTTTTATCCTGGTTAATTTTTAAAAATAATTAATTGGTCTTATTTGATTAATTATCTTTTATATATAAAAGTCTGTTCCCTCCTATATTCAAGGTCTGGCACTAAGCTGAGGAAGGGGCCGGGAACTGATTTGTTGGGCAATTGGCATGCATTGGTTAATAAATCAATGTGCTAGGAAGCTTGAACTTTTGTTTCCTCAGTCATTTCTTCTTCCACTTGACATGCTAGCATTTCCTGTACAATATTGATTAATAGTGGTGATAATGGTCATCCATCTTTCACTCCTGATGTAATTGTAGAGGCTCTAAGTTTATAACCATTACAAATAGTACTTAATCCTGGTTTTAGGAAGATACCACTTACGATTTTAAGAAAGGTTCCATTGATTACTATGCTTGCTAATGTTTTCAATAGAAATAGGTGTTGCATTTTTCAGAGGCTTTTTCTGCATCTATTGATGTGATTTTTGTTGGTTTTTTTTATTGATATGGTCAGTTATTATGACAGTTTTCCTAATATTGTATCAGCACTGCATTCCTGGTATAAATCCCATGTGGTCAGTGTACAGTTTTTGTGATATATTATTATAATCTCCTTCCTAGTACTTTATTTGAAGTTTTGCATTGATATTCATTAGGGAAACTGGTCTTTAGTTTTCTTTCACTATTTTCATTCTCCTTACTTTAGATATCAAAACCATATCTGTGTCATAAAAATAATTAGGTAAGACTCTTTCTTTACCTATTTTTTCCAATAGTTTAAGTAGTATTGGGATCAATTGGTCCTTATTTTTTTCATTTCTAAATCCATCTGGTCTTGAGAATTTTTATTTATGTAATTCACTGATGATCATTTTCCCCCCTCAGGTAGGTTTATTTAAGTATTTTGTTTCCCTTTATGTTAATCTCAGCAATTTATATTTTTGTAAATATTCCTCCATTTTACTTAGATTGTCAGTTTTAGTGGCACATAATTTGGCAAAATAACTCCTGATTGCTTTAATTTCATCATCATTGGTGGTGCATTTACCTTTATATTTTTAATACTGTTAATTTTGGTTTTCCTTCTTTCTCTTCTAATCAAATTAGCCAGTTTTATTTATTTCATTGATTTTTTTCCAATAAAATTAGGTGCTAGCTTCATAAAATGGTTTTTTTTATTTTTACTTTCAGCTTTATTATTCTCTCCTTTGCTTTTCTGAATGGCCATTTCTGTGTTTATTGAGGATTTTTAATTTGTTCTTTTTCTATTTTTACATGCCCAGTTCATTGATCTACTCTTTCTTTTATTGATGTACAGTTTTAGAGATGTAATATTTCCTGTATGTACTACTTTGGTTGCATGCCACAAATTTTGGATAATTATTGTTGTCTCATTGTTATCATTCTGTGTAATGAAATTATTGATTTTTTTTTGATTTGTCCTATGACCCACTCATTCTTTAGAATTAGATTATTTAGTTCACAATTAACTTTTAATCTATGCTTCCATAGCCCTTATTAAATATAATTTTTTTTTATTCTGAAAAGAGTACATTTAACACTTCTGGTTTTTTTTGCATTTGCTTGTGAGGTTTTTACACCCTAATACATGTGCAATTTTTGTGAGGGTGCCATGTACAGCTGAGAAAAAGATATACTCCTTTTTATTCCAATTCACTTTTCTCCAGAATTCCATGATATCTAACAATTTGAAGATTCTATTCATCTTATTGACCTCTTTCTTATTTATTTTATGGTTGGTTTTATCTAGCTCTGAGAGGAAAGAGTTGAGGTCCCCCACTAATATAGTTTTGCTCTCTGTTTTCTCCTATAATTTATTTAACTTTTCCTTTATAAATTTGGATGCTATGACATTCAGTACGTATGTGTTTAGTATTGATATTACTTTATTTCTATGGTTCCCTTAAGCAAGCTCAAATTTCTCTGCTTATTCTTTCCAATTGGGTCCATTTCTGCTTTGTCATTATTGCCACCCTTGCTTTTTTTTTTTTACTTCCACTGAAGTAAAATGGATACTGCTCTAGTCCCTTATTTTAACTGTGTGTCTCTCTGTTTCAAGTGTATTTCTTGATAACATATTGTTAAATTTTGGTTTCTAATCCATTCTGCTATCCACATTCATTTTATGGGTGAGTTTATCCCATTCACATACTAACTGTGCATTTCTTTCCATCCTGTTTTCTTCTTTTTGTCTAGCTCTCTCTCTTTTCATCCTGTCCCTCCCTTAAAGTCTGTTTTGCTTCTTACTACTGCCTTCTTTTACCTTCTCTCCCTTTTATTACCTCTCCTTTCTCTAATACCCTGTCCCTCCAACTTTTCTGTTGGGTAAGATAGATTTCTCTTACTAAATGATTACACATATATGTGTATTATATATGTTCATGTTATAGATGTATAATATGTATATATTTACATATATGTACATATATGTTTCCCTCTTTAAAACAATTAGATGTGAGTGCAGTTCAAACATTTCCCCTCTCCCCTGTATGTTCTCTTCTACTACAAAAGCTCTTTCTTGTGGATCTCTTTTATGTGAGATAATTTCCACCATTCTTCCCTTCCCTTCCCTCTTCTCCCAGGAAATCCCTCTGTCCTGCCTATCCATTTTTTTATACCATCCCAACATAATTAACTCACTCTTATACCTTCTTTATACGTAGAATCTTTCTAACTGCCCAAAAAAATGATAATGTTCTTAGTAGATACATGTATCATCTTCCCATATAGAAAGGTAAACAATTTAAACTTATTGAATCCCTTATAATTTCTTTTCCATGTTTACCTTTTTATGCTTCCTTTAAGTCATAATTGAAATTCGTATTTTCTACTCAACTCTAGTCTTTTTTTCAGGAATGCTTGAAATTCTTCTACTTCACTAAATATCCATTTTCCCCTGGACAGATTATAGTCAGTTTTGCTGGGTACATTATTTTTATTGCAATCCCAGCTCTTTTACCTTCCAAAATATAATTTTCCAAACTCTCCACTCTTTTAATGTGGAAGCTGCCAAATCTTGCTAAATCTAGGTCCACAGTCTTTGAATGGTTTCTTTCTGGATGTTCAAATTATTTCCCTTTGACCTGGGAGTGCTAGAATTTGGATATAATATTGCAGTGTTTTTTTTTAATTTTGTGATCTTTTTCAGGAGGTGATAAGTGCATTCTTTCATTTTCTATTTTACTCTTTGGTTATGGGAATTTCCCTTTATAATTTCTTGAAATATGATGTTTAGACTTTTTCTTTGATCATAGCTTTAAGGTAATGCAATGATTCTTAAATTATCTGTCCTCAAACTATTTTCCAGGGCTGTTCTGTTTCTGATGAGATATTCCACATTTTCTTCTATTTTTCCTTTCTTTTGACTTTGTTTTGTTGTTTCTTAATATCTCATGATGTCATTCATTAGCTTCCTACCCAAGTCCAATTTTTAAGGAATTATTTTCTTTAGTGATCTTTTATACTTCTTTTTTCCATTTGGCAAGTTCTGCTTCTTAAGGAGTTATTTTCATCAGTAGATTTTTGTACTTCTTTTTTCTGATTTGATTAATTATGTTTTTAAGGTGTCATTTTCTTCAGTATTTTTTGTACCTCTTTTACCATGCTATTGTCTTTTCACAATTTTCTTCCTATGCTTTTATTTCTTTACTTTCTTTTTCTTCTACCGCTCTTATTTCATTTTGAAAAACAATTTTTGGCTCTTCCAGGAATTTTTGTTGGACTTTTGTCAAATTAATATTTTTTTCTTTGAGGTTTTGTTTGTAGCTGTTTTGACTTCATTGTCTTTTTCTGAATTTTTGTCTTGATCTTCCCTGCCATCATAGTAGTTTTTTTATGGTCAGATTCTATTTTTGTTGCTTGGTCACTTTTTTACCTTAGATTTTTGATGTGGAACTTCTTATTAATATTGGGCTCTGTTTCTGATATGGGGTGGGTGACTTTTTTAAGCTTCAAACTTTTTTACATTGCTGTTTTCAGAGCTAGTTTTGGGGGTTTGAGGTTTTTGGTATTTCCAAGGTGGCATGATCTGGGGAGAGGTGTGGTCACTGCTCTCTTGGCCTGCACTCTGCTCCTTCCCCAAGAGGGACCCCTGATCCCTTGGGATTGCAATCAGTACTGCTCTTCAGGGCTCCTCCTCTCTTGGAAGTGAAAGTGACAGTGCCCCTCAGGCATTCCACTCTCTCTTCTCCAAAAATGCTCCTCTTTGTACTTGAACTATGACTCAAAAGTGGGATTAGGCAATTGAATTGCCCAATACTGTCTGGTCCTGCATCCAGTGCTAAGACAGGGGATCCTATAAACTCTTTCTGCCCAGTTGCCAGGTCTCCTTACAGTCTCTGTCTTGAGAGCTCCCAAAGCTGCTGCTGCTTCTGTTACCACCATCTCAGTTTTATATACATGGACTCCAGGCTAGCCTCCACCTCTGTTACAGATCTCCCTTTCTGACCTCTTATGTTTTCTTGAGCTGGAAAAAATGTCTCACTCTAAACTTTTGTTGGCTCTGTCCCTCCAGAATTCAATTTGAGGCATTATTTTTAAATTGTTTGGAGGGAAATGTTTGGTGCAGTCAACTGAATTCTTTCTCTACTCCACCATGTTGGTTCTACCCTGGAAGTCCAACAGTTAATATCTGATTACTTTTTTAATTTTTGTTTTCATTACTAAGTGGGTTGTATAAATCCAGTTGCAAATAGGCATTATCCCAGCACTGAAAACCAAACAGTTTGCCATTGTTCAGGAAACTACAACATTCACTTATTTGGCTTACAGCTCAAATACCATTTCCCAATTTGGAATAGGCTTCAAGGAGTCACACTGAATGTCTTTCCAGAAGTCAAATTTTTATATTTTCAATTTTTTGCTTGAAGCTCACAGACATCTTGTTTCTTGATCTACATTTGAAATAAATGTTCCTTTGTAAAAGCTAATATTATTTTTAAGTGGCTAAATTTGAGGTATAGGAGACACCTAAAATTGAAAGAACACAATTTGTAAGAGTTTGATCCAGTAGCAGAGATAGACATCATTCAGCCTCCCAAGATTATTAGAGAATTCTGAATGGAGGATGGAAACATAAGATACCTGACACTTGGGCAGTGAGAGGTCAGAGAATCACTGTTACACTAGTGAGAGGTTGGATAATTCTTGTTCTTTTGTGAAGTCTTCTCACATTTTACGTAAGTTGAGTGATTTTAGAGTATCTCTATGAATGTTTTTATATTCCATGGCTTCTTTCCTTACTCGTAGGAGATTCAACAAATGAGATTTTAGGTACATTAGGTATTTCCTTTGCATTCCTCCTTTGTCCCCTTTCTGAACTGAGGTATTCTCAATCCCGAACAAAGTTATTAAGTTTCTTCATGGTGTCTGCTTTACTCAAAACAACTTTTAAATGCCACCTCAAATTGAATTACAACAACATAATTTTAAAAAGAGTGAAATGAGACAATTTTCTAGCCCAGTACAATTTAGGAGGTTAAGAGAGACTTGTGGCAGTAGGGTTGGTGTAAAGTATGGTGGCCACACCAGCTGTGGGCGTTGGAGACAATTCCAGTAGCAGCAGCAGCAGCAGCAGCAATACTGGGATCTCTCGCTGCCTAGAGACAGCAAGGAAATTGGACAACTGATTAGAAAGACATTACAGAGGACCCCTTTTCTGGCACTGGGTGCAGCTGATTGGCAACTCTATTGCCCATAAGCATTTCTATATTGTAGTTCTAGGGGAAAATGAGCATTTGTGATTAGTTGCAAGGCAGCAGGGGCCCTAGCCACAGTTCCAGGGCCAAAAGGAGTGCTAACACTTATGGCTACACAAGAGTTGGAGATATGGTCACAATTCCAGGCCAAGATGAGTACTATTACTTTTGGCTGCAGGGAAACAGTCTTTCCTGGCTAAAGATCAGAGTACAGACCAGGAAAGCAGTGACCACACCTCTCTCAGGATCATACCAACTTAGAAGTACTGAAAACTTTCAGACCACTAGAACAAGCTCTAAAAACAAAATAAAGAAGTCTGAAGCTTTTCACAGTTGAACCACTCTCATCTGAGCAAAGCCCAACTTTAACATAAAGTTCAATAAAGAAATAGGGTAGGAAAATGGGCAGCCCTCCCTCCCCCTAAATAACAAAACAAAACAAAGCAGAAAACAACATGGCAATAAAAAGCTACTATGGTGGCAGGGAAGGCCAAGATATAAACATAGAAGATAACAATGTGAAAACAACTACAAACAAAGTCTTTAAAAATACTAATTGGACACAAGGCCACAAATTATTCCTGGAGGAGGTAAAGAAAGACATAAGAGTGATAGAGGAAAAATTGGGAAAAGAAACAAGAGTGGTGCAAAATAATTACAAAATTATGAAAGAAGCCCAGAAAGTGCCAGGGAAAGTAACCCCTTAAAAAACAGAATTTGCCTAATAGTAAAAGAGGAACAAAAATTCACTGAAGAAAGAACTACTTTAAAAGCAGAATGGGTCAAGTGCAAGAAGAGGTACAAAAACTCACTAAATAAAATGATTCCTTAAAAATTAAAATTGAGCGAGTGGAATGTAATAACTCCATGAGACTTCAAGAAACAGTAAAACAGCCAAAAGAATGAAAAAAAATAGAAGAAAATGTGAAATATCTCATTGGAAAATGATAGTTCTAGACAATAGATGGAGGAATGATAATTTATGAATTGTTGAAATACCTGAAAGCATATGATTGTGATTGAGCACTACTGTGCTTGATTGAAATAATGAGGTGGTTTCAGAAGAAACATGGCAAGACCTATATGAAATGATGCAAAGTGAAGAGAGAAGAGCCAGGAGATCATTGTGCACAATACAGTGCACAACACTGTAGTAATGATTAACAATGAAAAACTTCACTGCTCTGATCAATTCTGTGATCCAAGACAATTACAAAGGACTTATGATAAAAATAAGTTATCCATCTCCAGAGAGGGAGAACTAATATACTCTGAGTGAAAATTGAATTATAATATTTTTGTTATTTTTTGAAAACAATATAGGTTTTGCATGATTTCACATATATAATTGATATCATATTGTTTGCCTTCTTAATGAGTAGGTAACAAGAGAGAGGAAGAGATAGAACCTGGAACTCAAAATTAAAAAAGAAAAACATTAAAACTAAATGAGAATTAAAAAAGATTGATGAATATTTTTAAAAATGTAGATTTCTTAGAATTAACAGAAAAGGAAATACTGAAATAAATTATCTCCCTAAGTAAAAATCTCTAGAAGTACACATTTATTAAAAGTAAATTTTACCAAACATTTAAGGAACAAATAGTTCCAATACTATATTTAGGATAGGAAATCATAGGAAAAAACAGAAAATTCCTACTGAGACACAAATATGATCTTTTAAATGCCTAAACCAGAAAGAGCAAAAATAGAGAAAGAAAATTATAAATTTCTGTAATGAATATTTGTGCCAAAATTTAAATTAAAGCGCTAACAAGGAGAGTATAGCAATATATCACAAAGATCATTCACTATGATGAGGTAGGATTTATAACAACAATGCAGGGCTGGTTCAGTATTAGGAAAATTATTGACATAACTGAACATATCAGTAACAAAAGCACCCCAAATCATATAATTATATCAAGAAATGCAGAAAAGGCTCTCAAAAATACAATTCCCATTCCTTTAAAAACACTAGAGAGTACAAGGATAAATAGAGCTTTTCTTAAAATGATAAGTAGCATCTACTAATACCAAGAGCAAGCATTATCTGTAATAGTGGTGTCCTAGAAGCCTTCCCAATAAGATCACATATGAAGTAAGGCTCTCCATTATAACCACTATTATCCAACATTGTAGCAAAAATGTTAGCTATAGTAATTAGAGAGAAAAAAGAAATTTAAGGAATAAGAATAGGCATATAAAAGTATCATGTTTTGCAGATAACATGATAGATGATGGTATACTTAGAGAACCCTAGAAAATCAACTGAAAATCCAGTTAAAAACAATGAACAACTTTAAGAAATTTGCAGGGTAAAAAAATAAATCCATATACATCATCAGGATTTCTACTATTTTACCATCAAAATCCAGTAGCAAGTTATAAAAAGAGAAATTCCATGTAAAATAACTGCATACAGTATAAAATATCTGGGAATCTATCTACCAAGTCACATAACAGAACTATATGAACACAATTACAAAACATTTTTCACACAAATAATACAGATCTAAACAATTGGAGAAATACTAATCATTCATGGGTAGGCTGAGTCAATATAAGAAAAATAATGTTTCTGTCTAAATTAATATACTTACTCAGGGTCATACCAATCAAATTAGCAGAGAATTATTTCATGAAACTGGAAAAAATAATAACAAAATTCATCAGGAAAATCAAAAGGTCAAGAATATCAAAGGAAATCAATTAAAAAGGAATATGAAGGAATGTGACCTAGTAGTGATAGTTTCAAACTATATTTCAGGTGGTAATCATCAAAATAATCTGATACTGGCTAAGAAATAGAGTGGTGAACCAGAGGAACAGAATAGATATATAGTAAACAGAATTAAATGAGCATAGTAATCTTGTTGAGTCACATCTGATTCTTTGTGACCTTTTTGGGGGTTTTCTTGGCAAAGACAGTAGAGTGGCTTGCTATTTCCTTCTCTAGTTCATTGTACAGATGAGGAAACAGAGGCAAACAGCATTAAATGACTTTCTCAGGATCACACAGCTGGTAAGTGTCTGAGACCAAAAGATGGGTCTTCGTGACTTAAGTCCTGGGACCTTTATTGTGTCACCTAGATACCCACAGTAATCTAGTGTTTGATAAACCCAAAGATTGAGACTTTGGGGGCCAGAGCTTACTATTTGACAGGAATTGCTAGGAAAAATGGAAAATAGTCTGGCAGAAACTAGGCATAGACTAACCTCTCATACCGTACACAAATATAACATCAAAATGAGTACATAATTTTGAAAGAAAGGTTGATGTCATAAGCAAAATAAGAGAGCATGGAAAAATTAACTGTCAGATATATGGATAAGCAAAGAGTTTATGACCAAACAACAGAGAGGATCACAGGAGGTAAAATGGATAATTTTGATTATATTAAATTAAAAATATTTGGTACAAACAAAACCAATGCTGCCAAGATTAGAAGGAAAGCAGAAGGGCCAATGTAAGGGAACCTGAGGAGGATAGATCCTCCCTAGCCCCCGTGTAACCATCTTGTGACCTAACAGTGTAACTGCCTCATGACCTGACATAAAGATAAAATGGTCATCAAAGCATGGCCAGGATCAAGGAGACTGGAACATTAAGTAACAACTAAGCAATGTTACCTGGGAAATCAATTTATCTCAAGGAACATTTTTCTTGAGAAAAGCATATAATTGTCCAAGGAATTGATCACTCCTTGGACAATTACACAATAAACAGGTAGTTGGAGCTCTGATCAAGCTCCAACCATTGTTAGAATGTGTACGTACCCTGGATCTGAGTACTCACCAAGGAGACGTACACAACATATCAAAATTGTTTTTTCCTGGTTTACATGGATATAAAAAGGATCATTGGAAAGGGAGATTTTGGAGTACTTTGATGCAGAGAAAGGGACGCTGATTCTCTCCCAGAGGCAGACCACGTACATGGTTTTCTTTGTGTCCCGGGTAGGGCGCTCCCCGTTGTCTCCCTGACCAGACCTTTTGGCCGTTCTCCAGTCTCCCCACGTCAGTGAGTGTATATCCTTTCTTTTCTTATTCCTATTTTCCTTTATGTTGATTATTACTTATTGCATTGAACTTATCTTAATTGCTCGTGTGGTTTTTAATCATCATTGTAAAATAAATGTGATTATTTGTTAAGTTTATCCTGAGTAGGTGTCATTATATCTTGAGATCCAAACCTAAATTGAATCTCCACAGTACATAATCCTTTCAATTACAGCCAGCTAGGTGGCACAGTGGATAGAATGCTGGCCTTGGAGTCAGGAAGACCTGAGTTCAAATCCAGCCTTAGACACTCACTTGCTGTGTGACCTTGGGCAAGTCATTTAACCCCAATTTCCTCAGAAAAAAAAGGAAAGCAGAAAAACAGGGGGAAATTATAGTAAGTTTCTCTGATAAAAGTCTCATTTCTTAATTATATCAGAAACTGGGTCAAATTCATGAAAAAATTCATTCCCCAAGTGAAAAATGGTCATATCCCAAGGATATTAAAAGGCAGTTTTCAGAAGAAGAAATTAAAGCTGTCAATAGTCACAGGAAAAATACTCTTAATCACTATTTTTGTGTGATTTCATATGCATAATGTGTATCATATTGCTTGTCTTTTCAATAAGTGGGTTAAGGAACAGCAGATGGGGGAAAGAATTTGGAATTCAAAATAAGTGAATATTTAATTTTTTAAAAAAGTTATATTTGTAATGATCATTTGGGGTGGGGGTATGACACTTTGAAAGCACATTAAACCATGGACCCTAACTCAGCAAACCTTCTAAAAGGGACTGAATTAGTTTTACACTGTTCTAAGTTTTCTTTGGTGTGTCTGGCAGGACAGAAAGAAAAACCCACTTCATTTTTACCTTTCATGTTATAAAATCTCTTCTCTACTGAATTCCATGTAATTGAACTTGGCAGTCATTTGAAGCAAGGGGAGAATATTTTAAATACAAGAATTATACTTCTTAGAGTTGCTCAAAGTGAATTGGATTTGGAGTCATATAATCTATCAAGTCCGAACCCTGACATTTTCTAGTCATGTGATATTGGTCTAGCTATTTCACCTCTGTGAGTATAGGATTCCCTATTGGGGTAATAATACATGACACATTTGAAAGTGTGGCTGTGAGGATAAGTGAAATAATTGATGTAAAATGCTTCATAAGCCTTAAAGTTTAAATATACATATATGCATATATACATATATATACGTATATATGTCTGTGTATATAATACATATGTATCTAAGATATGATTGGTTTTATTTTTATTCTTATTTGAAAAGATTTATTAGTTCAGGTTTTTTAATGCAAAGTTGCCATAAACTCTAACTTAGTCATGAATTCTGTGCATTTATAATGAACAAAAGTCTTTCTGAGATGAGAATGAAAATTCTAATTCCTCAATGAATTACATAATTTTATCTCTGATTTGAAAGGGATCTCAGGAGCCATGTAGTTCAAATTGTAGCTGAGAATCCCCACTATAACATTCTTGTCAAGTAGTTAACCAGTTTCCACTTAAACTCTTTTAGTCAGTAAGAACCCATAACTTCCTGAGACAGGTCATAGTACTTGAAAAAATTTTAGTAATTTTTTTTCTTCAAATCAAATTGAAATCAGCCTCCCAACAATTCCTATTCACTGTTCTTGCTTTCACCTTTTTGAGCCAAACAGAACACTCTGAATCCTTCTACATATAGCTCTTTAAACACTTCCACAAAGTTGTGATGTCCCCTCCCCCCTAAGACCTATTTAATCTAAGACTAAGCATCCCTTCCATGGTTGCTTCAACTGATCTTCATGGACCATAGTTTCAATGCACCATCCTTTTAATCCTCCTTTGCATACTCTTCACCTTAGCAATTCCCTCCTTGAAATGTGGTGACCATAATTGAACACAATACTGCATATCTGG
Organism: Phascolarctos cinereus; assembly: GCF_003287225.1. Classification (NCBI taxonomy): domain Eukaryota; kingdom Metazoa; phylum Chordata; class Mammalia; order Diprotodontia; family Phascolarctidae; genus Phascolarctos; species Phascolarctos cinereus. The sequence goes on from NW_027555958.1 coordinate 188,943,030, forward strand.
TATGAGAAAGTCAGAGTACAGTGGGATTAATACCTTTGTTCTCCTGTATACTCTTCTTGATTTATCATACAATTATATTGCCTTTAATGACTTCTATATCATACTGGAGATTTATTTTAAGCTTGTAGTTCACTAAATCTCTCCAGACCCTTTTCAGAATGATTATTATCTAGGAGAACCTCTCACATTTTGTTTTTTATTAAGTTGGTTTCTTTTAATCTGAGCATAAGACTTTATATTTATTTCTTTTTTAATTCAAATGGATTCTACCCAGTATTCTTGTCTATTGAGATATTCTTGGATCTTAACTGTCATCTAGCTCAACTATCCCTTCCAGCTTTTTTAATTCAAAAATTTGGTAAACATACCATCTATGCCTTTATCCAAATCATTGAGGAAAGAAAATGAATTAACAAATGAAATTCTATGCATTTTTCTGGAACTGTAACAATTACTATTCTGGTAATTCATGCAAGGGCAGATATTAAGGACCCTCTTCTAGGATCCAAATGCTATTTTGGCTAAAAAAATTTGTCAGAGCCAGTAAAAAATTATACAAATATCTATTTCATTGTGATTGCCTTCATTGTCAAAAGAACTACAGTATAAAGTCACTTTATTTTAAAAGTAACTGGTTTTATATATATATATATATATATATATGTATATGGTCAAACAGATCATGCAAGTGGACTTGGCTAGTGTTCAATAACCAACTTAAAATCACTTTAGTGAAAAAAAAATTCATATAACTGTACTGTTTATTTTATTTTGGAGTAATGGGTTACCTTATTTTATGCACATGATAGCTATTCTAGGGTCTAGTTTTGCCAATGTTGTTAGATCACTGTGAAGTTTACTTCAATAAGTGTCCAAAAATAATGCTTTGTTTTCAAAAGAAAACATTTTCTCAGCAGTCATATATGGGGTAGAAAAAGTTGTATTTTTACACTTCTAAATTGATAACTTTAGAGATTTCTGCCATAGAAATCCGAAAAAAATAGTTTCTCTTGCTTGGCAAATTCTTGGCATCTCCAGGAAGACTATTTAAAATATATCACATTAAAATGGACTGATCCAACATTACATTGTTGCTCAGAGAGCAGTAAGTAGTAGAAACAGCTCTGTTTTCATTCTTTAGCAGTTTCACTGGGTCATAAATTAATTCCTTAGAACTTAGCAACTAATTCATGCATATTGCACCATATTACTACTGGAGAGGTACTAGGGGACTCATTAAAACTGTTGTGGATCCAATGATTAAAAAGTTTTTAATGTGAGGTTGATTGCTTGTGTGTGCTTTGGTAGTCCTTGTTCCCAGAGAGGAGGGACCTATTATGGTGTCGTAAGTGTTTTTGAATGAACTCCACTTGATAGTTTATATAATTATGAACAATAGATCATGGGAGACTGATTCCCATAACAGTGCCATGAAACAGAAACTCTAAGAAAATTTTCCTTAGGGAGAGGGAACTAAAACACAAGATTTCTGGTAAAACTATTATGATCTCTGAACTGCTAAATACAATGACCTTTATCCATTTCTCATCAATCTTGACCTCTTTGCAACTTTTGACAACCTTTTCCTTGTCTGTTGTGACATGGCTCTCTCCTACTTCCTCTCCTCCTGTCTGACTACTCTATTGAAATCTCATTTGATAGATTATTATCCATCTTCTGGCCTCTAAGTGTGGCCATTCTTCAAGTATCTATTCTGGACACTTTTCAATTCAATAAGCACTATGAAGTGACTACAGTGACTGGGCTTATTCTACAAAACTGGGTATATAAACAAAAAGCAAAACATCCTCTACCTTCGAAGTACTAACTTCTTTTTTCATGCTCAACATTTTATTTTTGTCTTGGGGATCTCATCAGCTTCCATGAGTTTAATAATCATTTTTATGAACATGACCAAAAATCTACATATCTAGCCATGGTCTTTCACTGAACTACAGGTCCACATCACTGAATAACCATTGGGTACTTCCATCTGTATGTCCTGTTTGTAATACAAATTCAACATTCCAAAATGGAATTCATCACTTTTTCTTCTAAATCAAGGCATTTACCAAATTACCTTGTTTTAGTCAAAGATACCGCTATCCTTACAGTCACCCAAGTGATATTCTTGACCCTTCCTTCTCCCTTCCCTCCACATTCAATAAGTTGTGAAATGTATATTCTGCCTATATAACATTATTTTTATCCAACTAGTTCTCTACATTCACAAGACATAAATCCTAATTCATGCCCTCATTACCCCCATTTGGATTATTGAAATACTCTCCTAATTGATCTACTTGTATCCAGCTTCTTTTTTCTCTTTCACTTCATCTACTAGACAATACTGACTAAATTTTATTTTATGTTATTTTTTTTTTCTTTTGGTGAGGCAATTCAGGTTAGGTGACTTGCCCAGTCACACAGCTAGTGAGTGTTATGTGTCTGAGGCCAGATTTGAACTCAGGTCCTCCTGAATCCAGGGCCAGTGCTCTATCCACTGCTCCACCTCCATGCCCCTGAAACATTATTCCTAAAATATAACCCTAATATGTTGCTCCCACTGCTCACAAGCCATCAGAAGATATTTTCAGCATGTTAAAATACAAACTAATTAGCAATAGTATCTAAAAGATCCTATATAATCTAGCTCTAATTTACTTCTCCAGCTTTATTTTATTTTGTATCACACACACACACACACACACATATACACATACATAAACATATGCACACATAAATTTATATACATAGGTATTTCAGGTTGATATAAATATATCTTTATATCTATATATCAGTGCACTTCTAAAAGTTATTCCCTCATAGATAAGTGGCCAATGGATATGAACAAACATTTCTCAAAAAAATTGCAAATAATCAAACAGCAGTGATTCCCTTGAGCTCTCCCCCAAATCCCTGCAAATATCTGTAAAAAATTACTCTAAACAAATTCTAGAGCAGCAGAACCCACAAAAAGACAGAGTGAAGCAAATTTCCAGGCCAAGACAACCTGGATGGTTGATAGGAATAGTTTGTTATGCCAGGCTGAGAGAGGAGTTCAGTTCAGTGTGGGCCATGTGCAGGCAAAAATGGGGCTAGAGCAAACCTTGAGCAGGTTTCAGGGGACTGAATTACGGGCAGCTGTGATGGTTTCCATACTTCTCAAGCCATAAATGCCAAAGACAACTTAGAAGGTCAGTGGGAAAGGTCTGTCAGACCTGGGGGAGGGAGTGCGTGGTCCAGCCTGGCCCTAGAACAGCCCTGGGTGTCAGCCCCAGCTGCAGCAGTTGCTTCTGGAGCTCTCTGCCCCCAGACAGTGGGGGAATTGAGTGGCTAATCAGAGGGGGATGGCCAGGATCTCTTCACTGGCACTGAGGCAGGACTCTCTTGTTTTGCCTGTGCTTGGATCTGGGTGGTGGTCCTGGGTGGTGGTCATGGGATGAGGAAGAGTGCTTGTGGCAGGGTGGAGAAGGAACCTTCCATGCAGTTCCAAGACAGAAAAGAATGCCTGTGGTCAATCAGAGACCAGAGTACAGGCCAGGAAAGGAGTAAACATCTCTCCTTTGATCATACCACCTTGGAAGAATTGAAAATTTCCAGGTCCCTAGAAGTATCTCTGAAAACAGCTGCACAAAACTTCTAAATCTTGGGACAGTACACCCTCCACACTGAAAGCAGAGCCCTAACTTAACAAAGAGTTAAAAAGTCAAGTAATTGTCTGGGAACATGAACAAACAATGGAAAAAAAACACCTCAGAGTATAACACAAATTTGTCAGCTTCTACATTAAGGGACCTGAGGGCTTGGAATATGATATTCTGGAGGTCAAAGGAACTAGGATTAAAACCAAGAATCACCTATCCAGCAAAACTGAGTATAATCCTTCAGGGGGAAAATGGATATTCAATGAAATAGAGGACTTTCAAGAATTCTTGATGAAAAGGCCAGAGCCGAATACAAATTGGGGGGGGGGGAAGACAGACACAGAGAGACAGAGACAGAGGCCACAGGGTGACTAGAATATGAGCAGATAATAGCTAAAAAAATAAAATTAAGGGGTGAAAGAGGATTACACCAGGAAAAGGAGAAAGGGAGAGTAGAATGGGGTAGATTATCTCACATAAAAGAAGCTAGAAAAAGCTTTTGTAGTGGAGGGGAAAAGGGGGTGGTAAGAGGGAATGAGTGAATTTTACTCTCATTTGGGTATGGAAATCTATCTTACCCTACAGGAAAATAGGGGGGAATGGGATAAGAGGGGGGAAATGATAGAAGGAAGGGCAGATTGAGAAAGGGGGTAATCAGGAGAGGAGAGACAGGGTCAAAGGAGAGAATAGAAAAAACAGGGGTGGCATAGGATGGAGGGAAGTAGTCTTTCACAACATGACTATTATGGAAATGTTTTATATGATTATACACATATAACCTATATCAAATTGCTTGCCTTCTCAATGAGGGTGGGTGGGGAGGAAGGAAGGGAGAGAATTTGAAACTAAAAGTTTTAAAAATTAATGTTAAAAATTGTTTTTACATGCATCTGGGAAATAAGGTATACAGGCAAAGGGGTATCTTGCCCTACAAGAAAATACAAGGGGAAAGATATGACAGAAGGAGGGTGATAGAAGGGAGGGCAGATTAGGGGAAGGAGTATTCAGAATGCATGCCATCTTGGGGTGTGAGGAGGGGAGAGATGGGGAGAAAATTTGAAACTCAAAATCTTGAAGTGAATGTTGAAAACTAAAAATTAATTAATTAATTAATTAAAAAATCCTCAAAAAAAATAAAAAAAAATCACAATTAATGAAAATTCACATGAATGTGTACTCCAAATAAGTATTAATGAGAAAAAATGCACATCAAAAACATCCCTAAGTTTTTTTTTGGCAAAGTGGCCAAGATGACAAATGGTGAGAATAGTCAATGTTGGAGGGATTGTGGGAAGACAGGTACACTAGTCAGTCATTAGCTGAGTTATGAATCAGTGCAATCATTTTGGAAAGAAATTTTGAATTATGCAAATAAAATAACTTAAGTATACATGTCCTTTGACCCAGAGATTTCACTACTAGGTTTATACTTCAAAGAGGTAAATGATAAGAACAAAGCCCCCAAATATAACAAAATACTTATAGTAACAGTTTTTGTGACAGCAAAGAATTCTAAACAAAATAGGTGTTCATCTATTGAGGAGCAGCAAACAAAATTTGGTGCATAAATGTAATGAATTATTTCTCAGATGATGTCTGCCATTATTACCTCATTCACGCCTGTCTCACATGATGAAGTGGCTTTGCTCTTTACTGAGGCTAATCCCTCTACTTGTTCAAGTGATCCTGTTCAGTTGTGTCTCCTCCAGCAAACTGCCTCCCTGCCCTGTCATCCTCACTCTTTCATTTATTTTCAATCTTTCCCTATCTCCTGGCTCATTTTGTACTTTCTATGAACAAGACCATGTGTCCTTCATCCTGAAAAAAACCACTCTCACTCGATCCTTTCAATTGCATTACCATCCTACATTTCTCCTTCCCTTTCTAGCTAAATGCTTTGAAAAGGTCATCTACAATAGATGTCTCCACTTTGGTTCCTCTGATTCTCTTCCTAACCCCTGAGAGTCCAGCTTCTATCCTTAACATTCTACCAAACTCAAAGTTCCTCATTGGTTATATTGTGCATTGTTGACAGCCACTATTTAATTCTTCATTACCTTTTTGTGATCATACTTTTCAATTTTTAGAGACTTCTGTTCCATATCTCACAGTTATAGAAAAAAAAACTGGGGCATTTGTTTCAGGAAGAAAATTTGAATCAATACAGGAGCTTCACAATTTATTGAAGGCAATTCAGTCCTGTGTGCCCTCTTTTTTCTGTTCAACTTTGGGGCCAACTCTTACATTTATGTTATCTGTCCTGGATAAACATATTGAAAGACAAGCTTTGTATGTGGTCATTCCACCTGCATTTCATAATCTGGATAAAGACATTTTTTATCTATTTTGTCTTTTCTGGGTGGATGGCCAGCCCAGAATCTTTTGAGCAGTTATAGATTTCTTCCAGGTAGTCCTGCAATGTTCTGGGGCTTTACATTGCCAATACACAATGCCATATACAAAGCAGAGAATCTGGAGGACCTTACCATGCACAGGGAAGCCCTTTTCAATTTAAACTCTGTACTTGTTCTTCTTCATTGGTGGAAAATATTTTTGTTAGGCAAATATATCCATGTCTGTGGCTGGCTTCGTATGTATGGCGAAAGTGTTATTGAACAGGTCTATTTCTTTTATTTATTCCAAAGAATTTTAGATTATCTAGATGAATTGGTAAGAAACATCTTGTTGGAAGAGAACCTTTAAGGTACAATTTTTGCTTGATTAAAACAAATCTCATCATAGTCAACATATATTAATAGTGGGATTTTATGATCTCTATATCCTTTAGTTAGTTGCAAGGTGGCAAAATGTGGTCCAGCGTAAAATATTCTTTCCAAAAGACTGTCTGTTCCCTATTAAGACCATTAATTAGATATCCTTGATTCATGTATAAATGAGTCTCATGTAGATTATAGAGAGAGTAGAAGCTGAGAATATTGGTCTATAGTTGTTGGCATTCTCTTAGTAACATTTTAGTATTAATGAGATCTGAGATTGTTCCCATGGTTTGAGCATTTTCTCCTCTTTGAGACTGTATTTGTCAACACCTTCATAATTGTGTCATTTTCATAAGGGACTTCCTATAAACATTTGGTCAAATGTGTTTTTTTTTCTCATCCATGTTATCTTTCATATGATTTCTATCTCCTCTATAGGAACATATATGACTGTGATGTTAGAATCTGAGTGTGGTAGCCCTACTAATTTTGTCACAAAAATCTTTGCAGATTTTTCCCATTTTTTTCTTTTTGTTGTCCTCCTTACATTTTCATATTTAAGTATACTCAGGATAATGTTACTTATTTGGTTCTCTTACTAAACTGCTCTCTTTCAACTGGTTTTGATCTTCACTGCTTCACTCTACTTTATGAAGTAATATTACTCATGATCATTCATTATACTCTTGATAATATTGTCCAATTGATTTTAAATGTTCAATTAAAGCTATTTTGTCATCATCTTTGCTTAATCAATGCCAAGTATATACTGACAAAAATATTTTTAGACTCTTAGTCTCCTTATTATGAACTAAAAAGTCACATTAGTTAAATATTTGCATAAAATTATTATAATCAGTGTCAATGTAATTTTATTGCTTATTACTCACTTTTTATTATCAATTACTCAAGTAAATAGTTCAATTATATTATTTATACCAATGTAAAAACATAAATGTTATGGAAAAATAACAATAGCAAGTTATATGCTCTCTGTCCTCTAACTTCTTTTCTGTTGTTCAGACAGTTTTATGTAGTTGGACAAATGCTAAACTCATAAAAACAGGCAGTGAAAAAAGCTTGATTTTGAGCCAGGGTTTCAGTTCAAATCTTGTTTCTACTATTTGTTAATTTTGTGACTTGAAAATTGCTTAATTTATTTGCATCTCAATTCCCTCTTTTGTAAAATGAAAACCTTTGAAAAGATCACCGCTGCAGTCTTTTTCAATTCTTAGTTAATGCATGACCCTGCATCAGAAGACAAAGATTCAAGTTTTAGCTTTAATACTTCCTACTTGTTTAATGTAATAGTTGAAGCAATCTCATGATAGATGCCTGGATTTCCACACAGGAAGCAATTTTTAGTGGGGATGGAGAAGGAGGTGAATACAAGGAATGGCAAAAAAAAAAAACCCCAATAATTTCATACCACTTCATGAAAACAGATAGGCAAGAAAGGGAAGTTAAAAGTCAAGGATGGCTCTCAGAGTTTCTAGCCTAAAAAGAATGGAAGAAACAAATAGCTTTGAAATGGAAAGGGGGCCAGTTTTAGGGAAAAGATAATTAATTTGCCTTTGGACATGGTGAATTTTATGTAACAATAGGATTTCCAAGTAGAGATGTCCTGTATTCAGTTGAAAATATAGTAACATAGATTTACAGTGGAAAGAGAGCTTAGAGTTCATCCAATATATTCTCCTTCCCAATTTTATAGAAGAAAAAGCTGATGATTAGAGTGATTAAGTGACTTGCTCAATGGCACACAGATAGGTAGTGTTATAGTGGGGATTTGAAGTCAGGTTCTCTAATTACCAAAATATCACTTTCTCTACCATACCTTTTACAATCAAAGTGAAAAGTCAAAAATGGAAGGAAGGCAGCTTGATGGAAAGTACATCCATTTGTGAGGTAAGATACCTGTATTTGAAACCTTTGACTCTTATTAACTTTCTAGCTGACATTCAGGAAAATAGCATTACTTTTCTGGGTTTTAGAATTCTCATTTGTAAACAAAAGAGTTGAATGCGTTGACTTCTATGGTTTCTTAAAGAGAGAATATTGTTGTTTCTTCCTCAAAGATTCTGTTACTCACTCCTTTCTCTTGAACATCTCTGCCACCAAGTTGACACCATACTATCTGGCTGTGTAGCTACAGATAGATATATAATAATCTGCTGCACAGCCAGACAGTATCAAACCTGGAACCAGAAATTAAGTCTAATGACTTAAAATCATATAGATAGTATTAGAAAGGACATTAGAAGCCATTTAGTTTGTCTTATTTTATATGAAGAAATTGAGAATTTGAGAAAACAAATAACCAGCACAAGGTCAGAGGTAGTGAATGGCAGAGTTGGAATTTGAATCTCATTTTAAGGTCCTCATTTCCCTTTGTAGAGTATCTATCTTTTTCCATGACAGTGTTCATCAGTGGTCCCTTTTACCAGTGAAACAAGATTGCCTCCTTTCCCTCTATTTCAATCTCTCCCTTTGCCTCCTCACCCATTCTGTTATAGGCTCTCTTCTTCCCAGAGAGAATACAGGAATTATTTTCCTTTCATGTAAGTCTCTGATTTGATATGGTGAACCATGCATTCCCTCTTCTTCCTTGCCTCAAGAACTTTTATTATTTCCTAATTATTTCCTTGCATCTTCTTATTTTGTAATTAATTACGCAAAACACTAATTCATATGTAACCAGAGTGTTGTGAGGTTTAATTCATAATATTTCAGTTCTGCTTCTCCACCATTACTTTCATTTTATATCTGCTTTCACCATTGTTTCCTTTCACCATTGTTTCCTCCACTTTTAGAAAGAAATCTCTTAGTGCTCCCTCTCTTGTTGTTTTGTTGATGTTGTCCTTGATTTCTTCATCTGTTTACCTTTCTTATATATCTGTTGTTTGTGAAGTCTGAGAAGCAAATAATTTTTTTAAGTTAAGTAGAGTTAAGTTAAGAAGGTTTTGAACACATTTTTCATTGAATGTCCATCTTTTTACCTTATGATTAAGTTTATACTTTGAGGATAGGTCACCTTGGGCTGCATTTTGAACTACTTTGCTCTTCAGAACACAACACTTCCTCCCCTCCTGTATTTTCTAGTGGATGAAGAATTTTTTTTTTTGTTTTTTGAAGTTCTTTTATATTTGAAGGCTGCTAACAGAGTGTATTTGTCAGTGAGATTGTTAAATTTAACTGCCACATATCTTGGATTTGCATCATAACATTTTTATTTGGATACAATCTGTGGATTATCTGGCTTGGCACTTGTTCTTCTATCTCCAGAAATTTCAAGAACTTTTATTATTTCCTAATATATTTTTATTTATTTTGTTAAACATTTGTTAAACATATATATTTTAAAAAATCAACTTTCATTTTTTAAAATTTTGAGTTCCAAATTTTGTCTTTTCTTCCCATACCTCCTACTCACCTTGAGAAGACAAGTTATATATGGAGTATACATGTGAAGTCTTGCAAAACATAATTCCATACTAGCCATATTGCAAAAGAAAACACACACATACACACACATAAAGAACAAAAATAAAGAAAGCAAAAAAAATGTGTTTCAGTCTGCACTCAGAGTTCATTGGTTCTCTTTCTAGAGATAGTATTTTTCATAATGAGCCATTTGGAATTGTCTTGGATCATTGTCTTGATCGGAGTTGCTAAATCTTTCACAGCTGATTGTTGTTATAGTATTGCTGTTACTATATATGATGTTTTTATTCTGCTCACTTCATTTTGCATCAGTTTATATGTCTTCCCAGGTTTTTCTGAAACCATCCTGCAATAATTTCTTATAATACAGTAGTATTCCACTAAGATAATATATCAGAACTTGTTCAGCCATTCCCTCAATTTCTAATTCTTTGCCACCACAAAAGAGGGCCTCTTTCCCAGTAAATAAGAGGTAGAAGTTACAAAGAGTCAGATGTAAGTAAGGGTAAACAACCTCCTAAAAAATTAAAGGGGTCCCAAAAGTGGAATGGACTGCCTTATAGAAGGTGGTATTTTCCATTCATTGGAAATGTTCAAGCAAAGTTTCAATCACTACTTGTTGTTTGGATCATAATGGAGATCATTTTTAGGGAATATGAGGAGAACTGAGTGGTCACTGAAGTCCCTTTCAGCTCAGAAATTCTATTTTTTCCTTATTTTATGCAAAACACCTTAATAACACTCTCTTTTTTCCCCCTTAGATACTTCTTTCATTTCCTGCTTCACATGTCCTCTGGGGGAAGGTGGCAAGGGGCTAGGCTGACAGACTTCTGTCTGTGCCAACACAAGGCAAATCTCACCTCCTGCTCCTAGTAGAGTCTTGGGTGCAAAGAGAAGCAACTTTCCCTTTGACTTCAGGCATTCCCCTGAGGGAGGAGGATAAAGAAAGTCACTGGGGAGAAGGATTTCCTTTTGCTATGCAGTTTCAACTCTCCAGTCTTCAAAGGAAAGAGCAGTAGTGAAATTAGACTTCTAATCTGATCATGCAATCATCTGTCTTCTATGTGCTGCACGTGTCTCCAACCCAATCTCCAGCATCTTTTGGGAAGAGAAGTGGCATCTTCCTCTCCATGATGAAGATTTTCACGCCCCATTATATACAACACATTCCAGTGATTCTGAGCTCTGCAGATCTTAATTCAAACCCCATTCTTCATATCCCCATTTACTTTTTATTCCCATCCCCCATAACCCCTTCAACACTAAGTTCCAATGAAACACCGTCCTCCTGTACCACTATGTCCTCTGAATTATCTATGGCATAGGCAACAAATACCCCTCTGACTTAGTTTTTTCCCCTTTCTTAGTCCTTCCATAGCTAAAACTGAAACCTGGTCTCTTCTGTTTACCTCCCTGCAATGACATAACCTCCCTGACTGGCCTTTTCAGTTCTGGCTACACTTTTACTCATTCCCCTCAACTCACTGGTCAGGCACAGGAATTAGAATACTCCTTGCTCCTCATTGCTGCTTCCAGTTTCTCCCCTACTTCCATCACTCAGTAATCTCTTTTCCTTTGAAGTTCATGCTATTTATCTCTACCATACAGTCTAAAATCCTGGTAGCTATTATCTACAGACCCCCAGGTTACTACATGTCCGTCATTAATAAGTTCAGTATATGACTCAAAATTTTTTTTCTCCTTCCCAACTCCTGCCTTCATCCTACGGGACTTCAATATACATTTTGACAGTCCCTCAAATACCATAACAATTCACTTTCTTAGCCTACTTACTCTCCATGACCTATTTCTCCAACCTACCTTATCCACAAAGACAGTCACCCTAAATATTACTATCTCCCACAAATGTACCATTTCCATGTTCAAGAATTTGTAAATGGACTTTGACCATAACCTATTAACTTTTTACCTTTTACTCTGCCTTCCTTTTTAAAAAAAATGTCAGCAGAAGCATAATAGATTTTGTTCCAGTCCCTTATTTTAACTCTCTATGTGTCTCTCTCTTTAAAGTGTGTTTCTTGTAAACAACATAGTGTAAAATTCTGGTTTCCAATCCATTCTACTAACTGCTCTCATTTTATTGGTGTGTTCATTCCATTTATCTTGCCAGTTATGATTACTACCTCTGTGTTTCTCTCCATCATATTTTCTTCTGTTTACTTTTCTCTCTCTCTCTTTTATCCTTTCCTTCCTGTAAAGTCTTGATAGGATTCTATCTATAGTTATTTAAATGGATTTTCTCTATCTCCCATCTGCTTTTGTTGATAATACATAGAAACACTGATGATTTATGTGAGTTTATTTTATATCTTCCAACTTTGCTGAAGTTGTTAATCATTTTGTATAGTTTTTATCTGACTCTCTAGTGTTCTCCAAGTATAACGTCATATCATCTGCAAAAAATGGGGTGTATGAGGTGTTCAGGGAGGACTAACACCTCTAGTCTGAAGGATTACCAAGCCTTTCTCTGGGCTGTTCATTCACCTTTGGTATCCCCCATCACTCAGCTCTCACTTGTGTCTCCAAGAAGCTCTAGCATGTGCAATGGCACAGTCCAGTAAAATCATTTTAGCAGACAGGTTGACAGTAATCAGCAGGCCTCAAACCTATTGGTGAGTTAAGAGGTTATCTATATCAAATATGTGAAGACTTCCACTGGCAGAATGGATAGATGAGAACAATTTGTTCCAATGGACATGAAGGTGGCTGAAGCAGGCACTGTGGGGCACTTAGAGCTTGGTTAGACATTGAAGATGTTAAGGTCATCCATTGCATCCTGGGTTATTGCCAATTGTCTTGAGTTTTCATCCTGCCACTGGACTTTGATGACTGGAAGAGAGAGACTGATTAATTTTTTGTAATTTTGCCTTACTAAAACCCAATTCAAGCTCAGAGTCAGGACGTTACCACATGATGTCTTTGGTTCTCTTTAAAATGAAGTACAGTGAGCAACATCTGCAAAAGTGGTAATTTTGTTTCCTCATATCCTATTCTTATTCCATCAATTTCTTTTATTTGTTTTATCATATTGATAGCATTTCTTTTATGTTATTAAATAATAGTGACAATGGGCATCCATGCTTTACCCATGATCATATTTGAAAGGCCTCTAATTTATCCATATTATGGATAATGTTTGATCTTAGTTTTAGGTAGATATCACTTATCATCTTAAGAAAAAACTCCATTTATTTCCAAATTTGGTAGTGTTTTTAGCAAGAATGGGTGGTGTATTTTGTCAAGAGTGTTTTTCTACAGCTATTGAAATAGTCACGTGATTTTTATTGTTTCTGTTTGTGGTCAATTATGCTTATTGTTTTCCCCAAGAATTTGGATACTTATGCCCTTTGGTGCATATATATTTAGTTTTAACATTAATTAGTTATCTATGGTACCTTTTATCAAAGTACAATTTCCCTGATTATGTCTTTTAATTCAGTATATATTTACTTTTGCTTTGTCTAAGATCATGATTTCTACTCCCGCCTTTTTACTTCAGCTGAAGCATAATTCTTCTCCAGGCCATTATTTTAATTCCATGTCCTTCTAGTTCAAGTATATTTCTTATAAATTACACACTGTTGGATTCTAGTTTCTAATCCATTCTGCTATCTTTTTCTGTTTTATGGTTGAGTTCATCCTATTTATGTTTACATATATGGTTGCTAACTGTGTATTTACCTCTATCCCATTCTATTATTTTATCTTTCTCTCTTTTCCTATCTCCTCCTAATCAGTATGTCTTGTTTCTGACCATTGCCCCCCTACCTTAATCTTCCCTTTCTTTTTGCCCTGCCCTTTACTTACTCCCTTTCCCTCCAAATTTCCTGTTGAGTAAGATGAATTTCTATACCCAAATGTGTGTATGTATAGTTTTCTCTTTGAACCAGATCAGATTAGAGTGATGTTTAAGTGTCACCCATTCCTTCCCCCCATCCTCCACTCTATTTTATAATTTCTTCCCTGTAATCCTCATTTATGTGAGGTATTTCCTCCCATTCTTCCTTTCCCCTTTCCTTCTACAAGTGCGTCCCTCTTTCTCACTCTTTTATTCTTCTTTTGAGATCATCCCAATATAATAGTCATGCCAAAATGCTCTAAGTAGATTCTCTCTAATTATCCTAGTGTTCAAAATATTTTATGGGTTAAATGTATAAATGGGGTGTATGTGGTATTCAGGGAGGACTAACACCTCTGGTGTGAGGGATTGCCAAACCCTCCTCTGGGCTTTTCATCCACCTTCAGCATCCCCCTGTCACTCACCTCTCAATTGTTGGCTCTAAGAAGTTGTAGCATGTACAGTGGCACAGCCCAGTAAAGCCATCACATAGGAATGCCTTTTTAGTCTCTTATGATTTCTCAGTCATATTTGCCTTTTATGTGTCTCGTGATTCCTGTGTTTGAATATCAATTTTTCCCCCAGTTCTTGTTCTTTTGCTAGAATGCTTGAAAGTGCTCTATTCCATGAAATGTCTATTTCCCCTAATAGGATTATTCTCAATTTTGCTGAGTCATTTTTGGAAGTAATCCTAATTCTTTGCTATCTGGAATATCATATTCAAAACCCTCCACTCATTTATAGTGGTAGGTGCTAAGACATGTAGGATCCTGATGGTGACTCCCTGGTATTTGAATTATTTCTTTCTTGCTGCTTTCAGTATTTTTATCTTTGGCCTTGGAACTCTTGGTTTTTGATATATTATTGAGAGCCATTATGATACAATGGATAGAGAATTTATCTGAGAGTCAGACCTGATTTCAAGTCCTTCTTCTGACAGATACTGGCTATGTGACCCTGAGCAAGTCACTTAGCTTTAATGTCCTGGGCATTAAAACTATATATTACAAAATAATTTCTAGTCTATATTAGTGGAGAGATAATAAATTTAAATAAATTTAATAAATAAATAAATAAATTTAAAGCTGAAAGGCACCTTAAAAGGAAATCAGGTTCAATTCTGAGGACCAGAGGATTAAATGATTTGCCCAAAACAAGCTAGGTGGCACAATGGATAGAAGTTTACTTAACCTCTATTTGCCTCAGTTTCCTCATATGTAAAATGGAGATAATAATAGCACTTATATTACAGGTTTGTTGTGTGGATCACATGAAATAACATTTGCAAAGTGATTGATACAGTGCTTTGCACATAGTAGGCACTTAAATGATTTTTCTCTTCCCTTCCATTCCTTCCAAAGGTCATACTGATAGAAAATGGTAGTGAAGAGATTCTAACTCAGGTCAGTTAGTCAATCATCGCACGTGGTGATTCCAAAGCTAGTATTCTCTACAGGGAATTTCCTCCCCAGGAATATCCAATGGCAAATAAATCACAAACCTGTCTTACTCCCAACAATTATAAATAAAAAACCTCAATTAGTTATACTGCAGAAATGTTATGAGGAATGTACTTCATTAATTTTAAATATATATGACTTATTATCGCTAGTATTTCACCATGGTCTTTATATCTGTTTTTCAGCCTTCAGTATCTTCATACATAATGTCTTTAATACATTTATGTCATGTACCACACAATTTAAGCATAACATTGCTCTCATCCTATAATTCAAAATTTTTTTTCAAATAATGCTAGCTCTCAATAGGAAGTAACTAAAGCTTCTGTTTTTAAGAGTATATTTCTTCTAACTTGCATGTAAGGAGCAAGCTCATTTTGGTTTAGAATTATTTTCTTTTCTTGACTAATCTTAGCTCTTATAGATTTTGCTTTTGAGTTTAGAGTGATTCATAGCAGCACTGTGAGTAGATCCAGAGTGGAATCTGGGAATGCTTTGGCCTTTTAATAAAGAATTGCCACCTTGAAGAAAAAAAAAAGAACTGACATCAAAAGCATGTACTTCATTTAAAAGGTAAATAGTGCAGAATGAACAGCATAAAGTGATTGTTCATGGAGGTTCTAGAGGAGAAATTATCTAATCAAAATAAGAAATTTAATAAAGACTTTAAAGACGGTAAGAAAACCTAAGCTGAAAACCAACATTCCCCCCTAGCAGTTGAGACTGTGGCAGATCTGTTTTATTTAACCCCTAGTCACTTTATTCCATTTAATCCTGTGATACTAGTAGAAAAGGGTCTAAACTTATGGGAACCCAGGCTGTGGTGAAATCCTTCCTTTCCACACTCTCCATGTTGTTATGAGTTGAATTGCTCATGATGGAACTTTAGGGAACACTGCTCTCTGCTCACTATTGAAATAAATAGGATATAGAATAGGAAGGTGAGGCATTACTAAATTCTTGTTTAAAATGATTAATTTCCCTGCTGATCTGTTCTCCCTTTATGAGGCAGCCAGGTGACCCAGTAGACAAAGTGCTGGGCTTCCAGTCAGGGAGATGTAACTTCAAATCCAGCCTCAGGCACTTAGTATCTATGTGGCTCTGGACAAGTGACAGCCTCAGTCTGCTTCTGTTTCCCCATCTGTAAATTAGAGATAATAATGAATGGTACCTATCTTTCAGGTTTGTTGTGAGGATCAAATGAAATAAAATGTGAAATACTTTATAAAACTTAAAGTTTTGTTTAAATTCTAGCTATTATTATTACTAGTAGTAAGACAGTATTTTCAGTTTCCCAGCAATTTGAGGAATGGGGCTTAAGGTACCATAACAAGAGGTCTTTTAAGGTAAGAACACATGTGTCTTAAAAACAAATTTTCCCCTAATTTTCCTCACATACATATATTTAGTTGTAGAGATCTAAAGAGACAGGAACAGTCCATTTGAACAAGGAATTCTTAGCCATCTACGAAAAGTATAAACAGGTGATCAGAAAAAAAATAGACATATCTTGCTAGGTTTGCTTTACCTTAGTTGACAAAGAAATCAGTGATGAAATTTCTGTAATCAAACAGCAGAACTTACATAGAGTGTAATATGTGATTAAGTTAGATTGGTCCTAAGTAGATTGGAGCTTTCAATGTCTTGCCTGTGATGACAAGCACTGACATTCAGCCTCTTCCCTTGTTTTCATCTTTCTGCTTCAGTCCTATTGTTTCTTAACTTCTGGCTCTCAGTCCAATGCCCCAGGATCCCTGACTTACTGGAAATGAGGAAAATGATATTGAAGATATCAGAAATGTCTTCAATAATACCTTTCTTCTTTGGTTTTATGGGTATGGTATCTTTTTTTTCCCTATCATGGGCCTAAGTAGGTGGTGGAGCCATCCCAAACTGGCTTGCTACAGACAATTCTTGAAGTTTTGATGTATTCAAAATCTGCAAAAGCTACAAATCAGGCTTGCTTTATTATTTTATTGATTGTCTAGAATTAAGAAAGTGATGGAGAGAATGTTAATTAGTGCCCATTAAACTTAAAATATATCATTTGTACATTTTGGTTTTTGAGAATCTGTTGTCACACATTTACCAGCACTCCCCTACATAGATCCCTTTTGCAGTCCAATAACACCCATGGATCCTTCTCAGAAAATGTTCTGTAATGCAATATGTATGTGTGTATTTGTGTATGTGTATTATGTGTGTACATATGCATATATATGTATGTGTGTGTATATATATGTATATATATGTATATATATATGTGTATATATATACATATATATACATATATATATATATATATATTATGAAGGAGAGAAAAAAATTAGTAAAAATGGAGATGTGATTTCTCCCCTCCTGGCTACCATTCAAGTTCACAGACTCCTTGAAACCTGTGGTACATAGACCTTGAGTTAATAACCCCCTTTTCAGAAGAAGCTCAGATGCCCTAGAATTCAGTAAAAGTATGGGGTGGGGGCAGGCAGGACATGACAGCGCTTTTCATGTATTTGAAGATCTGTCATATAGAAGAAGGATGAGGTTTGTCTTTTTTGTCCCTAGAGGGCAGAAGCACAAGCAATGGATGGAAATTTCAAAGAGACAAATTTCTATTTCATGTAAGGAAAAATTTTCTAGCAATTTTCTAATTTTTATCTAAATTTCTCTACTATCTTCCATAAGTGGAATGGGCTACTTAGAGAGGTGGCAGTTTGCCTTTCCTTGGAGCTCTAGATGCACAGGCTACATCACTATTTCTTGGGTGTATTATATAGAGTAAATTATTTTACTTTATGGCTCAGACTGGATGTCTGTTGAAGTTCTTTCCCATTTTCAAATTCTGTGGTCCTGTGATTCTGTGGGAATAGCTTTATCATAGAAACCAGGCACTGCATCTTATGTCTCTCACTTCATTCCCTCACACTCCTTTCCCTTGTCTCACTTGATTAGGTTCCTAGATACGTTTGCTTCCTTCAGCCCATCTTATCTGCAGAGTGTTGCTAATCTGATCTATGTGTGTCTGAGGAAAAGCCAGGAAGTACTCTAAATTGTAATTGAATTTCCTTACCTGATCCCTTACCTGATTCAGAAAAGTTAAAGAACAAGGACTCAGTTAGCCCTAGGATAATATAGAAAGAGGTATAATATGCAATTGCTTCTAGAAGATAGAACAGAAGATATTGTGTAGAAGCTGAAGAAAAGCAAGTATCAGCAGGATTGAAGAAAAAGTTCCTGGCTGTTAGAGCTGATTAAAAATGGATTAAATTGCCTTAAGAGATAATGTCCCAGTCTTCTGGAGCAGGAAAAGCTGGGTGAATCCTAAGTGAATATATTATAGAGGGGCTTTCTATTGATGTACTAGCTTTGTTAGATGGCTTCTGAGGTCCCTTCTAACTCTGAGTTTATTTAATTCTGTGAACAAGGTGAGATTTCTCTCTGGTACTTCCTAACATCAGACCATCTGAGCTTTCAGGCTGTGATGGTCTTATTCTAGAAAACCACATTTATTTGGTTTATATAAACACAGGTGCATGTAGCATCTGTGCTCTGGGCTGCTCTTCCTTATCAAAACTGGCCTCTTACCTGTCATTCCCAGAGGACCCTGTTCTCTGCTAGGTGGCAGCATCACACCAGGAATAGAGTACTAGATGTGGCATGGGGAATATTTGATATATTCAATATCTTGAATCTGGCCTCACCCTTACTTGGCTGTGTGACACTGGGCATGATTTGTTACTTTTTTTGAGACTCAATTTTCTCACCTGAAAATTGGGGATTATAATAAATGTAGTGCCTGCTTCACAGTGTTTTTCTGACTCAAATAAGAGAATGTGTGCAAAGTGTTTTATAAACTTTAATGTATGGTATAAGTATCAATTATTATGATTATTATTTTCTGACAAACACCTATAGGTGTTGGTACATGTGTTAATGTACTTTCACTGTCAGGTATCACAAGTACATTTTAATATAACTCTTATATTGGCAGTACCTTAACAGAAAGGTTTGATTTACATGGATGAAATTTCAAGATCTAGGACATACCTGAAAGAAAAAAAAACATTGTAGGCCAGGAGTTCTAAATCTTATTTGTATGTTTGACCTTTTTGAGAGTCTGGTGAAGTCTATGGACTCCTCAGCATAATGTTTTTAAATGAATAAAATTAAATAATAAGATTAATTTTTAAAAATCAATGAATTATTTTGAATAAAGTTATAAAGATAATAAAATATTAATAATAATAATAATGCCTAAATAATAAAAACAACAAACAGATGATTGTGGGCTAAGAACCTGTATGTAACATGGGACCCTTTAAATTAAAACATCTACGCAGTTTCTTCTTTCACTGCTGAGCAGAGCCAGACATTATCCCAGAGTTTAGAACAATATTCTTATATTAATCAAAGGGGTGGGAGAAGGAGAGGAGGGGCATGACAGGAAGTATAGTTTAGTAGATAGGGGGCTGATCTTGATGTAGCAAAGACATGAGTTCTAGCCCTTCTCTTGCCACATTTCACTGTGTGAACTTAGGCAAATTGCTTGACTTTTCATTGCTACGTACAAAGACTTTTTACAGAAGAGTTGCTAATATGCATCTCAGGTGGTTGGCTTCCCCACACCAGTGAAATCAGAAATGCAGATCAAAACTGTTTTTGTTAAAGGTGGTCTTTGGGATACATTAATGTAGAAAGTGCAGAACAAAACATAGCCATTGTGATTCTGGAAAAAAGAGAGTTAGCCACAGTCTAGCAGAGGGGCTGGAAGTTCTAGGAAATGCTCATGCTTGGAATCAAAGCTTTCTGGAAGACTTACAATCAGGAGAGTGGAGAGGCACTTGAAACTTCCCCATAAGAAACTATAATAGAGTGGAGACTGTTTTCTTTAAGATGTTTCATTTAACATTTAACCACATGAAGTTTAAAAAAAGAAGACATTAAACATGACCTTAAGGGTGGAATTGGACTTGAGAGCCTCTTTCACCCATTTCATACTGCCATATAGTATCAGAGCAAGATATAGAAACATTTATAACCTAAGTGTTAGAATATTACAACTAGGAAACCAAATACCTTTTGATGACAATTTTCTCTTTTTCTCTTAATTTTTTTTTACTGATACCTCTTGTTTTTTACATTGATTTCATTTACCCAATTACTACTCACACTCTCAGCCTATCCCTTATAATACAGAAGAAAAAGCAAGGGGAAAATTGTTACCAAAATTGAGAATACATTAATCAAGTCATGCAGAACATAGGTGTCAAACATGCAGCCCTGCACATTGTAGCCTGTTACACTGCTGTGTAGATTGTAGCGGTCCCCATTTCTATTTGAGTCTGACACCACTGTTATGATATATGGTGCTATGCCTCCATAGATCTCTATGTCTGCAAAGAATGAGGGGAAGCATATTTAAATATCTGGTCTTCGCTATTAGTCCAAAGAAGAAGTATGTGTAAGTTGAGTTAGTTTTTATTGATGAAGGAGTACAGGAAGCAGCTCCTAAAGCAGCTTTAGGGGCACTAAAGATCCCCCTCCCCTGACATCTGCTCCAATAGAAGATCTTTTGGTCTTAGATTCACTTAGGGCTTCTACTGGTAAATTAATACAGATGTACTTAGTTTCACTATGCTCCAAATGTTACTTTATAAGCAATGGGTCTCATTGTTTGCTGTCATCATTTTTTTGTACCCTGAGGATAATTCACATACAGAACTATTAGAAATTATTCAGGAACTGGATTGCAAAAAGCAATAAATTGATGCAATGAGCCAGCTGAAGGACATACTATCAGCTGTAACTTAGAATTTCTCACCTATGGTTAATTCCCCTCAAAATATAACTATTTAATGAGGCTGCATTATTAAAGGTAATCCATTTTCTGCATATAGAGATAGGAGGAGGCACAGAGACAGAGGGAGACAGAGGCATGGAAAGAGAGAAAAAAAGAGAGAATTAGGACTTCAACATTCATTATACAGTAAAAGAGAAAAATAGTTGTTACTTTATTTAATTTTGGAATATATATTATACTTAAAATAATAACTTTTAAATTACAGAAAAATCCTGCATTCTAAAAATATGGTAAAGGTACTTTAAATAAAGAAGACTGCATGAAGCATGTTGGCTATGAAGTGAAAAGACCTAGTTTTCATCTATTTTCTGTCCCTTACCACCTCTGTGACCTTTAGAAAGTCTTCACCTCTTTTTGCTTAGTTTCCTCATCTGTAAAATAAGGGCGTTGAACTAAATGACTTCTAATATCCCTTTCATATCTATAGCTTTTTATTCTGTGTAAGTAGGTATAGTATTAGCACTTTGGAGCATGGGACTGACCTTTTTGTAGATCTCTTTCCTCTTCCTTTGTCAGACATCCAGAAAGGGCATTACACATGCATTGCATATGGGAGTGGAGGGAGGAATAAATAAACACACGTGCTCTCTCTCTCTCTCTCTCTCTCTCTCTCACACACACACACTATATATATATATATATATATATATATATATATATATATATATATATATATAATATATATATATATATATATATAATTTCCCCCCCCCCCCATTGCCAAGGCCAAGGCAGGTCACTCTTGTCTGTCACATCAATGACACAGCAAATGGAAGTTTTTCTGTAAAGAAGATGGTGAACTCTTCTGCTATTCATGACCAGAAGGAGAAAGAGCCAAATTGTTCAGGAACATGAGATGATCAGAATTATGTGATGATCAGAATTATGTGAAAGGTATGTGCATTGCCTTTGTAGGTTATGTGTATGTCCACACAGGTTTGTCTCATTGCGGCTCCCAGAGAAGTGTGAATAGATAGACTTGAAATCTTTATTTTTAGTTTAGTATTTTACTTTTCCCCAGTTACACGTAAAAATAATTTTTAACATTCATCTTTAAAACTTCAAATTCCAAGTTCTCTCTGTTCCTCCCTCCCCACTCTACCCACCTCATTGAGAAGAAAAGCAATTCCATATAGGTTATATGTGTGTAGTCATGGAAAACATACCCATAATAGTCATGTTGTGAATGAAAAAACCAAAAAATGAAAAGACAAAAAAACTCAAGAACAGAAAGAAAGCAAAAAAAAATATGCTTCAATCTCTACTCAGACACCATCAGTTCTTTCTATGGGGAGGGATAGTATTTTTCTTCATAAGTCCTTCAGAGTTGTCTTAGATCATTATATTGTTGAGAACAGCTGTCATTTCATAGCTTATCATTTTACAATACTGCTGTTACTTTGTGCACAGTATATTTCACTTTGCATCAGCCCATGCAAGTGTTTCCAGGTTTTTCTGAGAGCATCCTGCTCATAATTTCTTATACTACAATAGCATTCCATCATAATTACATACCACAACTTGTTCAGCTATTTCTCAACTGATGGGCATCCCTTTATTTTCTCATTCTTTGAACTCAGAAAAGAGGGGCTAAGAATATTTTTGTACATATAAGTCCTTTTCCTTTTTATTATCTTTTGTGATACAAACTTAGTAGTAGTATTGCTAGGTCAAAGGGTATGCATTGTTTTTTAGCCCTTTGGTCATAGTTCCAAATTGTTCTACACAATGATTGAATTAGTTCACAACTCCACCAACAGTGCATTAATGTCTCTTTTTTCCACATCCTCTCCAACATTTGTCATTTACCTTTTCTGTCCTATTAGCCAATCTAATAGATATGAGGTAGTATTTCAGAGTTGTTTTAATTTGCATTTCTCCAATCAATAGTTGAGTTAAAGTATTTTTTCATATGGTTATAGATAGCTTTGATTACTTCATCTGAATACTGATCACATTTTTGATTATTTATCAATTGGGGAATGGCTCTTATTTTTATCAATTTGACTCAGTTCTCTATATTTTTGAGAAATGAGGCTTTTATCAGAGAAATTGTTTCAATTTTTTTTCACAGTTACTATTGCTAACTGTATTTCACTTCATCCTATTCCTCACCATTTATTCTATTCTTTCTCTTTTCACCCTGTGCCACCTCAAAAATGTTTTGCCTCTGACTCCCCCTCCCTCAATATACTTTCTCTTCTATCTGCTTCCCTTCTCTTATCCCCTTCTCCTCCCACTTGCCTGTAGAGTAAGATAGATTTCTATACTCACTTGAGTGTGTATGTCATTCCCTCTTTGAATCAATGCTAATGAGAGCAAGGTTCACTCACTATCCCTTACAGCCCCTTTCTTACCCTGCACTGTAAAAGCTTTTTCTTGCCTCTTTTATGTGAGATAATTTACCCCAATTCTAACTCTCCCTTTCCCCTTCTCCCAGTACATTCTTCTCTCACCCATTAATTTCATTTTTTAGATATCACCCCTTCATATTCAACTTAACCTGTGCCCTCTGTGTATACATACATACATACATACATACATATATATATACTCACCTCTGTGTATACATACATACATATACACACACACACACACACACACAGACACACACACACACACACACATATATATATATATATATACTTACCCTGTGCCCTCTGTATATATGTACATACACACACACACCTGTTTGTCAGACCATTCTGGTTTGAGGGGCAGGAAAGAGGTTTCATACACATTCAAGAATGTGACTTAATATTGTATTCATTGTCTAAATATTTATTTCTGTCCCAATAAAATTTTGAATACTGTTTCCTTGCTCTTCCTTGACTGTGTGTGCTGGCGTTATGAGAAGTTGATTGTCTAGACCTGAAATAACTTCAGAAGTTTCCAATTTTTCAAACTGAGTGTGGGCACATATGTCAAGAAAGGTGAATTTTAATTAAAAGTTACCATGGTGACTACTGAGGTGGTATAGTAGATAAAGCTGTGGGCTTAGAGTCAGAAGACCCGAGTTCAAATCCAGCCTCAGAAGCTTACTAGCTGTGTGACCCTGGACAGATCATTTAACCTCTCTTTGCCAAAGTTTTCTCAACTATAAAATGGACAACATAGTAGAACCTACCTCATAGGTTTATTGTGTGAATCAAATGAGATAACATCTGTGCAGAACTTGACATAGAGCTTGGCACATTGTAGGCAATTAATAAATGTCTGTTCCTTTCTGTACTGAGGTCTCTTTTAATATTGCAATTCTGTGATTATAAGCAGAGTTTCTGAGTGTGTAGAGGTGATAAAGTTAGGTATTGACTTTAAGTACCTTTCAAAAAACACTAACAGGGCAGTGAACTTTACATTTTGGCTAAGCTTAGTTTCCTGATATGGGCTGGAGTCATGTGTCACAGAGCTCTGTAACAAGGCATCTTACCCCCAAAAGAAATGGTATGCTTTTTTCTGTCTCTTTTTCTTTTCAATATATTGATAAGAAATCTAGTTTGATTTTTTTTTTTAGGCAATTGGGGTTAAGTGACTTGCCCAGAGTCAACACAGCTAGTAAGTGTCAAGTGTTTGGTCTGAGGCTAGACTTGAACTCAGGTCCTCCTGACTTCAGGGCCGGTGTTCTATCCGTTGTACCACAGAGCTGCCCCTAAAAAAAAATCTAATATTATCTCTTGTTTGGGAGGCCCATTCAGTCTGTGAATTCTGTAAAGTTTGTAGAAAAAAAGAGGCTATTCCAGAAAAGATATTAGAATTGTTTCAGGTCATTAAGTACAGTGTTGTGAAAGTCAACACTTTCACCTAACTAGCAACTGATTATGATACTGCCATGTACTTGGTTGTATTATAGAACTGCATTCATATTTAATACTACAAAAGTCCTGTGAGTTAGGTAGGTTGGATATGAACATTTCTCCCTCTACAAAAAAAGGAAACTGGCATTCAGAGAAACCAAGTGCCTTAGCTAAGATCAAACATCTAACCTGAATCAGAGGTAGGAATAGAAGCCAGTTCTCTTTATTCTCCCTGCCAGAGCTTTTATCATTACACTCTTCTACATTCTGTTTGACTATGTAAGTCTGTGGTAGTGGAGTAGTCAATGATGCTCAGGTCAGCAAAATATAGTTTATGAAAGTCAGAGCCTATGTTAGAGAAAGACATGTTTTTCTCATTCTCGAAAGCACAGGTAGATTTTTAGTGAAAACAGGCTCTTGGAGGGGCAAAGAGGAAGGAGATAGTAAAGGAAGGAGGGAAAGAGAAAGAGAGGGAGAGAGGAATAAAGGGAAAGGGAGGGATGAGGGAGGGAGGGAGGGAGGGGAAAGAGAGAGAGAGAGAGAGAGAGAGAGAGAGAGAGGAGAGAGAGAGAGAGAGAGAGAGAGAGAGAGAGAGAGAGAACCATCAAATAAGTGAACTCATTTTTTTCAAGAGGTAACCAATTCTCTTACCTGAGGACTAAAACTAAAATATTCTATTAGACACATTTAATACAAGACTCCCAAAGGTGTTAAAGCCTTCTTTAAATATCAATATTTTTTAAAACTTAATTTTAAATTGAATTATTTTCAGGAGCCCCCAGCTTAATGCCAGAAGATCAGGTTTATTTGAAACCAAATACATGATTCTGACTCCTCATAGGAATGAGAATAATGTTCAAAGCAGTCAATTCCTTTATAAGGCTATGGGTTAGCCATGAAAATTAGCATGTTCCTCAAGGCAAACATTGTTAAATTATTAAGCAAAACAAAAAAGGTCTTTGTAATTTCTACTGATTTTCAGCAGAAACGAATAATTAGGCATCTAAAACAGCTTATATTTATAAATCACAGCTTACAAGGTGCTTTCCTTACCACCCTTTGAGTAAGGCAGTGTAAGTATTAGGATCCCTAATTTACAGATAAGGAGGCTGAGACTCAGAGATGAGGGGCTTTGTCTATAGTCATATAACTAATAAATAGGAAACTTGAGGGCTTGAATTCTCGGGTCTCCTGATTCCAAATCCAGTGTCCTTTCCACCAAATCATTAACAGTTAGCAAATAGTAAAAGTTATAGATATGTGTAACAATTTATAATACCTTAGCTTTTGTGTGTTGTTATCTTGCAGGCTTACTATTTTTATTTTCTTTATTTTATGCTGTTGAAATGAGAGAGGCCAAAGGTTTATTCTCTATGAAGAAATCTCTTATCTATGCATCATGAATCCTTCCTTCAAGAAAAGAATTGGAAAGTTGCGGACAAGGCACATAACAGATAATGTTGCAAAAATAAAAATAATTATTCTGTGGCAGATAAATGACTAATTGCTGACTTTCATAAAACTATATTTTGCTGACCTGAGTCCTGAATCGACTGTCAGACAACCACTTTATTAGGGCAAAGATAAAATCTCATACAAAACTAGAAAGAATAAAAACTGAGAATAAAAAAGTTAAAGCAATTCTAATATGATCCACTTAAACACATGACTGGGAAATGGGATATGAATTGAGGAAAGGACAGTGACACCAATTATTATATTTTTTATAGAAGTTTAACTGATATAAATCAATTTTTACAAATTGGGGTCAAATGAATCTAAAAGTCACCTTAGTCATCAAGCAGTTCCCATGATGAAAGATGTAGAAGCAAAGGGCAAAATCTATTCAGACTATAAACTTATTCACAATGTCTTACAAAGGAAGATATTGAAAGATTATGAGTGGTATCGACTCCTAAAATAATGAGAAGCAGTAGAAAGAAAAGCAATCTTAAAGACAACTTGACAAGTGCTCCAACTAATCAAAGTCATCCTTAGATCATTTAAGGATAAAACGAAGGACAAGAAACAATGAAAGATGAAAAAAGATCTATAAAAATGTATTTAATAACAATCTCTTTTCACCTGAAAGTGCAATGGAGGTGTCATGTTTATACTGTAACCTTACAGTATCGGCTCAAGGGCAGGAAAATTGAAAATGTTATTTAAATAAACAAAAATTTTTTAAAAATCTGCCAAAATAGACCAAATATATACCAAGATCTGTGCTGGAGATGACTCAATATAGAGAACATTGAGGAATTGATTTTTAAGGTGTCTGAATGAGGGAAGAGTACCAAATGTGTAGAAAAAAAGGTCTTAGTTCATATTAGTACACAAAAAGGTGACTAAGAGAATATCAGAAATATTGGCAAAACGCCTACTTCCCCACCTAGATGACATTTTTTAGGACAACAGTATGTATACATGTTGAGATTATCCTCAAGGAGAATATTACAAGAAAACAGACAAGACTTTAATGAGTGATAATCTACAAAAAGACATCATCTAAGGGTGTGGAGCCAAGATGACAGAGTAAAAACAAGGACTTGCTTGAGCTTTCCCCCAAAACTCTCCAAATACCTGTAAAAATGACTCTAAACAAATTCTAGAGCAGGAGAACCCACAAAAAGATAGAGTGAAACAAATTTCCAGCCCAAGACAACCTGGATGGTCAACAGTAGAGTAACACAGTGTATGGTAGGCTGCAAAGACAAGGCCTAGGCCCCAGGGAACCTGGAGCAGGTCTCCGGGGACTGAATCACTGGCAGCTGTGATGGTTTCCAGCCTTCACAACCCACAAAAACACCAAAGGCAACTTTGAATGTGAGTAGGAAAGTTTAGTCAGGCCTGGGTAAGAGAGAAGCACAGCTACACCTGGCCCCAGCACAGCCCCAGGGCTGTGGTTGCAGCAGTGGCAGTGGCAGCTTCTGGACATCTCAGCCCACAGAGGTAAGAGAATTGAACAACTGATCAGAAGGAGATTACAGGGATCCCTTTCCTGGCACTGAGTCAAGATTCTGTTGCTTTGACCACAACTGGACCTGGGTCACAGTCCTGGGGCAAGGAGGAGCACTGGCATAGCAGAGCTTGTGGCAGCAGTGGAGAGGGACCCCTCCTCACAGTTTCAGGGAAGAAAAGAATGCTTGTGGTTACTCACAGACCAGAGCACAGGTCAGGGGAGGAGTATACACCTCTTCTTAGATCATACCACCTGGGAAGAACTGAAAACTTACAGTTCTCTAGAAGTATCTCTGAAAATAGCTGCACAAAATGCCCAAAGCTTGGGACAGTATATTCTCCCCACTGGAAGCAGAGCCCTATCCTAACAAAGAGTTTAAAAGTCAAGTAATTGGCTAGGCAAATGAGCAAACAGAGGAGAAAAATTCAGACTATAGAATTTTACTTTGGTGACAAGGAAGATCAAAACACACACTCAGAAGAAGACAACAAAGTCAAAGTTCCTACATCCAAAGCCTCCAAGAAAAATATGAATTGGTCTCAGGCCATGGAAGAGCTCAAAAAGGATTTTGAAAATCAAGTAAGAGAACTAGAGGAAAAACTGGGAAGAGAAATGAGAGTGATGCAACAAAATCATGAAAAATGAGTCAATAGCTTGGTAAAGGAAACCAAAAAAAAATCCTGAGGAAAATAACACCTTAAAAAATAGACAAGGTCAAATGGCAAAAGAAGCCCAAAAAGCCAATGAGGGGAAGAATGACTTAAAAACCATGATTGGCCAAATAGGAAAGGAAGTCCAAAAGCTCACTGAAGAAAATAATTCCTTTAAAATTAAAATGGAGCAAATGGAAGCTAATGACTATGAGAAATCAAGAAATTATAAAACAAAAACAAAAGAACAAAAAAAAGAAGGCAATGTAAAATATCTCATTGGAAAAGCAACTGACCTGGAAAATAGATCCAGGAGAGAGAACTTAAAAATTATTGGACTATCTAAAAGCCATGATAAAAAAAAAAAAGAACCTAGATATTATCTTTCAAGAAATTATCAAGGAAAACTGCCATGATGTTCTAGAACCAGAGGGTAAAATAGAAATTGAAAGAATCCACTGATCACCTCTTGAAAGAGATCCCCAAAGGCAAACTCCCAGGAATATTATAGCCGAATTCCAAAGTTCCCAGGTAAAGGAGACAATGTTGCAAGCAGCCAGAAAGAAACAATTCAAGTATTATGGAAACACAATCAGGATAACACAAGATTTAGCAGCTTCTACATTAAGAGACCAAAGGGTTTAGAATATGATATTCCAGAGGTCAAAGGAGCTAGGATTAAAACCAAGAATCATCTATCCAGCAAAACCGATTATAATTAATGAGGGGGAAAAATTGATATTCAATGATGTAGAGGAATTTAATGCATTCTTGAGAAGCCAGACCTAAGTAGAAAAATTGACTTTCAAATATAAGACTCAAGAGAAGCACAAAAAGGTAAACAGGGAAGAGAAATGATAAGGGACTTGTTGAAATTGAACTGTTTACATTCCTACAGGGAAAGATGATATTTGTAACTCATGAGACCTTTCTCTTTATTAGGTAGTTGGAGAGAATACACACACACACACACACACACATAGTTAAGATGTGAGAGAGGAATGGGGCAAATTATCTCACACAAAAGAGGCAAGAAAATGCTTTCACAGTGGAGAGGAAGAAAGGGGAGGTGAGAGAGAATGAGTGAATTTTACTCTCATTGGATTTGGCTTAAGGAGGGAATAACATACATACTCAATTGGGTATGGAAATCTATTTTACCCTACAGGAAAGTAGTGGGGAAAGGGATAAGAGAGGGATGTGATAGAAGGGAAGGAAACACTTTTGAGGAGTAATGCAATCAAAGGAGAGAATAGAATAAATGGAGGGTAGGATAGGATGGAGGGAAATATAGTTAGTCTTTCACAATATGACTACTATGGAAGTGTTTTACATGACTGCATATGCATATCCTATGTCAAATTGCTTGCCTTCTCAATGAGGATGGGTGGGGAAGGAGGAAGGGAGAGAATTTGGAACTCAAAGTTTTAAAAATGAATGTTAAAAATTGTTTTTTACATGCAACTGGGAAATAAGATACACAGAATTACAGCAGCTCAAAAGAAATGTGAGATGTATAAATTTAGAGACATCTCCATTGCAAATATTCATATGAACTAGTTGTGCCTGACCTGTGGTAGAGCCTTCCAAGCTTATATTGGTCTGATTAGTCACAGTTTAACACACTGTCCTTTGACCTCAGCACAGTGGATGTCATTTTGGGCCTTTTTGAGTTTGAAGGACAGCAACCAATAGTACAGGTTTGTACAAGACCAGAAATTTTGTAATAATTGCTTGTCTAGTTTATAACTAATTGCATTTGGATCTTTAAGTTAACAAAGATTTTTCTAGACTTACCTGCCTTCAGTTTATCCCTGTTCATTACTTCAAACAAGGCATTATAAAACAATTTCTTAGCTTTTATTCTTCGGTATGAAGATTTCAGACATGGGAACAAGCCTTTATGTGGGCTGGGCACTGTGATCAGTTTCCCAAGTAATCTCTCATTTGATCCTCACAATAAATCTGGGAGGGAGATACTATTATTGTCACATTTGACAGTTGAGAAAACTGAGGAATACAGCAATTAAATAACTTGTCCAGTTAGTCAGGCCTAAGACTCAATATGAACTTAAGTCTTGCTGACTCCAGGCCTAGTATCCTATACACTGCACCACTTAGCTGCTTCTGATAAGTAATGTTAAGTACAGAGCTTCCTTAAATGACTGTTGATACATTTGGAAAATAGTTGGTTTAGTTTTAGTCCCCTTACTCTGCTTTTTGGCCACTATTTTTTTTTCTGTGACTTTAGTTTCTCTTTAGTTGTTCTGATATCAGTCACCTTGGTGTGAATTTAAAGTTACGTGACTTTTCTTAGTAATATATATTTTTTTCTTGAGCATTTTATTATTCATATTAAATGAGATATTTCTGTTAAGGAATTGTAGGCATCAACAGACCAGGTATGAATCAAGTTTCTCCCTGAGAAGGTATCACTATGTAGCATTTATTCCATCTATCTAATAAGCAAGGCAAAAAGGAAGAACCAGGACTTCTGCAAGGGGATTGATCCTTACCTTTACCCTTCCCCTAATAATTTCCAGTTTTACATCTCTGCCATTTTCTTGTATGTTCCAGTCACTCTTTTGTTATGCAACAGAATATTTTTGTATTTTTTGATAGCACTGAATGTAACCAATTGTATACTAGAATAGCATAATCATCCCCTCCTCCCCAAACCCCCAGGTTTCCCTACAATACACACTATTCTATAATTGAGGGTAAGGTGTGAAAATCAATATAAACAAATAAAATGAACATTTTGAGAAATCCAGAAAACCCTATAATAGCTATGCAATACCATAAGACATTTTTCGTAAATTTATCACAGTGATAAGATTCATATAGCTTCAAAAAATATTTCCCAGAAGATGCATACATATTTGTCAGCCTTGTGTTAAGGAGAGATAATTTGAGGTGGTTATAAATGAATTCTATTCCATTCATACAAATGTGAGATACCCATGAGCTTATTAAATACTATGCCTTTATATAATTTTAGAGTTGGAATTAGGGACTCTGTGTGGTTTAAACCCATCCTCCCAATTAGCTGAGAACATGGAGGTATGGAGAGTTCAGTCATGATGATGTAAAAGGACTTTCTAAACACCTTCCAGGAAGTGATTGGGAATAAATAATTAGAAAAGCTCCAGAGAAACTAGTGTGTGGGCAAGCATAAATTTCCCAGAGTCTTCAGATTTCCTTTCTTCCTTTTCTCTTCCTTTCAAGAGACTTCTTGTCACAGTTTTCTAAAACATAGGTGATATAAAAACAAAAGACGTAAATAACAATTTATATAAACATAAAATGTTTGAATGAGTTGAATTTGGAGGGTCTCCTAATACTAAAATTTTCTTTGTCTTTCATCCTAGCATAATTCACAGACTTCATTTTTTTTTTACGATGTATTTTATGTGAATCTAGGTGATTGACTTGTGCAAACTTCTTGTTTGCTTGGCAGTCTTTGCTTGGGCAAACTCACTTTTTGTATGTATTACCAACTTGTGAAACACTTTTATTTTCACATGCTTATGCTCTCAATTTTTGCAGAGATCTAGGGCATTTTTATGAAGTATTAATGGGACCTCTCTCTGTTCAAAGGACTGATCAAGACCTTTCTTCCCTAGGACTCTTTGCATCCAGATTAGAAGAAAGAACAACATATCCCCAATAGCTAAAATTTTATAATAAGGACCTGAAGAAAAACATGATCTTATAAAACAAGACATATATATGTATGTATATATATATATATATGTAAATCTCTTGTTTTTTTACATATATTTGTGATTCAGGGGATTTCTGCAAATATTGACTTTTCTTAGCCTACTAGTATATTTAACTAGCTTTAGTGCAAATTTTAACTGCTGTTGTTCCACAAATGATTATTTACTTTAAAGTCTACTCTAAGCTATCTCTACTACTGATCTTGAGAGAGGGAGCCAGGGCCTTCTGGAGAGAATTGGCTCAGTCTCAAGGAGAGTCTAACTTGACTCTAACAAGGATATAACCACCAATCAGAGGGTGAGAAGGTGGACTCCATGATAACCCATTAAATGGCTTATCCCCAACCCCACCATACCTGCACCTATTCTTCAATCCTCTTGTATAACTATTCAAGCTCCTATTATCCTGCCTTTGGAGCTGGAAATAGAACATCATGTCCATTAGCTGCTACAGCTGGGCCATGGGGTTCCCAGGTGCTTCCTGGGCACTACAGCAGAATTTCAGAGATGCCAATTTGAAAATACATTCCCCTCGTGATGCCCATCCTTTGCTTCCCAAATCATCTTGTGGTTTGGCAGGAACCCCTTGGAGGGGAAGCTCTGCACTCTGGAGCAGTAAACAGTCTCTCCTCTTTTCATTTTGGGTGGGACAGAGTAAATTGCACAGGATGAGTAGGGATGGATATATTGTACAGATTACAGAACTAATTACATCACCCTCCCCCATCCTATTCCTCTTTCAAGCTTTCTTATTATTGGAAAGGTCATTATCATTTTTTTCAGTCACCCAACATACTGTCACCCCATTTATCCAGTCAGCTGTCAAATGTCATCATTTCCCCCTCCACATCTCTTATATCTATTGCCTTCTCTATTCACACAACCACAGTCTCCTTTAGGCTCTCATCATATCTTGTCTGGAATGCTGTAATAACCTCCTAATTTGTCTCCCTGCCTTGTTTCTCCATTCCAATCCATCCTCCACCCAAGTGCCAAAGTGATTTTGCTGAAGTGCAGGTCTGCTCAATAAATTCTATTGTCTCCCTATTGATTATTTGGCTAAAATATAATTTCATCTTCATTTTATCTTTATTTTTTGTTATTGTGCAAGTTCTATATTGTACATAATTATCAGTGTAGTACTACATACATAGTTTATTTTTATTTTAAATCTTTTAATTTAAATTTTAATTTATGTAATAAAATAAGCATTTCCATAACATAGTATAATAAAAAGATGGTTACAAATGAAATTGCAAATCAATTATGTATAACTCTTTGTTCCTTTTAAATATAAAATAAAGTTATCAAGTAAATTTATTTGTTTTCCTTTTTTCTTCCCTCCCCCTGCCCTATTAATGGCTTCCATTAGACACAGCTACACATATGGGTGTACATACATATAAAATCATTTTATAAATATTTCTATTTATCAGTTCTTTCTCTGAATGCAGATAGAATCTTCCTTCATATGTCCTTTGTAGTTAATTTGGGTATTCATAATAGTCAAAACTACTTATTCACTCAAATATATAATTTGTAACTAAGCAAATGGAAATTGTGTAATTAAGCATACATAATAAGGGTGTATACTCAAAATTTTTTATTGATAGAGGTTCGTGATAAAAAAATGGAGATTACTCATCTATAACACCCAATATTAAATCAGCAGCAACTCTGAGCATCCAGACTATGTGTGTATACATACATACATACATATACACACACATACATATATCATTTCTTTTATATTTATATTGTAAATGCAATCTCCAGGGCTAAGTCAGTGACTGTATGGTAAGTCTCCATATAAGGGAGCCCTTATGCAACTTATTTACTCTTCTGCTGGTAAGGGGTTGGTGTATGTGTTTTCAGATCAGGAAAGATGATACATAAACAGTGGAGGCTGGAGAAGGGAAAAAAGTCTGGGGGAGAATAAATTGACAGATTTATCTAAGAAAGGTGGGTAAACTGAAGGGGATCTTGATGCCTGAGTGCTGTGTGGTGGGAGGTAGGGCACAGACACAAAGAATCAATGCTACAGGCTCTTACCATAAATTGAAATTCTCTAGGTCTTCTACTAATCGCATCTCTTAGAAAGGATTAAGTGATAATGGGTTTGTGATGTTTTTGTAATTAGTTGAATTAGCTGCCATCTTTGTCTCCTCCTAAGACCACTTATGACAGAGGAAAGGTAGGAGGTCAGAAGGATGAAACAGCACTTGTCTTCATAGTAGGCTGAGTCCATGGAATTAAGGTCATTAAGTAAACAAACCAATTGAGTCATCCAAGCACATAAAAAGCATCTGGGAATTCTATGATGCATGAAAGACCCTTTTTCACACCTGGCTGACTAAAAAGCCACCAGCAAAATTTCCCCCAACTTTTCAAATAAATTAACAAGTGAGTAACCTTTGGTGCTTTTCAAAGGCAGAAAAATTTTAGAAATATATTATGAATTTTGTTTATAATGGCATTTCCTCAAATGCAATCATATAGTTGGTTCTTAGATCCAGATTTCTTCAAGTGATATATATATATATATATATATATATATATATATATATATATATATATATAGAGAGAGAGAGAGAGAGAGAGAGAGAGAGAGAGAGAGAGAGAGAGAGAGAGAGAGAGAGAGAGAGAGAGAGAGAATAGAAAATAGTTTTCAAAAACTCTTCTGTTAGGGCTTTAAAAATTCCTGTTGGTCTCCAACATTGCTTGAAAGTGGTTCTTCATACCTTTCATAATTATACTCACTCCATTATGTGACTATAGAATCAAAG
This sequence comes from Phascolarctos cinereus, assembly GCF_003287225.1. Lineage (NCBI taxonomy): Eukaryota > Metazoa > Chordata > Mammalia > Diprotodontia > Phascolarctidae > Phascolarctos > Phascolarctos cinereus. The sequence continues at coordinate 188,977,931 of NW_027555958.1, forward strand.
AGATATCATGACAAGGTGGGTAGGGGGTTGGGCCTAGAGTAAAGAAAACCTGAATTCAAGTCCCACTTCGACCTACAAGTCACTTAACTTCTCAATTCCTAGGACAAGTCTCTAAAGACAAGAAATTGCAGAACAGCTGTTGATCTGTATTGGTATGTACACACACACACACACACAAATATACACATATACATGTGCACATATATAAAGAATATATTTGGGTGTGCATACACACACATGTATATGTGCATATACATATATCCATTAGGATAAGACAATCAGGTATTTTCTAAGATTCCTCAAAGATGAAAATACCAAAAAAAAAAACCAAATTAATAAGTAAATAGGTACAAAGATTAAAAATTTTTTTTCTGGTACTTTGGGAAAAGCATTGACTATAGTCAAAGGATCTAGGTTCTAATCCTACCTCTGACACTTACTACCTACCCTGCATTTCAGTTTCTTCATTTTGCATAATGAAAGGGCTGGACTAGATGTCTTTTAGGTTCTTTATAGCTCTAAATCTATGATCACCACTATCCTTTATTCAGAGGTTCTTAAGTCTGGAAACTTAAAAGAAAAATCAAGAGCTATTTCAATATAATTGGTTTCATTTAGAAAAATAATAGTTTCTTTGTGTCACCTATTCAAACCATCATCTGAATGCCTGTATAATGTATTAATCATTCTAGCCATATCATAGACACATGCAACCAGGAATAAAACATTTAATTAAAACATGAAAATGTAAATAACATGGAAAGGAATAAAAAAGCAAAACATCCATATCTCTATGCAAGGGGACACAATTTGGTTTTCCCTTATCTCCTCTAACTTCCTGGAACAGTGGGAGAGCACAGTCAACTGTAATTTATTGTCTGAATTGTTGGAAATTTAGAGCATTATGCCATTTGTTTCCTAATGTCTCACTTGGAAATCCCTTGGAATAGATTATGGGAGAGCTAAAAACTTTTGCCTTTACTCAATATTCATCAACATGATTCAGAAGGGATGTCAAGGTTCAGAACTCCTTGGCCACAAGTCTATGCTGTCATCTTTCTCTCTACCCTAGCCTCTGTTCTGAATTTTGCTTCTTCTATCTATTCACTCCTGTGGATTTTGCATTCCCCACTTTTTAAACCTCCTACTGATCAGAATCCTTACATCTAGAGTCCTTATCTGATGATGTTTCTATGCCACAGGGCTTGTGTATAGCCCTTTGAGACATTCTTTTTAGACCCTAAGCATTTTGGGAAATCAAGTCCTACAGACATATCTCTTACAGCAATAGGCCTATATGTAAAAAATCAGGATCATTTACTAATCCTTATTTCTGATCATTTTATTCCCTAGATTATATTATTCTTGAGTGGCCTATGAAAGATATCACCACTTAAGATTTCATTTAAGAAAAAAGAATTTTTAGCTCCTTCCTGAATATCTCTGTAACCCTTATTCTAGCCTGGTTCTTTTTTTTAATTAAGTATTTAATTTCCCATCACACCACCCTCTTCCACCCCAAACTGGGAGAAAAAAGAAAAGAAAAAGAAAACCATTACAATAAATAAGTATAGTGAAGCAAAAATAAAATCTACATATTGTTTAAGTCCAATAATGTGTGTCTCATTCTGAATGTTAGTCCATCATCTCTCTGTCAGGAGGTGGACAACACTCTTCATCATCAATTCTTTGGAATCATGGTGGATTATTGTGTTGATCCAAGTTCTTTCAAGTGTGTATTTCTATAATCTAGATGTTATAGTATACATTGTTTTTGTTGTTCTGCTCACTTCATTTTGCATCAGTGCAGAAAATCTTCCCAGGTCTCTCATAACTCATATTTTTCTTGATTTCTACTGTCTTCCTTCCTCTTTTTGATACTGCTACAATTGTTTTTTATTTATTGCTATTTCCTTGGTCTTTCTAAGAAGTCTTTGCCATTTTTTCTATGTTATCAATCCTTTTCTTTTCTGGCTTCTCTTTGTGAAAGCAGAATTCTGGGAATTTCTTTAATTGAGAGATTGGACTCAAGTATTGTGGAAAGTGTAATTATATGGGGAATACCATCCATTCCCTTGCTTATGGCCCTAATAATCATGGGAAATAGGTATATGGGAACGCACTATATGAAATACAATTCTGGGCAAGAAGCAATGCCAACAAATGCACTCAAGGCCAACTACACCATTTCCAATAAGCTTGTCTTCTTTATAATTTTCTCCCTGGGCTGAGGACAATTTAGTGGACTCTGAAATATACTCAGTAATAATAAAAAATGCAAAGGCCTCCCTCCCCTTTGAATCTCTTGAACTAATATAAGTTGGATTCCCTTGCAAATCTTACACGTCTAAAGGCAAACAGAATTAAGTGACTTGTCTAGGGTCACTCATCTAGTGTTTTAAAAAATCTTTGTCAGTAGAAAATAGAAGATGAAAGAAGGGAAAAAACCCTTTCCCCCCCCAATTTTCTTTCTCTTTTCTCTGCAAAGAAAATTATATTTACACTAGAAATGATAGAAGAAAAATAACTAAAAGCAAATTAATACCCAAGATAAATAAGGAAATAGAGAATCCCTAGTGGCCCTTGATGAATTTATATCATCTATACCCTCAGATGCTGAAAGAATTGGCAGAGTGAATTCAGAGCCATTGTCAGTGCTATCTGAAAGATCATTGAAAAGAGGAGAGCTATCCCACAAGATTGAGGAAGAGTAAATGTTGCTCTGATTTTCAAAAATGGAAAGAGAATAGAGTCTGTAAAGGTGGAATGAATGAAAAAGTTAGGATCCAAAAAAAAACCCTTAAAAAAATCTTTATAGACTAGAATACTTGGTAACAAATCTAATAAAATCCAATTCGATGGGAATAAATGTAGTCTTGTACTTCAGTAAAAAAGTCAACCTCACAAATCTAAGATAAGGGAGACATGGATATATAGTAGTTGTTCTTAAAAAAAAAGAAACATTAACTAGATTACTATATACTACAAGCTCAATATGAGTCATTAGTATGATATGGTGGCCAAACCACACCCCAAACAAATAACCAAGTAGTAAAACTTGTGAAGCCTTAAGGGGGACATAATTTATAGGATTAGGAAGAAGATGATAGAGTATGTCTGAAAGAACAAGCAGGATAAGGAAGGACCTTGAGCCCATGACCTATGAGGGTTGATTGAAGGAGTCAGGGCATGTTTTGCTTGCAAAAAAGAAAGACCCAGGGAAGATATGGTTGCTTTATGGAAGTATTAGAAGGCCCTTCATGTGGAGGAGGATCAGACTTGTTTTAACCCAGATAGCAGAATCAGAAGCAATAGGTATTAGTAGCAAAAAGGCCAATTTAGGCTTGATAAAAGGAAATGCTTTGTCATTCTCATCAGACACATAGTTCATAAATAAATCATATCTCATGTTATTCACCAACACCGCCACAGATACACTGAGAAGCAACTTTTAATATTTCAGACTCCCTGCTTTGCTGTCAGAAAATTTTCCTATTTCTTTGTCTCAGAACAGCTAATCTTGTCTATAGTTTTCCAGTCTTTGTTTATGGAATGTTCATCACTAACGTCCCTAACAGAGTAACAGGGAAAAAAACAAAACCAACAGCAAGCAAACAAAAAACCTAAACCTAAGCATTGTATCCCACAAGCATTTTGGCAGAGTTGAGTGCCCTTTCATGTCAATTCCATAGCCTAGTATTGCAACTAGCTTATGTAGTTTAACCCAGGGAGAAGGTAATTGAGTGTGTGTATATAGGATGGGGCTGGGGAGGTTCACATCACAGAGGACAGTCTGATTAAAGATGTAATTGCACTGGGAAATGGCATGGTCTAGGCCTTACTCATGTGAGTTAGGGAAGAAAATATCACCTTAAAAACAGAATTGGCCTAGTGGTAAGAGGCACAACATTTCAATAAAGAAAAGAAGTCCTTAAAAAGAAGAAATGGCTAAATGGGGAAAAAAAGGTACAAAAGCTCTCTGAAGAAAATAATTCCTTAAAAATTAGAATTTGGGCAGATGGGAGGCTAATGACTCCATGAGACTTCACTAATCAAACAAAATTGAAAGAATAAAAAAATGGAAGAAAATATGAAATATTTCATTGAAAAACAACTGACCTAGAAATAGATCAATGAGAAATAATTTAAGAATTATTGGACTACCTGAAAGCCATGTTAAAAAACAGCTTTGGCATTATATTTCAAGAAATTATAAAGAAAAACCACCTCAATATCTTAGATTTAGAGGATAAATAAAAATGGAAAGAATCTACCTCCTGAACGCAATCCCAAAATGAAAACTCCCAGGAATATTTTACCCAAATTCTAGATCTCCCAGGTCAAGGAGAAAATATTGTAAACACCAGAAACAAACAATTAAAATACTCTGAAGTCACAGTCAGGATCACACAAGATTTAGCAGCTTCCATGTTAAAGGAACAGAAGGCTTAGAATATGATATCACAAAAGAGCTTGGATTACAACCATGGATAACCTACCCAGCAGCACTGAGTATAATTCTTCATGGGAATAGGGATATTTAATGAAATAGATGATATCTAAGCATTCCTGATGAAAAGATCAGAGCTGAACAGAAAATTTTACATTCAAACAGAAGACTGAAGAGAAGCATAAAAAGTAAACATAAAAAAAGTAAATAGAGGGAAGATGGTACATATAACTTCTAAGAACTTATCGTTGGGGCAATTAGAAGGAATCTGCATAGACAGAGGTTTCAGGTATGAGTCAATTACATTGAAATGGTCTCCAAAAGAGAAAAAGAATGTAGGAGTGGGAAAGAGAGATGTACTGAGAGAAGGAGGAAGGGAGAGGTAGAATTGGGCAAATTTTCTCACATAAAAGAGGCATGCAAGGAAGAGCTTTTATTTGTTCAGTTGTTTCAGCTGTCTGATTCTTTGCAACCCCATCTGGGGTTTCCTTGGCCAAGATAACTGGAGTGGTTTGCCATTTCCTTCTCCAGCTCATTTTACAGATGAGGAAACTGAGGGAAACAGGGTTAAGTGACTTTCCCAAGGTCACACAGCTAGTAAGTGACTCAGGTCAGATTTGAACTCAGGAAGATGTCTTTCTGACTCCAGGCCCAACATTGTATCTCTTTCTCCACCAAGAGCTTATATAATGGAGAAGAACATGGAGAGATGTAGCAGGCAATGTTTAAACTTTCTCTCATATGAATTTGTTCAAAAAAGGAGGATACACACATACATATATGCATATATGTGTATATATATATACATATATATATATATACATATTTAATGGGATAAGAGATATGGGAAAAGGGGATGATAAAGGGAATGACAGACTGGGGGAGGCAATGGTCAGAAGCAAGACAAGACTTTTTGAGGAGGAACAGGATAGAAAGAGAGAAGAATAAATAGAGGAAAATAGTATGGAGGGAAATGTACAGTTAATGATCCTAACTGTGAATAAGAATGGAATGAGCTAACATACAGACTGGAAGTGATAGCCGAATGGATTGGAATCCAGAATCTAACAACATGTTATGTACAAGAGACACACTTGGGACAGAAAGACACACACAGAGTAGAAATGAAGGACTGGATCATAGTCTATTATGCTTCAGCTGAAGTGAACGGGGGGAGGTGTTGGCAATCATGGTCTCAGACAAAGCAAAAAGAAAAATAGACACAATTAAAAGAGATTATAAGGAAAACTACATTTTGCTACAAGGCACCAAAGAAAATGCAGACTATCAAACATTTTTATAGCAAGTTTCTCTGATAAATGCCTAATTTCTCAAACATAGGGAACTGAGTTAAATTTATATATAAAGAAAGAGCCATTCCCCAATCAATAAATGGTCAAGGGATATGAACAGGTAGTTTTCAGAAGAAATCAAAGCTCTCTATAGTCATATGAACAAATGCTCTAAATCAATATTGATTAGAGAAAAGTAAATTAAAACAACTCTGAGGTACCACATTACTCTTTCTGAAATGACAAATGCTACAGGGGATGGGAGAAACATGTACATTAATGAATTGTTGGTGGAGTAGTGAACTGCTACAACCATTCTGGAGAAATATCTGGAACTATGTTGCCCAAAAAACTATAAAACCGAGCATACTTTTTGATCCAGTGATACCACTACTAGGCCTATACCCCAAAGAAAGCAAAGAAAAAAGAAAAGGACCTATGCAAAAACATTTATAGCAGCTCTTTTGTGGTGGCAGAGAATTGGAAATTGAGTAGATGCTCATCAATTGGGGAATGGTTGAACAAGTTGTAGCCAGTGATTGTGGTGGCATACTATTGTGTTATAACAAATGACAAGAGGGGGTTTCAGAAAAAAAAAAAAACCATGGCAAGACCTACATGAACTGATGCAAAATAAAGTGAGAAGAATTGGGAGATCATTGTATACAGTAACATCAATGTTGTAATGATGATTGACTGTGAAAGACTTGGCTACTCTGATCAATGCAGTGATCCAAGACAAATCCAAAGGACTAGCAATGAAAAAATGTTATCCATTTCCAGCGAGAGAGAACTGATGAACTCTGAATGCAAATTGAAGCATAATTTCCTTGCTTTTATAATTATTATTATTATTTTGTGTGAGTTGGCTAATATGTAAATATATTTAGTATGTTTTCACATGTATAACTGATATATTGTTTGCCTTCTCTTTGACTGGAAGAGGGATAAGTGAGAGAGAATCTGGAACTCAAAATTAAGAAAAGAATGCTAAAAATAAATGATAAATATCTTTTTAAAAAGAAATAGGACAATATAGAAGAGGGTAGGAATTTGAAAGGAAAATATAATGTTTACTATTTTGGCATATTGAATTTCAGATACCTATAGAATAATTGAACTAGAGATTTTCAAGAGGCAATAAGTTGTGTATGACTGCATCTCAGGAGAATGATCAGGTTATAATCTAAAGATCTTGGGATCATCTGTGGAACTGATAATTAAACTATAGGAGTTGATCGTTTCAAGTGAGATAATGTAGAGGAAAAAATTGGATGGCACAGTTACCTACTTCAGCCCATTGTCTTGGTAAGGAAATGGTTTATTATGTATAATGTGCTACACAGCGTTTTAACATTTCTTTTGGAAGCAATTCTTATTATATAGGGACCATTTAATCTCTAAAATGTCTGATAAATTTATTTGCAAATAAAAAAAAGAATTTTGATCAAACCCTTGTACCATTTGCCTTCAGGTTACCCTTCTAGTTGTGTTTTATACTATCCCCCTTCATTTCCAACCAAGCTGACTTATTCGCTATTCAGGAAGTCACTATTCAAACACCCAACTTTATTCCTTTGCATTCCCCTTCTGCTTCCCCTTCCCTGATGCCTGTAGTGCTCTCTCTTTCTTCAATCCGATCCATGTGATGTGTTACATTGTTTTATAGCTCTACTTGGGTGCTATTTCCTATGAGAGAGACCTTTCCTATCTCATTCCATCCACATCCATGTCTCTAATGTCTTCGTTATCCCAAATAGCTTTGCATTTATTATGTATGTTAGGTATTTATTTAATATGTATGTTGTTTCTTTGTAGGAAGGGTCTGATTCACTTTTGTTTTTGAATCCCCATCACCTGGGGGGTGATCACCTATGTAGTATGTGCTTAATAAATGTTTATTAAATAATTGACATTTTTTCCCAAGTTCAAAAATTTAGGTTGCTTTCAGCACTTTGTGTCCAGAGCCTTTCTATCAGGAAGTAGCTAGCATGTTGTCATCATGGGTCCTCTGGAGACAATTGTGGAGAGAGATTTAACAAGACATGGTGACTGATTAACTAGTGAATTGCCAACCAACAGCAGGAAAGAAAGGGATGGGAAAATAAAAGGTCAAGGATGACTCTGATTTTGAACCTGAGTGACTGGAATGATGACAAAGATGATGAATCCTGCTGAAGACACATTGAGTTTGAGATGTTCATGTAACAACTGGGGTGGTAGGAGGGGTAGTATATCCAAGCTACTGGTAACAATGGTCTAGAACTAGTCTGGAAGATGATGGTTGAATATGCAGATATGAGAGTCATCAGCCCTGAGGTGATAATTTGGTATAGTACCTGGCATTCAGGAATACTAATAAATTCTTATTGATTGGACACAGATCACATGGAATTACCAAGAAAACAGGTGTAGAAAGAAAAGAGAGGGAACAGGAAAGAATTTTGGTGGATGCCTGTGGCTGGGAGCTGGCCTTGGATAGATGATGCAGCAAAAGAAGTTGACAGGATGAAAGAAAACAGAAGAACTAGGTGAGTAATTTTATGAAAACAAGACAGAAGAGAGTATCTAAGGAAGGTGCTGGGGTCATAAACAATATCAAAAGCTGATCTGAGAAAAAGATGAATGAGGCTCATTAAAATCCTTGGACAAAGTGTTGTTGGAGTCATATCTCAAAGATATCCGCAAAGTAAATAAATGAGTGGGAGATAAAGAACTGGTAAACTGTAACTGTAGGTAGCTTTTCCTGCTAAGAGTTTGACAATGAAAGGAAAAGATAGAGGATAAATGATGGGGCTAAGTATTATGTTTTTTTTTTAAAGAAAAACTTTGAAATAGGGAAAACCTGGGCATGTTCTTAAGCAATAGAAGAGTCTATAGATAAGGAGAAGTTGAAGATGGCCTGGGAGGGAGAACCAACTCCTAGAGGAAGCAGGGGTTGATGAGATTGAGGGCACAAGTGGAAGAAAGGCTTTAGCAAATACATTAGTCACCAAAGACTGGGACAATTTAGCAGAGATGGGGGATGATGAATAGTAGGCATGGAATAGGAGAGAAAGGGTGCTCATGATAAAAAGGTGTCGATTTTCTCATTGAAGTAGGAGGTGCAGTTCTCTGTTAGGGAGGAGGAGAGAGATATAGGAGGCTTGAGGAAAGAAGAGAAGATTTGAATTAACAGCTATAGTGATTGAAATTTAATAGCACAAGGAAGAATAAAAGGATTAAGAGCTCAGTAGGGATTAGATAAAATAAGTTTGCATCACAGTCAATTGAACTTCCTCCAGCAGCATTCAGCAGTGTAAGAGAATAAATGGGGAAGGTAGTTAGCAACCAGATCTCCAAATCTGATATTTACCCCTAAATTCTAGAGTCTAGAACCACATCTCCATCCATGTTTCTATCTGAATCACCCACCACCATGAAAAATTCAATGTTTCTCTAATCAATCAATTTATCTTACTCCTTAGAACTTGTCTTCCTTGTGACTTTATTATGTCTATCAGTTGCACCACATAACCACATTTCTCATTTTTAAAATTTTGGTTTTATCTTTGATGCTTTTTTCTCTCTCATCTCTCACATTCAACTACTTACAAAACCTTGTCACTTCTCCCACCTAAATACCTCACCCCCTCATCTTTATATTCAATGCTACCACTCTAATATGGTGTTATGCAATAAGCAATAATACTAACTTGTAGTAATATATGCTTAAAAGTTTAGAAAATCTCTACCTTACCGCAACTCCTTTAGTGTTGTACAGTATATACATTTACAGATGAGAAAACCAAGACTCAGAAAGGTAAAGGGATTTGCCAAGGTTTATACAGTTATGAAGTAATATAGCTATTTTCCTGGATTGTTAAAAGAATCTCAACACCTCTTCTTTCTTTCCTCTTCCAATCATCCTTTGTTTTGCATCCAGACTAATCTTACCTGTACATCTACGTACTAAAGATATTCCTCTCTTCAATACCTTCTAATGGTATCTACCTATCATCTACTACTTAACGTTCATTCCTCCTTGTAACATTTAAAACCTTTTCCATCTCATTGTGTACTTATTTTCATGTATTCTGTGTTTTAGACCAACTGAATTATTAGCCTTCCTCCTTAAATGCCCTAAGCTTTCCTGTCTTCCAATAGTGTTCTCTATTCTTTGAATATATTCTCTCCCCAACCTGGATACATTAATTCCAAACCATCACTCTTTTTTTTTTTGAGGTTATGCATTTTGCTTTATTAATTTATTTTGACTTATCAACAATCACTTCCATAAGCTTTTGAATTTTAAATTTTTCTTCCTCTCCCTCTCTCCATCCCTCCCTCCCCAAGACAGTGTGCAATCTGATATAGGCTATACATATATATTCATATTAAACATATTTTAGCATTAGTGATGTTGTAAGTAAGTTGTAAGTAAGAATTAGAACCAAGGAACCACCAAGAAAGAGGAAACAAAACACAACAGAAGAAAAAAAAATAGCAAATAGTATGCTTCAATCTGCATTCAAACTCCATAGTTCTTTTTTAGGATGTGGATAGCATTTTCCATCATGAGGCCTTTGGAGATGTCTTAGATCCTTGTATTGGTGAGAAGGGTTAAGTCCGTCAATATTGGTCACTGTACAATGTGTCTATTATTGTAAACAATATTCTACTGGTTCTGCTCACTTCACTCAGCATCAGACTGAACAAGTCTTTCCAGGTTTTTCTAGTCTGCCTGCTCATCATTTCTTATAGCACAATAGCATTCCATTACATTCATATACCCCAACTTGTTCAGCCATTCTCCAATTGATGGACATCCTCTGCATTTCCAATTCTTTGCCACCACAAAAGAGCTGCTATAAATATTTTTGTACATATGGGTTCTTTTCCCATTTACGTGATCTCTTTGGGATATAGCCCTAGAAGTGCTATTTCTGGGTCAAAGGGTATGCACATTTTATAGCCCTTTGAGCATAGTTCCAAATTGCTCTCCAAAATGGTTGGATCATTTCACAACTCCACCAACAATGCATTAGTGTTCCAATTTTCCCACATCTTCTCCAACATTTATCATTTTCCTGTTTTGTCATGTTGGCCAATCTGATAGGTGTGATGTGGTACCTCAGAGTTGTTTTGATTTGCATTTCTCTAATCAATAGTGATTTAGAGCATTTTTTCATATGACTATAGATGGCTTTAATTTCTTCATCTGAGAACTGTCTGTTCATATCCTTTGACCATTTAAATTGGGGAATGACTTGTATTCTTATAAATTTGACTTAATTCTCTATATATTTTAGAAATGAGGCCTTATCAGAGAACTGGTTGTAAAAATTTTTCCCAATTTTCTACTTCCTTCTAATCTTGTTGCATTGGCTTTGTTTGTGCAAAAACTTTTCAATTTAATGTAATCAAAGTTATCCATTTTGCTTTTTGCAATGTTCCCTATTTCCTGTTTGGTCATGAATTCTTCTGTTCTCCATAATCTGATAGGTAAACTATTCCTTGCTCTCCCAGTTTGCTTATAGTATCAGCCTTTATATCTAAATCATGAACCCATTTTGACTTTATTTTGGTATATGGTGTGAGATTTTGGTCTATGCCTAGTTTCTGCCATACTCTTTTCCAGTTTTCCCAGCAGTTTTTGTCAAATAGTGAGCTCTTATCCCAGAATCTGGGGTGTTTGGGTTTATCAAATAATAGATTACTATAGTCATTGACTACTCTGTCTTGCATACTTAACTTATTCCACTGATCTACCATTCTATTCCTTAGCCAAAACCAAGCAGTTTTGATGATTGCTACTTTATAATACAATTTAAAATTTGGAATGGCTAGGCCACCTTCCCCTGCATTTCTTTTCATTAGTTCCCTTGATATTCTGGACCTTTTGTTATTCCAAATGAGTTTTGTTATTTTTTCTAACTCTATAACATAAGTTTTGGTAGTTTGATTGGTATGGCAATGAATAAGTAAATTAGCTTAGGTAGAATGGTCATTTTTACTACATTAGCTTGGCCTACCCATGAGCAACTGATGCAAACCATCATTCTTTGAAGGACATTTCAAATGTCACCTTCTCCACAGTTCTTCCCTGAATCCCCTCCCCCCACTTAGTTGATACTGACTTTTCCTTCATACTTCACGCAATATCTTTTTAGCACTTCTCTTATGTGGTGGAAGGGAATAAGCATTTGGTATAGTTCCTACTCTTTGCCAGGTACTATATTAAGTAGTTTTTTTTTCAAATAATGTCTCATCTGATCCTTATAACAGCCCTACAAGATAAGTACTATAATTATCACCCCCATTTTGCAGTTAAGGAACTGAGGTAAACAGAGCTTAAGTGACTTGCCCAGGGTCATGCTGTTAGTGGGTATCTGAGACTAGATTTGAACTTAGGTCTCCTTTACTCAGGCAACACTCTATCCACTGCACTATGAGTTGACTCTAAGTACTTAGGGTATATACTACTTGTTCTATTTATAATCATTCTTTTTCACCCTGATCCATACATAGGCAAACATTTTTAATTTTATACTTTCCCTTCTATATTTGATGTATTTGAATGATTAACATATTTTGTTTATAGGTGGTATATAAATGACAAGGATGCTGGAACTGTGGAATTGATTGTGAGACATGAGAGATACTGCCTCAGGACCACCCAGAATGTCATGCCCACATCAAAAAAGGTGCTGTACTCTATGAGCAAAATAGAATTATAGTAGCTAAAAAGAAACAGGATTTGTACAAATTCAGAGAATCTACCTCAGATGTTCACATGGACTATTTGTGCCCAGCCTATGGTAGAGCATTCCGATTTAGTATGGATATGATCAGCCAGTCAGACAAACTATAACTTGATTCTAACATAGTGATGTCATTTTAGCCCTTTTCAAAAATGAAGGACAACAACCAATCAACCAATTTCCAAGACTGTATGTTGCAAAGAAGGTGTCATTCTGCATTGGGAGAGGGAATGGCTTCCTTAGTGAATTCCCTATACAAATGAAACCTATACAGGTCCAGTGCCTTTCTCAGTTGTGAATGAGGAGCAGCAAATGTGAGAGGATTTACTATTTGGAGCAATTCTGAGAATAGTCTAGCTTCCTTTCCTAGAGCTATGTAGAAGTTTGGGAACTGATCATATTCCATCTGGTGAGCACACTACATAGTGAACACTGAGGTGGATTGATGTGATTAGAATGAGTTACACATATTCCCTTTCTATGTTCTGACATAGTCCATGGTTTGGTGACCTGAAGACTGTGCCACTAAGTGACCAAAATGTATAATTTCATACTAACTTAATTAATCAGTTAGTTAATTGAATTGCTACTTGCTGCTCTGTAAAATGCATGAATCTAAGGAATGAGCTATGCTGTGAGTGGCTACATCTATAAGCACCATCATTTGTATACCTAGCACCTAGACCAGAACACTTTGCACATATATATGTACATATACACACACACACACGTACACATATATACATATACATATATACACACACAAGATATATATATATATATATATATATATATATATATATATATATGTATATAGTAATTTGGGGGTGGGGAAGGGTAGAGTACTAAAACTTAGGGGAATAAGAAAGGCTTCTTAAAGGAGATAACACATGAGTTGAACCTCAAAAAGAATTAGGAATTCCAAATAGTGCAGGTCAAATGAATGAGTGCCAGGCCTCAGTGCAACTTGTAGAAATAAAGAGACAGGGGTGGGAAATGAAATGTTGTGTTAGGACACATCAATTAGCCCAGTATATCTGAAATCCATGTGTTGTTGACTTCCTCAAATGAAGACTGACATCTTAACTAACTCAAACCAAATGCTTGATTTCCCAACCAGTATGTCTTCCAGATTACCTAAACTCCATTGCTGAGACTAAATGAAATTGAGATTTCAAGTTTTAATGATTCCCTTTTGCACCATCAGTAGAAAGGCTGAGAAAAGAAATCATACTTTTTACTTTTTGGTGCCTCCATTTTATTTTTTAAGAAAATTAACTACAGGCACACTAGAAATAAAAGGCAAGGGGGAGGAGGAATCAACCTATTGAAACCTGGATAAAGTTTATGATGTCTGTCTAGTTAGAGTGTAGATTGGAAGTATGTTTTACTTACTATGAGCTGGTGTCTATCTGAAATGAGTTCTATTTTTCATCTTCACCTCACATGTAAGTCAATAATGGAAATGGCTTCACTACTCATAAGGGAATGAATAGGTTTGTTTCAATGGCTTAATACTTTTAAATGAAATTTTAGCTTTTTAACTTTTTTTGTGTGTGAGGCCATCAGGTTTAAGTGACTTGCCCAGGGTCACACAGCTAGTGATCATCATATGTGTGAGGCTGAATTTGAGCTCAGGTCCTCCTGACTCCAGGGCCGGTGCTATATCTACTGTACCACCTAGCTGTCCTTTAAATGGAATTTTAGAAACACTTTATTCAGCATGAGATCTTTGACTATTCAAATGTCTCAAGTGTAAAAAAAAAAGTTAGTGTTCTTTGTTCTGAAGCCATATTTATGAACTTTAATAGGCCTGGTAAGTAATAAAAATAGATGATTAAGGGCGTTTTTTTGGTAGTAAAAAAAGGAGCGTTATGTAATAATATTGCTTCACATGCTGGGTAAGATCCAGGAAAAAGCTATAAAACCAAAGTAATAAAATAAGGGTTTTGATGTTTTGGATCTATAGCCATAATGAACCTTTATGAAGTTCATTGATGCCATAATTTATGGTCTGTAATTCCAGATAGAAGCTAAATTGTTAAATGTATCAGTCAACTGGAAAATAATTAGCTTGTTCCTTGTTGGAACGTATGAAACATGACGCTGATAGGGCCTTTCTATGAAAAGCAATCAAAAGATTAGATGGCAGTATGCTGCCTATTGTAAGTAATTGTTTACAGAAACTCTGTGAATGTGCTAGGTAAAAGAGAGACAAGAGACAGTACTTCCAAGAAAGCCAAAACTGGAATTAGTCTTTTTGTTGGTAGAAATGGTTCCAAGGATTAAAAGATGTTCCATTTCTTGCCTCTACCATGGGCATGTCAATTTATTAAGGAATGACTTACTATTTGTTGTTGGGGAGAAACTATGATAACTTCTCTTTTCCCTCTTCCCTAATCTTTCCATTTCCCATCCTACTGAATTTAAATAGACATTGAGTATCTAATGGTGCGTTAGCCCTTAAACGGAGCGTAGCACTGAGTGTAAGACTGAATATATTACCACTTCCATTGTACAGCCAAACACAAGAGTTCAATCTTTTAAACAGATGAGTTTAATAAGCAGTTTGAGTTTGGGGAAACCAGTTCTCCTAGATTTCTTGAAAACAAGATTTTAGCTATTTATTTAATTAATGATTTCAAACTGTAGTGTCGCCAACTAGAGCGTGAGGTATTTTTGAGCAGACATTTAATATGTGTCTGATGAGCTTTTACATGAACATGTCAGTCAATAAGCATTTATTATGCCCCTACTGTGTGCCAGGCACCGTGCTAAACACTGGAGATACAGAGAAAGACAAGAGGCAGTCCTTGTTTTCAAGGAGGTCACAATCTGCAATGAAATCTGAGATGATAGAATTTACTTCTATTCACGTGATCATATTGAAAGGGCATTTTCTGGTTACTCTAACTTTGGACAGTAACTAAATTAGTCATGTATATTGAGTATTTTACCAACCTTCAGGCACTATATAAATGTGGCCTATCATTATGAAGGTTGGTGAGAGGAAGCATTGCTCACAGCCATGTAAATGTAATGGTGAAAACTGTTTCACTCTGAAGTCTCTTCTTGAAATCTACTTTTTTTGGGGGGGAGGGTGAGAAGGGCAGCTTTCCTTGTACCATTGTGTGCTCCTAAAAACACCCTGTGCCATTATGTACTGCTTAGTGCTTCACTACTAACTAGTGTGTTCCCTTGAGATTACCTTCCATTTACACTTTACGTTATCTTATATGTGTAATGGGAGAGTGGTCAATGGCTGTCTACTCTGAGGCTTATAGTAACCTTGACTTGATCTCTGATAGGATAGAGAGAGAGAAAGAGATTTATCTGGTTACTGCCTTTTTGGTACAGATTTTGCAGACAGTCAAAAAGGCCCCTCTTTGCTACATAGTAAACAAAAAGGAAACAGTCTTAGAATACTGTGCATGTTTGAAAAACAATGTGAGAAATTGTATCAGGCAGCATATGCTATATGCTCATAATGTTGGGCTCTTATTATTGAATCCTCCATTACATACATACGTAGTTATTTATATATTCTCCTAACATTAGAACACGAGCTCTTTGAGGGTAGGGGCAATATATTTTTTTTAATTTTCTTTGAATCCCTAGCACTTAATAGAGTGACTATCAAATAGCTAAGTCATAAATGCTTATTGATTGACTTACTGACTATTAAATTCTACTGTTCATTAATTATTGATTGAATGTTTTCATTGCTATCAATATTCTTTTTTAAAAAATATATTGAGGGGAAGCTAGGTGGCACAGTGGATAGACCATCAGCCCTGGAATCAGGAGGACCTGAGCTCAAATCTGACCTCAGACACACAACCCTTACTAGCTATGTGACTCTGGGCAAGTCACTTAATCCAACTGCCTCACCAAAAACAAAGAAAAAAAACAAAATAATTGACACCTAGTGCAGAAAATACACTGTATAGAGTATAATGTACTTGACTCAGATTATTCTGGCTCCCAGCTTGTGACTGTGTACTGAGAGAGGTGGTTTGCCTTATAGATGACTACACAATCTTAATAATCCCAGAGAGACTTTTCCCCCAAAGATCTATCTGTTTTTTTAGTTGTCTAATCAACTTTGTTCTGTATTGCAGTCCCTTCAGTATGAACTTCTACTGTCTGCTAAATAGGTCATAAACATATTAAACTCAAGATGTGCCAAAATGAACTCACTATCTCTCCCCACTCCTCATCTTCCTCCTCTCTTCCTCTCTTTCCTATTTGTTGGTTATTCATTTTTCAAGAAGAACCAATGACATCATGGGTGATGTTTTAACTTGTGCATGAATTGGATTTAAGTGATGCAGAGTTGTGCAAAGTTGTCAGCCTTGCCTCTCTTCCAGAGTCATCAAAATCCAGTGGAAGGACAAAAGTCAAGATGATTGTCAATGGTCCAAGATTCAATGGATGACCTCGATGTCTTTAATGTTTGACCAGGCTATAAGGATGTTGGAACAAATTTTCTCTTCTACTCATTCCACCAGGGAAAGTCTTCATATGCTTGGGGTAGACACCCCCCTAAATCATTGAGAGGTTTGAGGTCTGTCAGTTACTCTCAATCTGGTTTAGTCCATCTGCCAAGATGTTTTACTGGGATGTGGCTGCTGAGTATGCTACAGCTTCTTGGAGCTACAGATGAGAGTTGGATGAAAGTGAACACCACAGGTATATGAGCAGCCCTGAAAAGGGCTCAACCTCATGCCACAGTACAAGTCCTCCCTGAACACCATGTACACCCCATCTTTCGTATTACTGTGGAGGGCAATATCATTCTCCCCACCTAGGCACAAAATCTAGGCATCATCTTTAACTCCTTACTTTCTCAGAGTTCCATCCTCTCTATCACTAAGCAGTTTCAAAGTCCTATCATTTCCTATAATATTGCTTCTATATGCCACTTTCTATCCTCTGACACTGATATTACCATAGTGCAGGGCTTCATTATGTTATGCTTAAACTATTTGCAGTACCCTTCTTGTTGTTCTCCCTGTTGAGACCAATTTGTCTCAAGTTTCTCCTGACCATAGCTCATCCTCCACCCAGTTATCAAAATGATCTTCCTAAAGCCCAAGTCTGACCATGTTGGTCAGAGATGGCTTTCTATTATCTCCATCAATAAAAATACAATCTTTTGTTGTTTGGCTTTTAAAGCCTTTTATGCCCCAGCCCTTCTCTACCTATCCAGTCTTATACTTTCTTCCCCTCCATGTACCCTGTGATCCAATGACACTGATATCCTTGTTGTCTCTTACACACAGCATTCCATCTCCTGATTCCAGGCATTTTCACTACCTATGTATTTCCCATGCCTGACTGGTCTCTCTCCTTATCTATGAAAGATTAGGATGGCACATGCCACAAAGTGTAGCTTTGATAAGTAAATTTAAATCCAAACACCCTTTGGTATTGAGAAACTAAGCAATTGGAGTCTGTCAATAAATATTTATTAAGTGCCTACTACGTGCCAGGAACTGTGCTAAGTGCTGGGAATACAGAAAGAGGCAAAAGATAGTCCCTACCCTTCAGGAGCTCACAATTTAGTGGGAGAGACAAGGAACAAACAAATACATACAAACAAGTTATTTATCTATCTATAATAGGAAATAATTAAGAGAGGCAAGGCACAAGAATTAAGAGGGGTTGGGAAAGGCTTCCTGTAGAATATAGAATTTTAGTTGGGAGTTAAAAGAAGTCAGGGAAGTCAGTAAGCAGAGGTAACGAGGCAGAGCATTCCAGCTGTGGGAGACTGTCAGAGAAAATGTCCAGAGCTGACAAATGGAATGCCCTCTTTATGGAACATTAAAGGGTCTAGTGTTATTGAATTGGAGAGTATGTGGTAGAGAGTAAGGTATACAAAGATTGAAGAAGTAAGAGGGGGCTAGTTTATAAAAGGCTTTTAAGACCAAACAGAGGATTTTATATTTGATCTTGAAAGTGATAGGGAGCCACTGGAATTTATTGAGTGTGTGTGGGGGAGGTATGACATGGTCAGGTTTACACTTTAGGAAAATCACTTTGAGGATTGAGGAAGGCACGTAGGTTGCAAGCTTGAGGGACTGGGAGGATGATATTGCCCTCCACAATAATAATGAAGGGAGGGGAGGGGAGGCAGCTTTAAGGAGAAAGATAATGATTTTTGTTTTGGACATGTTGGGTATGAGATTTCTACAAGACATTCAACTCAAGATGTATGAATGGCAGTTGGAGATATGAAATTGGATGTCTGCAGAGAGGTTGGGGCAAGATAGGTAGATTTGAGAATCATGATGCTATCTCAAGGGAAAGTATTAGAGAGGGAGAAAAGAAGAGGGCCCAGGACAGAGCCCTGACAGACGCCTATATTTAGAGGGCATGATTTGGATGAGGGACCATCAAAGTTGACAAAGAAAGAGCACTAAGATAGGTAGGAGGAGAACTGAGGGAGAATGGTATCCAAAAAAACCTAGAGAGAAGAGAGTATCAAGGAGGAAAAAGTGACCAACAATGTCAAAATATCCAGAGAAGTCAAGAAGAATAAGATTGAGCAAAGACCATTTGATGGCCTCCATAGATCTCCATATTAGAAGATATGCATTCTAATTCCTTTCCTAGTTTCTACCTGTTTCAGCTTTTGGAAGTCACTTTACCACTCTAGGCTAGTTTCATCATCTAGAAAATAAGAATGGAAATAATGATATGCAAGTTTCTTATCAGTGCCAAAATCTCTGATTCAGGAGTGAGATAATTAGAAGGATATCAAAGAATACTGCAGCATCAGGAACTATAAATTCACAAGCATAATTAAGAACCAGGTTGGAGCAGGGGTTATATTTTATGATATGTTATAATTACAAGATTTACATGATTTACTTCTGCATAAGGAAACTTGGCTTCTTTGAGTTTTACTCACAGACTGAAAGACTGAGATCATTCGTCGGAAATAGTGTACTGTGGTTCTGAAACCTTATACTGGGAAAGTTCTCTTAGCCTTCTCTAGGGATTGAGCACTAGGGCTGAAAGAAAAGACAAATGACACTAATGGATTTTTCTTGCTCAGTTTTTAGATTAGCACTGTTCTTAGTCCAGTCATCTGGCTTTTGAACCATTAGGTTTGGTGTCCCCCATGGAATTTCTCCGTGTTCCTGAAACCTTACTTTTTGATTTCCTCCCATGGATGTATTTTTTTTCCTTTGATAAACAAGAGGACTATTTAAATGCAATCCCACTTTCTATTTAAGAAATGGTAATTCTAATAGCATTCTATAATTAAGGGAAACATTTTACTTGCAAGTTTACTTAAAATTGGTCTTTATAATAGTAATTCATTGAAAAAAGTATTGATAATACTATCTTATTTAAATGTGTTTTTCTTAATTATTGTTATTGTTATCACTATCTAATGAACAATATATCTTATTTGCAATAGAAACAAATGGGGAAGAGTGGAAGCTTTTCCAATCAATTGGAGAAGAAAACAAAAATACTGCCCTTTCCCAACAATCATTTGCTGTTGTTCAAGAAATGTTAGCAGTAGCAACAAATCAAGACAACAAAATTAAAGCTAGAAAGATAGGCAAAGATGAGAGGAAATTATCCCCATGTACTGATGACATGATGGCTTACTAAGAAAATCCCAGGGAATCAGGGGGGAAAAAACTGAGATAAGTAATAGTTTTGGGAAAATACAAGGATACATCTATTTTACATAAAGTGATAACAAACTCAGGAAGGAGTAGTAGAAAGGGAAGTGCCATTCAAAATAATTACTAATGTATAAAATATCTGGAAGTTAATCTGTCATATACATTTTTTCTTCCTTCCTTCCTTCCTTCCTTCCTTCCTTCCACTCTTCCTTCCTTCCTTCCTTCCTTCCTTCCTTCCTTCCTCCCTTCCTCCCTTCCTTCCTCCCTCCCTCCCTCCCTCCATCCCTTCCTTCCTTCCTTCCTTCCTTCCTTCTCCTTCCTTCCTTCCTTCCTTCCTTCCTTCCTTCCTTCCTTTCTCCCTTCCTTTCTTCTTTTCCATCTATCTACACACATGTATGTACACACATTGATGTAATAGCTTAGCATGTTTAGAATATGTGTATGCCATTTTTAGGATTACTGAAACATGTGTATTATAGACATATTAAACAGGGAACAATCAGGGGAAGCATTAAACTCAATAATCTATGGGGTCAATAAACCTAAAAGCATAAATTACCTAGGAAGAGCTCTCTATTTGACAAGAAACATTGCAAAAACTGAAATTAGTTAAGCAGAAATTGTATTTATATTAATACCTCATAGCATATACTATAAGAAACTCATAAGGGTTGTGTAACTTGAATATTAAAGAACATGCTACAGAAACAAGAAATAAAAGAAAACCCAACTAGGTACCTATAGGAGTGTAGGAGTGCACTTTTAACCAAATAAGTGATAGAAGCAATTACAAAACCTAAAATACTTAATACTGATTACATGAAATTGAAAACATTTCTTCACAAACAAAATTAAATCTATCAGGAAAATTGGGGGATGATGGTAAGCAGACATTTGCAGCAAATGTTTCTGGTAAGAGTCTAATATCTAAGATACATAAACAATTAAAAGACATATATAAGGTTCAAAATCTATTCCCCAGTAGAAAAATTGACAATTGTATTAAAAAAAAAGCTCTCAAAAAGAGAATTGCAAACTATTAACAACCACATGAAATACTGTCTTCAATCATTAATAAAAGGAGAAATGTAAAACAGCTGTGAGGTTTTATTTCATACCCAGGAAATTGACAAAGATGGAAAAGACAGGAATAATCAATATTGGCTGAGTGCTGGAAAATCAGGCTAAAACAGTGCTGTGCTAGTACCCCATGAATTGTTCCAACCATTTTGGGAAGCAATTTGGAATTTTGAGAAGAAATTCACTAAAATGTCTGTTTGACCTTTTAACACAGAGATCCTATTGTTTTGCTGATGCCACAAGAAAGTTAAGGATAAAAAGGAAAGGACCCATATAGGACAATAGAAACATTTTTTTTTCTGGTACCAAAAATATGGAACCAAAATTCATGTAAATCAGTTAAAGAAAAGTGAAACAAATTGTGGTATATGAATGTAATGGAATACTAATGTGCTGTAAGAAATAATGAACATGGCAAATATGGATGTAGTGGGGACAGTCTATACTCCTGAATAGTTGATTTTCCTTCCTTCCTTCCCAGCTCAGGTGTAGCTTGTGGCCCGTATATTTAGGAATTCAGAGATTAGTTTTGAACCAGTAGCACTAGCTGCTCTACAAGACATGGTCTTGAGCATGAGTAAAATTTGAAGGAATAGCTTTTTGAGGGGATGCTGCATAGAAAAGCATGAGCTTCACACATGAATTGATGCAAAATAAAGAAGAGACAATGAGAAAAACAACATGTATAATTAGTACTACAATAAACATAAAACAACTAAATATTCTTGGGAAATTAAAATGATCGACTTTGGTCCCCAAAAAAGAAATATAAAGAAAGAATCTTTCTTCCTTTTCTGCAGAGGTATGGGGACAATGGGTGTGGTCCATATATAACAACAGGCTTTTAAAATGTACAGGTTTCTATTGTTGAACTGTTTTACTCTTTTCTATTTTGTGTTCTTTGAAAGGATGGCTTCTTGGGAGGGAGAATGGAAAGCTACACAGTAAAATGCAGGTGATAAAAAAATATCAATATATATATTTATCTTAAAAATAAAATGTATTATAAGTGTGTTTTATTTAAATTGTTAGTTTTATTATTTATTGCTTATTATTTTATCATTGATATAATTGTTTACTATTAAACATTTAATTATTCATCAGTTATAATAGTGCTTAATTTAAAATAAACACTTAAAATACAATTATAAATAATGAATAATTAAATCCTAATTATAAAATAAAGACTGATTTGTAGTTTAAAGCTTCTTTCTTTAAAGGTCTAGTTGGGTTTGACTCCTCTTCAACACACTAGGCTTCAGAAATATAGTTTCAAATTTATGGTCATCCATCTATAATGGAAAGAAAGTGAGAGTTAACACTGACCTTTCTTGAGACATTTTTTAAAAAACTTCTATTTCACTAAGCTCTGAGTAGTTCTCTTGTACTGGAATTTATGTATTAAGGTATGAGTATATGTTGTACACCCCTTGGCCATAAAAATTCTAGTAGAGATGATAAGATATAAAGAATAACATTTAGACCTCTTTTCTATTTTGGACATAACAAACACTACAACAAATTTGTTATAACTTTATTCGTTGTATTTTCTCCAGTGCCTGTGAAAGGCTTTTTGACTGTAAAACTATTCAATCATACCAAGATGTCATTAGTCCTTGATATATGCAAAATTCTCAAGCACACCAAGGAACAATAGAGACTGAAGATTTGAATCTCACATCTAGCGCTCTAAATGAGCCACTGGATGAAGGCAATACCTATGAATACCTTGGTTTTCTCAAGACAATAAAATTGAATATAAGGGGAAAACTGAGACCATTTACATTAAGTGATTGGATAGCATTCTGAAGTCTGATATAGAGGAAGAACATGTTTGGAGCAAACAATTATATCAGTCTTAATTTATACTTTTTGATTGAGAAAATGAACAATGGATATAGAAAGTGCCCAAACAAAATCCTGTATGATGTTAACAAAACATGAGGCTCTAGACCCAAGGCAACCATAGAAAGATGAACACTTCCTTATCAAAAAGGAATAGGATTGATAGGTGTTCTCAGAGCACACCAAATACAGATTAAAAATTTACAGAAATACTTTAGGAACATGTACACTTCAAATGATAAAGCAATATAGCTAAGTCTGGATCAGCTTGAATAATGAATCCCCTGAAGTGGTTGCATTATTCAAATCCATACAGAGCATTTCTTTTGGAATGGAACCAGTTGCTACATTTTACATAATTATCACTTTAAATTGTAGGAATTCAAATACATGAAGTTCACTGGATAAATTTTTTTTCACAGTAAATAATCAGGACCCAGCCACAAGATTTACAATGGATATACTTCACTTGGCTTGCTGAATGCAGCTGAAATTGGTTTATCTCCAGATAGAGATTATGAAAAGTCTAATATCAATAAGTAGAATCATAGGTGCTCCATGGGTGATTTCATATGCACTCACTCAATAATATGTTGACAAGAAATGTAAAAAAATGGCTAAATCTTGCTGATTCAGGTTCTGGCTACTTCCTTCTAGTTTTCATCTCCCTTCAGGGACTTCTCCTTGAAGAAAGTTTGAATCTATGTGTCTTTACTCTCTCAAAGTTGGAAGCTTGAAGACCAGGATCTCTCTTTTTCCAAGCTCTGGACAGCTCTGTCTGTCCCTCATGCAGATAAAGTGTATTGAGTAATCAATCTCCACTGGTAAGGGGTATCACATGCAAATGGACTTTAAGTCATGGTTTTACACATGCACACACACACACACGCACACACACACACACACACACACAGAAGAATATCTACTCATGTATGTACACATGATTTGCCCTTACAGAATTTAAGATTCCTTGAAGGAAGGGGTTGCTTTATTTTTGCCTTTTTATTACAAATGCCTAGCACAGAGGCCAGCATATAGCAGGTGCTTAATAACATTTTAATTCCAATGTCTTCCATTGACAAAAGAAAGAAAGGAAGGAAGGAAGAAAGAAAGAAAGAAAGAAAGAAAGAAAGAAAGAAAGAAAGGAAGGAAGGAAGGAAGGAAGGAAGGAAGGAAGGAAGGAAGGAAGGAAGGAAGGAAGGAAGGAAGGAAGGAAGGAAGGAAGGAAGGAAGGAAGGAAGGAAGAAAGAAAGAAAGAAAGAAAGAAAAAAGAAAGAAAGAAAGAAAGAAAGGAAGGAAGGAAGGAAAAAATATCATCTTCTAGATAACATATAGGATATAAAAACAAAGAAGTCATAACCTAAAGCATTGTTGCATATATTCTTTTCCCCTGGAGTCTCTTGGTAAGTGGATCACTAATGATCATCTACAAAATGGACATTAATTTGACCCTCTGTTTAGCTGAGTTGATTCATGAGCTTTTCAGGAAATGTTAGGACTTTCTCTGCCATGATTTCTTATTCCCTGTGATTTTCAGAAAGATGTCTTTCCATAATTCTCCTTTAAAGGATCCATTAGAGGGCTTCCTCTGGTTTGCATTCTGTGTTTACTGGTGGGTATAATATGTACACAGATAAACATCATGAAGCAAAGAAGAGAACCAGGCAAATTGCTGTAGGAAAATTTGAGGAGGAAGAGAATACTTTTGTTGGATAAATGAGGGAAGGCTCCATGGGGGAGGTGGTAGCACTTGAATTGTCCCTCCAAAGAAAAGGATTTCAAATCTGCATAGCTGAAGAGGGAGAACATTCCAGGGATGAGGGACAGACTGTTTAAATGAAAGGAAAATTATGATTATTCCTCATTTTCAGTATATAACTGAACCTATCTTCCTTTCTAGTCTTATACGTCTTAAATTATATCTTGTACCATTTCTTCTAATTAAGTCATCATTGGTAATATGATGCAGGTTACTTGTCCGCACCAGGCATTTTTCCCATTGCTCTAGAGGTAGCATGGCATAGTGGAGAAAGTACTGAGAAAGGATCATTGTTATGCTAAGATCAGGGCACAGCTTGCTTGCTGGGTCTTCGCTCTGGAAAACAGGTTGTTGTCTCCTAATGGTAAAAAGAGAGAGGGAGAGAGAGAGAGAGAGGAGTAAAAAGAGAGGGGTGATTTTGGCATGGGGATCCTGACACTCCCTATGCCTCAGTTTCTTCTTCTGTAAAATTAGGAGGTTGGATGAGATGGCTTTGAAGGTCTTGGTTAGCTCTAAATATATGATCCTATGATAACCTGAGATTATAGTATCCATGATAGAAATAGTAGGTCATAGTGGATAGAGAGCTAGCCTTAAAGCTAGGAAGACCATTGGTTCAAGTACCTTCCTGTGCATATTGGCTACGTGACTCAGGGCAAATCATTTAAACTATCAGTGCTCCATGCAACTTTCTGAGAATATAAATTGCAGAGAAGGTACTACATTGGTAGAGGGAATTTTCTCACCTGAGTTTCCTGTACTAATAAAATGTACTAGGCCTAATCCCTGTCTTCTTCCCTTTTGAGAGAGAGAGAGAGAGAGAGAGAGAGAGAGAGAGAGAGAGAGAGAGAAGCAGAGACCCAGACAGGGACAGATACAGATAGAAATAGAGAACCAGAGACAGAGAGTCAGAGAGAGACAAATAGAGATAAAGTTAGAGAGACAGATAAATAGATTGAGACAGAGAGAAAGAGTAAGACAGAGAGACAAAGGTAGACAGAGATAGAGATTCAGGCACTGTGCTAAGCCCTGGGCATAAAAACACAGGTAAACAAGGCATGCTTGCCCCGAAGGAATTTATAATCTAATGGTGGAAATAAAACTAAATGATCTAAGAACTAATTTAATTGATTATATGACATAAGTCCAGTGTTGAAAAACTCTTTTACTACCTACCTGATAGCTTCTACTTAAGAAGATCAATATGTTTATGAATTAAGTGAACTAATTATTTTTAATCACCTATAAGTATGTTATATTTAACATTTTCAAGGGTAGCATGATACTTTCATCCTATTTAAACAACTTGTTATTTTCTGGACAGTTTTGCCTAGAACCATTCTAGGATTCTGATCTTTTGAACGCATTTTTATTTGAAAGAATTTTAGGAGATATTTCCACCACCCCCAGGACTTTATTTCTGAACTACACTCAGCAGCTAAATTGAATAATTGATTTTTCTTTTCTTTTTATTATTATTATTATTATTATCAATAATAATAATAATATTACCTGTCTTCTTTTAAAAAAAGTACTTTCAGGTTCACAAAGCATTCTAAATACTTTATCTGGGCCTCTGAACAATGCTGTGAGGTAAGCACAGTAGGTATTATTATTTCAATTTGGCAGAGGTTCAAGGATTAAAGGCTTTATTCCTATTCACATAGCCAGCGTCAGAAGCAGGGTTTGAACTGGACTTCCTGACTCCAACACAAGAACTTTCTCAATCCATTAGGCTAGGCTATCTTAGAATGATACTGTTCATTAGTAATATCCTTATTGGATTAATGCAGTAGCACTGTTCAGAATATCATGTCTCCGCAACTTTAGTTTGAGAAGAAACATCACTTGAGAAAGTGACTGGACTCTTCTTAAGCTCTTGTAAAAATAATATGTCTTCTACTTGCCCTCCTCCTCTTACTGCAGTAAGTCTTTAAGTTTGAATCAATCCTAAACAACTTGAGATAAGGATATTAATCACAAAGGTTACTTTCACCAGGTCATTACAACTATCATTCATTTTGTTTAACAGTCTCATGAAGCTTTAGAGCTTTTTAAAAAATTGTTTGCTGTAGTGGAAAATATTAGCAAGGATCAACTTAAGCTATGCCAAGTCAGTGAAATTCTTTCCTGAGGCCTCAACTCATAATTGTAGAAACTGTTAAACTGATTTTTATGATACTCAAGGGTACCTTTGATCTTTTCAAAGGGTGCTGCTACCTGAATGTTCCCTCATCCCATGCATCATTTTCCCCACTTTTGGCTACCTTCATCTTTACACTAGCTTCAGAATCTAAAGGTCAGAATCTAAAAGAATCTCTGAGCCACTGAAATCTCAGAATGTCTTCCCTCACTTTCATTACTTATATCTACTTTTGGTTTCTTGATGTTTGGAGGTGGCCATGGAATCATAGATTTAGAGCTATAAAGATCCTTAAAGGCCATCTCACCCAACAAATCTGTGAACTAGATAAGGAAAGCATTAATAGGTAGTCAGGTAAACCAGCTTAGGATAAATAGCAGGGCACCCTGTAGAAAGGTCAGGGACCAACATATGCTGGCCTCTGATCCTGATGGAGACAGTCCAACACCCTCAACCTAAGACTCTTGGAAATAGGAATGTATTTAACCCAGTACCAACATCCTGGGAAGTAGCCCTTTTGGAGATGCAACTTGGCAATTGCTCCTGAAAGCGCTCTAGTCACAGCAGCTAAACACACAGAAAAGAAATTTATTAGCACCAAAATCTTTGGTATTCTCAAATAGTTCAACTTCAGAAACTGATGTCATTTTACTCATTGAAATGACATGAAATGCATTGTTGGTGGAGTTGTTAACCAATCCAACCATTTTGGAAAGTAATTTGGAACTATGCCCAAAGAGCTATAAAACTGTATAATCAGCAATACCACTTTTAGCTCTATATCTCAAAGAGATTTTTTTAAAAGGAGACAGGTCCTATTTGTACAAAAATATTTATAGCAGATCTTTCTGTGACAGCAAAGAATTGGAAACTGAGGGGATGTCCATAAATTGGGGAATAGATGAACAAGCTATGGTATATGATTGTAATGTAATACTATTCTGCTTTAAGAAATCATGAGCAGGGTGATTTCCAAAAAACCTGGAAAGACTTACATAAACTGATGTAAAGTGAAGTAAGAAGAATTGGGAGAGCATTGTACACAGTGACAGCAATGAGATGAGATGAATGAAACCTCCACGACACATAGTAATTAATAATTAATTGATTAATTAGGCTAGCTGGCAATCAATAAATTAATGGCTAGTGGTTTTTCTCAGTAACCAAAGAAGCCAAGGGAGACCCTGAAATACCTTAAATCCTTTCAGAAAGGGAACTTCCCTGATAAGTGGAACTCACCCTTGATTGGTGGACATTTAATGAGGAGATGGGCTAAAAGTCTTCACTTCCTCCTGTGGAGAATGTGGCTTGATCATGAGAATAAGCAGCCTCAAGGCATCTAGACAAGGGAAGCCATCTCAACCTGGACCTCCCTAGGTTATTTTCTCTTCATGAACTGGGTTGCCCTGAAATGTAATGGAGGGAATCAAGGGCAGGAGGTTCCTCTTCCAGGCAAAGGCTGTCAGAGTGTATTCTGTTTATACTCTAAATAGAAATTAAGTCTCCCAGTAGAGTAAGGCTCAGGTTTGTCTAGGGCCCTAGGGGCAAATCTCATCACTCAACCTTGAGGCTGACTGACCTTTTCAGGAGTTGTGTTTTAACAGAAATGAAAGGAAAAAATGGACCACAAATTAATAATTAATTATTAATGTGATAGAATAATATTAATTTCTCTCAATGATGAGTAACTATGAATGATAGCTATTCTCAGAGATAGAATGATCCAAGACAATTCCAAAGGACTTATGGTGAAAAATGCTATCCACCTCCAGGGAAAGAACTGATGGAGTCTGAATGCAGATGGAAGCATACTATTTTTCACTTTTTTTATGGTGCTTTTTTTTTGGTCTATGTTTTCTTTTACAACATGAATAATATGGAAATATGTTTTGCATGATTTTACATGTATTGTCTATGTCAAATTTCTGATTGTCAGAGTTGGGGAGGAGGGAGCGAGAGAATATGGAACTCAAAATTTTAACAAAAGTGGTTTGCATTCCTTCTCCAGCACATTTTAAAGATGAAGAAACTGAGGCAAACAGGGTTAGGTGCCTTACCTAGGGTCACACAGCTAGTAAGTGTCTGAAGCCAGATTTCAACTCAGGAAGATGAGTCTTCCTAACTCCAGGCCTGGTGCTCTATTCACTGTACTACCTACCTGCCCTAAAGTACATCCAGAAGAAGGCAACTTGGATGATGAAAGGACTGGAACCAATTCCATGTGAGAAAGAATAGAAGGACCTAAGGATAGTTCTCCTGAAGAAGAAATTACATAGGAGGCAGATATTATTGATAGTTATCTTCAGTTATGATGTTTGCCATTTGGAAGTAAGGTTTGATTTGTTCTGCTTGGCTCCAGAAGGCAGAACTAAGAAGCAGTGTGGGTTGGGGGGAGATTACAGAAAAGCAGATGTCAGCTTGACTTCAGGGGAAAAATAAATCTTCCTGACAATTAGACTTATTCCAAAGTTGAATGGGCTGTCTGCCTGCTTTGATGGTTAGTTGCCTGGCAAAATGTAGGGTCTGCAGGTTGGGAAGTTTAATGATTGTGTGTTAGAAAGTTCATTGGGGGAGTCATATTTCTTTTCTATGTCCAATTAGATTACCTCTGAAGTCCCTTCTTTCTGTTTTAAATTCTGTGTTTCTGTAGTGTTTGGCATTTCTCCCCTCCCTTCTAGCCTTTGTTTTTCCTATGCACATTATAGATCTTTGAAAAGACCTTACAAAATACTTTCATCTTTGTAAACTGGTTTCTCCTCATGAGGAGTAGTGGAGTATATTTACCTCACAACCACAAGGGGTCAGATTTTACTAATCTCTTGTAGGAATATGGTTAACCAGGGTATTTTATTTTATTTTATTTTTTTAGGATTTCATAAAATATGAGGATTCTGAATCTGGAGTTAGAATATTTTATCCACTAAAAAAGCAACTTAAAAATGATCATTCTGAATTATCTACTCACAATTTTTTTTATTACTATTATTGTGGTCAACTCTTCCTCCTCTGAAGCAGATCTTACAACCAGCTATGACTTGGTAGATAGATAAATAGTCACAGACATAGAGGTTAAGTGCCTTTCCCAGGGTCATAGAGCTAACAATTGTCAGAGGCAGAGTTTGAATTTAAGCCATTGGACTCCAAAATCAGCACTCTATTTACTGTGGCCAAGTGCCTCTAAAATACCAAACAATTCAAATTGTATTAAATGTGGGCTCTTAACTCTAAAATAGAAATCTTGTATGAGATCAAGAGGAAATGGAAGGAGTGCTGGCCTCGTAATCTGGAATACCTGGGTTCAAATCCTGACTCTGATCCTTACTAGCTGTATCACTGTGGACAGGGGGCCCCTAGTTTCTATTTGCTTAAGGCAACTCCTTAGGACCTATCTATTACAGTCAAAAGGTACCTTTGGGGTCATGAAGTCCAATTCTTTAAGTCAATAGATAAGCATACTGAGGCCTAGAGAGGTTAATGGATTTGGGAAGGTCATAGAGCTAAGAGGTATATGAGGCTAGATTTCAACTCAAGTCTGTCTGAGTCTAGGTTCATCATTCTATCCACTGCATAGCTATATGATCAAGATAAATCTGAAAATCAAAACAAAACATCATTATTATTATTATTATAGTAGTAGTAGTAGTAGTAGTAGTAATGAGAAGATGGCTTACCTCTTCAAGGCCTTGTTGACACGTAAATGAAAATCTATAGTAATATTGACTGGCAAAGAAATTATGGCCTCAAATCTTCAAGTAGTCCTCCTCCAGCATAAAATAGGGGCCAGCACTGAGGTAGGTTACATTCAAAATGAAGAATGTTTGTAGAGAAACTGTTTTTAATTAGTCCTCTAAGGTATCCAGCTCTTTGGGAATTTGCCTGGGTGACTTGAAGCTGAAACAGTTTGCCTAAAGAAAGAGTAGATTTTTTTTCTTAGATTTTTGTTTTGAAGATCTTGCAAACTGAGAAATACCTGCTGACAAATATTTAATATTTGTGCAGTAATGAAAGCTAGTGAAGGGTGAGCCTCCTCATAACTTATTGAGAGAAAGCTGGGTTTCTTTGCTTTGTTTTATTTTCTCTCTTCAAACTTTCACTGCTCATAGAATTTTAAACCTTGTTTGAAATCAGAAGGGGTAAATCCAGATGAAAGGGATAGTCATTAAAAAAATAAAAGAACACAAGCAGTATGTTTTTTAGAAAGTAAGAAAAAAAATGTTTAAGGGAAGACCAGACAGAATTGGCAGGCTTATTATTTTTTTTTAATGTAAAACAAAACATTTGGGGAAGTTTTAAAAAATTATTTTATATTCATATAATTTTTTTTGAAAAGTAATGTATTTAGGAATTATCAAAAGCCTTAATTTATTCACTTTTATATACCTCTCAGAGTCTAGAAAGGTCTGCAAGTCATCTAATTCGACTCTGGATTCTTCTTTCAGATATCTCCATCATAAAGAGACTATACTAGCCCAGATAAGATGCTTCCCCTTCCCACCCCCCGTTAATTACAAGGACAAAGCCCAGAAGAGTTAAAACAGTTTTAAAAAGAATTGGAGTTTTCCTTTCCTAACACAAACCTCACAGCATTCTTACTACATAGGAAAACCCCCTACCTGCTTAGTACATCCAATGATGAGAGGTGCTCATAATGAACAAGTTCATGAACTTGAAATTCTGTAGGCCAATGACCTCTCTGACTTGTGTTTTACTACTAAAGATGGTTTCAATTGGGCAATTCAAGAAATAATTTTAAAAGTATATGCAAGGTACTAAGTAGACAAATATAAAATAGAACCAGTTTTAACCTTCTAGAAACTTACATTTTGCTGGAAAGGGTATGGGGCAGGGAGGGATATAAGATATATACAGAGAAGCATAATTAAAGCTGTTTCAAGGAGATAGAATTAACAGACAGGATTAGAGGAAGAAAGATTAGAGGTAGTGCCTAGTGTTGATATTTAGGGGCTTAGGGGTGCTGGGACCCCAAGGTTACAACATGCAGGTCCTGCCTGAAAGAATTCAACCCAAGCCTTCTTTCAGCCAAAGACAAGTTTTAGTAGAACATCTGTCATGTTGGGCAGACTCTTAAGGAGTCTGAACATTAGTGAGCTATTGGCTAGATTTTAAGAATCTGAGTTGTGGCTAGTTTCTAAGAATCTAAGCAATGGCTAAATTATAAGAATCTAAGCATCTTAGTGGAGACAAGATGGACCTTATATACAGAAAGACTGTGGGAGGGATCTAGGAGTGGCCAGGTAGTTTGGGGTGACTGGAGGAGGGGTCTAAAGAGATCTGGATGAGAGTGGCCAGTAAACTGGGATGCACAGAATGCCTGGGACCTAGATCTCCTGGCCAAGGGAGAATGGAGCCTAGTTAGAGTTAAGGGTGGGAAATGGCTGGGGGCCACAGGGAGATACACAATGTTAAGACATAGAGCTAGGCTAGGTTAAGGGTAACAGAATTGAGAGATTGGGTATAGCTACAATGAAAGGGCAGTTGATGGGATTATAGCCTCAGGCAAACTCCAGAGATTTGACCATGTGGGAAAGTCCAGGGTTTTTCCTTTCCGGGGTCCAGATCCCAACCCCATCATTTTTCCCTTTTGGGGGTCTAGATCCCAACCCCACCACTAGGAAGTGAGATGTTACAGTGGATAGTGCACTGAGCTGGGAGTCAGGAACATCTGAATTCAAATCCAGCTTCAGACACTAGCTGTATAACTCTGGCAAAGGCACTTAAATTCTGTTTGCCTCAGTTTCCTCAACTAAAATAAGAATAATAAGAGCACTTAGTGTCACAGAGTTGTAGTGAGGATCAAATACTTGGCACATAATAGGCATCCCCTTGAACAAAGCTTGGGAATCTGTAGGAGGGAAGTGAAGAGGGAATGTATTACAGTTATAGGAGACCATCTGTGCAAAGCTGTGGAGACAGGAGATAGATAATTGTGTATGGAGAACAAAGAATAATATGACTAGTTTGACTTTAAATAAGGAGTATTTAAAATGTAGTAATTTGTTCTGATCCTTCCATATTTGTTTTATCTTATAATCAATAGCATACATTTGTAAGATGGCTAGTCAGGGTACCCTTGGAGAAAGTATATCCAACTGTTTTTATTAGTAGTACAGTGTCAGGAAGAACTAGGTTTGAAGCCTATGACATTGGCTATGTGACCATAGTCATTTTACCTTTTAATTTTTTAGGCCATTCTTTAATACCTCTATATGTGCATAGGGCTTTCATATCAAGAATTGCCCATACCATGAATTTATAGGTCTGACAATAGTGTGCTGGAGCTGGCTCAAACAGACTCACAAGAGCTGATTTTTAAGTTTTTATTGTAAGCATTTGAACTTCAGAAATAGGCAAATGCAACAAATTAGGGCTATTGTTTTGTTGATTGGTCAAACTTAAGAAAATGATGGAGCAAATGTTAATAATGAAGATTGAACTTAAAAATGTGTCATGGGTACATTTTTTCTCCTTTAGAGCTGGCTGGTAAATATTTATAAACACATTCCAGGGTCTAGATGCCCCCTTCCCCCAAATAAAAACCAAAAGTACCATAAAATTGACTGTTTATTTTCTCAAAACAGTCCTGTGAGGCAGGCATAATGAGCATTATAATTACTATTTTACAGATGAGGAAACTGAAGTACAGATATGTTAAGTGTTTAACTCCTGGTTTTATATG
Organism: Phascolarctos cinereus; assembly: GCF_003287225.1. Classification (NCBI taxonomy): domain Eukaryota; kingdom Metazoa; phylum Chordata; class Mammalia; order Diprotodontia; family Phascolarctidae; genus Phascolarctos; species Phascolarctos cinereus. The sequence goes on from NW_027555958.1 coordinate 189,011,589, forward strand.
TGTATGCATGTAAGTATGCATGCATGCATGTATGTGTACATATATTCACGCATGTGTATGTACATATATTCACACACACATAAAACTATACACACACACACACACACACACACACACACACACACACACACATACATACAATCTCAATATTGGGGCCAGAGCTTGAACCTAGATTTCCTTACTTTAGATTGAGTGTTATGTATTGAGGAATATGTAGGGATGCGTAGGAAGTTGCTACTTTGTCCTCATTTTACCACCACTCCCATGAAATAGAATTACCCAGGATTATAACAATTAAAAGGCCAGCTGGGATTTTATCTAGGTACAGACATCAAAGGAAGGGTATGCTTCATTCTGGAGACTGATCTCTTCCTTGTTGTGGCCCCCAGTGTTAGCATTCATCACCTCATAGTTCTTTACAATCCTGTAGAAACACTTTTAGACAACACTCCCAAGGGGCCTCTCACTGAGGGCGCATTCTCAGGACCACCTTCCTCTCTGATACTTTCCAGGACAGGATCTATCTTCTCTATTCTTAAGAGAGGAATACCTCTCTTGCTATTCTCAGGGTTGGACTATCCACATATTGACAGCGTGATTGCTAACTGCCCCTATCCATCCTCCCCATCCCCCCAATACACATACCTTAGCCCTACTATTAACTAGTACCACCTGAAAACATTCCTATTCATGGCTCTGGGACTATCTCAGAGTGAGAGAATATGATCTTGGTGGCCTGAAAATCTGAGGAAGCAAGGATAGTGTTTCTTTATGCAAGCTCAAGCCCAAGGTAGCTTTGGTTTCTTCCCCATTGTGTTCCTGAGCTTTTCTTTCTTACCTAGAAAGTTGTTTATGATTTTGTAGGTACAATAGGTAATACTGCTGTCTTTTCCTGGAATATAAAGAAACTTTTGGTCCTTTTGGATAAGGAGGTGTAAACCATCTGCTATTTCAAATCTAGAGCTGTTACTATTTGATTTTGAGGTAGTTGCTCTGGCTCTCTTGGTCTCAGTTTCCTCTTCTGAAAGAGAAACCCAGGTAGATTAGGTGGCCTCTAAGGTTTCTACCAACTCTCAAATTCTCTTGACCAAAATCTTTGTTGAACAATGGAATATGAAGTCATAGCCTCTACTGAGAATCCCAAGTTTAGAACTGGAAAGGACCTTAGAGATCATTTGGTCCAATTGTCCTGCCACTACTAGCTCTGCATGAGGTCAAGGGGGACAAAAATTGAAGAACTTGAATTGCAGAAAAGTTCCTTAGTCTCATTCTGGATATCTGCTAGAGGATATCTGTCCTCTTAGGATATGGAATTTGTGCTCTCAGCTCTTGCTCAATATGACCTTGGGAGCTCAACGCAGCTGCTCAGACTTCCATAACCTTACTGCTCAAGGTTTATAGACCAAGGTATTTTGGCATAGGGCCAAAGGTAGGGCATGTCAAGAATTCTGTTATATGTTCAGGAAGTAGTAGTCATGACCAGAATCAGTGCAGGCAAGGGAAGGGGCTCCACTGGGATGGATCATCTTTAGGAGGAAAATGGCATTGGAGATTTGGTCACATGGAGGACTGATAAATGGACAGCATCTGGGCAATCTCCTCTGCCCTTAGCCCTTAGTCTAGGAGATTAGTCATGGCCAGGGCCTGATACTGAATCATACACCCCCCACCCCCAACATAGAAGTGCAAATATTACCATTATTTGATGATATCAGAACATAAGACGTGGCTCCTGACATGCTAATTTGGGAAACTTAAGGTGGGTGAAGGATCCAGATGACTGATCCCAGCTCAGTAAAAGTGTTATTATTGTTCCACAGGACTCAGCAGAGTAGGTTAGCCAAAGGTCATTAGACCAGCCTTCTCATTTTACAGAATACGAATTGAAGCCCCAGAGAAGGTAAATGGCCTTTCAAAGTCCAAGGTCATGGAAGTAGTAAAGGGCAGAAACAGCACTCAAAAATGGTCTATTACACATGGTGATATAATGGGAAAAATGCTGTAATTGAAGTTAGATGATCTGGATTACAATCCTTACTCTTCCACTTACTACCAATGGGACCCTGTACCTAACTTCTCGGGGTGTTAGTTTCCTTGTCTGTAAAATTTGTGGAAGGTGGGGAAGGGAGGTGGACTTGATATTCTCTATGGATCTTTTTAGCCCTAAATCTGTGACCTTACAACAGGATTAGCTTCCTCTTTTCTGCCTAATTTCTCACCCCCACCAACCCATCTGTCTTCCAATTCTCTAATCTTTCAGGTCACACAGTTTTACAGCTTCTTCAACTTCAAGTCCTTATTCTAATTCACTTCATGCATCTATTCAGTTACCAAATTTTGTCTTTTCTGTCTTTACAATATCTTCCTTATACCTCTTTTGCTCTCCAGTCATGCACCATCACCTTAGTTCAGGTTTTAATCCTCTCTCACCTGGACTATTACAATACCCTCCTAATTTGTTTCCCAGCTTCAAGTCTCTCCCTAATTCAATCTATTCTCCACATAGTCACCATAATGGTTTCCCTAAAGGATAAGCCTAACCACATCATCCTTCATCTCACTACAAAAAACTTACACTGCCTCCCTATTATCTTGAAAACTAATTATGAACTCATCTGTCAGTCAAAGATCTTCATAGTATGGCCCTTTCTTACTTTTCTTTTCTACTTATGCGTTGCTCTTCTCCACATTTTCTGTAGTCCAACTGCTCGGCCATTGCCTGTTGTCCTGACTTATGTCTTGCCACTGGACTCTGATGACCCTGGAGGAGAAAGTAGAACTGATAACTTTGCACAGCTCTGCCTCACTTAAATCCAGCTCACTTGCAAGTCAAGAAAGATATCAACTTCCTGAAGTCACTGGTCCTCTTCAAGAACAAAGGATGAATAGCAACAAACATAGGTCCAGCTGTATTGACTTTCTGTTCCTCATAGATGGCTCCATTTCACCTCTCTGGATCTTTGTATGGGCTGTCCTCCATGGCTGAAATGTCCTCTCTACTTCCATCTCTTGGAGATGGTTTTCTCCCTGGTTTCTTCTAAGACTCAGCTCAAGTGTTAGGAGGCCTTTCCTGGTTTCCCAGCTGCCCTCACTTTTCCTTCAAAGGTTACTTTTTACTTACCTCCATTGTATATATCTTTGAGGTATTTAGATGGTGCAGTAGATAAATGTTCATGACCTGGTGTCAGGATGGCCTGAGTTCAAATACTGCCTCATACAGTTATTAGCTGGGTGACCCTGTGCAAGTCACCTAACATTTATGTAATTTATATAATCAATTAAGTGAATCAACTAAGATATAAAAAAGATTTATATAATTTTTTATTTAACATAACTTTTTGAAAGTCCTGTTTTTTTTCCCAATGAAAATGGAAAAAAAAAAGAGCTTACATTTGAAGACAGAGGAACTTTAAGGTATAGTAGATAGAGTCCTGGGAAGAAGGGGAGAGGAGTGCTAGGGGAAGCTTGAGGAGGTATGAAAAGGTTTGGAATAGCCATGTTGGTGAGTAGGATAGTGAATCAATTGAGAAGATATAAAAAAGATTGCCTTTCTGAGGGAAGGGCTTAGCTGAGTTTACCTAACAAAGATTGTTAGTAAATTCAAGCAATATGTTTTGTGATTTTCTTTTCAGCTTCACTCAGCAACTTATGAATGACAGCTAAGGAGATGGTGTTAGGAGTAATTCAAGGTTGGGCTGGGGTTCGGGTTTGGCAAGGCATGACCAGCCATAGGGCCAGGAGATAAAGGGATTCTAGCATAGAGGATAGTTTAGAGTTGAACTGATTCACCAAGGGGAGGGAGAAGAATAGAATCAGTGATGAGCTTCTTTTATCATGTACTGGGGCCTCTTCAAAGGCATTATTCTCTCTCTCTCTCTCTCTCTCTCTCTCTCTCTCTCTCTCTCTCTCTCTCTCTCTCTCTCTCTCTCCCTCTCCCTCCCTCTCCCTCTCACCCTCTCTTTTTTTGTTTGTCTCTCTCTTTTTCAATTTGTGTGTGTCTGTCTCTCTGTCTCTGTCTCTATCTCTGTCAGACTACCAATATATCTAGAGCTAATCAACACATTTTCACTCTTTTTTAAGTCAAAATCTTGTTTTCCCTCACATTCTTTGTCCCTTGTAGGGTAAGGATATCCATCCTATTCAAGATTCCAACTGTACTCTGCCCTCTCACCCTCATCATCTGAGGGCCTTGTCTCATATTTCACATAAAAAATTGAGACAATTCCTTCAGGGATCCTTTTCCTTCTTTCTTCCTCAATAAATATCATTCAGATATCTTCCCTCTTATCTCCTTTATCACTCCTGTCTCTACTAAACTATAGTCTCAAATCACAAACTCCATTTTGGACATCTCAAATTGGATATCCCACAGGCATCTAAGACTGTGTATATCTAAAATCAGACTCATTATATTTTCCCCAAAATCCTCTTCCCAACTTTCCTATTACTGTTGAACATGCCATCATCCTTTCAGTCACTCAGGCTAACAACTTAAATGCCATTCTTGACTTCTCACTTACACTCACCCTCCTACATCCAAGCCATTATCACATTTTGTCATTTCTACCTGTAATGATCCCCTACTCTGTACTCACACAGCTATCCCTCAAACAATCACTCATTACCTTTTGTTCAGACTATTAGTATAGCCTTCTAATTGGTATCCCTGACCCAAATCTCTTTCTACATGATTTTCTTAAACTTCAGATCTGATCATATCATCTCCCACCATATTGCCTACTCAATAAACTCCAGTGGCTTCCTATTACCTCCACAATCAAATATAAAATCCTCTTTGGCTTTTAAAGGTCCTCAAAAATGGGTTCCTTCTTACCTTTCCAGTCTTACAATTTGTTCTTCTCCACATACTCAAACATTTAGCATACCTTGATTGTTATTCCTCTCATTCCTCCTGACTCCAAGCTTTCACATTAGTTGACTCCAATGTCTGGAATGGTCTATTCCACTTCTTCACCATTCCTTCCTTTCTTCCCTGGCTTCCATCAATCTCAAATTCTGTCTTTTGCAGAAAGTCTTTCCAGGTGCTGCCAGCTGCTGATGCTTTTGCTTTGAATTTACCTTCTATTTGTACTATAACTATCTCATATGTATATAGTTATTTGCATAGTATTTTCCCCTCCCCACGTTTACAATGTATGTTCCTTAAAAGGGTCTGTTTTTGCCTATTTTTGTATCTTCAGTGTTTAGCACAATGCCAAGAATGTAGGAGGTGCTTAAAATGCTTATTAACTGAATAAAGTAATTTCATGGGGTAACTAGGCAGCACCATGAATAGTGTGCTGGATGTAGGGTCAGGAAGAACTGAGTTCAAATTCTGCCTCATAGTCTTACTAGCTATGTGACCCTGTGTAGGACATTAAACTTCTGTTTGCCTCTGTTTCCTTATCTATAAAACTGGGGGTAATAATGGCACCTATCTCCTAGGGTTGGTGTGAGGATTAAATGAGACAGTATTTCTGAAGGGTTTTACAAGTATTAAAGGATTATAGAAATGCTAGCTGTTATTATATCAGACTAACATAATTTCTTTTTTCTCTTTTGACAGAGTGGCAAAACTCATAGACAGAAGGATGACATGGGTTTGTTTTATTTAGATTTAGCAAAACTTTTGATAAGATATACCAAACTGTGATGGAAAAGATGGAGAGATGTGGACTAGGAGTTAATGCGATTACTGAGATTCATAAAATTTGTGGGGGGGGGGATGGGGAAGGGGGCAAACTCAAAGAGTGATTGTTAACAGTTAAATTAGTCATAACTAGAATATTCTGAGGATGTATCTTTAGCTCTGTGTTATTCAACCTTTTCTCAGTAATTTATATAAAGGTGAAGATAGCAAGCTCATCAAATTTGTAGGTGATGTGAAGCTGGAAGAAATGACTAACACACCTATGACTAATGCCACCAGGAATCAAAAAACTTCTGAGAAGCTAGAGCACTGGGCTGAATCTAGAGATAACATTCAATAGGTATATATAGAAAGTCTTGGGTACACTTGGGTAAAAAAAAAAATCAACTTTACAAGTAAAATAATAGGTAAACATCTCTCTCTCTTCATACATATATACATATATACATGAATACATACATATCAGATCATTAAAAAAAATTCTTGAGATTATAAGCTCAATAGTAGTCAAAAGTAGCATGTGGCCCACAAGTTCTCTTGATTCTAACTTGAATTGAGTTTGTTGTTATTGTTATTATTGCTTTTTTGCTTTTTAATTAGATCTGTGATTCCATTGGCATAGGGATATCCTTGTAGGAATCTTCCTCTATAGTTGCAGATAGAAGCTGCCCTGCCTGGAGAACTGAAAAGTTAAGTGTCTTGCCCATTTGTGACTTGTTTGCATCAAGTATCAAGTTTGCATATGGTAGAGAAAGGACCTGAATCTGGAGCTTTTTGACTCCTAGGCCAGCTGTCCATCTATCACACTCTGCTGCCTTTCAAGAGAGACATATAGCTTCCAGGAATAAGATGGTGATAGTTCCACCCATCAGACATCATACAGAGATTTGTATTCATTTCTGAGCAATACAGTTTAAGGAGGGCATTGATAAGCTGGAAAATGTCTGGAGGAGGAAAACTAGAATGATGATGGATTTTGATTAAGTATGTCATATGAGGATCAGTTGAAGGGACTAGAGATGTTTAACATAGAGAAGAGAAGACTCAGGAGGACATGATAGAGTTCAAGTGTTTGAAAGACTGTCATTTGGAGGAGGGATTAAACTGCTTCTAAATGAATTTAGAAGGCAGAATCTCAGTAGGTTGCTAAGAGGCAAATTTTTGCCTTTAATATTGGAGGTGTCCAAAAGTAGATTAATTTGCCTTGAAAAGTAATGAGTTGGAGCAGTGGTGCAGTGGATATAGCACTGGCCCTGAAGTCAGGAGGACCTGAATTCAAATACAGCCTCAGACCAAACACTTGACACTAGCTGTGTGCCTCTGGGCAAGTCACTTATCCCCAATTGCCTAAAAAGAAAAAAGAAAAAGAAAAAAAGAAAAGTAATGGGTTCCCTGTCCTTGCAGGTCTTCAAGCAGAGGCTTAATGATCACTTGTTAAGTATATTATGCTTTGTGAGTATGAATTTGGACTAAATAACCACTAAGATCTCATTCAGTTTTCAAATTCTATGATTGTCTTAAAAGCCTGGTATCACATGACAGCAACAGGTTTGATGAGAAGTAGCAACCAGTTGTAGGAAGGAATTGTGGAAGTTGAGGTGTGAACCTAGGACTATGAATTTTCTATGGATTGTTCTATCTCTCAACATTTGTATGAGAATGATTTGGATTGTAATTTTTGTCTAATGGGGGGATTTCCCCTTATTATTTAAACTACTATTCAATCCTAATTAAAAGTTTTCTTTTCTGAGTTATAATTGCTGTTCTGTTGGTAAGAAATGTGCTGGATGGTGACTTGAACTTATGACTACCTCAAATGCCAAAGCCAGAGTTACAGGGAGATCCTCAGTCAGGTAGAAGCAAACCTCAATTTTCTTGGAAAGTCAAAGGAATTGAAAATTTCTGGTTGTAAAGTCAGTGAGGAGAGTAATAATAATAAAACCATGTACTGAGTTTTCACTAGTAAAGTGTGATGTGCAAAGAGTTCAAGACTTGTAATAGTTTCTCTTTTTTTCCTCCCAATTTAGTTATTTTTGGTTTTCAACATTTACTTCCACAAGGTTTTGAGTTCCAAAATTACTCTCCATCCTTCCCCTCCCTTCTCACCCCATGATGGCCTGCATTCTGATTCCCCCTTCACTCAATCTGTTCTCCCTTCTCTTATCCCCCCCATCTCTTATCACCTTCCCCCTCCATTTTCCTGTAAGGTAAGATAAATTTCTATGCTCCTTTGCCTGTGTATCTTATTTACCAGTTGCATGAAGAAACAATTTCTAACATTCATTTCTAAAACCTTGAGTTCCAAATTCTCTGCCCTCCACCTGCTCCATCCACCCTCATTGAGAAGGCAAGAAATTCAGCATAGGCTATATATATATATGCAGTCATGCAAAACACTTCCATAATAGTCATGCTGTGAAAGACTAACTCTATTTTCCTCCATCTATTCTTTACTTTGTCCCTGTCTCTCCTCAAACATGTTTGCTTCTGATTATGCCCTCGTCAAATCTGCCCTCCCTTCTATCACTAGTCCCTTTCTTATCTCCTTCCCCCCTACTTTCCTGTAGGGTAAGATAGATTTCCATACCCAATTGGGTGTGAATGTTATTCTCTCCTTAAGCCATATCCAATGAGAGTAAAGTTCATTCATTTCCTTCTCACCTTTCCCTTCTTCCCCTCCTCTGTAAAAGCTTTTTCTTGTCTCTTTTATGCGAGATAATTTACTCCATTCTACCTCTACCTTTCTCCTTCTCCCAGTACATTCCTCTCTCACCCCTTATTTTTCTTTTTTTAGATATCATCCCTTCATATTCCACTTACCCTGTGCCCTCTGTCTATATATATATATACATATATATATATATTCCCTCCAACTACCCTAATAATGAGAAAGGCCTCATGAGTTACAAATTTCATCTTTCCATGTAGGAATGTAAACAGTTCAACTTTAATAAGTCCCTCATGATTTCTCTTTCCTGTTTGCCTTTTCATGATTCTCTTGAGTCCTGTATTTGAAAGTCAGTTTTTCTATTTAGCTCTGGCTTCTCAAGAATGTATTAAATTCCTCTACATCATTGAATATCAATTTTCTTCCCTCATTGACTACATTCTGTTTTAGTGGGTAGGTGATTCTTGGTTTTAATCCTAGCTCCTTTGACCTCCAGAATATTATATTCCAAGTCCCTCAGATTCCTTAATGTAGACGCTGCTAAATCTTGTTTTATCCTGAATGTGTTTCTCTCTAGCTGCTTGCAATATTTTCCCCTTGACCTGGGAACTCTGGAATTAGGCTATAATATTCTTGGGAGCTTTCCTTTAGGGATCTCTTTCAGTAGATGATTGGTGGATTCTTTCCATTTCTATTTTACCCTCTGGTTCTAGAATATCATGGCAATTTTCCTTGATAATTTCTTGAAAGATAATGTCTAGGCTCTTTTTTTGATCATGGCTTTCAGGTAGTCCAATAATTTTATATTGTCTTCTATTTTTTCATTCTTTTAGTTTTGTTTTATGATTTCTTGATTTCTTATAGAGTTATTAGCTTCCATTTACTCCATTTTAATTTTTAAGGAATATTTTTTCTCAGTGATCTTTTGGACCACCTTTTCCATTTGGCGAATTCTGCTTTTTTAAATTTTTGGTGGTGGTGGGGTTTCTGGTGGAATTAAAAATTTTTTTTGTGTGTATTTATGTTTTTCATTTTTTTCTATAAATTTATTTATTTTTAATTTTCAACATTTACTTCCACAAGATTTTGAATTCCAAATTTTCACCCTATCTTGCCCCTCCCCACCCCAAGATGGCATGCATTCTGAATACCCCTTCCCCTAGTCTGCCCCCCCTTCTATCTCTCCCCCCACTTCTCTTATCCCCTTCCTCTTCTATTTTCCTGTAGGGCAGGACATATTTCTGTACCTCATTTCCTGTATTTCTTATTTCCCAGCTGCATATGGAAACATTTTTTAAAAACATGTGTTTTTAAAACTTTGAGTTCCAAATTTTCTCCCTTCCTTCCACCCCACCCACCCTCATTGAAAAGGCAAGCAACTCAATACAGGCCATTCATGTGCAGTTATGCAAAACACTTCCATAGTAGACATGTTGTGAAAAACTAACTCTATTTGCCTTAATCCTATCCTGCCCTCCCCCATTTATTCTATTCTTTCTTTTGACCCTGTCCCTCCTCAGAAGTACTTCCTTCTGATTACCCCTTTCCCAATCTGCCCTTGTCTCTATCATCCCCCTGCTCGTTTGTCCCCTTCCTCCCCTATTTTCCTATAGGCTAAGACAGATTTCCATACCCAGTTGAGTGTGTATGTTATTCCCTCCTTAAACCAAATCCTATGAGAATAAGATTCCCTCATTTCCTCTCACCTTCCCCTGTTTCCCTTCCACTCTAAGAACCTTTTCTTGTCTGTTTTGTTCAAGATAATGTGCCTCATCCTACCTCTCCCTTTCTCCTCCTAGCATAATCCTCTCTCACCCCTTAATTTTATTCTCCAGATATCACCCCTTCATCTTAAACTCACCCTGTCCCCTCTATCTCTCTCTCTCTCTCTCTCTCTCTCTCTCTCTCTCTCTCTCTCTCTCCATATAATTTCTCCCCTCCCACTACCCTAATACTGACAAAGGTCTCATGAGTTATAAATATCATCTTTCCATGCAGGAATGTAAACAGTTCAGCCTTAATAAGTCTCTTATTTCTCTTTCCTGTTTACCTCTCCATGTTCCACTTGAGTATTGTATTTGAAAGTCAAATTTTCTATTCAGCTCTGGTCTTTTTGGTTTTTTTTGGTTTTAGGCAATTGTGGTTAAGTGACTTGCCCAGAGTCACACAGCTAGTAAGTGTCAAGTGTTTGGTCTGAGGCCAGATTTGAACTCAGATCCTCCTGACTTCAGGGCCGGTACTCTATCCACTGTGCCACCTAGCTGCCTCCATCAGCTCTGGTCTTTTCATCAAGAATGTTTGAAAGTCCTCTATTTCACTGAATGACCATTTTTGCCCCTGAAGGATTATACTCAGTTTTGCTGGGTAGGTGATTCTTGGTTGTAATCCTATCTCCTTTGCCCTCTGGAATATTATATTCCATGCCCTCTGGTCCCTTAATGTAGAAGCTGCTAAATCTTTTGTTATCCTGATTATGTTTCCACCATACTTGAATTGTTTCTTTCTGGCAGCTTGCAATATTTTCTCCTTGACCTGGGAACTCTGGAATTTGGCTACAATATTCCTAGGAGTTTTCCTTTGGGGATCTCTTTCAGGGGGAAATCATTGGATTCTTTCAATTTCTATTTTGCCCTCTGCTTCTAAAATATCAGGGCAGTTTTCCTTGATAATTTCTTGAAAGATGATGTCTAGGCTCTTTTTTTGATCATGACTTTCAGATAGTCCAATAATTTTAAAATTCTTTCTCCTGGATCTATTTTCCAGGTCAGTTGTTTTTCCAATGAGATATTTCACATTGTTTTCTAATTTTTCATTCTTTTGGAATTGTTCTACTGTGTTGTGATTTCTCATAAAGTCACTATCTTCCAATTGCTGTATTCTAATTTTTAAGGAAATATTTTCTTCAGTAATCTTTTGGACTTCCTTTTCCATTTGGCTAATTTTTCTTTTTAGGGCATTCTTCTCCTCATTGGCTTTTTGGACCTCTTTTGCCATTTGGGTTAGGCTATTTTTAATGTTTTATTTTCTTCAGTATTTTTTTGGGTCTCCTTTAGCAACCTGTTGACTTGTTTTTCATGATTTTCTTGCATCACTTTCATTTCTTCTCCCAGTTTTTCCTCTACTTCTCTTACATGCTTCTCAAAATCCCTTTTGAGCTCTTCCAAGGCCTGGAACAGATTCATATTTTTATTGGAGGCTTTGGATGTGGGAGCTTTCACTTTGTTGTCTTCTTCTGGTTGTATGTTTTGATCTTCTTTGTCACCAAAGTAAGATAATATAGTCTGACTCTTTTTGCGAGGTTTGCTCATGATCCCAGCCAACTACTTGAGCTTTAACTCTTTGTTAAGGTAAAAGTCTACTTCCAATGTGGAGAATATACTGTCTCAAGCTTAGGGGGTTTGTATTGCTGTTTTCAGAGATACTTCTAGGGACCTGTAAATTTTCAGTTCTTCCAAGGTGGTATAAGGGTCAAGGTGTTTACTCTTTTCCTGGCCTGTGCTCTGGTCTTTGAGTGACTGGCTACAAGCAGTCTTTTCTCTCTTGGAACTGTGAGGAGGGTTTCCTCTCCACCACCACCACTACAAGTTCCACCGTGCCAGTGCTCCTCCTCACCCCAGGACCACCACCCAGAACTGTGACCCAGATCCAAGCATGGGCAAAGCAAGAGATTCCTGCCTCAGCACCAGCAAAGAGAACCCTGCAGTCCCCCTCTGATCAGGCACTTGATTCCCCCTCAGTCTGTGGGCTGGAAGCTCAGCCACCACCCTGGTGCCAATGTTCTGTGCTCTGCACTCTGGAGTTGGCTCTGACCTAGCTCCTCTCTCAGCACCGCAGAAACAGACTTTTCCCAGTGATCTTCTAAGTTGTTTTTGGCATTTGTGGATTGAGGAGTCTGGAAACTGCCACAGCTGCCTGTGATTCATTCCTCTGAGGCCTGCTCCAGGTTCGCTGAGGCCTGCGCCCATGCCGAACTGTGCTCTTCTACTGCCCAGTGCGATTTACCTTTCTGATCAACCATCCAGGCCGACTTGTGCTGGAAATTTGTTTTACTCTGTCTTTTTTTGGTTTCTGCTGCTTTAGAATTTGTTTAGAGCCATTTTCTTACCGGTATTTGGAGGGGTTTCAGAGAGAGCTCAAGCAAGTCACTGACTTCATGCCCCCAGTTCTGCTCTTTAACGTATTCTTCTCCTCATTGGCTTTTTGGACCTCTTTTGCCATTTGAGTTAGGCTATTTTTTAAGGTGTTATTTTCTTCAGTATTTTTTTGGCTCTCCTTTAGCAAGCTGTTGACTCATTTTTAGTGATTTTCTTACATCACTCTCATTTCTCTTCCCAATTTTTCCTCTACTTCTCTTATTTGATTTTCAAAATCCTTTTTGAGCTCTTCTCTGGCCTGAGACCAATTCATATTTTTCTTGAAGGCTTTGGATGTAGGAGCTTTGACTTTGCTGTCTTCTGGTTGTATGTTTTGATCTTCCTTGTCACCAAAGTAAGAATCTATAATCTGACTTTTTTCCCTCTGCTGCTCATGTTCTCAGCCAATTACTTAACTTTTAAACTCTTTATTAAGGTTGGGCTCTGCTTCCAGTGTGAAGGATATACTGTCCCATGCTTCAGGGGGTTTCTGTAGCTGTTTTCAGACATATTTCCAGGGACCTGTAAGTATTTCCAAGTGGTATGATCAAAGGTGAGCTGTTTACTCCTCTCTTGGCCTTTGCTCTGGTCTATGAGTGACCACAAGTACTCTTTTCTACCCTGGAAATGAGAGGAGGGTTCTCTCTGCAGTGCTGCCACAAGCTCTGCTGTGCCAGTTGCTCCTCCTTGCCCCAGGACTGCCACTCAGGACTGGACCCAGATCTAAGCACAGGCAAAGCAAGAGAATCCTCCTTCAGTTTTAGAAAAGAGATACCTGCAATCCCCCTCCTGTGGGTCAAGAGTTTGGGAAGCTTCTGCTGCCCCTGTGGCCACCACCCTAGGGCTGTGCTAGGACCAGGGCTGAACTGCATTCATTTCTCACCCAGGTCCAAAAGACCTTTCCCACCAACCTTATAAATTGTCTTTGGTGTTTGTGGGTTGAGAAGTTTGGAAACCGCCACTGTTCTTCTTGATTTGGTCTACTGAGGCCTACTCTGGGTTTGCTGGGCTCTCTTCTTTGCTGGCAGGGTCCATGCACTCCTCTCCCAGCCTGGAGCAACAGACCTTTCCCATTGATGATCTAGGTTGTCTTGGGCTGGAAATTTGTTTCACTTTGTCTTTTTGTCAGTTCTGTTGCTCTAGAATTTGTTCAGATTCATTTTTTTTACAAGTATTTGGAGGAGTTTGGGGGAGAACTCAAGTGAGTGCCTGCTTTTACTCCGCCATCTTGGCTCTGGTCCCCTGTAACAGTCTCCTGTTCTTAGGTCTGCATGAAGAAGATTTGGAGATGATCTGAAAAATATCAGAAGAGTGATAATGCAAAGGATACTGTGATTTTGAGATACTGAATGGGGAAAGGCTCATTGATTGAATTTGAACCTTTCTCTGAAATAAAGTGTTAAGTTGAAACGTGTTAATGAAATCAAAAAAGGGAAGGAAAGATAAATTTATTAAGCACCTACTCTGTGCTGAGATTTACAAATATTGTCTCATTTGATCCTTACATCAACTCTGAGAGGTAGGTCCCATTATTTCCCTATTTTACAGTTGAGACTAACAAGAATAAGTGACTTGTCCAAGATCCCATCACTAGTAAATATCTGAGGGCAGATTTGAACTCAGGTTTTCCTGATTCAGGGCCCATTGCTCTATGCCTTATATTACCTAGCTGCCTTTATGTAGGCAGAAGGCAGATGTATTTCTCCATTCTATTTATGTATACATTTAAACTCTGAAACTTAAACTCACAAAAAACTAGTAATTCTGAGTATTCAGGAATTTTGGGTAAATTCTATGCATTGAGTAGAATATCCATTTTATCTCCTTCCTGTAATGTCCTTCAGGTGAATGACAGTGGGAGCCCCTCATGCATGTTAAAAGCTGATCTGTGCCCATTGAATCAGTCAGTATATTCCAGATTTATTTCCAGGCCCCTATGAATGTAAAATGAGTAGACTCAGCACATCCAACACACTTAAGTGCCAGGGTGAGTGACATCTTACCTCAGAAGGACTGATTTAGAAGAACTTTTTCAAAAGCAAAGAATTTTCAAGTCACTGAGAGATTTGGACAAATAATATTACCATCTTAGTTGTCTTTTAGTTAGACGCTTGATTTATATATTTTAAAAAAAGAAGCTTCTCTCAATCTTCCTAGGACTTTAAGAATCCTTCTGGAAGTCTGATGCTTTTCATTTGCAAGATACTGGATAAAAAAAAGAAAGCTATGAAAGAGACCTTGCAATGTTATTATATTACTATTCTTGAAGGAAGAGAAAAAGACCTATAGTATTTTAGATCATATCATACCTGCTTTGTTTGTTCTAATATGACTAATTATTTATTTTTGTATTCATATCACTGTATAATGATATTTCAGAGATAGAAAGGTAAAAATACATGCTCCATAACAGTTGGGATTGCTTTATTTTATATTTGCTCTCCAAGCGCATAACACAGTGCCTGTAATTTAGTAGGCTCATACTAAATGCTTGCTGATAGTTGATTGCTTGATTATTAATTAATCATTTAATCTAATGTCACATTTTATAAATGAGAAAATTGAGGTCCAGAGAGGTAAGAGACTTGGTCAAGGTCACATAGATAATTGTTGGCAAAAGTCATTAGTAGAGTCCTGGTCTTCTGACATTTGATCCGGTGATTATCCCAGTGAATTGTAGAATTTGTTCAATATTCAGATTTAAATCATCTCTACATTCATCCATCAGAGCGTCTGTTTTAGAGTGTGTACTCTCTAGCATGGAAGTTTTTAACTGGAGGGTCCATAAATTGATTTCAGGAGATTCACGAATTTGACTGGGAAAAAAATTCATTTTCACTAACCTTTAGCTGAAATCTAGCATTTCCTACAAATATGAATGGAAAAAGTCAATTATTCTGAGAAGGGGTTTTACCAGACTTTCAAAAGGCTTCATGACATGCAAAAAAGTCCCTGATCTGTCAGCTGAAAAATCTCTCTTCATTCAGTTTGTACAGTATCTAATAAAATTAAGAAATTATGATAAAAATATCTTTAAAATGTTATTAGGTTTCTATGTATATTAGAAATTAGAAAAATAAATAGAATTCCTTGAAAAGATGTGAAAATATAAGGTTGGGTTGGAGAAGTGAGTCTGACAACATGATTAGGCATGAAAATATATTTTTGAGCTGACTGGGTCAGGGGCTGCAGTATATAGAAGGCTTGACTTGAAGTCAGGAAGACCTGAGTTAAAATCAAGCCTCAGATGCTTCTTTATCTGTATGACCATGGGCAATTCTCTTAACCTCTGTAGGCCTCAGTTTCCTCACCTGTAAAATGGGTAGAATAATAGTATCAACTTACTAATGTTGTTGTGAAGATAAAATGAGATGATATTTATGAAGTGCTTAGCAAAACTTAAAGCTATATCTACTTACGTATGTATGTATCTATGTGTATCAATGTGTGTGTATGTATGCATGTATCTATATATACCTTAGATGTTTTTGTAATCTGTTTCCCAAAGTCTACTGGTATGGGATTCTCTTTTTATTGGTGGAAATCAATACGCATCTGCAGGAGCAGAGTTGGCAAGAATGAGAGAGAAGAGGGCTACAATCTCTTTACTTTCTTTGAGTTTCTTCAGTCTCTTAAAATCAAATTGGATATCTCTTTGGGTGCTTCTGGCCTTCTTCCATGTTGTTGTTGTTGTTGTTGTTTTTTCAGGCAAAGACAAGGCTTATTAGAACATCCATCATATTGGGCAGACTCTTAAGGAGTCTGAACATTAGTAAGCTATTGGCTAGCTTGTAAAAATCTAAGCAGTGGCTAGATTTTAAGAATCTAATCAGTGGCTAAATTATAAGAATCAGAGTATCTTAATGGAGATTCTGTGTATATATATATATATATATATATATATATATATATATATATATATGTATATTCTGTACATACATGTATATTCTGTGTATATATATATGTATATTCTGTACATACATGTATATTCTGTGTGTATGTATATATATATATATTCTGTATATATATTCTTATATACAGAAAGACTATGGGAGGGATCTAGGAGTGGCCAAGTAGTCTATGAGGTAATAGAACTCCAGGGGTAGCCAAGTGAGAATGGAGCCTAGATAGGATTAAGAATGGGAAGTGGCCAGGGGACATAGGGAGGTCTGGGCTAGGTTAAGGGCACAGAGAATTGGGAGATTGGGTGTAGCCACAAAGAAAGGCCAGTTGATGGGATTATAGCCTCAGGTGAACTCCAGAGATTTGGCCATGTGGGAAAGTCCAGGGTTTTTCTTTTTTGGGGTCTATATCCCATCCTCATCATTCCCCTCTCAAACAAATGGGACCCAAATTCTTTTGGGGCAAGGGGTGAAGGTCTCAGCTTTTGAAAGTGCTTCCTGCTGGCAAATGGCATAGAGCTGTCCCTGCCACAAGGGGTTCCCAAAGAGGTTGACTGGAACCACACACAGGCTGCATCCAGGGAATGATGGGGGGACATTGGCTGGTACTCACTGTTTGCTGCCAACTGTAGGTTAATTGCTTGTAGTCTGGAAGACACAAATCTGACAGAAAAGACTTCAAGGCCTAGATATAGAGCAAGGACTAGATTTAGGGCCCAAATATGAAAGGATAAAACATCCTAAGCTCTGTTTGGATTCAGATAATTCAGTTTTCCAACCATACAGTATCAAATTCACCTCATAGCCAGATTCAAGAATCGCCAGGTGGGTAACACTAGCTTTCAAAGGAATATAATGGGGAAACTGAGCCAGGAGAATCCCATCTTAGACTGAGGCTAAAATTGTCCTCTCAGTTTTTCCCAATGCTGACTTCCTACCAGTATTACATTCCTGAGTAGCTTGTGGCATTTCTCAGAAGGTAGATTGTTGAATTGTTTATTTATCGATGGATTATTATGATCCATTAGGAACTCAAAATAAAATCATGAGCTTTTTTTTTTTTACCTCAAACAGCAAGTTTTCCAGGATTTACATCTTAAATTTAAATTTATCCTGGTGTAAAAAGCCAATAGTTAGAGATTATTTCTATATACTCGTAAGTTCTCAGCAAGACAAAACCCAAATGAGCTTTTTGGCAAGTTTACACATTAAAATAAAATAATAACCAACAATAGTGAAATTATTTTAGCGGTAACCAAATTATGAAAAGTTGCTTGACATAATTGATACAAAGAGTTCACCAATTTGAAACTTGAAACAAACCCATTACCAATCAGGTGACTTCAGTTTTGTTAAATGTATTTCCAAATTACTACAGAGAATCAACATCTCATCATTAATAGTGAAAGCTATAAATTTAAAAGAGTGTGCTTATCCAAGTTCAGAGGCTAGCTTCATTACCCTGAACAGGATGTGCTGAACCTGGGTGATGCTTCCAGGCAAAGATTGCTCTAGGGCATTGCTAGGGGGGCCCACACTGTAGCTGCTGTCCCTCCAACTTCCTTCCTTTCCCAGGTGGGGGAAGGTAAAATCAAAGGGTGAAACTCTCTGCTCTTAAGAGAAGGGTTAACAGATACCCTTTTGACTCAAGGGAAGAAAGTGGGAGAAAAGAGTGACCAGGGTTGTAAGGAGGAGTTTCAGAACTCCTTAATGATCAAACGCAAAACCTCCAGATTCTGCCAAGATATTTTTAGCTGTTCTAACTTTTTCCTGTAACCTCCATGAAGGAGGATTCAGAGGTGTAGTGGGAAGAGAGTAAGCAAGCCTCAGAGAACCAAAAAGCAATTGCAGATTTCACCAATTCCCTAGTGCCCATAGAATTGACAGAATTGGGCATACACTTCTGGATAGGGCATCTGTCCTTGTCCTCTATGCTGCAGAAGGTGTACCCAGGTCTGAACTGACCCAGTGGACCAAGAGCCTGAGAGCATCAGGCTGAGTGTGAGACAGCCTTTTAACTGTCTGCCTGAAAAACATTTCCAAGCCTTGGTGCTTGGAGAGTGACCCCAACTGAAGAGCAAGAAAAGGTGGGGGGAGGCTTACATACCTTCCAGTTTTGGCTGGAGAAGAACTTGGGGTTAGGCAGTTTCCCCATACAGGCCACCAAAATGTTGAGGTTTAGGTGTTCTGGGACCCCAAGATCACAACACATGGGTCCTGCCAAAAAGAATTCTACCCAAGCCTTCTTTCAGCCAAAGACAAGGTTTATTAGAACATCCATCATATTGGGCAGATTCTTAAGGAGTTTGAACATTAGTAAGCTATTGCCTAGATTTTAAGAATCTAAGCAGTGGCTAGATTTTAAGAATCATAGCCCTTGCTCCCATTTTTAAGGGAGAAGATGTATCATCTCAAATTCACTTTAAGTTCCTGAAGGGGAAATAAGATCCTCCTAAGAAACCAACATGAGAGGAACTAGCAGTCTTTACTATACCCCCACCCCAAGAAACTTTGGAGAATTTTTTTTTCTTGGATAAGATCTGAAGCTCTCCCTCTCAGTTAAACTGAGAGATCATGCCCCCAATGGGAGAGTTCCTTCACTTTGTAGGGTCTAATATATATTCTCCTATGCATTCTTTCTCTGGTTTCTGCTTCGCTCTTAATTTGGATAAATTGATCTCTGTGCTATTTACTATGTGTGTTCATTGTGGAACTGGCATTTGGTGCAAAAGAGGTAAATTTGGATTTAGAACTTGAGGTCCTCTTTTCCATAACAATGAATAGCAATCGGAAGTCTAGATTGAACTTGAAAACTACGTCTCCTAGACTAATAATCTTTAAGAGAGCAGTTAGCTATGGTTCTAACTTGGTGCCCCCTCTCTCTGAAGAGAGAAGACCATCAGCCTCTGATCCCAATCTTCTACTTCTCCTCCTGTATTGTGATTGAAGTTAAGGTAAACTGAGACACAAAGTTTCAAGCATAATTAATTTATTAATAATTTACACATTTACTAGTAAATAGAAGCTCAGTTTTCTCAGTGAAGCTAAGACTCTGAATGAGGAAACCAGCTTCCTTTTATAGTTTTTGGGAGTACAGGACAAAGAATAGGACTTTGTAGGCAGGGAATAAATTATGATTGGTTCCAAGAGCTTGATATTATAAATTGTGAAACTGATTTGATTGGTTATTGAGGCATAGGGGAAAATATGATTAGTTGGAAATTGGGAATGAGGGTCTAGCAACAATCCTCCTCCCCACAGCTTCCTCCTGTGACTAAGAAATGTTCATTGTTTGAATCTACATGGAAGATTAGAGATAGTTCTTTGGATAACAAACGAGACATATTTGAAGGATAGCTTGGTGGTATAAAGATACTGGACTAGAGTCTCTGTTCTCCACCCACATCCTTCAAGGATAATGGGTTTCTTTGAGGCAAGAATAAAAGAGTGATTAGCAGGAGAACTAAATTTCTAAACTTAACTCATGACAGATCAACTGAATTTTTAACTAATTTCAGAGACAAGGAACCATTACTTAAAGAGTTACGGGACAAAAGCAATTAATTATAAATAGGGTTAATTAAAAAAAAAGACACAGAATCAATATGATCATTTCACCTGTCACAAATTAATGCCTTCCTTGGAGAAGGGTTCAGGGAGAAGAGCTAGAGATGTTTACTCTGCCTCTCTTCAAGCCACACAATGACACCATTATGCTACATATGGGGGACAACTTTGCTGCATTATTACAACAGAAGAATCATATAATTAGTGATAGAAAAAATCTTAGAGGTAGCCTAACCCTACTCAACCTGTTTTGCTAATGATGAAAGTGAAATCTCCAGAATTTAAGCACTCAGGGTCACACAGTAATATTAATTATCAGTCCCAGAATCCAAGTTCTCTTATTCCACATCCAGCATGTTTTCCACTGAATCATGAAGTATATTTCTGATGAATGAGTAGTAACAGAAGACACAGCTGGTAAGTGAGAGAGTCAGAATTCAAATCCAAGGCATCTACTTCCCAAGTCCAGAACTCTTTGTACATTACACTGTTTCACCAAGGAAATGAAACTTTCATCTAGTAGTTACATATTTCTTATAGCAAAATCTTGGTTATTCAGAAAACTCATTAATGAATTGTTCTGGACAGCTAACTTTTGCCAAATTAGTTCAGGGTTGCTTGAGAAGAAAAGCTCCTCTGCATTGCACTTAGGGTCAGATCAATTTTGGAATGAAATTTGTTATTACATAAATCATGCTTTTATCAGGAGAAGGTTCTATCATATGGATATAGTGACTATATATTTGAAGTTCCAAATAATGTAATAATAGTTTTCAGACATTCTCAAGAGTAATCTCAACAGTAATTTTTGTTGTGGTATCTATTTAAAATGTTACTTCTCAGAATGAAATTGGTCATATCAAGGAAATAAACTCAAGGACTCTTTTGCTTTGGAAACCATATATAACATGCAATCTCAAGGATCCTCAGATGGAAAATTTTAGTACAAAGAATCTCAAAACAAATGGTTTTAGCATCTTGTCACGGTTTTCAGGATAAACTGCTTGTATTTCATGTCATGTTCTGTACCTTTTGTTGGGCACATTTACAATGGAGTATAAATATAATTGGAGAACTGAATTTCTTAGTTATTATAGGGTTAGCCCATTAAGTACCACACTATTAACTTTTGCTTACTTATGGTGATCTTTCTAAAAGGTATTTTTAAAAGAATTTATTTTTTTATGCAGAGAATATTGAATACTATACTGAGTCTCCATAAAACTCAAAATCATCAGCATGAGTACCCATTATTTAGACATACAGCCACAGCTGATTAGGATGAAGACAGAATGGGAACTGAACTTAGAAGTGGTTGTGGAACCTGCTTTCTTTCTTTTTTAAAAATCTATTTCATTCATTCATTCATTTGTTTATTTATTTATCTATCTATTTATTTATTTATTTTTAGCTTACAACATTCACTTTCATAACATTTTGATTTCTAAATTTTCCCTCCCTTCCCTTCCCCTTCCCCAAGATGGCATGCAATCTGATATAGGCTATACATGTACAAACATATTAAACATGTTTCCATATTAGTCATGTTTTTAAAGAAGAATAATAACAAAATGGAAAAACATTAGGAAGGAAGAAAAAGGAAAGAAAATAGTATACTTTGATCTGCATTCTGACTCCATAGGTTTTTCTCTGGATGTGGATAGTATTTTCCATCACTAGTTTTTTGGAATTGTCTTAGATCATTGCATTGCTGACAAGACCTAAATCTATCAAAGTTGGTCATTGCACAATGTTGCTGTTACTGTGTACAATGTTCTCCTGCTTCTGCTTACTTCACTCAGCATCAGTGAAGTTCATCAGTTCATGAAAGTCTTACCAGATTTTTCAGAAATCTGCCTGCTCCTCATTTCTTATGGAACAATAGTATTCCATTACCTTCATGTACCACAACTTGTTCAGCCATTCCCCAATTGATGGGCATCCCTTCAACTTCCAATTCTTTGACACCACAGAAAGAGCTGCTATAAATATTTTTGTACGTGTGCGTCCTTTTCCCATTTTTATGATCTTGTTGGGAGACACACCTCATAGTGGTATTGCTGGATCAAAAGAGTATGCATACTTTTATAGACCTTTGGGGATAAGAACCTGCTTTCTTGTAAAAACAAATCCAGGGTAACAGCTTTGATCATTTGTCTCTTTGATATTAGGATGGCATAGAAATCAGAAATTATTGAATCAAGGGCCAAAGCTTCTTTTTTCCAAATGGTTTTCTTACCCTCCAGGAAAGTCATCTTCCTTATGCTTGATGTTGGTATTGAAATTTATATTGACTCTGAGATTTCAGTGTGAGAACAGAGGGAAGCAGACATAAATATGTTGGAAAATATGACTCAAGTTTGAAAAATGAGATAGGCCAAACACTTATAAATTCCTGAGAAGTTCCATTTCTATATATCACTAATGCTGTATTTCAGAAGAGATTTAAAAAGTATTGGATATGGGGTCTGCACTAAGAAAATAAACTTGAGTATATCTGAATTAAGAACTAGTTATTGATATGAGAACCATATCAGATTCATTTGTATGGGTCCATCAATTAGTCTGAACAGGGGAAGTATCATAGTATCATATAACTGGAAGGAACATTAGAAGTAAAGTCTAACACACTTTAAAAAATATGTATTATAAGATTCATGCATAGAGAAGATAAGTGATTTGGCTAGCATCACACAACTGGTATTTGCACGAGGAAAAATTTGGAGCTAGGTCTTCCTGATCTATGGCATAATCTATAAGGGAGCATCTTTTACCTGAAACTGCTAGTGAAGGTGAACTCACTATAATTAAAATAGGCTCTTTCATCTTTGCATATACCTACCTGTTAGGAAGTTTGTCCTTTTACCAAATCTAAATTAACCTCTTTGCAACTTCTTCCTTGACCCAGTTATGACTTGTACTATACTCTCAAATAAATAAAATTCTCTCTATCCCTATCTTTCTCTCCCACTGGTCCCATCTTAAGCAGGTGCCAAGGATGATGCAGTGATGTGGGAGGGACTGAAAATATGAGATCCATTCTTTCACTTCAGCTTTTTCCCAGTCCTTAGGATATGGAATCTAGTACAGTGACTAACTTAGCATCTGTGGCTGTGCACTGAGCCAAGAAGAGATCCTGAATCCAACATAGAAGAACATGATTCTATGCATGGAATGAGGAGAAGTGCCAATTAGAAATACTTCCATTCTAAACTTGCAGAGTTTTCCAGCAAGGTGAGTACAGCTGCAGTTTTCTAGAGCTCCAATCAAGGTAATGTCCATTGGTGTGTTGCTCATGGCCAATCCCAGATTATAAGTAGCTTATAATGTTCAGACCTAGAGGATAGATACTGGACTTTACCTATATTAGGAGCACTAAACATTTTTAGGTCTCCAGTCTCAGCTGTCTCTGTGATCCTTGATGAATACAATAGAATACCTGGAGAAGACAGCATAAGAATACAAAACAAGAACAAACATGGTGCAAACATTCTCTCCAGAATATGCAGGACCTGACCTCACTGAAAAGTTTGAAGTCAAGAAGTAAGTCTGGAAGAATGAGCAACAACAACAACAAAACAATTCTACCATATCCAGATATTAATGTGACAGGGATGACTATACAACCAAGAATCAACTACCTAGCAAAAATGAGCATAATCTTTCAGGGAAAAGATGGATATTCAATGAAATAGTGGACTGTCAATTATGCCTGATGGAAAAACCAGAGCTGAACAGAAAATTTGATCTTCAAATACAAGACTCAAGAGAAGCATAAAAAGGTAAAGAGGAAGAAAAAAAACATGTATTCAATAAGGTTAAACTGTTTACCTCTCTACACAGAGAGATCATACTTCTGACTCTTGACTCTTGAGAATTGTTTTCTTTATTAGGGCAGTTATAAGGGGTATACATAGAAGGTATGGGTATACATTGACTTAGATGTACTGGTAAAAAATTAAGGGGTGAAAAAAAGGATTGTACAGAGAGAAGAGGAAAGGGGGAGGAAGAATAAGGTAAATTACATCACATGAAGAGGCACTAAGACCTATTACAGTAGAGGGACAGAAAGGGGGGGTGTGAATATTGTTTGAACATTACTCTCATTTGGATTTGGCTCAAAGAGGAAATCACATACACATGCAGCTGGCAATAGAAATCTATCTTACCCTATAGGGAGGCAGGAGAAAAAAGGGGAAAGAAAAGGGAGGGGGTGGATAGAAGGGAGGGTGAAAGGCAGGGAAGAAGTAGTAGAGGAAAGGAGGAAGAAAAGGGAGGAAGAAAAGGGAGCTGATTGAGGGCAGATTGAGAGAGGTGGTGGTTAGAAACAAAACACTGGTGAGGAGGGAAGGGGTGAAAGGAGAGAGAAAAGTATAAACAGGGGCAAAGTAGGATGGAAAGAAAGACACAGCTAGTAACTATAATTGTGAATGTGAATGGGATGAATTCTCCCATAAAACAGAAGTAGATAGCAGGGTGGATTAAAACCCATAATCCTACAATCTGTTGTTTCCAAGAAAAACATGTGAAACAGAGATACACACAGAGTAAAGGTAAAAGGCTGGAGTAGAATATATTATGCTTCAGCTGAAGTAAAAAAAAAAACACGAGTAGCAATCCTATTCTCAGACAAAGCAAAAGCAAAAATAGATCTAATTAAAAGAGATAAGAAAAGAAACTATGTCTTGCTAAAAGGTACCATAGACAATGAAGTAGTATCAATACTAAACATATATGCAACAAATGGCATAGCTTCCAGATTCTTAGAGGAGAAGTTAAGTGAGTTACAGGAAGAAATAAACTATAAAACTATACTAGTAGGGGACCTCAACCTCCCTCTATCAAAACTAGATAAATCTAACCACAAAATAAGCAAGAAAGAAGTTAAGGAGGTAGATGGAATTTTAGAAAAGTTAGATATGATAGACCTCTGGAGAAAACTTAATAGGGCTAGAAAGGAATAGGCCTTTTTCTTGGCAACACATGGCACCTAAAGAAAAATTAACCATGCATTAGGGCATAAAAATATAAAAATGCCAATTAGGGCATGAAAAATATCAAGACAGTGTTTCTCTCTCTCTCTCTCTCTCATATACATATATATATATATATATATATATATATATATATATATATATATATATATATATATATATATATATATATATATATATATACTAGTCATTTGCTTCTCTGGGAGAGTTTAAATGAGAATTATCCTGGGAGGAATCATTTGAATGAATCTCTATGAAGACAGAGAGAGCTAACACTCAGATGTTTTATCAGAAACACTTTCTGATGGGAGATTTTTAATTAAAAAATATATAGAGAATTACACATCCTTTGGTACAACCTCTTGTAGCTGTAGCAGAGAAAGAGTATTGTAAGTGAATAGTAGTGTGAGGAAAGGACAAATATGAGTGATTGAACAATCTTGATTACCACACATTGTTACATATAAGTGACTAAATGGAGAAATAAATTAAATTACTTCAAATCCTACAGGTAGTAAGTGCCAGAAGTGGGGTTCAGACTCAGGTTCTCTAACTCTACATCTAACATTTTCCCTGTTATGTCACATTATTTTCTCATAAAGTTATCAGAAGCTGCCATTATTCCTTCCTGGTAAGATAGTAATATTTTAATCCAAAGACATTTAGGAGACAATTCCTTAACCCTGAAATATGAATTTAATTGTAAGTATTTCAGTATCATAGTATCATAGATTTAGAGTTGTCCAACCACTTCATTTTATAGATTGGAAACAGAGGCCCACTTACTCTGACTTCAAATCCAATACATTCCCATTGTACCATTGAGAAAGGTAAGAGATGTATATTTTTTCCTTGTTTATTTTTATTACTTATTTTTAGTTTTCAACATTCACTTCCACAAGATTTTGAGTTCCAAATTTTCTCCCCATCTTGTTACTCCCCCCACCCCAAGATGGCATGCATTCTGTATACCCCTTCCCTTAATCTGCCCTCCCTTCTTTCTCCCCCCATTTTCTCTTATTCCCTTTCCCTTCTATTTTCCTGTAGGGCAGGATAGATCTCTATACCCCATTGCCTGTACATCTTATTTCCCAGTTGCATGTGAAATCAGTTTTTAACATTCATTTGTAAAACTTTGGGTTTCAAATTTTCTCCCCTTTCCCCTCCCCATCCCCCCTCATTGAGAAGGCAAGCAACTCCATACAGGTTATAAATGTGTAGTCATGCAAAACACTTTCATAGTAGTCATGTTGTGAAAAACTAACTCTATTTCACTTCATCCTATCCCACCCCCCATTTATTCTATTCTGAGAGAGAGAGATTTGTGGACCCTTCAAATCACACCATTCTGGCACAGTGATTATTTTCATCCATAAATGTCTATAGCACATTACTGGAACTCTTCTGATTACCTTATATAGGCAAATAGCAAATTTTACTTTGAGGAGAACCACTCAAGTGTCAATGTAAACTTCAGGACCAGCTCATCTATTCTTTTCATCTCAAAACTCCTTTGCTTCATCAACTACTCTCTCCTTCCCCCCATTCTCTTAAAAAAGAGCTGATTTTTCTTGCCAAGGTCAACTCCACTACTTGCCACATGAGAGAACTGCAGCCAAAAAAAGAAAATTGTAATCTTTCTTTTCATGTCATGCAATGCTCCTCTTCCCACAGTCATCGAATGTGGATATGATCAAGGGACCTTTCCAGGTTTGCCATGTCATGCTAAAGCTAAAATCCTTTCAGCAAAGGGTAACATATGGCTGATATCAATGACCTCTTAGGGATGTTGAAAAGAGGACCCTGAAGCCAGAGGTTGGACTAAGTAACCTTTAAGGTTCCTCCCAACTCTAATTATTTATGACATGAAGGCTAACCTTTTGGTTTTTCAACAGTTTTCCATAAGAGAAACAGTTAAATGTAGGTGCTTCAGATGCTATGTGGTTGTGCATAGTTTGTATATTGGTGAACTATTGATCTGGATGAGTTATTTTACACTCCTCAAAGTCTCTCCTTATTAAATGGCACCAGCCATACTTCTAATACCTTTCTGAATTAGTCATTTTGGATGGTTGCTTTGCTTTTGGCTTAATCTTTGGAAGAGATCTGAAATTCAAGTTAAGTAGAATGCTTCACAAAATTTTTGGATTTTTTTTCCTGTTTAGTACTCCATCTTTTAAATCTATTGAGGAAGAAAAGAAATAGAGTGGGAAAAGTTGCTTATATTGTCTGAATCACTGGAATTCAAGTCTTGAAGTCTGTTAATTTTTCCTCTCAACTCACACTATGAATAGAAATACTTGTCTAGCCAAGATGAACAGATTAGGTCACTTGGGAAAATGGCACAGTCTTTCACTCCTTTACACATCTCTCTTTTGTACCCACTGTTCAGATGCTTAAAAGTTACCTCCAGACCTTCCCTCTCCAGAATTAAAACTGAGAATATCATTTCTGTTTTTATCCACACTATATGTGACTGACTAAAATTACATCTATGTAGTCATTTAATTTTTTTGCTCATCCATTAGGAGAGCTATAAATAACTTGTCAATTCTAATCAAATGGATTCTCTGTGGCAGTCTTCTTCACTTGGTAGGAAACCACAGAGCTAGAATTCTTTTTTTTTTAAATTGGAGAGAAAGCAGAGACTGTTTTCAACCTCTTGGAGAAGCAAACATTCCATAAAAGGGCAATGTGAAAAATCTCATTGACTGACTAGCAGAATTTCTGAGCACGGGAACAACTTTACAAAGTGTCCTTTTTTTGGAATTGGTAGATGTTAGCCTTTTCAAGAAATATAAGCACTTCAAATAAAATTTGTAGTCAAGATAAACATCCACTTTAAGCATTCAAGAAGGATATTATAACAATCAGGTCTTGTAGAAGAGCTTCCCCACATCTCATCTTGGGAAAGAGGAAGGGAATAACTGTTTATATAGTGCCTACTATGCAACAGGCACTGTGCTAAGTTCTTTTTTTCCCTTCAAACTTTATTTTGTCCTCAAACAAACCTGAGAGACAGGTTCTAGTATTATCCTCATTTTACAGTGCAGGAAACTGACACAAATACAGGTTAAATGACTTGCCCAGGATCACACAGTTAGTAAGTGGCTGAGGCTGGATTTGAACTCAGGTTTCCTGACTCTAGTTCCAATAAAGTAGAGTGTGGAGATTCAAGTGGTCATGAGACAAATCCACCCAATCTGACAGGCCCTGGCCCTAGGTAGGAGGGTATTTTTATATGATTAGTTAAGTAGGAAGCCATTTCAATACAGCCAGATACTACCAAAATGCTGTGCCAAGAGGAGGCACAACTTGATCTTTGGAACCACAGGCCAATCAGCCTGGGAGAAGCTTTGTTGCCTTTTGGCAAAGCTAGCCTAGCCCATGTTGGGGTGGAGGAAGAGATAGGGGAACTTGGTAGCTATCGGTCCTATCACAATCTCAGTATTCTACAAATTTAGCTATTTCAAAGACAACATTACTATAGAACTTTGCAAAGCACTTTACATACATCATTTTATTTCATCCTTACAATGACCATAGGAAGTTGGCACTATAGGTGTTAGGATTCTCATTTTGTAGCTAACTAGCTTACTTTCTATTCTCCAGACTCATCCCATGACTGGAAATAACTCCAACCCTTTGTTGTGTAGAATCCCTAGCTTCCATCAAAGTTTAATCCAAGTTCTAATTAGTCATATGGTCTATCTGAACCCAATTGCTGGCATTTTCTACCCACCCCACCCCCAAATTACTTTGTATTTACTTTGAATATATTTTCTATGTACTAATCTGTCTTCATACAAATTATATATGTGTGCATACATACATATATATGTAATTCTTAGCACAATGCTGCAATATAGTAGCCATTTAATAAATGCTTGTTGATTGTTGTTTCTGCATAATAAAATACAAACTGCTTGAGGGCCAAGTTCTCCTTATTTTATTTTTGTTCTTTTTATTTTTGTGTGCATTTTGTTTCCAGTACTTAGCATATGATAGGCATTTAATAAGTACTTGTAGAAGAAATGAATAAAGCTTAGAGAAGTTCTGTAAATTGCTCATAGTTACACAGGGAGTAGGTATTGGTGCTGGTTAAGTCTAGACTCTCCTGACACTAGGTCCACTGCTAGTTCCATTTCATGCATCTTCTCTTGTCCCCAAAGTCAGTCACAAGAGTGATCAATGAATGCCTGAATCTTATCATTACAATGCGAATAGTAATTGAGGCAAATGCACATTTTGCCTAGATGACCCCCGCATTTTTCAGCCATAATAAGAAAGTCTCATTTTAATGAATAGGAAATTAGTGAACAACTTCTTGTATAACTCTCAGATGTGCATATTCAAATGCTGCTGACTTGAAAGGACTTATGTGCAGGCAGAGAGTTGGCAAAGATTTTAAAGTAGTTAATCTTATGTCCCAATAAATATAGAACACTTTATTTGACAATGTGAGAGAAAACAAATGATGGGTTGGTCACTACTTACAAGATGCTTACAAATTAAGTGCAAAATTGTTACATGGATGTCAGCAGTTTTTTCCATGTATCTTGAGTGAGTAGACTTCTATTATAAAAGAGTGAGGAATTTGTAGAATCCAGTGTTTACTGGAATTCAGCTTATGGGACACCAGAACGTCTATAAGAATCTGGAAAATCAAGGTATATTCTAATGGATTATGAAGGGGAGGGTGCTCTTGGCATAAGACCCTAAACATGTGAGTCAGTCCATGAGTTTTAACCATACTTCTGGTCCAAAGGTTATACTATTCCTAAAGGCTACTGGGAAGCTTCCTTTGGCAGTTGTCTTCCCTGGTCATTTCTACTTTTTAGGTGTGGCCACTGGGGCTAACTAATTTACGTGCTAGTTAGGAAAGAAGGAAGGAAGGAATAGATTTTTTCTGTATTGCATAAGCACAGTTGAGCAAAATAAACCCCCTAAATTAGCCATATCAAAAAACATGTTTCTCATTCTGCATATTAGTCTATCATATTGCTATGTTGTGGGCAGCATTTTCCAAGTCCTTTGGAATAATGGCTGATGATTTCCTTGAAGAGAGTTCTTAACTTTATCCATAATTATTTATTATTATAATATTGGTGCTATAGTATAAAATGTTCTGGTTTTTCCACAATTTCTTTGAAACCCTCTGCTTCTTCATTTCTTATATAATAGTACGTTATCACAATACAATTATATGTATGTATATATGTATATGTATATATATATATATATATATATATATATATATATATATATATATGCACACACACACACATACAAACACATATACAACATATAAAATATTTACCTAATAGTATTTGATTACATTCACAATCCATAATTTGTTCAGCCCTTCCCTAATTTATGGGCACTTCTTTAATTTCCAGTTTTTTGTCACCACAAAAAAGAATTGCTATAAATATTTTTATACACATAAGGCCTTTTCCTATTTCTTTGATCTCTTTGGACTACAAACCTAGCAATGGTGTTATTGAGTCCATAGGTATGTACTGTTTAATAACTTTGCTACCATAATTCCAAGTTGCTTTCCAGAATGGTTGGACTAGCAGGTCTACCAACAGTGCTTCAATGTCCATGTTTTCCTGTAGCCCCTCCAATATTTACAACATTCTTTTTGTATCAGTTTTGCCAATTTGATGGGAAGCTTCTGGATTAAAAAAAAAAGCTAGACAGAAATATGGCAGAAATTAGGTTTAGACCAACACCTCACAACATCTAACAAGATAAGCTCCAAAAGGATATATGACCTAGATATAAAAGGTCACATTATAAACAAATTAGAGGAATGAGGAAGAAACTACCTTTTAGCTATGTAGATAGGAAGTATTCATGACCAAATAGTGTATACAGAGTATAACAAAAGATAAAATAAAACATTTTCACTATATAACATCAAAAAGGTTTTTTTCACTTCATTATTTTTAATTATACCAAGCAAGCAATAGCTAACATTGATTTAGAATTTTTGATTCTTAAAATGTTAAAGCTGGAAGTGTCCACAGATATCTAGTTCAGCTGCCTCCTTTTACAAATGATGACTGAGGCCTAGAGTAGGGAAGTTTCTTCCTCAATTTGCCACTTTAACATACTGAGGAGAGTGGTACCTGCTCTCAAGATGAAACTGTTAAAATTTTATTGTGAATATTTTCACTTCATAAATAAGAAATTAAGTACAAATAAGGGATTAAACTATTGGTTTTTGATTGTCTAGGCTTAAAGCAATGAAGAAATATTAGTAATGCATATTAAATCTAAAGTGTGTTGTCTTCACTTATTCCCCCAACCCTCAGCCAGTTGTTAAACATGTATCAGCACACCCATGGTAACACACTGCCACTGGCAAGTGGTAGTCAAGATTGGATCCTGGCTTTTCTTGGACTGAGCCCAGCATTTTTTGTGCTGTACCATGCTTGCTTCACCTTCCTTCTAAATGCTGTCCTTGGCCAATCAGGTAAGACTGGGCATATACGAACTGCCCAATTAACCTCTAAGCATGATTGAATTGAAAATAGAAGTCTCCAAGGAGGGATATCTTTTTGTATGCCTGATTATTGAGATAATTTTGTGGAGAATCTTTCTTACTGTTGCTCTGAAAGCTAGGAAGGAGAGTTTGCTGTGGTTTCTACTGATCATCTAAATTTGTTTTCTTGAAATAAATCCTTTCCCTACCTGGCACGATAGACCTTTCCAATCAACCATCCAGGTTGTCTTGAGCTGGAAACTTGTTTCCCTCTGTCTTTTTGTGGGTTCTGCCACTCTAGAATTTGTGTAGAGCCATTTTTACAGGTACTTGGAGGGGTTTGGGGGAGAGCTCAAGCAAGACACTGCTTTTACTCCACTGTCTTGGCTCT
Organism: Phascolarctos cinereus; assembly: GCF_003287225.1. Lineage (NCBI taxonomy): Eukaryota > Metazoa > Chordata > Mammalia > Diprotodontia > Phascolarctidae > Phascolarctos > Phascolarctos cinereus. The sequence goes on from NW_027555958.1 coordinate 189,043,387, forward strand.
GCCCCTCCTTTGCTTGCTCTTTATCCCCTTTATGTCTTCTAGCTGCGGAATACCTCAATGGCTCTGCTCTGGGCCTTCTCTCTTTATTCTTTCTCATTTAGTGACCTCCTCAGGTCTCATGGATTTAATTATCTTCCCTATGCATATCTCACAGATATATAGGTCTGTCCCAAGCTTTCTCCTTAGTTTCATACTCACAATATCAACAGCCTATTAGACATTTCAATCTGGATAATACACAGACATTTCAAACTCAACAGATCCACAGCCAAACTCATTTTCTGTCCAGTTGAAAATGTACCTCCTTTAAATTGCCTTATTTCTGTATAAGGTACCATCATGCTTCTGGTTTCCTGCTTTACAGCCTTCACTAGCCCTCACCTCAGATATTCAATCATGTGCCACATCTTGCCATTTCTACCCCCATACCATCTTTTTGAATAGGTTTTCTTCTCACTAACTCACAGTATTCATCTTAACTTAGAATCTCAGTTTCTGTTGCTTGGACTATAAAAATGGTCCACTAATTGATACCCTTGCTTCAGGTCCCTCCTTCTCCAATCTTTCCTCTCCACACATCTGCCAAAGTGATTTTCCTTAAGCACCAGTCTATTTCACTCCAATAAGTACTCCATAAACTCCATTGGCTTTCAATAGAAAGCCTCTAGGATAAAATGCAATTTCTGCTGCTTAGTTTTTAAAGCTATCCACAATCTGGTCCCCACCTACTGCACTTTAAAAACTTTATATAATGTAATCAAAATGGTTTTATTGCTTTTCCTAATAGTACTTCTCATTTCCCATTTCCTTGCCTTTGTACTAGTCCATCCCCATGAGTGAAATGTACTCTTTTGTTACTTGTATCCCCACAGAATCTGTTAACTTCTTTTGAGAGTCAACTCAATCACCATCTTCATAAAGCCTTTCTTTTTCCACTCAGCTCTTAGGGGTGTATTGAATGTAGTTTTCTCGTTTAACATGTGATTAAACCAGAAGGGAACCACTTTTGGCTCACCCTTACCTGTCCAAAACAATGGCTGTGCTTACTCTCTAGTTTACATACAAATACAAGATCTATACAAGATAAATAGGAGGTAATGCCAGAGAGAAGGCACTAGCATTTAGCAGGACTAGGAATGACCTATAATAGGGAGCTATGATCCCATTAAAGATCGATCATTGTCTTATCATTCCCATTTTCCTGGAAGCCTTTCTTTCTTCCCTTTTCAGTATGTACCTTAGGCCCATAGTATTATGGGAAAAGTACTCTCAGTATTTGTTATAGAGGGCTTGCTCCTTTTAAGGGAATGGCTGAATGAGTAATGGTATATGATTGCAATGGATTACTATTTAAGAAATGAAGAGGGATAAGAGGATTTTCCTTAAATAGATACAAAGCATTTATCTAAAATCATTTGCAACCATTTTTTGTTTTTTGTTTTTAATTTTTGGAATGAAACAAGTATTTCCATAACATAATAAAAAGATGATTGAACATGAAACTATAAATCTACTAGGTACAACTTGCTATTCTTTTAAAATATATAATGGTTAATATGCAAATGTCTTTTTTCCCTTTTTTCTCTCCCCAACCTAGAGATATCTATCATTAGACACAAATAGGTATAAATGTGTAAAATTATCCTATATATATTTCTACTAATCAGTTTTTTTTTCTGGATACAAATATTGTCTTTCTTCAACATACAATTTGCAGTGTCCAATAAATATAAGAACATTGTATTTGACAAATGTAAATACTTAAGATTTTTGGATAAAAATTCATTACTTGATAAAAATTGTTGGGAAAACTGGAAAGTAATATGGCAGAAATTGGGCATAGAAAAACATCTTACACCATTTACCAAGATAAGGTCAAAATGGATACATGACCTAGATATAAATAGAGACATTACATGGAAATGTGAATATCATGAAGAGATTACTTATCAGACTTATGGACAGGTGAACAATTTATGAATGAACAAGAGATAGAAAGCAGAGTGAGGTGTAAAATAGATAATTTCAATTACATTAAATTAAAAAGTTTTTGTACAAATAAAACACATGTAGTCAAGAAAAAAGGAAAGCAAAAAAATTAATTGGGAAAAATTATAGACAGTTTCTCAGATAAAGGTCTCATATCTCAACTATGTAAAAAATTTTGTAAAATCTATAAGAATATGAGTCTTTACCAATTGATAAGTTGTCAATGGATATGAACAGGCAGTTTTCAGATAAACAAGTCAAAACAATTTGTATTCATATAAAAAAAGTTCTAAATCATTATTGATTAGAAAAATGCAAATTAAAACAACCTTGAGATATCATTTTACACCTGTTAGATCAGCTAAAATGATTGAAAGAGAAAATGACAAATGTAAGGGATTTGGAAAAATTGGGACACTAATTCATTGTTGGTGGAATGGTGAACTGATTCAACCATTTTGGAGAACAATCTGGAATTATGCCCAAAGTGTTATTAAACTGCCCACACCCTTTAATCCAGAAATACCACTACTAGATCTATTTCCAATAATGGTTAGGGAAAAAGAAAAATAACCTATATGTTTTGAAATATTTTTAGCAGCTTTATTCATGGTGACAAAGAACTGGAAATTACAGGAATGCCCATCAATTGGGAAATGGCTGAACAAACTGTGGTATATGATTGTGATGGAATATGACTGTCCTGTAAGAAATGATGAGCTTGCTATCTTAGAAAAACATGAATAGACTTGCATGAAATAACAAAGAATGAAATGACCAGAACCAAGAGAACATTGTATACAGTAACAGCAATATTGTTTTAAGAACAACTTTGAGTGACTATTATAAATACTCAAATTAACTACAAAGGACATATGGGAAAAATGCTATATGCATTCAGAGAAAGAATTGATAAATAGAAGTATGTATAGGATGATTTTACATACACACACACACACATATTTGTGCCTAATCATAGTCACTTCTAGGGTGAGGGGGAAGAGAAAAAATAAATTTACATGGTAACTTTATTATACATTTAAAAAATAGCAAGTTGTACATAAACTTGTAGTTTCATGTGCAATCATATTTTTGTTATACTATGAAAATATTTGTTTTATTCCATAAATTAAAAATAAATAAAATTTTTTAAAGAAGAAACGAGCAGAGTGATTTCAGAAAAGCCTGGGAAGACTAATATGAACTGATGTGAAGTGAAATAAGCAGAACCAGGAGAACATTGTACACAGTAACAGCAATATTGTAAGGATGATCAGTTGTGAAAGATTTAGCTATTCTGATCAACAGAACGATCCAAGATAATTCCTAAAGGCCCATGATGAAAAATGCTATCTAGAGAATATTATGAAAAACAAAACGGATAATTTTGATTACATTGAATTGAAAAGTTTTTGCACAAAGAAAGCCAATGCAACAAAGATTAGGAGGCAAGCAGAAAATTGGGGAAGAATTTTTACAACCAGTGTCTCTGACAAGGGCCTCATTTCTGAAATATACAGAGAACTAAGTCAAATTTATAAGAATACAAGTCGTTCCCCAATTGATAAATGGTCAAAGGATAGGAACAGGCATTTTTCAGATGAAGAAATTAAAACCATCTATAGTCATATAAAAAATGCTCTAAATTACTATTGATTAGAGAAATGCAAATCAAAACAACTCTGAGTACCACATCACACCTATCAAATTGGCCAACATGACAAAACAAGAAAATGATAAATGTTGGAGAAGCTGTGGGAAAACTGGAACACTAAGGCATTGTTGGTAGAGTTGTGAAATGATCCAACCATTCTGGAGAGCAATTTGGAACTATGCCCAAAGGGCTATAAAAATGTGCATAGCCTTTGACCCAGCAATACTACTTCTAGGGCTGTATCCCAAAGAGATCATAAAAAATGGGAAAACAACCCATATGTACAAAAATGTTTATAGCAGCTCTTTTTGTGGTGGCAAAGAATTGGAAATTGAGAGGATGCTGAGGGAAGTGTGCAGAACCCAGGAAAACATTGTACACAGTAACAGCCATGTTGTGTGATGACTAACTTTGATAGACTTAGCCCTTCTGTGCAATGCAAGATCTAAGACATCTCCAAAAGTCTCATGATAGAAAATACTATACACATCCAAAGAAAGAACTATGGAGTTTGAATGCAGATTGAAGCATACTATTTACTCTGTTCTTTTTTTCTTCTGTTTTGTTTTGTTTCTTCTTTCTTGTGGTTCCTTCTATTGGTTTTAATTCTTCCTTACAACATGACTAAAATGAAGATATGTTTAATAGATATGTATATGTATAGCCTATATCAGATTGCAGGCTGTCTTGGGGAGAGAGGTGGAGGGCGAGAGGGAGAAAAATTTAAAACTCAAAAGCTTATGGAAGTGATTGTTGATAAATCAAAATAAATTAATAAAAAAAGAAAAATACTATCCACCTTCAGAGAGAACTGATGAGCTCTGAATGTAAATTGAAGCACACTTTTTTGCTTTATTTTTCTTTGTTGTGTATTTTCTTTTGCAACAAGGCTAATATGGAAATGTTTTACATGACTTCACATGTATAATTGATGTCATATTGTTGCTTTCTCAAGGGGTAGGGGAGGGCTGGGAAGGAAGGAGAGAAAAAAATAATGTTAAAACAATTTTACATGTAATTAGGAAATACTTAATGATATATATATATATATATGTACATTATATATATATATGTACATATATATACCTATATGTGTGTGTATATGTGTGTATATATATATATATATATATATATATATATATATATGTACACACACATATGCATATAAGACAGATTCTTCCCTTAAGGAGCTTAAAATCTAAAGGTAAAGATAATATGCAAAAGTGAGCTGAAAAGAAGTGGGGGGTGGGTACTCAACATTGGAACATGATGTGGAAGTTAGTCAGAGAAGGCCCCACGTAGTACAGCCAGATAAGAAATGATGAGATGGCTTCTTCACTGTTCCTTGAACAAGACATTCCATCTCTTGACTCTGAGCATTTCACTGGATATCTCTTGTGCATGGAATTCTCTCTCTCCTCATCTCTGCTCCCTGACTTCCCTAACTTCCTTCAAGTTCCAGCTAAAATCCCATCTTCTACAGGAAGCGTTTCCTAATCCCACTGAATTCTATAGTATGTTCTATTTGTTGATTGTTTCCTATTTTTCCTGTATATAGCTTGTTTATATATAGTTTTTTGTATTTTGTCTCTTCTATTAAATTATGAGCTCTTTGACAGCAGAGGCCGTCTTTTGCCTTTCTTTGTATATTCAGGAGTTAGTATGGTTCCTGCAATATAGTAGTCCATAATAAATGTTTATTAACTGATTGACTTAGATGGAAAACTGTCCTATATTTAAAATGCACCACCAAAACTATGATATGAGGATCAATTGATATAAAAGGTATTATATTCTGAGCAGACAATTTAAGACCACAAGGTTTCTGTCTGGTCTAAAATCCATAATCTTCACTCCTGAATAGAACCGAATATAGAATTAAAGCGTTGCACTAATCATGTAATTAACATGGATAACATCAAGTTTATATGGCTCTGTTGTAAGGCACATTAAACAACTGTTGAATGGAAACATTCACCAACAATAACAAAACGTCATTTGGACATTATTGCCATCGGAAATTACATATAGGTTATCCTTAACATGCCTGTTTTTTTTTTACTAATCCAGGAATATTAGTAATAATTATAATAATGGCTAGCTTTTGCATAGCATCTACTATAGGCAAAGCAATATGCTAAGTGCCATACAAATTTTGTCTTATTTGTTTCTTACAACAACCCTGGGAAGTAGGTGCTATCATTCTCCAAAATAAGAGTTAAATGACTTGCCCAAGATCATACAACTAGTAAGTACCTGCGACTGGATTTGAACACAGGCATTCCTGATTTCAAATCCAGTCATCTATCCACTATGTCACCTAGCTAATTACAACAAAATATTGGAAATTGGGCACCATATCACTGCAAGCTGTCAAAATTTAGCATTCACTCCATTTAGCAAGACACAAACATGTGACAAGAAATATATAGTAGAAGCTGTCTATTATTTATCAACTAACAGATAACAAGTCCCTGTACTACAAATACAAAGCCTAACATGTCCCTGAGAATTCAGAACATAAAGTGAATTAGAAATATCATTACAAAGAGAACTGTTGCCTACCACTACCTAGATATAACACTGATCCATAAAAATTTTAGAACAAAGTTTTCAATATATATCACCATGTTAACTACTCATAATCTCCAAACCACAAGGTATGGAGATTTTTTGAAGTACAGAGACCTGGAGAAAGAAACTTAAATTATGTGGGAATAGGATGAAGTACATTTCTTCCCTTTCATTATGCCTGGTATAGTGTAGTCCTTAAGATATTTTCATTGAGTCTACAGAAAATGATTTTACATCCCAAAATTCTTATCCAATTAAAATATAGTTCATTTTCTCCACCTGCACAATAGTCTACAAAGTGCTGAATTTAAAAAAAAAAGTAACAATAGCAGGGTTGGGTAGTGATTTTTCCTTGGATCATTCCAATTCAAACCATAACAAAATATGGAAAACAACAACAATAATTTTTATTAGCATGAGGCTTAGTTGCACATATGGGATTTTTTAACAGAAGAATTCAGCCTGAAATTTCAATGGGAAGCACGTCAAACAAAGATAGAACACTTTGAAAATTGCTTGTTTCAATCAACCCATCAGTAAGGATTTATAAAGCACCTCATATGTTCTAAGTACTAAACAAGGCACTGAGAATACTAAGACAAAGACAACTTCTGTTCCCAAGATATTTACATTCTATTAGAAGACACAGTATACTTAGAAAATCACCTAGAAAATATGTATACATGTATATGAATAAGATAATTTGGCTTGATAAAAGGTTTAACAGTGAGGTTGAAGAGAATAAGGAAATGCTTCATCTATTAGGTGACACTTAAAATTTAGAAAGAAATGATGAATTCTATGAGATGGAGGAAATGAATTCCAGGTATGGAGGAAAGCTGTTCCACAGGAATAGAGATATGAGATGGAGTGATATATTTGAAGAACAATAAGAAGGCTGGTTGGATTGGTTACAGAGTATAAGTATAGACACATAGGTTTAGCCTAGGTGAAAAGTTTTAAATGCTTCAGAAGTATGTATTTGATCCTGGAAAGTAGTGTTACAAATTAGAGAGCCTTTGGAGCTTATTGAGTAGGGAGGAGAGTGACATAGTCAGTCTTGTCCTTTAGAAAATGGCAGCTGTTTCAAGAAAGTTAGTCTTAGGGATTTTATTGATAGGCAACACTCTTGATTATCTATCAAACCAACTCCTGCAAGAGTTAGGCCTTAAGGATATGGAATGGGGTTCTGTATCTGAACAGTCAGTCAGTTAATGAGCATTTGTTAAATATTTACTAAATACTGGACTTATGCTAAATTCTGTTGATACAAAGAAATGCACTCATTATAATAACCTGATATAATTTGCTTCCTTAGAAAGAATTTACCTTTCCCCATTAGATCCTATTTTCCCTGCCCCTACAAACTATACTGCCAAGATCTGCAAATAAATTACTAACATTTGAAGAGCAGCTGGTTCAACATCCAGCCTCATCACACAACTGTATGACACAATCACCAGTTAGTAATAAGAACAACCAAAGGGATTTTAAATAAATAAATGGATCCCATCATTATATGAAAAAAAAAATCAGGTAACATGATAATATAAGCTGCCTAAAGCTGGTAGGAGGTCGTCTCGCTGCCTGTGATGAATAAGGAATTAAACAGAGTTTATATCTAAGATAGGAGGTTGGGACAAATAAATGTAAATATGCCATGCAGTGTTATGGGGTCTCATGCTAAGATGAAGATATGCTCTTCTTGGGGTTGATATCAAAAGTGTAGCTTGAGAAAACTTTTTAACCTCCAAGTGTCCATAAGAATTTCAGAGATTTAATAACATGATGGATAGATTGCAAAACCAGCAAATGAACAAAAGAAACCCCAAACCTCTTGGGAGAAATACTTGTGGAGAAGGGACTTGGTACCCTCCCAATCCCACCTACATGACAGCAGCTAATCAGCTCCCATTAATGGATAGGTAGTATGAAATTTTCTGGGATTAGCAACACCAACCAGATCATTCTCCCTGCTTTCAGCCTGCCCTCTGACATCTTTCTCTGGGAAAGCAAACCTTGTAGAAATGTGACTTGGTAAGTGCCTCTGTTGGTTATAGTTGCTTCCATAGCTACTGAAGACCCTAAAAAGTTCTCAACATTAAAGTCCTTGGCCCTATCAAATACTTCAACACCAGAAATGGGTATGATTTTATTAATGGGAATACTATTAAAGAAGGTGCATTATTATCTGCTTTGCCACTGCACGGTAAGGATCATAGAGCCTTTCTATGTGACTTGTACCCAAATCCTCCTTAAAATGTTATCATTCCCCTATTTGAATGTGAACTCCTTAAAAACTGGGAGTATATTTCTTTGCTATTCATATCTCCAACACTTAGTATGGTAATTTGCACATAGTAAGCACAAATGCTTTTTCATTTATTCATTCATGATTACATACATTCATTCATTCCATTTGCACCAATGTTGAAGTGTGAAAATTTTGAGACTTAATTTACTAGTTTTGTTTAGGTACAGGAGGCATTTTCTAATCATGACTAAAAAATGGAGGAGTTTTCAAACTAAGTCTCCTTTCCACTAAGGCAAGACTTATCTCATTCTGTGCGACCTTGAGCCTCCATTTCTCAATTGCAAAATGAGGCTCAACTACATGATTGCTAAAGCTCCTTGGAACTCTAAATCTATGCTGAGTTGTTTTCTAAAGAGAGGAAGGGAAGAAAGATAGACACAGCTAATCTTGAGTTGATTGTGGTAGGAAGGAAAGTGTCAATGATCAGGTTTGACAACCAGATGTTTTTTCCAACAAACCAATCTGATGTGACCGAAGCAAATGGAACCATCATTGTGCTTTCTCTCAGGTATATTAGAGAAGAATTTATAATCACTGGGAAAGGAGGAATATTCTCGTGAGACAACAGATTGCTTTTAAAGGTGCAAAGCTCTTGGAGATATTCAGATTGGAAGCTGCTACAAGCATGAAATATTAAACTCAGAGTAACTAAATGGCGAGTCCAAGTCTCTTGAGCCTAAGGCAAGTGATTGAATTTATCTTTCTAGGCAGAGGCAGTCTGTTGTAGTGGAAAGAGTCAGAATGGGGTTCAAAATGTTCATCTCAGACAGTAGCTGTGTAACTTGGCAAAGTTGTTAACTTCTCAGACTCCCATTTTCCTCAACTAGAAAATATAAATTAAAAACATGTTCACTAACCTCACACTATTGTTATAAGGATGGGGTTTGCCCTTTCCTTTAGTGTTAAAACACTCTATGATGACAATTTTTTAGTTTTATTCACTAGTTAATGTATTTATTTTTTGCATTAGGTCTTTGATGTTGTTGGTGTAGGAAAATCCTGGTGAAGAAATGTATTCTACCAATTTAGATAAGCATTCATTTTACCACTTATACTTTAATGGCTTTTAAAGGATATGCATCAATACAACTTGCCAGGTCTGTCATGAATCATATGAAATATAGACTTGCAATAGCATACATGAGTCTGCTGCCTCTCCTATAGGGTGCATACATAGTTGATCATCATGCAATATAAGTGACTTGCCCAGAGTCACACAGCTAGTGAGTGTTATGTGTCTGAGGCCGGATTTAAACTCAGGTCCTCCTGACTCCAGGGCCAGTGCTCTATCCAATGTGCCACCTAACTGCCCCATCACACAATATTGTTGTTACTGTGTACGTTGTTTTCCTGCTCCTACTCATTTCATTTTGCATCAGTTCATATAAGTCTTTCCATGTTTTCCTGAAAACATCCTGCTCTTCATTTCTTATAGTGCAATGATGTTCCATCACAGTCATATGCCACAACTTGTTCATCCACCTCCCAATTGATGGACATTCTATTAATTTCCCCTTCTTTGCCACCACAAAAAGAGCTGCTATAAATGTTTGTGCATATAGGTCCTTTTCCTTTTTTTTTCCTCTACTGAATTTTTTTTTTTGTGAGGCAATTGGGGTTAAGTGACTTGCCCAGGGTCACAGTAAGTGTCAAGTGTCTGGTGTGAGGCCAGATTTGAATTCAGGTCATCCTGGTATTCTATCCACTGAACCACCTAGCTGCTTCCCTCAACTGAGTTTTTAAAGGAGGTAAGTGGTTCAGTGGATAGAGAACTGGACTTAGCATTAGGAACACCTCAGTTCAAAACCTGCCTCAGATACATACTAGTTGTATGACCCTGAACAGACCATTTAACCTCTTTCAGCCTTAGTTTAGTCATCTGTAAAATGGGAATAATATTGGCAATGACCTTATGTAACTGTTATGAGGATCAAATAAAATACCAACTGCAAAGCACTTTGCAAACCTTAAAGCACTATACAAATACTATCTGTTATTATATTTTCCCTCATATATAAAATATTTTCAAAGACTGCCAGATACCTTGGGGGGCATTAGAAGGGTTAACTGCCTCTATTATTTTTAAAGATCATCCCATAAAATCAATACTAAGAACTAGGAGGACTTAAAAGAGCAAACTGCATAGAAAATCACCTTTTCTAACTTTTAGACGTATTCCCTTGATGGGAGCTAAGACAATTGTTAGCAGCTTAATCGTAATACCATAAGTAGATTAGCCTTCAAACAAGGATAGGCAATTCACCTGCACAGAAAAATTTGGTTGTAAAATCTCTCCTTTGCATGCATTGTTCTTTAGTATATATGCTATGGAATAACACTTTTTAGTCTGTTCCTTCTAAGTATTAAAATATAGCAGAAATTGAGGGATATTTTTAGATTTGATAGGCAAATTTCTACTGCCCTTTTGCCCAACTAACATTGTTGCTTTATTTTGATCTTGCGATGACTCTACTTCATTTCTCTTCTTCCAAAGTCTCACACCACTACAAGCAGTATTAATATTAGGGATAGAGTACACTTTCAACCTGGTAATGCAAGATGTTGAGTTAAAGATTGGAAAAGTTCACTTTGTCTCTAGCCCATATATTAAGCTAAGTGACCAAGGCAGAAAAGGAAACCAAGACCAGGTAAGTATCTTAATGCAGAATTAGGAAGGTTTAGGATACCAGGGACAAGTACAAGGAAACATGAGACACACAATAAAAAAAAATGAAACAAGCCAGCTTGATTGAGAGGATATACAAATCAAGAAAGGTGGTGGAAACAAGTCAAGTCTATTGGAATCCAGGGTGGAATTGGGATACCTCTGGAGCCTCTGAAGGAATGGATCACCCAGACCAGTAAAATCTGGTGGATTTTTGTAGGTTCCTTATCTGTTCTAGCAGGACCAGGAATCAGGAAAGGGAGAGGAGATGGGACCTGACTGGTCCAGGTGTTGATTTATGCATGTAAATGAATAATAGTGGCCATTCCTGGGTAATTGGTGTGTAGTTGAAATTCACAATCTTTTCTAGGGGATAAGGGCTCTCGACATTACTGTTGATCTTCCTTTAGAAATGTAAGGCAGGGGTTCTGAGCCTGCTCAGAACATTTTTATTTACTGGGATCAGGAAGTTCCTGGGACTATTAATTTCTGTAAAGAGCCAACTCCTCTCCCTTCATTATAGCCTCTAAATTAGCTGTGTCTTGGTGGTTTGATATCAGAAACTCTAGCCCATGTGCTCCTCTTAGCTGCAAATGTTCTCCTGCTCTAAAATTTCTGGATTAGATGTTGCATTTGCATAAAGCTTGGCCTTCAGACAAATTGTAAACAAAGTAAGTTTTTAAGCTAAAGTAGGAAACCGTTTGGCTTAACTATGATGATTTACAAAGCAGTGTACACTTCAAATATTTATTAAATGCCTATTATGAATAAGGAAACAAAGGTAGCATTAGTAGAGTGACTAGAAAGCCAGCTTTGGAACCAGGAAGACCTAAGTTCAAGCCCAGCTCTGGCTCATATTGACTGTGTGACACTGGGCAACTCTCTAAGTAGCAGAGGAGATATTGACCTGTATGAGTAGAGGAAATTCCTTCACTTGGGATCAATATAGATGAAATCACAGGCCCCATCTCTACCTCTAACCCTTATGTGTAAAGCACTGTGTTAAGTATTAGGGATACAAAGGTGGATAAAACACAGTCTCTGTTCTTAAGCTTACAATCTAGTTTATAGTTTAATGTAGACAATGCAAATATACAAGGTAGAGAGACATTAATTCAAAGGAGAGATCTAGGTAAAATGCTATGGGGAATTTAAGAAATTTGTCTCTGATGTAGATTCAATTCAATTAACCAAACATTTATTTTATGTCTACTATGCACAAAGAATGTTTGATGGGATTGACATACAAGGATGAAGGCTATAATAGTTTCTGCCCTTTAAATTATTTTTAAAAAATTTAATTTAATTAATCTTTCATTACATTTTAAGATCCAAATAGTCTACCTCCATCTCTCCCCATCCACACTAGAGAAGGCCACCATTTTACATACACATTCATACACATACACATGCATATATACATATATATGTAAAATCGTAATACGCATACTTCTATTAGTCAGTTTCTTTTCTTTGGAAGTAGATAGCATCTTCCTTCAAAGGTTCTTTATTGTTGATTTGAGTATTTATAATACTCAAAATAACTTTGTCATTCATAGTTATTCTTCAAACAATATTGCTGTTACTGTATACAATATTCTCTTGGTTCTGCTCATTTCACTCTTCATTATTTCATGCAAAGTCTTTCCATGTGTTTTTGTAAAATCAACCTGCTCATCATTTCTTACAGAACATTCCATGATGACCATACATCACAATTTGTTTAGCCATTCCCCAATTGATGGGCATCCTCTCAATTTCCAGTTCTTTACTACCACAAAGAGCTATAACTATTTTAGAGCATATTGGGCTGTTTTTATAGGTTCTTTTGCTTTTCCCTGGGAAACAGACTTAATAGTGGTATTGCTGGGTCAAGGGGTATATACAGTTTTATAACTCTTTTGGCATAGTTCCAGACTGTTCTCCAGAGTGGTTGGACCATTTCACAGTTCCACTAACAATGTATTAATGTTCCAATTTCCCCAGTCTCCTCCAACATTTGTCATTTTGCCCTTCTATTATTTTAGCCAAACCCTTTAGATTCTTAAAATAAAGGAGGATATCAACCTTGGGCAGCAGGAAGAGAAAGACAGGGAAGAGTGGTTACAGAGAGAGAGGAAAGGGATTGGGCATTAAAAGTTTTTCTGCTTAGTCATTCTCTATGTGTCATTATTTCTCAACTGACAGTTTGTTCTTCTAGTCATTCAGAAGAGAAGATAATAACTTGGCCCTCCCAAAGTTGGTTCCAGCCAAAAAGGTAGGTGTCAGGGAAAGCAGGTAGCAAACTATTATAGGATTAAATTGAGGATGTAGTTTGTTTGTTTGTTTATTTTTGCCTCAATGAGATACCTTAAGATCTGTCTTTGCCCTTTGAGTACAGAAAGCATGATGCTGTCTTCAACAATGAAGGGATTAGGTGTGGTGAAAAACAACAGGAATTAATTAGAAGAAAGAAAATTACATGTGACATGATTAGATCAGAAGTAGTGGGTAGGACTTAAAGACTCACAGCTCCTCTAAGGGACATCTCACTCCTCTTACTTCTCTTTATGGAAGACAAATGAGCAAAAGACAGCCTCTCTATCTCTTTCCCTCTCCATTTCTTCTCCCTTTCCTGACTCCATCTTTTTGCTTGCTTGGTTTGGAGTTGGAGCACCTGAATGGCTTTAAGTCAAGTTTGGCTCAATGGGATTCAGGAGAGACAGTTTAATCACATCCTAGTCTAATGAATGTTGATGTATGTTGTATCTTCAAAACTGCTGTGTAAAGAATTATGTTCCCAATCTATAAAAGATATTTTTAATGGATTCACAAGTTTATATTGAGCTAAATATTTCTCTGAAACTCCATGTGATGGCTAGTCTTCTCATTAAATATCTTCTTGCTTTATTTTAGAGCAAAGCCATCTGATCATTTTGTGGGATTCTTTGAGGAAAGTGGTATATCAGTCACAGCCTAAAAGATTGAATAAAGATTAAAAATTACTCACTGGGAAGGGTTGGAAGGTCAGCTTAGCCCTTAAATCCTTTCTCAGAAGAGTGATTTTTAACTAATCCAGAGGGGAATGTGAGTATAACATTTTAAGCAGAATAGGGCCTTAATACTAATGAAAGCAGTTTAGTGAAAACTAAAGCAGAAGAGAGATTAAAGAAGGAAGGGGCTGGTAAACATAATGAAGTGTCAAATGTTTAAGAAAGGACATAGAGAAGTACTGAGAAAAGATCACCAGACTTAGCAATAAGAGATCATTAGTAACCTTAGATGAGCAATTTTGGTAGATTGGTAGAAAAGGAAATCAGACTAAAGGGAGTTGAGGAGTGAATGGGTAGAAAGGAAATAGAGATAATCCATATGAATTACCTTTTCTAGAAGTATGAAAATGAATATGAGCAAAAAAATGATAACTTGAGGGGAGTATTAGAAATAAATGGATGGATGAATGAATATATATATGTATATGTATGTTTATGTATATATATATATATATATATGAATACATATGCATGTTTGGTATATATTTTTCTTTTAGGATGAGGAGGCAGGAGGAGCTGGGATCAAAGATATAAGTAGAAAGATTAGCCTTGGTAAAGCATAGGTAGGACCACCTCTTTTTCTGGAACTAGAGTTCTAGAGGAAAGAATGTCTGTTTTTGCTCACAAAGTAGTTTTGAGGTATGGAGAAGGAGAAATAAAAGATGATGTTGTATAATGGAATATGTACTAGCCTTGGAGTGAGAGGAACTGGGTTCCAATCCCATTCCAGCTCATACTATTTGTGTGACCTTAGGAAAGTCATTTAACTTCATTTGGCCTCCATCTATAAAACGAGGGTGCTAGAGGTAGTTAGGCAGTGCAGTGCATAGAAGTCTGGGTTTGGAATCAGGAAGACCTGAGTTTAAATCAAGCCTCAGACACTTAAGAGCTATATGAACCTGGACAAGTCATTTAACCTCTCTTTGCCTTAGTTTATTCAATTGCAAAAGAGGAATAATACCAGGCGCCTGTTTTCCAGAGTTGTTGTGAGGATCAAATGAGATAATATTTCTAAATTCCTGAAAAGATCAAAATTAATATTACCTTGAATTTCTACTGTATTGAATCCTATTGCATTGATTCTACAATGTAACTGATTTTATGCTATATTGATTTTTTATAATTGAATCTGCATCTGCCTAAAGCCACTTTTCTATGTCCTTAAATTGAGCTCAAGAATTTAGCTTTTTCTCTGAGTTAGTTTAAAGTTATAATTAATGGGGGAAAAAAAAACCCTACTATCTACCATACCTTCAGCTTCTGAGAAACTACCAAGACATCTGTTGTTATCTTTAAGTCCTGAAGTTAGCCCTAAGAGATACATTGTCCCTGGACTCTCCTTGTACCATTAAGAAATTTGTTATCATGAGGCTGAAGAACAGGGTCAGAAAGATGACAACTGTGGTAAAAATGGAAGGAGAGTAGATTTGAGCTTAGAAGGGAATATGTTCAGGATAAGAAATACAATCAGTTTATCTTGAACCTGAAAACCACATTCCCTACACTAATAATATTTAAGGGGGTATATAGTTTTAATTCCAGCCCAGTAGTTCCTCCCTCTAGGGAGCAATGTGGTCAGGCTCTGCACTCCATCTCCTGTTTTCTTTTCTAGGAAGAATGAAAGTCTCCCTTGGACAAGTGTTGGGGGAAGAAAAGAGACTAGAGATGATGATTCTCCCTCCCTTCAATCCACACAATGACCCTCCCATGCCACATATGTGGGATAGCCCTTATTACATATTATTATGGAATGGTTTACAGCTTATAGTCACCTCTTATAAGGGTTTATAGGGACCCTCTCTTCGCTGGTGAAGATGAATGTCCTGTACCTGCATGATAGCTGGGGCAAAGTTGTCAAGAGTGGGAAAGAGGAGAACTCTGTGCTCTTCATCTCTTTGTATTTTCTTCAAGTTTCTTCCCAGAGTCTTATTCCCCCATTAGCAACCTGAAGCGATGTTGATATCATCTATCTTTTCTTTTGGATGGAAGCCAGGATCAGCTGAAACATGTGAAGGACCTGAAAAGATTTAAGAAACTTGAAAAAAATACAAAGAGGTAAGAGCACAATGTTCTCTTCTCTCCCACTATTTCTGACTTTGCCTCAGTTATCGTGCTGGTGCAGGACATTGATCTTCACCAATGAAGAGTTTCCCATACCCATTGGTTTGGGGACTATAAGCTCCTTGAGGGCAGGGACTATTTTTTGCTTTTTTCTTTATGTCATCAGCTTAGCACCCTTCTGGGCACATAGTAAAGGATTACTAAATACTTTTGGATTGAGTGATATTGACCTCCCCAGTGGATGACTAAGGTAGAGTGAAGATGGGAATCACAGATGTTAAAGTTATTGGTGAATTGAGAAGCTAGGGTGTTAGAAAAGGCATAGGATAATAAAAGGCATCAATCAGAATTGAAGACTGGGAATGACAGGTACTGAAGTCATTCAAGAATGTAGGAAAAGTTTTGGAAGTTGATAGGTGTGGTGTAGTGGATAGAGCATCAGGTCTAGAATCATGAGTTCAAATCTGGCCTCAGACACTTTCTATCTGTGTGGCCCTGAGCAAATTACTTAAGCCTGTTGCCTCAGTTCCTCCTCTGTAAAATGAGTTGGAGAAGGAAATGGCAAGCCACTCCAGTATGCTAGCCAAGAAAACCCCCATTGGGGTTGTGCAGAATCAAATACAACCAAACAACAAAGTGACAGTAACATTGATTAAGGCAGGCAATATAACTTCGAAAGAGGAGTAGGTGTTGAGTGATGGAAACAGAATGAGGATTTACATATAAAGGATAAAGAAAGGATGACTTCTGCTAGCCTCCTGAGTATATGTATATGAGAGTGAGAAAGGGAGATAGAGACAGAGAGACAGAAAGAACATTGGATAAGATTATCAGGGATTAGGAATTTGTTGGAGTCAGTTCAAACTAATTGGCTAGCAAATTATTAAATTTTCAGTGTGAGCATTTATAGCTTGGAAATCTTCAAACATTACAAAGCAGGGCTTGATTTATTGTTTTGTTGATTATCTATTCTTAAGAAAGTGTGAATAATGCATATTAAACTTAAAAGTGTGTTGGGCATGCTTTATCCCTGCCCCACCCCAATCTGGCTATTAAACATTTACCAGCACATCCCTATCAGTGATGAAGTATTTTCAGGAGAAGGCCACATTTCACTTAATGACAGGAGGTAAAAGGCATATGACATAAAATTATCAAGGATGAAAAGTACTATGTTAATATTGGAATAAACAGATTCCAAAGAGCACATTAGAAAAGATAGGAAACTGGGGTGATGTCAAGCTGATCTGAATAAGAATGAGATTATGTGTAGAAGTAGCAGGGTAAAAGGATTTTTCATCTAGGCCGGTGATGGTTTTGATTTAATGGGAATAGGGAAGCAAGAGGTAGAAATTTGCTAGCCACAGGGCAGGATCATGCTGAATAGGATGATGTTCATAGAATAAATTATTTCCAAAGTTCTAAAAGGAATGTTGGTGTGGTAGTGTTCACAAATTCTATTACCCACTTCGTTCCTACAGACAGGGTTGAAATGGAAACGGGGTATTTATGGGAGTAAAACTAGAAGCTGAATTTAAACTTAGATCTCTTCAGACTAAAGGGAAAATGCCGGAAGTATTCATTAGATACACACAGGATTTAGAACTGGCAGGAGTCTTTAGTACTTTCAGAAGAGGAAATTGAGGCACAATATGTTTCAATGGCTTACCCATGGTCACACAGTGATAGAGCTGAAATTCCATCAGGACATACATTCATAAATATGGAACTGGAAGGGACCTTAGAGATCACTGAGTTCATCTTCCCAAGCACTCATTTTGCTTCAAAGGAAAGTGAGGCACAGAGGGGAAGTGGTTTGCTCAAGGTCACACTGAAAGTATGTAACAAATCCACAATTTGAAACCAGGCCCCTTGATTCCAAATCTAAGGCTCTTTCAATTATACTACATTATTTATCTGTAGGGGAATTTCTAAGCCTGGGATCTTGGAGAGTGCAGGGAGAATTTCACATCATCCTATCATCATCATTATGATCATGATCATCATCATTGCTAGAATTTACTTAGCCCTTTAAAGTTTGCAAAGTTCTTTATAAGAATGAAATTGTTTAATACTCAAAACATTCTCAAAACCCTGGTGTGTAGGTGCTAGTATTATCTTCAATTAAAGAACATAAAACAGGCAAACAG
This sequence comes from Phascolarctos cinereus, assembly GCF_003287225.1. NCBI lineage: Eukaryota > Metazoa > Chordata > Mammalia > Diprotodontia > Phascolarctidae > Phascolarctos > Phascolarctos cinereus. Next base: position 189,061,826 of record NW_027555958.1, read on the forward strand.
AAGTTATATGACTTGCTCAAGGTCACACAGCTAATAAATATCTGAGGTATTCCTGACTTCAGTTCTAGCCATATTCGCTATATCAACCACCTCTGCTCACTAGAAGTCCAATGGTTTGAGTAACCAAACTGAAAAGAAAAAAAAGATTTATTATCATGCTGAGGAACACTTTGCCTTTTAGAATATATATACATATACATATATATATGTATATATATATACATATATATATACACACCTACATATGTATGTGTGTATAAAATATATATATATATATATACACCCACATATGTAGGTGTATATATCTATATCTATATCTATATCTATATCTATATCTATATCTATATCTATATCTATATCTATATCTATATCTATATCTATCTATTATATCTATATCCATATCCATATCATATCCATATATCATATCCATATCCATATCCATATCCATATCTATATCCATATCCATATCCATATCCATATCCATATCCATATCCATATCCATATCCATATCCATATCCATATCTATATCTATATCTATATCTATATCTATATCTATATCTATATCTATATCTATATCTATATCTATATCTATATCTATCTATATCTATATATGTATGCCTATATAAATTTTTCAGGCTTACTTGAGCACAAAGCCAATTAGCATTATTTTGTGGACAGTGTGATAGTTAAGAAAATGTAGATAGATGAACAACATCTTTCACAGGACGGGGAAAGGTAGAGGAAGAGGGAACAAAGAGAAAAAAAGGGGGTTCTTGGAGGAATTATTTGAAAGGCGACTGACAGGATTTGTTATTTGTTATTAGAATGAGAAAATATTTCCTGTTCAAGGACAGGAAAAAAGAGGATGTGACTAAGTACTTTTATAATTGTTGAAGTCCTCTACTTGATCTAAGACAGAAGGGCTAAAGCAATTATTAAGCTAGCTTCATTATTACCTGTAATTTTACAAGGAATGGGGACCAAGAGAACCAGGATTTAAGCTCTGATAATAAATGATACAATCCTCCCTACAGTTGAACTTAGTGATAATTGATTTCCTGTTATCTTAGCATCCTTCCCATGATGCTTGTAGGCCTGGGGAGTAGGTGTGGAAGGATAAGATACCATACAATCACATTGTCCTCACCCTCTTTATTGTTCCTCTCCCCTCTTGCCCTCTTCATCTATATTTCTTCTTTGTCAGGATGTGATGAAGTTGAATACTTCATATTTATTTCCTAGCCATGTTTCTAATGTTGCCTTTAGAGTAGGTTGAATGAATTAATTCATTTTATGTTTTCTAGGAGTTAGGATACCCTGCAATTAGAGTAGTTTTATGCAAAATGGAAAAAAAAATTAACAGACAAATGACTCCTTTCCTCTCCTCTCTTTTCTTCCTCTTCCTTCCACTACCCTCTTTTCCCCTTCCTCTTTTCTTTTTAGGTGTTTGTAATTGATCCCTAATTCTTGCATGTATTTAGGACTTATACATGAATTAAAGAATTAATTCCTGTCCCAAAGATGCCTACCGTTGGTCAATTTTTCCTGGTGAAGGGGCACTTGAACCCAATTTTAAAGGATCAAGTAATTTTGAGGTGATAGTTACATCATACCATTCCAAGCTCTGTTGAGATGACCTCTGTTTCTTGGCTTCCAAACAATTTAGGAGTGGTCTAAAGACCCACCATAAAATATAATTTTATTAATTTATTTTTATTTATCAATAATCACTTCCATATGCTTTTGAGTTTAAAATTTTTTTCCCCCTTCCTCCCCCACCCTCCCCAAGAGTGCACAATCTGATATAGGCTTACATTTACATTCCTATTAAACATATTTTCACATTAGTGAAGTTGTAAGTAAAAATTAAAACCAATAGGAGGAACCATCAGAAAGATGAAACAAAACTCAACAGAAGTAAAAAAAATAGCATTCAACTTCCATAGTTCTTTCTTTGGATGTGGATAGCATTTTCCATCACGAGGCCTCTGGAGATGTCTTAGATCCTTGTAATGCTGAGAAGGGTTCAGTTTATCAATATTAGTCATCGCAAACATGGCTGTTATTGTGTACAAAGTTCTTGGTTTGCTCACTTCACTCAGCATCAGACCATACAAGTCTTTCCAGGTTTTTCTGAAGTCAGCCTGTTCTTATCAGTATTCCATTACATTCATATACCACAACTTGCTCAGCCATTCCCCAATTGATGGGCATCCTCTCAATTTCCAATTCTTTGCCACCACAAAAAGAGCTGCTATGAATATTTTTGTACATGTGGGTCCTTTTCCCATTTTTTGATCTCTTTGGGATATAGCCCTAGAAGTGCTATTGCTGGATCAAAGGGTATGCACATTTTTAGCCCTTTGGGCATAGTTCCAAATTGTTCTCCAAAATGGTTGGATCATTTCACAACTCCACCAACAATGTATTAGTGTTCCAATTTTCCCACATCTTCTCCAACATTTATCATTTTCCTGTTTTGTCATGTTGGCCAATCTGATAGGTGTGATGTGGTACCTCAGAGTTGTTTTGATTTGCATTTCTCTAATCAATAATGATTTAGAGCATTTTTTCATATGACTATAGATGGCTTTAATTTCTTCATCTGAGAACTGTCTGTTCATATCCTTTGACCATTTATCAATTGGGGAATGGCTTTGTTCTTATAAATTTGTCTTAATTCTCTATATATTTTAGAAATGAGGCCTTTATCAGAGAGACTGGTTGTAAAAATTCTTTCCCAATTTTCTACCTTCCTTCTAATCTTAGTTGCATTGGCTTTGTTTGTGCAAAAACTTTTCAATTTAATGTAATCAAAATTATCCATTTTGCTTTTCATAATGTTCTCTATCTCCTGTTTGGTCATGAATTCTTCTGTTCTCCATAGATCTGATAGGTAAACTATTCCTTGTTCTCCCAGTTTACTTAGTATCAGCCTTTATATCTAAGTCATGAACCCATTTTGACTTTATTTTGGTATATGGTGTGAGATTTGGGTCTATGCCTAGTTTCTGCCATACTCTTTTCCAGTTTTCCCAGCAGTTTTTTTCAAAGAGTGGGTTCTTATCCCAGAAGCTGGGGTCTTTGGGTTTATCAAATAATAGATTACTATAGTCATTGACTACTGTGTCTTGCATATTTAACCTATTCCACTGATCCACCTCTATTTCTTAGCCAGTACCAAGCAGTTTTGATGATTGCTGCTTTATAATACAATTTAAGATCTGGAATTGCTAGGCCACCTTCCCCTACATTTCTTTTCATTAGTTCCCTGGACTTTTTGTTCTTCCAAATGAAACTTGTTATTATTTTTTGTAATTCCATAAAATAATTTTTGGTAGTTTGATTGGTATGGCACTGAATAAGTAAATTAGCTTAGGTAGGATTGTCATTTTTATTATATTAGCTGGCCTACCCATGAGCAACTGATGTTTTTCCAATTATTTAGATCTGATTTTATTTGTGTGAAAAGTGTTTTGTAATTGTGTTCATAGAGTTCCTGGGTTTGTTTCAGGAGGTAGACTCCTAAATATTTTATAATGTCTACAGTAAGTTTAAATGGAATTTCTCTTTCTATCTCTTGCTGTTGGGCTTTGTTGGTAATATATAGAAATGCATGATTTATGTGGGTTTATTTTATAGCCTGCACTTTGCTAAAGTTGTTTATTATTTCAAGTAGTTTTTTACTTGATTCTCTAGGATTCTCTAAGTATATCATCATGTCATCTGCAAAGAGTGATAGCTTTGTTTCTTCTTTGCCTATTCTATTGCCTTCAATTTCTTTTTTTCTCTTATTGCTAAAGCTAATTTCCAGTACAATATTGAATAACAGTGGTGATAATGGACATCCTTGTTTCACCCCCGATCTTATTGGAAATGCTTCTAGCCTGTCCCCATTACATATAATGCTTGCTGAAGGTTTTAGATGATGCTATTTATTATTTTAAGGAAGACTCCATTTATACCTATGCTTTCTAGTGTTTTTAATAGGAATGGGTGTTGTATTTTTCAAAAGCTTTTTCTGCATCTATTGAGATGATCATGTGGTTTCTGTTGGTTTTGGTGTTGATATGCTCAATGATGCTGATAGTTTTCCTAATATTGAACCAACCCTGCATTCCTGGTATAAATCCTACCTGGTCATAGTGTATTATTCTTGTGATAAGTTGCTGCAATCTATTTGCTAGTATTTTGTTTAAAATTTTTGCATCTATATTCATTAGAGAAATTGGTCTATAATTTTCTTTCTCTATTTTGACTCTTCCTGGTTTAGGTATCAACACCATATTTGTATCATAAAAAGAATTTGGTAAGACTCCTTCTTCACCTATTTTCCCAAATAGTCTATATAGTATTGGAATTAATTGTTCTTTAAATGCTTGATAGAATTTGCATGTAAATCCATCTGGCCCTGGAGATTTTTTCCTAGGGAGTTCATCAATGGCTTGTTCAATTTCTTTTTCTGAGATGGGGTTATTTAAGTATTTTACTTCCTCTTCTGTTAATCTGGGCAATTTATATTTTAAATATGTATCCATTTCACTAAGATTGTCAAATTTGTTGGCATATAGTTGGGCAAAATAATTCCTAATTATTGTTTTAATTTCTTCTTCCTTGGTGGTAGCTTCACCTTTTCATTCTTGATACTAGTAATTTGGTTTTCTTCTTTCTTTTTTTAATTAAATTAACCAAAGGTTTATCTATTGTATTGGTTTTTTCATAAAACCAGCTCTTAGTTTTATTTATTAGTTCAATGGTTTTCTTAATTTCAATTGCATTAATTTTTCCTTTGGTTTTCAATATTTCTAATTCGGTGTTTAATTGGGGATTTTTAATTTGTTCTTTTTCTAGTTTTTTTAGTTGTATGCCCAATTCATTGATCTCCTCTTTTTCTATTTTATTTATGTAAGCATTTAGAGATATAAAACTTCCCCTAAGAACTGCTTTTGCTGCATCCCATAAGTTTTGGTATGTTGTCTCATTATTGTCATTCTCTTGAATGAAATTATTGATTGTTTCTATGATTTGTTGTTTGACCCAATCATTTTTTAGGATTAGATTATTTAGTTTCCAATTATTTTTTAGTCTATCTTTCCATGGCCCTTTATTACATACAATTTTTATTGCATCATGATCTGAAAAGGATGCGTTTAATATTTCTGCCTTTCTACATTGGATTGTAGTACATGGGCAATTTTTATGTATATGACATGTACCACTAAGAAAAAAGTATATTCCTTTCTATCCCCATTCAGTTTTCTTCAGACGTCTATCATACCTAATTTTTCTAATGTTCTATTCACCTCCTTAACTTCTTTCTTGTTTATTTTGTGGTTAGATTATCTAGTGCAGAGAGGGGGAGGTTCAGGTCCCCCACTAGTATAGTTTTGCTGTCTATTTCTTCCTGTAACTCCCTGAACTTCTCCTCTAAGAATTTGGATGCTATACCATTTGGTGCATATATGTTTAGTAATGATATTACTTCATTGTCTATGGTGCCTTTTAGCAGGATGTAGTTTCCTTTTATTAGATCTAGTTTTCCATTTGCTTTGTCTGAGATTAGGATTGCTACCCCTGCTTTTTTTACTTCAGCTGAAGCATAATATATTCTGCTCCAGCCTTTTGCCTTTACCCTGTATGTGTCACTCTTTTTCAAATGTGTTTCCTGTAAACAACATATTGTAAAATTATGGTTTTTAATCCATTCTGCTATCTGTTTCCGTTTTATGGGAGAGTTCATCCCATTCACATTCACAGTTATGATTACTATCTGTGTCTTTTTCTCCATCCTTTCCCCCCATTTATGCTTTTCTTTTCCTTTTTCCTTTCCCCCCACTAGTGTTTTGCTTTTGACCACTCCTCCTTCAGTCCCTCCTCCCTTTATTATCCCTTTCCCTTTTCTTCCCCTTTACCTTACTGCTTCTTCCCTCCCTTTTCCCCCTCCCTTTTCTTTCCCCTTTTCCTCCTACTGCCTATAGGGCAAGTTAGATTTCTATACCTAACTGATTATGTTATGCCCTTCTTGAGCCAAATCTGATGAGAGTAAGGTTCAAACAATGCTCACCCCCCTTCTTTCCCTCTGCTGTAATAGGATTTTGTGTCTTTTCCTGTAATGTAATTTACCCTTGTCAGCCTCCTCCTTTCTCAGTACATTTTCTAAGATCAGATTGATCCACTTATTTGGATCCATTTAACCCACTTGATTAGATTTTTTTTATCATTACATCAAAGTCAACTAATATCCACCCTTTTGTATACTCCTTTAACATGGTGTAATAACAATACAGTTCTCAAGATTGCAAGTGTCATATTCCCTTGTAGGGGTAAACAGCCCTTATTAACAACATATTGTATCTTTCTGTCCCATTTACCTTTTTATGTCCTTCTTGAGTCTGTACTTGAAGATCAAATTTTTTGTTGAGCTCTGGTCTTTTTATCAGGAAAGTTTGGAAGTCCCTATTTTTTGAATATCCATCTCCTCCCTTGAAATGCTCATTTTTGCTGGGTAGTTGATCCTTGGCTGCATTCCAAGCTCCTTTGCCTTATGGAATATCATGTTCCATGCCCTGCGATCTTTAAATGTAGAAGCTGCAAGGTCCTGTGTAATCCTGACTGTGGTTCCATCATATCTAAATTGTTTCTTTCTGGCTGCTTGCAGCACCTTCTCTTTCATCTGGTAATTTTGGAATTTTGCTATTATATTCCTTGGCATTTCAATTTGGGATCTCTTTCAGGTGGTGATGGTGGATTCTTTCTATGGTTATTTTCCTTCTGGTTCTAGGACTTCAGGGCAGTTTTCCTTTATGATTTCCTGAAAGATACTGTCCAGGCTCTTTTTTTCATCATGATTTTCAGGTAGTCCAATAATTTTTAAATTGTCTCTCCTGAATCGATTTTCCAGGTCGGTTGTTTTACATGAGGTATTTTATTTTCATATTTTTTCATTTTTTTTCTGTTTGACTGATTCTTGCTCTCTCATAGAGTTATTTTCCATTTGTCCAATTCTAGTTTTTAACAGATTGTTTTCTTCTGTTAGTTTTTGTACTTCCTTCTTCAATTGGCCAATTGTGTTTTTTAGGGACTTGTTTTCTTCAGTGTATTTTTTTTCCAATTGGCCAATTGTATTTTTGAAGTACTCTTCTACCTCTCTCATTTGACTATTAAAATTCTTCTTGAGCTCTTCTAAGAAGGCTTTTTGGGCTTCAGACCAGTTCATATTCCCTTTTGATGTTGCAGATGTGAGTTTGTTGACAATGGTGTCCTCTTCAGAATTTCTGTCTTGATCGTCACTCTTCTCATAATATGAATCTATGGTACATTTCTTTTTACTCATGGTTTTCTTTATTCCCTGGCCTTTAAAGAGATTTAGCTCTCCTGCTGGGGAACAGAGGGCACTGACCCAAGCTTCTTGTGTTGGGAGCCTAGGTCTTGGTCACTGGCTTTGTGTGCTGGGGCCTCTTATGTTGGCAATTGTAGGCTGTAGGATTCTGGCAGCTTACCGGGTGTTGGGCTGGAATTAGCAAGGCTGGAACTTTCAGGCAATTCCTTTAGCTTTCTTCAGCTCCTTTTAGATGGGTGCTGCAGGGTGTTTATCTGCCTGGGGCCCCTTGCAGTTCTGCCTCCCTTTCTGCTAATGCACTGGGAGATTCCTTTGCTGTAGATGCGAGGCACCTGGTGGTTTTTGGAGCTGGTTTCCACCAGTTCCCCTGCCCTCACTGAGGCACTGGGAGGTCCAGCTGTTGGTGTTTGCCTGCTCTACCACCTGGGTTTCAGGGTCTCCTCCTGGTTGGCATTTGGAGGTTGTAAGATTCTGACAGCTTACCTGATGTTGGTGGAAACAGTAAGGCTGGAACTTTAGTAGGCCTCTAGGTTGCTTTCTTCAGCTCCTTTGGGTGAATGCTGCAGCGTGCTTATCCACCTGGGGCCCTTTGTAGTGCTGCTTCCCTTATTTTTGCTGAGGCACTGGGAGACTGGTTTGGTATATAACGCTGAGGCACCAGGATCTCCTTCTGGTGTGCTAAAGTGAGGCTGCGCTACTACTCTGCTACTTCCCATCTTTCTTTCAGTTCCAGGGTTTTTTCTGGGGTGATATTTTCTGGGTTTTCAGAGGTTGATAGAGGAGGGTGAGAGCGACTGTCTTTTTACCCTGCCATCTTGGCTCCCACCGTCAAATATAGATATGCCATGAGTTCCTGACTGACTGATCTCCTAAGCATGAGTTCTTAATTTGGGGTTTGTGAATATTTTAAGCAATATTTGGACATTTGTATTTTTTTTAAAATATGGTTTCCTTTGCAATCCTACATATTTTATTTAACAAATTTAACAACATTATTATGAAAATGGCCTATAAACTTTACTAGCCAGCCAAACATATCCATCACACACACACACACACACACACACATACACACACACACACACACACACACACACACATACACACACACACACACACACGCATACACAATTTAGGGACCCTTATTCCAGAGATGAAACAGTCAAAACTGCACAAAAGAATACTAGAAAAGATGGAAAGAGAAAAACAGCGATAGCCAAGCTAATGTGCATTTTTCAGAGCCAAACCAGCATTCATTCCTCACTGTCTCATAGACCAGACAGAAACTCCCACAAATGTTAGGCTGGTGTGAAAATAGAAAGCTGACTTAATATCTACATTACCTGTGTCAGAGCACCCGATGTTCATCTCTGGTAATGTAGCCTCAGCTGTGCTCTTCCACTTCTCACTTATTGCTAACTCCCACTGTCATGGAAGCTTGGGATGTAACAAAATTGCAAGTGATATCTTTTTCATAATTACAACAATATAATAAACATTTACAAAGCATCCTTTGAGCACAGAAGATATAATATGAGATGTAACAATGTTCCTGCTCTCAAGAACTTACACTAGTCTAATAGCATCTTATAAGCAGTTTATTTGTTTTAGACTCCCTTCAACCGTCTGTTATATGTTGCTAAGGTAGTCACTGTATGATTCTAAGACCTTCTAAAAACATAAATCAATAAATAAAGAATTGATTTATGCAAACTCATCAAATATTTCTTAGACTGACCATGAAAATTGAATAATTTAATTTTACAGTGTTTATTGGATATTAAAATATATTAATTCATGAATAAAACATTTTTACAGTTATCAGATCCCCATATAAGTTAATAAATCATGGAAAAATTAGCAAAATAGCAATATGTAAAGGACTTTACCAGCTTCTTTTCTGACATAAGCTTGATCCCACCTTTCTTAACAGAGGTATCTATTACAAGAATCTGAGAACCCTCCAAATGTAGGCCAATTATGTGATTAAGTACATTTTCTAAGCATTTACAGATTGTATTTCTTAAGTAATCTCTCAAACTTTACAAGAAAATATATTGACTGAGGACTATATCAAAAATTTCAGTTCAGTTTAGTGTGCATTTTGTTGTACCAGCAAAGGAGAATTAATTTTTTTATCTATGAATATAGATTCTATTTAATATTTCATTTTCTAACCTATCCTACTCTCTTCTCATCATGATGTATAAAAATGGTATATCACTATATTATTATCCACTGGGGTATATGAGGTATTCATGGGGAACTAGCCCTCTGGTGTAAGGGTTTGCCAAGCCCTTTTTTGGCCTGGTCATTAACCTTTGGTGTCCATGTGGCATTCAACTTTCACTTGTGCCTCCAAGAAACTGTACCATGTGCAGCAGCCACAGCTTGCTAAAATCATCTTGTAAGATAGGCTAAACCAGGTTGAGGGTAACCAATAGGACCCAAACCTGTCTACCCCAAATACTTGAAGATGTCCCTTGGTGGAATGAGTGGATAAAAACAATGTCTAAGAAGGTGGCTGAAGCAGGTGCTGTGAAGTGCTTAGAGCTTGGTCAGACATTGAAGACATCAAGGTCATCCACTGTATCCCCAGCCATCACCAGTTGTCTTGACATTTGTCTTGCCACTGGACTTTGGTAACTCTGGAAGAGAGAGTGAGGTTGATGACTTCGCATAACTCTGAATCATTTTAACCCAAGTCACCCACAAGTCAAGACGTCACTCTGTGATGTAATTGGTTTTCTTTTAAAACAAAGGATTAACAATAACGTTATCCAGTAATGGATACAATGACAATAACAACGTTAAGAAGAACAACAGCATCCTCTTAAAATCCCACCCACTCTGAGTACAGGGAGCCAATTGCAAAGCAAAGGAATGGAGACAGAATGATGAACAACAGGGGCTTCACATGCACTGAAACTTGTATAGTATCTAGGAAAACTGTCAGAAGACTGAAACATTGGTAACTTAGGCTCTGGTTTTATCACTGTTGGGCTGGCAGTCTAGTGAGTTTGATGTAACTGCTTTTAAAAGTTAAAAAAAATAGCTGGAGCTACATAGACTTTTTAAAACTGTCATGTTGATCAGTCTCACATGGAGAGAACAGTGAGTGGTACTCCTTCCTATTAATCTATGACAAAAGGCATGATATACCAGAAATACTAATATTTCACTTATTAGAAATATTTCAGTGCAGATGCTACCAGTTACCAAAACAACATTGGTGCACATGTTGCTATTATTGTTTTGTTGTTATTCAGTCATTTTTAGTCATATCTGACTCTCCGTGACCACATTTGGGGCTTTCTTGGCAAAGATACTAGAGTGATTTGCCATTTCATTCTCTAGCTTACATTGTAGATGATGAAACTGACATAAAAAGGGTTAAGTGACTTGCCCAGGATCACACAGCTAGTAGGTATCTGTGGGAGATTTGAACTCAGATCTTTCTGATTCCAGGCCTGGGATTTTGTCCATTGTGCCACCTGCTGGCTCCTGACTAAATATGGAGTGGGCTGAAGATGAATACTTTGATTTTGCACCAGTACTATGAAACAGAAAAGAAGAGAACATGGTACTAGTCATAGGCAAGTGCTTAACATTGCTTTTTATCAATGTGAATCTTAGTTTCAAGTCATACAACAACATATCTCCAGACAGTATAGGGCTATGGTAAGAAATAACTTCATTGGGGGTACAGCCAAGATGGTGGAGTAAAAGCAGGGACTCTTTTGAGCTGTTCTCCCACACCTCTCCAAATACTTTTAAAAATTGATTCTAAACAAATTCTAGAGCAGCAGAACCACATGTTGGCCAATCTGATAGGTGTGATGTGGTGCCTCAGAGTTGTTTTGCTTTGCATTTTTCTAATCAATAATGATTTAGAGCATTTTTTCATATGACTATAGATGGCTTTAATTTCTCCATCTGAGAACTGTCTGTTCATATCCTTTGACCGTTTATCAATTGGGGGAATGACTAGTATTCTTATAAATTTGACTTAATTCTCTATATATTTTAGAAATGAGGCCCTTATCAGAGAGGCTAGTTGTAAAGATTCTTTCCCAATTTTCTACCTTCCTTCTAATTTTAGTTCCATTGGTTTTGTTTGTGCAAAAGCTTTTCAATTTAATGTAATCAAAATTATCCATTTTGCTTTTTGTAATGTTCTCTTTCTCTATTTGGTCATGAATTCTTCTCTTCTCCATAGATCTGATAGGTAAACTATTTCTTGCTCTCCCAGTTTCCTTAGAGTATCAGCCTTTATATCTAAATCATGAACCCATCTTGACTTAATTTTGGTATATGGTGTGAGATTTTGGATGCAGTACAGAGAACAGAATAAACAATTTAATATCAATTAAAAATTATTCTTGAGAAGCAAAAAAAAAAAGAAAATCCATAAAGAAGGGGGTTGTCAAAAATTTCTAGTTTTATTTATGGTCACAAAACACAAAACATTGAAAATATAAAGTAGAGTTTACAAAGTAGAAAGATTGCATGTTATTAATATAATCAACAACAGAAAAATAATGTCAAAGGAGGTGCCATAACATTTTCATTACTTATATTGATTATCAAAACTCTTTTGACTCAACTTTTTCCAATGACTTACATATTTTGAATATATAAAAGAAATCTAAGCAAAGGTAGAATACTTACACAAACTCTATGTGATGTCTGAATAGAAAACTGTTCTCTATTTGAAGCAAACTGCCAATGTCAAGAACAATTGATAGAAAACATAACATTTTCCAAGGAGATAATATAAGCCTTTTATTGTCCTTCCTAGCCCTAAAGCTCTTATCTTTCCTAAATAGAAGTGAGTAAAACTTCCAAGTTAGAATCAAAACATCTATTAATCTCTTCATCTACATCGATGCCATTAAATTACGTAATTCTGTGAAAAAACACATTAAATAGCTTTTTTTTATCTCCTATAATCTTTGTCCTAAAACATAAGAATTATATTTGGACTTAATGCAGATATAATTCTTGATGTATGCCAAGGAAAAGTAGACACAGAAGGCTCTTAGATTCAATTTATATGTCAAATTGCATCATTAGGCAAAGGTAACTCCTACAAATACTGTCAGTTCTTCCAGGAAAGACACATTTAACATAAAGCTGTCAAGGAGAAAATGACATCTGTGTATGTGAAAGATTGACAGCGATCTTGAAATTAAACTTAATATATGCAAAGAAAAATAGAAACCGAAGTTTATGAGTTTGAATCTGGAGGCCAAATTTAACCTATGGATGAAGGCAATCCTTAAAATACATTGGTATTCTCCAGACAAGACATACTGAGCACACTGTTAAAAAGACAAAAGCTGAGACTAAGGATGTTTAGAGATTGATAGACATTCTAAAATCAAAACAATGGAAGAACATTTGGTGTCATTGAAATCTATGTAATACTCATCATAATGCAGATTTTTTGACATGATGTGAATAATAAGGGATCTAGTAAGGGTAAAAAAAAACCCTTCACTTTTAGGCAGCGATAGAAAGAATAATATTTTCTCATCAACAAAGATTCTCAGAGCACATGATAAGTACATTTAAAGCTTATAGAAATGCTTCAGTAAAAGTAGACACCATTTCCTGAGCAATAATAATGACTGACAAAAGTCAGTGAATAATGACTCAGTCTATTGAATGTAAACAAAAGAACTTAATCGCCAAGAGAGCCTATGAAACTGCTAAGGTGCTAGAGAGGGAATTAAAAAGGCCCTACATGAATGACATTCCCATGTAGTCAACAAACAATATGTAGAGAAAGAAGCATTGAACAAATGGTTGAATCACCCAAATTTCTTAATAAAAATGAAAAGTAGTTTTTCCAGTGATAAGTAGCTTTTACAGAACTGTATTATAAGTTTCAAAGTACAACTTTTTAAGAGTGCAAAAATGCAGTTTTCAAAGTAAAAAAAAAAGGCTTTTTTATGGTAATTGGGGACCAGGTCATCCCTACAAGAAATTACAGGAAGGTTATCCTTAAGGAATAAAGACTTGATGATTAATGAAAATTATGTAAGGAATGCATCATTATAGATTGCAAAAATTTGGGACCCACCAAATAGCTAGCAAGATGCCACCTACCTGCTAGAATTACACATTAGAAGCTCACTATCTTTCAAAAATCAAGTGACAAATTCCTATACTATAAGTAAAAACTGTGGAATATACTAGGAAATTCAGTTGATAAATTGTGCTAGAACTAGAGCACCATAATAGTCAGAAATTTTGCCCACCTGTAACTGCCTTGATTCATGAAATTTAAGGGTATTATTTTAGTAAACGTCACCATACCAAGTACTGACAATCTTCATGCAATATTGAATAAAATGTTTTTAAAATATAGAAACCTAGAAGAAGAAGAAATCAAAACCATGTGGTAATAAGAAGAGGTCCACATCATCTTTGGTGCCTCATCTGCTACAGAACTCTCCTTAGGATGCTGTAAATAAACTCAAAGAATTGCTTGTAATCCAATACTTTTATTCAATCACAACAAATGAGAATTTTTTTTGATCTATGCAGTTATCTGTAAAATATTGAATATAAAAGAATAATAGTAGGAGTGCAAATTACCTGAAGACATTTCTATCTGAGCTCCATTAGAAAAAAATGTGAGATGCCTATCGGATTGGCTAATATGACAGAACAGGAAAATGATAAATTTTGGAGAAGATGTGGGAAAATTGGAACACTAATGCATTGTTGGTGGAGTTGTGAACTAATCTAACCATCCTAGAGAACAATTTGGAACTATGCTCAAAGGGCTATAAAACTGTGCATACCCTTTGATCCAGCAATACCACTGCTAGGTCTGTATCACAAAGACATCATAAAAAAGGGAAAAGGACACACATGTACAAAAAATTTTATAGCAGTTCTTTTTTGTGGTGGCAAAGAATTGGAAATGGAGGGGGTGCCCATTAATTGTGGAATGGCTGAATGAGTTGTGATATATGAATGTAATGGAATACTATCGTTCCATAAGAAATGGTGAGCAGGTGGACTTCAGAAAAACCTGGAAAGACTTGCATGAACTCTTTCTGAGTGAAGTGAGCAGAACCAGGAGAACACTGTACACAGTAACAATAACATTGTATGATGACCAACTTTGTTAAACTTACATTTTCTGAGCAATGCAATGGTCTAAGACAATTCCAAAAGACTCACAAAGGAAAATGCTATCCAGATCCAGAGAAAGAGCTATGGAGTCTGAATACAGATCAAAGCATACTATTTTCTCTTTTTGTTGTTTTTTGTTTTTTCTTTCACATAATTTTCCCTTTTGCTCTGATTCTACTTTCACAACATGACTAATATAGAAATGTGTTTAATATGATCATACATGTATAGCCTATATCAGATTTCATGCCGTCCTGGGGAGGGGGGAGAGAAGCTAGGGGAGAAAAATTTAGAACTTAAAATCTTATAAAAGTGAATGTTGAAAGCTAAAAATAAATAACTTTAAAAAGAAGAAAAAAGAAAATAATATAAGAATGAAATGTAATACTAAAATATCAATATAAAAACAAATGATAACAACCATAGTCTTGTATGTCCCTTCCTCCCCTCCTCCACTGATGCCATATGAATAAGATCACAGAGGGTTCACTTTCTCTCTTTAGCACATTATACTCTATGTATTTCTAGGAAAACACCTTAGACAAAGATTAGGTATGGTTCATGTCTCCATTTCCCAACACCTGGGTAAATCTTACCAGAAAGAGTTCATGCAAGTCTTTCCAGGTTTTTCTGAAGTCCACCTGCTCACCATTTCTTATGGAACGATAGTATTCCATTACATTCATATATCACAACTCATTCAGCCATTCCACATACTTATTCCACATAAGTACTCAATATACAGCATCAGTTTAGGTTCAGTACAGCCTTCTTTTCATTCTTTATAAAAAAAGGAAGGGCAAAGTACTCATAGGGGAGGATCAACACGTACAGAAACATAAAAACACTCCAAAAAACACATTTATGCTCATAAGACTTCTCTGAGAAAGTAAAGGCACTTTGTGGGATACTGAAGTAGTGCCCATTCACCTCAGACTTGTATCTTCTGAATAACTCAATGAGTCACTTAGTATTTATTAAATGCCTATAATGTGTTAAGCACTGGAGACACAAGAAACTCAAATTATAGCCTCTGATCTCAAGGAGTTTAGAGTCTAGTGGGGGAGACAATACGAAAACAACTATATAGTGTGTGTGTGTGTGTGTGTGTGTGTGTGTGTGTCTGTGTGCATGTGTATGCACACACACACATATATGCATGTATATACTGACTTGTAGATCATCAACAGAATTAAGTAACTAATATTAAGGGGGATTAGGAAAGGTTTATTAAAGAAGGTGGGACTTTAGTTGAGACTTGAAGGATATCAGAGAAGATAGGAAGCAGAGATGAAAGAGAGAGAGAGTTTCCAGTATTGAAAATAGCCAGTGAACATAGCCAGAGTTGGGATATGTAATCCCTTGTGGAAGGAAGAGCAATATCATGTAGGGTTATCAAAGACCAGATCTGTTGGTTCCTCAGGGCATAGCTTTAGTTTGATAGCTACAGAGAGATTCTAATGGAGAAGCTCCTCTTTGCTGAAAAGTGCCCTGGTTAGGTAATCTGCCTGTATGAGGCTAGGGCCTAATTTTTGAACTCAGGAGTTCATGGACATAAGATTATCTATTGGTAATCCCCAGAATTTGCTGTGTCCATTGATATGATCATTGATCTCTGACCAGAGCTCATAGAAGAAAACAGAAAGGCAGAAAGAAGCAGACAGAAATTAGAGACTGACAAACTTCCTCTTCAATCTTGCCAGGGCAAGGACAAGTGGCTGGATGTTTTAATATACTTCTATGTGCCCTTTTCTTTTCCCATATGGAGGAAGGAAAAACACTATACCTCTGTCCCTACCATGTTGGGCTTTCTCTAGAATCCAAGGGAATGAAAACAAAGGAACAGAATAGGCTAAAAAGCATGAAGAACATGATGCATTTCACAATACACTTTTATAAACTGCAGGCTGAAGCTTTTCTGGAGAATCCATCCTCCTTAACCTTAAGCAACCAGTCTTTTAGAGGAAAATGCTAGTCACTAGGAACCAAAGTCTCTGATCCTCTTAGCAAAAGGGAAAAGTACATGACCATTTTCAGGGGAGGTAGCCCTTTTAGAAAGGTCCACTTCCTATAACTTGATCAAATGAAATACATTTATAGTTTTGTTTCTTCTTCTCTATAGTCACCAAAATCTTGGTCTAAGATTGAAAGCCTCAACTGGCAGGTACAGAAAAAAAGGGCAACTACTTTTTTTGGAATAGGATTCATTTATTAAACATAAGAAGTATTTTCTATGAGCTGAGTTTCATGAGTGAGCATTTCTCTTGGTGATAATTTATAATACCAAAAAAATCCTAGTATCATATTTATGTAAGATAGTAGCAAATTTGTGTCTAGAAGAAAATATGCCTCACAATGAGAGACAATTGAAGGATACAATTACAGGTTTCTTCATACAATAGACTCCTTTCTTTCTTTCTCTTTCTTTCTCTCTTTCTTTCTCTCTTTCTCTCTCTTTTTTTCTTTCTCTCTTTCTTTCTCTCTTTCTCTCTCTTTCTTTCTCTCTTTCTCTCTCTTTCTTCTTCTTCTTTCTTTCTTTCTTTCTTTCTTTCTTTCTTTCTTTCTCTTTCTTTCTTTCTTTCTTTCTTTCTTCCTTCCTTCCTTCCTTCCTTCCTTCCTTCCTTCCTTCCTTCCTTCCTTCCTTCCTTCCTCCTCCATATCATTGGTGATATATGATAAAAATTTAAGGTTAGCAATTTGTTCCTCTAAATATTAAACAGTAAATAAAATATGTCAATACTTATTTTGCATAGCAGCTCGTCTTTATAAAATTAGGCTTAATTTTCTCTTTGTTCCTTAAAATTTCCATGGACCATTTCATAGAGATATTCCATTCTTAATTTCCTTGGTATTTATGGTTTTAGTGAATATTTCAAGAAGTACAGAGTCCCATAGACAAATGAATGTAGAAAACATTAGATTAGTGAGAAACAATTAGTGCTTCTCTTTAAAAAGAAAAAAAACCATATATCAGCTTTCACACAGGAAAAAAAAATGAGCCTGTTTTCCCATATGCTCAATATGAACAATTTGTTATGCAGTTTCTAAACTTATTAGACTAATGACTATTCTCCAAAGATCAAATTTTCAATCTCTTTTATGGTAAATGAGTGATTATATTTTATCTCTCCACATTGAAAATAATGGATGTGCATTGCCAGGGACAACAGAGGCTATAAGCATGTTCATATGCTGCCTGGTGAACCAGCTAAAATGCAATCTACTTAGAGTGGTTCAAAACCATTACAGCTACAGTATTAGTTTTCACTTGAAATACAAAGAATCAATAAAAAACCTAGAAAAAAATGACTTGTACACCACACATAGAATCACAAAGAGTTGTTTTTGTCATATCCAACTCTTTGTGATTCTATGTGTGGTTTTCTTGGCAAAGATAATGGAGTGGCTTGCCATTTCTTTTTCCAGCTCTTTTTACAGATGTGTTAGGTGACTTGCCCAGGGCCATGCAGCTAGTAAGTGTCTGAGGCCAGATTTGAATTCACAAAGATGAGTCTTCCTGACTCCAGGTCTGCTACTCTACCCACTATGCCATACTGTCCCTGGGAGTAATGTAGAAGTCATCTATTTGGATCTTCTCTCCCTTATTTTACAAAGGTTGAAATAGACTCAGAAAAGTTAAGTAATATATTCCTCTACAGGGTGATTGCAGTAGAAAATTTAACTGATTATACTGCAAACAAATTCAGAGAAGCAGAAGTCCAATTCTCCATGTAAGATTTTAACTCAGTCTTCACTTCTACAGTTAAATCTTGAATGCCCAGGTCATGTAGTCTCTTAAAAAACTCCACTGTGTACTCTTGAGAGAATGAGATTTAAAAAGGCAAATAACATCCTAGAATTATTATGAAAATAGTTTTGACCTCATAGACCCCTTAAAGGATTTAGGGGACTCCAAGGGGTTCATTCCCTTCCTGGGAAATTATGTGCTCTATGATTACAATTCGCAAAGAAAAGTAAAACCTGCATTGGGAGAGGAAGTTTCTTCACCTAAAAATTTTCCCTACATCAATGAAATCATAGGTCCAGTTCCTATCTTCTATATGTATTAATGGGCATATGTATATATACATATATATCTATACACTTGATATATGCACACAAACATATATATGTATACGTAGATATACACACACACACACACACACACATATATGCTGCAATAGTGGGTTTTTTTTTAACATAACAGTGACAGATTTGAACTCAAATCCCAGCCCAGTCACTTTCTAGGTGTATAATCACAGGCAAATTTTTTTCCTTAAGTTTTTATTGTTTAATTTGTAAAACGAGGGGGTTGTGCTATAGGTCCCTCTTGGCCCTAAATCTTTGATGTTCTGTTTCTTAAGCAACCAAATTGTGATTAGTTGTAATGGTCAATTTTGGTTCAGAATGACAGATGAACTGTTTCCTTTCCAGTAGACTGTTGAGTTGACTATGGATGCAGAATGATGCATATGCTGTTAGATATAGTTATTGTGTTGATGGGTTTTGTTTCTCTGTTTGATCTTATTCAAACAGGTATTTTGCTCAGAGTGGGGGGGCACTGTATTGGGTGAAAGATTGTGGAGTGACCAGAAAAGGAATCAATGATGTTTAATTTTTTTAAGTTGATAGAAATTGAATAAATGAAAATCCCTTCCCCTCAGATAGGACAGGCAGGAGTGAGGAATAACAACATTTCCTCAACCACTATTTTAAGAAACAATCACTTCACAGTCATGGAATAATTTCAAACATTCAGTTTAATTAAACTGCAAAACATAGCCCATGGTAGTATTTATTAGGAAGTGCTAACATAGACATGGTTGCTTGAGACACCCCACCTTACTTCCAAAAATGACCTTGGTGATCACAAACGCCAGGAAGTTTGCACAAGTTCTCCAAATTACTTTAGTCATATGGTTGGTCTTATATCCAAAGGAGGGAAATATATTTAATTTCTGTCACACAAGACTGTGTGTATTACATTTCTGAATAAGACTCAGTTTGAACATACTGCTGTGAAACACAAAAAGGATGTTTCACTGTCTCTTTCATTTAATAGACTATTTTCAAAATATTCAGAATGTTATATATAGTATATCTATATTGAAAATGGTAGGATTATTATATTTGGAATAAATTAAAATGTTTTAGGACATTAAAAAATTTCTAGGTAGAGTGGCATTGTGAATTGAGTGTTGGGCATACAATAAGAATGATTTGTATGATTTGTATCCAGATCCCATCCCATCTCTGAAACTATCTACATGACCTTGGGCAAAACTCTTAATCTCTGTCTCACAGTATCACACTGGAGTTAATTACAAAGATGTATTTTCAGCAATAAAGATGTACTGTGATATATTTTATTGGAGTTAGTTTCTATGTAGAGTTTCCCACACGGATGAAATCACCTGTCGTTCACATGTTTACATGGGGAAAAAAAGTTAGAACAATTACTTAGCTTAACTTGGTGCATTAGGTATAAGAAGGCTAATCAAATTGAGCTGTCTTAGGGAACTACATTTTTTGTCTGTTTGTTTGTTTTGCTTAGGCAATTGGGGTTAAGTGATTTGCCCAAGGTCACACAGGTGGTGAGTGTCAAGTATCTGAGGGCAAATTTGAACTCAAGTCCTCCTGACTCCAAGGCCAGAGCTCTATCTACTGTGCCACCTAGCTGCCCCCATCTGAGTAATTTAAAAGCTCTTCATTGAGAGTTGCTTTGGCTGAAAAAGTCATCACCCTGGATATAATCTATTAATGAACCTCTCTCCACCCTTAAACTAGGGGGGAGTTCAGCTTTTCTCATCAAAGTTCATGTCTATGAATATGGTTCAAATCTGCTGTATTCCCTGAGATTAACAATGTCCCTCCTATTTTTAACTGGTCCAACCATTCTGGAGGACAATTTGGAGCTATGCCCAAAGGGCTATAAAACTGTGCATATCCTTTGATCCAGCAATACCACTGCTAGGTTTATATCCCAAAGATATCAAATAAAGGGGAAAAAAAGACTTATTTGTACAAAGATATTTATGGCAGGTCTTTTTGTAGTGGCTAAGAATTGGAAATCAAGGGATGCCCATCAATTAGGGAATGTTTAGCTGTGGTATGATTGTGATGGAATATTATTGTGCTTTAAGAAATGACAAAGCAGGATGATATCAGAAAAACTGGGAAAGGCTTATACGAACTAATGCAAAGTGAAGTGAGCAGAACCAGGAGAATGTTGTGCATAGTAATGATAATATTATACCATGAAAAACTGTGAATGACTTAGCTATTTTCAGCAATAAAATGATCCAAGACAATCTTAAAGGACTGATGATGAAGCATACTATCTGCCTGCAGAAAGAGAACTGATATTGTCTGAATACAGACAGAAGCATGCTATTTTTTCACTCTTTCATTTTTTTTTAAATTCAAGTCTTCTTGCACAAAATGACTAATATGGAGCTGTTTTACATGATTTTGCATGTATAAACTGTATCTGTTGCTTACTATCTGAAGGAGGGAAAGAGAGGGTGGGAGGTGTAGAATTTTGAACTCAAAATTTTAAAAAAATGAAAAATTGTTTTAACCTGTGATTAGGGACAAATAAAATATTACATAAAAAACTGTACATACCCCTTGACCCAGAAATACCACTACTAGGTCTACATCCCAAAGAGATTAAAAAACAAGGAGAAAAAGGAACTATTTGTACAAAAATATTTACAGCAGCCTTTTGAATTTTTATTTTTCCTCAATTACATGTTAAAAGAATTTTTAACATTTCAAAAAAGTTTTGGGTTCCAAATTCTAACCTTCTATCCCCTCCCCCCAAAGATGCTAAGTAATCCGTATAGATTATACCTGTGCAATCATGTAAAACATTTTCATATTAGTTATTTTGTACAAGAAGACGAATAAAAAAAATGAAAGGAAAAAAAGCAAAAAAAAAGTATGTCTCAATCTGCATTCAGTTTCCATAAATTCTTTCTCTGGAAGCACATAGCATTTTTTTTTTGGTCATATATCCTTTGGAATTGTCTTAGATCATTATGTCATAGTGATATACACACAAACCTACACACCCATATGCATGTATGTATACCATGAAAAACTGTGAATGACTTAGCTATTTTCAGCAAAACAATGATCCAAGACAATCTCAGCTCTCAAGACCATTGAGTCCTAGAGACTATACAAAAATAGGAAGTAGGCAAGATTTGACCCTTAGCTCTAGTTTTCAGACCTCTGATCTGGGGTAGCTTCCCTTGCCATGTACTAGCTATTGTTTTGGATCAAAACGTTACTCCCTGCTACATTAGCAGGGAGGTCAGGCTAAATGACCTCAAGATCCCTTTCAATTCCAAGAGCCTTTATCCTATTCATTTATTAATAAAAAAAATCTGACCTAAAAAGATTCAAACTAGCATCATCAATTTCTAAATTGAGGTAAAACTCAATGAAAAAAATGTTTGCTGTTTTCAAAATGGGGAAAGAAAACCCCGAAACTCACCTGATGTAACTTCTCTTTAATCTCAAGTAATGCTCAATACTTTTTGGAGATCAGAAGGAAACAGAAAGTTAGAAAAGAATTGAACACGAAGGATTTTCAAAAAAATATTAGTTTTCTTGCAGTCACTCAATAAATGAAAAGCTAGGCTTTTTCATGAATATAATGGCATGTCCTTCCTTTTCAGTTATAAAATATTAACCCCAAAAGAAAAGCAATATCCAAATGTATCTTTCTAAGTCTAGCAAGTTCACACTATTTTCTCTCCTGGAAAAGGGTAAATGACTTCTAAGGTTTCTTCAAGTTCTGGATCTATGAGCCTATGATTTAAAATCATTCAAAAGTGTTATATAAATGTGAGTCTTTATTTTAAGGTATTATTAATGTGAAAGGCCTGGGAGAAAGTATAATTTTCATATTTGTTTGTCAAGTCGATTAAGATGAGGCAGTTAGGTGGCACAGTGGATAGACTACTAGACCTGAAGTTAAGAGATCTGAGTTCTAACCCTGCCTCATACCTGTGAGATCCTTGGCAAATCATTTAATCTTTCTCAGCCTCAGTTTTCTTATCAGTAAGATGGGGATAATAATAGCACCTACCTTCAAGGGTTGTTTTAAGGATAACATGAGATGATATTTGCAAAATACTTTGCTAACCTTAAATTGTAACTATCATTATTATGAAGAGCAAACATTACCAAAATACATAAACAGGAGCAAAGGAAAATCTATTCATTTTATTTTAATATTTTTTGTTATGAACCTAGACTCTTAAGAGAGATGAGCAAGAGGATCAAAAATGACTAAGCCACAATTTTACATTTGGCATCAGAATAATGAAAGCAGAACACAGCACACACATGTTTCCTTTCTCCAAGTGGAATGACTACAGTTCTTCCTAACTCATCCTTTCTTGTATAGCATAGAATGCCTTCACCATCTGTATTGCCCTTGCTACCTCTTGTATGGATTTCTTCAAATCACTCAGGGCCACCAGAAATCTGTGTTACTTATTGAAAATAGTAGTGGCTATAGAGGCAAAGTCTTTTACAGTCTTGGGGTGTGCATGACCTCTGGCTGCTGTGTTTTTTTCTAAATCATTTTAGGATGAGGAGGGAAAAAAAAGAAGGTATAATCCCCCACTATACTGTCATATGGATATAGAGAAAATATTTTTATATAAAATTACTTATGTCAGTGTAATAGAGGTCTGGCACATGCCCAGATCACCATTACATTCTCCTCCTTTATTTGGACATGAACAAGATCTCTATTGTCTCATGGATAATGTGAGCCACACACCAGCATATTTTGGGCATTTTATCTCAGGTAAACACACACAGACACACACACAGACACACACAGACACACACACACACACACACACACACTCAGACATACAAGTGGTTTGAAAGATTAAGAAAAAACAAACAAACAATGAGAACAATCCATTCTGGTAAGGGAGGCTTGATTTATCAGTCTATAAGTCAATCCATAAGTATTTGTCTAAATGGTAGGCACTGTCCTAGAGGAATTCAAAGGAGGGGAAAAAATGAAATAGTTTATTTCCAAGAAATTTGCTTTCTTTGTATTGGTTTATATAGACTGATCATTTATTAAGGTTTTATGTTTTTAGAGAAAAGGTACTAGTACTCTTTATGACAGAAACCATGAATGCTTTCTCAAAATTGAATATCATTTTGGTCCCAAGGCTGTTGGGTATCCTCTATTCACATAACACATTGGTGTGGGAGATCTGACTTGTGTTTAAAAATTTGACCCTATGTATTTCTACGTCAAATTTGCAAAATAGACAGAGATAACAATTAGAAAACTGAAGTACTGAGGGTTATTTTAATTAAAACCTTTGGACTAACTTGAAAAATGACATCTAATTTTTGAACCCAACAAGACCTATTGAAGTGAATAGAATTCAGGGACTAATCATAGCAGAGGTGCCAGCAAAAGGCACTTTCCCTTGGTACACACCTACATGTTAATATTTTTTCAATGGTTAGGTAATTTTAATAGAAGTATTCTTCATGAGGTATATGGAGATGTCAGGTTCCCATTTGTACATCTCCTTGAATGCTACCCATTTGTTGTGTCATCTACTGTCAAACCTAGTGTTAGCTGTGACTAGAAATAAGTGGAGAGGCCAGAGACTTGTTTAGTATAATGCATGTAAGTACAGAGTAGAAGAGCACCTACTTTTATGTATACGCCTAGTCTTATTGCCATAAAAACATGCCCACTGATTCCTTTTACCAAGTACAAATAATGAAATCTAGCATGGTATAATGGAAGGGATGTTGGGATTGGAATCAGAAGACCTAAGTCTGACCAAATTCTTGCTTCAGCAGACAAGTAGGCAGTGAGCAAGCCACTTCATTTTTCTAGGTGTGGGTATTGTCATCTGTAAAATAGTGATATTCATATTTGCACTACAATTCTTAGAGAGTAGCTTAAAGAAAGCACTTTATAGTGATTAACATTCACTGGGTTTCTTTGAAATTTTCTATGTGAATGACTACAGCTAATAGAGCACTTAACATTAACTCATTTGATCTTCACAATATACTGGTGAAGTAGGCGTGAATTTTTATCCCTATTTTACAGATAAGGAAAATGAGACAGAATGGCTGAGTGATTTAATGAAGGTCACACAGCTAGTACAAAATCTACCAGTGGTACAATGGAAATAATGCTGGATTTTGTTAGAGGACCTGGATTCAAAACTTGGCTTGGCCTTACTTTGAGCAATCCACTTTATTTTTCTAAGCTTTAGTTTATCATCTATAAAATGAGGGCATTGGACTTGATGACCCCCTAAATTCCCTTCTAGCTTGAAGTCTATATTCCTACAAATTTCTGAAGTGAGATTTGCACCCAGGTTTTCTTGATTGAACAACATGAGGACTAGCGTTTTGGAAGAACATTGAAGAAGAGCTCTTCACAAAGGGCTTTTGCACTATTCCACCCATCCCTCATATCTGGGAACCCCATGTCATTTATCTTTCATATTCTGTTATTGAATACTTAAGTCTATGTTTAATGCTTAAGTCTAAGAATGGGTCTGGTGATACATATACATATATATGTATATATACATATATACATATACATACATATATATATATGCACTTATATATGTATATAGTCAAAGGAACAATCTAGTTAAGTGTCATAAAGTTCATTACCAGTTGGTTGAAGATCAAATGAAGTTTTTGACTGCAGCAATTCTCAAAGATTATGTACTAAATCTTAGAGAAACTGCAATATGTGTTGGAGGAATGGAAACACAAATAGATGAAATCATAGAGCTCTGAAGTATATAAGACCTTTGTGGTGGTAAAGAACTGGAAATTGTGGGATGCCCATCAATTGGGGAATAGCTGAAGAAGTCAAGGCATATGACTGTGTTGGAATACTACTGTGCTATAAAGAATAATGAGCTCATTGATTTTAGAAAAACAAGTATAGGCTTGTACAAAGTAATGAAGAGTGAAATGAGTAGAACCAAGAATGTTATATACAGTTGTAGAAATATTTTAAAGTATTTATGTTTTTAAATTTCCCCAATTACATGTAAAAATAATTTTTAACATTCCTTTTTAAAACTTTGAATTTCAAATTCTCTCCCTCCTTCCCTCCCCACCCACCCTCATTGAGAAGGCAAGCAGTTTTATATAGGTTATACATGTGTAGTCGTGTAAAATATATTCATAATTGTCATGTTGTGAAATAAAACAGACAAAAGAACTCAAGAAAAATAAAATTTAAAAAAAATATGCTCCAATCTGTATTCAGACACCAACAGTTCTTTCTCTGGAGATGAATAGCATTTTTCATCATAACTCCCTCAGAGTTGTGTTCCATCATTGTATTGCTGAGAATAGCTAAGTCATTCACAGCTGATCATCTTACAATAATGCTTTACTTTGTACACAGTACATTCCACATTTCTATGAAAGTCTTTCCAGATTTTTCTGAGAGCATCCTGCTCATCATTTCTTTTTTTTTGTTTGTTTGATTATTTTATTTTGTTTGTTTTGTTTTGTGAGGCAATTGGAGTTAAGTGACTTGCCCAGGGGCTCACAACTATTAAGTGTCAAATGTCTGAGGTCAGATTTGAACTCAGGGTCTCCTGACTCCGGAGCTGGTGTTCTATCCACTGTGCCACCTTTGGGCATAGCTCCAAATTGCTCTACAAAATGGTTGAATCTGTTCACAACTCCAGCAACAGTGCATTGATGTTTTATTTTTCCTACATCCACTCCAACATTTGTCCTATTAGCCAATCTAATAGGTATGTGGTAGTAAATCAGAATTACTTTAATTTGCATTTATCCAATCAATAGTGAGTTAGAGTATTTTTTCATATGGCTATAGATAGCTTTGATTATTTCACCTGCAAACTGATCATATCTCTTGATAATTTATCAATTGGGTAATGGCTCTTACGTTTATAAATTTGACTTCTGTATATGTTTGAGAAATGAGGTCATTATCAGAGAGACTTGCTTCAAATTTTTTTTCCCCACAGGAATATTGCTGACTCTATTTCCCTCCATCCTATCACCCCATTTATTCTATTCTCTCTCTCCATTCACTCTGTCCCTTGTCAAAAATGTTTTGCTTCTGACTACCCCCTACCTCTCTCCCCTCCATTCTATCATCACACCCTTCTCTTATCCCATCCCCTTCCTGCTTTCTTGTAGGGTAAGACATATTTCTATACCTGAGTGTGATTGTTATTCCCTATTTAAGCCAATTTCGATGACAGTCAGGTTTGCTCACTTTGCCTCACCTTCTCCCTCTTCCTCTCCACTGTAAAAGCTTTTCCATGCCCCTTTTATGTGAGATAATTTACCACCTCTCCCTTTTTCTTTCTCCTAGTACATTCCACTCTCTCACTCCCTAATTTCATTTTTTAGATATCATACATTCATATTTAACTCACATCTGTGCCCTCCGTCTATATATACTTCTTAAAACTACTCTAATAGTGAGAAAGGTCTTATGAGTTACAAATAGCATCTTCCCATGTAGAAATGTAAACAGTTTAACCTTATTAAGTGCCTTATGATTTCCCTTTCCTGTTTACCTTTTTATTCTTTTGAGTCTTGTATTTGAAAGTTAAATTTTCTATTCAGCTCTGGCCTTTCCATCAAGAATGCTTGAAAGTGCTCTATCTCATTGAATATCCATCCCCCCCCCCCAAAGGATTGTACTCAGATTTGCTGGAACTGGACTGGAATCCACTGTTACCCAGGTGTGACATCCCTTTCCTGCTGACCTTCCCAGTTACCTTGGTCTGGAAATTTGTTTCACTCTATCTTTGTGTAAGTTCTGCTTCTCTAGAATTTGTTTAGAGTCATTTTTAAAGGTATTTGTTGGATTTAGAGGGAGAGCTCAGGTGAGACCCTGCCTTTACTCTGCCATCTTGGCTCTACCTTCAGCAATATTGTTTTAGGAACAACTTTGAATGACTAAGTCATTTTGACTACTATAAATACCCAAATTAACTACAAAAGACATGTGAAGGAAAGTACTACTAACTTCCAGAGAAAGAACCAATAAATAGAAGTATATATAGAATGATTTTACATCTATATGTATATATGTATACATATGTATGTATTCACACACATATTTGTTTCAGATGATATGCCTCTCTAAGGTGGGAGGAAAGAAAAAAAGGAAAAAAAATGAAATTTTCATGATAACTCCATCATATATTTGAAAGGAATTCTAAGTTATACGTGATAAGTTTGCAGTTTCATGTGCATTCATCCTTTTTTTATTCTACTATATTATGGAAATGTTTTTTTATTTCATAAATTAAAAATAAATAACATTTAAAACAAAATGTATAATTTCTTATAACATCCTTTATTGCCTTATTCTTATTTCTCACAATTAGACTTACCTCTATTGGGATAGGAAATAAGTCTTCTGTGTCCATATTCCTCTCTGCTCCCCATACCAAGCTACACCAAAAACACCATTTGCCTTTTACTAATCTTCAAACTCTTCTTGATTACTGGTGTCCTTCTCTATTACCTTCAATTATACCTTTCTATTATATCCCTAAAAACAAATAAACCACTACCACTACCACCACCACCACCACCACCACCAAATCTCTTCATATTCTCAGGGTATTGTCATATCTCTTCTCTCTTAGCCAAAATCCTAGTGAGGAAAAAAGGCTTTCTATACTCATTTTCCCTACTTCCACACCTTACACTCATTCTTCAATTCTTTATAATTTGATTTCTAACTGTCATTCAGCTAAAGTTCCACAAAGTCATAGAAGATATTTTAATTGACAAACATGATGATTTTTTTCTCAGTCCTTATCTTTAACATCTCTGTTGCATTTACACTGTTGACATCCTCTCCTGTATGCTTTCTTCTCTTTCTCTTCATGCACATGCCTCTATCCTCTCTTGAGTCTCCTCATACCTATCTGATTATTTCTTTTTAGTCTACTGTACTGCATCTTTCATATGTTCAAAGATTCTTTACTAGGTGAGTGAGCTTTTCAGTAAAAAAATTTTTATAATCATATTTTAATATAATTGATTTCCTTTTAATCCACCATGTTCTTAAGTCTAAATAATCAATAACACAGGAAGTCAACCCTATTTCTTTTTTTCTTTCATTTTATTTTGGAGATAATCTGGGTTAGGTGACTTGCCCAAGGTAACACAGCTAGTAAATTTCTGAGGTCAGATTTGAAATCAGGTCCTCCTGAGTCTAGGGCTGGTGCTTTAATCACTTCACCACCTAGCTGCTCCTCAAGTTCTATTTCTAATGTGTAATTCTCACACATAAGATTTAGCAATCAGCTCTTAGAAGCTGGTTCAAGGTAGCTCCAGAAAAGCCCTGGAGCTGTTAGTTAACATGACGTAGTTGATATATTGTGTAGTAAGACATATAGTAAGATATATTTTATATCTTTATTGTGCTGGGACATCACTTGAGAGTGAACAAGTTCTTAAAGCCAATGGGCATTTTTAAAGTGTTAAGTGCTTAAGGAACTATAGAATTTAGATATAATATAGTTTTTTTTTCTCTCAAGGAGTTCACAGTAGAATTCACAGTATAGTCAGTTATATTACATACTATTATAGTTATAATTTATATATAATATTACATTCATAGTGCATTAAGAATTGCAATATAGAGCACTACATGATGTCTACAGGTTAAGTAAGAATCAGGGAATCTTCATGAAGGAGTTACTGTTTGAATTGGTATTCAAAGAATGGGCAAGAATCCAATATGTGAAGTGAAAAAAGGGAGGACATTTAGGTATAGGGAACAGTTTGAAAACTGACATAGAGGAGTGAGAGTGCAATGAATATTTTGGAAGGTAAACAGCAAGTTCAGCTTGATTGGAATGCTGTGACTGTGGAAGGGAGTAACTAAGCATGTGCTGGTAAATGTTTAATAATCAGGTCTTCCCCCAAAATGTATGTTTGACATACTTTCAAATTTAATCTACTTTATCAACATTTTCTCCATCCATTTCTTAAGTCTAGAAATCAATGAAACAGTAAATAAAGCCCTGAGTTGTAGCATTTGCTGATTTGTAAGGTGTAAATGCTCCCATTAAAACATTAATAATTGCCGCCTGTGAGCAGATTTGAGCCAACTCCAGGAAACCAATAGGAGTAGCGCATGATAAAGTTCAAATGGGTATGTGGTATTAGGTTTTAGGGAGTTTTCTCTCCTAAATTCTTTAGGATGATTAAATGTACCAAATGAGGGGACATGAAAAATCTCAAAATTATAAATGTAGAGACTGGGCAAATGGCTGCATTGTAGACAAAAATTGGGAAGTCATCAAAAGTAGGTTTAGAGTGAAAAATAATGAGCTCACTGAGATTCCAGGTGAGGACAACTTGTTGTCAGTTGGAGATATAGATCTAGTGTTCAGAAAAGATAAAGACTAATTACTCTATGTTCCAATTTCCTTTCGTTCAAGTAGTGTTAAAACTCAGTCTCCCAAGGAATATTACAACCTAATTATTTCAGGTAAAGAACTTTCAGGTTCTTGAAGAAGAAGCATGTATATAAGGTGTTACTGTGATGAGATCTTAAAAAGAAATTGAAATATTGAAAAAATTCAAAAGCTACTTACCTTTTCACTAAATGATGTTCAAATGTTAGGGTGTTAAAGTAGTATTAGACAAACATTTAAGTTTAAAAGGCAAATTTCACTTCACCTTTAAGATTTCACAAATGGGATTTTTCTAGGGCCTTTTGCTTTTGAAATGTGAGTCTTTTAAGCTTTAAAAGTCAATTTTGATTCCACACAAATATTTGTGCCATCATCCTTCCTGAACTCCACAACCATCAAAGATGTCAGTTTTAAACCTGAAGCTTGTTTTTCCTAAGACTATGAAGTAAAGGATGAGCAGAGTTTTTAATGTCAGATTTGGAATGAAAACTTCCCTAAACTTCTGTTCCTCTTTCTTTTGTCTCCTGTTACATCTGCCCTCTCCTCATTCATTTGATTTTCTGAGTCCAAAATTATGCTTTATCTCTCTACCTCCAATTGATTCCCTTGATCATATTGATTTCTATTTCAGTTATTTTCATTACTTTTCTTTATTCTGTCCTGCCACTCCAACTCTTCCCTTTGCCCACCCACTCAAGGTTATCATATTTTCAACCCCTGCCCTCTTTACCAATACGGTAACTCCAAGGAGTTTGCCACACTACAAACTTTATATTTTAAAAAATCTTAAATTTGTGGATTATCTCCCTCAAAAAAATGACACAGAGAACTGAGTATCTCTCACATTGAATTCCAGTCATACCATTACCAAAATAACCACTTGCACTGGCCAGTCAGATTATTGGGACATTCAGGGAATTTAGTTTAAAATTTGCAAAGCTGGTTGTCTGTCTGAATTGATTGCCTAATGTGAGGCAAAATGGGCACAAATTATCCAGGGAGTTTTGGCAACAGCAGATGTAATTCTGTACCAAATCTTTACATTTTCCCAGATTTCCCTGTTATCCTGGATGTATGTACTATTCATTTCCATATATTTCAGTTTAGTTGGATTAACATTAATTAGGCTCCTACTACATACATATCTGTACATAAGATAGAGCCATAAATAGAATTACTGGGGACCATGTAAAGTTTTGGAATCAGCCATAGAGCACAAGAAAACTTCAAGAGGAATGCATGAATGAATGATTTGTTTTGAAAAGGAATCATTAAATGCCAACTATAATCCAGAAATGGTACTAGACACCAAGACTAGAAATATTAAAAGTTATAGTGTCCCTAATTTCAAGGAGCTCATATTCTCATGGGGAGAAATACCACATAAATGGCAGAAGTGAACAAGAAAGGGAGATGGTCTGGGAAGTTACAAAGATTGTAACTGAAGCCATAAGGAAGTAAATTCTTGTGTCTCTTCTAGTAGGAATGGTAGTATTGATTTGATTAACATCTAGAACATGAGGTAGAAAGATGGTGGTGGTGTGTTTCTTGTAAACAGCATATTGTTGGATTTTGCTTTCTAATGCATTCTGCTAACCAGTTTTATGTTGAATTCATGCCATTCACATTCACTTTTATGATAGTCAAGTGTTTATTTTCCTCTATTCTATTAATATATAAATGTATATAAAATGTCTCATCTTTGTGTGCCTCTTTGCCTGTTTATTTCAAGTTACTACACTTTCATTCCCCCCTACCAATTAACCTTTTCCTCACTATTTCCTCTCTAAGCTTAAGGTATGTGTTGCTTATAACTCATCCTTCCCTGAATCTACCCTCATTCCTATTCTTATATGTGTACACACACACACACACACACACACACACACACACACACACACACACACACACCACACACTCACATCTTGAATTGAATGCATTTCTATATCAAACCCTTTGTACGTTTTTTGCCGTATTTTGAACAGTTTACATGAAAGTAAATTTCAAGTGAAGCCGACTCTGCCACTCTTTCCATGTTTGTGTTCAGTTCAACTTACATAAACACACATATATACAATTCAATTAAATAAGCATTTCTTATATCTATTATGCTCCAGCTACTGGGGATGCAGATACAAGAAAATGAAATATTTCCTGTCTTTAAGAAGTTTACTTTCTGGAGAGGGGCATCATATAGAAAATTAAATGAAAATATATATGATATATCTTCTGGTTAGAGTGCACATCTAATGAAACATTTTTAAAATAACAATAGAATAAGGTTTCAGAGGTCACAATGGAAGATTCAAGTAGAGTGGGATATGATGTATAAGACCTTGATGGGAAGTAAATATTGCCATAGTGCTAGTAGAATTTAAAAAAATACAAGCGGACTCTACTGAGCATGGATGAGAGGAATAATGCAGATAATCTATGTGTGAATAATTGGGAGTTTATCATATAGGTCTTTATTTGTCTATTGTAGAGTATAGTTAGGAGCAGTACTAACTCAAGTTGATGTACAATTTTAAAGTTAATGAAGCCGTTTTTAATTTTATCACTTTGGTACAGATTTGAGTAATATTAAATTTTTCTCATTAATTCTTAAATATACTATTGTAATAGCTTTCAAAGTTGGCTTCCTTCTAGTCCTCCAATTCTATTCAGTCTGCCTCATCACTACCTGGTCAATCTTCCTAATGTACCATTATGATTATGCCATTCCTCTACAAAACCTTTAGTGAATCATCATTGCTTACTGAATAAAGCAGAAATTATTGATTCTGGCTTTCAAAACCCTCCACAACCATGCTGTAACCTACTTACTTGTCCAGAGTTATCTCACACTACTCTACATGTATTCTACATTCTGTAAGCTATACTGCAGCCAATTGAGGCTACTGTTTATTCCTCTTTTTTATCTTGCTGTCTCTCTGTGCCTTTACTTATTTTGTTCCTGATTGTAGGAATGGACTATTTTCCCTCTGCTGAAGTCCTTCCTTTTATTTACAACTCAGCTTAGATGATTTCCATGAAATCTTTCTTGATACCCAACCACTCCCCTGGGTCAGTGCCTTCTCTCCTAAAATTTTTAAAAATATTTTGCCTGTATTTCCCTTTTGCAATTATTTGACTTTCCTTTGTACCACAGTCATTTTTGTACATGTCTTCATATTCATTAGATTGTAAACTCTTTAAGGCCTGGACTTATGACATATTTATCTTTAAATCTTCAATCTTTAGCACCATGCCTTATATCTAGTAGGCAATGAAAAAATGTTTATTGAAAGAATGCATAAATGAAATTAAGTTCATTTGTAATTTCTTTTGAGAGCATAAGATAGTTTAGGACTTTAAGTGTTCCAAGTTTGCTTTAGGCTTTCTTAAGCCTAAATCTGGGTATATTGTAGTGTCCTCTTTGGCTAGTGGAATGCTCTCTCAAGCATGTGTCAGGAAGTCATGCCTTTCCCCCATCCCAATAACAATGCTTTCTGAGAGGTAGTATGACAAAAGGGCTAGTGTGGCAGGCTCAGAGTCATAAAGACTTGGGTTCAAACACAGATTCTCACACATACTGGCTGTGTGATGGAATATTTTTTAACTTCTTTGTGCCTGAAAAAACTCTCTAAGAGTATAAATTACTGAATGTGGCCAATCTGACTTGATAAAAGTAGTTACTTCATTGAGGGCTCATTGAACTAAAGAAACCACAAGTCTGAATCCTATTAACATTCCCTTGTTTTCTCACGTACTCAAATGTGACAAGGAGGCTGATGCAGTAGAAAGAACAATAGATCAGTAATCTGAAAGCTGTGGGTTCTAGTTCTAATGCTAGTCTGATCTGTTACTAACAAACTGGTTTGAGGGTTAGCCTTTTTAACTTTTTAGGGTACGGTTTCCTTATCTGTAAAATGGAAGGGGCATAGACAATGACATTCTAAAGGTCTTTTCTAAAGGATATTTCAAGGAGAATTTAGCATCTCTTTTAGTGATCAATTACCTTATTTATTTGCCTGTTAATTTTGATCAAGTGGTTAGGAAATCTGTGCTATCATTTTTGATGAAATAAATTATTTTAGTTTAAGAGGCCTATTAGTTTCCCTTTATTTCAAGTGCTTGTTTACAAATGTGGGCTCTGACACCCAGCACTTGACTGTATAGTGCTGAAAAAATGTATTCAAAAAGGTTGTTTTTGCTTCCAAATGCAAACATAGTTTGTCAAATACAAATCTCCATTTAATTTTCTGACATAATGGTTTGCCCAGACAATTTGTTTGCTTGGTTGAATATATGAAATAAAAAAAAAATTAGTCCTATACATAGTCATAAGATTTAGTGTGTTTTTAATAATACAGTTTTATTATTGATGCTACTCTACAGGCTTTTACTTTTAATTTTTTATAGTTCTTAGCATTTATTTAATAAAATTAGAAGCTGGAGGGATGATTTAGTTGCACATATAGTACTTACTTTCCAGTGTTTAAGCATTTAATTAATCAAGTTTCCAATATTTCTCCATTTGCATAGTAGAGATAAGTAAACAGAAGATTAATATGCTATTTGTGCTAATGCCTTTGTTATATTTAATGATAATCTCTAAATTTTTATTTGAAACTCTTACAGAGAATCAGTGATGTGGTAGATATTCGAACAGGAAATGCTTTGCAAATATATTAGAAGGAATGAATTAATGAATTAAGTTCATTTGAGCCTTCTTTTGAAGTCCTAAGGTGGGTTTAGGATTTTTAATACCTCCAAGTTTATCTTAGGCTTTCTGAGACAAGCATCTAAAGTTGGGGAGATGATTGTGGTGTGTGAATTATACATATTCATACACATATGTAACATATACATACATTCTCAAATTATTTCTGTAACTAATGATTTGAAATATGTGTATTATTTATGTAGTCCAGAAATAGAATGTACATCCATTATATAATCACCAGCCTACCTTTTTGAAAAAGTTCGTTATCAGAATAGTGACCCCATGTAATTTTTTTATCATACAAATTTTTTTTTTTATTGTAGAAATTCACAAATACTGTTCACCACTCTGTGGAAGGGGCAGTGATCTGTATTAGTGGAGAGATATGTGTAGTGATGAAATAATGGATTTTTATGAGGGAACAAGCCTACAAAATAACAACAAAGATAATTCATCAATGAATTAAAACCATAAATAAGCCTTAATACTTCAAATGCTTATGATTTCACAGATGTGTGCACTCTTTTCACTAGTTTAAATCTCAGTCCCTTAATTATTCACTTGATTTTGAGAGTTGCCATGGCCAACCTTTCCCATCTTGTCATAAATTATTCCTTTTCATATATCCTACCATAGAAATTAACTGCCTTTTTACTGTTCCTCATACAGAGTACTCCATCTTCTGTCTGTGCTTTTTATATTGGCTTTCCTCAATGCCAGTGTGAGGGGCAGAGTTGTTGATAGTTGGCGAGGAGAGACCCTGATTTTGGGCCTTCCAAATTCATGATAAAAGTCACAGTCTTTCACACTCTCTTCTGGTCCCTTAAGACTTTGAGGAATTCTGGAACTCTCTTTGTTAAGCTGAGTCATATGTGTTCTTTTTCTGATTTCTGTTTTGCAATCAACTTGGATACATACATTTATTTATTATTTGATATGTGTGTTCATCGTGGAATTGGCATCTAGTGGGAAAGAAGTCAGGTAATGGATAAGAGTTTCACTCTTTCCTCATTAAGGGATAGCAATCAAAAATGCAACTTGAACCTAAAAATTATTTCCCCTATATTAACAATAATTAAGGGATCAAATAGATACAGTTATAGCCTTGTACCCCCTCTCTCTGAGGAGAGCACAATGACTAGTCACTGGCCCAACCTCCTGATTCTTTTCCTAGCAGAAATCAAAGTCTTCCTTGGAAGAAGGTAAGGTTAGGAGGTTTCATAGATATCTGTTTTTGCCTCTCTTTGAGCTACATCTAAACAGAATAATGTATGCACCAATAATGTAAATGGTACAATACCTTATATTTTGCATATACTTGTGTATGTATATATTGTTCCTCCTGGCTGGATTGTAAACTCTTCAAAAATAGGGAGTATTCCACTTTTGTATCTGTGCCTTCAGTATCTAGCACAGTGCCTGGTGCAAAGCAGATCCTTAATAAAGGCATTTGATTTGGCTAGTTGTTTGATCTTGTTTGGACCAGCCAGAGTTGGTGCTCCACTGGTATAGGCTTTGAGGACCTAACCTCCAGACCATGATGAAGCATATGTTAGTAGAGGACTTAATAGGGAGCTCATGTTAATAAAGGCTTTACTTTTTAAGATATTAAGGTAATAGATCAAATTAAAGTCACCCTTATAATAAAGAGCAAGTTGAACAAAAAGCAACTGACATGAAATATATATCTAGTAATGTATGCAGCAATCAGTGACTGTTGTCCCTAGTCTGTCTGTTGAGAGGAACAAGATACATTTCCTCATCTGTCATCAGAAAAGATTACTACAATAATTTGAGCTGTTTTTCCAGTAGTGCTGATCCAGTCACAAATGTAAACATTTATGAAAATATTAGCTGGTGTTAGAGAAGTCATTTGTGGCCATTGCTCAGAGGACACTATCTGGCCCCAAAAGAGGTTCGATCCATGTCCTTAAACTGATTGACGTGGGAATGTGACCAATTGAGCTGAGTGTAATGGCCCACAGTGAAAAGAAGCAGCCTTTGCATAAAATCTATTGAGACTCCTTCTTTGGTGCCACTGACTCAATGAGCTGAACAAGTACTAATATTATAGTTGATGATGGGACATGATATTCTAAGAATTCCACTGAATCCAAAACAAAATGCTGCCTGCTAAGAGTGTTTAGTTTCAGAACATGTGATTGAGTCCCAGGTAATGCTATGTAAATATATTTTTAACATATTTCTGGACTATGCAAATAAATATTTGCATGTGGGAGTTCATGGGGGACACACAGAGGGACTGGATACATAATTTCATCAGTACCAATGGTCTCTAACAAGCTATCATGGAACTTTCCACTTAGCAAGTTATTCAGCAATATACAAGCAGAACGTGGAATGAGTGGAGAGCAAGTGTTTTGGGAAATTATCAAAAAGTAGGGCACAAAGGAGCTTCAAGATCCAGACCAGTCATAGAGGAGGAGATGCTTTTATAAGCTACCTACATAGATAAAGTGATACTTCTGTTTCAAGCAGAACAGACTGTGAAAATGGGAAGTGCAAAAAGTGTTAGACAAAGCAAATGGAAGCTGTAGCTGCCCATTAAAGAAATTTATCTAAAAGCCATGTAACATTACAGAGGAGTTACAATTCAATTCAACAACCACATAGAAAGGGGTGACTATATGTGGGGCATCATACAGTGCTGGCAATACAAGAAAAATAATACAGTATTTGTTCTTAAAGAGCTTATGCTCTAGCTGGTCTTGGTGTTAGTACATAAGGTACACAAACAAGATAGCTATAATATGAGTCAGAATAATATTAAATGGTCAGGTGAGGATGAGTAGAGTTGCCAAAGGTATCCAAAGGAGGGATAACTTGTGTTAAGGATGATCAGGAAAAGCTTCATGGACAAGATGGGTAAGAGCTAGGCTTTAAATGAAGAGAAGGTTCAGAGAATCATAGCTCTAGAGCTGGAGGGGATCTTAGAGGTTATCAAATCCAAATCTTATTTGACACTCGGTATGGTACAATGGAAAGAGTGCTAATTCTTGAGTTAGAGAACCTAATGGGATTTTAAATCTAGGCAATGATATATATATGTGTATATATATATATATATATATATATATATATATATATATATATATATATATATATATATATATATATATGTGTGTGTGTATATATGTATATATATATGTATGTATATATGTATGTATATATGTATATATAGTATGTATGTATGTATATATGTATATATACATACATATACACGTATATACATATATATATATATATATATATATATATATATATATATACATATATCTATATCTATATCACAGAGGAAAACCTGAGTTCAATGCCCATATCTAACATATACTGTCTCATGAAAGTTACTTTGTTGTTGTTGTTCTTTGTCTTCTGTTCTTGAAGAGGACCACGACATCAAGGTCATCAGCCTCACATTCTCCTTGAGTGCAGTCTGGGTCCAGCGGCCAGATATAAATCAGGACAACTAGAGATGACCCAGGATGCAGTGGGGAACCTTGGCCTTTTCAAACTAACGTCTTTAAGGGGGTCTTAGTTTGACTGTGGCAACACCCATTCACTGATTAAGGTTCAATAAGAAATGAGGCAGAGAATGGTCTCTTTACCTAGTAAAATAAATAAATGAGTAAATAATTTAAAAAAAATCAATCTGAGAGGGTAAGACCCTCAGGGTTTTTGGCCAAAACAGAAACAATTTCTATTTACATTCATTCTGAGCCAAATTAGGGATGAAACCAAGACCAAGTAGGGCTTAGCCTGGGATCTATTGTTAGCCAATCAATGAAATCCAGAGTGATTTGGGTTTAATTATTTCCCACTCTTCTATAACAATTTTGGCAGAATCTAGGCATAGACCAACATCTTTCACTGCATACCAAGATAAGGTCAAAATGGATAAATGCTTTAGACATAAAGGGTGATATCATAAATAAATTAGAGGAGTAAAAAAATATATACCCATCATATCTATGGGCAAGGGAAGAGTTTATGTCCAAACAGGAAAGTAAACCAAACAGGAAGTAAAATAGATTACTTTGATCACATAAAATTAAAAAGCTTTTGTACAACCACACAACACAAATGCAGCCAAGATTAGAAGGAAAATAGGAAACTGGGGGGGGGGGATTACAGCAAATTTCTCTTATGAAGCCCACATATCTCAAATATATGGGGAACTGGGCCAAATTTATAAAAATAAGTGTCATTAGCCAGTTAATAATTGGTCAAAGAATATAAAAAAGGAAGTTTTCAGAGGATGAAATCAAAGCTACCTATAGCCATATAAAAAAAGCTCTAATTCACTACTGATTAAAGAAATACAAATTAAAATAACTGTGAGGTATCACCTAATAACTATCATATTAGTTACCATGACAGAAAAAGAAAATGACAAATGCTGAAGAGGGCATAAAAAAAGTGGCATACTCTTGTTGGAATTGTAAACTAGCCTAACCACTCCGGATAACAATTTGGAACTATGATCAAAGAGTTCAAAAACTGTTCACACCCTTTGATGCAGCAATTTCATTGGTAGGTCTGTATCCCAACAAGATCAAAGAAAAGTGAAAAGGTCCTACTCATACAAAAAATATTTATAATAGCTCATCAGTAGTGGAAAAGAATCGGAAATTGAAAGGATGTCCACTCATTGGAGAGTGGTTGAACAATTTGTAGCATATGATTGAGAAGAGTTACATGACTGATGTAAAATGGAGTTAGTAGAACCAAGAGAACAGTGTACACAGTAACAGCAATATTGTACAATGATCAGCTGTGATGATTTAGCTATTTTCAGCAAATACAATAATCCAAGATCACTCCAAAGGATCCATGATGAAAAATGCTATCCACTTCCAGAGAGAGAGAACTGGTGAACTCTGAGTACAAATTAAAGCATACTTTAATTATTTTTAATTTTCCTTGTTTTAATTTGTTTGGTCTACATTTTCTTTTGTAATATGGCTACTATGGTAATATGTTTCACATGACTTAACATGCATAATTGATATCAAATTATTTGCCATCTTGAGGAGGGGAGAGGTTCAGAAGAGAAGGAGAGATTTGATATCAGTTTTTTTAAAAAAAATATTTGGAATATAAGGGACTTAATATGTAAAAGTAAAGAATAAGAAATAAACCTAGCTGTAGGAGGGCTATGGTTTAAGTAAGACCAGAAATAAATCTGATTCAATGATTCGGAGTCCTAGATAAACTTTTTGTAGTATCTTTACTTTGAGAAGAGTCTATTATCAAAATGTATATTGGGACTGTATCTATGAACCAAATATTTTTAAATTAATATTTCTCTTATAATCAGCTATATTTACCAGCATCTTTATTCCTTCCCTCTTCTTACCTACAGAGTCAGCACTTATAACAAAGAATAAAAAAGAAAAACAAATCAAAACTAAAAGAAGTTCAGCAAAAACAATCAAGACATCAACCAAGTCTAACCATATAGTCAGGATTCCACAAAGTACCCCCACTTCTGTCAAGAAATTAGGAGGAGGCATATTCTTAAATCTTCAGGTCTGTTTGTTAATTTTAATTATAGAGTTCCATTTTTTTGTTCTTTCCATTTACATCTTAGTATTCATCATGTGTGTTGTTTTTGGAGTTCTATTTACTTTCATCTCTAAAATTCACATTTCTCCTATGTTTATCTATATTTTTCATAATCATAATTACTTAGGAAACAGCAATATTCAATTACAGTCATGTACCACAATTTGTTAAGCCATTCTCAATTGATGTGCACCTACTTCAGTCCTAATTTCTTGCTATTACAAAATAAAATGCTGCTATAAATATTTTGATGTTTACGGGAACTTTTTATTTTCTGTCTTTGATCTCTGAGATATATTCCTAGCAGTAAGAATTGAGCCAAATGTCATGAGCATTTTAATCACTTTCTTAGCATAGTTCCAAATTATTTTCTAAAATTGGCACAAAAATTCATAATTGTGCCAGCATTGTATTAGTCTTCCTACTTTTCCTCAACACCTCTAATGTTGGCTATTCCCATTCTTTGCTATTATTGCAAGCTTTTTGAGGATTAGGTAAAATATCAGGTTTTTTTTGTTTTGTTTTGCATTTCTCTGCCATTTAGTGATTTGAAGAGACATTTTATATGGATGCTAATAGCAATTTTTCTTTTGAGAACTATTTGTTCCTATCCTTTGACCACTTATTTCTTGAGGAATGGCTTTTGGTCTTTTATATTTATGCTATTGACATACATCTTATCTACTAGACCTTTATCTAAAATAATTGATACAAAGGATTTTTTTCCTAAATTGATTGCTTTTCTTCTTATTCTAGTATTAATTTTGTTTGTGAAGAATCTTTTCAGTTTCATGTCTTAAAAATAATCTTTTTTTATCTTTTATTATCACATGCATCCCTTTTTCAGTTAAGAATTTTGCTCCTTGCCAAAGCTATTAAAGAAAAGTAACTGAACTGGCACACTTAATTTTCATATGGCATGACCTTTAATATTCATATTGTCTATCCATTAATGGACTAGATTTAAATGACCCTAGTGTTTTCTTCAAATAAAAAGATTTTCTGAGTGAAATTTGGGGGTGAAGAGCTAAGCAAGTCGTAGTAAATGTATAGCATACACACACACACACACACATATACATACACATGCACACATGTGTATATGTACACATATTCCCAATACATATCAGTGTGGTTTGATGTTTTCTATTTGATACTTTGTTTAACAAAAATTTCACCTCTGTGGAAGGAGACTGTGTTTGGATGAGGAGGTGTTAGATGTTAGTATAACAGAAGAGAAACTTGTTATTAATTTTTATTCAAAGCCCTCAGGTTCTTGGTAGATTTCTGTACCAAAGGGAGAAAACACTATTAGTAACTGCAAACATGAAAAGAAATGATTGTTTATAGCCTCTTGCCTCTCCTGGAAATTAAATAAGAAGAAAAAAATCACAGGAACTTCATGCTCTGAGATACCACTCCTTTTCCCTCAAACTTTCTAACCCAAAGTCATGGGAATTAAACTTTATAAAAAAGACAGATATTTCATCTGACAGTCCACAGAGAAAGTGTATCTATAATGTTCTCTACAGCAATGGAATATATCCTGAGGTTGTTACAGGGAAATGAGTAACACTAACCCCACCTCAGTTTCCAAATCCTCACTGACACCCTTCTCAGAAAATGGTAACATTGTCAAGCTTCTATGCAGGAAGGATGGGAACATAGGGAGCATGAAAACAGCACTGGATGGAGGCTGCAGGTGGATTTAGGGCATGTCCAAAGAGAGTGAATCAGATAATAATTCAGCTTTCACCGGAATCATTGAATCACAGAGTTCAAAGTTTAAAGAGAACTCAATCAACATCTGTTACAACCCATATACAAAAGAGAATCCATTCTATAACACATTCATGTGACCATATGACCTTTCCAACAAAAAATTCTGATGGAAGGAACTGACTACTCCCAAAATAGCATGTTCTACACTTAGTTCTAATCATTAGGTAATTTTTCCTTGCCTTGAATTTAAATCTGCTTCTTTGCAACTTCTACTCATTATGTCTAAGTCTGTCCTCTAGAGACAAATAAAACATATCTCTTTCCTCTCCCACATGACAGCCTTCTTTACTTAG
This sequence comes from Phascolarctos cinereus, assembly GCF_003287225.1. Classification (NCBI taxonomy): domain Eukaryota; kingdom Metazoa; phylum Chordata; class Mammalia; order Diprotodontia; family Phascolarctidae; genus Phascolarctos; species Phascolarctos cinereus. The sequence goes on from NW_027555958.1 coordinate 189,104,162, forward strand.
GAAGACTGCTACAATATCTATAAATTCTCTTCTGCTAGCACATCCTTGTTCTATCAAATTATCTTCAAATGGCTGTAACTTCACCATCCTGGTAGCTCTTCTGTGGATAGATGTTCCCCAGCTTAATAATGTCCTTCCCAAATTGTGGAATCTAGAAATGAACACAATATTTTAGATGTATTGTGATGACATCAGAGTGCAATGAAACTTTCTCCTCTTTATTCTTAGATCTATACCTTTCTAAGTACGGCCTTAGAATGCTTTTCCTCTCGGCTGTCATGTCACACTATTAAGTCATGTGGAAATTTCAGTCCATTAGCATCTGCAAATCTTTTAAAAGAGAAAAATATTTCTAGTCATGTAAATTCCATATTGTCATTGTGAAGTTGTCTTTTTAACCCTGCTTTAAGATTTGACATTTATACCCATCTTCATTTCTAGCAAATATTATGTATGTTAAGGGTGCTTTGAATGTTGGCTTTGCTGATTGGGGTCTTAGCTCTGCCTAACTTGTTTGTGTCATCTGCAAACTTGATAAGCCTGCCTTCTAAGCCTTTATCCAAATCATTGATAAATATGTAAATCAGCCCAATGCAAAATAAAAGGAATGGGAAGGAAATATATATATGGAGAGAGAGAGAGAGAGAGAGAGAGAGAGAGAGAGAGAGAGAGAGAGAGAGAGAGAGAGCGAGCATTGATATGTTGCCAGGCTATGAGGTAAGCATTTTTTTTCCAATATGTCATTTGATCCTCACAACAACCCTGTGAGGTAGGTGCTCTTATTATTCCCACTTTATAGGTGAGTAAACTGAGGCAAACAAGGCCTATGTGACTTGCCCAGGGTCACACAGCTAGTAAGTATCTGAGGCTAGATTTGAATTAAGATCTTCCTGACTCCAGACCCTGCACTCACTACCAGCAGCCTCTAGCACAAATCTGTTGGTTGCTTCCCTGGATATTTCCTTTCCAGCTGAATTTGGACCATTAATGACTGCCTTTTGAGATATTCACCAAATCAATTCAAAATAAATATAATTATATTGTTTCCTAGACCACATCTTTCTTTTTTCCCACAAATATAAGTGACTTTATCAAATACATTGTCAAAAAATCATGCAAAATTGGTTCTATGACATTCCTTAGATCTTCCATTTTTAATGCTGCCCAGAATGGAAATAACGTGATGGTAACGCCATTACGGTTACTTGTGATCACTGGTGTTCAGTTTTTACATATTCAACAATCATTCCTTTTATGATCCTCATTTATTTCATTGAATTTGTTGTTAAGTAATGACTATTTATCCAGGGTTGTACTTGTTTTGGAATTGTGAGTTTTTATCCTACTAACCCATCTTCAGAGTTTACCATAGTCCTAATAGAAATGGAAGAAGGGACAATAAAGGAGAAAGCTGATGAGGTGAAGCAGCACCATCGGCAGTTGCATAGCTCTAGCTGTTTTTTTTTTTTTTTATGGGGGTGGATTGTGGCTTTGCATTTTCTTTTTACTCTTCCCTGAGGTCTCTACCAACCTTTACAACAACAGCAACAACAAAATGCCAAGCAAAATATTGCTATTCTTCTCCAATTCTTTGGAAACTCTTAGAGAATGTTAGCCACATTTTATACAAACTTTATTTTACATGATTTTTTTTGTAACTAGAAAGAACCACCATCTATTCCATTAGATGCAAAATTCAATGCAATAAATTTTTGTAAAAATATAATTGGAACATAACTTTACTCTCTGTGTATGGGAGGTAGGGTCAATGTTTCATGAATTTGAAATATGAAAAAAGGAAAATACATGTAAAAGCAGTTGTTGAATATAAATAGGCACAGTATATTTTTACTCTAATTTTAGTACCTTTTTTATAAGTAAGGGGGAAACATCATGAAATTTAAGGAGAAGTGAATTTGAAGTCAGGAAATCTAGTTCCACCACCAGCTAGTTATGTGACTATAGGCAAGTAATTTCATTTTCCTGGTACCGAACTTTCTCATCTATAATACAAAATGTTTGGATTAGGTAATCCCTAAGATACCTCTCAGTTCTTGATTCTATATTCCTGTAGGTACCTTAGTAGCTTGAAAACTCTTTGATTCTATTCTATTTTGCTATATCAGAGAAAAGATGACTCCTGCTCTTCTATTTTTCTTAGTGATTTTTTTTAGACTGAGAAAACATGCTTATAAATATGGAGTAGCTTGACATACATTTAAAGCAATTATTGGATTGTATCAAACTGACCTGAAGATGGGAAGAACAAAATAGCTTCCTGGATGAAAGTTATCAGTGGGAATATTTAGCCTGGGGCCCACTTTCTGACTGAAAAGAAACCAGGATTGCTGGTTGGTTTTTGTGATATTTATGTTGACTGAGGTTTTACTAAGAAGGGCTCCTTATATTTCCCCTGCATAAAGAACAGATTGGTCCTAGAGTTAGGGGAGTTGACTAGGTAGTATTCACAGATTTAGACTATTATATCAGCTCTGGGAAAACAAGGGAAGTGTCATGACATGGCCCTCCCTCTTCCATATTACCCACTTCCAGAACAATAATTGCTGTGGTATACTTTGACCTATAATATGAACATCTGGAGTGGAGAGAAAACATACTTTTACTCTAGTAGATCGACAGCTTGCCACCCCTTCTCCCATGTTCAACCCTTGGTCACCATCTCCAGCATTGCATTACACGGGCACAACTCTACTGGAATCTGCCTTCCCTTTCTACAACTCTCTTATTCTGAAAGTAAAGAGATTTTCAGACTGTTTATCATATTGGTGGAGGCAGGGCAGGCTTGGAATTAGGGTCTCTATGGCATGGAACATCTTCTATCCAGGAATTGACATTTATAAGTTTTCTATGAGATTTGCCTCCTAAGTATTCAATTAAAATTATAAATTCCCCCTCTCATCTTGTCTATCCCTTTCCTCCTCTGCTGTGTGGAGCTTTCGGGATTTGGTTGGTGAGGACATGAATTAAAAAAATGAATGTAACTTTGGAAATGGAGTGTGAAGCTCAAGGATGGAGAAGAAGAGATGCCAAGAATGACAGTGGCAACACTGATCCTTGGTGGGTCTGGCTGCTGACTACACTTGCCTTGTTCCACCACTGAGGTTGCTAAAAGGAGAAGCAGTAGGAGGTTCCAATCAGGAACCAGGCTACTGATATGGATAGAACATCAATCCTCTTATCTTACATTTTTCACTAGATCTATTAGCATATGATAAGAACTTAATAACTTATTTTTCACATGTCCATCCAAATGACTTCTGAAGAAGAGTACACCTCAGTTGCATCTGTGTGTGGAAGACCTGCATATGGGAAGGTAAGCATTCTCCCCTAGCTTTTTGGTTTTTTTAAAACATGATACATTACTTTATACTCACACTATGTAAAATTAAAAAAAAAAACCTCAATTAAAACCCAACTAAATAAAAGCCATGATCAAGTGGAACTAAAATCCTGCCTATAGGCCTACTTTTCTATTACATTTGAGAGAATTTCAACTTAACAAACATTTATTAAGTAAAGTATGTGCAAAGTACTATTTTAGGTTCAGGAAGACATGATAATAACAAGGCAATTTATTTGTATTCAAAAATATCTACTAAGACATTATCACATATTGTCAATAATAAATAAGTAAAAGGTCTATAATTAGCAGAGATCAAGTCAAAACCCTTATATATTTTATATTTATGGTGTTGCATGACAAGAATTTATGTTTGTTAACAATGACTCTGAATCACAAACAAGAGCTGGAATAATAAACAAATATGACTCAAATTTTGCCCACTATGCTATATTTACTGATGTAGGAAAGTTGGCTTAACCCTTCTGAGAGGTTTTTTTTGTAAATAAAGATTTAAACAAAGTGAGATATTTCTCAATCCCAAGTTAAGCAGAAAGTTAAACATTCATGTTTCTAATCATTCTGTTTAAACTTCTGGGAATCAAGATGACAGAACAAGCAGAAAATTGCTATAACTGTCCTATATTCAACTCCAAACAACCACAAAATAGTTCCCCAAAACAAATCCTGGAACAGCAGAATAAGCAAAAAGATAGGGTGAAACAATCTTTTTAGCCCAAGAAACTTGGAATATTAGCAGGAAAAGTCTGTTTCATTTTGGTAAAAGAGGAGTGCAGCCCAGGACAGGAAGCATCCTTGCAAGCCAGAAGTAAGCCCTGCCTCAGCAAACCAGTGGAAGATCCTGTGCCCCAGCGCAGTGGAGCAGGCAAATGCCAAGAATAGGCCCTCACATGTGCCAGACCACCATGTGCTTCAGTGTAGCCCCAGGGAAAGGCAGAAGGAACACCCCACCAGCCTCAGCATATACCAAATACCAGCATTAAGACCGTGGCTCAGCACCAGGTAAGCTACCAGACCCATATGGCCTTCAGCAATGCCAGCCATCCCCACCCCACCCTTTCAGCATAGCACCAGACACAAGGGTCCCCTGTGGGCCTTAGGGCAACGTCAGTGCAGCACTAGGTAAATATCTACGGCCTGTAGCTACTGGCACAAGAAGCCTGAGACAGTGCTCCAGCCACCCCAGGAGCAGAGCTCAAATTTAAAAGAAAGGAAAAATACCAAAAAAGATGAGCAAAAAAACCCCCAAATGAATCTGACCATAGAAAATTATTGTGGTGACAGGGAAGACTAAGACACAACTCAGAAGAGGACAACAACATCAAAACACTCATGAGCAAAACCCCAAAGAAAAATGGGAAGTGGTCTGAAGCCCAGAAAGAACTCACACAAGAACTCCAAAAGGAGCTTAAAAATCATGTAAAAGAAGTAGAAGAAACATGAGAAAAGAAATGAGAGTGATGCAAGAGAATAATGAAAAAAAGAGTCAACAACTTGGAAAAAGAAAACAACTCCTTAAAAAGTACATTTTGCCAAAGAAAAAAGTAGAAAGCTAAATAAGGAAAACAACTCCTTAAAAGTTAGAATTAGGCAAGTGGAAGCTAATGACTCTATGAGACATCAAGAATTAATCAAATAAATTCAAAAAAATGAAAAAAAATAGAAGAAAATGTAAAATGCCTCATGGGAAAAACAACTGACCTGAAAAATAGATCAAGAAGAGAAAATGTCAGAATCATTGGACTACCTGAAAGCTATAATCAAAAGGAGGACCTGGAAAGCATCTTTCAAAGGATTATCGAGGAAAACTATCCTGATGTTCTGGAATCAGAGGGCAAACTACTCATTGAAAGAGTCCACTGACTACCTCAGGCAAGAAATCCCCAAATCAAAACTCCAAGGAACATACAGCCAAATTTCAGAACAATCAAGTCAAGGAAAAACACTGCAAGTGGCCAGAAAGAAACAATTCAAATACTGGGGAGCCACAATCAGGATTACACAGGACTTAGCGACTGCAACCTTAAAAGATCAAGGTTCATGGAACATGATATTCTAGAAGGCAAAACAGCTAGGACTATGACCAAGATTCACCTACTTGGTGAAATTAAGCATAATACATCAAGGGGAAGGATTTCAACCTTTCATAAAGAGAAGACCAGAACTGAACAAAAAAAATCTCCAATATCAATACCAAGAGAAATATGTAAATATGTAAAAAGGGAAAGAAAACATAAGGGATTCAATAGAACTAAACTTCCCTACATGGGAAGATGAAACTTGTAATTTTTTTTTTGAAACTTGTAGTTCTGAAAAATTATACCACCAATAGTACAGCTAGAAGGAAGATACATAGAGGGTATGGGTATATTAGGGTGGATTAGGGGAAATGACATAAACATCCTGTCTCATTGAGACTTTAACTGTTCTTAGATTGAAAGTAAGCTTCTTGGATTTTGTATGAGAATTCAGCAGCTCTTGAAATTGTCCTTGCTTATATCTGGTGTTAGTGCAATGTAGTAATATATTAGAACAAAGACAAAGAATACTTTTGATTTTGCCAACTTTAGTTATACTGCCCACACCACCATACCCACTAAACAATGGTAGCCTTTTCATAGGTCCAATGCTAAAATATTTCATTTTACTAAAGGGAATGTGATTTGTAGTTCAGTTTTATGCCACAAAGCTTATAACTTAATACAAAGAGGAATTCATTTTTAAAAAGGGAATAGAATCTACCCCTCAGTTTCAGACTTTATTTTAGTCAATCCTAACAGTGTCAAATAATGGTGTACAATTTCCTTGTACAAGACAAGGTAATTCATTACCCTATTACACTGTTACAGTAAGAATATCATTTACCCTGAGCTAACTCAGTGATTCCGCTTTTATTATAAACTATCCATGATTGGCTGCAGGAAATTGGATCCCACATTAATTGATTTGAAACACGAATTTGGAAATATTAGGTACTTTATTAGATGACACTTTGGAGGAAAAAAAGAACAAAAACACTGAATCAGGTCAGGTATTTCAGGGGGAAATGTTTATTTAGAATTGTAAGCTAGATTTCTTCTTAATAAAGTAAGATATAACAAAATTGATAGCATAGTTACACAGCATAATGATTTAAAGTTTACAGAATTTGAATAGAAAGCCAAGCACATTCCTTGAGAATAGGGATTGCCTCATTCATTACACTTGTATCATTAGTTCCTAGCACAGTGTCTAGCATGTAGCAGGTACTTAATAGATGATAGTTGGATGACTGATTGATTGATTGAAATAATTGAAGTTGAAAAATTGAAATAATCTGTCAGTAGAACCTATTCCACAGTGAACTGAGAGGTTTATGAATTGGAAAGCTTTTATACTGAGAGGAAAGACAGTCACTGGCACCTGCAAAGTAGTTAACCATACTCCTAGCTCAGCATTTGGAGGTTCTGAAACAAAGTGTGGGAGAGAAGCATTATTAGGCTGCCTACCAAACTGAAGGTCTACAGAGTTGTTGTGCTGACTTCATTGTTGTATACCTGAGAAACCTTCCAGACAGTCTACCAGCACCATGCCAGAAAATTCAACTGCTTCCATTTGAATTGTCTCAGGAATATTTTGAAGTTTACTTGGCAAGATAAGGTACTGGATGCTGAGGTCCTCTCTCAAGATGAACTGCCAAGCATTCAAACTCTACTGCAGAAAGTACAACTACAATGGGATGGCCATATATTCTGAATGCCAAATATACATTTACCTAAAAGTGTACTTTATGGAGAGCTAGCACAGGGAAAGGGCTCACATGGAGGTCAGAAGAAGCAATAAAAGGACACTTTCAAGGTCTCTCTGAAGAACTTCAGTATCAATTGTGAGACATGGTAGACATTGGCACAGGACTGTTCAGCATGACGTGGCCACATCAAAGAAGACTTTTTGCTTTATGAGCAAATGAGAATCACAGTAGCTCCAAAGAAACAGGAGATTTTCAAATTTAGAGACATCTCCACTCCAAATGTTCATATGGACTATTTGTGCCCAAGCTGTGGTAGAGCCTTCGGAGTTCCAATTGGTCTGATCAGCCACGGTTGAACACAGTCTGCCTTGACCCCAACATTGTGAGGTGATTTTAATCCTCTTTAAGCATGAATGATGAACAACAACTCCTTAATAACATCAACCATGATTCTAACTTTTCAAAAACTCCCACATCATTATTCTTTATATATCATAGGTACTTGCTGATAAACATTTGCTGATAATGGGTGCTTAAGCTCACCACTTACTACATCTGCATTTATTGAAGTTTCTTCCTTTCATCAAAGTTTGATCCATGTGACATCTCCATGAAGTCTTTCCTAACTCCTCCACTACCTACCTACCTAAAAGCAATGTCTCCTTCACATTTTTCATGATATTTTATATGGGCTTTCCTTTATCCTTTGTTCATTCTAGTATCATTATTATTTGTGTAGCAGAGATTGAATGAAATCATATATTGAACATTGAAAATATATAGAGATGAGCCTTGGGAAGAGGAGCAGGTACGAATCTGGGTTGAGCTCTAATGGTTAATTCTGGGTATGTGTGCTGACTGCTGAAGTAGTTTGGGCAATATTTTGTTTCTCTTAATGTCAGTAGAGAATGGGAGTTGCATCAAAAAGGGCAGTTCACTGATTCAGGAAGAGTGGCCCATTCAGTAGACCTTAAAAGGAGTGACTCTACTCCTCTGGTATTCTCTTTCCCTGTCTGCCAAGCATGTGGGGATTCTTCATAAGTTCTTTCTTGGTTTTTCATTTCTCTCTGATTCTTTCCCTCATCCCCACCAGTAGCTATAAAGTTGTTCTGATTTATTTCCTTGGATTTCCCATTGGCACTGCAGGAAGAAATTGAATTTGGGAATTGAAGGAAGTGAATTCATTCCATCACCTCCATCCCACCCCAGCAAAAAAAAAAAAATGAAATTTCAGAAGGAAAATATGTCTCCATCCCTGACTTTGATGGGATGTGGTGACTTTGTACCATTAAAGTCATCATACATTATTGGCTAGTCTCTGAGGACAAGGCCATGACCTGTAATGCAGCCTTGTCAGTTCAGGTACTGGCTTTGAAACTGCTATACTCTGCTGTATATCCATCATATAAATTCAATTTAATGAGTTTTTTACTTGAGTAAAGGCTTTAAAATAGATATTCTAAGTTTTGTGTGTAAATGTGGAAAGGATTACTTGGATTTTGGATATCTGTTTAGAAAGATGAATACAACAAAACTGAGACAATAGAGGTGTGCCTCTATGTGTGTGTGTGTGTGTGTGTGTGTGTGTGTGTGAGAGAGAGAGAGAGAGAGAGAGAGAGAGAGAGAGAGAGAGAGAGAGAGAAAGAGAGAGAGAGAGAGAGGGAGGGAGAGGTGGGACAGGGGATAGTTTCCAATGCCCTTGGTGCTCTGAGAAATGTTTTGTAAAGTGCCATCTCAGCCTCCCTTTTTCTAGTATCAGATATTATCATTCCTTCTGTTTTATTTTTTACTTTCCTTGCTTGAAGACCCACCTATCTTTAGAGGATGGCTCACCAACTAATTTTAAGTAGTAGGAATATTGCTGAAAGTACATGATTTGACGTGATCCTGTTTTAATTTTAGCACCATGTAATGAACCATGGGATCAAAAACAGAGTTGGAAAGATCTTCAAGGACATCTAGTATGACCTCTTAATGTTATGGATGAGGAAAGTAAGGTCTATAGAGGTTAAATGGATTGTCCAAAATCACAAAGGTAATAAATGTCAGAATTTGAACCCAATTTCTATGAATCCAAACCCACTGTTCTGTATAATAGTGTTTGAACACTTCTCTCTTAGGTCAAATTGGTGTTAGAGATTATTGATATATGAGTGTGCCAAAGAATCAGAAATTTCCCCTCCCAAAGGGAAATGGACAGCAGTTTGTTTTACTTCATGCTAAAAGCTGATGACTCAGAATGGCACATCTGAATATTGACTTTATACCTAGTAAAATATCATGAGGGCAATAAAAAGAATCAGAGAAGTAAATACATGAAGGCTGGTAGTTGAGAATCATCTGAAGAAAGATATTGGCCAACACTTCTTTATTAAATGGTGTTTGAGAGAAAAATATATCATTCAGAAGGTCTTTAGAATAAAGGCTTTTACATCCTCACACTCAAAAAGTTTTCTTTGTCTTCTTTTTACTTTCTCAAGTGTTTATGGCTCACCTAGCTTGGTGAACTTTCTTCCTTAGGAAACTTCACTAAGGCACTCAAAGTAATACAACTTTTACCTCTCAATGATAAAGGTGTGAGGAAGGAAACAGAGAAAATTCAAACAGGAGAGATATTGAGTACCTTTCTAGCAAGATCTGTGGAAAATAAGAAACCTCATTTGTTTTAGACAATAATATATGGAACAAAACTCCAGTGTGAAGAAAATTTGAATATTTCCATGGAGGTCTTTGGCATGGAAAAGGGTGTCTTATGTTTGGAAATCCATCAATTTATTCTATTTACCTCTTAAGGCAATGTTTTCTATCATTTACATGCCAGAAGACTTTTGGTACATTCAACAAAACTCCTAAAAGAGTAGCTCATTCTCAAAGCAGGTAGAAGTGAAGGACAGGGAGAGTGGAGGCAAGAAGCTCAACATATCAATGGTTATCCATAGGGATATAGAATGAGAGGGCTGGAATTTCTTCAGTCATGTCTGAGTCTTTGTGACCCCATTTGGGGTTTTCTTGGCAAAAATCCTGGAGTGGCTTGCAATTTCCCCCTCCATCTCATTTTACAGATGAGGAACTGAGGCACACTGGGTTAAATGATTTGCCCAGGGTCACACAGCTGGTAAGTACCTGAAGCTGGATTTGAATTCAGGTCTAGCACTCTATCCACTGTGCCACCTAGCTACTCGAGCACTGGAATAGTCCTTAGAAAATATCTTGTTCAATCTTCTCATTTTCCAGATAAGAAAACAAAGGCCAAATGAGGGTAAATTATTTGCCAAAGGTCAAACAGATAATAAGCACAGGCTGGATTTGAATCCAATCCTCTATGCCAAATCCAGTTATCTTTCCACCATGCCACATTACTTCCAATTTACTGTGTGATCATCCCTTAATTGCTCAGTCTGTTTCCTCATCTGTAAAATAAGATTAATAATGCATGCCATATACATAATTAATAATATATACATTAATAATACATTGTATACAGTAACAGAATATTATTTTAAGCATGACTTTGAGTGACTAAGTCATTTTGACTATTATAAATACCGTATTAACTACAGAAGACATATGAGAGAAGACACTGTCTGCATCCAGAGAAAGAATAGATAAAGAGATGTATAGAATGATTATATATATATATATATATATATATGTATATATATATATTATATATATATATATATATATACATATACATTCATACATACACATAATTGTGTCAAATGGTAGCCATCTCTAGCATGGGGGTAGGAAAGAAAAAAAGGAAAAAAAAGAAATTTGCACAATAACATATTTAAAAGCAATTTGTACATAATAGATTTGCAGTTTCATGGCAATCATCCTTTATATTTATTGAAATGCTTGTTTCATTTCATAAATTAAAAATAAAATAGATTAAAGTTTAAAATAATTGGAATCATTCTGGGAGAAGTCAAGAAACTCATGCATGTTCAGCTTTCTTCTAATGAGAGTAGTCAGTTTTGTTGAATTTTGCAAGTTCATTTGTAAGTATTTGTAACGTTCTTATCATACTGCCTAGTATACAGTAGGTGCTTAATAAGTGCTTGCATCCTTCCTTTCAAAAAATAATTCTTTCCCTACTTCATGGAGTTTGGGGGGAAATCAAATACCTACCTACATACATACATACATGCATGTACACACATATTTGAAAGTGCTTTGAAAACCATAAAGTTCTTCACAAATTAAAAATATCACTATTATTATTATTTTTCTAGGAATGAAATAATGAAGGGCTTGATGAAAGAGTATAGGGGAAATTCAGGGAATGATTTAATGGAAGAATTTGGAGGACTGTAATTGATTGTACATGGGGAAAAGATAAAAGCGATGACAAAGATAATTTTCAAGTTTCTAGCCTGATGTTGGGATGATAATGATATTAATAAAGCATATTTATACAATATTTTAAGATATACAAGGAACTTCCATCAATATTATTTGATGAGATGGTTATTACGAGTATTACTGTCATTTTAAATATGAAGAAACTGAGGCTCAAACCCGTTAGTGTTTTGCCTATTGTGTAAATCATATAGACACTACCAGAAATAAAATAACTGAGAAAGATAGATAGTTGATAGCTTTTTTCCCCTTTTTTTGTGTGAGGGGTGGTGGGGAGATAATGATTTCATTCTCTTTATGCTGAGATAGATATAATGATAGGTTGTCTAAGTGAAGACCTGTAATAATCTGAAAATATGTGATTAGAACACTGATAAAGGATAAAGATTGCTGAATCAAAAATTTAATTCACTTCAACCAACATTTATCTGATACCTAATATATGCAAGGAATTGTTTAGATATTTAAGATATAAAGACAAAAAGAAGAGTCCCTGCACTCAAGAAGCTTACATTATATCATTATATCAGAGGAATATACATTATAAACAGAGAAGGGTATACAATGAGAAAGAGAGAGAGAGAGAGAGGAGAGAGAGAGAGAGAGAGAGAGAGAGAGAGAGAGAGAGAGAGAGAGAGAAGCTTTCACATCAGATGACCATAATGCTTTATTACAATAAGAGGCAGCAGTGTCATAAGTTAGGGGTAGGGGGCTTTGCTACATGTTGCTCAATGTAGAGGGGAATGATAGTCCTTGCATTCCTTCAGCAGTATAGCAAAAAGAAAAAAAAAGTTTAAGGCAAAGCTAATAAAAATAATTAGTAAAAATAGGAAATTATTAGGTTTCATTTTCTCCTTGATGCTTACCCAACCTAATGCAGGACCATTCTGGTCCCTATTCTGAAACTGAGTTTTTCTTCAAAAGTTGATTTGGAGGGCAGTGAAGTGGTGCAGTGAATAGAGCTCTGGCCTTGGAGTCAGGAGGACCTGAGTTTAAATCCAGCCTCACACACTTAACACTTACTAGCTGTGTGATTATATCGCCTCACCAAAAAAAGCAAAAGAAAAGAAAGTTGATTTGAGGGCATATTTCATATTGCTTTTTATGAGTGCAAAAAGTTACTTACATTTCTGGAAGGAATTTTATTTGAAGCAGTAGGAAAGGTGAATGAAAAGCTTGAGAGATAAAGAACAAAGACCGCCTTCCTCATAAGGTGCTGTTATCTTTGTTTTTCTTACTGAAGGGTCATCTTCTCCTATACTTCTCCCACAGTAACAAACACATTATTGTGTATATCTATATCTATAGACATATATGTTTATATTTACACACATGTGTGTATATGTGTATATATGTATGCATATGTGTTATATGTATATGTTATATATGTATGTATATATTATATATATGAAGATATTCCATTGCCTCTTTAAACTCAATATGCCCAATGCTGAGCTTATTATCTTTCTACTTAACATCATCCTTTTAACTTCACTATTTCTGTGGGTACCAGCACCTTTTGCCCAATCTCCCAAGTTTGAAACCATGGATTTATATATTATTTTTCCTTCTCCTTTATGTCCAAGCAGTCACTAACTCTATTGACTCTATTCTTTAATATCTTTCACAATTCTCCTCTCCTTTCTATTATTACTTCAGTTTCATCACCCACTTATAGGTCCTTATTATCCACCAAGGTAACTGTAGTATCTTCTTAAGAGTTCTTCCTTAGGGGCAGGTAGGTGGCTCAGTAGATAGAGCTCTGGCCTTGGAGTCAGGAGGACCTGACATGACACTTACTAGCTGTGTGACCCTGGGCAAGTCACTTAACCTCGATTGCCTCACCAAAAAGAAAAAAAAAGAGTTCTTCCTGACTCCATTCCTTTCTTCCTCTAAGCTCCTGACAAAAAGATTTTAGTCATAGATCTTGTCAGATCATCCTATTCTTATTCTACAGTGGCTCCCTAATGCCTACTGAGTAAAGTTCCAAACCCTTTGTCTGACAATCAAAGCTCATCCATAATCTGCTGCCAACCTACTTTTCCAGCTTATGCCTTGTTGCCCCCTTCCATATACCACATGCTCCAGCTAAACTGGATTTCTCTCTTCTCCCCAAACAGACGTTGAAATTTTACTGTTTCTTCTTTATTCTCATTTTAAAAAGACATTTCTGGATGTTCTCCTTTATCTTTGTATCTACTGAATTCTTTCACATCCTTTAAAGCCCAACATTCTTTCATGTAACAGCATTCCATCTTGGCCCTAACATAACACTGTTGTACTCTCTGACCAAGTTCCCCTTCTATTGATTCCTCCCACAAATAACTTTGGGTTCACCCAAATGAAGTTTGATCTTGGGAACTTGACCCCCAGGGGTCAGTTTCTTATTTTTTGCATCACTTTTCCATCTGGACTTCCCTAGGAAAATTCTCTAAAATGCAGCACAAATATGGTTCATATGAAGATTTTGTTAGTTGTAAGTAAAAGGTTCCCTGACTTGCATAAACACTCAGTGCATGATGGGGAGGAGGGGAAGGAGAACATAGCTGGTGCAGTATTATACTTGGAAATCAGGAATATCTGGACTCAAATGGCTTTTTCTCAAACTCCATTTTCCTTGACCTCTCTGCAGCATTTGATACTTTGGTATCTACTCTGATATTCTTTTCTTTTTAGGTTTTCCAGACACCACTCTCTCCTGGTTCTTTTTTTTACGTATCTGACTATTTCTTCTCAGTCTCCTTTGCTAGATCTCCATCCAGACATACCCTTAATCCATAGGTATCTCTGGGCCCTCTTCTCTTCTCCCTCTTCATTACTTCACTTGATGATCTCAACTCCCATGGATTTAACTAGCATCTCTGTGTGGATGATTGTCAAATATACTATCCTGTCCCAACCATCCTGCTAATATCCCAGATCACACCTCTAGCTACCTGTCATTCGTCTCAAACATTTCAAACTTGACGTCCAGTGGACATCTTAAAGTCAACATGCACAAAACAGAACTCACTATTCCTTCCCTCTTTCTGTCAAGGGCAGCACCATCTTTCCAGTTCTTCAGATTCACAACATGGGAGCTATCCTCGACTCCTGACAATCTCTGACACCCCCATCCTGCCTTATCCAAGTTGTTGCCAAAGTCTGTGAATTTCACTTATACAGCATTTCTCACATACACCCTTTTCTCTCCTCTGACATTACTACCACTCTAGTGTAGGCCTTCATCACCTCATTTCTGGATTATTGCATCAGCCTGGTGATGCATCTGCCTTCCTGCCTCAAATCTCTCCTCATTCAAATCCATCCTCCCTTCAGCCACCAAAGTGATTTTCCTAAATCGCAACTCCCTATGTAATAAACTAAAATGTCTCCATAAACTTTCAGGATCAAAATGTTCCATTTGGATTTCAAAGCTCTTCATAATCTTGCCTTCTCCTACCTTTCTAGTCTTCTTACACATTACCCCCACCACATACTCTTTGATCCAAAGACATGGGCTTCATGTCACTTTGATCCAGTGACATGAACAAAACACTCCACATCTCTCTCTCTCTGCTCTGGGAATTTTTCTTTCTGGCTGTCTCCTATGCTGGGAATTTCTCCCCTCAACTCTGCCTACTTACTTCCTTGGCTTACTTTAAGTCCCAATTCATCCTATTTTTTTTTAGGAAGTCTTTCCCAACCCCTCTTTCTGGATGCATGCTATATTTTCTCTTTGACCTGGGAGCTCTAGAATTTGGCTATAATATTTCTGGAAGTTTTCATTTTGGGATCTCTTTCAGGAGGTGATCAGTGGATTCTTTCAATTTATATTTTATCCTCTGGTTATAGAATATCAGGGCAGTTTTCCTTGATAATTTCTTAAAATATGATGTCTAGGTTCTCTTTTTGATTGTGGCTTTCAGATAGTCCAATAATTTTTAAATTATCTCTCCTGGATCTATTTTCCAGGTCAGTTGTTTTTCCAATGAGATATTTCATATCATCTTTTATTTTTTCATTCTTTTAAATGCTCCACTTTCACCCGAGTGGGACAGACATTTCCTGCTGACCTTCTAAGTTGTCTTCAGCATCTGTGGGATGAAAGGTCTGGAAACCACCACTCTGCCACTGATTCAGTCACCTCAAGGCCTGCTTCTGGTTTGCTGGGGCCTGGACAGTGCTGGGCTGGACTGGGCTCCTCTCTCACCCTGGTGGAATAGATCTTTCTTGCCGAATTTCTAAATTGTCCTGGGATGGAAAATTGTTTCCTCTATCTTTTTGTGGGTTCTGCCACTCTAGAATTTGTTTAGAGTCATTATTTAAAGTTATTTGGGAGAGTTTGTGGGAGAGCTCAGGTGAGTCCCTGCCCTGCCATCTTGGCTCTGCCTCCCCAACCCCTCTTAATTCTAGTGCTCTAACTATGTTATTTCCTATTTCTACTGTGTATAGCCTGCTTTACATACATTTGTTCTCATGTTTTCTCTCCCATTGGATTTTAATTTCCTTTAGTGTAGGGACTATTTTTTGCCTCTTTTTGTATTCCTAGATCCTAGCACAGTGCCTGAGACACAGTAGGTGCTTAATAAATATTCAGTGATTGATTGGCTGGTCAATACTACTGGCATTTAACTAGAAAGTTATTTTATTTTTTGAAACTCACTTTCCTCAGCTGTAAAAAGAGAATGATAATGCCTCAACTGCCTATTTAACAGAGTTGTAGTGGGGCTCAAATTAGAAAAGGGGAAAGGACAGGTTATAGAACTGTAATCTTAATGGCAGAGGGAAATCCTGGAAGACGAAACCCCTACTACTGACAGAGGTCAACACCTTTTCTGCAACTTAAAATCTTAGAGACTTAACTAAGGTACTGAGTATGGTAATGACTTGCCCAGGGTCACACACCCAGTATGTATCAGAGGTGGGACTTTTACCTATGTCCTCCTCTATTTGAGGCAAACTTTCTATGTTATTTAGTTTCCCTTACCAAAGGAAACAACACATGCAAAGTCCTTAAAGCACTATTCAAATGGCAGTTTTTACTATGTGGAAAGACATCCTATACCTGGGGGGAGTTGATACAAAACTCATCTTTTAAAATAATAGCTAAAAGTGAACATTTTTATATAGTGCTTTAAAGTTTTCAAAATGACTTAACAATTATCTCTTTATCTCACAACAATGCCAGGAGCTATTATTATTTTCATTTTTTAGGTGAAAATGACATAGAGCTAAAAATCACAATCTAGTAATTGTTTGAGGCAACATTTGAACTTAGGTCTTTCTTCCTGACTCCATGTCCAGAGACACTTAGCATACATCTTTTACTGATATGCACACGTAGCCTCATCTCCCTCAGACGCTAATTACTTATTTCTTCTACCTGAGGATAAATGTCTAACAAAAACATTAATTTATTTTACATTACTCTTGTTGAAACATTTGTCACTTTCCCTCTTTCTGGTGAAGATGATCACCAATTTTAACACATAAACCTTTGCTGCAGTTAGTACCTCAGAATGACCATACTTTGGTACCCAAAATGCCCACAGCTTTCCCGTGACACATATTTCAATTTGGAAGGCAAAAAGTAAGGGAGGATGTCTTAGAACACTTTTATTCATGAACAGAGCAACAGAATAAAAGTGAATAGAAAACTCAAGGTGAGTTTCACCTGACGCTAGCTATAAGCAATAGAGGTTCTCTACTCATTGGTTATTAAATTGGCATCAATTTCAAGAGGTGCTCAATTTTCAGGTTCAGATCTCCCTAGCTTAGAGCATTGGGTTTGACTTGGCTGTTCCACATTATCAGCTAAACATTTTCCAATAGAGATACATTTTTTTTAAATCAAGATTCAGTCACCATCCTTCTTGTTCTGTGAGCTTCTGACATGTTTTGCCTAGAAGCACTGGGGATGGTGGCTTGCGTACATCCTCAATTCAGCATTTTTGATTAATTCTAGAGGCGATGACACTAAACAAATTATACCTGCTGGCAGAACTGGCTACATAGTTTTATACTAATGACATTGAAGAATTTTCAATCACCTCTTCTTCATCTTTTGCAGTTGAGTTCACTCACTTTGCCTGGGCCTGAATGAGTATAGGCATGGGGATAGAACTTTGGTGATTCACAGAAGCACAGAATCTTAGAGTTGGAAGGGACCTCTCTGCTACTGTTTGACTAGAATAGATATCTAGTCCTATCCATACTTGAGAAGAACCCCCTCTGCAAAATCATGGACCATAAAGCCTTTGTTTGAAGACCTCCAATGAAGGGAACTCACTACATCTGGAAGTAATCAACCAATCAATTAATAAACATTTTTTTAGGCAATGGGGGTTAAGTGACTTGCCTAGGGTTGCACAGCTGGTAAGTGTCTGAGGCCGAATTTGAACTCAGGTCCTCCTGACTTCAGGGCCCGTGCTCTATCCACTGCACCACCTAGCTGCTCCTAATAAACATTTTCAAAATACTGTATTTTACTGCATAATCCTCACAGATTTTATGCCATTTTTTTTTTTGCAAAAAAGTGGAGGGGAAACCATTGTGTGAAACTTTTTTAAAAAAGAAATTGTGTCAGTATTGCTTAAAAATAATTTATTACTAAACTGTATCAATGGCAGATAAACTGTACAGTTTTGCTAGCGTGGGAAGATGTAAGTCTTACCA
Organism: Phascolarctos cinereus; assembly: GCF_003287225.1. Lineage (NCBI taxonomy): Eukaryota > Metazoa > Chordata > Mammalia > Diprotodontia > Phascolarctidae > Phascolarctos > Phascolarctos cinereus. The sequence continues at coordinate 189,122,296 of NW_027555958.1, forward strand.
TATCACATGACTTATTCATGGAAGCTTCGCCTGCCCCTCACTCCCTTTGTGCCTGTGGTTCCTCATTGGTTTGAGTGACAATACTGTTAGTATTGCAGGGCTCTGAATAAACCATGCAAGCTGGCTTTCAGAAATATACTGACAATGCATGTGTGCTGAAAATTCTAGGCTAACAGCAGTGTATGAGAGATAAATAACCATATGCCACTGGTGAATACATTACTGCTCTGTTTACGTTTTAAGCAGAATGAAGAACAGGATTATTCCGTGTGATGATTACATGATAAAAAGTTATAAGCCATTTTTTGGACTGAAAAAACAGGGTGCAACAATAGGTGGTGACTATTATGCGGTGAAATACAGTACCTAATATGTACCAAGCATTGTGTTAAGCACTGGGGATGCAAAAAGAGAGAGAGAGAGAGAGAGAGAGAGAGAGAGAGAGAGAGAGAGAGAGAGAGAGAGAGAGAGAGAGAGAGACAAAAAAATAGTCCCTGACCTCAAGGAGCTTACAATAAAATGTGGGTGGCAAATATGCAAACAAATTTATACGAAGCAATCTAATATAAAAGATAAACAGGAGATAATAGAGGGAAGGCACTGAAATTAAAGGGGGTTGAAGAAGTAACCCATTTCACTTGTGGATAGAGCTAATCGTTGGGAAAGTTTTACTTTCATTAAGCCTAATTTATTTCTTTGCAACTTTCATACATTTCTCCCCAACAGGTGCCTTCTTATCTGGTTAAAAAAAAAAAATCTCAGATGGCTCTGACAACTTCCTAGAATGAATTTGTTTTGGGGGAATCAAACAGAATGAACTCTTTGGGTTTGTTTGTTTACCTTCTCTAGGGGCAGAATAAGAATGGAGAAGAGACAGAAGGGGTCATGGTTTGAATTTTATGTCTCACTGATCCCATGGCCTGCAATTTTTTCATGTTTGTGTTCCTCCACTCTGCTCACACCTGACTTCTTTCAATCTGCCACAACTCCTTTCTTCCTGTTCTCAAGATTCCCAGAGGCTGAGTCACTTTTCCAATAATTGAGATGCATTGACTTCCTATCATCCTATACTTCAGTCTCCTTGATAACCTCCTAGGTACCAGGGACACCTGGATAGTCTGTCCCAGGTCAAATACTCAGTCATCAGAAGCCAAGGAATTTTGGGTAGTCTGTTTAACCAGCAGGCTAGTACTTTGGTCCCACAAGGCTTCTGAGGCTATGCCTCTATGGGTATGGCAAAGGGCACATTGCCTTCTTATGAAATTTCTGCTCTAACCAGAAACTCTCAGCCCAAGTCTTTCAAACTGAGGAGATATCCCATGATGTATTATAAACATTTTGAGGGCAGGGGCTGTGTGTACTTTACCTTTGCATTGCTCTCAGTTCCTAGCCCAATTAAGTTAAGGCAACAAACATTTATTAAGTGCCTACCATAACCCAGGCAATGTGCTTAGGTCTGGAATATGAAGAAAGGCAAAAACAGTCTCTGCTCTCAAGGGCTTCACAATCTAAACGAAGAGACACAACATGTAAACAACTATGTAAAAACAAGGTATATACAGGGATAAATTGGAACTAACCTCAGAGAGGAGGCAGTAGCATTAAGAAGAATCAGGAAAGGCACAAGGAGTTTCCTATCAATCAATTATTTAATAAACATTTATTAATGTTCACTGCATGCTGGGTTTACATTGGGTCATAAACACAAAGAATAAAATATTCCTTACTCTAATGAGTTTATGTTTAAATGGAAAGACCTATTATTATAAGTGTTTACTAAAGGTTAGTGAAAGATGACCCTGCTAATGACATAGCAGGGTCAAAAAACATTAATTAAACACCTACTCTGTGCCAGCCACTGTGAAGGACATAGGCAATTTATTTTCACCATATTTGTCCTCTTCCCTCATTTGTCAATAGGACTACTAATCTAGATAGCAATTAGACAATTGCAGGTTGTTCATGGGACTATCACCATTGTTGTCACCATGGGAGGAACAGTAGTGATGTGGAAGTGCTAGGTGATGCAATGGTCTCTCATGCTTACATGTCTTTGCATCATGAAAATTGGCTGAGCTAGCTTTCTGCAGGTATTTTAGCCTTATCTCTTTAATTTTCCCACCTACAGGTCAACACAGAACAACAGAGAAAGTGTCAGTGTTGGAGTTACTTTTCTTTCCTAACCTTTTGTTGTTTAGTCTGTTTGTTCCCTTCTTCCTATTGATTGAGAAAGCCCTGGGTGGTTGGGTAGGTGGAGATCCCTATTTTGCCTTACCTCCATTGGCTTAACCGCTGACTCACCCAGAATTTTACAAATAATTTCCTAAGTATCTTAGGAGAGGTCTCTCAGAACCAAAAAACAAAACAAAACAAACCCCAAAGAGGTCTTCTACCTTCCTTTTGCACTCTGTTTTAGTGCCTGGGAAGGTTATTAGAGGGGAAAAAAGGAACACTGGATTTGGAATCAGAAAACTTGGTTCTAAATGGTAGCTTTGCTTCCTGTGTGACTTTGGGCAAGTAACTTAACATCTCCAGGCTTCAATTTTCTCAGCTGTAAAATGAAGAATTTGGTAGATAATCCATACCAGCTCTACATCTATTATACAATAGTCCAACAGAATAACAAGATAGTTTGGTCAAGCTTCTCCATATTTAGATAAAAGATAGAGAATATTGAATGGATAAAGGTGTAAAAAATAAAATTATGGTTACTCTTGTCACTCTATAGTGTTAAAAATATGTCAAATTGCCCAGGCATCTATTCAGTGCCTCCAGCCATCTATCAGTCTATCAGCTAATCAATTAATGATCACTTAAGGGCCTACTATGTGGTGCCATTCACATCTTACCTTTGCGTATCTGACCTGTGAGCCTGCCCATCCTCTACCTAAGTTGATCTTCCTGTAATCCTCACCCTGCCCCCTCCTTGATGTTTCTGCAGTATTTGACCCTGCTTACCGCTTCCTTTTCTCCCTTAAGCTCTTATGACAATTCTCTTTCCTGAATTTCCTTCTGTCTACAAGTCTGTCAACTCTTTCTCAGTCTCCTTTCAGATTCATCCTCTACCTTTGCTGCTGATGATTTTGGCCTTTATCCAAGGCTGTCCTAAAATTTCTTCCCTTCTGTCTAAACTCTCTTCCATGATAATCTCATCCACTCCCATGGATTTATTTAATTAGTAAAATTTTCATTTGTTTATTTATTATCCTTAACATTTAAAAATTATTATTAATTTATTTTTAATGTTCTTTTCTTTTTAAATTTTGAGTTCTAAATCCTCTCCCTCCTTCTTAACTCCTTCCATACTCCCTGAGAAGGCAAGAGATATATCAATTATCCATGTGAAATCATGCAAAACACATTTTCATGTTAGCCATATTTTTAAAAAAAGCAAGAAAAAAGTGAGAAAATTATACTTCAATATGCACATAGATTTCACCACTACTATCTCTGGAGATGGATAGCATTTTTTTTTATCATGAGTCTTTTGGAATCATCTTGGATTATTGCATTGATTGGAGTAGCCAAGTCTTTCACAATTGATCATCATTACAGCATTTCTGTCATTGTGCACAATGATCTTTCGGCTCTGCTCACTCCACTTTGCATCAGTTCATAAAGGAGTTGCCATGTTTTTCTGAAACCACCCTCCTTGTCATTTCACACAGCTTTCCCATGTATTTCCTACATATTCTTACAATAGTACTCCATCATAATCACATGCAACAACTTGTTTGACCATTTCCCAATTGAAGCATATCCCCTTGATTTCTAATATTTTTGCTGCCACAAAAAGAGCTGCTATAATTATTTTTGTACTTATAGGTCCTTTCCCTTTTTCTTTGATCTTTTTAGGATACATTTCAAGTAGTAGTATTGCTGGGTCAAAGGACATAACACAATTTTGAAGTCCTTTGGACATAGTTCCAAATTATTCCTCAGAATGGTTGGACCAGTTCACTATTCCACCAACAGTTCATTAATGTATCTATTTTTCCCTTATCACTTCCAGCATTTGTCATTTCTAATAGTTGTGAGGTGGTACCTAGTGTTATCTTAATTTGCTTTTCTCTAATCATTAGTGGGAACATTTTTCCATGTTACTATAGATAGCTTTGATTTCTTCTTCTTAAAACTGTCTTTTTAATATCCTTTGATCATTTATCATTTGGTGAATGGCTCTTATTTATATAAATTTGACTCAGTTCTGTACTCAGTATATCTCTGAGAAATGAGATCTTTAGTGAGAAACTTGCTGTAAAACTTTCTGATATTACATCATCTATATTTTCTAGTGAAATGTAGTTTCCCTTATTATCCCATTTAATTAGGTGTATTTTTGCTTTTTCCTTGTCTGAGATCATGGTTACTGCTCTTGACTTTTGAAAAAATTTAACTGAAACATATTAGATTATGCTCAAGCCCTTTAATTTTACTCTTTGCGTGTCTTTCTGTTTCAAGTGTGTCTCTTGTAAATAACATTGTTGGATTCTGGTTTCTAATCTATTCTGCTTCTGTTTTATGGTTGAGCTTATCCTATTCACATTCAGTTATGATTAATAATTGTGGGGTTTTTTTGCTCCATCCCATTTTCTTCTGTTTCTTCTTCTCTCTCTTTTTATCTTCTCCTTTCTCAAAAGTCCATTTTACTTCTAAATCATTCCTTCCTTTTATCATCTCCACCTTTCTCTTATCCCCCTCCCCTCCTATTTCCCTATTAAGTTACATCTCTTTACACGACTGCACACACACACACACACACACACATATGTAAAATATTCATATTCTTCCCTCTTTGAAGCAATTCTGATGAATGAGGGTCAAGCATTGCTATCCCTCCCCCATTTTCCCCTCCACTGTAAAAGCTCTTTCTTTCACACTTCTATATGTGAAAAAAGTTTACCCATTCTATCTTTCCCTTCCCTCTTCTCACAGTTCACCCCTCTTTCTCACTCCTTCATTTTTTTGGAGATCATTCCAACATAATCAACTCACAGCAATGCTCTTTGTAAACTCCTTTCAACTTCTGTGAGAATGATAAAGTTCTTAGGAGTTACATTTATCATCTTCCCATATAGCAATGTAAACAGTTTAACTTTATTGAGACCCTTATGATTACTCTTTCACATTTACTTGGATTTGATGCATCTACAGATGACTGCTAAATCTAAATTTCTACTCCTAGTTTCCTGAAATTCAGTCCTGCATCTGAACCTTACTGTTTTACATCTCTACCTGGAAGTTCGCTTTGACTCCCAGTACTTCAAACTCAACATATCCAATTTGAAACTCATCTTTCCCTTCTAAGGGAAAGTCTCTCTCTCTGTCTCTCTCTGTCTCTCTCTGTCTCTCTCTGTCTCTCTGTCTCTGTCTCTCTGTCTCTCTCTCTGTCTCTGTCTCTCTGTCTCTGTCTCTCTGTCTCTCTCTCTCTCTGTCTCTCCTACCCCTCTCCCTCTCCCTCTCCAATGTCACCCTTCCTGTCGTGGTTTCACCACAGTATCATAGATTTAAAGCTGGAAGAGTTTTAGAGATCATTGATTAAAACTCTTTCATTTTACATTTGAGAAAACTTAGTTACAGAAAAGTTAAGTGAATTGCCCAGGATTACACAGCCAATAAGTATATGAGGTAGGATTTGGACACACTTCTTTTTTGACTCCAATTCCACCAGTCTGTTTCTTTCTCTCCTATCTTTCCATAAATTTGGGTCTATTAATTTTGAATTATCTCCGTCTCCCTCTTCCCCCTCTTCCTCACTCTCTCTGAAACATTTCTAAAATCAGTTCCCTCTCTACATCTGCTGCCCTCACTCTAGCTTGCGTATTTTTTTTTGAGGCAATTGAGTTAAATGACTTGCCCAGGGTCACAAAGCTACTAAGTGTCTGAGGATAAATTTTAACTCAGGCGGTGCTCTATCCGCTGCATGCCCCTTTAGTTTAGATCTTAATTACCTCTTGTCTAGATTATTGCAATAGTTTCCGAACTCTCTGTCACCTTTTTCTCTACTCTCCAACAAGTTTTTGACATAGCTGCCAAAATAATCCTCCTTCCTGGACTGAAAACCTTCAGTAACTAGCTGTTGTCTACAGTATAAGATACAAATTCCTTAGCATGACATTCAAGACCCTCCACATCTACCTTTACAGATTGATTTCACATTATTCCCCTTCATTCATTTTTACATTCCAACCAAATTGCACTTCTATTTCAACCTAGAACTTCTAATATAGGGACAAGCTCTCTGATTAGTGACTACCTCTCCCAGAACCTGATTTAAGGAAAGGCCCAGGAATTCTTCATTTCTTTCCCTTCCTTCCAGTCATCTCTGTCTGCTTCCTATTCATCAACTATCTCACCTACTCTTTACTCCTTTTCACCTCTTCCATATACAATAGGGATAGGCACTTACAAAAATCCCAGGTGTTTAGGTACGCTGATCAAGACAAATGATCCAAGATAACCCAAAGGACCCATAATAAAAATGCTATCTACCTCTAGAGAGAGAACTGATGAACTCTGAGTACAGATTACATTTTTTTCACTCTCCTTATTTTTCTTGCTTTTCTGCAAGATGGCTATAATGGAACATTTTTTTCCCAATGACTTTACATGTATATTTGATATTTTATTGACTGCCTTCTCAATGGGTGGGGGAGAGTTGGAAGAGAGGGAGAGAATTTGGAATTTTAAAAAAATGTTAAAAATAAATAAAAAATAAATGAAAAACAAACTTTCAAAAAATAGTTTCAGGCAAGGATTCTGTTATGAGATTGAGCCTAGTAATTTTGAAACCACCAAGACAGTCTCACTTTAAGAGAGGCTGTAGTTTATAGAATGTATGTAAGGAAATCATTGTTATAAGATTAAGCTTGATGGCTCTGAGGCCATCATGACAGTCTCCCCCTAAGGGAGGCTGTATGTTTATAGAACATACTCATGGAAAAATGCTGACAATGATATTTTTTGAAAATTAGTACTACTGTGTCTCCCAAATGATATTTTTCTACTGCCAGCTTGTTTTTTTTCCTCCCTGACAACAATCCTCCCCCCCTCCCCCAGTAACATTTTGCTCTGATCCCTAATATGCAATTCAGCCAGCTTCAGGGAGGCCATTTAAAATTAGAGTGTAAGAACCTCATTCTCAGAAGGACACTTTGGAGTACCCTATCCCTTTCCCTCCATCAAGAACACACTGTCCTGCTAGAGCACCCCCTTCCTGTTGAATGGACCTGTGTCTCTGTGCTTTCCAATGCACAGCTGTCCTTTCCTGAGTTATACTCTATGTTAGTGTGTATGCCTGGGTTGTAGGCTGGATCTCCTTTACCTCTCTCTCCTTCCCACCCTTCCCCATTGCTTTCAATAAAACTTTCCATTGAACTGACTCCTATTGTTTTACATGTTATTCTCAGCACTAGAAATCATTAAGAGATTGTTTTCCATCAACATCTCTCCCTGGGTCTTTCATTAGACATAAACAGTGTACCCCATCAAAGGCAACTTACTGACCATTGCACATATACTAGAGAAGTATGACACCCAGTTGTGGAAAGCAAGAGTCAATAGGGGAACTCCATGTCCTCCCAGGAAATACTCTCATGCCAGAGGGCTGTCACAGAACAGACTCACTGCCCTATAAGCTAACCAAATTGATGGGCAAATTCCTTGCATTATCTCCTCCCACATTATATTTATTAATCACTGACTGAACTCTTTACCCATACTGGTTGTTTTAAATCAGAATCACTGACACATCCTCGCAATGGGGGAAATGATTCCCAATATCATAGCTTCCTGTCAATTTGCTACAGAAGTTTGGCTAGGGAGCACATTATTACCCTTGTGATACTAGTTATAAGCTTGGGTCCAGAGCTTCTGAATTGAAACTTTAACTACCAATACGCCAATGCCAATTGATGAATTGTCTTCAGATTATTCTCATTGTGTATATAGCCAGAATCATTGGCAGGACATTAAAGAGCTAAGGACCATTATTTTACAAAGGAAAGCTGACTACTGTGAATCATCTGCCTTTTTTCCAGCTGTCATAGGAAAAGGTGCTTCAATATAACAACAGTAATGTTATCAGCTCTTCATGCTCAGTTCCAAAGGCTATTATTTTTACTGATTTTTATTTATCTTTTATTTGCGATCTATGAATTGGAATAGAAATTGCAGAACTTATAACATCATAGATTTAGAAACAGAAAGGGCCATAGAGGGAAAGAAGGGAGTAAGTAATTTTTAAATGCCTACTATGTACTAGGCACTATGCAAAGCACTTTATGGAATCTTCCCAAATTGTCAATTCTACAGATGAAGAAACTGAGGCCCAGGGAGTGAAAGTGACTTGCCCAGGGTACCACAGCTAATAAGCATCTGAATAATGATTCAACTAAGGTCTTCCAAGCCAAGCACTTTAACCACTAAACCATATTGACTCATCTGTCAAACAAAGAAGAATCTATATGGAAAAAGACTGTGATTAAAAAGCTGCCTGTACAATACCACTACTAGGTATATATCCCAAAGAGACCATAAAAAAGGGAAAAGGAACTACATGTACAAAAACAGTTATAGTGGTTCCTTTTGTGGTGGCAAAGAATTGGAAATTGAGGGAATGCCCATCAATTGGGGAATGACTGAACAATTTGTTGTATATGAATGTAATGGAATACTATTGTGCTATAAGAAATGATGAGCAGATAGATTTCAGAAAACCTGGAAAGGCTTATATGAACTAATGTTGAGTGAAGTGAGCAGAATCAGGAAAACACTGTACACAGTAACAGCAACACTGTGCGATGATCAACTCTCAACTTGGCTCTTCTCAGCAATGCAATTATCCAAGACCATTCTAAAAGGCTCTTGACTGAAAATGCTATCCACATCCAGAGAAGGAACCATGGAGTCTGAAAGCAGATTGAAACATACTATTTTCACTTTTTTTTTCTTTTGTGGTTTTTCCCTTTTCTTTTGTTTCTTCTTTCACAATGTGACTAATGTGGAAATATATTTAACATGATTGCACATGTATAACCTATATCAGATTGCTTGTTGTCTTGGGAAGGAAGGAGAAAAATTTGGAACTCAAAATCTTATTAAAATGAATGTTGAGGAGGCAGTTAGGTGGCACAGTGGGTAGAGCACTGGCCATGGAATCAGGAGGACCTGAGTTCAAATCCAACCTGAGACACATAACACTTACTAGCTATGTGACTCTGGGCAAGTCATTTAACCCCATTGCCTAGACAAAAAATAAAAAATAAATGTTGAAAATTATCTTTATGTGTAATTGGAAAAAATGAAATACTATTTCCTAAAAAAGTGTCCTTTAAAGCCACTGATTTGGGATAAATTTAACCCATTCAATTGCTCTCAGTCTTACTTTCAGAATTGTGAAGGGAGAGGAGAAGGGCTGAAAGTTTCCTGTCCAATTTCTACATTATCCAAGAGATGGCAGAGGAATGCAGTTGTCAAGCATTCACTTTTCCTGCAGGGCTCTCATCAGAAGCAGAGATTAGAGGGATTAAATTTGTTCTGTTTGATCCCAGAGGACAGAATAAAGAACAAGAGATAGAAGGCACAAAGGAAAAATGAATATCAAGAAATAGAACTTCCTAACCCTTAAAGTTCTCTAAAAGTTGAAAGGGCTGCTTTAGTAGGTGAAGACTCCCTCTCAACGTAAGTGTTCAAAGGCTGGATGACCACTTGTCTCATAAGTTCTAGGGGAACATATGTTTTATATGTGTAAGTGGTACTATAATGAATGAGGCCCTTTTCAACTCTGAAATTTTTTGCATTCAATGACTCCTAGCAGAGATCACAACATAAAGGATTTCAGAGCCATTCCTGGAGAGGCCCTCCCTTTTAACCTATGCCTCTTCCAGCTATTACCTTAATACTTTTGTTCTTGAATATGTGTGTGTCTCTGGATGATCATAAAGGAATGTCATGAGAAGAACCTCATCACTGGGGCTTATAGCATGTCCCCATGACTGGCTCTGGGTACATCCTAAGCCCCTCCTTAATGAAAAAGAAAATATGGGGAAACATCGAATTTAACAACTTCCCAGTTATGGAAGCTGTTTCCAGATAAGAAAGTGAAACCCAAGGTTTTATTCTTTTGTTCTAGGGTGTATTTCATGGGATAGAGACAGTTTCTCTCCTCAAGGAAAACTTGGGGAAATCAGGATCCAGAGAGTGAATAAACCAACCACCAGTATACAGTGAGACATTAAGAATGGGAGTTGAGAAGTATCCATTGTGAAAAAGTCTGAGTCTAAGCACTTGCCATCTCTGCACAGGAGTTACAGAGTCAGGCACTTGCTAAAGACACAGACAACACTCTGATGCCCACTCCCCAGCACAGCGTACTACCTGACCGAGAAAGAAATAGCATACATTTTGAATCACTTCATTTGTACAGTCATATTCATTGAAGTAGAGAAAAAACTTCACTCAAATGCATATTCATTCATTCATTTTTAATACATTTTCATTTATTTTGTTATATATTTTCCAATTACATTAAAAAAATTTATATTTTTTTAAATTGAGTCCCAAATTATCTACCTCTCTCCCACCTTTCTTTCACCCTTTCAGAAGGCAAGCAATATAATATCAATTATACATGTGAAGTCATGCAAAACATGTTTTCATATTAGCCACATTGCAAAAGAAAATATACATAAAACCAAGAAAAATAAAGTGAAAGAAGTATTTAAGTGCATGTTTAGAGAAAACTAGCAAGTTATTGATTTTTAAATATGTTATTTTACAGTTTTCCAGTATTAATAGTTTTTAAACCTCAGTGAACAAAGTGTTTTTTTTTAAATAAATGGAAATGACGCCAAATATTTGATTATGAAAGGATACTTTTAAAATGCCTTGAGAGTAGTCATAGAAAGAGCACAGGCTTTGGAGTCTGAAGACCTGGGCTAATTTCTTGGTTCTGCTATTTACTAGTGAAATGACTATGGGCTAACCATTCTCTGTCTCTGCCTTAGTTTTCTCAGTATTCAAATTGTAAAATGGATCTGTAATGTCATGGATATAGGTATTCCCTCCAACAATGTCAACTGCAGTTCATCCATGCTTGTCCTGATAGTTATGTGCTCCCTTAAGTTTACAAGAAAAGGTCAAAAATTAGGAAACTTCTTTCCTTTCTCTTAACATTGCAAAGACACTAATGGAGTGTGCAATATTATCAAACCATCTTCTTTTTCACTCACATATTTCTTTTTTTCTTCTTTTTCTCCCCTTTTTCATCTTCCTCCTCTCTCTTTCATGCCTCAACTGTCATTAATAAAAGAGACTTCAAATGTAATTCTCTCTGGTGTCTTTTTTTATTAATTTACTCTAAACTTAAATACTAAAACTGTAAGTTTTCTTTTGTTCTCGGTATGCAATTTTCCTTTGTTCTTTTCCCCCCTTTTTCCCCTCCAAGCAGACTACAACTGAGCCATAATAGACACACACATACACAACATACACATACAAAATATATATATACATATATAAACACATGTACAAACATACGTATATATATGCAAAAATAACTCATTTATGTAGGATATTCTTTTTGCCTTTTCCTAAATGGTTTTACTTTTCAAAAATCATATCATACTCAGTTGTACTCCAATCTTTCTTTCGAACTACCCAATTACTAATAATAATCTTAGACAATCACACAAAAGTAAATAGTCTGTCTTTACTGAGTCCCTTGTAATTGGTCTTTGATATGTACCCTATATTTCTCTTGGATCTTATATTTCAAATCTTCTATTAAGTTCAGGTTTGCCTTTTTTTTTTTAAACAAAATCCTAAAAGTCTGGCAATTCATTTAATATACATTTTTTTTTCATTCAGTATTATGCTTAACTTTGCTGGGTATGATACTTTTGGCTGGGACCCCAGTTCTTTAGCTCTTTGATATATAGTGTCCCAAGATCTTTGTTTTTTTAGTGTTATTGCTACAAGGTCTTGTGTGGTTCTAATTTTGATGCCACCATATTTAAATTGCTTTTTTCTTGCTACTTGTAATATTTTCTTTTTGATCTGAGTATTACAGAGTATTACAGAATTTGACTACTATACTAATATAGGTGTTCCTCATAGGATCTCTTTCAGATAGTAATCAGTTGATTTTTTGTATGTCTACTTTTCCCTCTTCTTCTAATGCTTCAGGACAATTTAATTATTTCTTGTATTATTGTTTCAAAAAATTATAGTTTGATTATTCATAGTCTGATTATTCTTAATCATAGTCTTCTGTTTTCTCTTCTTGGTCTGTTCTCCAGATCAGTTGTTTTTCTTATGAGATGTTTCACATTCTCTTATATTTTTTTCATTCTTTATATTTTGTTTTATTATTTCTTACTCTCTTATAACTTCACTGGCTTCCCCTTTCTCAATTCTAATTTTTTTGGGGGGGATTTTTAATGGTAATTTATATATTTGGTTCACTTTAACCCTACCCAGTTAGAAAATGATGAATTTCTGTATTTAACTAATATTTAGAAACTGTACAACATTTAATAAGGACAGAAAATAATCTCAGACGTATTCCTGAACAAGCACCACTTGCATTCCTTTTTCTTCCACCACCCTTTATTTGCACATTACCCCTTTCTTCTGCAGAGCAACTTAGAAGTCAAGCTCTATCCAATCTAATAGGAAAAGTATTGGCAAAAAAATGTTCTAGCATTCTGATTATACTCCTGTATGAGTCCTAGTTTGGGTTAAACTCAATGTAGGATGCAGTGCTTCAGGGAGAAACTTGGAGTCATTCATCAATCTTCCTGGGTGCTACTGTATCCATTATAGCTCCTGGATTGTTCTTGCCTCAGAAAGTACTTGCAGCTCCCAATCCCAGATGCAGTTCATCAATTTTTCTTCAAATTTTTATTTATTTCAGCCAGGATCACTCATCTCCTTGTTTTGTGTTGAACAATAAAATAATATAAAAATTATTACTGTTACTACTCATTCTCAAAAACTTCTTTTCCTTCATATGCAGATGTGGCCTCGGACAAACTGAGACCTGGGAAAGACCTTAACTTAAAAAAGCCAAGGTTCCCGACTGCATCCTGGGCTATCACCAGTTGTCTTGACCTTTGTCTTGCCACTGGACTTCGATGACTCTGGAGGAGAGAAAGGCTGATGATTTTGTGCAGCTCTGCCCCACTCGTATCGAATTTACCTGCAATTCAAGACATCACTCTTGTGATGTCATTGGTCTTCTTTTTTTAAATTTTTTTAAAAAATTTTTTAAATATAAATTTATTTATTTTTAGTTTTCAACATTCACTTCCATAAGTTTTTGAGTTCCAAATTTTCACCGCATCTCCCCCATCCCCCCACCCCAAGATGGCATGCATTCTGAATATCCCTTCCCCTAGTCTGTCCTCTCTTCTATCTCTCTCTCCTTCTCTTATCCCCTTCCCCTTGTATTTTCCTGTAAGGCAGGATAGACTTCTGTACCCCATTTCCTATATTTCTTATTTCCCAGTAGCATGTGAAAACATTTTTTTAAAACATATGTTTTTAAAACTTTAGGTTTCAACTTTTCTCTCTTCCACCCTCCCTACCCACTCTCATTGAAAATGCAAGCAACTCGATATAGGTTGTACATGTGCAGTTATGTAAAACACATCCATAGTAGACATGTTGTGAAAAACTAACTCTATTTCCCTTAATCCTATCCTGCCCTCCCATTTATTCTATTCTTTCTTTTGACCCTGCCTCAGAATTATTTACTTCTGATTACCCCCTTTCCCAATCTGCCCTTCTCTCTATCATCCCCCTGCTCTCTTGTCCCTTTCTCCCCCTATTTTCCTGTAGGGTAAGACAGATTTCCATACCCAATTGAATGTGTATGTTATTCCCTCCTTAAGCCAAATCCTATGAGAATAAGATTCACTCATTCCCTCTCACCTTCCCCTTTCCCCTCCACTGTAAGAGACTTTTCTTTTCTGTTTTATTTTTTGTGAGATAATTTACCCCATTCTACCTCTCCCTTTTTTCTTCTCCAAGTATAATCCTCTCTCATCCCTTAATTTTTTTTCTCCAGATATGACCCCTTAATCTTCAACTCACCCTGTGCCCTCTATCTATCTATCTACATATACATACATATAATTTTTTTCCTCCAACTACCCTGATACTGACAAAGGTCCCATGAGTTATAAATATCATCTTTCCATGCAGGAATGTAAACAGTTCAATCTCAATAAGTCTCTTATGATTTCTCTTTCCTGTTTACCTCTTCATATTCCACTTGAGTCCTGTATTTGAAAGTCAAATTTTCTATTCAGCTCTGGTTTTTTCATCAACAATGTTTAAAAGTCCTCTATTTCACTGAATGACCATTTTTTCCCCTGAAGGATTATACTCAGTTTTGCTGGATAGGTGTAATCCTATCCTTTGCCCTCCGGAATATTATATTCCATGCCCTGCGGTCCTTTAATATAGAAGCTGTTAAATCTTGTGTTATCCTGATTGTGTTTCCACAGGACTTGAACTGTTTCCTTCTGGCAGTTTGTAATATTTTCTCCTTGACCTGGGAACTCTGGAATTTGGCTATAATATTCCTAGGAGTTTTCCTTTGGGAATCTCTTTCAGGAGGAGATCTGTGGATTCTTTCAATTTCTATTTTGCCCTCTGGTTCTAATATATCAGGGCAGTTTTCCTTGATAATTTCTTGAAAGCTCAATTCTATTTTCAAGGAGTCATTTTCTTCCTTAAGATTCTGGATCTCCTTTTCTAATTTGTTGATTTTCTTTTCATAATCTTCTTGTTTTTCTTGGATTCTTCTTTTAAAAAAATTTTTTCCCCTCAATCTCTCTCATTTGATTTTTAAAGTCTTTTTTAAGTTCTTCTATAAATTCTTTTTGGGCAAGTGACCATCTGACATTACTCTTTAGGGTAGGAGAGAATTTCTTTTTTTTTCTTCAATATCTTCCTCTGAAGTTGAACCCAAATTCCTCTATTCCCATAGTAACTTCTATAGTTGGATGTTTTCTCCTTTGCCTGCTCATCTTTTTTTTTTCAGCTTATTTTTTGTAAACATCTCTAGTTCTGGGGGTTGAAAGATGGTGCCTTTGGCCTCAGATCCTCCTTCAGTTCTCCCCTCAGGCCTGGACCTGAAACCAAGAATTCTTCCCTCCTGTAAGTGACCAAAGCCAGCTGTATCCCTGACTCATTGCTTCTATACTCATCAGGTGTGTGCTGGTTTCTTCTCAGGGCCTTGTCTTGGTAGCACAGGTGGGCCTGGCATCCCTTATCAGCAGAGGTTCCTTAATATTCCCTGGCTCAGATGCCTGACTCCCCACACTGTTTGGGATGTGAAAGTTCCAGTGGCTGGGCCACGGCTACCTCCCAATTCAGCTAGACCAAGGGCTCACTGCTTACTGTTTCAGAGGAACTAACCTGGAGGTATTTGTACTTCATAGGGACCAAATTCCAATCTTCTCCCAGTTGTCCTAGAAAGACTACTGTTCTGCCCCAAATCTTGTTTTTACCACTCTATGTTCTTCCCAAGGTGCTATTTTGTCTTATTTGTGGGGGAAATTTGGAGAGCTTGGAATTTTCTAACCTACTCTGCCATCTTCCCAGAATCCTCTGCTCTCTGTTATATCCTAGTAAATCAGTAGTAAGTCCCACCTCAGTAAGGCAAAAGGAGATCCCAAGCCCCAGTGTGGTGGAGCAGGCAAGTGCCTACACCAGGACAACCCTTCCTCCCCAATGTGCCTTGGAATAGCCAAGGGGAACAGGCAGACTCCACTTCCAACAACCTCCACATGCTTCAGCATAGCTCTGAGCAAACAGGCATCCTTTAGCATGACAATAAAGTAGGCCAATCTGTAGTCTTTTTGTTATATCTGTGTCTTCCAGAACTCTTAGGTCAAGGAAAAAATACTACAAGTAGCCAGAAAGAAACAATTCAAATATGGGGGGGGCGGCACAATTAGGATTACACAGAACATAGCAACTGCAGTGTTAAAAGATCAAAGGTCATGGAACATGATATTACAGAAGGCAAATGACCTAGGATTATAAACAAGAGTCATCTACCTGGTAAAATTAAGCTTAATACATCAAGGGAAAAATTGCCGCTCAGTGAAATAGAAGGATTTCAAGTTTTCATAAGAGACCAGAACTAAACCAAAAATTTGACCAACAATATCAAGGCCCAAGAGAAGCACAAATAGGTAAAAAGGGAAAAGAAAACGTACAAGATTCAATACAGCTAAAACTATTTATATCCCTATATGGGATGATGACACTTGTAATTCTTAAAAATTGCATCACTAATTGAATGATCAAATGATATGAAGAGGCAGTTTTCAGATGAAGAAATTAAAGCTATCTATAGTCATATGAAAAAATGCTCTAAGCCACTATTGATTAGAGAAATGCAAATCAAAACAACTCTGAGGTACCACATCACAGCTATCAGATTGGCTAACATGACAGAACAGGAAAATGATAAATGTTGGAGAAGATGCAGGAAAATTGGAACACAAATGCATTGTTGGTGGAGTTGTGAACTGATGCAACCATTTTGGAGAGCAATTTGGAACTGTGCCCAAAAGGCAATAAAAATGTGCATACACTTTGACTCAGCAATAGCACTCCTAGGGCTGTATCTCAAAGAGATAAAAAGAATGGGAAAAGAACCCACATGTATAAAAATATTTATAACAGTTCTTTCTGTAGTAGCAAAGAATTGGAAATTGAAGGGATACCCATTACTTAGGGAATGGCTGAACAAGTTGTGTTATATGAATGTAATGGAATACTATTGTGCAACAAAAAAATGATGAGCAGGCAGATTTCAGAAAAACCTGAAAAGACTTGCACAACTGATGCAAAATGAAATGAGCAGAATCAGGCAAACATTGTGCACAGTATCAGCAACATTGTGTGATGATCAACCATGAATGACTCAGCTCTTCTCAGAAACACAATGATCTAAGACAAGTACAAAGGGCTCACAAAGGAAAATGCTGTCCATATCCAGATAAAGAATTGATGGGCTGTGAAAGCATATTGAAGCATATTTTTTTCACTTACTTTCTTCTTTTATACACACACACACACACACACACACACACACACCCCACACACATATTTACATTTTGGTCTATTTCTTCTTTCACAACTGTGACTAATAGGGAAATACTTTTGCATGATAACAGATGTAAAAACTATATCAAACTGCCTACCATTTTCAGAATAGGGGAGGGGTGGAAGGGAGGGAGAAAAATTTGTTAATTCAAAATATTGTAAAAGTGAATGCTAAAATATTTCTTGAAATGTAACTGGGGAAAAATAAAATACTATTAAAATAAATAAAATCTTTACCAGTTCTAACATTTTAGGAATCAATGAATCTATATTGTAGAATTGGCTTGATTATGATTGGTTTATTCATAAAAGTGTAGGGATTCACTCACCTAGGATGAGGGTATTTGTAAAAATATGTCTATGTAGTTTATTTTGTCCTGAATATAAAATAATTCAACCCTCTGCATCTTTATTCAGATATGTCTGAAGTCCTAGGTAGTTCCTGAATTAGATGTTAGACATAATGTATAAGAATCCAGGACAAGGACTAACTAGGATCTTGAAGGTTATGTACTGTTGACATTCTCTGTCTGTCTTTATCTGTATCTTCAGTCTGTCTTTCTGTTTCTGTCTCTTCTTTTCTCCCTCTGTCTCTCTTTGTCTCTACATATATATTTAATATATATTTAAATAGAGTGAATATATGTGTGTATTTGTACACACACCCACACGCATATGTATATACACATATACACACATACATACATATGTACACATACACATTGAAGTCTAAACTCCAATGACTTTGACTCTGGGCAATTCAACTCAGGTTCTCGGTGCTCTGGGAATTTCTCTAAGACTGCAAATTGCAGAGAAAGTTTTGCTTGTCTCCATTGCTAAAGGAAGTTTCCTCAACCAGAAACTCCTTACACTGATGAAATCACAAGTCCAGTTCCTATACCTATCCCCTGCCACCTCTGCTACTCACAGATACATATATTTGTATGTGTATATATCTGTATATTGTTTACTATATATCCTTGGCTATGACTTTTTCATCATGAATGTGTTTTGATAACACTACATTGACAAATTAGATGGGTATGAATATTTTCTCTCTTTCCTAAATGCTGCACTATGCTAGATCAGTAATATTTCTGGAACTTTCTCATATCAGTTATTTCCACTGTTTGAGAATATACATTCACGTGTTTTTCTTGGCACATTTAGTGCTAGCTAGCACTCTATTCTCAAGGATCCATCTGTCTTTGGCTTGTCTGCTGGCCTTATCACAGATTTTCTGTTGCTGTCTAGCTGTATTCCAAGCTATGTCAGCTCTTTTGCTGAGATTCCAAATTCCAAATAAACTCATTGTAATAATGTGGAAGCCAGAGATCTTCAGGAAGTTTGGAAAGAGCCTTTCCTTCCTCTATTTTTTTTTTCTAATCTGGAACCATGACTTCACTGGTATAGGGAACTCTCAGAAGAGGAAAATCTCTCTACCAATGAAGGCAAATACCTTCTTTTCAACTTATAGCATTGAAGAATTGCCTAGAGCCCTGAGACAATGAGTGTTTAGGGTCATATACTTAGACTTAGATCTTACTGACTGTAATAATTCTCTTTCCTTATGCCACATTGGCTCTCCATCTACTTACATTAAATTCAAATTTCTCCTTAAAAAAAATCACCATCATCTCAGTTTTGTTCATTCCATTCACAAAAGTTGAAAAAAATGAATTATTACCATTATTTCTCATCCTTCCCTCCCTTCCCCATTTACTCTTTGTTTAATGGCATGCTTCTAGCTTGGCTTACAAGCCATGGTATTTGATAATATGAAAGTAATTCTCTGGATTTATTTAAGCTATGACCTATATCACTTAAAGGTGCTCCTGAATAAATCTGCTAATCTTGTTGGTTGCAAACCTTACAAGGTTGTGACAGAGCCAGCATCAGGTTTGTTTGTGGAGGCAAAATTAATTTTTGATAAGTCTTCTGTGAAGCACCAGTAAATTGTTTTCCCTGGCTTGGCTTCTTACAAAGAACACTGTGTTCAAAGTAATGAGAACTAAGTTCAAATTGCAGGTTTGGTTATATTGGCATTGTGGCCCTGGGTAAGTCACTTAGACTCTCTTGAAGTAATTTTCTTCATCTGTATTGGGGGGGGGTGCATCACTATCACATCAGCAAGGTGGCTCCTCCTTCTTGGAGCCACCTGGACCTCAGAGCAGCTGTTGGTTCTATCTTTCTTTATCTTTCTACTGTTTTTTGAGAATTTCAGAAAATTTTAGAAAAATCCCAGGGTAATTTGTATGGCCTGGGTCAATTCCTGAGGAGGATGGAAAGTGGATGGGTGAATGGAAAGGTGGTGCAAGAGCCTTCCCAAGTCTCAAAGAGACATGGTGGAAAAAGTTGTTCCAGGGGGAGGAAACTTGTCTTGGAGCTAGGGCAAAAGGAACGTATCAAGCAAGTGGCCAACATATATTTATTAAGCACTTACTGTGTACCAAGTACATGGACCAGCAAGGTGGCAGAGTGCATAAAGCGCCAGGCCTGAAGTTAGGAAGACTCATCTTCATGAGTTAAAATCTGGCCTCAGACACTTACTAGCAGTGTGACCCTGGCCAAGTCACTTAATTCTTTTTACCTCAGTTTCCTTATCTATAAAATGATCTGGAAAGGAAATGGCAAACCACTCCACAATTTTTTGTAAAAACAAAACAAAACAAACCCCAAATGGGGTCACAGTCACAACTGAAAAACAAACAACAAACGTGCCAGGCACTGTGCTAAGTTCTGGTGCTACCAAAAAAAAAAAGGTGACAAAAATATTCCTTGACCTCTAGGAACTCACATTCTAAGGGGGTAGGCAGTGTACAAACCACTCTGTACATATATGCAAAAACTCACCTCTTTTATCTTTCACCACCATCATTGTCCATATGCAGGTACAACTCCAGTTACCCATCTCTCCCTTATTCTGCTGATGACTGGTAAAACTGGGCCCTTAAAGGGGGTAGGTAGCAATAGATTCAAGCACAGGCAGAACATAAAGTGAAGGAAAGCCATTCCTATCCTTACATTCCCCTTTGCCCAATTAAAGGAATGGATGGTGAAAGCAGCAGTCCTCTAGAGGTGTCCGTTGATTGACTGTCCTATTTCTCCTGTGTGATCTTCCTATACGTGGACTCATGCCTCCTTCCCCCAATTTGACAACCTGTCAATTTGTCTGTATCAATGGCAAAGTCCTATTTGCTCTACCTAATTTTGATGGGGTTTTGGCCCTGAAACACCCCCCTCCAACTTCCCCTGAACTCTCCCACGTGGCCTTAGCATTAACCTGAGGCTCATCTCAGTATTATCCTTTCAATTGTCCTGGCATTATGGCTTTGACCCTGCCCCAATCTCCAATTGTCTGTTACTTCTAACTCAGACCAACTGTCATTGTCTGCACCTGGCCACATCCTAGACCACCACTTCTTAATTCCATCCAGACCACTTAGACATGGTCCAGGTCCCTAGTGTTTGCTTGGGTCACTGGGTCCTTCCTGATCCTTCTCTGTTACCTTCCAGTCACCCAAGCTATAAGTAACTCCTTGATCACATCCACATCTTCCCATGGTCTCTGCATATAGGTGTCCATCTTGCCCCCATTAGAAGGCTCAGATTTCTTAAGAGTCTAGCCCAGTTGAATTCTCATTACAAAGGCTCAGATTCTTAAAGTTGGGCCAATAGCATGGATTCTTAGAATCTAATAAACCTTGTCTTTGGCTGAAAGGTTTGGGTCAAATTCATTTGAGGCAGGACCTGCATCACTTGCCCTTGAATTTTGGGGTTCCCAGAACCCCTAGATCTCAACAATTTATGGCTGTGTCTAATCTAAAGGAGTGACTGTAGTGATCAGACTTTCCAGTCAGATTTTAGGTCTTCAGGTCTCTGGGAAAACAATTTTTCATTGAATGGGGCTTTCCCTGTCAAATCACACTCTATAGGTACAGTAGCTACATACTTTATCCATAGGGCTGCCTTGAAGCATGTCTTGGAAAATAGGAATTCAAGAAAAAGCGAAAGACTTAGTTGGAACAAATCTCAAATTGACTAGTCCCTAGTCCAAATAATTCAATCAAATTTACCAATTTCTGCCCTTAGGTGCTAGCTAAATAAAATCTCTCCCTTCTTGCTGTAGACACTCTTCAAATATTTATAGCCTATTACCAAGGCCTAGTGTCTAAATTATGGCTAAGTCAAAGCCTAAGTGGTGTGCTTCCTTAATCTGTGATTATAAATCAATTCCTATTTCCCCCTAATTACTTTTTCCATTCTCATGTGAATCTCTCCAGCTTATCTGTTGTATCTTGGTGGCACCAAGGTTTCCCAAATTGAGTGCAGTCTCCTGGACTTGTGCTAAGGGTGACAATTATATTGCTGCCCTGTACTATGTTGGCTCTTCATGTTGGTCCCAAAACATCATTGGCCTTTAGGTCACTGACATAGTTCACTGCAAGCTCATTTAGTTAGCTGTTCAAGATCACCTCTAGGTTTCTTTCACATCAATGTTTTTCTGGACTCTCCTGCCTTAGCAATACTTGCTTTTCAAATTTCTTTACTCACCCCATCTCTACCTAAATAGACATTTGCCTGTCTTTTGC
This sequence comes from Phascolarctos cinereus, assembly GCF_003287225.1. Lineage (NCBI taxonomy): Eukaryota > Metazoa > Chordata > Mammalia > Diprotodontia > Phascolarctidae > Phascolarctos > Phascolarctos cinereus. Next base: position 189,144,018 of record NW_027555958.1, read on the forward strand.
CCCCAATCCCCCCAAACTTTGCTCAATTGAACTCTTCCTCAATTTCTAGTTTCTGAAGGCCCTTTGCTAAGTTTTTCCCCTTTGTAAGATTCTTTTGATTCCCTTAGTTTAGTATTATGAGATCATTGATGAAGATGTTTATAAAACTAAAGTTAATGTTTAAGACCTGCATTAATTTCATATATATGGTGCTTAACACCAACAAATTACGGTCTGTTCTAAGAAAGAGACAAATGAAATTAGGGTGTGTATGTCCATGGTTTAATTTCTCTCAAGCTGGCTTGACAGGCATTGCATGGGAGTTCAGTCCAAACCTGGGCCACCCTAAGGGGTACAGTTCAGAACTGGCTAGATTTGAGATTTGGGGGTATAGGGTTATATGTACTTTGAAAAGTAGGTATTCCCAAGAGATGCCAATCAACCCTGATTGGTCAAAACACTGGGAGGTGGTTTATATTTAAATGCGGTATTGAGTATGTGACTTAGGTTACTATCTTGGTCAATAGGCACTGTTATCACCCTCCATCCAGACAGAGGAAATACCACCTCCTGATGAGGATGGAATCTAGACCCCAAAAATGAAAAACCTTGGACTTTCCCACATGACCAAATCTCTGGCATTTGCCTGAGGCTATAATTCCATCAATTGATCTTTCTTTGTGGCTATACCCTATCTCCCAATTCTTTGTTACCCTTAACCTAGCCTAGATCTCCTTATGTCCCCTGGCCACTTCCCACCCCTAATACTACCTAGGCTCCACTCTCCCTTGGCCACCCCTGGAGCTCTATTACCTCATAGATTACTTGGCCACTCCTAGATCCCTCCTATAGTTTTTCTATACATAAGGTCCATCTCATCTCCATTAAGATGCTGGGATTCCTAAAATCAAGCTACTGCTCTGATTCTTATAATCTAGCCACTGCACAGATTTTCATAGTCTAGCCAATAGCCCACAGATGCTCAGATTCTTTAAGAGTCTAGATAATATAGCAAATCTTCAATAAACCTTGTTTTTGGCTGAAAGAAGGCTTGGGTCGAATTCTCTTGGGCAGGAACTGTATGTTATGATTTTGGGATTCCAGGATCCCTAACTTCTAGACCTCATCACTCCTAGTCTTGGGAATCTGTCTTTACCCAAACCTCAGTAGGATAAAATCAATTCAGGCCTGGGTTGGAGTTTGACTTATTATTAATTTCACTCAATTTGGCAAGAATCCAGAGCGTGTGAAAGAGAATAATATTAAATATATGTAATCTTAACAGGTACTAGCTATATGATTGTGGATAAATCATTTAACCTTTATCTGTCTCAGTTCCCTCAACTTTAAAATGGAAATAATAGTAGCATCTACCTCCCAGGATTGTGATGAGGATTAAACAAGATGTTTCTGATGTACTTATTAAAGGAAATGATAAACTATTCTAGTATCTTTTCCAGGAAAACACCAAAAGTGGTCATGAGGAGTCAGACACAAGTGGGATGACTGAACAATAACAATAAAATCATTTATGTAGACTTGCTCTATGATTTAAGGCCTATGATCTTTTTTTCCCTCCCCTTCCAAAAGATCACAGAATAACAAAAATTAAAGGGATATTAAAGATCCTCATTAGTTTCCCTGATGCAGTCTTTCTCCTCTTCAATACATATTCTGCACAGATTCTAAACTGATAGTTCTAAAATGAATACAGATCCTGCCATGAGGGTGGAACTGATAAGGATAGGATCTAGACCCCAAAAAGGAAAAACCTTGGACTTTCTCACATGGCCAAATCTCTGGCATTAGCCTGAGGCTGTAATCCCATCAACTGGCCTTTCATTGTGGCTATACCTAATCTCCCAATTCTCTGTTACCCTTAACCTAGTATTTAGACACCTCCTCCAGTCACCCCAAACTACCTAGCCACTCCTAGATCCCTTTCACAGTCTTTCTGTATATAAGGTCTATATTGTCTCCATTAAGATGCTTAGATTCTTAAAATCTAGCCACTTCTCAGATTCTTAGAATCTAGCAACTGCTCAGATTCTTAGAATCTAGCCAATAGCTTACTAATGTTCAGACTCCTTAAGAGTCTGCCCAATATGATAGATCTTCTAATAAACCTTATCTTTGGCTAAAAGAAGCCTTCGGTCAAATTCTTTCGGGCAGGACCTACATGTAGTGATTTTTGGGGTCCCAGCACCCCTAAACCCCTAAACCTCAACACATTGACTTGTTTCTTCCCTAGTTGTCCTGTGGCACTTCTTTCTCAACTCCCCAGTCTTCTAGGCAGCTAATGTATCCAATCACCCAGATGCTTGAAGAGCTCTATGGTGTTCACTACTATGAAAGGAAACCTCCTATTATGGCATACTTTTGACAGTCAAGACTAGCTACCTCATGGTGGTTTCATATGGCTCTCACCTCTTCTATTTCTGACAGTCCAACCAACTTGACACAGTGACTTACCACTATTTAGACTTGGAGGACATCCTCTCACTTCTCCATGGTTCTCTCTAGATTTCATCAGACAAGCAAAAACAGAGAAATGTGGAGAAAAGTTCTGATGAGGTTTAAGGGTTCAGGGGTGTTGGGGCCCCAAAATCACAACATGCAGGTCCTGCCCAAAAGAATTCAGCTCAAGCCTTCTTTCAGCCAAAGACAAAGTTTATTAGAACATCCGTCATATTGGGCAGACTGTTAAGGAATCTGAGCAGTGGCTAGATTGCAAGAATCTGAGCATCTTAATGGAGACAAGACAGACCTTATATACAGAAAGACTATGAGAAGGATCTAGGAGTGGCCAAGTAGTCTATGAGGTAATGGAATTTCAGGGACCTTGACCATGTGGCCAAGGGAGAATGGAACCTAGATAGGATTAAGGGTGGGAAGCAGCCTGGGGCCATAGGGAGGTAAGACAGTGGATGGCTAGGCTAGGTTAAGGGTAACAGAATTGGGAGATGAGTGTAGCCACAATGAAAGGCCAGTTGATAGGAGTATAGTCTCAGTGGAATTCCAGAGATTTGGCCATGTGGGAAAGTCCAAGGTTTTCCTTTTTGGGGGTCTAGATCCTATCCTCATTAGTTCCACCCTCATGGCAGATCTGTATTCATTTTAGAACTATCAGTTTAGAATCTGTGCAGAATATGTATTGAAGGGAGACTGCATCAGGGAAACTAATGAGAATCTTTAATGTGCATTTAATTTTTGTTAATTCTGTGGTCTTTTGGAAGGGGAGGGGAAAAAAAGATCACAGGCCTTAAATCATAGAGCAGGTCTACATATAGTTTTATTGTTATTGTTCAGTCATTCTGCTTGTGTTTGACTCTTCATGACCACTTTTGGTGTTTTCCTGGAAAAGATACTAGAATAGTTTACCATTTCTTTCTTCAGCTCATTTTACAGATAGGAAACTGAGGCAAGCAGGGTTAAATGACTTGCCCAGGATCACACTGTTAGTAAGTGTCTAAGGACAAATTTGAATTCAGGAAGATGAGTCTTCCTGACTCAAGGCCCAGCACCCTATCTGTGTCACTTAGCTGCCCTTATGTAAATATGGATTTATTATAAAGTTAATTAAAGATAAAATTTAGGGGAAAACCCATCAAACTAGAGTCCAGTCTAGCACTATACCTGTAAGTAATAAATTTTCTTTGAAAACAACATTCATAATAATATGTAGGGCTTTTCCTAATCCCATTATTAATGAATTGACATTTGAAGACCTTAAAAAATATGAAAATAGTGGCATGCATTTAATACCAAGGAATATTTTTCATTTATCCACTAGAGGGCATCCATATTATTTAAAGTTACAACACATTTAAGTGTTATAAACATCTTGCTGTCATAGAATCATACAATCTTAGAGCTGGAAGGGACCTTCAAAAAAAACCTCTTTGTTTAATTCCCTCATGCCCTATTAGTTCGAGATAAAACACCTCTTGCTAGAGCCCTGTTGGAGTAAATTAGGATTTGGTTGAGAGCAGGGAGTTTCATTTTCTAATCCTAGTTTTGTCATTGTCTTGCATTTTAACTCTAGACAAGCCAGGGTTTGTAGATGAAAAGGATCTTAGCAATGATCTAGTCTAAGTCTTTTATAGTACTAAAATAACAATTAGAGTTTATACAGCACTTTCAAGTTTACAAAGCATTTTACAAATATATTTTTTCCTCACAAAAATCCTGAGTTTTTTTAGTGCTTTTACTATACTAATTTTACAGGTGAGAAAATGAGCCCCAGAGGGATTAAGCAATCCACTTAGGGTCGAAAGGTTAAAGTATCTGAGGAAGGATTTGGACTCTGGTCTTAATGATTCTTATGTCCACTCCCTTACCTAACTGAGGACACTGAGTCTCAGACAAATTAAGTGACAGAATTGGTATTTAAACTCAGATTCTTTGACTCCAAATCTAATGGTCTTTCTATTACATTATTATTTCTTCTCTATGTCCCAGAATCTTTAGCTATAAAATGGAGACTACAATATCTGTCTTTTCCCCCTCTATCTAGTTTATTTTTGAGTTGAGGAGATATAAGTTCAAATCCTGCTTTAGACACTTATTAGCAACAGGACCCACACAAGTCGTTTAGTTTCTGTTAGCCTTAGTTTCCTAATCTGTAAAATTCGGATAATAAGAGCATCTAACTTATAGAATTGTTGCATGGGCCAAATGACAATGTGTGAAAAACCAATCAACCAATGAAACAAACAAACAAAAACTATGTAAACTCTAAAAGTACTATACAAATGTGAGCTATTATTGTATATAATTTTATAGATAAGGAAACTGAAACCTAAAGAGGTTAAGTGATGTGGCCAGGGTTACAAAATTAATATGTGATAGACCTGGGATTTGATCCTTTTAGATTTTCATCTAGGAAGCTTTCCGCTATTACCACTTAACCTTTCTACCCCAATTAGATACCATTCTCATTTCTTTCCTTTCCTTTACAGCCAAACACTTGAAAAAGTTGCCAATGCTCAATACCTCTATTTTCTTAGCAACTGTTCTCTCTGCAATTCCTTGGCAATCTACTTTCTATCCTCACTGATTCTATTCAAATCACTTTTTTAGAGGTTGTCAATAACTTTGAATTTCCAGATCCAATAACTATTTTTGTTTCTGTTTCCATTTTAGTCTTTATCTTTCTTGAGCTATAGCTTTTGATAATTTGCCACTATTGACTTCTTTGTTTTCCAAGATACCACACTTTCCTGTTTTTTTCTTCTATCTCTCTGCCCTTTCTCTTATTCCTCATCTTTTTCCTGATTCCCAAGGTTAATGTTCACCTAGGTTCTGTCCTGCTTCTTTCTTGTCACTCTCTTCACTTGCATTTGTGTTCCCCCAACTTCTAAACATGGTTTCAACTGTTATTTCTATGCAGATTCCAATCTTGACTGCTTTCTTGAATTCAAGCCTCTGTAGCTTCCTACAGAAAATCTATCTCAATCTGAATATCCCTCCTTCACCTAAAATATGGCATATGCCAAACAAATTTCCCCAGCCCTTTAATTTTATAGATGAAGAAAGTGATATAAGGAAAATAACTTCTTCTGCAGGAGGCCTTTCCTTGTTCCCCTTTCAAATTGTTGTCATCTACTCTGTATATATCTTATATGCACCTAGTTATTGCACTATTTGAATATCAAATCTTTGAAGGCAGTGATGGTTTTTTGCATTTCTTTACATCCCCAATATGGAGAACAGTGTCTGCCACCTACTAAGTACTTAATGCATCCTTGCTGATTGACTGCTTTTTTTTAAAGGTCACATACTTAATGGAAGAAAAGACTGGAACTCAGGTCTCCTAACTGTTCAGTGTGTTTTTCACTACATTATCTCTTCACTACTCTCTTTCCCATCCTCCTGTCCCCTACAGTTAGAGTTTCCACATTTTCTGAGTTAAAATCAAGACAATTCTGGTTCCATTAGGGTATATTCCAGGGAAAGCCATTTTCTAAAAGAGAAGATTAGAAGGAAAAAGTAATTGGTGGACATGGCAATCAGGGCTGCAGCAAAGAAAACAGAAGAGCAAATTGGAATAATGATAAGTGGGCTAATGATAGTAAAGATTCAGGCTAGATATGGAGTTGGAGGTAGAAAGAAGGAGTGACATATTCACATACATTGCCACAGGCCAAAGGCCTGAGGAAATAGGCCAAAGGATGCCCTGAAAATATCGTGAAATTCTTTGACAACAAATGAATATTTTTAGTAGTTACAGTTTTTCACATTCACTTTAGGGCACTACTATTCCTCAGAGGAGCTGCAGATAATCTCTCTCTGTTTGGTATGACCATCTTGAATACAGGTATGGAATAGCCTACCTTGAATTGTTCTCTACAGTTGCAGATCCTTCCTTTGAAAGATCACAGTCATTTGTTCTCAACATTTGTAGGAACTTTCTCGTCAGACTCTTGAAAAACCTTTTCTGAATGCTTCCTCTCATGGATCCAGCTATGACTCCTAATAAATTAGATACATTTTCTATCCTTTCCTCTACCCAGAGGAACCCAGTAATCTCCATGAAGAACTCTTACCCGGTTCATATCTGGACCTCTTTCTTGTAAGCTCCCAACATCCAAAACTCTAGGCTATGAGACTGACCCAATAAGTTTCAATATAGTCATATCTCTGTAACATGAAAGGGGCTTTGAGCTCTTCATCCTTATTACCTTCTATTCCCTTGTCATCCTTTCCATTCTGAAATATGCTTTACATCCATGGCACCAAGTTGTCTGTATCTCTCTAATGTTTGATGTAATAGAAAGATATTGGCTTTGAAATTAGAGAATATTAGGTCACATATCACTGTAGCCACTACCTCTGTGACACTGGGTAAGTCATTTAACCATATTGGGCTTCAATTTTCTCATGTGTACAATGAGTGGGTTAGACTAGATTTTTCTCTGTGGTCTCTTCTAGCTCTAAATCTAGAATCCTATTACTTCAGGCACTGTCCTAATTGATAATTCTGTGGTATATATCATAAATCTATGTCCACATGTGAGTTTATTGTAGGATATCTAGAATCAGAAGATGTGAGTCTGAATTTCAGTTCTGCTACCAAATACCTATATGACCTTAGAAAAGTCACTTAGCCTCCTTCCTCTTCATTTTCCTCATCTGTTCACTAATGAAGGATTGATTAGATGGCTTCTGTAATATCTTCCAGCTCTAAATCTTTGATGCCATGATGATTTGAGTTTAAGCAATGCAACATCATGAAGTCAATGCTTTGAATATGCTACTCTGTTCATCACCAAAAATGGCAGCATATTGGTACCAAGCATGCTTGCTAAACATAGCCATTTTATTCATTGTCATCCCAAAGTGAATTATCATTAAAATATGCATTTTGCTTTTGTAAACTGTCTCATTGTTTCTTTACCACGTGCCATTATCTTAGGCCAGATGGTTCTGGTTCCTTCTCATCTACAATGTTTTATTCTTTAATACAGTACAATTCTAGAGAATGGCATTTTCCAAACAAAGCATGATTCTTGGGCTAGATTTTACTGCATAAGTTACTAGGTTCTCTTCAGACAGAGATATCTGTTGTCATTTCATGATGATGATAATTTAATATTTTCCCCTGCATGCTCCCATGAATTATGTCTAATTTCCACTCCAACTAAACTTTCCCATTTATTTCTTCTTCATTTCAACTAGGGGTTCCATTCTTAGCCCAGCTTTATTCTGAACAATAGTATAAAGAGATTTAATAGTCAAGATCTGGGACAGAAACTTCTTTTTAAAAAATTCTTTTTAACCCTAGGAAATTCTGATTCATTCCATTTACTCGTCATCCATCCAGCTGGATGATAGGAATAATTCACTTTCAAAGTTAAGTATCAGTCCAAGTTTAGTCTTGTGGAGAATTTAATTTGTGGACTCATTCATCATCTTTATGTTTATATATGTGATCAGTGATAGACTTGGTTTCATCCAAATTGCATCTTTCCATTTAGATCAGTAGGGCATTGTTTTGAGATTCATTTAAAAAAAATATTTGTTTATTTGTTTGTAGAGGTACTTTGTAAAAGGAATTTTCTCAACCAATACATAATTATGCCATCTTAGTTGTCTGAGAGAGAAGTTTTTAAGTGACTGTTTAATAACATTAGCAATGCATTATTATGCCCTTGTCTTGTTTACCTCATAGCTGGAGGGTGATTATTTGTATTTGTAGTGAAGACATGCCATTATTTCTAAGCATAGGTAGTTCCATAATTTGGAAAATGGCCTTTTCCTGCCATGACAATGATTAGGGTGTAGCTTCTTTCCCAAGATTCTCCCAACCCCAAATTCAAAGATCAACTTGTCAGTTAAGCTTTAATGAGAATGAATAGTTAACCTTTTTTGTCAGTTTTTCATGGCCTAATCAAATCCTGGAAATCAAAATATGAGAGTTTTCAGAGTCTTAAGAGAATTTCCAAAGGTTAAACAACTTCTTAAAATAGTATTAATAGCTAACAATTTTTTAAGCTTTTTACTTACACACAGGATCTCATTTGATCCTCAGATTCTCCCCATTTTTCCCATTCTACCACAAAATGCTTAAATTCCTTGATCGCAATCCTACTGTTGCTCTTTCTTTTCCAAACCCCAACCCCAATCATTTATCTTCCATACTTCCATCTCTGATGCTCTCTAGCTATGTGACCCTCAACCAACCAATTAATCAATAAACATATATTAAGCACCTACTCTGTTCCAAGTGCTGTGTAACATAACACATAACCTTTCTGAACCCCAGTTTCTTCTTCTGTAAAATGGTAATAATAATACCATCTGTTTTATAGAGTTGTTGTGAGCATCAGATAAGTTAACATGTATAAAATGCTTTGTAAACTTTAAAGTAGTATAAAAATGCAAAACCTTTTTAAACATCATTGATTCTACCTCAGGCTAGTCCAGGATTCAGTCTGAGGAGTAGAACAAATGGAGACACTCTTAGACCACCTAGCATTTAATAAAAGAAGTTTACAATAGCATAATAAAAAATAATCAATGAAGACAACAGTGTTTATTCAGAGAGGTATAGATCTCCTGGATTTCAAATTTGTTAAAATAGTGTGTCTGGTCGAAAGTTTATATCAATTGACAAGGCAGTGTAATATCCAATAAACTTGAAGATTACTGATCACAGGTGCACTGGACTTTTACATTTTCAATTACTGGGGAGCTTACGTCAATATTTAGTACCTTACTATGTTTAATCAAATTAAGACTTGAAGATAGTTTTCTTAACTTTTTAGAGAAAATAAAAATAATTATCCTAAGTCTTCCTAAGACCAGGAAACTTCTAGTCTTAATGCCATAAATTCTAACAAGATTAGTAATAGAATACTCATAACAGCCTTCTGATTAAATTCTTGGCTTTCAAATTTTATCCTTTCCCAACTATCCCTCATACAACTATCAAATTGTAATTCCTAAACCACAAGACTGTATCATCCCCTTGCTCAAGAAACCAAAATGGCTCCCTATTTCCTAGATACAATAAAAACTTCCCCAGCTGAATATGTAAAACCCTTCATAATCTACATCCTATCTACCTTTTAGTATTATTACCAGTAATTCCCATATATAATCCAAATTCCAACCATATTGACTTTCTTGCTATTTCCTGAGCTTGGAATTCTAACTCCTATTTCTGTACTTTTGCCAAACTTTCCTCTGTGCCTGGAATGGCCTCCCTTTTAGAATCTCTAGTTTCCTTTGAGGCTCAACTTATGTGCCAAATCCTGTAGGAACTCTTCTTTTATCTCTCTGGTTGTTCATGCCATCTCTTTCATTCATCCTCTGAAAATGATCATGTATATGCCTTATTGTATACATATGTCTTCTAGCTCCTAAAATGCAAGTTCCTTGAGGAGACAGATTATTTTTCATTTTATTTTTATTTTTTTGTTTTTAATGCCCAGTATAGTTCCTTGGGTGTGGTAGGTATTTATCCTATCCTTGTTGGATTAGGTAAAGTAGTAGCAACTATTTTTTTTAAACTTTTCTCTTTCTACAGATGTGGAAACTTTAGGTGAGAGACTTTAAGTGACTGACTCTTTAGTCACATAAATCTTAAATATGAGAAGCTGGATTCACATCCAGGTACCACCCACTTCCAAGTCCATCACTCTTTCCATTATTCTAGACATCCTCCTTTATAAACAAACAGAAAAGAAACTTCAGAAAACATTTATGTTAAATCAAGTTTCAACAAAGAGACATACTTGAAAGAAAAGACAAAATACTTTCAGATGGGCAAACCATGATCTGAAGATTAAATCAGCAACAAATATATATTGAGTTCCTATATTCCCTTAAATGCACAGGAAAAAAAACTTCCTCAGCTATTTTGTCTATGTATAAATATCTGATTTTAGTAGGCATTGAGGTCAGTAATGACCTAGTGATCTATGTTCTGCTTTACTTTATGTGCAAAGTCAAATCTTGATGATTTGGGTGAGTTGTATTTGTGTCTTGGACTGGCTTCTCAAATAAGTTGTTTTGATAAGTAATGATTTCTCTATCAATAGCAGGATTCAAGAAGGTTGCAAATAATGCCAGTGATGTTGTAGAAGGGATCCTTGAATTGGGTGTGAAATTTCACTTGTTAGTAACAATCATTATGATGATGAGGAGAATGATCATGATAACAATAAATGACACTGTCATAGATTTCTATAATCTTCCAAGTATTTTACCATAGATTAACTCATTTGACTCTCAGAACAACTCTGTCCAGTAGTCATAATACTATTATGTTCATTTTACAGTGGAGAAAACTGAGGTTCAAGGGGGTTAAATGAGTTGCCCACGGACATATGGCTTACAACAGCAAAGTGGAAACTCCAACTCAAATCTTTTGACACCTAGTTCATTGTGCTTTGTACTAGTTTCCTTCCATTGATAAGACTCATTGATTTTTATCCAAATAATGTTTTGGACAATTTGCATTTCCACCCTCTTTTGTTAGTGCAGAATTATTGAGTACAAGCCTTTTACTGTTTGTAAATACTTTTGGCCATTTTCAGGGAAGTAGTCAACCTCTAAAAATTATCTGTCTGATATCTTTCATTTGATTATTTCTATTCCCCACCTAATAACAGATCTTAGAATATTCAATGGAAACACCCCTTATTTTTCTCTATGCTATGAAGGGAAGGGCAATAGATCATTCTTTGTAACATAAAATGCAATCCAAATAAATCATAGATTCCAAAAGGAATTAATGGCATACTGTACTCTAAACCAAGCCCAAAGAAACTATTTGGAATTCCATGTTATAAAGAAATACAGTTGTTAGGAACAAAAGGATATGTTTACAATATAATGGGTAGCAGCGCTGAATGATGCACTGAGAAAAAAATCACACCTGAAGGATTTTCTTTCTTTCTTTCTACCTTTTTTTGTGGCTACAGGATATTATATTATTAAGTGATAAAATGTCCATGTGTGACACAAAGGCTGATGTTCTTTGTATGAATGAGAGAGACTTACATCCTGCTTATATACAGGATAAAGCTTTGATATACTTTGTGACTTTCACCCTCTAGATGTTCAAGTTAGCCTATCATTAATGCAACAATAGAAAAGAACAGCACGCCATCTTTATGGCTGTACACGTTTTTGCTAAAAGAATTTAAAAAAATTCACCTTTCAAAAAATAAAATGGTGTACATTGATTACAGTTGGAAAAAAATGATTTTATTAAAAACCAAATGCTGGGTGAAGGATGAATGAGGATGAAAGATGAGGATGAATGAGGTTGAAGAATTAACAAGTTCATGATTAAACTTCTGTTTATAATTGACTTGTAGAAGGAAGATGTGATTTTAATTGAGTAAGCTTCATAGCTTGATCAGGACAATTTTTATGTGAAAACAGTGGCTTAATTGGTCTTTCTGGAATAAAATACCAGACTTGGAAATTTAAATGTTTCTTCATTTATTAAGAATTGCTAATGGGGCAGCTAGGTGGTGCAGTGGATAGAGCACCGGCCCTGGATTCAGGAGGACCTGAGTTCAAATCCGGCCTCAGACACATAACACTTACCAGCTGTGTGACCCTGGGCAAGTCACTTAACTCCATTGCCTAGCAAAAGAAAAAAAAAGAGAAAAAAAAGAATCACTAATAACCAACAAGCAGGTACAATCTTATTTTTTTCTATTCAATAAATCTAAGACCTCTTCAATGTGATCATTCCTTCCAATGGTATGAATTATTCCCCTTACACACTTTCTCATACTTTTAAACTATTTTTTTTTGCTTTTAAAGCAAATTTTGTTTATATCTTTTGCTTTTATGTCACTAAAATTTCCCTCAGGATCCCTTCCCCTTCTACTTCCTCTACTTCTTCTCCCACCTAAAAGGTCATCAAATACAGCAAAGAGTATTTTAAGAGGAAAAAATTAAAAAGTTGAGAAAAATTTAGCAAAATTGATTAATATCTGAAAAAAGTCTGAATATATATGAAATGAACCACACCTATTGACTTCCCACCATTGGAAATAGATGGACTGGATGTGTCTTCTATCTTTTCTTTGAAGTCTTTTTTTTTGTGATTTTGGAACAGTCATGATTGCTGTTCTTTCCTTTTACATTATTGTGGTCATGGTATATATTATTTTCTCGATTCTGCTTACTGAACTCTGCATTAGTACATGCAGTACTTTCCATATTTCTGTGTTTCTATCATTCATAATTTCTTTGAGCACAATAACAGTCTATTACATTCATGTATCACAATTTTTTTAGCCATTCACCAATTGATGTATATCTACTTTGCTACTGATTCTTTGCTATCACAAAGTGTTGCTATAAATATTTTGGTTCACTTTTTTTGTTCATGTCCTCTCATAAATTACTAGGGGTTTACCTAAGATATGGAGTGGGTATTATTAAGTAGATACCAATGATTCATTAAGTAATCATTTATTAAGCACCTATTATATGCCACTGTGTGCTAAACTCTGGGAATACAAAGAAGGGCAAAAGACAGTCTGTTCTTAATGAGTTCACAGTCTAATGGGAGAGGAAAACATACAAACAACTATGTATAAACAAACTGTAGCATATACAAGATAAATTGGAGATAATTACAGAGGGAATTAAGGAGGATTGGAAAAGAATTTCTGTAGAAGGTTATATTTTAGCAGAGATTGGAAGATGTAAGGTAAGCCAGGAGGCAGAGATGAAAAGGAAGAAAATTTGAAGCACGGGGAGTATCCAGTGAAAGTGGTAAAAGAGAGATAGTGTTTTGTCCAAGTAACAACAAGAAGGCAAAACTAAATTGGTTTGCAAAGTATGTGGGTATATGGGTGTAAGGTGTAAGAAGCTTGGAAAGATGTCTGTGTCTGTGTCTGTATGTGTGTGTGTGTGTGTAGGCATTTTATGTAGGTCTTTGAACACTAAACAGATTGTATATTTGATCTTGGAGGTGATAGAGAATAATGGTAGTTTTTTAAGGGAGATATGGTGGTTTGATCAGATATGTGCTTAAGAAAGATTGTTGTGGTAGCTGAGTGGAGAATAGACTGGATTGAGGAAAGACTTATGGCAAAGATAAGAAACAGAAGGCTATTTCAATTGTCCAGGAATGAGGTGATGAAGGCCTGAACCAGGATGGCAGTGGTATCAGTGGAGAGAAGGGAATATATACAGAGATGTTACAAAATTTGACAGACATTTTAACAGATTAGATAAGGGGAATGAGAGAGGGAGGAATTGAGAATAATAACTAGGTTGTGAGTCTGGATCATTGGGAGGATGGTGTTACCTCAACAATGATAAGGAAGTTGGGAAGAAGGGACAATTTTTGGGGGAAATATGAATTCAATTTTGGGCATGTTGAGTATAAGATGTCTATGGGACATCCAATTTGAGATGTCAAAGATTAGAGGTACAAGATTGGAGGTCAAAAGAAAGTAGATCAGAGAATTATCAGTGTAGATATAGTAATTGAATCTATGGAAGTTGATAAATCATCAAGTGAAATAGTAGAGAGCAAGAAGAAAAGGGCCCAGGACAGAGCCCTCAGAGACACTAATGGTTAGCAGGTGTTATCTCAATGATGCTCCAGTAAAGGAGACTGAGAAGAACTGATTTTGATGTTATGTAGTACATATTTTAATCTATAATATTATCGTGATATTATGTAGATACCAGTAAAACAATGTGCTGCCCAAAGATAATCTCTCACTTTCACTGCATGGCTAATCCGTTTTCTGTTCCAGTCATACACATATCTTAATAACACATACTTCTGTAATTATTTGACTGTAATTGCTGAAACCTACTTATGACATCCATGTGCTACTCTACTGACTTTTGGGGGACATAAAACTTTATATCACTAAAGATTGTAGTATTTCATTGGCTCACAGCAACACAACAGTAGAATATTATTAGTAGTATTATTAAATCAAATTGTATTAATTCTTGGAGGAAAGTGGGGCCAACATGGCAGAGTAAAGACTGGAACTCAACTAAGTCCTCCTAAATTCTCCTTCAAAAACCTTCAAATTAGCTTTAAAATAAACACTCAAAACTGGTGTGAAAGAATCAGCCAAAGGTTGAAACAAGTTTTGAGCCCAGGACAACTTAGCAGGTCTATCTCAGTGGGGTGGTGGTTAGGCCTAGAGAGCTAGAGCAGGATGTGAGGGAGAATTACTGTTCAGAAAGGCAGAGGTGACCTAGGAAAAGGAACCTAAATAAAGAACTGCTTGGCAGATTTTGGGAGGAGTTATGGATGTTAGGATGCAGAGTTGAAATAGAAACTGTAATAGAACTATTGTTTCAATGAGGTACTAAAGAGTAGACTAAAAATTTAAGAAGAAATTGAACATCTTTTAGAATGTGGGCTAAAGGAGCAAACCTGTCATCTCAGGAGACATCCAAATAGGACTTTGGAATAATCTCAAGGATGTAATAAGCTATATCAAGCTAGTTTAAGTCACATGATTGTATACCTGTAAGATACTTGCCTGTATGAGTTATGGTTATGGGAGAATGGGACTGCTTTTGGGCTATGAAAGCAATTTAACTCCTTTATAGTCATATATTATATGTGTTTTGTATCCTGCCATTTCCCCAAGCTATAGTAAAATAATTTTTACTTCTGTAATAGCTTGGATTGTGTGAAAATTTAAGGGAAAAGCCAAGATCTCACAGTGCCATAGTCTTCATGAGATAAATACCTGAGTGTTTATGTGGTGACAATGGAAAGTTAGCAGTGTGGAGGTCTGGTCAGCCTCAAATTGGACAGACCATAGTTTCATATTCTGTCAAGACCAACAGAAAATCGGGTATGGATTTAATAAAAAAAAAAGTACTGTACCCCTCTACTTTATTTATTTCCCTTTTGCCTTGCTTTTCCTGAGAATATATGACTATGGGACAACACTAAATTAATTTCAAGATGATCTTCCTCTGTCCTTAGTATTGTGTAACACAGTCAGAAGTAATATATATTTGAAGGCTTTTATGGATCTTAGAAATAGTATACAGTATTTTTCTAAGCCTTTTACATCCACTCGATGAAGCTATTCCCATGTGTTTGTCTGGCATGCTGAGGAAACCACCTCTAGAATGCAAGTTTGCTAGAGAGCACTGAGAAGCTTAGTGATTTCGCCAAGTTTATAGCCAATATAAATCACAGGTGGAACTTAAACACAGGTCAGTCTTTCTATCTACTGTCATCCTGCTATTTAAACCTTTCATTAGTGTAAAGGACTTCCAGAGTGGAAACTCTTTCTACCGAAGTAAATCTATAACTTAAATTCTCATAGAGTTGCTAGGAGATACCTCATGGTTAAGTGACCTGCCCTTGGTCACATTGCAAGTATAGGGTATAGCAAGGGCTCTTAATTTTATTTGCATCATAGACTCATTTAGTAGTCTGGTAAAGCCTATGGGCTCTTTCTCAGAATAATGTTTTTAAATGCACAAAATAAAATATATAGGAATTCATGTTTTAATATACATAATATGTTGTTGTTGTTTGTCCTTTATTTTTGAAGAGAACCATGACATCAGGATGGTGATACTATGACTTACAAGTGAATTGGATTTAAGTGAGGGAGGACTGTGCGAAATCACCAGCTTCACTTTTTCCTCCAAAGCCATCTGGGTCCAGTGGCAAGATACATATCAGGACAACTGGAGATGGCCTTGGATATCAAATGATATTTAACAGGTTTACATCTGTAAAATTAAAAAAGAAACCAATCATAATGAAATGCATTTACCAACACAGTAAACAACAACAATAACATATTCATAGATCCCCAGTTCAGAACCCCTGAGTTAGAGATAGACTTGAATATGATTTGTCCTGACTAATAGCCTGGCTCTCTCTCCATTATACCTCTCTTAAAAAGCTATAACAGGGGCAGCTAGGTGGTGCTGTGGATAAAGCTCCGGCCTTGGAGTCAGGAGGACCTGAGTTCAAATCTGGTCTCAGACACATAATACTCACTAGCTATGTGACCCTGGGCAAGTGACTTAACCCCACTGCCTCAAAAAAAAAAAGTTGTAACAGCTATGATGCTGTTAAGAGAAGGAAAGAGTATTTGCCTGGTCACAGAGATAGTTCTCAAAATGAAGTGATGACTTGTGTTAGTAAATGATGTTGACTAGCTATTTCTTTATGAATTATGTATGTACTGCCTGCTTTCTAAAAGGGTTTGGGGTGGTTAATTTTGATGACTACATTCCCCTTGCCCCAAACACTAAAATATATAGTAATATGGACACATTTCAATGTGATTCATAAACCTGTAATGGATTTTATGGCAAAACATTAAGTTTCATTTTGCTTTGTCATTCAAGTGGAGCTCTTGAAATTGATGGGAGCCTGAGGATAGATAGGTTACAATAAATAAAACCTGACCTAGTGAGAAGGAAGTGTCCAACTCATGCCTCATTCACATGTACAATTTGAGTCAGTTTACCCTGTGTACATTATATGCTTTCACCTGGGTCTGTTTCTCAACCCATGGAATCTGGGAATACAACCATACCATGAAAGAATAAGGGAACTCTAATTCAGGAGGAAAAAAGGGGATATTTTCTCACCTTAATCTCAGGGTGATTTTTCTATGGGTATTTCAAAGTGGGTGACTTTGCATGTAGCTCTCAGAGAAGTCAGTAGTCATTGGTTATTTATCATAAAACAATACAATTGATTCAGAATAATTTATATTTTTTCTGGATGGCCTCAAAGCACCTCCTTGTTGATGAAAAGTTAAATATATGATGAGAAATGGAGGTTAAACTCAAAAGATGTCAGGAGAAAGAAGGAAAATAATTCAGCAGAGGGGAAATGCTTAGCTGGTATTCTCAGAACCTTTCTATTCAAAATCCTCTAATTGAGCTGGTTAGAAAATATGAAATTGGGCATGTTGTGTGGTCAACACCTCTTCAGAAAATGATTGCCAAATTTGTGGGATATTAGTTTTTCTTCTATTTCCCTGAATTTGTGGTGGAAAGGACAATAGATTTGGAAGTAGAAGACAGGTTTGAATCTTGACACATGATACTTTTCTTAATCCTCTAATCTGGTGAAGCAGTACAGCAATACATGAAATAGTAGCCAATTTTCATTATGGAATGATAATTCATACAAGGCTTAAGGCTTAACTTGACACATTCAGGGGCTGGAGCATGAGAAAATGAGAATAAATGGAGATGGAGTCAAGTTAAACATACCACTGGATTTTAATCATTAAAGTCAGTGGGCCTGAAGTATAAGGACCTTCAGATCACAGCAGGGGGAGGAAGGGCTTTTAGGTATGGTCCTGTAAAAACTGAATTTTAAAGGTGGAACATGAAAGCTATGCCAAGCTCTTATCTCAACTATTAGTTTGACAGGTAGTTTAGCTGGATCCTTCTTCCTCTGCACTATGGCAATTCAAAAAAGTCATGTGAGGATGATGATTTTTTTTGTTTCTTCATTTTAAGTCAAAATTGAAAATCAAAATTGGAAACTAGTGCCTGCCATAATTCAGACGCTACTCTAATTTGTTACAGATTAGATGTTGGAATGTCTGGCACAGGAAGGTAGGGAAGAGTAGTTTGCATACATTTATGTGGTTAAGGAAAGAGAAGTTTTGCTCTTGCGTGAATTCACAGCTCCAAGTTTCTTTTGCAATCATTGCTTCCAGGTGCCAGTTTATCCATCTAGCCTGGAATAAATCCTGAGCTGAGCAAGACCATATGGATCCACTATGACCCTGAGTCTAGACCTGTGTCCCTTCATGGCTGGGTAACAAACATGTCTTCACCCAAGTGCCAGCCCAGCCAAATTCTCCTCTGTGTCAAAATGGATGAAACACCATTTAGTTAACAGACTGACTCATAATATTTTATTTTTAAACTTAAATTTTTTTTTCTGAATTCAACAAATACAGACATTTCCATATTTGTAGATTACAAAAGAAGATTACACATGAAACTACATGTATAGTTTCTTAAGTAAGCTTAGATTTTTTAAAGAATTTAAAAATTTTAACATGTCACTATCCTTGACTGTGTTGCGATTGCTTTCTGATTTTCCTTCCATTCTCTTCTGTTCATTTTAAAAACATGCTACAATGACCATTTAAAAAATTTTGGGGGGGGCGCATCACTGTCATGAGTCCTCTCATTCCCAAGTCCCTCTGCCCTTAAAAATGAAGAAATCAAAACAAAACAAAACTCTTGTAACAAATAAGCCTAGTTGAGCAAAACAAACCCATACATTGACTGTGTCCAAAAAATGTATATCTCAGTGTCTTGGAACATTTTACATAACTGCAATCATTACCAGATTTATTTTGTCTTGTGTGTGTTTGGTCAAGAAAACAGTCATAGGATAGTTCATTTTCAGTGATATAGAGAAAGAATTTGTTTGCCACAAGAGCTTCAACAAGAGATTTGGGATTTGTATTATATTATGTTTCAGAAATCGTTACCTCTGATTTTTAAAAATTAATTAATTTTGATTTATCAACAATCACTTCCATATGCTTTTGAGTTTAAAATTTTTCTCCCCCTCCCTCCTCATTATTCTGCCCAAGAGAGCACACAATCTAATATAGGTTATACATATACATTCTTATTAAACATATTTTCACATTAGTGATGTTGTAAGTAAGAATTAGAACCAATAAGAGGAACCACCAGAAAGAGGAAACTAAACTCAACAGAAGGAAAAAAAGTAACAAATAATATGCTTCATTCTGCATTCAAATTCCATAGTTCTTTCTTTGAATGTGTATAGCATTTTCCATCACGAGGCCTTTGGAGATATCTTAGATCCTTGTATTGCTGAGAAGGATTAAGTTTATCAATATTACTCATTGCACAATGTGGCTATTATTGTGTACAACGTTCTTTTGGTTCTGCTCATTTCACTCAGCATCAGACCACACAAGTCTTTCCAGGTTTTTCTGAAGTCAGCCTGTTCATAATTTCTTATAGCACAATAGTATTCTATTACATTCATATACCACAACTTGTTCAGCCATTCCCCAATTGGTGAACATCCTCTCAATTTCCAATTCTTTGCCACCACAAAAAGAGCTGCTATGAATTTTTTTGTACATGTGGGTCCTTTTCCCATTTGTTTGATCTCTTTGGGATACAGCCCTAGAAGTGCTATTGCTGAGCTAAAGTGTATGCACATTTTTATAGCCCTTTGGGCATAGTTCCAAATTGCTCTCCAGAATGGTTGGATCATTTCACAACTCTACCAACAACACATTAGTGTTCCAATTTTCCCACATCTCTAACATTTATCATTTTCTTGTTTCATCATGTTGGCCAATCTGATAGGTGTGATGTGGTACGTCAGAGTTGTTTTGATTTGCATTTCTGTAATCGATAGTGATTTAGAGCATTTTTCATACGACTATAGGTGGCTTTAATTTCTTCATCTGAGAAATGCCTGTTCACATCCTTTGACCATTTATCAACTGGAGCCTCTACTTGTTTTTGAACCATTGGCCTAACCTTGAACAAAAATAAGATGCTTCACGTGTTTTTTTTTTCTCCCTAGCTATATCAGGAACCTTAGCATGCTTTGGTTAAGAAACAAATCCAGAAGCCAGCAGAAGTCTTCAGTGACAGTCAGGGTGTCTCTTGGCCTATCAGAATTTACAAGAGAGAAGAGATTGTGTTGCTTAAAACAAAAGGATTTCAATGATAACATCAAAGGGTGATATCAAGATTGAATTTGTAGAAATTGTGGAAGCAAATAAAGGCGTAGGGTTCAGGTTTTCTCTTTTGGAATGCAAGGGTATTCAGATACAGACTTCCACTAAGTGAAGGACTGTTTGATGTGTGGATGTCGTGACTCATTTGATGGGGGGGAAATGGCTAGTTCCTGTTCATACTTTCTTTTGTTTTGAATTTGACTTAGTGAGAACTAGAAATGAAAACAGCACTTATGAAAGGAAAAAAAGGAACATTAAGTAAGGGAATGTGAGTGTTCTCTCCTGTTACACTTGTATAACACTGCCATAAACCTTCTGAATGCACATGGGAGACATATGGCCGCTTTAAGCTGGAGGATTCTGCTAGAGAATAAAAATTAGGCAGTGACAGAGGGAGGATCAAAATTCTGTTGCCTGGGGGTTAGTAATCTATGAGGACTTTATACCTTCTGGGTCCCTTTCCTGAGTTTCTGGGAGTGTGATTCACTGGGCAAACAACACATTAGTTTTTTGAGTTGTGCTGAAGGGAAATATTTCAATTTTTGAAGCACTTCAAAAGACTTTTAAAACACAAAGAAAGAAACATTTGTCATGCTTGACTAAAGCTTAACAATGTACTTGTAAGAAATACTTTAGCAGCTATCATTTTATAACACCAATGAAATTGAAGTTGAATATTCCAAGGCTGAAGGCTAAAATTGAGAAAGAGATTAACCATTTGCTCAAATGACATGAAATAACATTAGCAAAGAAAGCCAAATTATTATAGGAAAATAATTAACTGCAGTTATAATATTCAGCCACTATAAATCAGTAAGATAATTGAATTAGGTATTGAGTTAGACATCATAGCAGGTTGAAGTGCTACTAAGGTCTGAAGGCAAGGAAAAAAGATCACTTCCTTATAAAGGACACTGAAGCAACCAGACATGTAATTGGTTGATTAAATAAATGCTATACAAACTCCCAACCTGAATTTTTGTTTACTATGATTGTGATCATGATTATTAATGATGAATCATATAGTGCTGGATACTGGGGATACAAAATATCCTGTTTCTATTCTACTTGGGAACATAGGATGATAAAGCACAGTTGTTAGCAAGGTCCTGGATATACAATGGCACAAATTAAGCTACCCCTGCTCTCAAACAGCTCACAACCTAAAAGCAGGAACAGCATGTATACCTATAAGAATGTAAAAATATATATAAAATATAACAACAGCATTTAAGTAGCACTATATGGTTTTCAAAGCACTTTAAAAATATTTTAACTCAGTTAATTCTCAGAACAACTCTGTGAGACAAGTGCTATTGTTCTCCCCATTTTACAAGTGAGGAAAAACACAAACGATATCACTTTTTGCAAACCTTAAAGTACCAGTGACAATGAATTAGCAAGGGCAGCTAAACATGTAGGAAGAAGACCAGAAGAGAGAATTAGAGAAATTATCTCTCTAAGGATAAAATCACCACTATCATCATTGTCATTGTCATTAATGTCATCACTTATCTATCAATGAATCAATGATTTCATCAACATGGGGGCTTTATACACAGTGCAAATTAAAACCCATTACATTCATGACCTCTTATCCTAAGTAGTGGTGAGATAATTCTTTTGTAATAAGGAACTACAACATGAAGAAATTCCTCTATCAACAGAAGTTCCAACCTTCTCTGCAACTTATAGTCCTTTAGATATGCCCAGATCACCTAGAGGTTAAATGACTTGTATCCATGGCTATGAAGGCAGATAGAGATGGGATTTGAATCCAGATCTTCCTAGCTTTGACACTGGTGTTTTATCCACTGTAATATATTGCATGCCTCATCCTATATAAAATTTTCAAATTAAAGTTTTTTAAAAAATATGGGCTGTTATCATAGTCCCCATCCCACTACAGATTCTTCTCACATTCTTTTCTAGTTATGCATGTCTTCAATGATATCTTTTATACTACTAATTATATTCAAGGCATCATTGGTAGTATGCTATAGAATATTTACAACCAACATATAGCTATCTATTGCCCTTCAGCTCACTGGCAAACTTGGTTCTTCTGAGACTGCAATATTCCATCAATTGCAGGAATATATAACATAGCCAGTAGAATGGAATATCCTTTAGGGCAAGTATTATTTTTCATTCTGTCTCTGTATCTTCAGTGACAAGCACATTGCAGGCACTTAATGAGTGCTTATTGAACTGAGTTGAATAGCTGAATACACACACACACACACACACACACACATGCACACACATACTATACATATATGTATATATAAATTATTCACCACTTCCCAGATATAATCCATCTTACTTTCATGTCCTTATTCATCTTGAGATCTAGTTAATCATCTACATACAATATCTATCCAAGATAAATTTACTGGTGGACCAATTCTGTGGCCTGTTAATACAACTGCATGCCATAATCTGGTCAAGAGTGTTATTTACTCATTTGGCTTCTTTGAGTGGCTATTTTGATTCAATAAATGATTATATATGAGTGACTAGGGTTCTCATTTATGATGTTCTGTAATGTTTCCTCACCATTCAGGGAATTTATTTTCCATTTAGAGTTCCTTGAGTATCTTCCACAAAGTAGAAAATACTCTGAATTAAATTTTTGCTTGGTATCAACACTTAGAATCATTGTCACTGGTATTACTTCTATCAAAATACTAACATATGCATAGAAGGTATTGTGTTAGAGAAGAACTTTTAAGGCTACATTTTCAACCACCAAGCCATCTTTTTAAATTTTTTTAAGTCAGTAAACAATAAACATAGTAGATATGTTTTCTGACTTGTAGTCAGTGATATGAATTCTGAGTTGTTGTCAGATGTATATTGTGTATCTGTGTGTCTGTTTATATGTGTACATGAAAATATATCTGTTCCTCTCTCAAACATTTCTGAAGGATGCCTTGGTTCTTGGGGTTTGTGTATGTATGTAGTTATATATACATACATGATACACAAAATGACCATATGTAGTGTACAAGTATTATACATTTTATGTGTGTGTGTGTGTGTGTGTGTATGTGTGTATATATGTATTATCAACCCAAACAAAAAAACTCAGACCAAGTAGGTGATCAGTAAACAAAGGGAATCATTTATTCAAAGTCAAGGAATTGCAATTTGGGACAGTGCACTGCCCTATTCAGACAGGGATGCCCAGAGAGGAAGAGCAAAATGGGGTTCTTATAAGGCATAGTTATGATAAAAAGCATGAAGGGCATATAGTCCAGGTACACAAAACAGGTGAGCTACAGGAAGGGAGTGTTAAGGGATTACAAAAACATGGTCACAGAGGTGTCCTTGTGATTAGCTCTGCCTAGTGTTCTGAGAGCAGGGATAATTAGAAACTGCTGGGGTATGTGTGGTTTTTTTGAGGGGCAATTAAAAACCTTGTCAGAGCAGGGTAGCATTGTTAGCATTTCCCTACAGTTTGGCAAATGTGTCTTCCTCTATTTCAGAAGACCTGAGAATATACCTCAAAAATTTTAAAATGGGATCATTTCCAGGACAAGTCTCTTTTTTGTAGACTTGGTCACATCCATTTTCTCTTGCCACTTTCATTTATTTTGGTATTATGTTTACATTATGAGGGGCTGTGATTAGAAAAAAATACGGAGGTTTCTTCTCATTAATTACAAAAAGTTTGTTATAGTAATGTTGATAGATTTTTTTTCCATTTTCCATTTGGTTTTCTTCTTTCTATTTCATTCTTAATTACTTGTTTTATAATTTGGCCAAATTATGACTCACATAAAACTTTCTGTGAATTTATTTTTCCTCCACTGATTCTGTCTATTTTATGAGGTTATACTTCTTATAATCTTCTACCTTCTTCCACCATAAGATTTTAGAAAGGATTTTATATTTTAAACCAATGTTATTGTTGACTGCCATATCTATCCTGAACGGACATCAAATGCTCACTATCTGAGGTAGTTTCTAGGCTCTTTTGCCTTCATCTAATTATGGTAATTATTTTATATCATTTAAACTTACTTGGGAAATAGTCAATATATGTCAATATATGTTTTATTATCCATTTTCACACTTTGTCATTAATATCTTGTTTAAATAAACATATCTTTTGCTTTTTATTTTCTTTTAATTCAATATGCATTTTGGTTTTTGTTTTAACAAGCTGTTAGCTGACTGTATATAGATTGTGAATGAGTCCCACTTCAATAAGCAATTACTTTCTGCTAGAAAAAATTTTTTTGTGATATTATTTATACTTGGCATATCTGACATTTACTAATTCTTTCTTGAAGGAAGTGCTCAGGTGAACAATTTTAACCTCCTGATACTTCAATTTCTTTATTTGTAAAATTAGAGGGGTTGTCCAAATGCATGTATGGTGCTGATCCCTAAACCAGGAAAAGCAAAAACAGAGAAAAAATTATAGACCAATTTCCCTAATGAATATTGATGCAAAAATTTTAAATAAATACTACTAAAGACATTACAGCAATTTATCACCAGGACAATACACTATGACCAGGTAGGATTTATATCTGGAATGCAGGACTGGTTCAATATTAGGAAACCAACAGCACAATTATCATATCAATTACAAAAGTAGTAGAAATCATATGATTATCTCAATAGCTGTAGAAAAAGCTTTTGACAAAATACAGCACCAATTCCTATTAAAAACACTAGAGAGCTTAGGAATAAATGGAGTTTTCCTTAAAATGATAAGGAGTATCTATCTAAACCTATCAGCAAACATAATATGTAATGGAGATAAGCTAGAAACTTTCCCAATGAGATCAGGGGTGAAGCAAGGAAGCCCCTTATCACCTGTATTGTTTAACTTTGTACTAGAAATGTTAGCTTTATTAAAAAGAGAAGAAAAAGTAATTAAAGTAATTAATATATGCAATGAGGAAACAAAACTATCACTCTTTGCAGGTGATATGATGGTATGCTTAGAGAATCCTAGAGAATCAACTAAAAGACTATTTAACAAAAACTAGAAAATAGTATGGCAGAGACTAGGCATAGAACAACGGCTTATACCTTATACCAAGATAAGGTCAAAATAGGTACATGATTTAGACATGAAAAGTAATACCATAAGCAAATTAGGAGAACAAGGAATAGTTCATTTACCTCAGATCTATGGAGAAGGGAGGAATTTATAATCAAACAAGAGATAGAGAACATTATGAAATACAGAATGGATAGTTTTGACTACATTAAATTTAAAAGATTTTGCACAAACAAAGCCAATACAACTAAGATTAGAAGGAAAACAAAAAGCTGGGGAATATTCTTTATACTGTCAGTGTTTCTGATAAAGGCCTCATTTCTGAAACACATAGAAAACTGAGTCAGATTTATAAGAATACAAGTCACTCCCCAATCGAAAAATGGTTAAAGGATATGAACAAGCAGTTTTCAGATGAAGAAATTAAAGGTATCTATAATCATGTGAAAAAAGATGCTCTAAATCACTATTAATTAGAGAAATGTAAATTAATATAACTCTGACATACTACCTCACAGCTGTCACATTGGCTAATATGATAGAAAAGGAAAATGATAAATGTTGCAGAAGATGTGGGAAAATTGGAGCACTAATACACTGTTGGTGGAGTTGTGAACTGATCCAACCATTCTGCAAAGCAATTTGGTACTGTGCCTACAGGGCAAAAAAACTGTGATTTTGATCCAGCAATACCACTACTAGGTCTGTATTCCAAAGAGACCACAAAAATGAGAAAAGGACCCACATGTACAAAAGTATTTATAGCAGCTCTTCTTGTGGTAGCCAAGAATTTGAAATTGAAAGGATGCTCATCAATTGGTGAATGGCTGAACAAGTTGTGGTATATAGATGTGATGGAATGCTATTGTGCTATAAGAAATGATGAGCAGTCAGATTTCAGAAAAAACCTGGAAAGTCTTACATGAACTGATGCTGAGTGAATTGAGGAAAACCAGGAGAACGATGTACACAGTAACAGACACATTTTGTGATGATCAACTTTGATAGACGTGGTTCTTCTCATCAATACAATGATCTAAGACAATTCCAAAAGACTCATGATGGAAAATGCTATACACATCCAGAGAAAGAGCTATGGAGTCTGAATGCAGATCAAAGCATGCTATTTTCACTTTTTTTCCTTTCTTGTGCTTTTTTACTTTTGTTGTGATTCTTTTTTCACAACATGACGAGGGTGGAAATATTTTTAATATGTTTATACATGTACAACCTATATCAGATTGTCTGCTGTCTTGAGGAGGGGTGAGTGGAGGGAGGGAGGGAGAAAAAAATTTGGAACTCAAAAACTTATAAAAGTGAATGTTGAAAAGTTAGACACATACACTACGTGTGTGTGTGTGTGTGTGTGTGTGAGAGAGAGAGAGAGAGAGAGAGAGAGAGAGAGAGAGAGAGATATGAGGGAGATTATTTCAGGAAAAAAACATGACTAGACCAGTATGAATTGATGCTAAGTGAAGTGGGAAGAAACATGTGATCACTGTGCATAGTAATAACAATGTTGTAATGATAATCAACTGTGAAAGACTTGGCTACTCTGATCAATACGATTGAAGACAATTCCAAAGGACTCATGATGAAAAATGCTATCCACCTTCAGATAGAGAATTAATGAACTCTGTGTGTAAAATGAAGTATAATCTACTTTATTTTTATTTTTTGCTTTTTTTGTGATGTAGCTAACAGAAATGTTTATCATTTCACACATATAATTTATATCATATTGCTTGCATTCTTAGTGGGTTGAAAAATGAGAGGAAAGGAGAGAATCTGGAAAAGGAAGAACATCTGGAACTCAAACTTTAAAAAGACTAGAATGCTAGAAATCAATAAATAATAAAGTACCCCCCCAACAGCCTTTCACATTGTGTTGCCTATAGCATAAATTTCCTTTTTAAGTGCCTGACTAGTGCCAATCTCAATTCCATTTCCTTTAATTCTCTTTTTGTTACATATGGAACTTGGAAATTAAGGGAGGAGTAGAGCCAAAATTTGGTTGTTACACTATTTCCACCAATAGGAAAAGATCACTATAAAAATTCTCACATACTTCCACTTCATGCTTATTCTCAGCCTCAACTATTCCTTTTTGATATTTTGTAAGGCAAAACTGTTTGGCTCCAGCATTGGTTCCAGTATTATTAATTCAATATTATTTCATATTGCTCCCATTGATGTATTCTGTGTTTTGGTCCAATTGAACTGCTCACTGTTTCCTAAACTTTACATGCCACCTCCGATCTACTTGTTATCTCACAGAGGGTCCTCCATTACTGGAATGTACCAATTCATTATCTGCCTTTCTGAATTCTTATCTTGCTTCAAGGTTTAGTTCACTTTCTTCCTTACGGCCTTTCAAGATAACCCCTATCTGTCAAGACCCTTTCCTCTTCAACTGCTTCTAGAGCTCTTTAACCAAATGTTTTTCCCTGAGAGAGCAAAGAGGAATAAAAAATGCTACAAAACTCATTTTATCAAAATTATTGATATCCTTAGTTTTTGCACTACATAAATTTCCTAATGTAATCCTCTCCATACCCAAAATTATCCTTATAATTAAGAATTCCTAAAAAGATAAAAAAAAGTTCAGCAAAATTAACCATCACATTTGCTGAGTATAGCCTTATATATATGGCCCACATCCATAGCTACCTACTACAGCAAGAGAGAGAGAGAGAGAGAGAGAGAGAGAGAGAGAGAGAGAGAGAGAGAGAGAGAGAGAGAGAGAGAGAGAGAGAAAAGAAAAGAAAAGAGGATCATGAACTTGGAAAACATTTTAAAATGCAGTGGATGGAAGTTGAGGGAGGTTTTATCAGTTAGGCCTTGATTTCAGTTAACACTGACAAATAGCTTTCAGAGAGTGGAAGAGAAAATAGTAGTGTTAGTAAGAAACTTTAAGAAGACATAAAGTTTTCAGAGGGAAAGATAGTAGAGAAAAGGCAGGTACTCATCTGAGCTTTCCCAAATTATTCTTCTGAGAAA
This sequence comes from Phascolarctos cinereus, assembly GCF_003287225.1. Taxonomy (NCBI): domain Eukaryota; kingdom Metazoa; phylum Chordata; class Mammalia; order Diprotodontia; family Phascolarctidae; genus Phascolarctos; species Phascolarctos cinereus. Next base: position 189,172,227 of record NW_027555958.1, read on the forward strand.
TTTAAATAATTCCTCAAAATGAATTCTGTAGCGGCAGAACCCAGAACAGGAAGAACTGAAACAATTTTCTAGCCCAAGACAACTTAGAAGTTTGCAGGAAAGGTCTGTTGTACTGGTTTGAGAGTGGAACACAGTCCAACACAGGCTGTGCCAAAGCAGGTTGGACCCTAGAAAATCAGAAGCAAACTTTGGGAGTGATTGATCAGTGGGATCAATGATGTCAGTGACTTCCAGAGCTCCCAGCCTACAGATTGCAAAGGGGTTAGACAACTGGTCAGGAAATTGTAGGGTCTCTTTGCTAATATTGGTTGCAGGACTCTGCTGCATCACATATATGCAGATCTGGGTCACAGTACTGAGTCATAGCTCCAGGGTGAAGAGGAACATTAGCACACCATGACTTGTAACTCCAGGGTAGTGGTGAGCATGGTGACAGTTCCAGTGCTTGTGGCTGCTCAAGGATCAGAGCACAGGCAAGGAGAGCACCCCTCCTTAGAGCATACCACCTTGGAGGAACTGAAAGCTTGCAGACACCCAGAACTAGCTCTGAGAGCAACAGCAACAAATGACTGAAGCTTGGGACAGTGACCACTCTATGCCAGGAGTAAAAACATAAAGTTATAAATCAAGAAATAGGCTGGAAAAAATGAGTAAAAGCAAAGAACCTGACCAAAGAAAGTTACTATGGTGACAAGAAAGACCAAAATACAAATCCAGAGGCAGACGACAAAGTCAAAACTGCTACATCCAGTCTCAAAGAAAAATGTGATACAGGCCCCCCATAAAATTTCTAGAAGAGCTCATAAAGGACTTCAAAAATCAACTAATAGGAGTAAATGAAAAACTGGGAAAATAAATGACAATGGTGCAAGAAAATCATGAAAAAAGACTCAGGAAAATACTGAAGAAAATAACACCTAAACAACAACAACAATAGGACAGTGATAAGAGGCACAAAAATCCAATGAAGAGAAGACCTCCTTAAAAAGCAAAATTGGCAAAATAGAAAAAGAGATGCAATAGATCACTAAAAATAATTCCTTAAGAATTAGAATTGGGCAAGTGGAAGCTAATGACTCCATGAGACATCAAGAAAGAAGCAAAATCAAAAGAATGAAAATGGAACAAAGTGTGAAATATTTAAAAAACAACTGACCTTCAAAATAGATTCAAGGAGAAATATTTTAAGAATTATTGGACTACCTGAAAGCCATGAAAAAAAAAAAGAGCCTGGACCTTGTCATTCTGAAATTATCCAGAAAAGTTGCCTTGATATTCTAGAACCAAAGGGTGAGATAGTAATTGTAAGAATCCACCAATAATCTCCTGAAAAATGATTCTGAAGTGAAAACTCCCAGGTTGAGGAGAAAAATATTGCAAACAGCCTAAAGGAAACAATTCAAATATTATGGAGCCATGGTCAGCATAACACAAGATTTAGCAGTTTCTACATTATAAGATTGGAAGGCTTGGGATACGATATTCCAGAAGGCAAAAGAACTAAGATTACAACCAAGAATCATGTAGTAAACAGTATAATCCTTTAACGGGGAAATTAATATTCAGTGAAATAGAGGACTTTCAAGCATTCCTGATCAAAATACCAGAGCTAAGTAGAACTCCAAGTACAAAATAGTAACTTTCAAGTACAAAACTTAAAAGAAGAATATAAAGGTAAACAGGAAAGGGAAATCGTAAGGGATTCAATAAGGTTAAACTGTTTACATTCCTACATGGGAAGATGATACTTGTAACACCTAGAAATGTTCTCATTATTAGAGCAGTTAGAAGGAGTATACATAGATGGAGGACAAGTGTGTGAGTTGAATATAATGGGATGATAATCTAAAAAATAAAAGTGGTGAGAAAGAAAAGTGTACTGAGAGAAGTAGAATGAGGTAAATTTTCTCACATAAAAAAGGTCTGAAACAGTTTTACAGTGGAGGGGAAGATGGGGGAAGTGAGGAGGTAGCATGGGAACCTTACTCTCATTGGAATTAGCTCAAAGTGGGAATAACATATACATTTAGTTGGGTGTAGAACTCTATCTTACAATGCAGGAAAGTCAGAGAGGGAGGGGATAAGAGAAATGGGTTGGACTGACAAAGGGAGGGAAGATTAGGGGAGGTAAAAGTCAGAAGCAAAAAACTTTTGAGAGTGGATAGATAGGGTGAAAGGAGAGAGTAAGATAAATGAGGGGGATAGGATGGAAGGATATATATAGTTAGTAGTTATTATTGTCAAAGAATTTATAGCAAATTTCTCTGATAAAAACTAATTTCTCAAACATATAGAAAAATTAAGCAAAATTTATAGAAATAAGAGCCATTCCTCAATTGAAAAATGGTCAAAGGCAGTTTTCAGAAAAGGTAATCAAAGATATCTATAGTCACATGAAAAAATGCTCTAAACCACTACTGATGAGAGGAATGAAAATTAAAACAATTCTGAAGTACCATCACACACCTATCAGATTGACTAATGTTACTGAAGAGGAAAATTACAAACATTGGAGGGGGTGAAAGAAAATTAAAACATTAATACATTGTTGGTGAAATTGTATATTGATTCAACCATTCTTGAGAGCAATTTGGAACTACTCCTGTAGCCCTATAAAACCACACATACCCTTTACAATACCCCTACTAGGTCTGTATCCCAAAGAGATTTTAAAAAAGGAAAAGGACCTGTGTGTACAAAAATATTTATAGCACCTCTCTTTAGTGGTAGCAAAGAATTGAAAATTGAGGAGAAATCCATCAATTGGAGAATGGTTGAACAAGTGTATATGATTGTGATGGAATACTATTGTATTATAAGAAATAATGAGCAACATGCTCTCAGAAAAGCCTGAAGGACTTACATGAACTGATGCAAAGTGAAGTGAGCAGAACCAGAAAATTTTACATAGTAACAGCAATATTATATGATAATCTACTATGAACAAGTTAGCTATTCTCAGCAATACAATGGTCCAAGAAAATTCTAAAGAATTTATGATGAAAGGTGTTGTCCAACTCCAGAGAAAGAACTAGTGGCGCCTGAATGCAAATAAAAGATTTTTTCTTTATTTTTCTTTGGGCTTATTTTTTGTCTGTGTTTTCTTTCACAGCATAACTTACATGGAAATGTTTTGCATGACCGCCCGTGTAAAACCTACCTCAAATCCCTTGCCTTCTCAAGAGGAAGGGAGGGGTGAAGGAGGGAGAATTAGTAACTCAAAATTTGAAAAAAGAATGTTAACATTATTTTTACATGTAATTGGAAAAAAATAAAATATTAAATTAATTAAAAAAAAAACTCTGAAGTACCACTCCATAGCTGTCAGATTGGCTAATGTGACAGAAAAGGAAAATGAGAAATGTTAGAGTGGATGTGGGAAAATTGAGACTGTAATGCATTGTTAATGGAATTGTAAATTGATTCAACCATTTTGGAGAATAATCCATAATTATGCCTATAGGCCTATAAAACCATGCATACCCTTTGACCTAGTAATGTTACTACTAGGTCTGTATCCCAAAGAGACAAACAACAAAAAGGAAAATGACCCAAATGTACAAAAATCTTTATAGTAGCTCTTTAACAGGTACCTAAGTATTAGAATTTGAGTGGATGCCTAGCAATTGGGGGATGGCTGAACAGGTTGTGATGTATGACTGTGGTAGAATATTTTTGTATTATGCAAAATGAAAAACAGGATGCTCTTAGAACAACCTGGAAAGATATGAACTGATGCAAAGTGAGATGAGCAGAACTGAGAGAACATTGTACATAGGAACAGCAATATTGTAAAATGATCAACTGTGAATGACTTAGCTATTCTCAATAGTACAATGACTCAAGACACTTCTGAAGGACTTATGATGAAAAATGCCATCCATCTCCACAGAGGGAACTGATGGCATATGAATGCCAACTGAAGTATACTTTTTAAACTTTCTTTTTCTTGTTTTGTTTTTAATCTATATTTTCTTCTATAACATGACTAATATGGAAATGTATTTTTCATGACTGCACATGTATAACCTACATCAAATTTCTTACTTTCTCCATGGAATGAGGGGATGTGGAGACAGGAGATAATTTAGAACTCAAAATTTTAAAAAGAAAAGTTAAAATTATTTTACGTGTCACTGAAAAAATATTAAATATATATGTATAATATTTAAAAAGATAAGAAATTCAGCAGCTGTGGTGAATGTAATAAGGAATTAACAAATAATACACGATAACATTTTCAAAACAATAATCCCAACAAGTTTGTAGTGGGCCCCAGAAGTACACTTTCTATATGACTTTCTCTAGCAGTTGATTCAGTAATTCATGTTTTTAATATATTTTTTATTTTCAATTTCAAATTCCCCCCCTCTACTCCCTACCACAGCCATTTGGGAGTGAAGAACTATGATACCTATTGTACACATGAAATGATACAAAACATATTTCCTTATTAGCCATGTTGAGGCGGGGGGGGGAAAGAAAAAAGAGGAAAAAATAGCCTTCAAACTTCACCTAGAGTTCATCAGTTCTCTATCTAGAGGAGGATAACATTTTTCCTCATTAGTACTTTGAAATTGTCTTGAATCACTTTATTGAGCAGTGTTTCCAAGTCCTTCACAGTTGATTAATTTACAATATTGCTGTTACTGTGTACATTGTTTTCCTGATTCTAGTCATTTCACTTTGCATCAGTTGATAGTTTCCCAATTTTTTTCCCTGAAACCATTTCATTCATCATTTCTTACACCACAACAGTATTCCATCACAATCAAATACTTTAAGTTGTTCAGCCTTTATCCAATTAATGGGCATCCCATCAGTTTCCACTTCTTTGCCAAGAAGAGTAGCTATAAATATTTTTATACATATCAATCCTTTTCTTTTCAATAAAAGTTCATAGACTTAAGCAGCAACGTCAATAGGTAAAAGTGCATGCACAGTTCTATAGCTATTGAGTATAGTTCCAAATTGTTCTCCAGAATGATTGGGCTAATTTACAATTCAACCAATAGTGCATTAGTGTTCCAGTTTCCCCACTTTCCTTCTAACATGTCATTTTCTTTTTCTGACATCTTAGCCAATCTAATCTGCAAGGTGGTAATTCAGAGTTCTTTTAATTTACATTTTTCTAATTATTAGTGATTTAAAGAATTTTTAAATTATTATTTATAGCCTTGATTTCTTTTTCCAGAAATAGCCTGTTCATATTATTTATCATTAAGGAACTGGTTCTTGTTTTTATAAACATAGCTCTAGTCTGCATATATTTGAGAAATGAGACCTTTATCAGAGAAATTTGTAAATCCTTTCCTGCCCCTCAGTTTCTCACTTTCCCTCTAATTTTAGCTACATTGATTTTATTTGTGCAAAATCTTTTTAATTTAATGTAATCAAAATTATCCATTCAGAGAAAGGAGATGTAGACTTTACCAGACTGCCAAGAGTGCATAATATCCCCCAAAAGTTAAGAACACTGAGACAGTGCTCACAACACTTGAAGTCCTTCAGCAGCAAAGAAACTGCTGAGCTAAGCATTTAGCTATTAGTTTATTTTGTCTTTAAATGTTGATATAAAGGTGGGTTTCATGCTGCTTGCCCTTGGTCTATGTCATGAGGCTTGTCTCTGATACAAACAACCCATTAATTATAACTTTAATTATAGACTCTAAAAACAATTGAAGATCAGATGAAATAGAAGGGAAAAGTATGCTAATAGATGAAAGATTTTTTTTTTAAAAGGAATAGAATCAAGTTAATATTTTATTTCTCCCATAGAATACAGAAATACATAGAAAATTATATAACATTAGGAAATTGTATAATATAGTAGTAAGAAAAATGGTCTTGGACTTGGAACATCTTAGTTAATTCTAGACTTCACATTTACTAATTATGTAACCTTGGGCAAGTTACATAACCTCTCAGTGCATGAGGCAAATCTTTTTCACTATAATTTTCAGAGTGACGATCATACACTTTGATGGAGAGAGTTTCCTCCCTTGGAAGTTCCCTATAACAATCAAATCACAGATACGCTAAAAAAAAAAAAGTAGTTAATCATAATCACACTCCATATTATAGTAAGATTCAATTAGATGTAATGTAGATTTTCATAGCCATAAAATCCTATTTAAATGCATTGTTGTTGTTATTACTATTATTTTGACTATTACAAAATTAGTAGATCAAAGCTCGCAAGTTTTAAGTGAGTCTTGTCAAAATCCCCTCTCTAATCTGCCATCCCATGGGGGGAGGGGTAGGTCAGCTAGCATCATGTTCACTTACATGGCCATCCCTTAATTAAAATACACAAAGACTTATGACCTACTTCTTTTTAAACTGCCATGAACATCCAAATCCCATTATATGTTAAGATATATCTTGGATAGATTTCACACATTTAAAATGACATTAATATACCTAATGGCAACATAATATTTATCATTGCTATATCTAATTGTGTACTAGATATAATTTGAAGATGATGATGTTAATTGTTATGACTATTTCCCAGAGTGATAAATTTAGACTGTTTTAGAAATAACCAGATCAGCTAAAGTTTAGTTGAAAAGCTATTTTGTTGTGTCTCCTTTCCTGCAATATCATATAGCAGAAGCACTTACTTTTTAAGGGGGCAGTTAGAAGACACAGTGTATAGAGCTCTGGGCTTGAAATTAGGAAGGCTTGAGTTAAATCCAGCTTCAGACTCTTACTAGTTGTGTAAACCTGCAAAAGTCACTTAATCTGTCTTCCTCAGGCTCCTCGACTATAAGCTAGGGATAATAAAATCTTCTATTTCATGGGATTGTTTTGATGATCAAATGAAATAATATATGTAAAGTGATCAGTGCAATGCCTAGCACACAGTAAGTGCTTAATAAATATTCTTTTCATTCTTTCCTTTCTTTAACTATAAAATTCTACAACCAGCTTAGATACATATTTGTACAAAACACACTCCCTCCTTATTTCTTCCCTGCTGTGTTTAAGAGCTCCTGTCCCCTTTATACCTTTCCAGTATTTATACTTGATTCTACTCCATGTAGTCTATGACCTAGCCACATTGGTATAATACTCTTCTTCACAAAGGACACTCCATCTCTCACTTCCATGTCTTGATGTTGGTTGTCCATCTTGTCTGGAATGCTCTACCTCCTCACCTCTGCCTCTTGACCTCTCCGAATTCCTTCAAAATTCAGCTCAAGTCTCATTTTCTATAGGAGGAATGTTCCAGTTTTCTCACCTGCTAATGCCTTTCCTTCAAGGACTACTTTCCATCTACTTGATATGTATCTTCTCTTTACTTATTTTCTTATTTGTCTCCCCATTAGAAGGTAATCTTTTTGATGGGAGGAACTGTTTTTACCTTCTTTATCTTCTTAGCACTTTGCTCATTGTCTAGACCAAAGGTGAGGAACCTATAGCCTCAAGGCCACATGTGGCCCTCTAGGTCCTCAAGTGTGGCTCTTTGAATCCAAATCAATCCTTTGACAAAGACTGCACTTGAAGATCTAGAGGGCCACATGTAGCCTCGAGGCTGCAGGTTCTCTACTCCTGGTCTAGAGCACAGCAAATGCTTAATAAATCCTTGTATGCTGACAGATTGACTGAATGACTCCTTTTTCTTTTCAATAGCTCATCTGCTACAGTTCCCCTCTTACATCTCCAAGATGCTATTTTAGCTCTCAAACCCTTCATAAAACTATGTTTTGTAGGATGATTACAGACAATACTGAAAATATGTCTTTGTGCTTATTATGGATAAGCACTCTAGGGACTTTGATAATTTGAAGGCAAAAAAATTTCTTTTTTTCTTTTGGGGCAAAGGCAATGGAAACAATTTCAAAGTACTGCTTCTTCTCCAATTGATATCCTTCAAAGTGATAGTAATATTAAGGCTCTCTGGGAGTCTCAGTTTCTGCATGAAATCATCCTTGGAGGGTCAGAGTTGCAGGAATGAGTTTATCCTAGCTTCCCCTAATCCCCATACTTCCTCCACAAAGATCTAGAAAACACACAAAACTGAATTCCAATTGAGGAATCCAAGAAAAGTCACAGTGAGTCATTTTTCAAGTCCAAGTAGCTTAGGGAAGCAAACAGTCTGTGGACACCACAGATGAGGTCTAGTCAGAAGTACATTGCTTCTGTGGGGGTATTCTAGTGTCCAGGATATCAAAGAAGGCTAAAATTGAACATCAGTTCAGGAAGCACCAGGTCAGAAGGAGATACCAGGACATCCTTGAACTACTGCAGGGTCCAGGAATGGGTGCCATTTGGTAGGTCTGTCATTCAATACCTAATTCCAGGTCAGAGATCCAATGGGAACTGAGGAAGGGACCAGAGCCTAGGAGTGGCAGATACTAGGCCTTTATCTCTGTACTGAGCAAGAAACAAGTTCAGAGGCAAATAGTAACTATCTGGCTCTGATCCCAGGAGCAGAGCAGGGACCGTGTTCTACCTCCTAGCCCAAGCATGAAATAACCAAGGTAAGAATCCCAGACCAAAAGTGAGCCTGCAGTTCATTCACTCTGAACCTGCAGAGTCTCCCATTGACTCAATACAACAACAATCTACTAAAACTTCCAATTGAGGACAAACTAACAGCTTCAGATCTGGGTTAGGAATTTGCAAAGCTCAGATGAGGAAGGCAGTAAATCTTTGCCCCATATCACATCACTTTGGAAGCATTGCAAGCCCGCATACTGAGCTGTGAAAGCAGCAGAACGAGGCCATGAAACAAAAGCCTAGCCTATAAATTTCTCCCAGAAGTAGGTAAAGCACAGATCTGACATAGATTTCAAAGTTAAGAAGTAGGCTGGAAGAATGAGCATGGAAGAAGTAAGAGGGAATTTAAAACTGGAAATAAGATAGAATCATAAGAAAGAATATATTCTTTAACCAAAGATGGTGGTTACTACTACATATCAGCTCACCACAGCCTAATGGTCTAACTAACTTCTTGCCCATTCACAATTCTTTAATTTTCTATAAAAGTTAATTTAACTGATGTTACTTATAATAGTTTATTTGTCAAAAAAAAAAGACATTTGTTCATGCCCGGAGGAATTTAGCCTCATCCATATGGACAATCTTACTACAAATGAAGTTAAGTTCAAAGGCAGATAATAGAAAGGCAAGGAATTTTTTTCCTCTTGTAATAGAAAATAAAAGATGATGGAATTGGTTCCATTATGCATCCAAAGGCAACAACAAAACATTATTTTTTTTTAGTTTTTTTAATATAAATTTATTTATTTTTAGTTTTCAACATTCACTTCCGCAAGTTTTTGAGTTCCAAGTTTTCACCCCATCTCCCTCCTCCCCCCACCCCAAGATGGCATGCATTCTGAATATCCCTTCCTCTAGTCTGTCCTCTCTTCTATCTCTCCCCACTACTCTTATCCCTTCCCCTTCTATTTTCCTATAGGGCAGGATAGACTTCTGTACCCCATTTCCTGTATTTCTTCTTTCCCAGTAGCATGTGAAAACATTTTTTTTTAAACATATGTTCTTAAAACTTTAGGTTTAAACTTTTCTCTCTTCCTCCCTCCCCACCCACCCTCATTGAAAAGGCAAGCAACTCAATATAGGTTGTACATGCACAGTTATGCAAAACACTTCTATAGTAGACATGTTGTGAAACACTAACTCCATTTCCCTTAGTCCTATCCTGCCCTCCCATTTATTCTATTCTTTCTTTTGAACCTGTCCCTCCCCAGAAGTATTTACTTCTGATTATACCCTTTCCCAATCTGCCATTCTCTCTATCATCCCTCTGCTCTCTTGTCCCCTTCTCCCCCTATTTTCCTGTAGGGTAAGACAGATTTCCATACCCAATTGAATGTGTATGTTATTCCCTCCTTAAGCCAAATCCTATGAGAATAAGATTCACTCATTCCCTCTCACCTTTCCCCATTTCCTCTCCATTGTAAGAGACTTTTGGGCTTTTTTTTTTTGAGATAATTTACCCGATCTTACCTCTCCCTTTCTTCTTCTCTGAGTATAATCCTCCCTCATCCCTTAATTTTATTCTCCAGATATGACCCCGTAATCTTCAACTCACCCTGTGCCTTCTGTCTATCCATCCATCTATCTATCTATCTATCTATCTATCTATCTATCTATCTATCTATCTATCATCTATCTCTCTATCTATCTATATCTATCTATTTATCTATCTATACATACATATAATTTTTTTCTTCCAACTACCCTAATACTGACAAAGGTCTCATGAGTTATAAATATCATCTTTCCATGCAGTAATATAAACAGTTCAATCTTAATAAGTCTCTTATGATTTCTCTTTCCTGTTTATCTCTTCATCTTCCACTTGAGTCCTATATTTGAAAGTCAAATTTTCTATTCAGGTCTGGTCTTTTCATCAGGAATTCTTGAAGGTCCTCTATTTCACTGAATGACCATTTTCCCCCTGAAGGATTATACTCAGTTTTGCTGGGTAGGTGATTCTTGGTTGCAATCCTATCTCTTTTGCCCTCCAGAATATTATATTCCATGTCCTGAAGTCTTTTAATGTAGAAGCTGCTAAATCTTGTGTTATCCTGATTGTGTTTCCACAGTACTTGAATTGTTTCCTTCTGGCAGGTTGTAGTATTTTCTCCTTGACCTGGGAACTCTGGAATTTGGCTATAATATTCCTAGGAGTTTTCCTTTGGGGATCTCTTTCAGGAGGAGATCTGTGGATTCTTTCAATTTCTATTTTGCCCTCTGGTTCTAATACATCAGGGCAGTTTTCCTTGATAATTTCTTGAAAGATGATGTTTTGATCATGGCTTTCAGATAGTCTAATAGTTTTTAAATTCTCTCTCCTGGATCTATTTTTCCAGGTCAGTTTATTTTCCAATGAGATATTTCACATTGTTTTCTAATTTTTCATTCTTTGGATTTGTTTTACAGTGTCTTGATTTCTCATAAAGTCACTAGCTTCCAATTGCTCTATTCTAGTTTTTAAGGAAGTATTTTCTTCAGTAATCTTTTGGACTTTCCTTCCTCCTCTTCCCCCTCCCTGAGACTATAAGCAATCAGATATAGGTTAACAAATTTCACTTTCATTTCAGTATTCATTGTCTGAGCAGAAACTCAAGGTTAGAGTTCTATATTTCTGGTTATGGTTTTCAGGGTGTCCAATGATTTTTAAATTATCTCTCCTTGAGATGATGACATGACTTGCAACTGACTTTGATTTGAGTGAGGGAGGGCTGTGCAAAGTGACCAGCCTCACTTTCTCCTCCAGAGCCATCTGGGTCCAGTGGCTAGATATCCATCAGGATGACTGGAGATAGCCCAGGATGCAGTGGGGAGACTCTGGTCCTTTTAGGCTAAGGTCTTTTCAGGTTCTTACTTTGTGTGAACCAATGCCCATTCAGTGAATAGGCCTCTTTAAGAAGTGAGTCAAGAGATGGCCCCTTTAACAACAACAACAAAAATCAAACTGAGAGATGAAGACCCTCTGGGTTGCTGGTTAAAAGAGAAACATTTACTAATTACATTCACTCTGAGCCAGGAGGGCCCAAAAACTAACCATTCAGTGGTGCTTGGGTAGGGACCTGTGGTAGTCTAATCCATGAGATCCAAAATGAATTGAGTTTAAGGCTTAGTCTTTGAGAAAGAAATCTAGCCAATAAACCCCAAGTTAACTAGGTAGATTTTGGCCATCAAAATTTACCTGCATTTGGGCAGAACACCCTCAGATAAAGGGAGAAGAGAGGAGAGGATTGGAGAGGAGAGGAAGGAGAAGAGAGGAGAGAATGAGCTGACTTGCCCAACTAGAATTGACCGGCTGGGTCCCCATTCAGGCAAAAGATATTAAATCTAACCTGATGTATAAAAAAGCAAATCTTTTCTAGACACAAAAAAATGCACAGAGGGCTCAATTTTCAAGTTATCCCAAAGAGATGAAGATTCCAAGAATGAAAAAAAAAACATGAACCATACAAAAATGTAATAAAATAAAAGTGACTATGGAGTTATCAGCAACTTCTTCATATGTGTGTTTTACTATGTAATGTGTGTGGGTATACTCTAGGGCTCTGTCTGTTCCCTTTCCTCTTTTTCCTCTTCTCTCATCTCCCTTCACTTTTCTTTCTTGATGATCTTGCCAGTTCACACAGATTTAACAATCAAATCTATGTACATGAATCCCAGATCTACATATCCAAGCTCAGTCTCTCTTTAGAGCTCCAGTCTCATATCATCAACTGCCTACTGCATATATATCTCTTTGAGATACCTCAAATTCAGCATGTCCAAAAGTCATTATACATTTTCACCAAACCCTACCCTCTTCCTAACTCCCCAATTTCTTTTGAGGGGTCAATGAGCCATGATTCTAGACACCATGTTCACTACATAGTAGCTATCCTTAAGTCTTCCTTCTGTCTTTGCCCTCTTCTCCAATCAGCTGGCAAGTCTTTATCCAGGAAGGGGTCTTGTTTCCCTGTAGCCACAAGTTCTATTTCTCCTTTTGGCCCTGGGATTGTGACTTGGGCCCCTGAGGTCTAATGCTGCAAGCCCTAGTGTTCCTTTCTGCCTTGGAACTGAAGACAGGGCCACTGCTCCTTTGTGAGTGACCACAATCACTCTTCTCCACCCTACAACTGTGGCCAGAACCTCTGACCCCCTACGACCAAAAGTGCTTATGCTCCTCACTGAAACTGTGACATAGAACTTTGTGTGGGCAATGCAACAGTGACTTCAACATGAAAATCACTGCCCCTCAGTGCCAACAAAGGGTCTCCTATAATCTGTTTCTGGACAGTTATCTGGGCCTTTTTGTGTTTATGAGCTGAGATTTCCTGAAGCTGCCACTGCCACTGTTGCATTTACCTCCAAGGCTTGCTGCTGGCATCGTTAGCTTTGGCCTGACCATCACTCTGTTGTGACAGACTTTTCCTGCCAATCTTCTAAGTTGTCCTGAGCTGGAAAATTGCTTCACTTCTACTTTTTATTGACTCTGCCAACCCCAGAATTCTATTTCAAGTACTATTTTAAAGTTGTTTGGAAAGAATGTTTGGAAATCTGGGATGACTTCCTCTACTCCTCTACTCAACAGTCATAAGTATTATAAAAGCTCCTATTAATATACTCAAGACTTCAGTTCAAAAATGGTTTCGGACACTTTCTAGCCATGTTTTCTTGGGTAAGTCACTTAACCTCTGTCTTCCTTAATTCCTCCAATTGTAGAATAGGGATAATAATAGCATATACCTCCTCAGGAATGTTATGAAGGTCAAATGAGGTAATATTTGTAAAGAGATTAGCATAGTGCCTGGCACATAGTAGGTACTTAATAAGTGTTCCTTCCCTCCCCCTCACCTTCTATACTAATAAAGATTCACTGATTTATTTCCCTCGAGATAGTCCTAGGGTTACCACCAAACAAAAGAGACTCAAGCATAAATCTCCAACTTTGCTGAATAGCCAATGCACATTCCTTGGGGATAAAATAAAATTAAGTGAGACCTCCCAAGGCTGTTACAAGCCAGACTCAAACCCTTGAACTTAGAACTGAATAGATCTGGTTAGTCTCAAGAGAGGGTGGTTTTAGGGACAGGTCCTATTTGGTTGCAGCATCCTAATTCTTTTTTTATTGGGATTTTCAGGTAGACCAATAATTTGTAAATTGTCTCTCCTGGATTGATTTTCCAGGTCAGTTGTTTTACCAATGAGGTTTTTTATGTTTTCATCTGTTTCTTCATTATTTTTTTTTCTGTTTGACTGATTCTTGCTCTCTCATAGAGTCATTAGCTTCCATTTGTCCAATTCTAGTTTTTAACAAATTGTTTTCTTCTATTAGATTTTTGTACCTCCTTCCCCATTTGGCAATTGTACTTTTTAGGGACTTGTTTTCTTCAGTGTACTTTTTTTTTTGAGATGGCCAATTGTGTTTTTTAGGGACTTGTTTTCCTTAGTGCACTTTTTCCAAGTTGGCCAATTCTATTTTTTAAGGACTTATTTTCTACAGTTAATTTTTGTCCTTCTTTTTCCAGGCTATTGACTCTCTCTTGCACACCTCTCATTTGTTCTTCTACCTCTCTCATTTGACTTTTAAAATCCTTCTTGAGCTCTTCTAAGAAGGATTTTTGGGCTTCAGACAAGTTTATATTCCCTTTTGGGGTTCCAGATGTGGATTTGTTGACAATGTTATCATCTTCAGAATTTCTGCCTTGATCTTCACTGTTCTCATAATATGAATCTACTGTACATTTCTTTTTGCTCATGGTGTTTACTTATTTCCTGGCCTTTAAAGAGACTGAGTTCTCCTGCTGGGGGGAAGAGGGCACTGACCCAAGCTTCTTGTGTTGGGAGCTTAGGGCTTTGTGTGCTGCGGCCTCCAATGTTGGCAGTTGGAGGCTGTAGATTCTGTCAGCTTACCTGGCATTGGGCTGGAATCAGCAACACTGGCACTCTAGAGCAACTCTACATTGCCTGCTTTTCCTTTCCTTTTGCTTTCTTCAGCTCCTTTCAGACGGATGTTGCTGGGTGTTTGTCCACCTGGGGCACCTTGTAGTGCTTCTTCCCTTAGTTTTGCTGAGGCACTGGGAGACCCATTTGCTGTAGAATGGTGAGGCACCTCATGGTTTTCTAAGCTGGTTTCCACTGGTTCCCCAGCCCTCACTGAGGTACTTGAGGGTCCAGGTGTTGGTGTTTGCCTGATCCACTGCCTGGGTTTCAGAATCTCCTCCTGGTAGTCTGAGGTGGGGCTTCTGCTAACTTGCTGGGAAGCCTCCTGTTCTGTACTGCTTCCTTTCTCTCAGGGCAAGAGGGGCCTGGGCTACTGGACTGCTGCACCCCATATTTCTTCTGGTTCAATTGGTTTTTCCTTGGCCAATATTTTCTGGGCTTTCAGAGGTTAATACAAGAGGGTAAGAGCAACTTACTTCTTATTCCACCATCTTGGCTGCTGGAAGAGGAAGTCCTTAGCATCCTAATTCTTATCATCCTAATATTAAACTTTATATTTTTTCAAAAGAAAAATAATTTTTGACCTTTTGTTTTTCTTGTAAAGGAAAGAAATAATTTCTGTTTTTATAAGATATCCAAGTGTAATTCTTTTGATGAAGAAATATGCAGAGATAAACACTAGCAAAAATATATTCCACATCTTAAAGAGATAAATTCTAAGTAAGAAAACTTGATGGCTTTTATTCTGTAATGGCTTGATAAGTTAAATGAAAATGCATTCTAAATCTATTATTTCTCCCCATAAAGTACTCATCAGTATGAAAGTGAAGGATAAAAGCTTTGAGCTACATGGGATATTTTAGACTTTTTCCTGATCCTAGTCTTTTGGGAAAAAAAAGGATTTAATGAATTCCTAAAACAGCTTATTTAGGTCATCCTCACTAGGATGGTAAGACGATAGGTGATTAACAAACACTTGCTGATTGATTGACAAGTTGAGGATTAATTGATGAAGACATTTTTATATGGCAAAATTTTTCACCAGTTATTTCATAGTCCTGTTGAGAGAATTGAACTGAATTTGAATTCCCTATGATCTATGTACACATAATTCAATACAACATTCTGTGGTATCAAAACATTATTGTAAAACTGTGCCAAAACTTAGGTTTATGCGCTGATTAATTGGCTCATTGATGCTTTCATATTTAGATCTGTAGAAAGAGAAACCAGCACAAAGGATTGCAATGTCATCCATGTAGCAAGTATGAGGGTTAACAAATGGATGGACAGAAAGCTTATGTGCTTCACTGACAACCACTTTAAGTGAGAGATCTAGAGGAAGGTGTCCCTAGACCTCTGGGTAGACACGCTGTGAAGGATTTATGGAGCAGTATGGCCAAAAGTATTACAGGATAAGAAGGCATGGACAGGATGCACTTTGCAATGCTATAGTGAGTGCCCACATTAACAAAAATGTCATCATGGAAGTTCTATTGGAGGGCTGGGTTTTCTATTTTAAATTATTCCTGGAAGATTTATCTCAATCATGTGATGGTGAACAAAATAAAACTGTGGAGGACTTATTAACATTGTTCAAGACTTTGAGGCAAAGAAAGAAATTAAAATTATTTATCATAGAGAAATGAAGGCTTGAGGCAGTAGAAAAGAGAGATTTCTGGTGTGTACAGGCATTGATGGGGTTTTGGGGGGGAATGTATGTTATTAATGTGTTGATTCATATATAAAAAAATTCATAGGATGGCAATTACATAATTGCCACTTCCTCTAAAGACAGATTAAACAGACATTGACAAAATAAGTGAAGGGGGATTTATTCCAGTTATAAAGAAATGCTTTCAAGTTATAACAATAAAACATATTGCCAAGGAAGTAAGAGGTGGTGTGGTATAGTGGGGTAGTAGCTTTGGTGTCAGAAGAACTGGATTCAAACCCTGCTTGTCACTAATTTCCTGTATTCACTTGGGAAAAATCACTTAACCTTTTGAGGTCTCAGTTTCTTCCTCTATAAAATAAAGTAATAGTATTAGTTTACCTTTAAGGTCCCTTACCCTTTTACAATGATGATTTTATCAGAGTTGATTGGGAATTTTAAAGCAAGATAAATAGCTATTTCTTTGGGGTGTTTACATGGCACAAACTTTAAAATAAAGAAAAGGACAAAAGCATATGTTTGTGTTTACAAGGCACCATCCATTTTACAATATGAGTGAAGAAAAATTCCTGATGTCCACTTATATATGTCAATAAATATTTTAAAGTGACAGCATATTTTTGTTGGTAGATCATTTAGATACCAAAAATTTTATAATCTTACCCCTTTGGGTTCTGATGTCAACCTGAGGGTTATTCATCAAGTTCATATGCAGAGTGTGACTCTTGCAGGTAACTTTTAAAAAGATTCATTTGAGACCCCATTTAGTTGTATCTGACCCTTTTAGAGACCCCTTTTAAGCCTATTGCCACTGGGAAGCTCTTTAGGGACTTACCTATTTGGGCATGTAGTTTGGTACCCAGACTTTGGTTGGTCCAAAATTAAATGTCCTGCTTTTGATAACCCCAGATCATATAATCTAACTTATGGTAAGTATCCCAGATTAAAGCATCCAGTTTAATTCATTTGTTTATTAATTCAGTCAGGGCAATGGCATCAAGGAGATATACCAGTGCCTGGTATATATTGAATGTGTAATAAATACTTATTAACTGATTGATTAGAGAGACTCCCCCCGCTAAGAATTTCATATGCTGATAGAATAAATGCTTCTTTGTGTAGTTAAATGAGAAATACTGAATCAACTACTTACCTACATGTTTGTTTGTTTTCCTTCACTTCTAGTACATTTGTGTACTGTTGGACAGTCACAAGTAACCTCTGAAAGTTTTTCTAATCCTGAAACTGATCAGTGCTCCACTTTTTAATGAACAAATTAACCTATTATTCTTTCTTAAACTTCTATAATATTATTTCAGTAAATCTCCAAGCCAATGAAACCTTTAAAAATCAGGAATTGAAAGTCTTATGAATTCATTAATTTCTTGAACATGAAAGTAAAGCATATGTACTCCACTGTGTAGCATTCTCATACTCCTAAGCATTTTCAACAAATTGGATTTTTCATTTTCTCTTTATCAGGAAAATATTTGATAGACTTCTCTTAGTCTTCTTAAAATCTTGGCTACAAATGCATTAATATGAAATTTAGGGAATGGTGCACTAGACTATATATACATATATCATGGCTGGAACATTTCAAATAAATAGAAACATGACCTGACCTTCAGTGAAATTAATGAGATATAGTTGAGGACAGTTAGTTCCAAGAAAGCATGTTAATCAGAAGAACTGAGCCAGTTAAACCATGAAGCCATTGGTTTTGCTTAGGCAAGTTTGATGAATTTTTATGTCTTCAGTGTCATTTGTTTTTGAAGGAAGCATATTTATAATTTGAGACATAATTCTGAAGTCATGCCATGATGGTAAGAATTTAAAATACCAATAATGAAAGTAAAGACAGAGGAGCTTAAAGTCTAAATGTCATGAATAATAGAATTCTTTAGATACCCATTTTCCTATTCTGATTTTTCATTCCTAGATATTATTAATTATCAGTATTACTACTGTTAATTTCCATCACCTCACTTTTTGTGAAGGTCAAACAAAAGTCTTCCCTGTTTCATATTCCCAAACTAATAACATCTTTGCAGATTAGGAAGCCTCTACTCCCTGCTCTGAAACAACAAAGTTCTCCCAAATTGGTGCCTTTTTTGAACCCAACACAGCACTCTCTTTATTATGTATAATTTTATATTCTTTGACCCCACTTTCTCAGGGCCAAACTCTCTATACCTCTCCAGGGTTTTTATACACTGTGACATATAAGAAAATTCTAAAGACAGTTTCTGAGTAATTAATCATTTTATTAATCATGCTAGTAATAATAAAAGGGGCCAGGGAACTCTTGAGTGCGAAAGACTCCTCATGGAACCCAATCAATGCTTATATGTCCTTTGGAAGAGTGGGCATTCCTGAGAGTGGAAATTGACTCTGATTGGTTAATAATTAATGAGAAGAATATTGTAAAGAGAGGTGAACCTATTCTAATAAGGGGCTTTAGGATGTGACTTTGATTATGTCACTTATTTCCAAATCACCCCTAGGCTTGGACAATCTAGATAAGAAATTTATTCCACTCCCAACCTCCCCTTCCCTGAATCTACCTGAGTGAAACATAATGGTCCAGAATTCACATCAGACTAAATGCTTTGCAAGATTTTCTAGTTGGGTGAGGCAACAACTCCACCTAGATAAGATAGTCTAGGTGGGGTAAATTTTTGGGAAAGTTCTGGGATCTCCCCAATAATTTGTTATTTGATAATCATCTCTCTCAATACCCTGAGGAATTTGTGAATGTCTCTTTTCTCTGCTGCCATTTACTCAAGCTCCTATCACCTCTGTTTTTCCCATTATTGTGGATAAGGGAGGGGGGAAGGAAAAGCCATGGATAGCACCCTAGTTGTAGTTAACCACTTAACTTAGATTTGTTTTTACAAAAGGATATTTAAT
Organism: Phascolarctos cinereus; assembly: GCF_003287225.1. Taxonomy (NCBI): domain Eukaryota; kingdom Metazoa; phylum Chordata; class Mammalia; order Diprotodontia; family Phascolarctidae; genus Phascolarctos; species Phascolarctos cinereus. The sequence continues at coordinate 189,191,242 of NW_027555958.1, forward strand.
TTAAAAATGTAGCCAAAACAAACTTACAACCTTTTCTACCCACATCCCTTGTACATACTCTCCCCTACACCACTATATTCCTGGGGCAAGGGGAAGAGAAAGGCATAGACTCAATGTAAGTAAGTTATTATGTAGTATTGATCCTACCAAATTCATGTTCAAAGGTGATATTTCTTCCAGATGTGGTTAATATTAACTTCCATTGAGTGGGGAAACTTAAGATCTCCAAAAGATTGTTCCTTTCTCCTCAAGGCATTGATCATTGTTTGACTGATCCACTCAAGCTAGGCTTGCTTTTCCTAACTTTCGTAGCTTCAAGGTCAGAAAATCCAGTTTCTTCATTGAATATCGTGATTGAAGGACTTACTAAGATTTCTCTGAAAGCAAATGAGGGATAAATACCTCTGTTGAAATAGACAATCTTTTTTTTAAAGGCCTCCATGACTAATCAAAAAGCTTGGTATTGATTAAATGTTAGCCAATTAGAACCAGTCATGGAATACATAAATATGCTCCACAGTCTCTTTCCATGTGGACAGGCACCATCGCAGGAGCTCTATGCATGTGCCTGACCCTGATTGCAGATACACACTATAAAAATCTCTGAGAAATATCTCATGTTGAGGTTTTGGCTTGCCCCACTGAAACATTCTTCTCTATGTGTCAACTGATGCTTTTTCCTTTAGGCATATATCAATGTACAAATTAAACCTTTGATTTACTTGTATCCTAAATTACGACAAAATGTTTTCTTGCCATGATAATCAGAAGAGGGGTGACAATAATGAGTTTAAATTCTTGCATATGATCATACTATGTTTTGTGCCATACTAAAACATTGAAAAGTCAATAACTGATAAACTGAGTGCCTTCTAGAGCTATCATGGTTAATTAAGGGTTACAATAGATTCTTATTAATCTGTCCACATAAGACCACAAATGACCTGATATCCTCAAATATTGCAGATTGTGACGGAAAAATGAATTTGTGTCTTTAATTGTAGACTGATAATTCTCAGAAGCATTTTGGAAATAAGTTCCTAAGATATTTAACCAAGGTAAATAATCATTACCTACTTATTTTGTGACCTTGGATAAATCATTCAACTCCTCGGGATCTAAATTTCCTTATTTGTAAAATGAGAAGATCAGACTAGATCTTAAGGTCATTTCCACCTCACATCTATGAATTCATAAAAAAAATCCTGCAAGAATAATAAGAGGAAGTAAAGTATTTTGTTTTTGCAGCCTCACTAACTCAGTGTCTCATCTACTCAGTCATATATTCATTCAACAAATATGTATTAAGTATGCTGCATGTGTTCTATGTATATGTCCTTGAGCTGTGTGGTGATATATTTTTTATCCACTCTTTGCAATAGTTTTTCATTAATTCTGCTTGTTGTTAGTTTTTCCTTCATTCAAAGCATTTACTAAATGCCCATCCAAATGATGTGCTATGCTACTCTACTAAATTCACTAAACAAATCTCTGACATGATCTCTAAGAGCTTATAAATTGACATCAACAAATATGCATTAAAAGTTACCTTACTGATTCCTCAATAAACATATATACTCCTGTTAAAATGAGCCAGTTGATAAATTAAATGAATGAAATTAAGTCAACAAAAGATCTTTTTTCTTCTTCTATTCACCTGCCAAAATCTGTCATTCAACTTGAACCAGTTAACAAGTGACTGTCTTAAGACTTCTATTATTTATGACATTTAGACTTTAGGCTCCTCTGTCCTTGCTTCTACAATACTTTAGTTTTCCAAGATATTTACGTAGATAATTTCATTTGATCCAAACCACCACTGTGTGTGATAGATATGTGATGTTATTATCCCCATTTTACAGATGAAGAAATAAAAGCTGATAGAATTTAAGGAATTTGCCCATTGTCACACACACCTAGTAAATATCTGACACAGAAATTGAACTCAGGTCTTCCTAAATACAATTTCAACTCTCTATCCATTATGTCACCTAATTACCATAGATGAAATATTGTTATTCATCCTTCATTTTTGAAGAAGACCAATGATATCATGAATGAGTGATGTCTTGACTTGCACTGAATTGGATTTAATTGAGGCAGAGTTGCACAAATCATCAGCCTCACTCTCTCTTCCAGAGTCAGCTAACTCCAATGGCAAGAAAAAAGTCAGGCCAGCTGGCAATGTCCTGGAATGCAGTGGTATCTTTAATGCCTGACCAAATTGTAAGCACTCCACAGAGCCTGCTTCAACCACCTTTATGGCCATTGGAACAAATTGTTCTCATTGATCCATTCCATGAGGAGAAGTCTTCATGTGGTCTGCATAGACATCCCCCTAACTCACCAATGGGGTTTAAAGCCTGGTGGCTACCCTCAATCTGGTTTAACCCATCTGTTAATATGGTTTTACTGGGGTGTGGTTGCTGCACATGCTACAGCTTCTTAGAGTCACAAGTAAAAGTTGAGTGACAGGCAGACACCAAAGGTGGGTGAGCAGCACTGAAAAGAGCTTGGCAAGCCCTCCAACCTGGTCCTCCTCTAAATCTGGTTTTCTGTGAACACCCCATGCACTCCCATAGATATAATATGAGGGTTATATATGACTATCCATTCATACTTGTAATGGAGAATCACCTTAAAATGACATTAGCCATATCAGAAAATTGAAAATGTGGAAAAAAATTTCCTTTTTCAGTAACCACACTCTTAAAGGGCATATACACTGTTGTTGGCAAGGGCAAAGCTAAAGGCAACTAATTTCAAGGGGTTTGAAAAACACCAATTTGAATAGATGGCTAATAGTTACAGAGAGCATGGAGTAGCATGTAGAGTCCTGGGTTTAGAATTAGGAAAACCTGGGTTAAAATCCTTTCTCTATACTTCCTAGTCATAGATCCTTGAGCAAGTCACTTATCCCCCTGCATCTCAGTTTTCCTAATCTTTAAAATGAGGCATTAGATTCAATGGCCGCTAAAGTCTCATTGAGCTCAAGATTATAATCCTGATAATTGCATATTTAAACAGCATTTTGTAGCTACTTTTCCATATAACCTCTTTTTTCAATCTTTGGCACAGCCTGAGAAAAGCTTTCAATGCTTGTCCAGTAAAAAGCGGAAGCCTGAGTTTGCATTTATGACTCTCCCAATTCCCAGAGCATCACCCTTTTTTTTTTTCATGAAAATTTGAACACTATGTTACATTATTAGGCATTTGGATGACATTCATCTCCATAAACTTCAACATGTCGTGATGCATTTCTCAATGCAGAAATATTTTTTCCATTTTAATTTGACTCATAGCCTACACTTTGTCTGGGGACCATATATCTTGGAAAAAATCCATTTTAAACTAAGGATACACTCAGTCACAGACTGTTATAACAGATCTATTCATAGTGTTTCCACATATGCCTAATCAAATGTTGTACAAACAAGACAATTAGTATACTATATGTAATTTGCTAATAATTAATCTTGCATATTTAATTTTTGAACAGTCATCTATTCTATGAAAAAAAATTGTCAGTTTTGAGAGGATTAAAAGAATAGAACTTTCATAGTTTCTTGCTTCCTAAACCTTCTCCATCAATTAAGATGCACACTTGTGCTTAATAGGTATCTCAAAAAGGAATAAAAAAAGAGAAAATAAATTGAAGAAAAAGATTGTTTAAAGTTGGAGACACTGGTGCTCCATTATGGTCCAGAAAAATGGTCACAGAGAGAGCATTTAATACATCAGCAGATTCCTGACCATCAAATAGATTGTGTTAATATCCAAATAATTTAAAATTCAAATGCCTTGGCATTCAAAAATAGGTAAGAATCAGTTGGCCGCAACACACCTCTAATGTATCATCTTCCATTGGGGATCACACAGGAGTTCAAGGACTGGTATTATCAATTGCTATACATCAGAGAGAGAAAGGCAAAGAGAGAGAGAGAGAGAGAGAGAGAGAGAGAGAGAGAGAGAGAGAGAGAGAGAAATTGAGGTACATTGAAATTAAGTAATTCCTTGTGGCATAAAATAACTAATATTTTGGAATTGCTTGAGGTGTGAGAGAAAGAAGTCTAACCTTGGAGACAAAAAGGCTGAAATAAAAACTCACCTTTAAAATGTATTTGCTATGTGTTGATGGGTAAGTCATTTAACATCTCTGAGTCTCAGTTTCTTCTTATGTAAAATAGTACCTGTGGAATTATTATTCTCATATTAATCAATATGATATGTATAATAAATAAACTAATAGATTAATTTTTAGAATTGCCTTTTCCAACTTGTAAGACAGAGCTCAAAATGCAGCTTAAAATGAACAAACTCTGATAACACTCATAATCACTGGAATCTATGTGCCTGAGTATCTGAAGTGAAGTGAATCAAAGAACGTAGAACCTATTGCCATCACAGAACTCTGGTTCTGTGACCCATCAAGTGATGACCCCCAAAGACTTGAACAATGCTGTTCCCACAGAAATACAGGCACCTGTACCTTACCATTGTGGGATTTGTGGGCTGGTCATGGAAAACCACTCTGGCCCTGGAAATGACTTATAATCTGCCTTGTAACCCACCTTGTAATCCACCTTCCCCCCTCTCTTCCCACTTGTGATTTATGTATATAATCTGTGTTCACTTCAGCAAAGTGGAATTCTGATCAGGAGAATTCCCAATTTGCAAATCTATTCCTCATAATGAAACTAATTAATTAAATGGCTACCTGATTACTGGCACTTTGTCTCTAGCCTACTGTTCATCATTCTCAGGTTAGAGACTGGCTCAGTAAAATCCTGTTAAGGTCCCTGTAATGTCTATTTCTCAGGGGTGTTATATGGTTCGAATGAAACAATGTATATAAAGTGCTTTGAAAACTTTAAAGCACCACATAAATGCCAGCTGTTATTACAGTTTTCTCCTAAATCCAAGGAGGTTAAATGGTTCTGATTCAGTACAATTCAGGATGTCAGCAATGATTTGAAAGAAGAGCTTTCAGGTATTATTTCCTTTCATTTTATTAAAGTAAAGTTCTTCAAACACTTATTAGGATGAGCAGTAATTCAGGAGAGAAAATAATGAAGCACAAGAAGAAATGAATCTGAAAGAGAAAATCCTAATGAAAGAAGCTGATTGCTTTCCTTCTTGATTTCTTTTCTCAGCCTGAACAACAGCCCCATTCCCAAAGTGCAGCATCTTTCAGCATTCTTTGATGTTGCAGTTAGAGATGCTACTAACTAAATGTGGTTGGGGAAATCTAAACCTTTATGATAAAATGAGTTCAGTAACATATATACGTTCCAGCTCCCTATTCTATACTTCAGTCAATTTGAGGACAGCACCAGGTGCTGCATGAATATTTCAACACTCAAGGAAAAAACAAGCCATGAATTTCCATTTTTAAGTCTATATTTGTTAGATGAACATTAATTGAATTTAAGAAGAACCAGGACAATTGAGAGTAGAGTTGGTCTTTGATAACACTATAGTATAAGTAAAATTTGTTTTTAGTAGACCTACCACTTTAAAAAAAATTCTTTGATCTACCAGATATATACCATTCTAATGCTACTCATTTCTCTCATTGTTCTTTAGGAAAGTGAGCTAATAAATTAATTCAAAATAAGTTTTAGTGGTTATGAAGTTATAGGTTGTTACAACTCCAAGGCACCTTTGAGTAGAATGAAATATTAGTTCTTGAGTTATAAAACCAGAGTTGAAATATAAACTTCAGCACTTACTAGCTATGTAACTTCAGCAAGTAGGTTAATTTCTCTGGTTCTCAGTTTCTTCATCTGTAAAATGGAAATAATAATATTTGCATTTCCTGATTCATGTTTGTTGTGATTATACCCAATACCTGCTTAAAGAGTGCTAATAAACTTTAAAAGAAAAAAAAATCATTGTTATTTTAAAATGACATCCAAGATTGCATAAATACGAAGTGAAAAATTGGTAATAGAATTCAGGTTTCTTGACTCCCTGTCCATTTTTCTTACTTCTATACCATATCTGCTTCTCTCTCCTTCATGAACTACCCCATCATAGCTCCATAATATTTAGTTTTCAAAGGAAAGCCTCTGTAACAAGAGGCCAGGTTGAGACAGCTAAGTTGCACAATGGTTAGAGCACCAGCCTAGAGTCAGGAAGACCTGAGTTTAAATCTGGCCTTAGGCCTGTAGTAGCTGTGTGACCCTGGGCAAGTCATTTAACTGTTTGCTTCACTTTTCTCATCTGTAAAATGAGCTAGAAAAGGAAATGGCAGACCACTCCAGTATCTTTGCCAAGAAAACTCCAAATGGGAACAAAGAGTCAGATAGTAGGGTGATGGAGATTTTAGGTGTGGGTTTCTTTACACCATTCCTCAGATCATATCACATAATTAACTCTATCCTGCCAATAGGTGACAGACACAAATAATCTTGTATAATGAAATAGAGATTTCTATTTGATTCTTAGAAACCTTTATCATTAATTGTGAGGTTTGATAGAAAATATCCACCATCTTCAAGTCATTATAACACTAAGATTGGAACATCAGTCATATGACGGGAAAGCTTTAAGTCAAGTTACTTCCTTTTGGAAATGCATTCTTGAGTAGTGACTGGCTGGTTGTAAAGTCAGGAAGCCTTAATTTCAACTTTCACCTCTGACATATATTGACACTGGCAAGTCAATCAATTGCTCGTTGGCCCAAGCAATTCTCTAATACTATGAGCTGAAGACAAGCAATCTGCATTAGTAGAGAGAATTACACACTAGAAACTCCTTATACTGATGAAATCACAATTACAATATTAAAAAGAAAAACCCTTTAATGACTCTTATAATTTGGGACACTTTAAGACATGACTATATTTATTCTACTGAAACAGAAAGACAATTTTCCTCCTACTTGCAATGAAATTGTATAATCACTTAAACTTCATTTCTATATTTTATATTAATATATTATACTAATATGTGATATATATTATATTTATATATTTAATAAATTGATTGATAATTTAATTTCACATTGTTCCTGGAAGTTCTGGAAAATTCTATATAGCACTCAAATATATTCAGGGGAAGTATTAATACTAACACAACCTGATCAAGCTTAATAATTATTTTGAAAATTTTTTTTAAATCAGTGTAGAAATGCACACAGAGGACCACAGTCTCATGGTTATTATTATAAATGCATTGTGGAGCCCTGGAAATTGGTCAATTACTCAAAAAATTCATAACGAACATAGCCATTCAACACATTCAATAACCATTTACCAAAAATCTCTCTACATAGAGTACTATGCTATGTGCTGTGGGCACAAAGATGAAAAATAATAAATCCTATATTTGAAAATAATAATAATTAACTTTTATGAAGTGCTTTCTAGTTTGCAAAGCAAAATATTTATCTATATGTGAATATATATGTACATATGTGTATCCATGCGTATGTAGGTGACTGCATGTATACATGTATACATATGCATAAGAGTGTATATATGTGTGTAGCTGTAGGTGTGTGTGTGTGTGCATATTTATTTGATCCTTAAGAAAAAAAAATCTGTGAGGTAAGTACTATTATGATCTTCATTTCACTGATGAGGAAACTGGAACTGAGAGAGGCTAAGTGACTTACCTAGAATCATAGAACTAGCAAATTTCAGGGGTATGATTTGCTTCTTTTTATTCCAAGTTTAATGTTGTCTGTATTGCAACAGCTCACTGCTTTAAGGAGATTACAGTCCAGCAAGGGAAATGAGACGTACAGAAACAATTGTACTACAGGTTAGAAAATGAGTAAGTGCATAGGATTAGTCAAAGGCAAAGAGCTAAAAGAATCAGGGAGGGAGAAATCACTTCTAATTGTCAGGAGAAAGAGAGATTTTTGTGATAGATGAAGCACTTAAGCTTGGATTTGGGAGCGGAGTGGGAGGGTTATCAATATGGTATAGTAGACTATTCCAGAGGTGGAGATTGATGAGCAAAATGGCATATAGCTATGTGGGAACAAAGCAAGTTCAAGAAACTGAATAGCCCACTTTGGAGTACAGAAATCAGTTTGACTAGATGTTACATAAGTCCAACTGATAAATAAGATTTTTGTGGGCAAATATTAGTTCATCTTCATCAAGTAGAAGACACAGCCAAATTTTAAGAATAAGAAATGGAAAAATTGCTTATGCTTCCTAAGACTTTATTCTTCTCTATACTATCTAGACTGTATCATATCTAAATTCAAATCTCAGTTTGACCTGGATTAAAATCCTAAATCTGCCATTTAGTCCATTAAATAACCTTGGACTTTTAATAACCTTCACTTTTCTGGGCCTTAGTTTCCCAATCTGTAGAATGAGAGGTTAGACTAGATGATCTTTAAGATCCTTTCTGGCTCTAACTCTGTAATCCTATCATTCTCTATAATAGGTGGAATAATCCAGTAATTTGGAGGGCAAACCCAAGGAATTGAATAAATCTAGCAAACTGCATATTAAACACATGAGACCATGTTGATTTCCCTACTGGAGTTGTGATATTCCTCCATTTTGGAATAAAGGACTAAAAAGGTGGGACCTTGACTAAGGAATTCTGGAAGGACTTGTGCTGATGTCCTTCTATGAGTGAGTATTCAGTTTCTATTTTAGAAAGTAGAGATAAATTGTGAATGGCAGGCATGAATATGCAGTGTATTTAAAAAAAAATAGTATGAAATCAGAAAGCTCCCAGATATCCTCAATTTAGAAAACCGCATTTGAAATATGACCTTCCAATCCTTAAGCCTTTATAGTCCACATCTCATCTGACATTGGCCCTCAAAAAAAAAGCCTTTAACTCAGTCATAACAAAAGAAAGATAATTCTGTGGGATACTAATCAGTTTTTGACCTCTTCAGTGAACAGACATGAATAGGGTGGAGTTCCCCTAATGACTGAGCAGGTTTGAATAGATTGTGAAAGCAAACAATGCCTTACCTCACTTTCATCCATATTCAGTATTCCTTGGTAGGAATGCAGTTGTAATGACATCTTCCAAAGCCAAAAAGAAGCAGAGAACTGGCTTAGGTTTCAGGAAGATCCAAATACATGTGTAGTCTATGATGGATACTGGTTAAGTGACATGGAACACATACCTTTCAGTACCTCTGGCAATTATTTTTTTCCCTTGACCCATAGTTTATTGAATCTTGGGTATATTTGAGGATGGCTTATTACTAGGTAGAGGGGGAGGTACAGAGAGAACAGGTAGGAGGTAGCATATCTCAAGGTAGTAGGGAATCAGAGAAGCTGGTCCCCTATAAGACCTCCTTTCTCTATAATCAATGCCAATCGGATTATGCCACCACTTGAGCCATCTTGATCCATAGCCAAAGCAAGAGCATTGGCAGTGAACTGAAGACACTGCTTTTCATTCATACACTTTTGATAGGAGGCATCAACATAGCCATAGATGTAGGAGCTACCTGAACCCCCAATGGAAAAAGGCTGCCGAAGCATCATACCTCCCATGGGTACTCAGTATACCTGCCCCCCCCATAGGGATCCCAGCCAGCGACAATGATACCAGCCACGAGATCCTCTCGGTAATGATAACACATCTCCTTGAAGAGGTTAGCAGCTGTGTGGACTAGGGGAGGTTCATTCAGTCCAATGCTGTGGAACCCTAGCTGATAGGTGACCGCATCAGCCATGGCCTCGATGTCCGCCGCTGAACCTGAGTGGCAGCAGAAGATCCAGTCATGGATAGGTGTCAGCTTATCAGTGACTTGGTTGGCAATATATGACCCAGTGGTTGTCCTAGTGTCAGCTCCAAGGACCATGCCCCCATCAAACTGCACAGCCATGATAGTGGTCCCAGTGGAGATGCCCCCATCTCCCCAGTCCGGGGTGAGGCCCATGGGCCCATAGGCTGGGCCTGAGCACACTCGGTGAGCCACTACTAAAGCCAAAGCCATTATTCTGTGGTTCTAGCAGACCAGGCCAATGTGGTCGGAAAGCAACTGTTTCAAAGTGCTTGGTCACCAGCCCCTCAGAGCCGGAAAGTGGCACCAGCCAGGAGGCTGAGCATGAGGATCCTCTGGCAATTCTTTAAGAGTACAAGTTGTTATATAATTGCTGATTTCTATTGGTGGAGAGAGTTTCCCCAACAGATATTCCCGATAACTATGAAAATACAGATCCAGAGCAAAAAAATTCAAAAATAGATTAATTTCATTTAATTTTATATTGTCAAAGAGTTTTTCCACTTAAATGATGACTAAATAGGACAGAACTGAAGTCATAAATTATTTCATATTTACAATCCATAAGTTTGAAATATATGTATCTGACCATTACTGCCTGTCCTTCAAACTTTGTGTATGTATGATTCATTCTTTTTAAGTCCATTTTCTATCTTCGCTGAAATCTCTACCATTTTTAAAAATTTTATTTATTTATTTTAAACTTTCTGTTGGGTAAGATGAATTCACATTACCAATTGAGTTTTTATACATATTTCCCTTTTTTAAATGAATTTAGGTGTGAATGAGGTTCAAGTGTTACCCAACATATCTTTTTCTCCTTTTCTCTCTTCCTTGCCTGCATATTTTAAGAGATAATTTTTCCCATTCTTCCTCATCCTTCCCTTTTTTCCCATGACATCACTCTTTTTCATCCACCCACACTTTTTTTTACATCATCCCACCATAATCAACACTTTCCCACACCATCTTTTTATTTAGATTCTGTTTTAATAATGATAAAGTTATTAGAAGATACATGTCATCTTACAATATAGAAAGTTGCAGTCTGACTTTATTGAGTCCCTCATGATTTATCTTTCATGCTTGCCTTGGTATGTTTCTCTTGATTCCTGTATTTGAAAGTCAAATTTTCTGTTCCTCTCTGATCTTTTTATCAGGAATACTTGAAATCCTCTATTTCATTAAATATCTGTATTTTTCTCTTCAAGGATTATACTCAGTTTAGCTGAGAAGATTATTCTTGGTTGTAATCACTTCTTCTTTGCCTTCCAGAACATCATATTCAAAGCCCTCTAGTCCTTTAAGGTGTTAGCTGCTAAATCTTGTTTGATCCTGCCAGTGGCTCAGTGGTAGTTGAATGGTTTCTTTCTGGCTGCTTGAAGCATTTTCTCTTTGACTTGAGAGCTCTGAAATTTGGCTGCAATATTCTTAGGAGTTTTTATTTGGAAATCTCCTTCAGGTAGTGATCACTGGATTCTTTCAATTTCTATTTTACCCTCTGGTTCAAGAATGTTGCATCAGTTTTCCTTATTAATTTCTTGAAATATAATGTCTAGGCTCTATGATCATGGCTTTCAGGTAGTCCAATAATTCTCAAATATCTCTTCTTTACTTATTTTTCAGATTAATTGTTCTACCTATGAGATATTTCACATTTTCTTTTATTTTATAAACTTTGATTGTTTCTTGATGTCCCATGGAGTCATTACCTTCCACTTGACAAATTCTAATTTTTAAGGAATAATTTTTTTTAGAGAGAATTTATAACTCTTTTCTCATTTGACCAATTCTGCTTTGCAAGGAGTTATTTTCTTTCTCTTTCTTTCTTTCTTTCTTTCTTTCTTTCTTTCTTTCTTTCTTTCTCTTTCTTTCTTTCTTTCTTCCTTTCTTTCTTTCTTTCTTTTCCTTCTTCCTTCTTCCTTCCTTCTTCCTCCTTCTTCCTTCCTTCCTTCCTTTCTTCTTTCTTCTTTCTTCTTCTTTCTTTCTTTCTTTCTTCCTTCCTTCCTTCCTTCCTTCCTTCCTTCCTTCCTTCCTTCCTTTCTTTTTTCTTTCTTTCTTTCTTTCTTTCTTTCTTTCTTTCTTCTTTCTTTCTTTCTTCTTTCTTTCTTTCTTTCTTTCTTTCTTTCTTTCTTTCTTTCTTTCTTCTTTCTTTCTTCTTTCTTCTTCTTCTTTCTTTTCTTCCTTCCTTCCTTCCTTCCTTCCTTTCTTCTTTCTTTCTTTCTTTCTTTCTTTCTTTCTTTCTTTCTTTCTTTCTTTCTTTCTTTCTTTCTTTCTTTCTTTCTTTCTTTCTTGGCTAGGCAATGGGATTAAGTGACTTGCCCAGGGTCACACAGCTAGTAAGTGTTATGTGTCTGAGGCTGTATTTGAACTCAGGTCCTCCTGAATCCAGGACCAGTGCTTCATCAACTGCACCATCTAGCTGCCCTTATAGGGGTTGTTTTTATTCAGTGAATTTTTTTACCTCTTTTTCCATTTGGCCAGTTTTGTTTTTGAAGGTGTTATCTCAGTTTTTTAAAGTGTTTTTGTGTCTTTTACTAGGCTGTTGTCTTTCATAATTTTCTTCCTTTGTTTTCATTTCTTTACCTAGTTTTTCCTCAATTACATTTCCCCCACCAAGTTAAATAGGAAATACATATTTTATTCCAGCTAGAAGGGACCTAATGATTTCAATTAGTGAAACTGTATCACTTTATTTTATTTTATTTTTAAAAATAATTTATTTATTTCTTTTTCTGAAATGGGGCTATTTAAATATTTTATTTCCTCTCCCATTAATCTGTGTAATTTATATTTTGTAAATATTCATTCATTTCACTAAGACTGTCAAACTTTTGGCACACAGTTGGGCAAAATAGCTCCTAATCATTGTTTTGATTTCATCTTCATTGGTATTGAATTCACACTTTTCATTTTTGAAGCTGGTAATTTGGTTTTCTTCTTTCTTTTTTTTAGATCAAATTAACCAAAGGTTTATCTGTCTTATTAGATTTTTCCTAAAATCAGATCTTAGTTTCATTTATTAGTTCAATTGTTTTCTTAATTTCAATTTTATTAATCTCTCCTTTGGTTTTCAGAATTTCTAATTTGTTATTTAATTGGTAATTTTTAATTTCTTCATTTTCTACCTTTTTTAGTTGCATGCCCAATTCATTGATCTCTTCTTTATTTTAGTCATGTAATCATTGAGAGACATAAGACTTCCCCTAAGAACCACTTTTACTGCATCCCATAAGTTTATGTATGTTTTCTTATTATTGTCATTCTCTTGGATGAAGTGATTGATTGTTTCTATTTTTTGTTGTTTGACCCACTCATTCTTTAGGATTAGATTCTTTAGTTTCCAATTAGTTTTTAGTCTATTTTTCCATGGCCCTTTATAATATATAATTTTTATGGCATCATGATCTGAAAAGGATGTATTTAATATTTCTACCTTTCTGCATTAGATTATGAGCTTTTTATGCCCCAATACACAGTCAAGTTTCATGTAGGTGCCATGTAGCACTGAGAAAAAAAAAGATATATTCCTTTCTATCCCTATTCAGTTTTCTCCAAAGATTAACCATATCTAATTTTTCTAAACTTCTATTTATCTCTTTAACTTCTTTCTTGTTTATTTTGTGGTTAGATTTATTTAGTTCTGAGAGGGGAGAGATTAAGGTCCCCCACAAGTATAGTTTTGCTGTCTATTTTTTCCTGTAACTCCCTTAACTTCTCCTGTAAGTATTTGGATGCCATACCACTTGGTGCATGTATGTTTAGTAATGATGTTACTTCATTGTTGATGGTACCTTTTAGCAGGATGTGGATTCCTCCATTATCTCCTTTAATTAGATCTACTTTTGCTTTTGCTTTGCCTGAAATCAGGATTCCTACTCCTGCTTTTTTTTTCTTTACTTCAGCTGAAACATAATACATTCTACTCCAGCCTTTTACCTTTACTCTGTGTGTATTCCTCTGCTTCACATGTGTTTCTTCTAAACAACATATTGTAGGATAACCACTTCTAACTTATGGGAGATTTCATCCCATTCACAGTCACAATTATGATTACTGTCTGTGTCTTTTTCTGCATCCCACCTCCACCCTCCATTTATGCTTTTCTCTCTCTCTCCTGTCTCCCTTTCCCTCCTCACTAGAGTTTTGCTTTCGACCACTGCCTCCTTTTTTCAACCATCTATCCTCCTTTCTATCAGCCCCCTCCCTTTTCTTCCCCTTTATCTTTGTTATTTCTTCCCTCCTTTCTCTCCACCCCTTCCTTTTTCTTCCCCCTCTCCCTTCCTAATTCCTATAGGGTAAGTTAGATTTCTATACCTAACTGATTGAGCCAAATCTGATCTGTGTAAGGTTCAAACAATACTCATCTCCCTCCCTTCTTTTTCTCTACTGTAATAGGTTTTTCTGCCTTTTCATGTGATGTAATTAACCCTTGTCTGCCTCCTCCTATCCTCTTCTCCCAGAACAATCCTTTTTCACCACTTAATTGGATTTTTATCACCACATCAAGGTCAACTTATACCCACACCCTCTGTCTATGTATACCCCTTTTAAATGTCATAATATCAATATAGTTCTTGAGAGTTACAAGTGTCGTCTTTCCTTGTAGTGATATAAGCAGTTTGCTCTTATTAATAACATATTGTTATTGTTGTTTTTTCTTTTCTGTTGACCTTTTTATGCTTCTCTTGAGTCTTGTATTTGACGATCAAATTTTCTGTTGAGCTCTGGTCTTTTCATCAGGAAGTTCTGGATATTTCCTATTTCATTGAATGTCCATCTCTTCCCCTGAAACATTATGCTCAATTTCACTGGATAGATGATGCTTGGTTGTAATCTGAGTTCCTTTGTCTTATGGAATATAGTGTTCTATGCCGTCTAATCTTTTAGTGTAGAAGCTGCAAGGTCCTGCTTAATCCTGACTGTGGTTCCATAATATTTAAATTGTTTCTTTCTGGCTGCTTGCAGCATTTTCTCTTTGACCTAGTAATTTTGGAATTTGGTATTATTTGGTGTTTTCAATCTGGGATCTCCTACAGATATGATTGGTGGATTCTTTTGATGACTATTTTACCTTCTGGTTCTAGGACCTTGAGACAGTTTTCCTTGATGATTTCCTGAAAGATGCTTTCTAGGCTCTTGTTTTCATCATTGTTTTCAAATAGACCAATAATTTTTAAATTGTTTCTCCTGGATCTATTTTCCAGGTCAATTGTTTTATCAATGAGGTATTTTATGTTTTCTTCTATTTTTTCTTTCTTTTTTTTTGTTTCTGTTTGATTCTTGTTTCCTCATAGAGTCATTAGTTTCCACTTACCAATTCTAATTTTTAATGAATTGTTTCCTTCTATGAGATTTAGTATCTCCTTTTCCATTTGGCCAATTCTACTTTTTTCTTTTTTTTTTTATCCAATTCTTCTTTTTTAAGGAGTTGATTTTTTCAGTCTACTTTTCCCCCCATTTGGTCAATTGTATGTTTTTTAAGGACTGGTTTTTTACAGTCATTTTTTGTCCTTCCTTTTCCAAGATATTGACACTCTCTTGCATACCTTTCATTTCTTTTCCCAATTTTTTCTACCTCTCTTATTTGACTTTTAAAATCCTTCTTGAGCTCTTCCAAAAAGGCTTTTTGGGCTTGAGACCAGTTCACATTCCCCTTTGAGGTTTCAGATGTGGGTATATTGACAATGTTGTCCTCTTCTGAATTTGTGCCTTCATCTTCTTTGTCCTCGTAATAAGAATGTAGGTCACTGTCCATTTCTGCTTTTTGCTCATGGTGTTTGCCTATTTCTTGGCTTTTAAAATTGAGCCCTCCTGGTGGAGCAGAGTGGACACTGACTCAAGTTTTTTGTGCTGGGAGCCTGAGACCTGGTTACTGGCTTTGTGTTCTGGGGCCTTAAGTGCTGGCAGCTGGAGGCTGTAGGGGTCTAGCAGATTATCTGGAATTGAACTGGTGTCATTAGCACTGGAGCTTTTGGGGTGGGGGTGGAAAGTCTTGCTCCTGGAGGATGCCTGCTCACTGGGCTTCTTTAAGGCATTCAATTGTTTGGCAGCTGGAGGATGTCTTCCAGCCTGGAGCTGTGCTTCCTAGAGTTTTGCTGAAACACTGGGAGACTTGGCTGCTGGAGAATGTTGGCACATGTAGTGGTTTTCTGTGCTGGTGTTTATTGGTTTCCCTGCCTGTGCTGAGGCTCTCAGGGTCCTGGTATTGGCATTTGCCTGATCCATCACCTGGGGTTCAGGATCTCTCCCTGGTATGCTATGGTGGGGCTTGCTGCTAGCTTGCTGGGACACCTCCCATCCTGTACTGCTTACCTCCCCCAGAGCAAGTGGTGCCTTTCCTATTAATCCCTCAAGCTTCCTGGGCTATGAGACTGATGCACTTTGTCTTGCTGCTGGTTCAGGTGTTCCAGGGTTTTTCCTGGGGTGATATTTTCTGGGCTTTCAGAGGTCAATAAGGGAGGATGAGAGCCACTTACTTCTGTTTAGAGCATAAACAAAATCTAGTCTGCACAAGCTTTACCTAAGGCAGGAACCCCTTGTCCTTGGCCCCTTCCATTACAGTTTAGGGCAATTCAGCTTATGAAGGGAAAGACTAGCCAGAGAGGTGTGGATGAAGATGGCTTCTCCTGCCCAGATGAGTCATGGTGCTGAATGACATAATCAAGCCACATTCCCAGCATGAGGAGCTGAAGACTTTTACTTGCCTGGGGAATTCTGTTTCAGAAGGGATTTAAGGCATTTCAGGGTCTCTTTAGGTGTCTTTGGATACCAGGAGAAATCACTGTCCATCAATTTATTGATTGATAGCTAGCCTAATTAATAAATTGATTATTAATTACCCAGAATCCATATTTCTTATTCATCTTATTCTTATTCATCTGAACCACTACTACTACTACTACTTTTATCCCCAATCAGTAAACACTGTGTAAACAGAAGAGAGCTTCACAGTTCCTTGTACATAATATATGCTTAATACATGTTTACAGTTTGATTGATTTGAGTAATTAAAAGTGAAGAAAATTTAGTTAGGTAAGTATAAATGAAGAATTTGGATTTTAATTGGATCTGAGGTACCCCTGAGGAACTGGCAGTTTATTTTCTTGACCAGACTGCCCAAAGCTTCTGTATTTTGTGGCAGAAATTTATAAAGGGGTCATAACTATTCCTTTTTTTTTTTTTACCCTGCAACAGGATACTGACTGGGCACTGGAATATGTCTACCTTGTCTCCTGATGGCTTACCTGTCCTGATGGCATGGGTTTCAGCATTATTGATTAAAACTGTAGGAATATTGAACAATTCTGTCAATAAGATCTATGAGAGGAGGGAGGGAGGAGAAACATTGAAAACTCAAGGCATTCCATTTATAAAACTGTTTTTGGACTTTTCTTACCTCCTTATTTCACTTTCTATGTCATTTCCCTTGTCACTGCCACCTCACCTTGCCCTGAAACAAATTGCACTGCCTGGGGCTGTGGTATGCAGCCCTTATTTTTTCTCAAGCTGCATTTTTTCCTGCCCATTCCTTATCATTGGTGTTGAATCACTAGAAAATTCAGTCTTTGAGAAGAAATCAAAATGCCCAGACGGTGTGCAGTCTGCTAAATGGCAATTGTTTTCCCTTCTCATTTTCAACAAAGAAAATATTGGTCTTATAAAAGCTTTTCAAACAACAGTAGCATGCAGTTTGAATGTAAATCACAAAGGACCTCAGGGGAAAATGTCATCCTCAATCCATTAAGCACATTGGTAGTCATAGAAGATGCCAACATAATATTGGTTTATGTTGCAATTTAAAATCAAGATTCTTAATGGTTTTCTTAAATATGAGAAGCAGTGAAAACAGAAAGGAGTGAAGAACAATATAGCATAGTAGGGAACACAATAGACTTTGATGCAGTAGATATCTGAGTTCTAAATCAGGCTCTGACACTACCTCTGGGAATCTAGGCATATCATTTGTTGACTTGATGAACATTGCCTTTATCATTTCTAAAATGAGATTAATAATGCTTGTATAGCAACTCTTCTGAGGTATTCCCACTACTCACACTTGCACTGGTGGAAGGGGTCTGCAATGAATAGCTTGTAGATAGGATTCTAGAGCACCCTCTATGCCTAAAAATATAGGCAAGCAGCCCCCTCCTGGTGTGCTTCCTAAACTTTGTTGAATCTAGAAACATCACTTTTCTATTGCCATGAGTAATATTCCTTGAAGGAGCTTCCTCCTTCAGGTGATTGTCTGTATCTGTGCATATCTGTTTCTTCAACTGACCTAAAATTTTCTTGAACTGACTCTTCAATGGCTGGATAGGATTTCTTCTGTTGGGTGAGTGAATCTTCTGTTATGTTCTATAGGTTAAACAAGAGGACACAAGAGACCCCACTGCAGGGTCTCCACAAGTAATCTATGTTTTGACTGCCTCCTGCTCTTGAACTACTAGATGGCTTGCTATATATGCACGTAATCAGGCATGCATGTGTGCATATGTATAAATGTATATATGCATGAATGTATATATGCATGAATGTATACATATACATACAGGCAAGAGGCATGACTGGTTTTCTTAGCCAATCATTAGATATTTGTGTGGTGTCAGTTGCTTTTATCCAGCTCCAAGACCCTATAATCTTTTCAAGATGATTAAAAAAACTTCACATCTTGTTGTAGGATTATAAAAGAGCTCCTTAGCATTTCCTTATGTTCACAACAAAAGCAGCCCAGTGTAGTGGATGAAAAGCAAACTTTAGAATATTGCAAACCTTAGTTATATGTCTGACACCTATTGGTTTCATGACCCTAGGCGAGTAACTTAACCATTCAGTGCCCATCTAACTAAGACTATTAACTGCAAAATAGATTCTGATCTGTGTTAATAGAAGAAATTTCCCTTACTGGAATTTCCCACATGAATGAAATCACACTTACAATCCTTTCTCAATGGTACAAAGATGCACTAAATACTTTAAAAAATCCTTTGGAAATCTGAAAGGCTTATACAAATATTTTGTTATCAAGAAAGACCATAATGGACAATGAAACCTATTTATCCTATCAGTTTAACAATAATGATATTGTTATCTATATCTACATCTATGTCTATATCTATATCTATGTCTATATCTATATCTATCTATATCTATCTATCTATCTATCTATCTAGATCCATAATCTCATCAATGTATGTACTTCCTTCAGTGAGGCCAATCTCAATCCATTCATACCTTCTCATACTGTGTGATTCCTAGTCATGTCCATTATCTATTGGGTCCAGTCAATGTAGTAGAAGTCTTCCCCTAGCTTTCTTGACATAATATAGGTAGCAATTCTTTGCCCTCAAAATGTGACTATCTCCCATGCTTTGGTAGTTGCACATATCTTAATGATATATTTGATGAAACTTTATGTTTGATTATTTGTAATATGGTAGAGGGATGAAATTAAATTGGGACCATGATTTCATTGATAATAGGGAGCTTTGCATGAAAGAACTTAGTTGGCCAGTGCAGATCACCGTCCCTGAAACATACAGTCTTAGATAATTACCTGGAACAGTGACAGCTGAAGCTACATATGCTTAGTAACACAGCCAGTTTGTATCAGAGGAAAATTTGAACACAGGTCTTTATAACCATGTAGCTTTTTGTTGGCAAGATGCTGCCCCTTATATATTTCTATCATATTCTCCTCTATTATCCCAAGAACCCACAGTCTTGATTCCATGAAAGCACTGGGTTTGGGGATTTCTTTTTCTCATAATAAGAAACAGTTTTAAAATGACTGGGAGGATATTGATGTCAAAAAACAAAGGCCTTTGCCTCAGAGAGTTTTGGCTGATTAATGGTTCTTCACAATTTCCCAAAAGCAATCTTGCCTTTTTCTTTGTCCTATTCAGTTCTGGATCCTATTCACTGTCTATCTTCAGTGTCCAAGATTTTCTCCTCTTCTCTTCTATTTCAAGGCTTTATCACTTTCAATATGAATAGTTACAATAGCCTTCTAACTGGACTTATCTGAATCTTCTTTCCATTCCAATTAATTTTCCACATGGTCACCATTCCCACCCACTCAAAAGCAGGTATAAACACATTGAAACTCCCTAGCTGTATCCTATTGTATCTGTAGGATCAAATATAATTTCCTCTGTTTGGCATTTAAAATTTTTACAACTTGACTCCAGCCTATCCCTCAAGTCCCCTTTTACATTACCCTTCTTAGCTTAAATTCTTAAAACGTAGCCACTGCTTAGATTCCTATAATCTAGGCAAGGGCTCACTAACATTCAGAGTCCTTAAGAGTCTGCCCAATGTGATAGATGTTCTAATAAACCTTGTCTTTGGCTGAAAGAAGGCTTGGGTCGAATTCTTTCAGACAGGACTGTGTGTTCTGATTTTGGGGTCCCAGTACCCCTAAATCTCTAAAACTCACCATTTTGGTGGCCCATTTGGGGAAACTGCCTAACCCCAAGTTCTTCTTTAGCCAAGACTGGAAGGTACATAAACCTCCCTCCCCACCTCCTTTCTTGGTGCAGTTGGGGTCATTCTCCAAACACCAAGGCTTGGTGGTGTTTTTGGGCAGGCAGTTAGGAGGCTGTCTCTCACTCAGCCTGACGCTCTCAGGCCCTTGGTCCACTGGGTCAGTTCAAAGCCATGGATCTGGTACACTTTCCACAGCATAGAAGACAAGGACAGATGCCCTATCTGGAAGTGTATGCCCCCTTCTGTCAGTTCTCTCAGCACTAGAGAATTGCAGAAAACTGCAGTTGCTTTTTGTTTCCCTGAGGCTTACTTACTCCCTTCCCTCTACACCTTTGGATTCTCCTTCATGGAGGTTACAGAGGAAAGTTAGAACAGCTAAAAATATCTTGGCAGATTCTGGAAGTTTTGTGATTGATCATTAAGGAGTTTTTCCTTCAACCCTGGTCACTCCTTTCCCTTGAGTCAAGAGGGTATCTGTGAACCCCTCTCATAGGAGAAGAGAGTTTCACCCTTTACCCCTCACCTTTGAGTTCTCTCTCCCCTACCTTGGAAAGGAAGGAGGCAGGAGGGGCAGCAGTTATAGCATAAGTCTCCCTGGCAATGGCCTTGGTCCCTAGGGCAACCTTTGCCTGGAAGCATCACCCAGGTTCAGCACACCATTCTCAAGATAAAGAAGCTGGCCTCTGAACTTGGGTAAGCACACTCTTTTAAATTTGTAGTTTTAACTGTTAATGATGAGATGTTGATTCTCTGTGTAAAGTCATTTGGAAATGCATTTAACAAAACTGAAGTCACCTGATTGGTAATGGGCTTGTTTCAAGTTGGTGAACTTTTTCTATAAGTTTTGTCAAGCAACTTTTCATAATTTGGTTACTGCTAAAATGATTTGGCTATTGTTGGTTATTGTTTTAATGTGCAAACTAGCCATAAAGCTTGTTTGGTTATGGCTTGCTGAGAATTTGCAAGTGTATAGAAATCTCTGGTTTTTACACTGGGACATATTTAAGTTTGAGATGTAAAACCTGGGAAAAGATTTTCCTAAGCTGTAATTAGTGTAACTTTCTGTTTGAGGTAAAAAAGCTCATGATTTTATTTTGAGTTGTCTAATGGATCATAATAATCCATCAGTAAAGCAATAATCCACCATCTGAGACATGCCACAAGTTACTAAAACAGAATGTGATACTGGTAAGAAGTCAGCATCGGGGAAAGCTGAGAGGACAATTTTAGCCTCAGTCTAAGATGGGATCCTCCTGACTCAGTTTCCCCATTATGTTCCTTTGAAAAAGAGTGTTACCCACCTGGCTATTCCTGAGTCTGGCTATGAAGCGGATTTGATACTGCATGGTTGGAAAACTGAATTATCTGAATCCAAACAGAGCTAACAATGTTTTATCCTCTCATTTTTGGGCCCTAAATCTAGGCCCTGCAGTCTTTTCTGTCAGATTTGTGTCTTCCAGACTACCGGCCATTTCTATAGTTGGTAGCAAACAGCAGGTACCAGCCAATGTCCTCCCATTGTTCCCTGGATGCAGCCTGTGCTCAGTTCTAGTCAACCTCCTCTTTGGGACCCTTTCGAGGCAGGGATAGCTCTATGCCCCTTGCCAATAGGAAGCAGTTTCAGAAGCCAAGACCTTTGCCCCTTACCCCAAAAGAATTTTGGTTCCATTTTCCATTTTCTTGAGGGGGGAATGATGAGGATGGATCTAGACCCCAAAAAGGAAAAACCCTATTCTTTCCCACGTGGTTCCCCGAGGCTATAATCCCATCAACTACCCTTTCATTGTGGACCTCCTTATGGTCCCAGGCTACTTCCCACCCTTAATCCTATCTAGGCTCCATTCTCCCTTGGCCACGTGGTCCAGGTCCTTGGAATTCTATTACCTCATAGACTACTTGGCCACTCCTAGGTCCCTCCCATAGCCTTAATGTATATAAGGTCCATCTTGAATCCATAAAGGTGCTTAGATTCTTAAAATCTAGGCATTGCTCAGATTCTCATAATCTAGCCAAGGGCTCACTAACATTCAGACTTCTTAAGAGTCTGCCCAATATGATGGATGTTCTAATAAACCTTGTCTTTGGCTGAAAAAATAAAATAAAATAAAAAATACATTACCCTTCTCCCTGCACTCTGTAGTCCAGCCATCCTGGCCTACTTGTTGCTCCTCACACATAGAGTTCCAACCTTGTTCTTCATGCTTTTTTGCTGGCTACTTTCCCCACCAGAGCTCAACCCCCATTCTGGGAATGCTTACCCTCCTCACCTCTGCCTGCTATAATCCTTGCCTCTCTTCAGTACATCTTATAAAGGAAGACTTATGTTGGCTCCTTAGCTTCTAGCACATTCACAATCCAAGGTTATTATATGTTTGTTCTTTATATATCTGGTGCTTAAAAATGTATGTACATATTGTCTCCCCTATTAAAATGTAAGCTCCTTGATGTTAGGTATGATAGGGCTAATATCTACTAGGATTTCCTCACAAGATTTTGGGGGTGGACAACCTGCAGCCTTGAGGCCACATGTAGCCTGCTAGGTCCTCAAGTGAAGCCCTTTGATTGAATCCAAACTTCACAGAATAAATCCGTTTATTAAGGATATAATGATACAATGCGTATACGGAACCACATTTACACACTCCTTTTATTAAGGGGATTTGTTCTGTGAGGTTTCAATTCCGTCAAAGGGCCACACTTGAGGACCTAGAGGGCCACATGTGGCCTTGAGGCTGCAGGTTACCCACTCCTGGTTTAGGCCTACCTCTTCTCCTTTTTCCTGTAACAAAGATTAGTTTTCTTTAAAAGGAGACAAAGCAGTCCTGGGACTCAAGTGGCCCCAGCTTTTCTGATGTAGCTTCTTTCCTTTTCACCCTTAATTGCACTGTGAATATGCGGTAGGACCAGGCCCCTCCTTCTTTGTTCCTGTGAGAAGGTTTAGCTTTCCCTAAAGGAGACAAGCTTTCCTTAGTAGTACCTGATTAGCTTCAGGTTCCCTAAAGGAGCTTCCCAGTCAACTAAGGGTATAAAAAGTCCCAATATGTGAAATCTGAACCTCTCAGACTTTGTGGGTGCCTGAAACCATACCTGTCCTGATGACCCATTGATTAGAAGCATTTATATAATGGGTGGGTGAGATTAGTTCTAGTAAACCTGAAAATATGTGTGCATACACACTTATATATACACTGTGTATGCATACATGCACATACAAGCATATGCACACTTATCTGTATATGTATATAAACACACAATACATTATGGAAACATGTTTATATAATGCACAACACATTACATGGGTTCACATGCACAACATACATGTCTATATACATGCAATGCACATGCACAAACACATATGCATATACATATACACAAGTATATATTCCCTCTGTCCTGAACTCTTGGGCAATCATAGTTCTCAATTAGGAGAATTTGTCATGTTCTAGGGGTTGATGCAATTAGTACATCACCCATAGCAGAAGCAACTGGAAGACCTCATCATTTACTGAGAATTTCTCCTCCATTTGGAGTTTCTGCTGGACAGCTTCCATGCCCATAGCACATATCTTTTGGGAACATATTTTTTTGTTTTACGTTTTTCTTGAAAGTAATAGAAAAGTGCCATATGATTGCCTTTGTTGTTACAACTGTTAAGAAATTTTCCGTGATCTTAACATATGTATGGGAGATGCTGTATCGGAGCAGAGCTTTTAAGGCTACATCTTTCCCTACATAATCAAATACTTAATGACATAAAATCATGATAATAACAGTAATAGTAGCTCATATTATCTAAAACTTGATACTTTACAAAGTGTTTCCTTACTACAAAACTGTAAGGTAGGTAGTATAAATATAATTATATTCATTTTACAGATGAGGTGCCTGAAGCTTAGAGGGGTCATGTGATCTCACAGTGTTATGTGCCTGGTGTATTGTGAAGCCAGAATTCTAATCCAAATCTTCTGATTCTGAGTCTAGTGCTTTTCTCACCATGTTACCACAACACACTTTTTTTCTCTTTCCCTCTTTTTGTTTTGCCATTTGCCTGCTGTTTAAAGTCCTTGTGCACCCATCCCTATCTACTTTTAATGCTGCCTGAAAAGTGGTGACAGGGAGAAGAGTTCTGTCAATATAAATCAAGCCTCAAGCTTAGCAATAAATGTACTTTAATGTTAATATGTAGTATGGTCATGAAATTTAATACTATCCTATAAGACAGGATCACTGTCCCAATAAGGATCCAATAAGTGGGTGATATTCTTGGAGCCAAATTAAGGCTGAGGTTTAGGCTAGTCCACACTTATCTATTTGGTACTCTCCTTGCTTAGCTAAGTCTTCCCTCAGATTTAAAGATCAGTTCAAGTCTTGATTTACCTGCCTTCACAAACCCTTAGTGAGCTCTCCTGTGTACATTTCACATCCTGCCTTGTGCTGTATACTTTTTATGTACTGTACATGCACTCTCTCCCAGACCAGATCATAATTCACTTCAATTCAATTTATTTCAACAAACATTTATTAGGTACCTATGATGTTTCACCTTGTTAGTTGCTGGTGACTTGAAAAAAAAATAGTCTGAATCCTCAAGAGGCTTATATTTTAGCAGAAAGGCTACCTGTGGAAATTGGGACTTGAACTAAGCTTTTAAAAAAAGATAAAGATTCTGAAAAGTGGAAATAAAGAAAGATGATAAATCTCTTCAAGGAAGTGACCACGTTTTATGCTTCTTGGTATCTCTCACAGAATAAAGCAGATTCACAATGATGACAAAAACTTGTTCTATAGGATTTTATACTTGCCAACATATTTTCACATCCATTATCTTATTTATTCATTACAACAACTTTTTCTTTAGGTTGGTAGGAAAAGTAATATTATTTCACTTGATAGATGAAGTAAGAGACTTAGGACATTAAGTGACTTCTCAGAATCACCAAAAAAGAATTCTTACAACAATACACACCCCAAAATGGGTCAGTCAGCCTTTTCTTGAAAGGTATGCCTTGTGGACCACGGGTCCCCTGCAAAGAAATCTGGACTCATTTGGACTGAATTTTATCATGATGGCCCCAATCCAAAGGGATCAAGTCCTCCTTGGTTTATTAATGCCTCCACATAAGAGTAAAATTCCAGGAAAATCTCTAAAAACCATTAAGTTTGTCTCACAATTACAGTTTTCCCTTACATTGGTGGAAGGATGTCCTTCCACAAAGGTTACTAAATATATTATATCAGGATAAAATGAGATAATATATGTACAGTACTTTATAAGGCTTAAAGCAATTTATTAATGCTAACTATTAGCAGGCACAATATGAATTTAATCCCTCCCTCACAGAAACTGCTAAGACACAGTAGATTCACAGGTGTACACAAATACAGTGTACACACACCTGCATATGTGTATATACATACATACATGCATACATATATACACACACATATATATATGCATATATGTATGTATGTATATAATATACTGTATTCTCAGGATCCTTTTGTTGGTAATCCTCTTCCCTGCTAAATGTATTATAATAGAAATCTCCTTCCTCCTGGCTGGTGCCTGACTCTTAAACTTAGGAGTTGTTGAATTCAGAATGACCTGGAGGGTAAATGAAATGAGATCAAAAAACAGTTATTGTGTTCACCATTTGATAGGTCCTATACCAAGCCCTGGGAATACAGATGCAAGTGGAAGTGTCCATTCTTGAATAGAGCTAGTTGCTGACTTGTGCTCAGAAAACAGAAAAGCAGATGTAGGGAGCTTCAGTTTAAGACTTGCCTGTGCAAGCAAATGTCACCCCTTGCCATGTGCTTCTCCTGTAAGTCTCCATTGCTACCAGAGATGCAGTAATTGAAGATGAATTCCATGAAAGTACTTTTTGCTTCACTAGTCTGTAAGTCCAAGGGAGAGAAAGCAAAGAAAATGTTCCACACTGCAGACAGAATTTGCAGAAGAGTTTATAAAGACAAGATGAACAATGGCACTCTCTAGGTTCACACACACACACACACAACACACAGACATAATAATATATAAACACACACACACACACACACAAATGACATATATATATAATCATGCACATATATATATATATATATATATATATATATATATGCATAATATGGATTTTACCATCCTAGTGCATTGAGTTTTGAAGTTTCTGAACATTCCATTCCCTCATTCTTCCAATAAATACATGAACTCATTCCTTTTTATCCAAACCAATGCACAAATTGCTGGGGCTCCCAAGCTTTTATGACTCTCTTTCTCTTTGTTGTTTACACTACTATTCCCTGTACTGACTCAGCCATATGGGCTTAACTCCTTCCTTTATCATGCTGATTGCGGCTTATTTGGATCACCAGATGTCTTGTGAATACCAGTACCAAGCCTATGTCCTGATGAATTTTAATCCCAGGGTATGATTTATAACTGTGTATCTGCATCTGTCCACCTTGACCTATCTCCAGCTTTGCTGTCATTGGCAGTGAATTCAGATACTGTCACATGAATTAGAAGATAATAAACTTCATAAAGGAAATGACTTTGTCTCTTCTAAACTTTCTATTGTTCCAGTGATCTTCACAAAATACATGTTTGATACATGCTTATTGAATGAATGAACTCTGTTCGTGTATGTGAGGGAAATTGCTTATCCATATGAAATGTATATATATATACATATGTGTACATATATGTGTATGTATATATTTTCAAACTATGTGCTACATAATATGATAAGGTTTGGGGATATCTCTGATACATTGCAATGTAATTAAGCACACAAGATAGAGGTAGATCTTGCTATATTTGGACCAACCCTTTTGAATAGTTTGTGATTGTGTGTACTTCTTCCATCAACACAGATCACAACCCCTTCACAACTCTTTGGGTTGCTGTGGCAAAAACAAAACAAAACAAAACAATCATTTCTTATGGTCAAATTTTGCAGCCTCTCTTAATTAAGTATGAACTTAAGACAATAGACATCAATGTCACCACTGGGGCCACCCTTATGAGAAGGTTAAGGTTGTCATTTACATTAGCTGATGAGGCTTCACAGTAATATTTTATTAAAGAACTCCAAAAAATTGTAAGCATTTAATGCTGAAGTTAAAAAGCCCAGCTTTTCTCTCAAGTAATTATTTCTATCTCTGTATATGGGTCAACATTTACTTTTTCAGTTTGAGTAAATTAAACAAGGCTAGATGGTGGGTGATCATGGATGAATGAAGACTCAATGAATGAATGAATTACAACTAGTCATCTCTTTGGTAGAGGACACTGGTGTCAAGTTAGGGAGTTACTTGGTGATAGTCCCATAGAGAAGCTTCATGTGTATAAATTGGAGAATCATTTCATTCAGGAGCAATTTAAGTCATTATACAGGGTGCAAATAAATCTTTAAAATCTCTTTAACACACATTTTCAGTATAATTGACCTGATTCAAAATTATTTGATAGATCTCTTTAATAAAGGTCATTAAAAACCATTTTGAATTTTTAAATTTTTAAATTTTCATTTTGCCAATCAACTTCATACCACTGATTTCACCTTTACTTCTTGGGGACCACACTGATAACGAGTAGGCAGATTTGGAAGGTGAAATATGCCAGAAAATATAACAATTTCAGTACTTAAAAGCCTTTGAATCCCACCTGAAACCTTTAGGTTTCTTTATTTCTTTGAAATATTTGCCTTTTATTTATGAGCATAAAAGCATTGGTTTAAGGCCTGTGTTTTTTTTTTTCTTATCTGAGAATGCTTTGGGTACTCAGTAGATAATTATAACACAAGCTCTCCATCTGCAAGACCATTGAAATGTTTTCAATAGGCCAGTGCTGCATTGGAATGAATGGGATGCTGGGAGCTAAGGTCTCATTACAAGCCTCAGTAAGATGAATGATGTAGGAACTCTCACATGAGGAAAAGGAAACTTTCAAGCTTCATTTTCTAGCTTTTTTTAAAATAAAGTTTCTGAGAAAGACAGATCACAAAGACCCAAACAGTATTGCCTTGATTTATATTTTGTGACAGAAATGTCAGGAAAAAGTAATTTTTAAAAGAAACAAAACCTTAGATCATCTCAAGCAAGGACAAGAAGAACCAGATTGTCATTAAATAAATAGGTTTTAAACTCTTCTCTAAGCGTTTTTCCTTCAATTTCATTTCTTTTCACCCCTATGGTTATAAGAACACTCCAAATTGCTCTTATTTTTCAAATTTCCATAGTAGACACACCTATGGATCTTTAATGATATCAGGAATAATGGAAGAGGAGCCAGCTGTAATCTTATTAGTGTTGCCCAGACATCTTAAATAGTAGTATATAACTAGAGAGTCTAATAAGTATGTGTTCTCCTCTAGGGCTTTGTACATGAAGGAATCAAGAAGGGACAAATTTACCTTGATGTATCAGACCTCAGACTTTGCATTTTCCTTTTTGTTCTATGGCTGCTTTGTATTTTGACTAATTAAAGCAGCAGTTTAAATTCTGACTCATGCTTGCTGTCTGATGTGACAGGCATTCATTGATACCCATGCTGCAATGCTGTGGCAGGCAGGCTGGTTTGTGCATAAGAGTTGTCCCGGCTCACCTTTGTTTCAGGAGTGACCAGCTGAACAATGCAAGGTGAGCCAAATTGCCTGGCTCTGGGAATTGCTTTCTCCCTCTAACCTCTGGATGGGAAAATGCTGCAGCAGTGATTTTGTCCACCCAACTCCAAAGCAGCTGAGTTCAGAATGATATGTGGCCAATACCGTTAGGGTCTGCTAGTCAGCCACCTGTCCCTCCAACTGGCCCCTCTTTAGACACCGTATATAATGACTGTATTGGGCTGGCATCAATTTTTCAAGAGGAAAAACAGTTTATTTCACAAAATGGAGCCTTTTTGAAAACCGTACTTAATGCTGTTTCTGGGTTTTGTGGAATAAAATACCTGTCCAAGAGTCAAAGCCGTTACCTGCAAGTCTATTGTTCTTTTATTGTCTATATGTGATAACTATGAATAAATCACATGGCCTCTTGGGATTAAGATTTTCAAATTTATAATAAGGGGTTAATAATATTTGCCTTATTATTATTATTATTATTGCAGTTGTAACAGTGTGAGAATTAAGGGGGATTTGGATTGAATCCTGTTGGAGAGAAAGTAAGAAACACCTTAGTTCTTTAAGTGAAGTCCACTGAGATCTATTCTGGAAGGCTGTCTTGATTAAAGTCAATTTGATTCAACAAAACTTTATTAAGTAGCTATTATGTTCAGGGCCCTACCTCACAAAAGAACTAATTCACCTCCTACAAATTATCCATTTACTTCCTTTGGAGAATTAGAGCAGGAAAATATCTTAGAGGTCATTTAGTCTAATTTTCCTTCTTTCACACATGAGAAAACTAGGGCTGAAGAGGTCAAGTGCTTTGTTCATGGTGACACAGTTAATGAATTAGTAAGATTGCCCTTAATATCTGTAAGACTCAGCAAAAGGCTATCAGAATCTCTTTCAGGAATCTCAGGTTAATAGCGGAGGAGCCAGTGATATCCAAAGACTAAAAGGATATTTTCAAATTTCATAGGGATTTTAAAAAAAGTCATATTTACTTTAAGAGGATTGTCAAAAATATTCTTCCCAGAAACCTTAAAAACAGTTTTTAGTTTTTCAATTGTATGTTTATATGTAAGGAACTTTTGTTGTTATGAATATTCACATGATTTCATAAGTGAAGTAAACTCCTTCCACCAACCAATCTATAATATGATGGGAAGTGACTTCAATATAGTGCAGCAGGCAACAGCTCAAGAGGAACTTTCTCCCAGGTGGATAAGTTGGGGTTACCTAGTGTGCCATTGTAGATCATAGAAGGTCATGGGGAGCCACAATCATTATGCATCTTTGTGCTAATGCTTAAATAAAGTAATTGCTTGATTATATACTTATTACAGCCAAGGGCTTTATTTAATCAGAATAGAACAGAATTTGAATGGAACTAGAGACAACACCTATGACTGAACTTTACTGGATAAATCCAAAGAACTGCTTCTAGTATATAAAACTTAAGTGTCCAGGGTCACATGGCTTATAAAAGTTAAGAGCAGAATTTGAATCTAGGTCTTCCTTAATCAAACTCTCCATTCTTTTCATTATACCATGCTGTTTTATGTTCATTTACCTTTAAGAGATGTTTAAAAAGTTCCCCACAAAAAGGAAATACAAAAAAAAAATTACACAATAGGGCAGAACAGCTTTGAAAAGCAATCTGACAGAATGCTAAGATTTAAAACAGATTCAAATAAAGAAATTCAATCAGAAAAGTTGGAAGGTATAGCCAGGGGTATTCTAGCACCAGCTCAAACTGCCTTGTGAGAACAGATTGTTAAATTTTCAATGTGAAAACAGAAATTAGCAAACACTAAAAATAAGGGCTTGATTTATCATTTTACTGACTGTCTTGTCTTTAGAAAAATGATGGAGAAAATATTAAGAATGCATATTAAACTTAAAATAATATCATGGTCTTTGTTGGGAAAGTTGCTGGCTTTTGGTTTTAAATTGTATTTTTATTCATTTTCTTAAATATTTCCCAATTACATTTTAAAATTTTTTACTTATTTATATTTAACATTACTTTACAAAATTTTGAGTTCCAAATTCTCTCCTTCCTGCCCCACATCCACCCATTGAAAAGGAAAACAATATGATGTCAGTTATACATGTGAAATCATGCAAAACACATCCATAGTTGGACTCTTCTCTGTTATGTCATGGCCTATGTCACTTAACCATCCATAACTCTCAATTGCTTTTTGCTCCATGTAGAAAATTTTCTGGTTATGGCTTTACTTAAGCAAAAGATACTGATCACCACTGGGCCTCTACTCAAAGCCTCTCAAGCTTGATAAGGCCTACTAAAGTGTTTATAATCTCTTGGGTTAGCCTTAACCCACTTAGGTCATTTCTATGATATAACTCCACTGATAGAATAAGTTCCTTGAAGTCAGGAAATGTTACATTTTTTGGTCTTTGGATCCTATCACAATGACTGGTAGATGTTTAATGTTTGTTGATTGACTGAAGGATTTCATAGGAGGACTCAGAATGTGTGATTATTTAATCTTATTCTTCATTTTTAATATTTCATTTGAATTAGCTTTTAACTTATACTAAAGGTATTGTAAAGAAATTTAGCGCCAAATGATGGAAAAATATAGGTTCAGCCTGGGATGTGTGTGTGTGTGTGTGTGTGTGTATATGTATATATATATGTCAATAAGGGGAAAAGGACCTGACTATATATTTATATATATATGTCAATAAGGGGAAAAGGACCTGACTATATATTTTCCCATCTTCCAAAGGAAGAAGAGATAGTTGTTTAAAAAAAAATAGATCTTCTGTGTTTGAATGTTTTCCCCCTACACTTAGCTCAGTAACAGGAAGATAATACTCCTTATCCCCATCCTTCACAGTGTTGTTGTAAGGAAAGTGATTTGTGTGCCTCAAAGCACTACATGATCAAATGAACAAATGAATGGAGAAAAAAAAATTATTGAACGGTTACTGTGTGCCAAACCCTGTGCTAAGCACTGGGGATAGGAATAGAAAACTAAGACAATCCCTGATCTTAAGGCATTTGCATTTTAATGGAGGAGACAAAACACAGAAAGTTCTTATCTACTCGTGTTATTATTATTAATTACACACAGAACAATGACAGGATGTTACTGAACATGAAGAGATAAGACACTATGGGGACTATGAGGAGATAGGTAGGTAGGAAGAAAGAACTGCAATGGTGCCTGAAAAATAAGTGAGGGAAATTCCAGTCACATGACATCTACTTTAATTGCTTCAGTTGTATAGCTGGAGGAAAACACAAAGATTCAGAAGTATTTCTGGGGTTATCCTCAATTTCCCAAATACCTCTGCTGTGACGTTTTCCCACATTAAAAAACACCTACATATGAAGAAAGATGCTATCCACATACAGAGAAAGAACTGAAAGATAGTTTGTATAGAATAATTTTATACACACACACACACACACGCACACGCACACACACGCACCCATATTTTTTCTAACAGTAGCCATCTCTAGAGCAGGAAGGTAAAGGAAAAAAAAGAAAATAAATTACATGATAACTTTATTGTATATTTAAAAGGATTAGGAAGATTTACAAAATAGATTTGCAGTTCATGTGCAACATTTTTTTATTACACTGTTATGGAAATATTTTTTTCAATAAATTAAAAATAAAATAAATGAGAAAAAAACCACCTAATTTTTAGAATCTGGGAGAATATTTTGAAGAAACTGTAGAAGTCCTTAGCTTCTGGGACAACCAACCTGATTAGAATCAGGAACCTCTGAGCTAGAGAATATTTCCTGTTAGACTATTTCTTGCTAAAAAATTGTTATTCCACTTGTGATGTTAGGCTTGGGATTCTCAGATATCATCTTAGAGGCTGGGGATCAGATACTAAGGCAATTTCCTTTCCAGAATACAGGCTAAAATGAATCTGAATCCAGAAATCATCAAAGATCTCTCCAGGAAACCCAGACAACTACAAATACAACCACAGCTCCAAAGCCTTTCCTGTTAGTTCCTTTTCCTACCTATCACCAACAGTACATAGAGGATGGGTGGAATGCAGTTTTGCAGTCTACCAACAACAATCTCCCTTCTTCTCTTTCAGTCACTCCTCTCTCTCCTGTGAAGTGAAGAAGATGGCACAATAATAAGGGTCAAAGTTCACCTGACTTGTGGTTATGCTGGGTCCAAAAAGGACATCTGAATCTCCTTGAACTCTGGATATACTTCAACAACAGTTCAATACCCTTGTTTTAACTTGACTTTGTCATCACTTCCTCAATTTTATTACAGTGTTAGAAGATTCATTCCTATATGCTTGGTTTAGAAACAACACAATTTCATTGGAAAAGTCCAACCTATATATCAGAGACAGTAGAATGTTGCATGAAAGATAAAAAGCCAAACTCTGCTAAATAGGATATCCAGGATAGTGGTTGAGCTTAGCCAAAGACCAAACAAATTTGAACATTAGCTGAACAGAGGTTCTTCCCAAGATAAAACATGAGAGTAAGCATAAATACAAAATGTTTCTGCACATTATTGTTGCTAACAAAATGAATAGTCCTTCAGTAGGGTTTGGAAGCATCAGCAGTTCTGCAAGGAAAAGACATTGTTAAATCTTGCTTTCTCAAGATGGCATTTTTTTTCTCTTCTATTTGCTCCTTGTGTCTGTCTTAGCCACTGAATTTAATGTTAGAACACTGATAACTAGAGAAGGAGTATCTATTCTGAGTAAGGGTACGATTTCTTGACAGGCCTGTGAGCATTCTGTTTTAAGAGAAATGGCACACTGAGAATATATTTTATTTTAATCAAAGACATATACGCTGCATACTAGAAACCTGTTCTAATGAGAAGTACATTTTTTTCCGACTCAGTTTTAACTTCTGTCATAGTAGATCAAATGAACATACTTGTTTGTGAACAGAGAATTTTGGGAACTCAGTAATTACAAGGTTCACTCATGCTAGATGTCAAAAGATATGTGTCTTAGGTTGTGACTCCATGAGGCCACCTTGGCAAATTGCAGGTCAAGATCAATCTATGCTCTTATACAAGAATATGTATGTACATATATGCATTTGCATTAAACTGTATGTGAATATATTTTTATATATACTTACACATGTGGACATTTGTATACGAATATACACAGAGCTGTCTAAAGCTAACCAAATCTTAGTGGGCTAAGTCAACTGAGTGCCCCCACTAAATTTGGCATTAATATGGTGAGCCCTTGGGATTGGGGCATAGTAGAATGAATGCCGGTCTTGTAGTTGGGTTGATCTGGGTTCAAATGCTGCCTCCTACTCTGTGTGATGACAAGCAAGTCACACTACATTTCTTCTTTTCAATTTCTACACATATGAATTGGAGATAATAGGACCTCTAGTATCTATCTCATGGAGTCACTGTAAGACTTACATGCATTTATGTATAGAAAGTGATTTTTGAAACACAAAACCTTTTATGAGATGTGGCAGAAGTCTTAATGAATTAAATCTTTTGAGAAACCCTGTTTAATTGGTCTTCCTTCACATAAGCTCTCTCGTCTGCTCACTGGAGTATGAACACAGGGAACAATGTTTTCTTTCTTTTTTTCTCCCTCTTTCTTACCTTTGTTTCACAGTATTACAGAACTGTCATTGCTACCTAGCTGTCCGGATTCTATCCAAAACTCTAAAAACAACTCTAGTTCCATCTCTCTAATGAAGTCTCTTAAGCCACTAAAGCCCAAAGTGAGATCTCTTCTTTTGATCTCATTTGGCATGATTTTCCAGGTAACCAATCAATATACTTTTATTTATTAAGTATGTATTATATGCCAGGCACTGTACTAAGTGCTGGGAATACAAAGAAAGACAAAAGAGAACTCCTGCCATCAAGGAGCTTACAGTCTAATGGAAGAGGCCACATGCAAACAACTATGTAAACACCACACACATGTATAAGTACATGTGTGTGTATATACATATATATATATATATATACATACATATACATATGAATGTGTGTATAAACATGTGTATATAGTGAATTAGAGATAAGGGGGATCAGGAAAGACTTCTTATAGAAGGTAGGATTTTAGCTAGGACTTGGAGGAAGCTAGAGAAGGCAGAAGGTAGAGTGGAGGAGGGAGAATATTTCAAGTATGAGAGGAAGTCAATGAAAATGGGAAATGAAATGTCCTTTTTGAGGAACAGCATTGAATGGTAGAGTTCCAAGGGGGAGAAGAGATATAAGTTCTAAGAAGAATGAGGAATGAAAAGGTGATGATGGGGAAAGTTATAAAGCATTTTAAATACCAAAAGCAATTATTTGAAATTTTACTTACAATAGCTTTCATATCACTGCCTTATGTTGTTATTCTTTCTATGCTATCAAACATATTTTATCACTCTAGTTAGTAATCTCATTGAGGGATGGAATCCCTGTTTGTTTATTCTTTGTATATGTCCTTTGGAACCTCATAGAACCTGGGTGCCCAATGAATATTTGTCTGCTGAATAACAACCACTTGCAGTTACATAGCACATTAAAGTGTACAAAGTACTTTCCAGGGGCAGCTAGGTGGCACAGTGGATAGAGCACTGGCCCTGGACTCAGGAGGACTTGAGTTCAAATCTGGCCTCAGACACATGACACTTACTAGCTGTGTGACCCTGGGCAAGTCACTTAACCCCATTGCCTAAAAAAAAAACCCAACAACAACAACAACAAAGTACTTTCCATATTACCATCCTTTGAGGTATGTAGCAAAAGTTTCATTATCCAATAGAATACCAACTTTTGGAGGGTATTTTTTTCTTTATGTTCCTAGTATCCCAGTCCTTGTCTTATACATGATAGGTGGTTATTAAATGCTCGTTGAATTGAACCTATTTGTTGAAAACTTATATTGCAGGCAATAAAACTGAACCTAAAAGAAGTTGTGAGGGAAGCAAGAAGGCAATAAATAAGTACTCATTAAGTACCTATTATGTGCCAGCCACTGCACTAGGTATTTTATAAATATTATCTCATTCGATCCTTGTAATAACCTGTACAGTGGGAACTGTTATTATCCTCACCTTACAGCTAAGGAAACTGAGGCAGACGTATTAAATGATTTGCCCTGTGTGACGCAGTAAGAAAGTGTGTGAAGCTGGATTTGAATTCATGTCTTCTTGAGTCTAGACTGAGAATTCTTTCCACTGTGCCATCTAGGTGCTTTGTGAAACACAGCTAGTATGCTCCAGATCTGGAATTCCATTTCAGGTCCTGTGACTCTAAGACTAGTCTTGTTTCTCCACTATACCACATTAGCAGGAATAGTCCTTAGAATGATACAGTTAATAGGGGGAGGGTAAGGGTAAGAGCTGGTTGTATTAAAGGACAGAAGGTTGGTGAATTAATATCCTATATTGAGTGACCACTATTTGCAGATCTCTGCACCAGATATTGTTAAGCAGTATATTTTATTATTCTAGAGTTGTGGGTTCAAATCCCTCCATCTCCATCACCACCCTTAGATGGGAAAACCTCATCTTTTAAGTGGAAGGCTTAGTATTGTCATTTCCACCATGTCCTGCAGATTTTTGTTCTTGCAAATAAATGCCCAATTCTGTGGATTCTCTTAGGTGGAAGATACTAAATAAATGAAATGGAAAGAGCTTAGATCAACTTTTCTATCCAAGGCAGTGCCTCTAGAAATTTAAGATGAAGCACGATTGCATGGGGATATGAATAGGGTCTGGTATAATGAATCTCAGCTGGATTTCTGGAGTTCCATTGTGTTGAGTTCCTCACTTCTCTGAACAATTTACTTCAATCAGTTCTGTGCAAAACAGAGCAAAATGAAATAGCTTTCTTTCCTATATAAATCTTTCATTGAACTGGTGCCTAAACTTGCTTATGAAATGAGAGCAAAATATGTCTATTCAACTACTCAAGTGGATTTATGAACTCACTGACTTAAAGTTTCTCCAATGATTTTTTTTATATATGTGTATGTGTTTTTAAAGTTGTGAGGGAAGGAAGAAGGAAATAAATATTTGTTAAGTACTCCTATGTGCCAGGCGCTGTGCAAAATACTTTATAAATGGTATCTCATTTGATTCTCAAAATAACCACCTAAAGCAGATGCTGTTAGCCCCACTTTACAACTGAGAAAACTGAGACAGGTCAAATGACTTGCCCGAGTACACAAACACACATGTGACATATATACGCATATATACACATACATACACATATAGATTTGTGTATATATGGAGATATATATATGAAAATATATGCACACACATATGTTTCACAGATGATTCATGATGCTCCATCCAGTGCCTCTCTTGTCCGTGCCTTCCCATAAGTTCATCATAGGGTTTCCCTCCAAAAATGTGAGTGGAGTGTTAAGCCCCTCAAACAAGTACCTGCTAGAAAAACTGGTGATTGTGTGTTATTCCAGCACAGAGACAGTTCATCCCCTTTCCCCTGTTCTGCTTCTACTCTCATTGACCTCCTCACACTCCACTTCCTCTTTGCCTTGCTATTATAGAGGCAGATGAGATGATTGCTCATAATTACTTTTGGCCTCTGGAAGGAGAGGGGAAACTCCCAGTAAAATTTTAGTTTTACTTTTGGTGTCTTCCCATCTTTATGTCACCTCACCCATAACCTCCAGGACCCCAGAACCCTCATGTCTCCATTCTTAATTTTTCTTAATTTTTTTCCCTACAGGATATAAGCTAAATTAGCTTTAGGGTAGTTTCTTTTTTGTAAGTTTTTATTCACACATATGTATTCATATAAATATATACACACATACAAATTTATATGTGTACATACATATACACACATAGGTATATACATACATACACACATATGCAAATACATGCATACATACATGCACTGTGTTCCACAAGGCTTAGTAAAGCTTTAAGCTATTAAAGCTTAAAACTGTACTAAAATTTTTGGAACACCCTATATATAAAGTGTAGTAGTTGATCTCTTGATAAATGTCTTAAGAGTGCTTTTTTTGCTTCTGGCAATCAAAAGAAGTTGCTCAGGAAGTGTATATTTTAGCTTAAAAGTTTAAAAGAGACTTGCTTATTTGAAGTCCACATACATGTATACTTTTATGGCATAAAAGATTCAAAATGACCTTAGGAGACTAAGAAGAAGTTCAAGAAAATTCTTGGAACTCTAACTACAGGTCATTGTTGTAAATGCCAGAGAAAATTTCCTAAGCGGTCACACAGTGAAGATAGCCCCAGATGTGATGTTTCTGTTAAAATGGCCTAATTTGTAAAATATTCTGTACTATAGTGATGGGGTACCAGATTTGGAGTTAGGGAGATATAGTCGCTAATCTTGACTCTAAGTGATCATGGGTAAATCACTGAACCTTCTTGAGCCTCAGTTACCTCATTTGAAAAATGGTGATAATAATATCCTAAATAATAGATTTCAGGGGGTAATTGTGAGAAAAAAAAATGAGAAAATGCATGCAAAGTACATTGCAAACTTGGAAATACTATATAAAGGTCAGTTTTTTTGTGATTATGAATATGAATGCCTCTTACTCTTTAGGTTTTCAACAGACATTTATCATCTTCTATGAATGTATAATTTACTGCGCTAGATGCTGAGGAATTCAGAAAAAGATAAGATGAGATCTCTGCCTTCATAGAATAATAGAATTTCAATGTGAGAAAGAACCTCAGAACTGATCTAGTTCAAGTAATATATGAATAACAAACCCCTCTATAGCATACCTGACAAGTGGCCTGACCTTTGTTATAAAAAATTCAGTGACAAGAAAGCTACAACCTCTTCAAGCAACCCATTCCAATTTGGAAATTTGACTCTAAGTGGTAAGAAGTTTTATTTCTTACATAAAGTTTAAATTCACCTCTTTTCAATTTCTATCTATTGCTACTAGTTTTTCATTCTTGGGCCAAATAGAACAGAGTTTGATGTATTCCCAAAGTGGTATGGATCTCTAAAGTTAGGTCACTGTCACACTGACTGTGATTACCTAAATCTCATCCCTGTGGCAACCCTTAGAAAAAGTAAACAGAATTACTATGTCCTCTCTAAGCCTTCTCTTTCTCAGACTGAACATTTCTATTTCCTTCAGTCAATCTTTCAATGACATATTACAATCCAACAGAGATTAGAATGCAAATTAGAATCTGAGTCTAGACAGAAATGTGCTGGTAAATGTTTAACAACTAGATCTCTGGAAAAAATAATACACATAGGACACATTTTTCAGTTTAATCTGCATTATTTGCACTTTCTTCATCACTTTCTGAAGTCTATCTTCAACAAAACAATAAATCAAGCCCTGATTGGTAACAGTTGCTGATTTTTAAAATAATAAATGCTCATGCCAAAAATTCAACAATCAACTCTCCAAGCCAGTTTGAGCTGGTTTCAGCACATTCCTGAGTCTGAAGCATTGTAAAATGAGATGAGGAAAAAAAGATTTCTAGCTGGATATATCAGAAAAGGCTTCGTGGCTCTTCATGAAGATTATGATCTAGGCCTCAAGGAGAGAATCAGATGTCAGTAAGCAGAGATGTAGTGCAAAGAGGATCTATAATCCAAAGGATTGTAGATTTAGGTCTAGAAAGGATAACAGAGATGAATTAATCTAACCCCCTCATTTTACTGATAAGAAGACTGAAACAGAGAAATGAATTACCTTGCCCAGGGTCCCACAGGTAGTAAGTGGCAGAGATAGGATTTAAACCCAGATTTTAAGATTTCAAATTCAGTCTTTTTTCCACTGCACAATTCTGCCTAAATAGTGGAAAGTGATCTGAGCCTATGCATTGTGAAGTATTATTAGGATTTCTGTGTAAAAGACTGTGAAAATAAAAAAAAAAGTCTTCATTCACTGAGAAAATGAAACCAATGAAAGGGTTTATGACTTGTTCCAACTATAACTCAGTGGGTGTTTCTCATGATGATTTATATTATATCAACATATGAAGAAACTCTTGATTCTCCTCACTGAGAAGCAGGCCAACTATAATTTACAACCTAGAAATTAAGCAATTTGTTTATGGTGACATAGATAGTAAGTAGACGATGGAAGATTTGAACCCATATCTTCCTGATTTGAAGTCCAGCAATCTGTTTACCACACCATGGTGTCCTAGGCATAGGGAGCAAAGACTCAGCAGAGCAAAATGGGCATAACCAAGAGAACATTGTATATAGTAACAGCAATACTGTTTTAAGAATGACTTGGAGTGAATAAGTCACTTTCACTATTATGAATATCCAAATTAATTCCAAAGAACATACAAAGAAAGAAGCTACCTGCATCCAGAGAAAAAAATGTCAAATAGAAGTATGTATAGAATAATTTTACATATATATGAATACATACATACATACATACATACATACACATACATACCTCTAGTGCCTAATAGTAGCCATCTTTAGGGTGGGGGAAAGGAAGGGAAAAAAAGAAATTTACATGATCACT
Source organism: Phascolarctos cinereus (assembly GCF_003287225.1). Taxonomy (NCBI): domain Eukaryota; kingdom Metazoa; phylum Chordata; class Mammalia; order Diprotodontia; family Phascolarctidae; genus Phascolarctos; species Phascolarctos cinereus. The sequence goes on from NW_027555958.1 coordinate 189,231,535, forward strand.
TTATTATGTATTTAAAAGGAATAGGAAGTTGTATATAATAAATTTGTAGTTTCACATGAAAAAAACAAAAATTTTAAAAATAGTATCAGAAAAAAAAGAAAGACAACAAAAATAAGTAGATGAATGGAGAACATGAACAATGCCCTTAAATCAACTTTGGCTGGAAAGTAGGTAAGGGACAGTCATGTGAGATAAGATGGATGCAGGGTGTGCGTCAGATTTGAAGGAATATTTTGGGAATGAAATTTTCAGGTTAGAGGTTTATTCCTTGACTGAGAGGAACCTAACAATGTTTAATGATTAGTAGTTAGTAAAGAATTCTGAAGCTCCAACTACTACAGAATGCCCTAGTGATTTTGAAATGTGAATCAGGCTTCACCAAGTGCAAATTTACTGAATGGCAAAGTTTAGATCAATGTGTGCCTACCTACTTTAAAAGACGACACATAAACCAGTATCTGAGGCATTGAGAAGAAATTATATACGTGAAATGTCAGAAGAAAGCCACAGATGCAAAAAGTTCTGTCTCACTGAGGATCAGTTATCAGGTCATCCAACCATGAGCATGTGGGGAAAGATATTTAATGCAGAAAGAAGATGCTAATTTTAATCTGCAAAGTTCCCAGTTGGGGAATGAGCTTAGGATCAGCAGTCCTGAAGCCACTTAAATCACATCTAAATCAGCAGCAACAATGGATACCTTTTCCACGTCTTCAAGAGTGCAGAGAAAGAAGACTCAAGACTTCAGTCAGTTAAAAGTGACATATTGCAGACAGTTTAGTAACCCAGAGAAATACACTGAAATGTCAGACTTCATAAGTCCCAGAGGTTAATCCTTAGCTAACTTGTCAAGGCCTGTGCAAAGTATTTAAAAATCATCTATTTAAAAAAAATTTTATTTAAGGAAATATTTTATTATTACTACTACTACTAATGATGATGGTAGTGGTTATGATGATACTAGCTAGCATTTATATACTGCTTTAAGCTTTACTTGCAAAAGCTTTACATACATACAGTTACATATATACATTTGCATCTACATGTAATATAATTCAATAATCACATGAGGTAAGTGCTATTATTATTCCTATTTTACAGGTGGGGAAATTGAGATATAGAGAGGTTAAGTGACATATGGAAGACAGAATTTGAACCCAGATCTTTCTGACTCCAAGTCCCATATCTGTTATACCACATAGCTCTGTAAGTAATAATAGCATTTTTATAGCTCTTCAAGGCTTACACAACACTTTACACATATTAACTCATTTGATTCTCAAAACAACCTAGTAAAGTAGGTACTATTAATCATCATCCATATTTTCCAAATCAAGAAACTGAGGGAGATAGGTTAATGAGCTGTCCATGGTTTCATAACTAGTAAGTGTCTGAGTCAAGATTTGAACTCAGTTCTTCCTGATTTCAAGTCCACCACTCAATGCATTATAGACTCAAAAAATAAAAATACAACTAACAGCTCTAATTGTGTGACTACAAACGTTGTATAATATAAACTACACAATCAATTTATTAGATTATTTATTTTAAAAAGAAAAGAAAATGCTAATGTTAGGATACAGAATGAATACAAGAGTACTACCTACCTGAAAGGGTTGCAAGGAAAGCACTTTGTAAATAAACAAAATTTTTAAAAGCACATAATGATGTTATTACTATTGTCACAGTTGTTACCATTTTATTTCAACAGGAATGAAAAGGAATAAAGAAAAAGCTGAGATATGGTGACTGTGTAATTAATAAGAAGCAGTAAAATAGCTTTTAAAATTCACTGAGTGAATTTTAGAGAGAAAAATTTTAGTAATTTGAAGATCTGATTTTAGAGATCTACCACCAACACCAAAAAAATAATAATTGCTCACGTTTGAAAACACTTTATTATTTATCATGCACTTTGCATATATTATTAGGTATTTCTTCTACCACAGAAAATTCATAATCACACAATTACGTGCACAGTCACATGAACAAATGTAAGAAACACAAACTATTCAAATAGCTCATTAGGATCCCCTGGAAGGTAAATACCCTTTTGGGGGACAAAATAAATATTTTCCATTCACCTCAAATCAGCAAAATCTAAACCAGAACAATTCCATGGAGACTTGGCAAGGTCAGAATCATCTGGCCCCTCATCTCTTGCTTTAGGTTTTACTGTTAAACAAAATCATTTTGCTAGTGATCCTCTTCTCCAAGAAGCACACTGTTAAGGAAATGTTTGCTTTTGGGGAAGTAGCTACTTGACTTTCAAGTTGGAGAACTTCCAGACTCAGTCAGTCTAGAACTTTTGATTACCTAGTTCTAAGAATGAGGACATCTATTTTTAGGAATGCTAGTTTCTAACTTGTGTTTGAAAAAGAAACAGGCAGAAGGCAGCTGGGGCTTGGAAAGGGGAAGGAGGGTCAAGGAATTCTCTCCTTAGGGTTATATGGTCAATAATAGATCATTCATTGATGCTATATGCTTCTCCTGGAAGACGATACTTTCTAATACTTGGGAGAATACTTACAGCATTTTCTAAAGAGTTTTACTCCAGAAGTCCATGGGAGAGAACCTTCCTTAGAAAAGGGGTAAGGGAGAGGAGGAGAAAATTCAAAGAGGTAGATAATTTCAAAGCTAACTCTTATAGACCTTAGGAAGAGAGGTCTGTTTCCCTTCATTCTTAGGTATCAGTCATTTTGGAGGCAGACTCAGTGATTGGGGACCAATTAGAACAATTATCTATATCCTCTCAACAAAACGTAGGGTTGGTGTCTACTTCCACTGACAGTACCTTTTCTGACAAAAGTCCTCTCTCTGTAATCTCATCAAATTCATGGGGAAGGGGGAACATATCAAATTGATTAGGACTTCTGTAGGTGGTATAGTCCATAGAACGTTGGATCTGAGATCAGGAAGTACTGAATTCTGATCCTGCCTGAGAGGATAACTGTCATCCTGTGCAAATCATTTAACTTCTCAACCTCTGTTTCTTCATCTATAAAATGGAGATTATAATTACATCTACCTCCCAGCTTGTTGTGAGAAAATCATCTGAGATAACTTATGCATAGCACTTTGCAAACCTTAAATCTCTATATAAATGCTAGTCAATGACCCCCATTAGATTTAGGATAATAGAATTCTAGATGTAGAGCTGAAGAGTTTCCATTCCAACCCCTTAATTTTATAGATGACATAAAGGCTCAGAGACAGTAATTGATTTGCTCAATGTCACATTGGTAGTAACTGAAAGAGGAAATATTCAAACACATGATCTCTGACTCCAAGGGTAGTGCCCTTGAAATTGAAGCAGTGAATCACTAAGTCAAGTCCTAGTCTAAACATAAAATGAATAAAGATAAAGACATTCCCATTTATCCTTTTAAAAATAACAATGGCAACAGCAGCAGCAACAAAAATGAATAGCATTAACTAAACCAAGTTTAATTAAAATGAGCAAATTGAAGTGATGAGCAACTTAGTAAATTGGTCATGTCATTGTAATGCAGCTAGACTCTGAACTCTGCTGATAAGATCATAGACAATTATAGGCAGGCAGGACCTAAGAGAACATTTAGTCTTTGCTTACATTTTACTGATGAAGAAACCAAGGTCAGAGAAGTGGTGTGAGTCGTCTAAGGACAGAGAGGTAGTAAATAACAATCAGAAATTAAACTCACATCATTTGACTCAGAATTCTATGCTTGTTTCACTATACCATGCTACTTTCTCTCCTCATTAAGTCTACCCTAGACTTAATCCCCAGATTGCTCTCCCCCAAAACATTGCTTTTAGTATTTCACTTTTGCTTCAAAATCTTCAAATGTTTCCATCTGGAGACAAAATAAATACAAAATGTTGGCATTCAGTCTTTTTAATCGAAATACAATCTGACTTTCCAATCTCATCTCCTATACTCCTTCCTCACATACCCCTTCCACTTTAAATAAATCTGATCTAGTCACTTTTCCCTGAATATAATTTGTATAGTCCCTTCCTAACCCTACACTTGCCTCATACTATTCATATTTCAGAAAAACTCTAAATCTGATCTGTCTACCTAAATCCTACTTATCTTTCAAAGTCCTACCCAAGTCGCTCTTATACCTTTATTACTTAGAATAATTCCTGACCACTTCATCTCAAGATTTCTTTTTTTTTCTTTAAATTTACCTTAACTATTTAGATGGCTAAGTTAGCAGTAAATAATACTACCTTGAGTTTTTTATATAGTTATTTAATGTTCATGTAATATTATATGTATTATTATGTATTGTATTGTATGTATTATTATGCATTATCATTTAACTTTTATTTATGTCTTTTCTCCAAACACATTGAAAGCACCTTGAGGACAAGAACTATATCTATATATGCTTGTATTTGGCACATTGTTTAGGATCATGTCTTGCTCATGGTAGGAAATCAATATTTTTTTGTTGTTTTGGAATGTTGAATGAGTATTTTTTTAATTGTTTTATTCCTAAAATTTGGTAGTAATAAATTTTAGTTATTACTAAACTTTTGAATTAGGTTGTGCAAAATCTTTACAAAATTCATCAGGTCTTCTAAAATGTATTCAACTGAGTCCATTCCAATCTGACAAGCATTTGTCAAATGCATACTATCTTCAATAAAATGTGCTAGGTAGAGGTTAGGCAAATTTTGGAGACCAGGATTTTATTCCTCAAAAGGGTATATTGGTCTTAAACTAATATGCTTCAGGAAGATATTTATCTTTCTTTTATGGTCTATTTAACAGCATTTTTCTCCTAAGAAATGTCAGCCAATTGAAAACCTATGGTCCTTCAGTGCTGAGAAGCTTTACCTAGTGGCTGCACTCATGATTTAATGACCCAATCTTATTGTAACATTGGTATTATTTTTTTTTGTTTGTCTTATTTTATAGCCTACAGGATTATTTATTGCCTATAATGTGCTGGGCTCAGATTTGTGAACTAGCCCATATTAGAATTCTCATAAAAAATGAATTCAATTAGAGATAACAGTCATGAATAGAAACAATAATGAATCACCACTAAATTTAAGAGAAATAGAGATAGATTTAATATATAGCTACACAAATTCCTTAATAATGGGGTATATTAGACTTGGGGAAATTTCGTGGGGACAGAAGCTAGCTTTAAAAGGTATAATATCTAACAGAGTGAATTTCCTTGGGCTTCTAGACAAGTATTGTTTTCCATTCATTCTTCACTTTTAGAATTTTTCCTTAACAGTGGGTTGCCTTGATTGTAGAAGTGGAATATTTCCTTCAATCCTGAACTTGTGAGACTTTCTCTTTTTGATAAGTTAATTTGACTGGATTTTCAAGAGATAATTTGATCCTTAATAAGAATTTTTTTTCTTTCATAATGTGAAAACATTTTGAAAATGAAAGTAAAAGTACCATATGTTATTATTCATTCTATTTTGTTATTATTCTCCTGTTTATAAAACTTTTTATAGTTCTATATATGTTTATGTAAATATATATAATATATAGTTTATAGAAGTAAAATAAGAAAACAAGCTAGCCTCCTTTAAATAAACTAAAAAAATTGGACAGAAACATTTTCCTGTTTATTTTATTAGTACAAATGATGCTGTTTCATTTCTACCAGGGCTAAATTTACTCAGCTTGTGGTTCTCATGGATATTATTGACCATTAGTATCTCATGGAGACTAATGGAAATACCACCACCACCACCACCACAACAACAACAAAAAACAGGCCTAGGACTCCTGAAGATCATTTATCACATGAGGGCATGACATTTGTATAGTCAGTACTCATGGTTTCCTGGAATGCATTTTTTTTTTGATAAGGCAATTGAGGTGAAGTGACTTGCCCAGGGTCACACAGCTGGTGAGTGTTATGTGTCTTAGGCTGGATTTGAATTCAGGTCCTTCTGATTCCAGGGCTGGCGCTCTATCTACTGAGCTACCTAGCTGTCCCTCCTGGAATGAATTTTGATGGCATAAATAAAGCCATATTAATATCTATAGATGTCATTTTAACTTTGATAATTTTGATTCTCTTACATTAAAACCTCTGAATGTACTCAAGTATCTGTATTCTTCATTTGCACTGCTGTTCAATGTACCATATTCTTTTCTTATGTAGATTTATTTTTCTCTATATACAAACTATTCCAAGAAAATAAATCACTTCAAAACAAGGATCAAGAGAGAGAGATAAATATATGAATGCATATGTAATATACATCTTTATAGAATTTTGACATAATTATGCATTAACATATTTTCATTCCCCAGACTTCTTTGATCCTCTAACCCTTTCCATTTCTCTTGCCTCCACCCTAAAATATGGGTAATACATATCATACACGTAGCTTTGTATATATTTATTTGTATGTTGTCTCTCCTATTAGGTTGCAAGTTCCTTAAGGGTAGGGACTGTCTTTTGCCTCTTTTTGTATCCTCAGCACTTAGCATAGTGCCTGGCACATAGTAAGTGCTTAATAAATGTTTATTGAATTAAATCAAATTGAATTATTATACATGTATATGTAAACATAGAGATGAAGCATGATAGTAGACAGAATTGGTCTCTGAGACAGAAAGAACTGAATTCAAGTGTTCTACCCCTGACATTTACTGGCTCTGTGACCTTGGCCAATTCATTTAATCTCTCAGTGACACAAAGGAGGTTCTAACACTATAAGATAAAGAGCAATAAGTTGCTAATTTACATTGATAGGAGTGTTCTTGCTGAGAATTCCAAAAGCAATTAAAATTATTGTTCTGGTCCAATATAGACACACACAGTTTTTTGGGTTTTGTTTTATTTGTTTATTCTAGTGGAGGCCTATGATTCTCTTTAAAGAATTCTCAACATGGAAATTCCTTCCACTGATTCATATGAGCAATTCATCTGTAAGTTAGTCTTAGAGAATTAAAGGAAGCACTGAAAGCTTAAGTAATTTGCCCATTTTTATATAGCTAGTATAATAACCAAACTTATGTACACTTTAAAATTTTTCGATGAGCTTTCAGTGCTTCTATCAGAGGCAAAACTTGAACCCAGATTTTCCTGATACCATAGCTGACCTACTATTCAGTATACCATATTTTCTTGTGTCGATTTATTTTTCTCTATATACAAACTGTTCCAAGAAAATAAATCACTTCAAAATAAGGATCAAGAGAGATAAATATGTGCACATATATGTAATATACATCTTTATAGAATTTTGACATAATTATGCATTAATATGTTTTTAATATGTTGAATTTCTCAACTTCTTTGAGTCTCTGACCCTCTCCATTTCTCTCACCCCTCTTTCATTGGATCACCCAAAGATAAATGGTGAAAAGGCAATTGTCCTCTTCCTCCTTTCTTGTGTGAATGTTCAATAAAATATAAAGACCTTCAAATAGCCAGGACAGAGGAAGGAAAAGTCTAGGGTATAAGAAAAAAATAGAACAAGCTTTCTAAAGGTTAAGACATATTCACAGAAAACAATTAGAAGGTAACCAAGGGTTCCATTATTCTGTCATATCATTATTCTGTCAATGTTCCTGAGCCCTACTTTACTCCCACATCTTCCTGAAATTGCTGAACACTGTCAGATTTCTTCAGCAAAAGCTAGAAATAGGTGTAGTGCAACAAAACCTTTTCACTCATAGGACCAAGGCAATGTGCTAATGGGACAAAAAACAATCACTCATGGAATTGAAATCCTTTAACATTTTGTCAGTAGGGAAGATGATTATTTGTTAAATAACACTCCCCTAAGAATCTAGAGTGATGCAGCAGGAGGAACAGGAATAGAATGTAATGAGAAAACTGATATATGCTTTGGATAATGCCAACTTTATCCATCTTATTTCTCTGAGAAATTTGCTAGAATCTACAGAGAGGATGGAACTTCAATGACGTTAGATCCTTCTCACACTGTGGCTGGGTTGAGCTAAGGACACAATATGGAGAGGAAACTCCTGTAACCTTAGCCAATGAAGACAAGCAATCTGGTTAATTTACATACAAACTCTCCATCAAACTTAGAGGCAAGTGTGTATAACTGATGGGTTCCTAAAATTACCTGAATCCTCCATTTCACCTTGATCACTAAATAGACATGATTGCTAAGAGATTCACTTCCTAACTTCCAAAAGGCTTTCATTCTGGACATCAATATGCTGCCTTCTCAGAAATGCTTTTAGCCATACCTTAAATATATTATGATATTAATATTTCTTCTAGTTCTTCATGTATTTTGGCAAGTGATATTCAAGTCTTGAGGACCTATTTTTATCTTTGTCATTCTAAGTTTTTAAGTGAGTTTGAGGGAAATTGCATAAAACTAGAACCTGGAAGGATTTTGAAAATAATGAACAAGAGTTTTAAAATGACAAAAAGATTATAAAACTGTGTTTTTCTAATAAGGATTTGGAAATTAAATTAGAGATACATATATTTAGTATTATCATTTTCTAGATGAAGAAGCTGAGTATCAGAGAGGTTAGATGACTTGTCAAAGCATGTATAGCTAGTAAATGTCTGAGGTGGCACATACTGAACACAAGTGTTCCTGACTCCAAGTTGAATTCCATATGCACTCCATTAAGAGGCTACATTGCCTCCTAAGTGCAATTTAACTTAACTGAGCCAATTTATTTTAATAAAATTCAATAACCAATACTGATCTACATTGGCTGAAGAGATTCTTCATTTGGACCTCTCTATAACAATAATCATATCTCACATTGTAAAAACACACAAGTATCTATTTTACTAAGCACCACCACACGTCAAGCACTGTGTTAGGTACTGGGGCTATAAAGATCAAAACCCAACCAAACCCAACTGAACCAAACCAAACAAAAAGCTGCAGCCTATCTTCAAGGATCATAATTTCCTGTATTTATATGGTATATCCTTTTTGTGGTTTGTTTTCTGAGCTCTTAAAACCTATGAAAAATACAGTATTAGAAAAACTGTCATTCCCATAAAAACTTATGGAATTATATATGATTCAATAAATTCTAATTTGTAAATTTATTAAGCTCCTAAGAGATGCTTAGGTTTTGTTTTTATTGTTGGAGGCAAGGCAGACCTGGATCTGTGATTTTATCTGCATTGGGAACTCTCAAAGTGGAAATACCTAAATTGGTAGCTTGTCTGTAATTTATAGTCATAGAGATTATACTTTGAGGTACTGAAAGGTTAATTGATTTTCTCAAGATGATACATCTAGTATTTGTCACAGATAGAGAACATGAACTCAAGTCTTCCTGATCTATACAAACACACACATATATGCAAACATATTTATACATACATGCATATGTGTGTATGTAGTTATGTGTACGTGTGTATCTATATATCTCTATCTATCTATCTATCCTTAGCATGATAAAGAAAAAAAGAGTCCTCAAGGCTTGACTCCAAAATACCTGAATAGCTAGAACATACACACATATTCATACATATATGTGCATGCAATGCATATATATGTACACATGTAGAAATATGTGTATATACAGAAATACATATAGTATGAAGAAGCTACATAATATATATCATTATCTAGCTATTTATCATACTATAGAAGAAATGAAAATGATTTTTTTTACTTTTATGTACTGGAAAGGCATCAAGGTGGATATTCATATCAAGCATTTGGACATAGAGCACTGGAGTTCAGAGAAAGAGGCCATACTTATGTAAATCCAGTCCAAAGTGAACAATTCTGATGTCCTAGAAGCCTCTGAGATTTGTAATTGCTAATTGAAAAAAGTCATATTTTGGCTATACTCTGTTTAAAACCTAGATGTTAAGAAAGACTTCTATCATTGGCAGCCTGGATCTTCTGTTCCCAGAGAATCATTTTAGATCCTTCCACAGGACAAAATTTCTTCTTTGTGAGGAGCACAACATATATTACCAATTTGTACTCAGATATCTTTACTTCAGGTGACAGAAAGTTGGCTTTCATTATAATTGCCATATTTTCAGATAAAGGAATTAAAGGGCGTGGAAGGTAAACCACAGCATGAAGAAAGCATGTATGTCAATAACCATGTTCTCTTAGAGCTGTTAGCATTAAGATTAGAGCTATATCTAGGTGGGTACAATGGGTACATTAAGGTGGAGTTTTTATGTTATTTTCTACTCTATCAAGTACTGTGGCTTTAACAATTAGGGAGCTGTTATTCACTACTGTGCTAGAAATGCTAATCATAGCAATAAGATAAGAAAAAGATACTGAAGGAATAATAATAAGCCATAGGAAACAAAACAATCACTCTTTGCAATAGTATAATGGTATACTCAGAGAACCCTAGAGAATCAACTAAAAAACTAGTTGAAATAATTAATAACTTTAGCAAAGCTGCAGATTAAAGAATAAACCCGTATAAATCATTATCATTCTTGTTAATTACTTATAAAATTCATAAGGAAGAGAAAGAAAGAGAAATTTCACTTAAAATAACTGCAGACAATATAAATCATTTTAGTGCTTTTTGTTAAATTGGCTTAATTTCCCCTGTAGTCAGACTCATTTTTTTCAGTTTGGATTTTTAAAAAATCAGCTGTCAGTTTAACATAAACATTAAGGCCAGTAGTTTTTAGTGGTTCTTTTCTCTACAGCTATATCAACTTACTGAGGAAACTGACTCAGTTAACAAATAATTATGAAAATATAACTTGGCATTTGCATAAGTAAAGGCAAGGATTTTCCCTACTGGGAAAAAAATTCATGAAAAAAAATCTTTTGCAGCACAAATTTGTTACCACTAAAATATTTGGACTAATTTGAAACCGAAGAACATAATACATCATTAACTTCTTTTTTTATAATACAGAATATTTATCAAGAAAAATTGTGCCTTACATCATGAGTACTTTTTGCATCAAACTGTTTAAAAAGTAAATGTGAACACAATAAAACTGAATGTGATTACCCCTGTGTATGCAAACTGTTCAGATGACATGAAAAATGTGAAGCATACATCAAATTTTCACTCTGAATAGCAAAAAAATGTAAATATGAAAAAAGATGAAAGAGATAGTTTCAGAGAAAAGTGAGATTAGTGTAGACTGATGCTGAAGTAAGCAGAATGAGTGGAACAAGTTACAATAATAATGATGATAATGATTTTAGTCCATTAAAGTTTGAAAAGTACTTTCAAACACTAAATTTTATCCTCACAATAATCCTGGGAGGCGCTATTATTATTCTCATTACATAAATGAACAAAATGAGGTTAAGTGACATGCTGAGATTTATATAGCTAGTAAATTTCTGAGGCCAGATTTGAACTCAAGTCATCTTGGCTCTAGTAAAAAGTCTTTTATTCAATATGCCATTGAGCCATATTTTCTCTTTTCATATAGAGGGGAGAAAAAAAAATGTTTGTTAATTAAGAAAAACACAGACAGAAATGTTGAAAAACTGTGTGCCAAATCTGAGTGCCAAAGCTTCTTGGTTGCTGCCTGAGTCATCCCTGAAAACCATTGTGTGTGCTTGTCCCATGATTGTTGCTAGAGGATGTCTACTATTCTCACACTTCAAGAAGGAACAAGTGGCTCCCCAGCTGCAATTGTACATATGTACACAGTTTTACATTCTAGAAGTTCAAATTTCAAAATATTGAAAATATTAAGTTACTTTTATTTTTCCACTTCCATATACTTTTTATTAATTTCATTAAATATTCTTCAATTACATTAATTTTTTTTTGGCAAGGCAGTTGGGGTTACAAGCAAAGGGTCACACAGCTAGAAAATGTCAAGTGGCTGAGGCTGGATTTGAACTCAGGTTCTCCTGACAGTAGGGCCTCTGACATTAAATTTTTAACATTCATATTTGTTACAATTTTGAGTTATAAGTTCTCTCCCTACCTCTCATCCCTCCCTCACAGCAAGAGAAAGCAAGTAATATCATATCAATTATGGAAGTGAAGTCATGCAAAACATGACTTCCATAATTCCATATTAGCCATGTTACAAAAAAAATAACCACAAAACCCCCCAAAAATTAAAGTTGTTTTTTTTTTAAATATGCTTCACTTTGAACTCAGAGTTCATCAATTCTTACAGTGGAAGGTAGATAATATTTTTCATCAGAGATCCTTTGTAATTTTCTTGGATCATTTTATTGATCAGAGTAGTTAAGCCTGTTATAGTTGACCACTATTATACTATTGCTATTATTGTATATAATGTTATCCTGGTTCTGATTACTTTAATTTGAAACAGTTCACAAAAGACTTCCAGTGTTTTTTTTACCATCCTACTCATCATTTATTATACTACAACACATCACAATCATATACTACAACTTGTTTAGCCATTTTCCAATTGATGGGATCCTCTCATTGTTCAATTTTTTTGTGACCATAAAAAGAGCTGCTATAGATATTTTTAAATAAATAGGCCCTCTTCCCTTTCCTTTGATCTCTTTGGGGTATAGATTTAATAGTGGTATTTCTGGGTCAAAAGGTGTGTAAAATTTGACAGCCTTTTGGACATAGTTCAAAATTTTTCTTTAGAATAGTTGGACCGGTTCATAACTCCAACAACAGTGCATTTCCACATTCCCTTCAGTATTCATAATTTTATTTATTTTTTGTTGTGTAGGCCAATCTAATAGATGTGAATTGGTATATCACAATTGTTTTGGTTTGTATTTCTCTAATCAATAGTGATTTGGAGGATTTTTGTATGTGACTATTGATTGCTTTGATTTATTTTGAACTACCTGTTCACATACTTTGATTATCTATCAATTGGGGAATGGCATTTATTCTTTATAAATTTGACTCAGTTCCCTAAAATCACAAATATAAAGTGAGGCCTTTATCAGAGAAACTTACTGTAAAATTTCCCTCAGTTTCCTATTTTCCTGCTAATTTTGGTGGCATTAAATATTTTTTTGTTCAAACCCTTTTTAATTTCATGAAATTGAAAGTTTCCATTCTAAATCCTGTGTTCTGTTCTATCTCTTCTTTGGTAACAATGTATTTTCCTTATCCAAAGATTTCACAGGTACATTTTCTCACAATACCATAATTTACTTGTTGAGTGTATGAGGTATTAAAGGAGGGTTAGTACCTCTGGTGTGAGGGCTTGGCAAGTCTTTTCAGTGCTGCTCATCTACCTTGGGTATCTGCCTATGGTCACATCTCAGTAAACCATCTTGGCAGATGGGCTAAACCAGGTTTAGGGTAACTAATGGGCCTCAAAACCATTGGTGAATTAGAGGGGATGTTATTTTCTTCAGTATTTTTTGACTGTTTTACCAAGCTATTAAGTGTCTTTTCATAATTGTCTTTTTCTCATCTTCATTTCCTTACCAATTTTTTCCTCTACCATTTTTATTTGAATTTGAAAATCATTTTTTTAGCTCTTCCTGGAATTCTTTTTGCTTTTATGTCCAATTCACATTCTTCTTTGAGGTTTTGCTTGTAACTATTTGATTGTCTTCCGAGTTTGTGTCTTGACCTTCCTTTTCACCATAGTAGCTATCCATAGTCAGATTCTTTTTTGTTGTTTGCCAATTTTCCTAGCTTTTTTATTGGCTTTGAACAGACCTTCACAACTTGTGGCCTTTAAGCTGCTTGCAGCATGCCAAAGTATTTCAGGCAGCCTACAAAAAATGTGGAGGAAAACATCATTTGTATGTAGAGGAAACGTTTTGGAAGCCCATGGACCTCAGGTTGTGAAGGCCTGGCTTTCAGCTTTGTGTTATAATATGACTTTTTTTGGCACGGTGGTAGAGAGAGGCAATTGTCCCAAACTTTGTGCTTTTTCACAATGATGTTTTCAGGAGCTGGTACTGGGGGTTTTGATGTTTTTAATATTTACAAGGTGGTGTGATCTTGGTAGAGGTGTGGTTACTGTTCTCCTGGTCTGTTTTCTGGTCCTTATTTACTTTTAAGTCATACATGCATAATCCATATCTTAAATATACTTCAGGTGGCTTACTATCCATGGGGATTATTTTACAAAATAAAGAATCTGTTTGCAGTGTGAATAATAACTGTACATTTTAATGATAATTCAGGTTAAAATAATGAAACATGCCTGTAATAATTTCTTCAGTTAAAAAAAAGAATGATTTCTGAAAATTAGCTTTTTGCTGTTGGAGTTGCCAAAGAATGAAGTTTCTTGAAAAAAAATGAACCCATAGTTAGCTGAATATGAGAAATATTTAAAGGTTTTACAAATATATTATACAAGGGAAAAGAGAAGAAGGCATGTGTTGAGCAGGAGAGAAAGAAGATGCAATTCCTTGGCAGCTTAGAACAAAGGAATAAAAACTCCTTAAAAGTTTAAAACTCTACTTGACAGGCATGTTGGAAAACACAATTAGTGTGGTTTAATTTTTGTAGTGATAAAACTGGATTATAAAATCAAAAATATAAATGTTTTATGATTTAAGGTCCCAAAATAAGTTCAATGGTTAGTAAGCAATGAAGTTCAATCTCTCTAATTGACAAGTTTATGCAATTTCAAAAGGGAGTTAAATGCTCCATAAAGGAAAATGATGCATTAGGAAAAGGGAGAGATTATTACAAGAAACGGTTTCCATCATCAAGATATGTCAGTGAAGAATGAAAAGCTAAAAAGTGGTGCTTTCTCCAGGCATGTGATGCATTATCTAGGTCAAATGTCATTGCAGTACCTCTAGGGATCTCAACTTGTGTTTCATATTAGAGCTTTAAGACTTCTATACCTAGTTGGAAGGAAATAGAGATAGAAATAATTCTTTGCAATGAGCAGTGAAAGAACCAGAGGGACAACAGTATTATAATTCTTTTAAAAGGTGAAGATAGGAGGTAGAATACAATCCTTTCCCCAATTGCCCTCCTATATTCCTTTTTCCTTTAAGTTACTGAATGTATAACATGTGTGCATGTGTGTGTGTGTGTGTGTGTGTGTGTGTGTGTGTGTATGTATATCTGTGGGCATGATGAATGGTTTGGAAGTTTAGGTACTTTTCAGTGGAGTAGGTTGGGAGGAATGTTTGAAGTTGGTGAAAGGAGTTTTCTTGTTTAATTTAACAAACTTTTATTAAAGTTCTACTACATATAGGAAACTCTAATAGACTCTACTAGACAATACAAAGACAAAAGTAGTCTTGACATCAAGGACTTTGCACTCTACATGTGGAATGTAGTATTTAAACTGAGAAGTAAATGCAATATAATTTGAGGAGGAAGAAAACACTTACAACTGGGATGGAATGGGTTGTCAGGAAGGTTTCTTTTAGAAAGTGGAATATAAATCAAGTCTTGAAGGAAGCAAAGGATTCTGACAGATGGGTGTGAGGAGGAGGGAGTGTATTTTAGGCATAAGACATAGGCTGTGCAAATACAAGGAGGTGGGAGATGGAATTTGGAGCTTGATTCAGATACAAAGAATTTTAGATGACTACTGAACATCCAGGCAGAGGTATCCAGAAAGCATTTGTTGAGAGACTGATTCTCAGGAGAGAGATTAAGGCTGACTAGAAGGACAGATGAGCTAAGAAGAGTTCATTTGAAGCTCAACATTACAGTTGACTCTCATATTGAATTAGTAAACAACAAAAGTTCAGAAGACAATAAAATATTTTCCCCTCTAGGTTGTGATCTTGACTACCTAGACTTTCTCTACTGTGTTAGAAAAAATGTCAACTAAGATTAGAAAGGAAGTAAAAAGCTGGGAAACAATCTTTATAGCAAGTGTTTCTGATAAAGGCCCTTTTTTCAAATATGTAAATAACAGTCAAATTTATAAGAATAGAAGCCATTCCTCAATTGATAAATGGTCAAAGAATATGAACAAGAAGTTTTCAAATGAAGAAATCAAAGTTGTCTATCTGGAGCAAAGTACTCTAAATCAATTTTGATCAGAGAAATGCAAAACAACTCTAATTGGCTAATATGACAAAAAAGGAAAATGATAAATGTTGGACAGGATGTGGTAAAATTGGGATGCCAATGCATTTTTGGTGGAGTTGTGAACTGATCCAACCATTCTGGAGAGCAATTTGGAACTATGCCCCAAAGGCAACCAAATTGTTTGATCCTTTGATCCATAAATACCATTACTGTGGTATCATCTGTATCCAAAGAGATAATAAAAAAGGGGAAAGGACTGACATATGCTCTGGTATCCAGAATAGAAGGTAAAATAGAAATTTGAAATCCCAGAGCTCCCAGGTCAAGGAGAAAATATTGCAAGCAACCAGAGAGAAACAGTTTTAATATTATGGATCCACAGTCAGGATAACCAAGATCTAAGAGTTTCTACACTAAAGGATTAGAGGGCTAAGAATATGATATTACAGAGGGCAAAGGAGCTAGGATTACAACCAAGAATCATCTATATAGCAAAACTGAGTATAATGCTTTAAGGGAAAAAATAGATATTTAATAAAATAGAGGACTTTCAAGAATTCCTGGTGAAAATACCAGAGCTGAATAGAAAACTTGACTTTCAAATACGGGATCCAAGAGAAGCATAAAAAGTTAAACATTAAAAAGACATCATAAGGGATTCAATAAGGCTAACTATTTATATTCCTACATGGGAAGATGATACTGAAATTCCTAAGAACATTACATTATATGGGTAGTTAGAAGGAATATACATAGAGGGCATGGGTATGTGTTGACTACAATGGGATAATATCTAAAAAAAAAGATGGGGTAAGAAAGAGTAATGCACTGGGAGAAAGGGGAAGGGAGAGGTAGAATGGGTAAATAATCTCACGTAAAAGAGGCAGGACATTCACTGATGAAAGTATCTCACTTAGATCAAGATTCCATCCCAAAGAGGTAAAGCCAATACAGTGGAGTACAAGCTGCAACCCAGTTGAATTCTCCTAATATTCCCCTGCAAATAATTTACAATAATGCCTTAAATCAAGTCATGGAGAGACAGAGCCAACAAAATGTCAAAGTGTGACACTTACCCAACCTAAGACAACTTAGGTTGGCAGGAGAAGTCTGTGACACCAGAATGAGAGCCAGACCAGAGTGCAGCAGCACCATGTTTTTAGCTTTGGAGTTGGTTGCAGTAGCAGAAACAGCAGCAGCTTGGGAGCCCTCAGCCCAGAAAGGGTAAGGAAATTGGACAACTGGTTAGGAAGTGACTACAGTGGTAATCTTGCTGGTACTTGGGGGAGATGGTGATGTTGATTGAATGCTCTATTGCTTATATGCAGTTCTAGGGCACAGTTCTTTGTGGACAGGAGCACTTGTGGTCAGTCACAGTGGAGCAAGGTCCTTGGTCACAGTTCCAAGCAGTGATAAGCACTAGTGCTTGTGACTTCAGGAGAGCATAAAACATGGTCCAGAGCCCAGAGGCTTAGTGCTTGCACCTGTAGGAGAGAAAGGGCCCTTTTTGGGCAAAGAACAGAGATCAGACCAGGAAAGCAATGACCACACTTTTCTCCAGATTACACAACCTTGGAAGCACTGAAAATTTGTAAAAGAATTTGTAAAAGAATTAGCTCTGAAAACAGCTGCATGAAAAAAAAAAAACCTGAAGCTTGGCACAGTGCCCCCTCTCCCCAACTCCAGGTAAACAGAGCCCAACTTTAACATAAAATTCAAGGTCAAGAAATATGGTGGGGAAATGAGCAGCAGCAGCAGAAGAAGAAGATGCTGATGATGCTGCTGCTGATGCAGAACTTGACCTAAAAAAGCTGCTATGGTGGTAGAGAAGACTAAGACAAAAATTCAGTAAAAGATAACAAAATGAAAACATCTACAAGCACAACCACCACAAAGAAAAATTGGAACCAAGCCCAAGAAGTATTCCTAAAAAAGTTAAAGAAAGAGATGAGTGGTAAAGGAAAAATTGGGGAAAGAAATGAGAGTGATGTAAGAAAATTATGAAAAGAGAATTAATATCTTGGTAAAAGAGTAACAAAAACACTGAAGAATATAACACTTTAAAAACAGAATTGGCCTAATGGTAAAAGAGGCACAAAAATCACTTAAGAAAATAATTCCTTAAAAATGAGAACTGGGCAAATGAAAGCCAATTACTCCATGAGATTTCAAGAAATGATACGAAGTCAAAAGAATTTTTTTTAAAAAATAGAAGAAAATGTGCAATATCTCATCAGAAAAATAACTGACCTGGAAAACAGATTGAGGAGAGATAATTTAAGAATTATTGAAATTTGTCAGTTTTCTATCTTCAAATAAAAAGTCTCCAACTCCTCTTGCTCAACACATTCTATAAAGGAAGCTGGTAGAGATAGCTATGTGCCATTCACCTCTAACTCGATGCTATCACTCTGACCTTTATCCCCCAGTATTTGTTCTTCAGAGCCTCTATCCAGCACTGGAAAACTCTAGAATATTCTTCCATCAATTTGCTCATCTAGTCCACTCACAGGCCATTTCTGGTTGGTTCCATAATCTGTGACCTCATTCAGTCATGTGTCTCTGTTGCCCTACTCTTGTTAATACTTTGAATCACAGGCACATAGGCACATGAAAGTGTTCAGAATGTCCATTGCCCTGGCCCCTGCAGTCCAAACCTCCACAGAGAAATTTATTTATTTTTTAAATCTTGATTCTGATCCTATAAATATAAAATGCCAGAATTGGAAGGGACTAAATGGCATTATCTAGTCCAACCCATAACTGAAGAACGATTTACCTTTCTAAAATGCTTTGCAACATGACATGAATGAGGAATGGAAGGAAAAGAATAAGCATTTAGTAAGTGTTTCTATGTGCCCAGCATTATACTAAGTTTAGAAATATTATCTCAATTGATTTACAAATATTATCTCATGGTAATCCTGTAAGGCAGGTGCTATTATGATCCCTATTTTGAAGTTGATGAAACTGAGGAAAACACTGGTTAAGTGACTTGGTCTGGGTCACACATCTAGTAAGTGGCTGAAGTCACATTGAGCTCAAGTCTTTCTGCTTCCAGGCCCAGAGCTCTCTCCACTGCTGCTCCCCCATCTACTTCTAAATCCAAAATGGTGATGTCTTTTCTGCTAATATGTAGAACTTTTCTGCTAATATGCAGAACAGACTGCAGCAGTGTAGTGCAGAGCCTGGGTCATTCACAGTCAACTCTGAGTTTCAGGGTGTGTGTCATTTGGACCTTTCAGATATGTTCAGGCAAATTGAATCATTGCTGCCTGTAGAGGAAAAAGTTGAATCAGAACCTTATTTTAGGGGAGAGGGTGTCATATAACTTTATCAGGAACTTTTTTTTTTAAAGAAGAACTTTAGACCTGCCTCAGGGTGAAGCTAACAAACATTTTCACTGTTAGAAGCTCAGAACATTCATTCTCTCTGAATTATCAGAAGGTGTCAAGGTTGTGGAAATGTGGGCGGAACAGGCAGAACAAAAAGTCACTCATTTCTGTATACCTTATTATAACAAACTTTATTACAAAAGAGAGTTTCATTTTTATGCAGTGGTTTTATATCTGAAGCAAAAAAATGAGTGTTTTCTTTCTCTTTAATTTTGAAATTCAGCAGTTATTTTTCTAAAGTTTAAGACTTAGGACTTCATAAAACATTAGGCACTCTGGCCACTGACTGCCAACTAGACAATCTCCTGTTGATGCTATGTGGAATGGGCTTTGACTTTACTGTGACCTATTTCAGTCCTCTCTTGTTTCTCTTTCAATTAGTATTATACGATATGTCTACAAGTGAATTCTCTGAGTCACAGAAGAATAGGATCTGAGACTTGTAATGGAACTTAGTGGTCATCTTTTCTAAAACTTAAATGAAATAAGTACCTACTACATAACAAATAATCATCCAGATTCTGCTTGAGGATCTCTAAAGAGGAAAAACTTACCACCTCCCTAAGCCATCTGTTCTACTTTTGGACATTTCTAATCGTTTGAACATGAATCATAAATTGACCTCTTTTCAACTTTCACCCATTGCTTCTGATCCTCTTGTCTGGGGCCAAATAGAAAAAATAAGTCTGACTGCTCCTCCACACAATAACCCCTCAAATACTTGAAGATAGCTATCATATACCCTCTGGTTTTTCTCTTCTTCAACCTATAGATGCCTAGCTCCTTGAACCAATACTCATTTTACATGGATTTAACATCCTCATTCTGGCTTTCCTCCTGTGAACATTATGTACTTTAAAAATATTCTCCTTAAACATTGGTACAGAGAAATGACCACAATGTTCCAGATCAAATATTATAAGGGCAGAGTAGAGAGGTCTTTTTGCCTCCCTCTTCCTAAGATCTTTATTTTTCTTAATGCAGCCAGGGACTACATTAATATTTCTAGCTACGAAATCACACTGCTAGCTTGTCTTGATCTTGTAGTCCACAAAAGCCTCAGAATGTTTTCAAAACAGCTTCAGTCTAACCATGTATTTTCCTACTTGTATTGTGCAGTTTATTTTCATGCTCAAGTGTAATAATACTTTCCACTTACCTCTATTGGATATTATGTTATTAGATTCAGCACCATGCTTTGGATAAAAGATTCAAACTTTGTCATCCAAAAAGTTAGCTATCTTTCTCTTCTATTTGTCATTTGCAAATAGGATGAACATAGTGTTACCTAGTTCTTTGATAAATTGTTAAGCAGAACCAGACCATGGACAGATCCCTGGTGTGTTCCACTAGGAGCCTCCTTCCCATGTTGACATGGAACAATTGTCTGATATTCCTTAAGCCCAGCCATCAGATTAGTTCTGAATCCTCCAATTCTATTCTATTCCTGTCTATTCCATGTCTCCCCATCTTCTCCATAAAAATAGTATGAGATACGTTTTTGAAATGTTTTGCTAAAACCTATGTCAATATATCTCCGGGATTTAATGTATCCACTAGTTTACTAATGGATGTAAGTCTAGTATGACCTTGTCTTGATGAAACCATTTTGGCTTTTTGTAATCTTTGCTTCCTTTTCTAGATATTAAAGGTCAAAATGAATGTTCATTTTAACTTCTTGGTTATTGTAATTCTAAATTGCTTTCTTAATTTAAGAACAATTATAGGAGCTAAAAATTCAGGACTTGAAACTCTATTTTACTAAATATTTGCTCACACAAGAGACATAGAGTAGCCTCAGAGTCAGAAGGATCTGAATTCAAATCTTGCCTCCCACATATACCAGGTAGGTGAGTCTAATTAAGATACTAAAACCTTCACTACCCTGGTAACTGTCTTAGATAAGAAGCTGCAGAAAAGTTGCAGATCTGCACTGGCAGAAGGTATTTCCTTACTTGAAGCTCTTCATACCAATGAAATCAAAGGATAAAAACAAAACAAAAAAAAAGATGAAGACAGGTAAAAATGTTTTAGATATTATCTTTTCTTATAAAAAAAGAAGGGGAGTATGTAGGGAGAAGTGGAAGAAAGAGGGAGAGAGACAAAGCACAGAAAGGGAGAGAGAGAGACAGAGAGAAGATCTTCAAACACAGGAAATCATCATGGTCCAAAAAGATTGGAATGTAAACTACTCATAAATTTTAAAAAGTGGTCATGGAATTATAGAACCATAAATTTAAAGCTGGAAAGGACCTGAGACATGGGCTCGTTCCTATTCTAATCAGTTTTTGGTGTCTGGGAAGTCTAAGATTTTCAAAACACCTAGAATTATTATTTCATTTTATCTTCACAATAATCTTAAAAGGAAGGTAATCACCATTATTTTTTCCATTTTACAGGTAAGGTAATTGAGGCAGAGAGATTAAATGACTTGCCAGAGTCACACATTTTGTAAGTACCTACAGCTAGATTTGAACTGAAGATATCCATCCTCCAGGCCCCATGCTCTATATACTGCATCACCTAGGTGCCTCATAAGATATTAGAAATGAATAGTATTTTGTTTTACTTATTGTCATCCCATTGGTACCTCAATAAGTTTCTTCAGTTCTAATGGAGCTAAAAGTATCTCTAAAATTGGAACTTATCTTCCCTTAAAATTATATGCTTCCAAAAGATCAACAAGGAGATTTTTAGAATTTTTATTAAGAATTTAAGATGCTCAACAATGATATCCACACACTACAGCCTCTGTTAACACTTGGCTGATTAATGCCCCTAAATTCTAATCCCATCTCTATTATTAATTATAAAGTGCTCTAACAAAAACAAAATGATTATTGATGGTATTGTTAGTCATTTAAGAGAGTGAGCCCATATCACAAGAGCAAAAGAAGCCTGAAATTAATTAATAAGTTATCATGACAGTTTACTATCACTTTGTACTTTCTGCTAACTCCTATCCTTATTAGTTTAGAAACTATGAAGAAGAAAAAAAAGCACATTAATATTTGAAAAACTAGAAAACTAATTAATAGACTATCAAGGATAGAAAGTCCTGGGCAAAGTAATCAAGAAAAAAATATATATAATTTACTAATGCAAGCAAAACAAGTTACTAACACAAAAGTGCTAATTCATGAAATTATATGTATAATAATAATAATAACACTTGCAACTGACATTTTATTGTGCATTCAGATTTGAAAAACACCACACACAATTTCATGACTCACAACATCTCTGTGAGATCAGTCATACAGATGAGGAGATTAAGCCTAAAAGAGGTGAAATAAGGAGCTTATAGTCAAATAGTAAAACGTATAACATTTTGAGGGCTTTTTCAGGTTTTTTTTTATTGGTACTAGCTTTGTTTTCAGTATTTGATATCAGAAATTTTGGAATTTTTCAGATATGCAGGATTCTTGTAAGTAACTGGTATAAATCCCATTATCTGAGCCCACTTTGTAATCTCTTTCTGTTTTTTCCTACATAAGCCTGTTATGTGTCTTCCATAAATGCATCCAGTGAGTGGAGAAACAAACTGGGACAAAAGCTGTACATTCTTATAATCTACAGGTTTTCCATACAAGATATATTTTTTGTTTGGTTCCTCATAGGGATTTTCCATTGTAACTGGCTGGTCTTCATTAGTGGTCACCTGCTTATACTTGGAACAACTTCTCCAAAGTACAGTCTGAACCCCAAGGCTAGAGTGCCAATGCATGCACTTCCCAAATGCATGATTAGCTTCTCCCACCCAAGAGCAAGAGAATCCAGTGGGCCCACCATGGCAAGCCCAATAACCTTCCTTCCCTCTCTAAAAATATCGAAGGTTTTTTCAGTTACAGTTTGTTGGTGATAAGGGAGGATATAGATTTTAATAACACTGAATATTGAAAAAACAGACCCAATCCCTATATTCAAGAGCTAATAATGTAGTAGGGGTAAAGAAGGCAACCATTCAAGCAATTTATATTATTGGTACTATTTTGGAGAAGTAATTTTACTGATGTGGTATTCTCACAATTGTTTTGGATAGTGACCTGTGTATCGAGAACCTGATATTCTGACAATGTAGATAATCCCTCCAATACAAATTGCATCCCTCTACACATGAAAAGATATCTTCATTATTTGTTGGGCTAAAATTTTTTTTTTTGATGCAACTTTCTGGTGCTGAGCTTTCTTTGAATTTACCTAGACTGATTTGTTGAAAGACATACAGACCTCCATTGGAATCATACTAAAACTCCAGGGTCACTTCCACCAGTACAGTAGGACTTTTGCCAGATATTATTGTAGCACAACATTATTATGCCCCTGTTGTACGGCAAGCACTACTGTTTCGTCTTAGCTTAAATCCTCATCAGCTCTCACCTGGATTGTTGCAACAGCCTCCTAAATAGTCCCTCCATCTCAAGTTCATCCTCACCCCAATGAATCATACATACACAGATGCCAAAGTAATTTTCCCAAGTAACGGTATGACCCTACTTAACCAGCTCTAGTGGTTGTATAAGATTTAAAAGCAAAATATAAGAAGTGTTTATAGTTTATCCTAGAAGAAATAGGAAACTGGCCCTAACTAATCTTTCCAATATTACTGGACATTACTTTACCTTCTGTACTGTAGAATCTAGTCAAACTGGCTGTTTTTCTGTTCCTCAGACATAGCACTATATTTTCTTCATAACATTACCTCCATTTCACAGAGTACTTCTCTTCCTTTAAGATGTGGATCAAGAACTATCTTCCCATGAAGCCTGTCCTGATCCCTCCCAAAATTAGCACTGTGTCTTTCTGAAACTGCTTTGTAATTAACTATATTGTCTACAATTGCATTTAAGAACTTTATATTTGTACTTCATATTTTTAAAAAATAATTTAATTTGACACATAGTCACATGATCTTAGAGTCTTTCTGGCCAGAAAAAAGTAGATACTCTTGGATGTTGTGTATATTTACCTCTTGCATAAACTTAATCAACCAGCATTTATTAGGTGTCTAATATGTGCCAAATAAAACAGATGAAGTAAAACAATGTATGATATGCATTTACAAAATGGCCTCTAGTATTTGGTTCTTATAGATCCAGGTAGCTCTCAATCTCTGCATAAGTTACTCCAAACCCAACAGCTCTAGGAAAGGCAGAATTTATTATTTCAGTTCCCTATAGAACCTCCTGCAAACAGGAAAAGGAATATAGGAAACGACACAATGTCCAAATGAAGTTTGACTCATGTATCCATTAAAGTGAATTATTCAAGATTGGTGGAACTAGTTCTTACCTAGTCGGTAAAGGGCATGGAACTGTGATCATAACCAGTGCTTTTCTTTTTCTTGTGTTCCCAGTAAGAATGTTAGTTAGGGCAACTAACTCATGACTTAAGACATTGTGAAAATTTCGGCATTGACAGACGTGATAGAGAGAATTAGTCTCCCCTTCTGCTTATTATCTGTGCCTTGGGGCCTTCTAAGTTCATTTCTTCTGACAGATACCTCTCTTCTGCTGTCTTCTTGTGAAATCTATTAATTCTAATTACATTTTTCCTCATTTTTTCAAAGCCCTAACTGAAGATAGTGGAAGGCAGGACAGAAAGAGACATGGGGTGGGGAGGGTGGGCAGAGAAAAGATGGCAGAGTAAAGGCAGTGACTTGCTTGAGCTGTCTCTCAAACCCCTCTAAATACCTGTAAAAATGACTCTAAATAAATTCTAGAGCAGCAGAGCCCACAAAAACACAGAGTGAAACAAATTTCCAGCCCAAGACAATCTAGAAGGTCAACAGTAAAGGTATGTTTCACCAGGCTGGTAGAGGAGCACAATTCAGTGTGGGTTGCCCAGGCAAGGACCAGGCCTCACCAAACTGGGAGCAGGCTTCAGGGAACTAAATCAAGGGGAGCTGTGGCAAAGGCAACACAGAAGGTCAATGGGAAAGGCCTGCTGGACCTGGGTGAGAGGAGCATGATCTAGCCCTGACCCTAGCACAGCCCCAGCATGGCAGTCACACTGGCAGTGGCTGCTTTCAGAGCTCTCAGCCCAGACAGTGGGGGGATCAAGCAGCTGGTGAGAGGGGGGATTATAGGGATATCTTTGCTGCTGCTGAAGCAAGATTCTCTTGATTTGTCCATATTTGGATCTGGCTCACAGTTCTGAGTGGTGATCCTGTGGTGAGGAGTAGCACTGGCATGGTGGAATTTGTGGCAGCAGTGGAGAGAGAATTTTCCTCATTCCAAAACAGAAAAGAGTGCTTGCGGTCACTCATAGACCAGAGCACAGGCCAGGAAAGAAGTTAACACCTCTCTTTTGATCATACCACCTTGGAAGAACTAAAAATTTACAGGTCCCTAGAAGCACCTCTGAAAATAGCTGCACAAGGGGGCAGGTAGGTGATGCAGTGGATAGAGCACCACCTCTGGATTCAGGAGGATCTGAGTTCAAATCTGGCCTCAGACACATAACACTTATTAGTTGTGTGACCCTACGCAAGTCACTTAACCCCCATTGCCCAACCAAGAAAACAATAGCCGCATAAAACCCCTGAAACTTGGGACAGTACACCCTCCATGCTGGAAGCAGATCCCTACCTAAACAAAGAGTTTAAAAGTCAAGTAATTGGCTGGGAACATGAGCAAACAACATAAAAAACTCAGACTATAGAATCTTACTTTTCTGACAAAGATCAAAACATACAACCAGAAGAAGACAACAAAGTCAAAGCACCTATATACAAAGCCTCCAAGAAAAATTTGAATTGGTCCAAGGCCATGGAAGAGCTCAAAAAGGATTTTTTTTTAGGCAATTGGGGTTAAGTGACTTGGCCAGGGTCACACAGCTAGTGTCAAGTGTTTAGTCTGAGGCTGGTTTTGAACTCAGGTCCTGCTGACTTCAGGGCTGGTGCTCCATCCACTGTGCCACCTACCTGTCCCCTCAAAAAGGATTTTGAAAAAGCAAATAAGAGAAGTAGAGGAAAAATTTGGAAGAGAAATGAGAGTAATTAAAGAAAATTATGAAAAACAAGTCAACAGCTTGCTAAAGGAGACCCCCAAAAATACTGAAGAAAATAACACCTCAAAAAAATAGCCTAACCCAAATGGCAAAAGAGGTCCAAAAAGCTAATGAGGAGAAGAATGCCTTAAAAAGCAGAATTGGACAAATGGAAAAGGAAGTCCAAAAGCTCACTGAAGAAAATACTTTCTTAAAAATTAGAATGGAGTGAATGTAAGCTAATGACTCTTTGAGAAATTAAGAAATTATAAAACAAAACTATAAGAATGAAAAAATAGACAATGTTAAATATCTCGTTGGAAAAACAACTGACCTGAAAAATAGAATCAGGAGAGATAATTTAAAAATTATTGGACTACCTGAAAGCCATGATGGAAAAAAAAAGAGCCTAGATATCGTCTTTCAAGAAATTATCAAAGAAAATTGCCTGATATTCTAGGCCCAGAGGGTAAAACAGAAATTGAAAGAATCCAGGGAGTAAAAGCAGTGACTTGCTTGAGCTCTCTCCCAAACACCTCTAAATACCTGTAAAAAATGGCTCTACACAAATTCTAAAGCAGCAGAACTCACAAAAAGACAGAGTAAAACAAATTCTAGCCCAAAGCAACCTGGATTGTTGATCAGAAAGGTATATCGCACCAGGCAGGGAGAGGAATGCAGTTTGGCATGGGTGTGCAGGCAAAATAGGCCTCAGCAAACCTGGAATAGCCCTCAGAGGACTTAATCATGGGCTGCAGTGGCAGTTTCTAGACTTCTCAACTCATGAATGCTAAAGACAATTTAGAAGGTCAGTAGGAAAAGTCTGTGACTGTGGTAAGAGAGAAGCTCTGTCCAACTCCTAGTCCCCAAAAGTGGCACCAGAATGACAGCTGCTTCCTGAGCTTCCAGCCCAGATACTAAAGGGGAATAGAGTGGCTGATCAGAGCAGGATTACAGGGATGTCTTTGCTGGTGCTGAGACAGGATTCTCTTGCTTTGCTTGGAACTGGATCACAGTTCTGGGTGGCAGTCCTGGGGCAAGAAGGAGTGTTGGCATGGTGGATTTTGTAGTGCCAGCAGAGAGAAAATTCTCCTCACAGTTCAAAGGCAGAAAAGACTGCTTGTGGTCACTCATAGAGCAGAGCACAGGCCAGGAAAGGACTAAACACCTCTTCTTTGGTCATATCACTTTGGAAGAACTGAAAATTTACAGGTCCCTAGAAGTATCTCTGAAAACAGCTGCACAAAACCCCTGAAGCTTGGGAGAGTACGTTCTCCACACTGGAAGCAGACCCCTACCTTAACAAAAAGTTTATAACTCCAGTAATTGGCTGGGATCATGAACAAGCCTTGCAAAAAAAAAGTCACACCATAGAATCTTTCTTTGGTGACAAAGAAGATCAAAACATATAACCAGAAGAAGACAACAAAATAAAATCTCCTACATCCAAAACCTCCAAGAAAAATATGAATTGGTCCCAGGCCATGGAAGTGCTCAAAAAGGATTTTGACAAGCAAGTAAGAGAAGTAGAGGAAAAACTGGGAAGAGAAATGAGAGTGATGTAAGAAAATCATGAGAAACAAGTCAACAGCTTGCTAAAGGAGACCCAAAAAAACACTGAAGAAAATAACACCTTAAAAAATAGTCTAATCCAAATGGCAAAAGAGGTCCAAAAAGCCAATGAGGAGAAGAATGCCCTAAAAAGCAAAATTGGCCAAATGGAAAAGGAAGTCCAAAAACTGACTGAAGAAAATACTTCCTTAAAAATTAGAATGGAGCAATTGGAAGATAGTGACTTTATGAGAAATCAAGACCCTGTAAAACAAATCAAAAAGAATGAAAAAATAGAAAACAAAGTGAAATATTTCATTAGAAAAACAACTGACCTGGAAAAACAATCAGGAGAGAGAATTTAAAAATTATTACACTATCTGAAAGCCATGATCAAAAAAATAGCCTAGACAACATCTTTCAAGAAATTACCAAGGAAAACTGCCCTTATATTTTAGAACCAGAAGGCAAAATAGAAATTGAAAGAATCCACAGATCTCCTCCTGAAAGAGATCCCCAAAGGAAAACTAGGAATATTGTAGCCAAATTCTGGAGTTCCCGGGTCAAGGAGAAAATATTAATAGCAGCCAGAAAGAAACAATTCAAGTATTGTGGAAACACAATCAGGATAGCACAAGATTTAGCAGCTTCTACATTAAGGGACCAGAGGGTTTGGAATATAATATTCTGCAGAGCAAAGGAGATAGGATTACAACCTAGAATTACCTACTGAGCAAAACTGAGTATAATCCTTCAGGGGGAAAAATGGTCATTCAGTGAAGTAAAGTACTTTCAAGCATTCTTGATGAAAAGACCAGAGCTAAATAGAAAATTTGACTTTCAAATACAAGACTCAAGTGGAACATGAAGAGGTAAACAGGACAGAGAAATTGTAAGAGACTTATTAAGGTGGAACTGTTTATATTCCTGCATGGAAAGATGATATTTGTAATTAATGAGACTTTTGTCAGTATTAGGGTAGTTGGAGGGGAAAAAATATATGTATGTATATAGATATATAGATGGAGGGCACAGGGTGAGTTGAAGATGAAGGGGTGATATCTGGAGAACAAAATTAAGGAGCGAAAGAGAGGTAGAATGGGGCAAATTATCTCATGAAACAGATGAAAAAAAGGCTTTTACAGTGAAGGGGAAGCAGGGAAGGTGAGAGGGAATGAGTGAATCTTATTCTCATAAGATTTGGCTTAAAGAGGGAATAACATACACACTCATTTGGGTATGGAAATCTATCTTACTCTACAAGAAAAGGGGGGGAAGGGGACAAGAGAACAGGGAGATGATAAAGGAGAGGGCAAATTGGGGGGGGTTATCAGAAGCAAACACTTCTAGGAGGGACAGGGTCAAAAGATAAAATAGAATAAATGGGGGAGTGGGAGAGTATTAAGGGAAATATACTTAGTTTTTCACTACATGACTACTATTGAGCTGTTTTGCATAACTACACATGTATAACCTGTACTGAGTTGCTTGCCTTTTCAATGAAGGTGGGTGGGGAGGGAGGAAGGGAGAAAAGTTGAAAGCCAAAGTTTTAAAAACAAATGTTAAAAAGAATGTTTTCATATGCAACTGGGAAATATGAAACATGGGCAATGGAGTATAGAAATATATCCTGCCCTTCAGGAAAATAGAAGGGGAAGGGGATAAGAGAAGGGGAGGGAGAGATAGAAGGGAGGACAGATTAGAAGAATGGGTATTCAGAATCCATGCCATCTTGGGGTGGGATGAGGGTTGAGATGGGGAGAAAATTTGGAACTCAAAATCTTGTGGAAGTGAATGTTACAAACTAAAAATTAATAAACTAATAAAAAAAAAAGAAGGAATCCAGCAATCACCTCCTGAAAGAGATCCTCAGGGGAAAACTCCTAGGAATATTATAGCCAAATTCCAGAGTTCTTAGGTCAAGGAGAAAATATTGCATACAGCCAGAAAGAAACAATTCAAGTATTGTGGAAGCACAATCAGGATAACACAAGATTTAGCAGCTTCTATATTAATGGATTGAAGGAATTGGAACATGATATTCCAGAGGTCAAAGGAGCTTGGATTAAAACCAAGAATCACCAACCAGCAAAACTTGACATTTAATGATGTAGAGGAATTTAATTCATTCTTAAGAAGCCAGAGCTAAATAGAAAAATTGACTTTCAAATACAAGACTGAAGAGAAGCATGAAGAGGTAAACAGGAATGAGAAATCATAACAAACTTATTAAAGTTAAACTGTTTACCTTCTTACATGGAAATATGATATTTGTAACTCAGGAGACCTTTCTCAGTATTAGGATAGTTGGAAGGAATACATACATACATGCGTACACACATATACATATGCACACATACACCCCCCATACATATATACATATACATATATATATACATATATATATACATACATATATATGTATATATGTGTGTGTATACACACAGACATATATACATATATATTATATATATGTATACACACACACACAGAGGGCACAGACTAAGTTGAATATGAAGGGATGATATGTAAAAAATGAAATTAAGAGGTGAGAGAGAATTGTACTTGGAGGAGAAAGAAAGAGATAGAATGGGGAATGGGGTAAATTATCACACATAAAAGAGGCAAGAAAAAGTGTTTACAATGGAGGGGAAGAGGGAAGAGGGGAGAAGGGAGAGGGAATGAATGAATCTTACTTTCATTGGATTTGGCTGGAGGAGAAAATAACATACACACTCAATTGGGTATAGAAATCTATCTTACTTTACAGAAAAACAGGAGTAAACAAGATAAGGGAGAGGAATGAGAGAAAGGAGGGCAAATTGGGGGATGGGGCAATCAGAAGCAAATACTTTTGAGGAGGGACAGGGTCAAAGGACAGAAAATAATAAATGGGAAAGCAGGGTAGAATGGGAGGAATTACAGTTAGTATTTCACAACATGACTATTATGGAAGTGTTTTGCATAACTACACATGTATAATCTATATCAAATTGCTTGCCTTCTCAATGAGAGTGGGTAGGGAGAGATGAATGGAGAGAATTTGGAACTCAAAGTTTTAAAAACAAATGTCAAAAATTGTTTTTACCTGCAACTGGAAAATAAGATTTACATGCAATGAGGTATAGAAATCTATCCTGCCCTATAGAAAAATAGAAGGGGAAGGGGATAAAAGAAGGTGGGGGGTGATAGAAAGGAGGGCAGATTGGGAGAAGGGGTATTCAGAATCCATGCTGTCTTGGAGTGGGGGTAGGAGAGAAATGGGGAACAAATTTAAAACTCAAAATCTTGTGGAGGTGAATGTTGAAAACTAAAATAAATTAATTAATTAAAATTTAAAAAAAAAAAAACAATGAGAGAGCCACTACAAGTAAAGGAAGTGAAATTACTGCAGGATGTCAGTATTATCCCTCAGTCAGAGAATTTTATAACATAATCTCACATATATTTTGGGGAATTTTCACAATTCTCTCTACTTGTAATTCCCCAGTGGGCTTCTTAGAAAGATGGATGCTGAAATACTGATAGATGCTGAAAATAACTTGCTACTTATAAACATGCAAATTTAACAATTTTTTTAAATCACATTTTATTAAGAAAAAAACACAATCTCTCTTATAAGGGCCTAATTTCTAAAATATATAGAGAATTAAGTCAAATTTATAAGAATACAAGTCATTCCCCAATTGAGAAGTGGTCAAATAGTATGGACAGTTCTCAGATGAAGAAATTAAAGCCATCTATAGTCATATGAAAAAAATGATCTAAATCATTATTGATTAGAGAAATGCAAATCAAAACAAATTTCAGGTACCACATCACACCTATCAGATTGGCCAACATGACAAAACAGGAAAATGATAAATGTTGAGAAAGATGTGGGAAAATTGGAACACCAATGCATTGTTGGTGGAGTTGTGAAATGATCCAACCATTTTGGAAAGCAATTTGGAACTATGCCCAAAGGGCTATAAAAATGTGCATACCCTTTGACCCAGCAATAGCACTTCTAGGGTTATATCCCAAGGAGATCATAAAAATGGTTAAAGGACCAACATGTACAAAAATATTCATAGCAACTCTTTTTGTGGTGGCAAAGAGTTGGAAACTGAAGGGATGCCCATCAACTTGGGAATGGCTGAGCAAGTTGTGGTGTATGAATGTAATGGAATACTATTGTGCTAGAAGAAATGATGAACAGGCTGACTTCAGAAAAACCTGGAAAGACTTGTTCAGTCTGATGCTGAGTGAAGTGAGCAGAACCAAGAGAATGTTGTACACAATAACAGCCACATTATGTGATGACTAATATTGGTAAACTTAACCCTTCCCAGCAATACAAGGATATAAGACATCTCCAAAGGCCTCATGATAGAAAATGCTATCCACATCCAAAGAAAGAACTATGGAATTTTAATGCAGATTGAAGCATACTATTTGCTATTTTTTTCTCCTCTGTTGAGTTTTGTTTCCTCTTTCTGGTGGTTCCTCCTACTGGTTCTAATTTTTACTTACAACATCACTAATCTGAAAATATGCTTAATAAGAATGTGTGTGTATATATATATATATGTGTGTGTGTGTGTGTGTGTGTGTGTGTGTGTGAGTGTGTATACATACATACATATGTGTGTGTATATACACATATACATATACAAAAACATATATACATATACATATATACACATATGTGTGTATGTGTGTGTGTATATATATATATATATATATATATATATATATAATATATAATATATATATATATCAGATTGTGCACCATCTTGCGGAGGGTGGTGGGGAGGAAGGGGGAGAAAAATTTTAAACTCAAAAGCACATGGAAGTGATTGTTGATAAATCAAAATAAATTAATAAAAAAAGAAGAGAAAAAAACTAATTCCACCAATAAAACACTAATTGTTCCCAAGAAGAAAATAAATTTAGTTACTTAGAGTCCCAAATATGGAGGAGGTATCCTCTGGCAGAAAGTCCTTGCCACCAGGTTCTATCTTTTCTCATTGTTGTCTTAGTCAAAGAAATGGGGGTGTGAGTTTGAGGAAGGAAGGATCATTTTAACTGGTAGGTAGATGAAAGGTTTTATAAGGAGATATCTTTTAAGCAAAGGTTAGAGGATGGGCAGAATTTCACTAGATTATCATGGATAAAGGGACATTACAGGCATAGTGAATGATGGGTCCCAAATAAGGATGGGCATTAATGGATGTGGATGAAATGATATGTATTTCATTTTGGCTAGAACATAGGCTACATAAAGGATGGTGATATAAAATGAGTTTGAAAAAGTAAATGTAGGCCAGCAGACCTGACATACCAAAAGAGTTACTAGATGGATAGAAAGGAATTTATTTAGTGCTTATTATGTACCATCTTCACTCCATATGTTCATTATGAACTATTTGTGCCCAGCCTGTGGTAGAGCCTTCTGAGCTCATACTGGTTTGATCAGCCACAGTCCAACACACTGTACATTGACCCCAACATAATGATGTCATTTTGGTCCTCTTCAAAGATGAAAGACAACAACTAACCACTACATGCCAAGTATAAAAGAAGAAAAAACAGAAAAACACTTTGAAAAGGAAAGAAATACAATTATTGTATGCATGGCATAGTGGAAAGAATGGCATCTAAGTGGAACAGTGCAACTGGAGACAGTAATCAGACACTTACTAGCTGTATGATTCTGATAAGTCACATAACCTTTGCCTGAGTTTCTATTTCTGTAAAATGGAAATCTACCTAAGAGGATTATTATGAAGATAAAAGGTACTGGAAGATTTTAAAGTACAATATAAATATTATCTATTGTTATTAGAGGGCCAGGCTTGGGAGCAGAAAGATCTGGATTTAAACCCCTTTCTGTCACTAGTTCTATGACCCTGGACAAGACACTTAACATTTCTGACCCAACTTTTCTCATCTGCATATTTAGAAGGCTGGACTAGATGGCTTTATAGATCCTTTTCATAACTCTATGAATCCATGACTGTGACTTTGAAATTCCATTTTAACTCTAAATATGCGCAGAGTCATCACCAACACCACCATCACAGACATGTGCAGCAGCTACTGGTAGCAGAATATAGTTGTGACTCTCCAGTCTGCCACCCAACCAAATTCCAGAATGAAATGAAGCTTTCCAAAAGAATCCAAGATAGTACAACATATAGAAGATAATTGAACAAAGCCCTCTGAAACAAATAAATGAATAAGGAGTGATACAGTCACCAATTTAGGTATGTTTTTTTTGGCTGGAGAAGACATCAGGTTAGGACCTTGTGGTACCTTGCTCAGTATGCCTGCAATTTGACCCTGACTCTTTTTTTTATGTTAATCTTATTCCTAGCTAAATATTGAAGGACTGTTTATGATATTTGATCCCAGGAAGGGCTGGATACCCCTCCAGAAACCAAATATTCATAAGCAGAAATGCTCTCAAGGATGTTTTGGGAACAGCTCATTTCTCACTGATCACACATTTATTTGGCAAACTGCCTTCTTTGTTAGAAGGAATTACTAAAAAAAAAAAGTAGTCCTAAATTATCTTGGAAGTCTCCTCTGTGGTATAGATGCATAGCCTGGAACCTTCCCTTTGGGACACTGGAGGCTGATTTTAAACTTCTTAGTTGTGTGATCCAGATGTAGATGATTCTCCTGATGGTGATTATCAATTTTGGTAACATTTTGGTACCAATTTTGTTGTTACAGATTGAGACTTATGTTGTATATATAATATATATGTATGCGTGTGTGTGTGTGTGTGTGTGTGTGTGTGTGTGTGTGTGTGTGTGTAAAACCTGAGACTGTGTCATTTCTAAACCAATCCAAATCAAAACTAATTTAAGCTGCAGCAAACAAGGCTGTTTTGTAACACAATGTCGGGAACTCTAATTCTCTAGTGCTCTGCCCCTACTTTTCTCCCTGAGTATGAGAGTAAAACACTTTTGTGTAGTGAAGCAGAAACACTCCAGGCTGCTGAACTTTGCTTTATCATTAGTTTACCTAGAATCTGTCATATTAAGAGATAAAAAGATGCTTAAAGGAACAAAAGTCTGGATTGGGAAAGAGAAAAATTGTTTTGCCCACAAGGCTCTTGACTCTGTAGGTCAAATCAGTTGTAAAGTCTGGTTTACAAATTTGCTTTTTTCCTCTGAATTCTAAACATCTTTGGGAAACAATTGATAAAGGAAATCTATTGTTCTTGTTAATTCTTAATATGAAATTTTGAAAGATGCTTCTAGATCTGCATCTAGTTGTGATAAACTCTTTCTGAAACACTGATGTCTCTTAGTCTTCCAGGGTTTGTGATGAATAATACAGAGAGTGAACTCATACCCCACAGAGAGGTCCCTTTCTCTCTTTCCCTCTTTCTCTGTGTCTCTGCCTTCCTGCCTTTGTCTCCATCCTACTAAGATATGAATCTTTTGGGAAATGTATATTGCAGTTTTCTAGGTTGGTGGATATATTTAATGAGTTAAATACTTTTCTTTTCAATACTTTCATACCTAACCAGCTGGAGGGCAACAAAGAAAATATTAAATTTAAATGCATAAAAATGTCATCACAAGTGATGGATATTTTATAAATTCTTTTTTTAAAAAAAAATTGAACTTACCAATATCACATTACTTCTACTTATCAGCTAGTTAAGATATGGATATACCTAGACAACTATACAACAGATAAGGTAACTTCAAATAATAGTGAACGCATTTAATAGTCAACAGTTCAGGATTTAAACTTTTCTCTGTTTTCTGTTGCAATTAAACCCAATAGCTCACTTATGTCAACTAGAACAAAGAATCATGGAATGAAAGAGTTTAAAATGATCTTAGAGTTTATATTATCTACCTCACTTCATTTTTATGGATGCAGGAATCTGAGGCAGAAAGAGGTTAAAGGTCTTGCCCTAAATCACACAGTGAATCACCCATCTAATCATTGGCAGGATGGGAATAGGTATTAGGCCCTCAGTTCTCCTGTTTCTTAACCCAGTAGTCTTTTAACTAAAGATTAAGCCTACTAAAACTGATAGAAATGGAGAAGTCCCTTTAACTGAGAGAGGGTGGAGAGAGGAGATAGAGAAGAAAGAGAAGGAGACAGAGAGAACAACTAACAGAAAAATCCTGAGGCTCTAAGGCTAAAGATCTTTTAGATTTAGAATTTCTCTCTCTCAGGGAGCTATCCAAGGTTACTGAATTCCTTCTTTTTAAAAGGGACAAAATTGGGGGCATTTAGGTGGTACAGTGGATAGAGCACTGGCCCTGGATTCAGGAAGACCTGAGTTCAAATCCAGCCTCAGAAACATAACACTTACTAGCTGTGTGACCCTGGGCAAGTCACTTAACCTCATTGCCTAGCCAAAAATAAATAAATAAATAAAAGGGACAAAACCTTATTCTCTTTTGTGTGATATTTTACCTCTATCACTTAAGAAACCTACCCTGTAGTTTTCTACTTCCCTTAGAGTCAATGTTAGCCACCTAAATTTATTTACCTACATCTGGCATATTTTTCACTTATAAGTCATAGGTTGCTGTAAGTTATAACCCCTAAGCCAGTCTTAGTCCCCACTTTGTGTTCAACTAAATCATGGGATAAGGTTATTGTTGTTATTGTTTGTCTTTCATTCTCAAAGAGGCCAAAAAAATAACCTTTGGAATTCACTTTGATTGTCTAGAAACAACCCCAGTCATTCATAGAATATAGACCTATCCTTATCCTGGTTGCTCAATAATAATCCAGCTTACACTTACCTATATCCAATAGCTGGATTCCTTGAACATCATCTTTAATGGTACTGGTGTTCAGCTGATTCAGGCTACTACAGGACCTTATCTGAATTCACCTGTAGCTTGCCTGGGTTAGATTTCAGGAATGCAGGTTGGTGATTTCATCTAAAAAGTCAAGAAACAGAAACTTTTCTAGATGATTTATGGAAATACGCTTGTCTGATTGTTAAATGACTTTATATACTTTTTTTAGTTAATTATCATCTGTTTGCATAGGCAAATTGGTAGCAGCATCATATACAAATATGTTGTCACAGCTCTGTGGCTCCTAAAATTCAGGGACACAAAAGGAAATTGAGCTCTACAGTGGTTTTCCATTAAATTATAAACCAATTCTGAGAGCTTCACTCAAATAGTACATACTATGCCTTAGGGTGTCCTGAAGTAGCTCAATAATTCTTATGCCACTTTGCTCCTTTGACTCCTCCTAGAAATACTTGTTCATAGTCCCCTTGGTTATATGGTCACACATATGCTTCTGAGACATCTCACATGTTATGCCAAGTACCACAGGAACACTCTGCTACAAACCACACCATCACACAGATCATTCTTGAAATCTTCTCTCCACAAAGGCTTTGTGTGTCATAAAAGTCATGAATCATGTAATATGGGCATGAAAATCCCCTGGGTTCTCCATATGAATCCCTACAAGTACAGGTTACCTTTGAAGGATACTTTTTCATTCCTATACTTCAAAAGATCTTTGATTTCTCTTCTCTCTACGCACACAGATCACAATACCTTTATTCCTTAGTCAATGGTGTGCAATAGTTGCTATGGTTAAAAAAACACATTGTGGAGGCAGAGCCAAGATGATGGAGTGAAAGCAGTGACTTGCTTGAGTTCTCCCCCAAACCCCTGCAAATACCTATAAAAAATGGCTCTAAACAAATTCTAAAGCAGCAGAACCCACAAAAAGACAGAGTGAAGCAAATTTCCAGCCCAAGGCAACCTGGTTGATTGATCAGAAAGGTATATTATACTGCACGGGAGGAGAGCACAGTGTGGTGTGGGCACGCAGGCCGCAGTGAACCTGGAGCAGGCCTCAGAGGACTGAATCTCAGGCTGCTGTAGGAAAAGTCTGTTTTGGCAGTGAGAGAGGAGCTAGGTCTCAGAGCCAGTTCCATAGCTCAGAGCACAGAGCACAGAGCATGGACCCTTGGGTGGTGGCTGTGTCCTGAGCTTCTGGCCCACAGACTGACAGGAAATCAGGTGGCTGATCAGAGAGGGGGACTGAAGGATCTCTTTGCCAGTGCTGAGGAAGGAATCTCTTGCTTTGCCCATGCTTGGATCTGGGTCACACTTCTGGGCAGCGGTCCTGGGGCAAGGAGGAGCACTGGTGCGGTGGGGCTTTTAGTGGCTGTGAAGAGAAAACACTCCTCACAGTTCCAGGACAGAAAGGAGTGCTTGTGGTCCCTAATAGACCAGAGCACAGGCTAGGAAAGGAGTAAACACCTCTCCCCTTATCATACCACCTTGGAAGAACTGAAAATTTACAGGTCCCTACAATTATCTCTGAAAACACCTGTACAAACCCCAGAAGTTTGGGAAAGTACATACTCCACATTGGAAGCAGACTCTTACCTTAACAAAGAGTTTAAAACTCAAGTAATTGGCCAGTATCATGAGCAAGCAGCACAAGAAGAGTCAGACTATATTATCTTACTTTGGTGACAAAGAAGATCAAAACATATAACCAGAAGAACACAAGAAAGTCAAAGCTCCTACATCCAAAGTCTCCAAGAAAAATATGAATCAGTCACTGGCCTTGGAAAAGCTCAAAAGGGATTTTGAGAAGCAAATAAGAGAAGTAGTAGAAGAAAAACTGGGAAGAGAAATGAGAATGATGTAAGAAAATCATGAAAAACAAGTCAACAGCTTGCTAAAGGAGACCCAAAAAAACACTGAAGAAAATAACACCTTAAAAAATAGTCTAATCCAAATGGCAAAAAAGGTCCAAAAAGCCAATGAGGAGAAGAACTCCCTAAAAAGAAAAAAAATTGGCTAAATGGAAAAGGAAGTCCAAAAACTGACTGAAGAAAATACTTCCTTAAAAATTAGAATGGAGCAATTGGAAGATAGTGACTTTATAAGAAATCAAGGTACTGTAAAATAAATCCAAAAGAATGAAAAAATAGAAGACAATGTGAAATATCTCATTGGAAAGACAACCGACCAGGAAAATAGATCCAGTAGAGAGAATTTAATTATTGGACTATCTGAAAGCCAAAATCAAAAAAAGAGCCTAGACATCATCTTTCAAGAAATTATCAAGGAAAACTGCCCTGATATTTTAGAACCAGAGGGCAAAATAGAAATTGAAAGAATCCACTGAACTCCTCCTGAAAGAGATCCACAAAGGAAAACTCCTAGGAATATTGTAGCCAAATTCCAGAGTTCCCAGGTCAAGGAGAAAATATTACAAGCTGCCAGAAAGAAACAATTCAAGTACTGTGGAAACACAATCAAAATAACACAAGATTTAGCAGCCTCTACATTAAAGGACCACAGGGCATGGAATATAATATTCTGGAGGGCAAAGGAAATAGGATTACAACCAAGAATCACCTACCCAGCAAAACTGAGTATAATCCTTCAGGGGAAAAAATGGTCATTCAGTGAAATAGAGGACTTTCAAACATTCTTGATGAAAAGACCAGAGCTGAATAGAAAATTTGGCTTTCAAGTACAAGACTCAAGTGGAACATGAAGAGACAAACAGGAAAGAGAAATCATAAGAGACTTATTAAGGTGGAACTGTTTATATTCCTGCATGGAAAGATGATATTTAGCGCTCATGAGACCTTTGTTGGTATCAGGGTAGTTGGAGAGGGAAAAATTATATGTATGTAGATAGATAGATAGATAGATAGATAGATAGATAGATAGATAGATGGATGGATGGATGGATGGATGGATAGATAAATAGATAGATAGAGGGCACAGGGTGAGTTGATGATTAAGCAGTCATATCTGGAGAATAAAATTAAGGGATGAGAGAGGATTTTACTAGGAGAAGAAGAAAGGGAGAGATAGAATAGGGTAAATTATCTCATAAAAAAAAAAAAGAAAAGAAAAGCCCTTTACAGTGAAGGGGAAATGGGGGAAGGTGAGAAGGAATGAGGAAATAGGATTTGGCTTAAGGAGGGAATAACATACACATTCAATTGAGTATGGAAATCTGTCCTACCTACAGGAAAATAGGAGGGGAAGGGGACAAGAGAGCAGGGGGATGATAGAGAGAAGGGCAGATTGGGAAAGTGGGTAATCAGAAGCAAATACTTCTGAGGAGGGACA
Organism: Phascolarctos cinereus; assembly: GCF_003287225.1. Lineage (NCBI taxonomy): Eukaryota > Metazoa > Chordata > Mammalia > Diprotodontia > Phascolarctidae > Phascolarctos > Phascolarctos cinereus. The sequence continues at coordinate 189,271,443 of NW_027555958.1, forward strand.
GAGTCAAAAGAAAAAATAGAATAAATTGGGGGGCAGGATAGGATTAAGGAAAATAGAGTTAGTTTTTCACAACATGTCTATTATGGAAGTGTTTTGCATAACTGCACATGTACAATCTATATTGAGTTGCTTGCCTTTTCAGTGAGGGTGGGTGGAGAGGGAGGAAGGGAGAAAATTTGGAACCCAAAGTTTTAAAGACACATGTTTAAAAAAATATTTTCACATGCAACTGGGAAATAAGAAATACAGGAAATGGGGTCCAGAAATCTATCCTGCCCTACAGGAAAATAGAAAGGGAAGAGGATAACAGAAGGGGGGAAGAGATAGAAGAGAGGGCAGACTAGGGGAAGGGGTATTCACAGTTCATGCCATCTTGAGATGGGGGGAGGGGAGAGATGGGATGAAAATTTGGAACTCAAAATCTTGTGGAAGTAAATGTTGAAAAATAAAATAAATAAATTTGTATTAAGAAAAAAAAGTCTAGCCAAGGGCTCAGATTTTTATAATCTAGCCAACACCTCACAAATGTTCAGATTCCTTAAGAGTCTGGCCAATATGATGGATCTTTAATAAACCTTGTCTTTGGCTGAAAAAAAAAATACACTGCACTATGAAAAACCATGTGGTGATAAGTGTCTCTGAACTTAGCCAAGCCAGTCCCTATTAAGGCACACAATAAAGTTGTTGCTAGGCCTGTACTTGGCCTTTTTTTCCATTGATAAGACATGTCAGGGGCAGTTAGGTGGCACAGTGGATAGAGTACTGGCCCTGAAGTCAGGAGGACCTGAGTTCAAATTCGGCCTTGGACCAAACACTTGAGAGCTGTGTGACCCTGGGCAAGTCACTTAACCCCAATTACCAAAAAAAAAAAAAGACATGTCAGAATTTTGCTGGCATGTCTTTTGAGAAATCAGAGTCATTTCTCTGCCATAATGAAGCATTAAAATAAAATTTTAGTGGACGAACCTTGAAATGCACTCTAAATATCTATTTATAAAATCAGTATTTTATTGTCATTTAATGTCTTTCACAATCTATTTTCAATTTACTTTTCCATTCTTATTACATGTTGCATTCCTTCACATACCCAACAATCCAGTTAATGATTTTCTCATCAATCCTCAAACATGACACTCCACCTTCAAAATCTGTGCTTTTGCATCATCATGAAATTCTGTTCCTTTTCATCTTTGCTTCTTTGAATCCCAAATATTCTTCAAGGCTCAGTTCAAATACCAGTATTTGATGTCCCTTAGTGATACTTTGAGTGGATGCTGTCTCTCCCTTCGAATTACTTTATGTTTATATTTATCTATTTTGTATATTCCTTTGTACATGACTGTAAGACAAGAAGTAGGATTGTTTCATTAAAATTGCTTTATAGAAAGAATTCTTAGCTTTTGTTTTCATCATGGATCCCTTTGGTAGTCTGTTGACATCTATGCCTCTTCTCAGAGTAATGCTGTTAAATAATTTAAGAAAGTGCCAAATTTCATTTAGAGGTTGGTGAAAATACTGATTTTTTTAAACCAATGAAGCTACCAGCCACTCTCCAAGAAATCTATCTGCCATTGAATCCAGATTAAAAACACTTGCTATACAGTATGTTTACCATGATACCAGCATAAAAACACAAAATAACATTTTTAGGTTTGAATGAGGGCTATCATCACCTTTTGTAAGGAAAAACACAATGAAAATGTAATATATATAGGATAGTACATCTGATCTTAATAATATAATATTTCTCTGCCCGTAAGCAACATGTTAAGATTATAAATTACAGAGAAGGTAGCAATCTCTATTGTTAAAAGGAGTTTAGTCATCAGCATGTATTTATACTAATGAATAAAGTAACAGACTTGGTGTGATCATGTAGATGCATATATATATATATATATATATATATATATATAATATATACATATATATATATATATGCATATATGCATACATACATAGATATATGTAAATATGTAATTATTGATTCAATTCAATAAACATTCATTAAATGCCTACTGAATGCCAAAAACTATGTTAAGCACTGAGGATACAAATAGGAAAAAGACAGTCCCTGCCCTCAAGGACCTTACAATCTAGTGGGGAAAAAAATATTCAAAATAAGAAGCTGAAAGAGGGCCTCCCCTCTTAGGGAGTACTTGACACAGGGGAATGATGTTCTTGTGGAGTTGAAATGAAGCAGAGCTGCTGATGGAAAACGCAGGGTTACCTGTGAAGTTCTGAAAGTTCAGAGCCCTATATAAAGGAAGACTTTGAGAGGAATTTACAGTTCTACCTTACAGCCCTCCAAAGATGAGAAGCAACTAAAGAAGTTGAGACATTATTGAATATGAAAATTGGAGTCAATCAGCATAGTGATGAGATTTCAGGTGATCATTGTATATGTCTATATATACAAACATGTACACACATGTGTATAAATATATGTGTATATGTGTGTGTATATACATAAACATGTTTATATACACATGTGCATGTTTGTATATATATATACATATATAGATATATATATATACATATATAGATATACATACATACACACATAAATGTATATGTGTGTGTGTGTGTGTGTGTGTGTATAGCCATGTAAGTACTACTTGGTTATTCTATTGATATTGATATTGTTTATTGATATTCTCTAAAGTCTCACCACCCCATAGAGTTATTTGTTCTGTGTAAGTAATGTAGCTATAATGTAAATGGACACCTAATAATTTGGCTCAATATTGTGTGTGTGTGTGTATTTTACTATGTATACAACTTTTAAGGATAACAGCAAAGCAGCTTAGCCACCTGTTATCATTACTAATCAGTTTAAATGTGTAAGACTGCTAGACGTAGCACATGACAATAATCCAATGTGTTAGGGATGCTAAGTCTGATGGATCTCTTGAACTCAAGAATTCTAATCGACAGCATGGATAAAGCATTAGATGTCCACACTAAATCTAGTATCAAACAATGCAGGAATCGGGGGTATGAGACCATCTAAGGAGGAGTAATTTGGCCTAGGTTGGAAATGGAGGTCAAAACTCTTGCTTCAATCAGTAGCAGGACAGTCAGTGAGTAACCACTGAACCTCCAGTCTTAAAAATTCATCCATAAATGAGAAAACAATTGAACAAATGAATGCTGAATTGAATATTGAATGAATGTTGAAGTGCACAATTGAATAAATGTATGTCCAAGACCTTAATGTGAAAAGCTAAGTAAGAAATGAAAACTTACCTCCTCATTTCTTAAAATATTGGAAAGCCCAAAACAGAGAGAAAGCAGTGGGAAGACACCTTGAACATACTTATAGATAACAATGTTATCTATCTTTTGTTTGGTCATAAATTCTTCCCTTTTCCTTAGATTTGACAGGTAAACTATTCCTTGCCCTCCTACTTTGCTTACAGTATCAGCCTTCATATCTAAATCATGCACCCATTTTGACTTTATCTTGATATGGTGTACTTGCTTGCTTTCTAGTGGCATCAATGGCAAAGATTCCAGGGTTATACTCCTGGGGAACTGGAAGCAATCATGAATCAGGGAATCAGAAACATCTGGCCCCTAGGTGCCATCAGAATTTGCTAATCTAGGTACATATTTATACTCCGTATCTCAAAAAAAGTGGGAACAAAGATGCATCTATGTGACCATTGCTTTCCTTTTGTGCTAAAAATAACAAAGTATTTTTCAGTGCCTGGATTTTTAATGAGTATATACTTAGGTAAGGCTGAAGGAAGGAATTTATTACTCTACTCACCTTGGCAAAAGCTAGACATAGTGTTGGCACGACCTCAGGCAGTTCAGTAGCCTCCTGCTAGATTTATAGAACAAGACAATCTTCATGTGATTAGTTTTCCACCTAGAATGTCAAGTGCACAAGCTACCTGTTGTATCAAATTTCACAGCCTGATACAGATACTGGTGATAACCAACTAACCCATATGGTGTAGATAAGGAGGAGTTAATGGAAAATCAGACTTCTACTAAATTACATGCATTTTATTTAAAAAAAATGCCATCTTAGAAAGAAAGATGGATTGAGATGAATCCTGAAACCAAAAATTGTGGTTGCTCCTCACTCTTTACACAGGATTCAGGAAGCCAACAGTTTTGCCAGGCACAGAGACACCAGTTTCAAAAGTGCATGATGTAACAATGCCTTGTGTTTGCATGCAGTTTTTCTCCAAAGTGATGTCATTGGTCCTCTTCCAGAACAAACAAAAACAACACAACAACAACAGCATCAAACAATTGATAACACCCTGATTGGTTTTAAAAAGTATAGTGTTATGGGTTCATGATTTAGACATAAAGGTTGATACTATAAGCAAACTGGGAGAGCAAGAAATAGTGCATCTGTCAGAATTATGGAGAACAGAAGAATTCATGACCAAACTGGAGATAGAAAACATTACAAAATGCAAAATGGATAACTTTGATTACATTAAATTGTAAAGATTTTGCACAAACAAAGCCAGTGCAACCAAGATTAAGAGGAAAGTAGAAAACTGGGAAATAATTTTTACCAGTGTATCTGATAAGGGCCTCATTTTAAAATTTATAGAGAATTAAGTCAAATTTATAAGAATATAAGTCATTCCCCAATTGAGAAATGGTCAAATAATATGAACAGGCAGTTCTCAGATGAAGAAATTAAATTAACCTAAAGGGCATTTGCTACACTGGGAGAAAGGTTTGGGTTTGGGGTTAGAATAGGATCAAAGACTTACAGCCAATTGCAGAGATCTGCTCTGGTCTCAGTCATATTCCTAGTTGGGTGATTCCGTCTGTGGATGGGGCAGTTTTAAAGAAGCATTTTCTAGGGTTCTATATGACTCCAGAGATTCTGGGACAATCCTGACTGATTTGGAGGGGTTTGGAAATAAGAGGTGGGTGTGAATAGGGGATTAAGAGGAAATGGAAGGAGGTTGGAAGGGGACCTGACACCTTGGCAGCTTTTGAAGTCTTGAAAGCTTTTACTGAATGGAACTTTAGAAGTATAACCAGCCTCTTCAGGTGGCTTCCCTGATCCAAAGGTGGCAGTCCCAGGAGCACCACAGTTACTCTGAGTTATGTGTGGATGAACATATACTTTCAGTGGAGTATCAGCCAACACTTCTTGGAGCAATTAATTCACTAGATGGTGCCCCTTATAACTGCAGTGACCACTATGCAATTATTGGTCTGTATTCTATGAATTTTGGTGTCCCTTGCAGTGAGTGATTTATTTCACTGTTACAATGCCCTTCCTTATCATTCCCCAGATTGCCTTGACTTGCACACATAGACATATACATAATACACATGCATACACACATACATACATACATATATTATATATTATATGTATATGTGGGGGTCATCTCCAGTTGTCCTGATCTATATCTTGCTACTGGACCCAATGGCTCTGGAAGAAAAAGTGAGGCTGGTGACTTTGTACAGCCCTTCCTCATTTAAATCCAATTCACTTGCAAGTCATGGCATCACCTTCCTGATGTCATGGTCCCCTTCAAGAACAAAGGACAAACAACAACAAACAATTATATGTCTATACATATTCACATAAACACATATTGGACAGAACCTGGAATTTCATTGTCATTAGGAACTCTTAAGAGTAACCTCTTCCTTCCACTGCCAACCAGCACTCTGCAACACACATTCTTTTAGAGCCTTGTGGAGTATGAATAGTTGAATGATGTTCTCAAAGTCATATAGCCTGTGTGTGTCAGAAGCAGTATTTGAATACAGGTCTCATGATGATTAGGCCAGTTCTTTATCCAATATACTCTGCTAGCCAATATTTAGTCATCACTTATACCAGTTCAATGGCAAGCTGGTCTTCTAAATGTTGAAAAACTGAAGTCACTAAATCCTTTTCCTAACTCATTCTGAATACTGAGGCTGCATTTTACCTTAGTTCTCTCGAAGAAAAGTTTTATATGTCATGAGGTCCCTCCCCATCCCCTGTCCCCTCCTTTTCCTCCTCCAGTATCGTACTTGCTTGAAAGAGATGTCTCTGGTTTTATGATTTTATGAATATATGGTTTTATAAAATGAATGAATGAATGAATTTAAGATAAGCATTTATCAAGTGCTTATTATGTGCCAAGCATGGAACTAAGTGCTGAATCTACTACTACCTCTACTACTGATGCTAACATGTACATATTGCTTACTGTACTAAATGTGTTACATGTAATCCTCACAACTAGGAAGTAGATGCTATTATTATCCTCATTTTACAGATGAGATTAATAAGGCAACCAGGAGTTAAGAGTCTTACTTGGGCTCACACAGCTAAAACTCAGGTCTTCATGACTCTAGGTGCAGTGCTCTGTCTACTATACCATGTAAGAGAGACAGTCCCAGCCCTCAGAGAGCTTAATTGTAAGAGGGGGACATAATCCATATAGAGAAGCAATGATAGTGATAGAGTGTCTGTTGAGTCAAAGGAATGATGAGGTTGAACCATAGGACTCTCTCCAGAAATAATGACAGTGTGGAAGTATTGTTTAATCATTAATAAATGAAAAAGAAGGGTTGGGTGTTTAAGCAGTGATGGGGAAGATAGAAAAATGTCTAGGTTGGAAGTCTGCATGGGGTATGAAGCATGATCAATCTGGTTGTCTGGGGCTGGCTATATATAATATGCAGCCTGAACTCATTCAGCAATAAAGATAACTTTTAAAAAATTCTGTATGTAGGTTATTGTACTAGTTATTGCATAGTTTAGTCTTTATTTTCATCCCTCCTCCCTCCCCTGGAGCTTTTCTAGAACAGGTACTGTCTTTTACCTTAGTTTTTTATCCCCAGAGCTTAGCACAGTGCCTGCCATATAGTAGGCACTTAATAAATTTTTATGGGCTGATTAATTTGGTCTAGAATAGAAGTTCTAAGATGGAAAGCATTAACTCCCCTAGGTACTGGTGACATTTTTCTAGTGGTCTGGTCTATGGATGCTGTTCTAAGTGAGAGAAAGCAGACCATCAATAAGAATATGCTTGGTCAAATAAAAGCTCTGAAATGTGGTCTACATTAGGGGTGGTATACTGGTGAGCAATACTTATCATAACTTTTTTATTTTCTCCCAAATTACTAATTATTTGAAAAGATTGCATTCTCCATACCCTTATAATCAATATTAGTCAACAAACCTCTAATGAGTGGCTGGTATGTAGAAGGCATTGAGCAGCACGCTGTGAGGGGATACAAAGAGGCCTCCTTTCTCAAAGATTTTACTATCTAGTTAGGGAGACAGGGAATACAGATAAAAAGTAAATAATAACATTAGGCAGCATATGGCATATGTATGCATAGTTTGAAAGCAAAGTCCAGTTTCTCTTCAAAATCTTTATCTGTCTTGCAAATAAGAACAAAAAAATCCTACCAGTGCATTTGTGAAAAGTTAGATTGCCCTATTTCTAAGAAACAGTTCTCTAGGATAATAAATTCAATCAGCATTCTTAGCTATTCAGTTGGCATAAATTGTTCCTCACCAAAGACTCTGGACACATTGCAAAATACTTATATAGCCAGCTGCTTCCATCTTGTTCCTTAGTCCAAAGTTTTTTAAAATAGATACCCTCCTTTTTGAAGGCCTGTTAATCTTAAACAAAACAAGAACTACACACACACACACACACACACACACACACACACACACACACACACACAGAGGCACAAGTAGTTCAATTTTCTGCCTTTTATGTTTCTCTATTCTATTCAGTAGAAGTTTGATAAGATTAAGGATGTAGGTGGGATTAACTTTCTTATTTCTGGAAAGAATTTTATTTACTTATCATCTATATTTCAATAAATCAAAGATGGTAAGGGTTGTAATATTACAGGCTCAGAGATGGCAGTGACTTTTGAGGTTGTCTAGTTCAACTACCTCATTTTATAGATGAGAAAACCAAGATCTACAGAGGTTAGGTAATTTGTCCAAGGTCACAGAGCCAGGAAGTGGCAGAGCTGAGATATTGAGTACTGACCTTCTCACTTAAACTGGAGCCTTCTTTCCACTGCTCCTGTTCCCTTACACTCTGCTTTTCAGTTTCTTTTTGTGTGTTGTCCTTCCTCATTAGAATGCAAGCTCCTTGGTGGCAGGGATTATTTTTCTTTTGATGTTATTTTTATTTCTAGCACTTAGCACAGTGCGTGGTACATAATAATTGCATAATGCTTGCTGACTGATTCATCATGCTTTAATGTGGGTTCTCCCTTCTACCATTGAAACCATAATCTTCTGGCTCTTCAACTCTTTCTTCCCTTATGCAACCCTACTCTTCACCCTCACCATATCCTCCAGTTCCTTGACACTCGTATTCTCTTGCAAGCCATCTCCCCTGCACTAGCCACTGTCTCTTTTTCTCCCCATTTTGACTCCTTGGTAAACCAATGCAGCTCTATATTCTCTTGAGTATAGGTACTCTCTTGAGTCCCTAGCTCCCTTACATATCACTCTATTATAGTCTTAGATAATTCCCCTCATTCGTTGTCCTCAGTCTTACACATGCGCTGCTGAACAAAAGTGGAGAAAATCATGCAACTATTTCAACTGGGTCCAATACAAATTTATGTTACATAACCTCAACTGAGCCCTCACTGCAACTAGACAACCCTACTATACCTCCCTAATCAACTCTATCTCCCACTTTTCACCTTGGCTCTTCCAAACCTTTTCTTCTCTCCTCAAACTTCTTGTGGTTCTGTCTGCCTCTGCTCTCAGCAGAGAATCTTTTCTCATATTTTACAGAAAAAAATTGAAGCCATTTGTCAAGAACTCCCTCTTCCTTATGTCCTATCACTCAGATGCCTTCTGCTACTTTTTCCTCCTCCACCCCCAACTCCTCTTTCAAGTGATAAAATGGTCTTACTCCTTTCTAAGGCTAACTCCTTTACTTGTTTGAGTGATCCCATTCCAACCCATCTCCTCCAATGTATTGATCTCTTTATCATCCCCATTTTCTTATATTGTTTCAATCTCTCCCTCTCTACTGGCTCATTTCCTACTGCCTAAAACAAGTCCATATCTCTCTTATCTTGCAAAAAACCCTCACTTGATCTTTCCTTGCTAATTGTTGTCCTATTTCTTCTGCTCTTTGTAGCTAAACTCCTCAAAAAGGCTGTATACAATAGCTACCTCCACATTTTCTTCTCACACTCTCTTCTTGACTCCTAACAATTTGGCCTCCAACTTTTCATTCCACCAAAACTGCTCTTTCCAAAGTTGCTAATAATCTCTTAGTTTCCAAAGCCAGTGGCCTCTTCTCATTTCTCATTGTCTGACTTCTCTGCAGCCTTTGACCCTGTTGACCACTCTCCCCTTCTTGATACTCTCTTCTCTTTAGATTTTCACCACACTACTCTCCTGATTGCCCTCCTTTGTCCTTTGATTTCTTTTTCTCTCTGTCTCCTTTCCTGGATCCTAATCTCTAGATCATACACTGTAACTATAGATGTTTTTCAGGGTTCTATTCTGGGTCTTCTTCTTTCTATAGGCTTCTTTCTATAGGCTACTTCACTTAGTGAAGTACTTCACTAGTACTTCATCAGTTTCCATGGATTTAATTACCATCTTTATGCTAATGATTCTCAAATCTATCTTACCTTCCTCAATTTCTCTGCTGATG